>NW_027468837.1:1832972-3082972 GCF_046254945.1 Alosa pseudoharengus
ATTAGTTGCAATATCACATTTGTATCAAAAAAATAACTTACAATTTCATCTCATACATATTATTTTGGTTACTAATCATGTTTTTTTTTGGATCAATGTGTAATAATCATGTTAACACAGTTTAGACTGTTAAAACAGATGAACAGTTAAAATGACCCAAAAGAGTCAGTGTTTCTGAAAATGACCCAACAGATTCAGATACCTCCCACACGGAGTTACACTACAGATTTGGCCCCTACCCTCTCACACCACACAGTTTCATTTCACTAGACAACATGGGCGTATGTACTTTTAAAAACAGATGAAAAGTATGTCATTACTACCACTGAACCTCGGTCGATTGTCATTACTCGCCATGTTGAAATATCGCGATCGGCGCTTGACAACCAATCACAAAATATAAAATCTAACCAATAGCAAAAATTCAACACATATCCAAGGAAAACCCATTTATTTGATTGACTTAGACACTCATTGTCATACAAAGACGTTTTCGCGGGGTTTCAGTGAAGAAAAATGATACTTTTATTAATTTCCGTCATCAGTACGTATGTACTGATTTCTCAATGGGCTGTCGGGAAAGAGTTAATGCAGTGCTCATTATACATGATTAAAGTCTCGTGACTGCCGGCTACTGCGTGCGTGCGTAGGTCAAAGTCCGCTGATCGCGGCATTCCCCTATTTTGTAAAATTATTTTTTACTCCTCTGGGTGTTGCAATGGATATCAATGATTCATATGATTGCCCTCAGTAAAAAAACACAAGAAACAGGACGCAAACAATTACAAACACTCAGGTTCTCTGCTTCATAAGATGTCGCGGGCGATCGGGAAGACGCTGAGCAGAGGGCACCGTCGCGTAAAACAACGTGAGTCCGCGGAAACTGCCGGACGGTGCTTCAGGCCGGATTCGAACCGGCGATGCCATTCTTAAAGTGCTATGTAGCACAGCGCTGCCTTTCCCATGTGTGCTACGGAGACGCTGATTAATGCAGTGCTCATTATACATGATTAAAGTCTCGTGACTGCCGGCTACTGCGTGCGTGCGTAGGTCAAAGTCCGCTGATCGCGGCATTCCCCTATTTTGTAAAATTATTTTTTACTCCTCTGGGTGTTGCAATGGATATCAATGATTCATATGATTGCCCTCAGTAAAAAAACACAAGAAACAGGACGCAAACAATTACAAACACTCAGGTTCTCTGCTTCATAAGATGTCGCGGGCGATCGGGAAGACGCTGAGCAGAGGGCACCGTCGCGTAAAACAACGTGAGTCCGCGGAAACTGCCGGACGGTGCTTCAGGCCGGATTCGAACCGGCGATGCCATTCTTAAAGTGCTATGTAGCACAGCGCTGCCTTTCCCATGTGTGCTACGGAGACGCTGATTAATGCAGTGCTCATTATACATGATTAAAGTCTCGTGACTGCCGGCTACTGCGTGCGTGCGTAGGTCAAAGTCCGCTGATCGCGGCATTCCCCTATTTTGTAAAATTATTTTTTACTCCTCTGGGTGTTGCAATGGATATCAATGATTCATATGATTGCCCTCAGTAAAAAAACACAAGAAACAGGACGCAAACAATTACAAACACTCAGGTTCTCTGCTTCATAAGATGTCGCGGGCGATCGGGAAGACGCTGAGCAGAGGGCACCGTCGCGTAAAACAACGTGAGTCCGCGGAAACTGCCGGACGGTGCTTCAGGCCGGATTCGAACCGGCGATGCCATTCTTAAAGTGCTATGTAGCACAGCGCTGCCTTTCCCATGTGTGCTACGGAGACGCTGATTAATGCAGTGCTCATTATACATGATTAAAGTCTCGTGACTGCCGGCTACTGCGTGCGTGCGTAGGTCAAAGTCCGCTGATCGCGGCATTCCCCTATTTTGTAAAATAATTTTTTACTCCTCTGGGTGTTGCAATGGATATCAATGATTCATATGATTGCCCTCAGTAAAAAAGCACAAGAAACAGGACGCAAACAGTTACAAACTCTGCTTCATAAGATGTCGCGGGCGATCGGGAAGACGCTGAGCAGAGGGCACCGTGCGTAAAACAACGTGAGTCCGCGGAAACTGCCGGACGGTGCTTCAGGCCGGATTCGAACCGGCGATGCCATTCTTAAAGTGCTATGTAGCACAGCGCTGCCTTTCCCATGTGTGCTACGGAGACGCTGATTAATGCAGTGCTCATTATACATGATTAAAGTCTCGTGACTGCCGGCTACTGCGTGCGTGCGTAGGTCAAAGTCCGCTGATCGCGGCATTCCCCTATTTTGTAAAATTATTTTTTACTCCTCTGGGTGTTGCAATGGATATCAATGATTCATATGATTGCCCTCAGTAAAAAAACACAAGAAACAGGACGCAAACAATTACAAACACTCAGGTTCTCTGCTTCATAAGATGTCGCGGGCGATCGGGAAGACGCTGAGCAGAGGGCACCGTCGCGTAAAACAACGTGAGTCCGCGGAAACTGCCGGACGGTGCTTCAGGCCGGATTCGAACCGGCGATGCCATTCTTAAAGTGCTATGTAGCACAGCGCTGCCTTTCCCATGTGTGCTACGGAGACGCTGATTAATGCAGTGCTCATTATACATGATTAAAGTCTCGTGACTGCCGGCTACTGCGTGCGTGCGTAGGTCAAAGTCCGCTGATCGCGGCATTCCCCTATTTTGTAAAATTATTTTTTACTCCTCTGGGTGTTGCAATGGATATCAATGATTCATATGATTGCCCTCAGTAAAAAAACACAAGAAACAGGACGCAAACAATTACAAACACTCAGGTTCTCTGCTTCATAAGATGTCGCGGGCGATCGGGAAGACGCTGAGCAGAGGGCACCGTCGCGTAAAACAACGTGAGTCCGGGGAAACTGTCGGACGGTGCTTCAGGCCGGATTCGAACCGGCGATGCCATTCTTAAAGTGCTATGTAGCACAGCGCTGCCTTTCCCATGTGTGCTACGGAGACGCTGATTAATGCAGTGCTCATTATACATGATTAAAGTCTCGTGACTGCCGGCTACTGCGTGCGTGCGTAGGTCAAAGTCCGCTGATCGCGGCATTCCCCTATTTTGTAAAATTATTTTTTACTCCTCTGGGTGTTGCAATGGATATCAATGATTCATATGATTGCCCTCAGTAAAAAAACACAAGAAACAGGACGCAAACAATTACAAACACTCAGGTTCTCTGCTTCATAAGATGTCGCGGGCGATCGGGAAGACGCTGAGCAGAGGGCACCGTCGCGTAAAACAACGTGAGTCCGCGGAAACTGCCGGACGGTGCTTCAGGCCGGATTCGAACCGGCGATGCCATTCTTAAAGTGCTATGTAGCACAGCGCTGCCTTTCCCATGTGTGCTACGGAGACGCTGATTAATGCAGTGCTCATTATACATGATTAAAGTCTCGTGACTGCCGGCTACTGCGTGCGTGCGTAGGTCAAAGTCCGCTGATCGCGGCATTCCCCTATTTTGTAAAATAATTTTTTACTCCTCTGGGTGTTGCAATGGATATCAATGATTCATATGATTGCCCTCAGTAAAAAAACACAAGAAACAGGACGCAAACAATTACAAACACTCAGGTTCTCTGCTTCATAAGATGTCGCGGGCGATCGGGAAGACGCTGAGCAGAGGGCACCGTCGCGTAAAACAACGTGAGTCCGCGGAAACTGCCGGACGGTGCTTCAGGCCGGATTCGAACCGGCGATGCCATTCTTAAAGTGCTATGTAGCACAGCGCTGCCTTTCCCATGTGTGCTACGGAGACGCTGATTAATGCAGTGCTCATTATACATGATTAAAGTCTCGTGACTGCCGGCTACTGCGTGCGTGCGTAGGTCAAAGTCCGCTGATCGATCGCGGCATTCCCCTATTTTGTAAAATAATTTTTTACTCCTCTGGGTGTTGCAATGGATATCAATGATTCATATGATTGCCCTCAGTAAAAAAGCACAAGAAACAGGACGCAAACAGTTACAAACTCTGCTTCATAAGATGTCGCGGGCGATCGGGAAGACGCTGAGCAGAGGGCACCGTCGCGTAAAACAACGTGAGTCCGCGGAAACTGCCGGACGGTGCTTCAGGCCGGATTCGAACCGGCGATGCCATTCTTAAAGTGCTATGTAGCACAGCGCTGCCTTTCCCATGTGTGCTACGGAGACGCTGATTAATGCAGTGCTCATTATACATGATTAAAGTCTCGTGACTGCCGGCTACTGCGTGCGTGCGTAGGTCAAAGTCCGCTGATCGCGGCATTCCCCTATTTTGTAAAATTATTTTTTACTCCTCTGGGTGTTGCAATGGATATCAATGATTCATATGATTGCCCTCAGTAAAAAAACACAAGAAACAGGACGCAAACAATTACAAACACTCAGGTTCTCTGCTTCATAAGATGTCGCGGGCGATCGGGAAGACGCTGAGCAGAGGGCACCGTCGCGTAAAACAACGTGAGTCCGCGGAAACTGCCGGACGGTGCTTCAGGCCGGATTCGAACCGGCGATGCCATTCTTAAAGTGCTATGTAGCACAGCGCTACCTTTCCCATGTGTGCTACGGAGACGCTGATTAATGCAGTGCTCATTATACATGATTAAAGTCTCGTGACTGCCGGCTACTGCGTGCGTGCGTAGGTCAAAGTCCGCTGATCGCGGCATTCCCCTATTTTGTAAAATTATTTTTTACTCCTCTGGGTGTTGCAATGGATATCAATGATTCATATGATTGCCCTCAGTAAAAAAACACAAGAAACAGGACGCAAACAATTACAAACACTCAGGTTCTCTGCTTCATAAGATGTCGCGGGCGATCGGGAAGACGCTGAGCAGAGGGCACCGTCGCGTAAAACAACGTGAGTCCGCGGAAACTGCCGGACGGTGCTTCAGGCCAGATTCGAACCGGCGATGCCATTCTTAAAGTGCTATGTAGCACAGCGCTGCCTTTCCCATGTGTGCTACGGAGACGCTGATTAATGCAGTGCTCATTATACATGATTAAAGTCTCGTGACTGCCGGCTACTGCGTGCGTGCGTAGGTCAAAGTCCGCTGATCGCGGCATTCCCCTATTTTGTAAAATTATTTTTTACTCCTCTGGGTGTTGCAATGGATATCAATGATTCATATGATTGCCCTCAGTAAAAAAACACAAGAAACAGGACGCAAACAATTACAAACACTCAGGTTCTCTGCTTCATAAGATGTCGCGGGCGATCGGGAAGACGCTGAGCAGAGGGCACCGTCGCGTAAAACAACGTGAGTCCGCGGAAACTGCCGGACGGTGCTTCAGGCCGGATTCGAACCGGCGATGCCATTCTTAAAGTGCTATGTAGCACAGCGCTGCCTTTCCCATGTGTGCTACGGAGACGCTGATTAATGCAGTGCTCATTATACATGATTAAAGTCTCGTGACTGCCGGCTACTGCGTGCGTGCGTAGGTCAAAGTCCGCTGATCGCGGCATTCCCCTATTTTGTAAAATTATTTTTTACTCCTCTGGGTGTTGCAATGGATATCAATGATTCATATGATTGCCCTCAGTAAAAAAACACAAGAAACAGGACGCAAACAGTTACAAACACTCAGGTTCTCTGCTTCATAAGATGTCGCGGGCGATCAGATCGGGAAGACGCTGAGCAGAGGGCACCGTCGCGTAAAACGACGTGAGTCCGCGGAAACTGCCGGAGGGTGCTTCAGGCCGGATTCGAACCGGCGATGCCATTCTTAAAGTGCTATGTAGCACAGCGCTGCCTTTCCCATGTGTGCTACGGAGACGCTGATTAATGCAGTGCTCATTATACATGATTAAAGTCTCGTGACTGCCGGCTACTGCGTGCGTGCGTGCGTGTGTAGGTCAAAGTCCGCCGATCGCGGCATTCCCCTATTTTGTAAAATTATTTTTTACTCCTCTGGGTGTTGCAATGGATATCAATGATTCATATGATTGTCCTCAGTAAAAAAAACACAAGAAACAGGACGCAATCAGTTACAAACACTCAGGTCCTCTACTTCATAAGATGTCGCGGGCGATCGGGAAGACGCTGAGCAGAGGGCACCGTCGCGTAAAACAACGTGAGTCCGCGGAAACTGCCGGACGGTGCTTCAGGCCAGATTCGAACCGGCGATGCCATTCTTAAAGTGCTATGTAGCACAGCGCTGCCTTTCCCATGTGTGCTACGGAGACGCTGATTAATGCAGTGCTCATTATACATGATTAGAGTCTCGGGACTGCCGGCTACTGCGTGCGTGCGTGAGTAGGTCAAAGTCCGCTGATCGCGGCATTCCCCTATTTTGTAAAATTATTTTTTACTCCTCTGGGTGTTGCAATGGATATCAATGATTCATATGATTGCCCTCAGTAAAAAAGCACAAGAAACAGGACGCAAACAGTTACAAACTCTGCTTCATAAGATGTCGCGGGCGATCGGGAAGACGCTGAGCAGAGGGCACCGTCGCGTAAAACAACGTGAGTCCGCGGAAACTGCCGGACGGTGCTTCAGGCCGGATTCGAACCGGCGATGCCATTCTTAAAGTGCTATGTAGCACAGCGCTGCCTTTCCCATGTGTGCTACGGAGACGCTGATTAATGCAGTGCTCATTATACATGATTAAAGTCTCGTGACTGCCGGCTACTGCGTGCGTGCGTAGGTCAAAGTCCGCTGATCGCGGCATTCCCCTATTTTGTAAAATTATTTTTTACTCCTCTGGGTGTTGCAATGGATATCAATGATTCATATGATTGCCCTCAGTAAAAAAACACAAGAAACAGGACGCAAACAATTACAAACACACAGGTTCTCTGCTTCATAAGATGTCGCGGGCGATCGGGAAGACGCTGAGCAGAGGGCACCGTCGCGTAAAACAACGTGAGTCCGCGGAAACTGCCGGACGGTGCTTCAGGCCGGATTCGAACCGGCAATGCCATTCTTAAAGTGCTATGTAGCACAGCGCTGCCTTTCCCATGTGTGCTACGGAGACGCTGATTAATGCAGTGCTCATTATACATGATTAAAGTCTCGTGACTGCCGGCTACTGCGTGCGTGCGTAGGTCAAAGTCCGCTGATCGCGGCATTCCCCTATTTTGTAAAATTATTTTTTACTCCTCTGGGTGTTGCAATGGATATCAATGATTCATATGATTGCCCTCAGTAAAAAAACACAAGAAACAGGACGCAAACAATTACAAACACTCAGGTTCTCTGCTTCATAAGATGTCGCGGGCGATCGGGAAGACGCTGAGCAGAGGGCACCGTCGCGTAAAACAACGTGAGTCCGCGGAAACTGCCGGACGGTGCTTCAGGCCGGATTCGAACCGGCGATGCCATTCTTAAAGTGCTATGTAGCACAGCGCTGCCTTTCCCATGTGTGCTACGGAGACGCTGATTAATGCAGTGCTCATTATACATGATTAAAGTCTCGTGACTGCCGGCTACTGCGTGCGTGCGTAGGTCAAAGTCCGCTGATCGCGGCATTCCCCTATTTTGTAAAATTATTTTTTACTCCTCTGGGTGTTGCAATGGATATCAATGATTCATATGATTGCCCTCAGTAAAAAAACACAAGAAACAGGACGCAAACAATTACAAACACTCAGGTTCTCTGCTTCATAAGATGTCGCGGGCGATCGGGAAGACGCTGAGCAGAGGGCACCGTCGCGTAAAACAACGTGAGTCCGCGGAAACTGCCGGACGGTGCTTCAGGCCGGATTCGAACCGGCGATGCCATTCTTAAAGTGCTATGTAGCACAGCGCTGCCTTTCCCATGTGTGCTACGGAGACGCTGATTAATGCAGTGCTCATTATACATGATTAAAGTCTCGTGACTGCCGGCTACTGCGTGCGTGCGTAGGTCAAAGTCCGCTGATCGCGGCATTCCCCTATTTTGTAAAATTATTTTTTACTCCTCTGGGTGTTGCAATGGATATCAATGATTCATATGATTGCCCTCAGTAAAAAAACACAAGAAACAGGACGCAAACAATTACAAACACTCAGGTTCTCTGCTTCATAAGATGTCGCGGGCGATCGGGAAGACGCTGAGCAGAGGGCACCGTCGCGTAAAACAACGTGAGTCCGCGGAAACTGTCGGACGGTGCTTCAGGCCGGATTCGAACCGGCGATGCCATTCTTAAAGTGCTATGTAGCACAGCGCTGCCTTTCCCATGTGTGCTACGGAGACGCTGATTAATGCAGTGCTCATTATACATGATTAAAGTCTCGTGACTGCCGGCTACTGCGTGCGTGCGTAGGTCAAAGTCCGCTGATCGCGGCATTCCCCTATTTTGTAAAATTATTTTTTACTCCTCTGGGTGTTGCAATGGATATCAATGATTCATATGATTGCCCTCAGTAAAAAAACACAAGAAACAGGACGCAAACAATTACAAACACTCAGGTTCTCTGCTTCATAAGATGTCGCGGGCGATCGGGAAGACGCTGAGCAGAGGGCACCGTCGCGTAAAACAACGTGAGTCCGCGGAAACTGTCGGACGGTGCTTCAGGCCGGATTCGAACCGGCGATGCCATTCTTAAAGTGCTATGTAGCACAGCGCTGCCTTTCCCATGTGTGCTACGGAGACGCTGATTAATGCAGTGCTCATTATACATGATTAAAGTCTCGTGACTGCCGGCTACTGCGTGCGTGCGTGCGTAGGTCAAAGTCCGCTGATCGCGGCATTCCCCTATTTTGTAAAATAATTTTTTACTCCTCTGGGTGTTGCAATGGATATCAATGATTCATATGATTGCCCTCAGTAAAAAAGCACAAGAAACAGGACGCAAACAGTTACAAACTCTGCTTCATAAGATGTCGCAGACGATCAGGAAGACGCTGAGCAGAGGGCACCGTCGCGTAAAACATCGTGAGACCGCGGAAACAGCCTGACGGTGCTTCAGGCTGGATTCGAACCTGCGATGACATTCTTAAAGTGCTATGTAGCACAGCGATGCCTTTCCCATGTGTGCTACGGAGACACCGATTAATGCAGTGCTCATTATACATGATTAGAGTCTCGTGACTGCCGGCTACTGCGTGCGTGCGTGCGTAGGTCAAAGTCCGCTGATCGCGGCATTCCCCTATTTTGTAAAATTATTTTTTACTCCTCTGGGTGTTGCAATGGATATCAATGATTCATATGATTGCCCTCAGTAAAAAAACACAAGAAACAGGACGCAAACAGTTACAAACACTCAGGTTCTCTGCTTCATAAGATGTCGCGGGCGATCGGGAAGACGCTGAGCAGAGGGCACCGTCGCGTAAAACGACGTGAGTCCGCGGAAACTGCCGGACGGTGCTTCAGGCCGGATTCGAACCTGCGATGCCATTCTTAAAGTGCTATGTAGCACAGCGCTGCCTTTCCCATGTGTGCTACGGAGACGCTGATTAATGCAGTGCTCATTATACATGATTAAAGTCTCGTGACTGCCGGCTACTGCGTGCGTGCGTGCGTGTGTAGGTCAAAGTCCGCCAATCGCGGCATTCCCCTATTTTGTAAAATTATTTTTTACTCCTCTGGGTGTTGCAATGGATATCAATGATTCATATGATTGCCCTCAGTAAAAAAACACAAGAAACAGGAAGCAATCAGTTACAAACACTCAGGTTCTCTGCTTCATAAGATGTCGCGGGCGATCGGGAAGACGCTGAGCAGAGGGCACCGTCGCATAAAACAACGTCAGTCCGCGGAAACTGCCGGACGGTGCTACAGGCCGGATTCGAACCGGCGATGCCATTCTTCAAGTGCTATGTAGCACAGCGCTGCCTTTCCCATGTGTGCTACGGAGACACTGATTAATGTAGTGCTCATTATACATGATTAGAGTCTCGTGACTGCCGGCTACTGCGTGCGTGCGTGCGTGCGTAGGTCAAAGTCCGCTGATCGCGGCATTCCCCTATTTTGTAAAATTATTTTTTACTCCTCTGGGTGTTGCAATGGATATCAATGATTCATATGATTGCCCTCAGTAAAAAAACACAAGAAACAGGACGCAAACAGTTACAAACACTCAGGTTCTCTGCTTCATAAGATGTCGCGGGCGATCAGATCGGGAAGACGCTGAGCAGAGGGCACCGTCGCGTAAAACGACGTGAGTCCGCGGAAACTGCCGGAGGGTGCTTCAGGCCGGATTCGAACCGGCGATGCCATTCTTAAAGTGCTATGTAGCACAGCGCTGCCTTTCCCATGTGTGCTACGGAGACGCTGATTAATGCAGTGCTCATTATACATGATTAAAGTCTCGTGACTGCCGGCTACTGCGTGCGTGCGTGCGTGTGTAGGTCAAAGTCCGCCGATCGCGGCATTCCCCTATTTTGTAAAATTATTTTTTACTCCTCTGGGTGTTGCAATGGATATCAATGATTCATATGATTGTCCTCAGTAAAAAAAACACAAGAAACAGGACGCAATCAGTTACAAACACTCAGGTCCTCTACTTCATAAGATGTCGCGGGCGATCGGGAAGACGCTGAGCAGAGGGCACCGTCGCGTAAAACAACGTGAGTCCGCGGAAACTGCCGGACGGTGCTTCAGGCCAGATTCGAACCGGCGATGCCATTCTTAAAGTGCTATGTAGCACAGCGCTGCCTTTCCCATGTGTGCTACGGAGACGCTGATTAATGCAGTGCTCATTATACATGATTAGAGTCTCGGGACTGCCGGCTACTGCGTGCGTGCGTGAGTAGGTCAAAGTCCGCTGATCGCGGCATTCCCCTATTTTGTAAAATTATTTTTTACTCCTCTGGGTGTTGCAATGGATATCAATGATTCATATGATTGCCCTCAGTAAAAAAGCACAAGAAACAGGACGCAAACAGTTACAAACTCTGCTTCATAAGATGTCGCGGGCGATCGGGAAGACGCTGAGCAGAGGGCACCGTCGCGTAAAACAACGTGAGTCCGCGGAAACTGCCGGACGGTGCTTCAGGCCGGATTCGAACCGGCGATGCCATTCTTAAAGTGCTATGTAGCACAGCGCTGCCTTTCCCATGTGTGCTACGGAGACGCTGATTAATGCAGTGCTCATTATACATGATTAAAGTCTCGTGACTGCCTGCTACTGCGTGCGTGCGTGCGTAGGTCAAAGTCCGCTGATCGCGGCATTCCCCTATTTTGTAAAATAATTTTTTACTCCTCTGGGTGTTGCAATGGATATCAATGATTCATATGATTGCCCTCAGTAAAAAAGCACAAGAAACAGGACGCAAACAGTTACAAACTCTGCTTCATAAGATGTCGCAGACGATCAGGAAGACGCTGAGCAGAGGGCACCGTCGCGTAAAACATCGTGAGACCGCGGAAACAGCCTGACGGTGCTTCAGGCTGGATTCGAACCTGCGATGACATTCTTAAAGTGCTATGTAGCACAGCGATGCCTTTCCCATGTGTGCTACGGAGACACCGATTAATGCAGTGCTCATTATACATGATTAGAGTCTCGTGACTGCCGGCTACTGCGTGCGTGCGTGCGTAGGTCAAAGTCCGCTGATCGCGGCATTCCCCTATTTTGTAAAATTATTTTTTACTCCTCTGGGTGTTGCAATGGATATCAATGATTCATATGATTGCCCTCAGTAAAAAAACACAAGAAACAGGACGCAAACAGTTACAAACACTCAGGTTCTCTGCTTCATAAGATGTCGCGGGCGATCGGGAAGACGCTGAGCAGAGGGCACCGTCGCGTAAAACGACGTGAGTCCGCGGAAACTGCCGGACGGTGCTTCAGGCCGGATTCGAACCTGCGATGCCATTCTTAAAGTGCTATGTAGCACAGCGCTGCCTTTCCCATGTGTGCTACGGAGACGCTGATTAATGCAGTGCTCATTATACATGATTAAAGTCTCGTGACTGCCGGCTACTGCGTGCGTGCGTGCGTGTGTAGGTCAAAGTCCGCCAATCGCGGCATTCCCCTATTTTGTAAAATTATTTTTTACTCCTCTGGGTGTTGCAATGGATATCAATGATTCATATGATTGCCCTCAGTAAAAAAACACAAGAAACAGGAAGCAATCAGTTACAAACACTCAGGTTCTCTGCTTCATAAGATGTCGCGGGCGATCGGGAAGACGCTGAGCAGAGGGCACCGTCGCATAAAACAACGTCAGTCCGCGGAAACTGCCGGACGGTGCTACAGGCCGGATTCGAACCGGCGATGCCATTCTTCAAGTGCTATGTAGCACAGCGCTGCCTTTCCCATGTGTGCTACGGAGACACTGATTAATGTAGTGCTCATTATACATGATTAGAGTCTCGTGACTGCCGGCTACTGCGTGCGTGCGTGCGTGCGTAGGTCAAAGTCCGCTGATCGCGGCATTCCCCTATTTTGTAAAATTATTTTTTACTCCTCTGGGTGTTGCAATGGATATCAATGATTCATATGATTGCCCTCAGTAAAAAAACACAAGAAACAGGACGCAAACAGTTACAAACACTCAGGTTCTCTGCTTCATAAGATGTCGCGGGCGATCAGATCGGGAAGACGCTGAGCAGAGGGCACCGTCGCGTAAAACGACGTGAGTCCGCGGAAACTGCCGGAGGGTGCTTCAGGCCGGATTCGAACCGGCGATGCCATTCTTAAAGTGCTATGTAGCACAGCGCTGCCTTTCCCATGTGTGCTACGGAGACGCTGATTAATGCAGTGCTCATTATACATGATTAAAGTCTCGTGACTGCCGGCTACTGCGTGCGTGCGTGCGTGTGTAGGTCAAAGTCCGCCGATCGCGGCATTCCCCTATTTTGTAAAATTATTTTTTACTCCTCTGGGTGTTGCAATGGATATCAATGATTCATATGATTGTCCTCAGTAAAAAAAACACAAGAAACAGGACGCAATCAGTTACAAACACTCAGGTCCTCTACTTCATAAGATGTCGCGGGCGATCGGGAAGACGCTGAGCAGAGGGCACCGTCGCGTAAAACAACGTGAGTCCGCGGAAACTGCCGGACGGTGCTTCAGGCCAGATTCGAACCGGCGATGCCATTCTTAAAGTGCTATGTAGCACAGCGCTGCCTTTCCCATGTGTGCTACGGAGACGCTGATTAATGCAGTGCTCATTATACATGATTAGAGTCTCGGGACTGCCGGCTACTGCGTGCGTGCGTGAGTAGGTCAAAGTCCGCTGATCGCGGCATTCCCCTATTTTGTAAAATTATTTTTTACTCCTCTGGGTGTTGCAATGGATATCAATGATTCATATGATTGCCCTCAGTAAAAAAGCACAAGAAACAGGACGCAAACAGTTACAAACTCTGCTTCATAAGATGTCGCGGGCGATCGGGAAGACGCTGAGCAGAGGGCACCGTCGCGTAAAACAACGTGAGTCCGCGGAAACTGCCGGACGGTGCTTCAGGCCGGATTCGAACCGGCGATGCCATTCTTAAAGTGCTATGTAGCACAGCGCTGCCTTTCCCATGTGTGCTACGGAGACGCTGATTAATGCAGTGCTCATTATACATGATTAAAGTCTCGTGACTGCCTGCTACTGCGTGCGTGCGTGCGTAGGTCAAAGTCCGCTGATCGCGGCATTCCCCTATTTTGTAAAATAATTTTTTACTCCTCTGGGTGTTGCAATGGATATCAATGATTCATATGATTGCCCTCAGTAAAAAAGCACAAGAAACAGGACGCAAACAGTTACAAACTCTGCTTCATAAGATGTCGCAGACGATCAGGAAGACGCTGAGCAGAGGGCACCGTCGCGTAAAACATCGTGAGACCGCGGAAACAGCCTGACGGTGCTTCAGGCTGGATTCGAACCTGCGATGACATTCTTAAAGTGCTATGTAGCACAGCGATGCCTTTCCCATGTGTGCTACGGAGACACCGATTAATGCAGTGCTCATTATACATGATTAGAGTCTCGTGACTGCCGGCTACTGCGTGCGTGCGTGCGTAGGTCAAAGTCCGCTGATCGCGGCATTCCCCTATTTTGTAAAATTATTTTTTACTCCTCTGGGTGTTGCAATGGATATCAATGATTCATATGATTGCCCTCAGTAAAAAAACACAAGAAACAGGAAGCAATCAGTTACAAACACTCAGGTTCTCTGCTTCATAAGATGTCGCGGGCGATCGGGAAGACGCTGAGCAGAGGGCACCGTCGCATAAAACAACGTCAGTCCGCGGAAACTGCCGGACGGTGCTACAGGCCGGATTCGAACCGGCGATGCCATTCTTCAAGTGCTATGTAGCACAGCGCTGCCTTTCCCATGTGTGCTACGGAGACACTGATTAATGTAGTGCTCATTATACATGATTAGAGTCTCGTGACTGCCGGCTACTGCGTGCGTGCGTGCGTGCGTAGGTCAAAGTCCGCTGATCGCGGCATTCCCCTATTTTGTAAAATTATTTTTTACTCCTCTGGGTGTTGCAATGGATATCAATGATTCATATGATTGCCCTCAGTAAAAAAACACAAGAAACAGGACGCAAACAATTACAAACACTCAGGTTCTCTGCTTCATAAGATGTCGCGGGCGATCGGGAAGACGCTGAGCAGAGGGCACCGTCGCGTAAAACAACGTGAGTCCGCGGAAACTGCCGGACGGTGCTTCAGGCCAGATTCGAACCGGCGATGCCATTCTTAAAGTGCTATGTAGCACAGCGCTGCCTTTCCCATGTGTGCTACGGAGACGCTGATTAATGCAGTGCTCATTATACATGATTAGAGTCTCGGGACTGCCGGCTACTGCGTGCGTGCGTGAGTAGGTCAAAGTCCGCTGATCGCGGCATTCCCCTATTTTGTAAAATTATTTTTTACTCCTCTGGGTGTTGCAATGGATATCAATGATTCATATGATTGCCCTCAGTAAAAAAGCACAAGAAACAGGACGCAAACAGTTACAAACTCTGCTTCATAAGATGTCGCGGGCGATCGGGAAGACGCTGAGCAGAGGGCACCGTCGCGTAAAACAACGTGAGTCCGCGGAAACTGCCGGACGGTGCTTCAGGCCGGATTCGAACCGGCGATGCCATTCTTAAAGTGCTATGTAGCACAGCGCTGCCTTTCCCATGTGTGCTACGGAGACGCTGATTAATGCAGTGCTCATTATACATGATTAAAGTCTCGTGACTGCCGGCTACTGCGTGCGTGCGTAGGTCAAAGTCCGCTGATCGCGGCATTCCCCTATTTTGTAAAATTATTTTTTACTCCTCTGGGTGTTGCAATGGATATCAATGATTCATATGATTGCCCTCAGTAAAAAAACACAAGAAACAGGACGCAAACAATTACAAACACTCAGGTTCTCTGCTTCATAAGATGTCGCGGGCGATCGGGAAGACGCTGAGCAGAGGGCACCGTCGCGTAAAACAACGTGAGTCCGCGGAAACTGCCGGACGGTGCTTCAGGCCGGATTCGAACCGGCGATGCCATTCTTAAAGTGCTATGTAGCACAGCGCTGCCTTTCCCATGTGTGCTACGGAGACGCTGATTAATGCAGTGCTCATTATACATGATTAAAGTCTCGTGACTGCCGGCTACTGCGTGCGTGCGTAGGTCAAAGTCCGCTGATCGCGGCATTCCCCTATTTTGTAAAATTATTTTTTACTCCTCTGGGTGTTGCAATGGATATCAATGATTCATATGATTGCCCTCAGTAAAAAAACACAAGAAACTGGACGCAAACAATTACAAACACTCAGGTTCTCTGCTTCATAAGATGTCGCGGGCGATCGGGAAGACGCTGAGCAGAGGGCACCGTCGCGTAAAACAACGTGAGTCCGCGGAAACTGTCGGACGGTGCTTCAGGCCGGATTCGAACCGGCGATGCCATTCTTAAAGTGCTATGTAGCACAGCGCTGCCTTTCCCATGTGTGCTACGGAGACGCTGATTAATGCAGTGCTCATTATACATGATTAAAGTCTCGTGACTGCCGGCTACTGCGTGCGTGCGTAGGTCAAAGTCCGCTGATCGCGGCATTCCCCTATTTTGTAAAATTATTTTTTACTCCTCTGGGTGTTGCAATGGATATCAATGATTCATATGATTGCCCTCAGTAAAAAAACACAAGAAACAGGACGCAAACAATTACAAACACTCAGGTTCTCTGCTTCATAAGATGTCGCGGGCGATCGGGAAGACGCTGAGCAGAGGGCACCGTCGCGTAAAACAACGTGAGTCCGCGGAAACTGCCGGACGGTGCTTCAGGCCAGATTCGAACCGGCGATGCCATTCTTAAAGTGCTATGTAGCACAGCGCTGCCTTTCCCATGTGTGCTACGGAGACGCTGATTAATGCAGTGCTCATTATACATGATTAAAGTCTCGTGACTGCCGGCTACTGCGTGCGTGCGTAGGTCAAAGTCCGCTGATCGCGGCATTCCCCTATTTTGTAAAATTATTTTTTACTCCTCTGGGTGTTGCAATGGATATCAATGATTCATATGATTGCCCTCAGTAAAAAAACACAAGAAACAGGACGCAAACAATTACAAACACTCAGGTTCTCTGCTTCATAAGATGTCGCGGGCGATCGGGAAGACGCTGAGCAGAGGGCACCGTCGCGTAAAACAACGTGAGTCCGCGGAAACTGCCGGACGGTGCTTCAGGCCGGATTCGAACCGGCGATGCCATTCTTAAAGTGCTATGTAGCACAGCGCTGCCTTTCCCATGTGTGCTACGGAGACGCTGATTAATGCAGTGCTCATTATACATGATTAAAGTCTCGTGACTGCCGGCTACTGCGTGCGTGCGTAGGTCAAAGTCCGCTGATCGCGGCATTCCCCTATTTTGTAAAATTATTTTTTACTCCTCTGGGTGTTGCAATGGATATCAATGATTCATATGATTGCCCTCAGTAAAAAAACACAAGAAACAGGACGCAAACAATTACAAACACTCAGGTTCTCTGCTTCATAAGATGTCGCGGGCGATCGGGAAGACGCTGAGCAGAGGGCACCGTCGCGTAAAACAACGTGAGTCCGCAGAAACTGCCGGACGGTGCTTCAGGCCGGATTCGAACCGGCGATGCCATTCTTAAAGTGCTATGTAGCACAGCGCTGCCTTTCCCATGTGTGCTACGGAGACGCTGATTAATGCAGTGCTCATTATACATGATTAAAGTCTCGTGACTGCCGGCTACTGCGTGCGTGCGTAGGTCAAAGTCCGCTGATCGCGGCATTCCCCTATTTTGTAAAATTATTTTTTACTCCTCTGGGTGTTGCAATGGATATCAATGATTCATATGATTGCCCTCAGTAAAAAAACACAAGAAACAGGACGCAAACAATTACAAACACTCAGGTTCTCTGCTTCATAAGATGTCGCGGGCGATCGGGAAGACGCTGAGCAGAGGGCACCGTCGCGTAAAACAACGTGAGTCCGCGGAAACTGTCGGACGGTGCTTCAGGCCGGATTCGAACCGGCGATGCCATTCTTAAAGTGCTATGTAGCACAGCGCTGCCTTTCCCATGTGTGCTACGGAGACGCTGATTAATGCAGTGCTCATTATACATGATTAAAGTCTCGTGACTGCCGGCTACTGCGTGCGTGCGTAGGTCAAAGTCCGCTGATCGCGGCATTCCCCTATTTTGTAAAATTATTTTTTACTCCTCTGGGTGTTGCAATGGATATCAATGATTCATATGATTGCCCTCAGTAAAAAAACACAAGAAACAGGACGCAAACAATTACAAACACTCAGGTTCTCTGCTTCATAAGATGTCGCGGGCGATCGGGAAGACGCTGAGCAGAGGGCACCGTCGCGTAAAACAACGTGAGTCCGCGGAAACTGCCGGACGGTGCTTCAGGCCGGATTCGAACCGGCGATGCCATTCTTAAAGTGCTATGTAGCACAGCGCTGCCTTTCCCATGTGTGCTACGGAGACGCTGATTAATGCAGTGCTCATTATACATGATTAAAGTCTCGTGACTGCCGGCTACTGCGTGCGTGCGTAGGTCAAAGTCCGCTGATCGCGGCATTCCCCTATTTTGTAAAATTATTTTTTACTCCTCTGGGTGTTGCAATGGATATCAATGATTCATATGATTGCCCTCAGTAAAAAAACACAAGAAACAGGACGCAAACAATTACAAACACTCAGGTTCTCTGCTTCATAAGATGTCGCGGGCGATCGGGAAGACGCTGAGCAGAGGGCACCGTCGCGTAAAACAACGTGAGTCCGCGGAAACTGCCGGACGGTGCTTCAGGCCAGATTCGAACCGGCGATGCCATTCTTAAAGTGCTATGTAGCACAGCGCTGCCTTTCCCATGTGTGCTACGGAGACGCTGATTAATGCAGTGCTCATTATACATGATTAAAGTCTCGTGACTGCCGGCTACTGCGTGCGTGCGTAGGTCAAAGTCCGCTGATCGCGGCATTCCCCTATTTTGTAAAATTATTTTTTACTCCTCTGGGTGTTGCAATGGATATCAATGATTCATATGATTGCCCTCAGTAAAAAAACACAAGAAACAGGACGCAAACAATTACAAACACTCAGGTTCTCTGCTTCATAAGATGTCGCGGGCGATCGGGAAGACGCTGAGCAGAGGGCACCGTCGCGTAAAACAACGTGAGTCCGCGGAAACTGCCGGACGGTGCTTCAGGCCGGATTCGAACCGGCGATGCCATTCTTAAAGTGCTATGTAGCACAGCGCTGCCTTTCCCATGTGTGCTACGGAGACGCTGATTAATGCAGTGCTCATTATACATGATTAAAGTCTCGTGACTGCCGGCTACTGCGTGCGTGCGTAGGTCAAAGTCCGCTGATCGCGGCATTCCCCTATATTGTAAAATTATTTTTTACTCCTCTGGGTGTTGCAATGGATATCAATGATTCATATGATTGCCCTCAGTAAAAAAACACAAGAAACAGGACGCAAACAATTACAAACACTCAGGTTCTCTGCTTCATAAGATGTCGCGGGCGATCGGGAAGACGCTGAGCAGAGGGCACCGTCGCGTAAAACAACGTGAGTCCGCGGAAACTGTCGGACGGTGCTTCAGGCCGGATTCGAACCGGCGATGCCATTCTTAAAGTGCTATGTAGCACAGCGCTGCCTTTCCCATGTGTGCTACGGAGACGCTGATTAATGCAGTGCTCATTATACATGATTAAAGTCTCGTGACTGCCGGCTACTGCGTGCGTGCGTAGGTCAAAGTCCGCTGATCGCGGCATTCCCCTATTTTGTAAAATTATTTTTTACTCCTCTGGGTGTTGCAATGGATATCAATGATTCATATGATTGCCCTCAGTAAAAAAACACAAGAAACAGGACGCAAACAATTACAAACACTCAGGTTCTCTGCTTCATAAGATGTCGCGGGCGATCGGGAAGACGCTGAGCAGAGGGCACCGTCGCGTAAAACAACGTGAGTCCGCGGAAACTGTCGGACGGTGCTTCAGGCCGGATTCGAACCGGCGATGCCATTCTTAAAGTGCTATGTAGCACAGCGCTGCCTTTCCCATGTGTGCTACGGAGACGCTGATTAATGCAGTGCTCATTATACATGATTAAAGTCTCGTGACTGCCGGCTACTGCGTGCGTGCGTGCGTAGGTCAAAGTCCGCTGATCGCGGCATTCCCCTATTTTGTAAAATAATTTTTTACTCCTCTGGGTGTTGCAATGGATATCAATGATTCATATGATTGCCCTCAGTAAAAAAGCACAAGAAACAGGACGCAAACAGTTACAAACTCTGCTTCATAAGATGTCGCAGACGATCAGGAAGACGCTGAGCAGAGGGCACCGTCGCGTAAAACATCGTGAGACCGCGGAAACAGCCTGACGGTGCTTCAGGCTGGATTCGAACCTGCGATGACATTCTTAAAGTGCTATGTAGCACAGCGATGCCTTTCCCATGTGTGCTACGGAGACACCGATTAATGCAGTGCTCATTATACATGATTAGAGTCTCGTGACTGCCGGCTACTGCGTGCGTGCGTGCGTAGGTCAAAGTCCGCTGATCGCGGCATTCCCCTATTTTGTAAAATTATTTTTTACTCCTCTGGGTGTTGCAATGGATATCAATGATTCATATGATTGCCCTCAGTAAAAAAACACAAGAAACAGGAAGCAATCAGTTACAAACACTCAGGTTCTCTGCTTCATAAGATGTCGCGGGCGATCGGGAAGACGCTGAGCAGAGGGCACCGTCGCATAAAACAACGTCAGTCCGCGGAAACTGCCGGACGGTGCTACAGGCCGGATTCGAACCGGCGATGTCATTCTTCAAGTGCTATGTAGCACAGCGCTGCCTTTCCCATGTGTGCTACGGAGACAATGATTAATGTAGTGCTCATTATACATGATTAGAGTCTCGTGACTGCCGGCTACTGCGTGCGTGCGTGCGTGCGTAGGTCAAAGTCCGCTGATCGCGGCATTCCCCTATTTTGTAAAATTATTTTTTACTCCTCTGGGTGTTGCAATGGATATCAATGATTCATATGATTGCCCTCAGTAAAAAAACACAAGAAACAGGACGCAAACAGTTACAAACACTCAGGTTCTCTGCTTCATAAGATGTCGCGGGCGATCAGATCGGGAAGACGCTGAGCAGAGGGCACCGTCGCGTAAAACGACGTGAGTCCGCGGAAACTGCCGGAGGGTGCTTCAGGCCGGATTCGAACCGGCGATGCCATTCTTAAAGTGCTATGTAGCACAGCGCTGCCTTTCCCATGTGTGCTACGGAGACGCTGATTAATGCAGTGCTCATTATACATGATTAAAGTCTCGTGACTGCCGGCTACTGCGTGCGTGCGTGCGTGTGTAGGTCAAAGTCCGCCGATCGCGGCATTCCCCTATTTTGTAAAATTATTTTTTACTCCTCTGGGTGTTGCAATGGATATCAATGATTCATATGATTGTCCTCAGTAAAAAAAACACAAGAAACAGGACGCAATCAGTTACAAACACTCAGGTCCTCTACTTCATAAGATGTCGCGGGCGATCGGGAAGACGCTGAGCAGAGGGCACCGTCGCGTAAAACAACGTGAGTCCGCGGAAACTGCCGGACGGTGCTTCAGGCCAGATTCGAACCGGCGATGCCATTCTTAAAGTGCTATGTAGCACAGCGCTGCCTTTCCCATGTGTGCTGCGGAGACGCTGATTAATGCAGTGCTCATTATACATGATTAGAGTCTCGGGACTGCCGGCTACTGCGTGCGTGCGTGAGTAGGTCAAAGTCCGCTGATCGCGGCATTCCCCTATTTTGTAAAATTATTTTTTACTCCTCTGGGTGTTGCAATGGATATCAATGATTCATATGATTGCCCTCAGTAAAAAAGCACAAGAAACAGGACGCAAACAGTTACAAACTCTGCTTCATAAGATGTCGCGGGCGATCGGGAAGACGCTGAGCAGAGGGCACCGTCGCGTAAAACAACGTGAGTCCGCGGAAACTGCCGGACGGTGCTTCAGGCCGGATTCGAACCGGCGATGCCATTCTTAAAGTGCTATGTAGCACAGCGCTGCCTTTCCCATGTGTGCTACGGAGACGCTGATTAATGCAGTGCTCATTATACATGATTAAAGTCTCGTGACTGCCGGCTACTGCGTGCGTGCGTAGGTCAAAGTCCGCTGATCGCGGCATTCCCCTATTTTGTAAAATTATTTTTTACTCCTCTGGGTGTTGCAATGGATATCAATGATTCATATGATTGCCCTCAGTAAAAAAACACAAGAAACAGGACGCAAACAATTACAAACACTCAGGTTCTCTGCTTCATAAGATGTCGCGGGCGATCGGGAAGACGCTGAGCAGAGGGCACCGTCGCGTAAAACAACGTGAGTCCGCGGAAACTGCCGGACGGTGCTTCAGGCCGGATTCGAACCGGCGATGCCATTCTTAAAGTGCTATGTAGCACAGCGCTGCCTTTCCCATGTGTGCTACGGAGACGCTGATTAATGCAGTGCTCATTATACATGATTAAAGTCTCGTGACTGCCGGCTACTGCGTGCGTGCGTAGGTCAAAGTCCGCTGATCGCGGCATTCCCCTATTTTGTAAAATTATTTTTTACTCCTCTGGGTGTTGCAATGGATATCAATGATTCATATGATTGCCCTCAGTAAAAAAACACAAGAAACTGGACGCAAACAATTACAAACACTCAGGTTCTCTGCTTCATAAGATGTCGCGGGCGATCGGGAAGACGCTGAGCAGAGGGCACCGTCGCGTAAAACAACGTGAGTCCGCGGAAACTGTCGGACGGTGCTTCAGGCCGGATTCGAACCGGCGATGCCATTCTTAAAGTGCTATGTAGCACAGCGCTGCCTTTCCCATGTGTGCTACGGAGACGCTGATTAATGCAGTGCTCATTATACATGATTAAAGTCTCGTGACTGCCGGCTACTGCGTGCGTGCGTAGGTCAAAGTCCGCTGATCGCGGCATTCCCCTATTTTGTAAAATTATTTTTTACTCCTCTGGGTGTTGCAATGGATATCAATGATTCATATGATTGCCCTCAGTAAAAAAACACAAGAAACAGGACGCAAACAATTACAAACACTCAGGTTCTCTGCTTCATAAGATGTCGCGGGCGATCGGGAAGACGCTGAGCAGAGGGCACCGTCGCGTAAAACAACGTGAGTCCGCGGAAACTGCCGGACGGTGCTTCAGGCCAGATTCGAACCGGCGATGCCATTCTTAAAGTGCTATGTAGCACAGCGCTGCCTTTCCCATGTGTGCTACGGAGACGCTGATTAATGCAGTGCTCATTATACATGATTAAAGTCTCGTGACTGCCGGCTACTGCGTGCGTGCGTAGGTCAAAGTCCGCTGATCGCGGCATTCCCCTATTTTGTAAAATTATTTTTTACTCCTCTGGGTGTTGCAATGGATATCAATGATTCATATGATTGCCCTCAGTAAAAAAACACAAGAAACAGGACGCAAACAATTACAAACACTCAGGTTCTCTGCTTCATAAGATGTCGCGGGCGATCGGGAAGACGCTGAGCAGAGGGCACCGTCGCGTAAAACAACGTGAGTCCGCGGAAACTGCCGGACGGTGCTTCAGGCCGGATTCGAACCGGCGATGCCATTCTTAAAGTGCTATGTAGCACAGCGCTGCCTTTCCCATGTGTGCTACGGAGACGCTGATTAATGCAGTGCTCATTATACATGATTAAAGTCTCGTGACTGCCGGCTACTGCGTGCGTGCGTAGGTCAAAGTCCGCTGATCGCGGCATTCCCCTATTTTGTAAAATTATTTTTTACTCCTCTGGGTGTTGCAATGGATATCAATGATTCATATGATTGCCCTCAGTAAAAAAACACAAGAAACAGGACGCAAACAATTACAAACACTCAGGTTCTCTGCTTCATAAGATGTCGCGGGCGATCGGGAAGACGCTGAGCAGAGGGCACCGTCGCGTAAAACAACGTGAGTCCGCGGAAACTGTCGGACGGTGCTTCAGGCCGGATTCGAACCGGCGATGCCATTCTTAAAGTGCTATGTAGCACAGCGCTGCCTTTCCCATGTGTGCTACGGAGACGCTGATTAATGCAGTGCTCATTATACATGATTAAAGTCTCGTGACTGCCGGCTACTGCGTGCGTGCGTAGGTCAAAGTCCGCTGATCGCGGCATTCCCCTATTTTGTAAAATTATTTTTTACTCCTCTGGGTGTTGCAATGGATATCAATGATTCATATGATTGCCCTCAGTAAAAAAACACAAGAAACAGGACGCAAACAATTACAAACACTCAGGTTCTCTGCTTCATAAGATGTCGCGGGCGATCGGGAAGACGCTGAGCAGAGGGCACCGTCGCGTAAAACAACGTGAGTCCGCGGAAACTGCCGGACGGTGCTTCAGGCCGGATTCGAACCGGCGATGCCATTCTTAAAGTGCTATGTAGCACAGCGCTGCCTTTCCCATGTGTGCTACGGAGACGCTGATTAATGCAGTGCTCATTATACATGATTAAAGTCTCGTGACTGCCGGCTACTGCGTGCGTGCGTAGGTCAAAGTCCGCTGATCGCGGCATTCCCCTATTTTGTAAAATTATTTTTTACTCCTCTGGGTGTTGCAATGGATATCAATGATTCATATGATTGCCCTCAGTAAAAAAACACAAGAAACAGGACGCAAACAATTACAAACACTCAGGTTCTCTGCTTCATAAGATGTCGCGGGCGATCGGGAAGACGCTGAGCAGAGGGCACCGTCGCGTAAAACAACGTGAGTCCGCGGAAACTGCCGGACGGTGCTTCAGGCCGGATTCGAACCGGCGATGCCATTCTTAAAGTGCTATGTAGCACAGCGCTGCCTTTCCCATGTGTGCTACGGAGACGCTGATTAATGCAGTGCTCATTATACATGATTAAAGTCTCGTGACTGCCGGCTACTGCGTGCGTGCGTAGGTCAAAGTCCGCTGATCGCGGCATTCCCCTATTTTGTAAAATTATTTTTTACTCCTCTGGGTGTTGCAATGGATATCAATGATTCATATGATTGCCCTCAGTAAAAAAACACAAGAAACAGGACGCAAACAATTACAAACACTCAGGTTCTCTGCTTCATAAGATGTCGCGGGCGATCGGGAAGACGCTGAGCAGAGGGCACCGTCGCGTAAAACAACGTGAGTCCGCGGAAACTGCCGGACGGTGCTTCAGGCCAGATTCGAACCGGCGATGCCATTCTTAAAGTGCTATGTAGCACAGCGCTGCCTTTCCCATGTGTGCTACGGAGACGCTGATTAATGCAGTGCTCATTATACATGATTAAAGTCTCGTGACTGCCGGCTACTGCGTGCGTGCGTAGGTCAAAGTCCGCTGATCGCGGCATTCCCCTATTTTGTAAAATTATTTTTTACTCCTCTGGGTGTTGCAATGGATATCAATGATTCATGTGATTGCCCTCAGTAAAAAAACACAAGAAACAGGACGCAAACAATTACAAACACTCAGGTTCTCTGCTTCATAAGATGTCGCGGGCGATCGGGAAGACGCTGAGCAGAGGGCACCGTCGCGTAAAACAACGTGAGTCCGCGGAAACTGCCGGACGGTGCTTCAGGCCGGATTCGAACCGGCGATGCCATTCTTAAAGTGCTATGTAGCACAGCGCTGCCTTTCCCATGTGTGCTACGGAGACGCTGATTAATGCAGTGCTCATTATACATGATTAAAGTCTCGTGACTGCCGGCTACTGCGTGCGTGCGTAGGTCAAAGTCCGCTGATCGCGGCATTCCCCTATATTGTAAAATTATTTTTTACTCCTCTGGGTGTTGCAATGGATATCAATGATTCATATGATTGCCCTCAGTAAAAAAACACAAGAAACAGGACGCAAACAATTACAAACACTCAGGTTCTCTGCTTCATAAGATGTCGCGGGCGATCGGGAAGACGCTGAGCAGAGGGCACCGTCGCGTAAAACAACGTGAGTCCGCGGAAACTGTCGGACGGTGCTTCAGGCCGGATTCGAACCGGCGATGCCATTCTTAAAGTGCTATGTAGCACAGCGCTGCCTTTCCCATGTGTGCTACGGAGACGCTGATTAATGCAGTGCTCATTATACATGATTAAAGTCTCGTGACTGCCGGCTACTGCGTGCGTGCGTAGGTCAAAGTCCGCTGATCGCGGCATTCCCCTATTTTGTAAAATTATTTTTTACTCCTCTGGGTGTTGCAATGGATATCAATGATTCATATGATTGCCCTCAGTAAAAAAACACAAGAAACAGGACGCAAACAATTACAAACACTCAGGTTCTCTGCTTCATAAGATGTCGCGGGCGATCGGGAAGACGCTGAGCAGAGGGCACCGTCGCGTAAAACAACGTGAGTCCGCGGAAACTGTCGGACGGTGCTTCAGGCCGGATTCGAACCGGCGATGCCATTCTTAAAGTGCTATGTAGCACAGCGCTGCCTTTCCCATGTGTGCTACGGAGACGCTGATTAATGCAGTGCTCATTATACATGATTAAAGTCTCGTGACTGCCGGCTACTGCGTGCGTGCGTGCGTAGGTCAAAGTCCGCTGATCGCGGCATTCCCCTATTTTGTAAAATAATTTTTTACTCCTCTGGGTGTTGCAATGGATATCAATGATTCATATGATTGCCCTCAGTAAAAAAGCACAAGAAACAGGACGCAAACAGTTACAAACTCTGCTTCATAAGATGTCGCAGACGATCAGGAAGACGCTGAGCAGAGGGCACCGTCGCGTAAAACATCGTGAGACCGCGGAAACAGCCTGACGGTGCTTCAGGCTGGATTCGAACCTGCGATGACATTCTTAAAGTGCTATGTAGCACAGCGATGCCTTTCCCATGTGTGCTACGGAGACACCGATTAATGCAGTGCTCATTATACATGATTAGAGTCTCGTGACTGCCGGCTACTGCGTGCGTGCGTGCGTAGGTCAAAGTCCGCTGATCGCGGCATTCCCCTATTTTGTAAAATTATTTTTTACTCCTCTGGGTGTTGCAATGGATATCAATGATTCATATGATTGCCCTCAGTAAAAAAACACAAGAAACAGGACGCAAACAGTTACAAACACTCAGGTTCTCTGCTTCATAAGATGTCGCGGGCGATCGGGAAGACGCTGAGCAGAGGGCACCGTCGCGTAAAACGACGTGAGTCCGCGGAAACTGCCGGACGGTGCTTCAGGCCGGATTCGAACCTGCGATGCCATTCTTAAAGTGCTATGTAGCACAGCGCTGCCTTTCCCATGTGTGCTACGGAGACGCTGATTAATGCAGTGCTCATTATACATGATTAAAGTCTCGTGACTGCCGGCTACTGCGTGCGTGCGTGCGTGTGTAGGTCAAAGTCCGCCAATCGCGGCATTCCCCTATTTTGTAAAATTATTTTTTACTCCTCTGGGTGTTGCAATGGATATCAATGATTCATATGATTGCCCTCAGTAAAAAAACACAAGAAACAGGACGCAAACAGTTACAAACACTCAGGTTCTCTGCTTCATAAGATGTCGCGGGCGATCAGATCGGGAAGACGCTGAGCAGAGGGCACCGTCGCGTAAAACGACGTGAGTCCGCGGAAACTGCCGGAGGGTGCTTCAGGCCGGATTCGAACCGGCGATGCCATTCTTAAAGTGCTATGTAGCACAGCGCTGCCTTTCCCATGTGTGCTACGGAGACGCTGATTAATGCAGTGCTCATTATACATGATTAAAGTCTCGTGACTGCCGGCTACTGCGTGCGTGCGTGCGTGTGTAGGTCAAAGTCCGCCGATCGCGCATTCCCCTATTTTGTAAAATTATTTTTTACTCCTCTGGGTGTTGCAATGGATATCAATGATTCATATGATTGTCCTCAGTAAAAAAAACACAAGAAACAGGACGCAATCAGTTACAAACACTCAGGTCCTCTACTTCATAAGATGTCGCGGGCGATCGGGAAGACGCTGAGCAGAGGGCACCGTCGCGTAAAACAACGTGAGTCCGCGGAAACTGCCGGACGGTGCTTCAGGCCAGATTCGAACCGGCGATGCCATTCTTAAAGTGCTATGTAGCACAGCGCTGCCTTTCCCATGTGTGCTACGGAGACGCTGATTAATGCAGTGCTCATTATACATGATTAGAGTCTCGGGACTGCCGGCTACTGCGTGCGTGCGTGAGTAGGTCAAAGTCCGCTGATCGCGGCATTCCCCTATTTTGTAAAATTATTTTTTACTCCTCTGGGTGTTGCAATGGATATCAATGATTCATATGATTGCCCTCAGTAAAAAAGCACAAGAAACAGGACGCAAACAGTTACAAACTCTGCTTCATAAGATGTCGCGGGCGATCGGGAAGACGCTGAGCAGAGGGCACCGTCGCGTAAAACAACGTGAGTCCGCGGAAACTGCCGGACGGTGCTTCAGGCCAGATTCGAACCGGCGATGCCATTCTTAAAGTGCTATGTAGCACAGCGCTGCCTTTCCCATGTGTGCTACGGAGACGCTGATTAATGCAGTGCTCATTATACATGATTAAAGTCTCGTGACTGCCGGCTACTGCGTGCGTGCGTAGGTCAAAGTCCGCTGATCGCGGCATTCCCCTATTTTGTAAAATTATTTTTTACTCCTCTGGGTGTTGCAATGGATATCAATGATTCATATGATTGCCCTCAGTAAAAAAACACAAGAAACAGGACGCAAACAATTACAAACACTCAGGTTCTCTGCTTCATAAGATGTCGCGGGCGATCGGGAAGACGCTGAGCAGAGGGCACCGTCGCGTAAAACAACGTGAGTCCGCGGAAACTGCCGGACGGTGCTTCAGGCCGGATTCGAACCGGCGATGCCATTCTTAAAGTGCTATGTAGCACAGCGCTGCCTTTCCCATGTGTGCTACGGAGACGCTGATTAATGCAGTGCTCATTATACATGATTAAAGTCTCGTGACTGCCGGCTACTGCGTGCGTGCGTAGGTCAAAGTCCGCTGATCGCGGCATTCCCCTATTTTGTAAAATTATTTTTTACTCCTCTGGGTGTTGCAATGGATATCAATGATTCATATGATTGCCCTCAGTAAAAAAACACAAGAAACAGGACGCAAACAATTACAAACACTCAGGTTCTCTGCTTCATAAGATGTCGCGGGCGATCGGGAAGACGCTGAGCAGAGGGCACCGTCGCGTAAAACAACGTGAGTCCGCGGAAACTGCCGGACGGTGCTTCAGGCCGGATTCGAACCGGCGATGCCATTCTTAAAGTGCTATGTAGCACAGCGCTGCCTTTCCCATGTGTGCTACGGAGACGCTGATTAATGCAGTGCTCATTATACATGATTAAAGTCTCGTGACTGCCGGCTACTGCGTGCGTGCGTAGGTCAAAGTCCGCTGATCGCGGCATTCCCCTATTTTGTAAAATTATTTTTTACTCCTCTGGGTGTTGCAATGGATATCAATGATTCATATGATTGCCCTCAGTAAAAAAGCACAAGAAACAGGACGCAAACAGTTACAAACTCTGCTTCATAAGATGTCGCGGGCGATCGGGAAGACGCTGAGCAGAGGGCACCGTCGCGTAAAACAACGTGAGTCCGCGGAAACTGCCGGACGGTGCTTCAGGCCAGATTCGAACCGGCGATGCCATTCTTAAAGTGCTATGTAGCACAGCGCTGCCTTTCCCATGTGTGCTACGGAGACGCTGATTAATGCAGTGCTCATTATACATGATTAAAGTCTCGTGACTGCCGGCTACTGCGTGCGTGCGTAGGTCAAAGTCCGCTGATCGCGGCATTCCCCTATTTTGTAAAATTATTTTTTACTCCTCTGGGTGTTGCAATGGATATCAATGATTCATATGATTGCCCTCAGTAAAAAAACACAAGAAACAGGACGCAAACAATTACAAACACTCAGGTTCTCTGCTTCATAAGATGTCGCGGGCGATCGGGAAGACGCTGAGCAGAGGGCACCGTCGCGTAAAACAACGTGAGTCCGCGGAAACTGCCGGACGGTGCTTCAGGCCGGATTCGAACCGGCGATGCCATTCTTAAAGTGCTATGTAGCACAGCGCTGCCTTTCCCATGTGTGCTACGGAGACGCTGATTAATGCAGTGCTCATTATACATGATTAAAGTCTCGTGACTGCCGGCTACTGCGTGCGTGCGTAGGTCAAAGTCCGCTGATCGCGGCATTCCCCTATTTTGTAAAATTATTTTTTACTCCTCTGGGTGTTGCAATGGATATCAATGATTCATATGATTGCCCTCAGTAAAAAAACACAAGAAACAGGACGCAAACAATTACAAACACTCAGGTTCTCTGCTTCATAAGATGTCGCGGGCGATCGGGAAGACGCTGAGCAGAGGGCACCGTCGCGTAAAACAACGTGAGTCCGCGGAAACTGCCGGACGGTGCTTCAGGCCGGATTCGAACCGGCGATGCCATTCTTAAAGTGCTATGTAGCACAGCGCTGCCTTTCCCATGTGTGCTACGGAGACGCTGATTAATGCAGTGCTCATTATACATGATTAAAGTCTCGTGACTGCCGGCTACTGCGTGCGTGCGTAGGTCAAAGTCCGCTGATCGCGGCATTCCCCTATTTTGTAAAATTATTTTTTACTCCTCTGGGTGTTGCAATGGATATCAATGATTCATATGATTGCCCTCAGTAAAAAAACACAAGAAACAGGACGCAAACAATTACAAACACTCAGGTTCTCTGCTTCATAAGATGTCGCGGGCGATCGGGAAGACGCTGAGCAGAGGGCACCGTCGCGTAAAACAACGTGAGTCCGCGGAAACTGCCGGACGGTGCTTCAGGCCGGATTCGAACCGGCGATGCCATTCTTAAAGTGCTATGTAGCACAGCGCTGCCTTTCCCATGTGTGCTACGGAGACGCTGATTAATGCAGTGCTCATTATACATGATTAAAGTCTCGTGACTGCCGGCTACTGCGTGCGTGCGTAGGTCAAAGTCCGCTGATCGCGGCATTCCCCTATTTTGTAAAATTATTTTTTACTCCTCTGGGTGTTGCAATGGATATCAATGATTCATATGATTGCCCTCAGTAAAAAAGCACAAGAAACAGGACGCAAACAGTTACAAACTCTGCTTCATAAGATGTCGCGGGCGATCGGGAAGACGCTGAGCAGAGGGCACCGTCGCGTAAAACAACGTGAGTCCGCGGAAACTGCCGGACGGTGCTTCAGGCCAGATTCGAACCGGCGATGCCATTCTTAAAGTGCTATGTAGCACAGCGCTGCCTTTCCCATGTGTGCTACGGAGACGCTGATTAATGCAGTGCTCATTATACATGATTAAAGTCTCGTGACTGCCGGCTACTGCGTGCGTGCGTAGGTCAAAGTCCGCTGATCGCGGCATTCCCCTATTTTGTAAAATTATTTTTTACTCCTCTGGGTGTTGCAATGGATATCAATGATTCATATGATTGCCCTCAGTAAAAAAACACAAGAAACAGGACGCAAACAATTACAAACACTCAGGTTCTCTGCTTCATAAGATGTCGCGGGCGATCGGGAAGACGCTGAGCAGAGGGCACCGTCGCGTAAAACAACGTGAGTCCGCGGAAACTGCCGGACGGTGCTTCAGGCCGGATTCGAACCGGCGATGCCATTCTTAAAGTGCTATGTAGCACAGCGCTGCCTTTCCCATGTGTGCTACGGAGACGCTGATTAATGCAGTGCTCATTATACATGATTAAAGTCTCGTGACTGCCGGCTACTGCGTGCGTGCGTAGGTCAAAGTCCGCTGATCGCGGCATTCCCCTATTTTGTAAAATTATTTTTTACTCCTCTGGGTGTTGCAATGGATATCAATGATTCATATGATTGCCCTCAGTAAAAAAACACAAGAAACAGGACGCAAACAATTACAAACACTCAGGTTCTCTGCTTCATAAGATGTCGCGGGCGATCGGGAAGACGCTGAGCAGAGGGCACCGTCGCGTAAAACAACGTGAGTCCGCGGAAACTGCCGGACGGTGCTTCAGGCCGGATTCGAACCGGCGATGCCATTCTTAAAGTGCTATGTAGCACAGCGCTGCCTTTCCCATGTGTGCTACGGAGACGCTGATTAATGCAGTGCTCATTATACATGATTAAAGTCTCGTGACTGCCGGCTACTGCGTGCGTGCGTAGGTCAAAGTCCGCTGATCGCGGCATTCCCCTATTTTGTAAAATTATTTTTTACTCCTCTGGGTGTTGCAATGGATATCAATGATTCATATGATTGCCCTCAGTAAAAAAACACAAGAAACAGGACGCAAACAATTACAAACACTCAGGTTCTCTGCTTCATAAGATGTCGCGGGCGATCGGGAAGACGCTGAGCAGAGGGCACCGTCGCGTAAAACAACGTGAGTCCGCGGAAACTGCCGGACGGTGCTTCAGGCCGGATTCGAACCGGCGATGCCATTCTTAAAGTGCTATGTAGCACAGCGCTGCCTTTCCCATGTGTGCTACGGAGACGCTGATTAATGCAGTGCTCATTATACATGATTAAAGTCTCGTGACTGCCGGCTACTGCGTGCGTGCGTAGGTCAAAGTCCGCTGATCGCGGCATTCCCCTATTTTGTAAAATTATTTTTTACTCCTCTGGGTGTTGCAATGGATATCAATGATTCATATGATTGCCCTCAGTAAAAAAACACAAGAAACTGGACGCAAACAATTACAAACACTCAGGTTCTCTGCTTCATAAGATGTCGCGGGCGATCGGGAAGACGCTGAGCAGAGGGCACCGTCGCGTAAAACAACGTGAGTCCGCGGAAACTGTCGGACGGTGCTTCAGGCCGGATTCGAACCGGCGATGCCATTCTTAAAGTGCTATGTAGCACAGCGCTGCCTTTCCCATGTGTGCTACGGAGACGCTGATTAATGCAGTGCTCATTATACATGATTAAAGTCTCGTGACTGCCGGCTACTGCGTGCGTGCGTAGGTCAAAGTCCGCTGATCGCGGCATTCCCCTATTTTGTAAAATTATTTTTTACTCCTCTGGGTGTTGCAATGGATATCAATGATTCATATGATTGCCCTCAGTAAAAAAACACAAGAAACAGGACGCAAACAATTACAAACACTCAGGTTCTCTGCTTCATAAGATGTCGCGGGCGATCGGGAAGACGCTGAGCAGAGGGCACCGTCGCGTAAAACAACGTGAGTCCGCGGAAACTGCCGGACGGTGCTTCAGGCCAGATTCGAACCGGCGATGCCATTCTTAAAGTGCTATGTAGCACAGCGCTGCCTTTCCCATGTGTGCTACGGAGACGCTGATTAATGCAGTGCTCATTATACATGATTAAAGTCTCGTGACTGCCGGCTACTGCGTGCGTGCGTAGGTCAAAGTCCGCTGATCGCGGCATTCCCCTATTTTGTAAAATTATTTTTTACTCCTCTGGGTGTTGCAATGGATATCAATGATTCATATGATTGCCCTCAGTAAAAAAACACAAGAAACAGGACGCAAACAATTACAAACACTCAGGTTCTCTGCTTCATAAGATGTCGCGGGCGATCGGGAAGACGCTGAGCAGAGGGCACCGTCGCGTAAAACAACGTGAGTCCGCGGAAACTGCCGGACGGTGCTTCAGGCCGGATTCGAACCGGCGATGCCATTCTTAAAGTGCTATGTAGCACAGCGCTGCCTTTCCCATGTGTGCTACGGAGACGCTGATTAATGCAGTGCTCATTATACATGATTAAAGTCTCGTGACTGCCGGCTACTGCGTGCGTGCGTAGGTCAAAGTCCGCTGATCGCGGCATTCCCCTATTTTGTAAAATTATTTTTTACTCCTCTGGGTGTTGCAATGGATATCAATGATTCATATGATTGCCCTCAGTAAAAAAACACAAGAAACAGGACGCAAACAATTACAAACACTCAGGTTCTCTGCTTCATAAGATGTCGCGGGCGATCGGGAAGACGCTGAGCAGAGGGCACCGTCGCGTAAAACAACGTGAGTCCGCGGAAACTGTCGGACGGTGCTTCAGGCCGGATTCGAACCGGCGACGCCATTCTTAAAGTGCTATGTAGCACAGCGCTGCCTTTCCCATGTGTGCTACGGAGACGCTGATTAATGCAGTGCTCATTATACATGATTAAAGTCTCGTGACTGCCGGCTACTGCGTGCGTGCGTAGGTCAAAGTCCGCTGATCGCGGCATTCCCCTATTTTGTAAAATTATTTTTTACTCCTCTGGGTGTTGCAATGGATATCAATGATTCATATGATTGCCCTCAGTAAAAAAACACAAGAAACAGGACGCAAACAATTACAAACACTCAGGTTCTCTGCTTCATAAGATGTCGCGGGCGATCGGGAAGACGCTGAGCAGAGGGCACCGTCGCGTAAAACAACGTGAGTCCGCGGAAACTGTCGGACGGTGCTTCAGGCCGGATTCGAACCGGCGATGCCATTCTTAAAGTGCTATGTAGCACAGCGCTGCCTTTCCCATGTGTGCTACGGAGACGCTGATTAATGCAGTGCTCATTATACATGATTAAAGTCTCGTGACTGCCGGCTACTGCGTGCGTGCGTAGGTCAAAGTCCGCTGATCGCGGCATTCCCCTATTTTGTAAAATTATTTTTTACTCCTCTGGGTGTTGCAATGGATATCAATGATTCATATGATTGCCCTCAGTAAAAAAACACAAGAAACAGGACGCAAACAATTACAAACACTCAGGTTCTCTGCTTCATAAGATGTCGCGGGCGATCGGGAAGACGCTGAGCAGAGGGCACCGTCGCGTAAAACAACGTGAGTCCGCGGAAACTGCCGGACGGTGCTTCAGGCCGGATTCGAACCGGCGATGCCATTCTTAAAGTGCTATGTAGCACAGCGCTGCCTTTCCCATGTGTGCTACGGAGACGCTGATTAATGCAGTGCTCATTATACATGATTAAAGTCTCGTGACTGCCGGCTACTGCGTGCGTGCGTAGGTCAAAGTCCGCTGATCGCGGCATTCCCCTATTTTGTAAAATTATTTTTTACTCCTCTGGGTGTTGCAATGGATATCAATGATTCATATGATTGCCCTCAGTAAAAAAACACAAGAAACAGGACGCAAACAATTACAAACACTCAGGTTCTCTGCTTCATAAGATGTCGCGGGCGATCGGGAAGACGCTGAGCAGAGGGCACCGTCGCGTAAAACAACGTGAGTCCGCGGAAACTGCCGGACGGTGCTTCAGGCCGGATTCGAACCGGCGATGCCATTCTTAAAGTGCTATGTAGCACAGCGCTGCCTTTCCCATGTGTGCTACGGAGACGCTGATTAATGCAGTGCTCATTATACATGATTAAAGTCTCGTGACTGCCGGCTACTGCGTGCGTGCGTAGGTCAAAGTCCGCTGATCGCGGCATTCCCCTATTTTGTAAAATTATTTTTTACTCCTCTGGGTGTTGCAATGGATATCAATGATTCATATGATTGCCCTCAGTAAAAAAACACAAGAAACAGGACGCAAACAATTACAAACACTCAGGTTCTCTGCTTCATAAGATGTCGCGGGCGATCGGGAAGACGCTGAGCAGAGGGCACCGTCGCGTAAAACAACGTGAGTCCGCGGAAACTGCCGGACGGTGCTTCAGGCCAGATTCGAACCGGCGATGCCATTCTTAAAGTGCTATGTAGCACAGCGCTGCCTTTCCCATGTGTGCTACGGAGACGCTGATTAATGCAGTGCTCATTATACATGATTAAAGTCTCGTGACTGCCGGCTACTGCGTGCGTGCGTAGGTCAAAGTCCGCTGATCGCGGCATTCCCCTATTTTGTAAAATTATTTTTTACTCCTCTGGGTGTTGCAATGGATATCAATGATTCATGTGATTGCCCTCAGTAAAAAAACACAAGAAACAGGACGCAAACAATTACAAACACTCAGGTTCTCTGCTTCATAAGATGTCGCGGGCGATCGGGAAGACGCTGAGCAGAGGGCACCGTCGCGTAAAACAACGTGAGTCCGCGGAAACTGCCGGACGGTGCTTCAGGCCGGATTCGAACCGGCGATGCCATTCTTAAAGTGCTATGTAGCACAGCGCTGCCTTTCCCATGTGTGCTACGGAGACGCTGATTAATGCAGTGCTCATTATACATGATTAAAGTCTCGTGACTGCCGGCTACTGCGTGCGTGCGTAGGTCAAAGTCCGCTGATCGCGGCATTCCCCTATATTGTAAAATTATTTTTTACTCCTCTGGGTGTTGCAATGGATATCAATGATTCATATGATTGCCCTCAGTAAAAAAACACAAGAAACAGGACGCAAACAATTACAAACACTCAGGTTCTCTGCTTCATAAGATGTCGCGGGCGATCGGGAAGACGCTGAGCAGAGGGCACCGTCGCGTAAAACAACGTGAGTCCGCGGAAACTGTCGGACGGTGCTTCAGGCCGGATTCGAACCGGCGATGCCATTCTTAAAGTGCTATGTAGCACAGCGCTGCCTTTCCCATGTGTGCTACGGAGACGCTGATTAATGCAGTGCTCATTATACATGATTAAAGTCTCGTGACTGCCGGCTACTGCGTGCGTGCGTAGGTCAAAGTCCGCTGATCGCGGCATTCCCCTATTTTGTAAAATTATTTTTTACTCCTCTGGGTGTTGCAATGGATATCAATGATTCATATGATTGCCCTCAGTAAAAAAACACAAGAAACAGGACGCAAACAATTACAAACACTCAGGTTCTCTGCTTCATAAGATGTCGCGGGCGATCGGGAAGACGCTGAGCAGAGGGCACCGTCGCGTAAAACAACGTGAGTCCGCGGAAACTGTCGGACGGTGCTTCAGGCCGGATTCGAACCGGCGATGCCATTCTTAAAGTGCTATGTAGCACAGCGCTGCCTTTCCCATGTGTGCTACGGAGACGCTGATTAATGCAGTGCTCATTATACATGATTAAAGTCTCGTGACTGCCGGCTACTGCGTGCGTGCGTGCGTAGGTCAAAGTCCGCTGATCGCGGCATTCCCCTATTTTGTAAAATAATTTTTTACTCCTCTGGGTGTTGCAATGGATATCAATGATTCATATGATTGCCCTCAGTAAAAAAGCACAAGAAACAGGACGCAAACAGTTACAAACTCTGCTTCATAAGATGTCGCAGACGATCAGGAAGACGCTGAGCAGAGGGCACCGTCGCGTAAAACATCGTGAGACCGCGGAAACAGCCTGACGGTGCTTCAGGCTGGATTCGAACCTGCGATGACATTCTTAAAGTGCTATGTAGCACAGCGATGCCTTTCCCATGTGTGCTACGGAGACACCGATTAATGCAGTGCTCATTATACATGATTAGAGTCTCGTGACTGCCGGCTACTGCGTGCGTGCGTGCGTAGGTCAAAGTCCGCTGATCGCGGCATTCCCCTATTTTGTAAAATTATTTTTTACTCCTCTGGGTGTTGCAATGGATATCAATGATTCATATGATTGCCCTCAGTAAAAAAACACAAGAAACAGGACGCAAACAGTTACAAACACTCAGGTTCTCTGCTTCATAAGATGTCGCGGGCGATCGGGAAGACGCTGAGCAGAGGGCACCGTCGCGTAAAACGACGTGAGTCCGCGGAAACTGCCGGACGGTGCTTCAGGCCGGATTCGAACCTGCGATGCCATTCTTAAAGTGCTATGTAGCACAGCGCTGCCTTTCCCATGTGTGCTACGGAGACGCTGATTAATGCAGTGCTCATTATACATGATTAAAGTCTCGTGACTGCCGGCTACTGCGTGCGTGCGTGCGTGTGTAGGTCAAAGTCCGCCAATCGCGGCATTCCCCTATTTTGTAAAATTATTTTTTACTCCTCTGGGTGTTGCAATGGATATCAATGATTCATATGATTGCCCTCAGTAAAAAAACACAAGAAACAGGACGCAAACAGTTACAAACACTCAGGTTCTCTGCTTCATAAGATGTCGCGGGCGATCAGATCGGGAAGACGCTGAGCAGAGGGCACCGTCGCGTAAAACGACGTGAGTCCGCGGAAACTGCCGGAGGGTGCTTCAGGCCGGATTCGAACCGGCGATGCCATTCTTAAAGTGCTATGTAGCACAGCGCTGCCTTTCCCATGTGTGCTACGGAGACGCTGATTAATGCAGTGCTCATTATACATGATTAAAGTCTCGTGACTGCCGGCTACTGCGTGCGTGCGTGCGTGTGTAGGTCAAAGTCCGCCGATCGCGGCATTCCCCTATTTTGTAAAATTATTTTTTACTCCTCTGGGTGTTGCAATGGATATCAATGATTCATATGATTGTCCTCAGTAAAAAAAACACAAGAAACAGGACGCAATCAGTTACAAACACTCAGGTCCTCTACTTCATAAGATGTCGCGGGCGATCGGGAAGACGCTGAGCAGAGGGCACCGTCGCGTAAAACAACGTGAGTCCGCGGAAACTGCCGGACGGTGCTTCAGGCCAGATTCGAACCGGCGATGCCATTCTTAAAGTGCTATGTAGCACAGCGCTGCCTTTCCCATGTGTGCTACGGAGACGCTGATTAATGCAGTGCTCATTATACATGATTAGAGTCTCGGGACTGCCGGCTACTGCGTGCGTGCGTGAGTAGGTCAAAGTCCGCTGATCGCGGCATTCCCCTATTTTGTAAAATTATTTTTTACTCCTCTGGGTGTTGCAATGGATATCAATGATTCATATGATTGCCCTCAGTAAAAAAGCACAAGAAACAGGACGCAAACAGTTACAAACTCTGCTTCATAAGATGTCGCGGGCGATCGGGAAGACGCTGAGCAGAGGGCACCGTCGCGTAAAACAACGTGAGTCCGCGGAAACTGCCGGACGGTGCTTCAGGCCAGATTCGAACCGGCGATGCCATTCTTAAAGTGCTATGTAGCACAGCGCTGCCTTTCCCATGTGTGCTACGGAGACGCTGATTAATGCAGTGCTCATTATACATGATTAAAGTCTCGTGACTGCCGGCTACTGCGTGCGTGCGTAGGTCAAAGTCCGCTGATCGCGGCATTCCCCTATTTTGTAAAATTATTTTTTACTCCTCTGGGTGTTGCAATGGATATCAATGATTCATATGATTGCCCTCAGTAAAAAAACACAAGAAACAGGACGCAAACAATTACAAACACTCAGGTTCTCTGCTTCATAAGATGTCGCGGGCGATCGGGAAGACGCTGAGCAGAGGGCACCGTCGCGTAAAACAACGTGAGTCCGCGGAAACTGCCGGACGGTGCTTCAGGCCGGATTCGAACCGGCGATGCCATTCTTAAAGTGCTATGTAGCACAGCGCTGCCTTTCCCATGTGTGCTACGGAGACGCTGATTAATGCAGTGCTCATTATACATGATTAAAGTCTCGTGACTGCCGGCTACTGCGTGCGTGCGTAGGTCAAAGTCCGCTGATCGCGGCATTCCCCTATTTTGTAAAATTATTTTTTACTCCTCTGGGTGTTGCAATGGATATCAATGATTCATATGATTGCCCTCAGTAAAAAAACACAAGAAACAGGACGCAAACAATTACAAACACTCAGGTTCTCTGCTTCATAAGATGTCGCGGGCGATCGGGAAGACGCTGAGCAGAGGGCACCGTCGCGTAAAACAACGTGAGTCCGCGGAAACTGCCGGACGGTGCTTCAGGCCGGATTCGAACCGGCGATGCCATTCTTAAAGTGCTATGTAGCACAGCGCTGCCTTTCCCATGTGTGCTACGGAGACGCTGATTAATGCAGTGCTCATTATACATGATTAAAGTCTCGTGACTGCCGGCTACTGCGTGCGTGCGTAGGTCAAAGTCCGCTGATCGCGGCATTCCCCTATTTTGTAAAATTATTTTTTACTCCTCTGGGTGTTGCAATGGATATCAATGATTCATATGATTGCCCTCAGTAAAAAAACACAAGAAACAGGACGCAAACAATTACAAACACTCAGGTTCTCTGCTTCATAAGATGTCGCGGGCGATCGGGAAGACGCTGAGCAGAGGGCACCGTCGCGTAAAACAACGTGAGTCCGCGGAAACTGCCGGACGGTGCTTCAGGCCGGATTCGAACCGGCGATGCCATTCTTAAAGTGCTATGTAGCACAGCGCTGCCTTTCCCAAGTGTGCTACGGAGACGCTGATTAATGCAGTGCTCATTATACATGATTAAAGTCTCGTGACTGCCGGCTACTGCGTGCGTGCGTAGGTCAAAGTCCGCTGATCGCGGCATTCCCCTATTTTGTAAAATTATTTTTTACTCCTCTGGGTGTTGCAATGGATATCAATGATTCATATGATTGCCCTCAGTAAAAAAGCACAAGAAACAGGACGCAAACAGTTACAAACTCTGCTTCATAAGATGTCGCGGGCAATCGGGAAGACGCTGAGCAGAGGGCACCGTCGCGTAAAACAACGTGAGTCCGCGGAAACTGCCGGACGGTGCTTCAGGCCAGATTCGAACCGGCGATGCCATTCTTAAAGTGCTATGTAGCACAGCGCTGCCTTTCCCATGTGTGCTACGGAGACGCTGATTAATGCAGTGCTCATTATACATGATTAAAGTCTCGTGACTGCCGGCTACTGCGTGCGTGCGTAGGTCAAAGTCCGCTGATCGCGGCATTCCCCTATTTTGTAAAATTATTTTTTACTCCTCTGGGTGTTGCAATGGATATCAATGATTCATATGATTGCCCTCAGTAAAAAAACACAAGAAACAGGACGCAAACAATTACAAACACTCAGGTTCTCTGCTTCATAAGATGTCGCGGGCGATCGGGAAGACGCTGAGCAGAGGGCACCGTCGCGTAAAACAACGTGAGTCCGCGGAAACTGCCGGACGGTGCTTCAGGCCGGATTCGAACCGGCGATGCCATTCTTAAAGTGCTATGTAGCACAGCGCTGCCTTTCCCATGTGTGCTACGGAGACGCTGATTAATGCAGTGCTCATTATACATGATTAAAGTCTCGTGACTGCCGGCTACTGCGTGCGTGCGTAGGTCAAAGTCCGCTGATCGCGGCATTCCCCTATTTTGTAAAATTATTTTTTACTCCTCTGGGTGTTGCAATGGATATCAATGATTCATATGATTGCCCTCAGTAAAAAAACACAAGAAACAGGACGCAAACAATTACAAACACTCAGGTTCTCTGCTTCATAAGATGTCGCGGGCGATCGGGAAGACGCTGAGCAGAGGGCACCGTCGCGTAAAACAACGTGAGTCCGCGGAAACTGCCGGACGGTGCTTCAGGCCGGATTCGAACCGGCGATGCCATTCTTAAAGTGCTATGTAGCACAGCGCTGCCTTTCCCATGTGTGCTACGGAGACGCTGATTAATGCAGTGCTCATTATACATGATTAAAGTCTCGTGACTGCCGGCTACTGCGTGCGTGCGTAGGTCAAAGTCCGCTGATCGCGGCATTCCCCTATTTTGTAAAATTATTTTTTACTCCTCTGGGTGTTGCAATGGATATCAATGATTCATATGATTGCCCTCAGTAAAAAAACACAAGAAACAGGACGCAAACAATTACAAACACTCAGGTTCTCTGCTTCATAAGATGTCGCGGGCGATCGGGAAGACGCTGAGCAGAGGGCACCGTCGCGTAAAACAACGTGAGTCCGCGGAAACTGCCGGACGGTGCTTCAGGCCGGATTCGAACCGGCGATGCCATTCTTAAAGTGCTATGTAGCACAGCGCTGCCTTTCCCATGTGTGCTACGGAGACGCTGATTAATGCAGTGCTCATTATACATGATTAAAGTCTCGTGACTGCCGGCTACTGCGTGCGTGCGTAGGTCAAAGTCCGCTGATCGCGGCATTCCCCTATTTTGTAAAATTATTTTTTACTCCTCTGGGTGTTGCAATGGATATCAATGATTCATATGATTGCCCTCAGTAAAAAAACACAAGAAACTGGACGCAAACAATTACAAACACTCAGGTTCTCTGCTTCATAAGATGTCGCGGGCGATCGGGAAGACGCTGAGCAGAGGGCACCGTCGCGTAAAACAACGTGAGTCCGCGGAAACTGTCGGACGGTGCTTCAGGCCGGATTCGAACCGGCGATGCCATTCTTAAAGTGCTATGTAGCACAGCGCTGCCTTTCCCATGTGTGCTACGGAGACGCTGATTAATGCAGTGCTCATTATACATGATTAAAGTCTCGTGACTGCCGGCTACTGCGTGCGTGCGTAGGTCAAAGTCCGCTGATCGCGGCATTCCCCTATTTTGTAAAATTATTTTTTACTCCTCTGGGTGTTGCAATGGATATCAATGATTCATATGATTGCCCTCAGTAAAAAAACACAAGAAACAGGACGCAAACAATTACAAACACTCAGGTTCTCTGCTTCATAAGATGTCGCGGGCTATCGGGAAGACGCTGAGCAGAGGGCACCGTCGCGTAAAACAACGTGAGTCCGCGGAAACTGCCGGACGGTGCTTCAGGCCAGATTCGAACCGGCGATGCCATTCTTAAAGTGCTATGTAGCACAGCGCTGCCTTTCCCATGTGTGCTACGGAGACGCTGATTAATGCAGTGCTCATTATACATGATTAAAGTCTCGTGACTGCCGGCTACTGCGTGCGTGCGTAGGTCAAAGTCCGCTGATCGCGGCATTCCCCTATTTTGTAAAATTATTTTTTACTCCTCTGGGTGTTGCAATGGATATCAATGATTCATATGATTGCCCTCAGTAAAAAAACACAAGAAACAGGACGCAAACAATTACAAACACTCAGGTTCTCTGCTTCATAAGATGTCGCGGGCGATCGGGAAGACGCTGAGCAGAGGGCACCGTCGCGTAAAACAACGTGAGTCCGCGGAAACTGCCGGACGGTGCTTCAGGCCGGATTCGAACCGGCGATGCCATTCTTAAAGTGCTATGTAGCACAGCGCTGCCTTTCCCATGTGTGCTACGGAGACGCTGATTAATGCAGTGCTCATTATACATGATTAAAGTCTCGTGACTGCCGGCTACTGCGTGCGTGCGTAGGTCAAAGTCCGCTGATCGCGGCATTCCCCTATTTTGTAAAATTATTTTTTACTCCTCTGGGTGTTGCAATGGATATCAATGATTCATATGATTGCCCTCAGTAAAAAAACACAAGAAACAGGACGCAAACAATTACAAACACTCAGGTTCTCTGCTTCATAAGATGTCGCGGGCGATCGGGAAGACGCTGAGCAGAGGGCACCGTCGCGTAAAACAACGTGAGTCCGCGGAAACTGTCGGACGGTGCTTCAGGCCGGATTCGAACCGGCGACGCCATTCTTAAAGTGCTATGTAGCACAGCGCTGCCTTTCCCATGTGTGCTACGGAGACGCTGATTAATGCAGTGCTCATTATACATGATTAAAGTCTCGTGACTGCCGGCTACTGCGTGCGTGCGTAGGTCAAAGTCCGCTGATCGCGGCATTCCCCTATTTTGTAAAATTATTTTTTACTCCTCTGGGTGTTGCAATGGATATCAATGATTCATATGATTGCCCTCAGTAAAAAAACACAAGAAACAGGACGCAAACAATTACAAACACTCAGGTTCTCTGCTTCATAAGATGTCGCGGGCGATCGGGAAGACGCTGAGCAGAGGGCACCGTCGCGTAAAACAACGTGAGTCCGCGGAAACTGTCGGACGGTGCTTCAGGCCGGATTCGAACCGGCGATGCCATTCTTAAAGTGCTATGTAGCACAGCGCTGCCTTTCCCATGTGTGCTACGGAGACGCTGATTAATGCAGTGCTCATTATACATGATTAAAGTCTCGTGACTGCCGGCTACTGCGTGCGTGCGTGCGTAGGTCAAAGTCCGCTGATCGCGGCATTCCCCTATTTTGTAAAATATTTTTTTACTCCTCTGGGTGTTGCAATGGATATCAATGATTCATATGATTGCCCTCAGTAAAAAAGCACAAGAAACAGGACGCAAACAGTTACAAACTCTGCTTCATAAGATGTCGCAGACGATCAGGAAGACGCTGAGCAGAGGGCACCGTCGCGTAAAACATCGTGAGACCGCGGAAACAGCCTGACGGTGCTTCAGGCTGGATTCGAACCTGCGATGACATTCTTAAAGTGCTATGTAGCACAGCGATGCCTTTCCCATGTGTGCTACGGAGACACCGATTAATGCAGTGCTCATTATACATGATTAGAGTCTCGTGACTGCCGGCTACTGCGTGCGTGCGTGCGTAGGTCAAAGTCCGCTGATCGCGGCATTCCCCTATTTTGTAAAATTATTTTTTACTCCTCTGGGTGTTGCAATGGATATCAATGATTCATATGATTGCCCTCAGTAAAAAAACACAAGAAACAGGACGCAAACAGTTACAAACACTCAGGTTCTCTGCTTCATAAGATGTCGCGGGCGATCGGGAAGACGCTGAGCAGAGGGCACCGTCGCGTAAAACGACGTGAGTCCGCGGAAACTGCCGGACGGTGCTTCAGGCCGGATTCGAACCGGCGAAGCCATTCTTAAAGTGCTATGTAGCACAGCGCTGCCTTTCCCATGTGTGCTACGGAGACACTGATTAATGCAGTGCTCATTATACATGATTAAAGTCTCGTGACTGCCGGCTACTGCTTGCGTGCGTGCGTAGGTCAAAGTCCGCTGATCGCGGCATTCCCCTATTTTGTAAAATAATTTTTTACTCCTCTGGGTGTTGCAATGGATATCAATGATTCATATGATTGCCCTCAGTAAAAAAGCACAAGAAACAGGACGCAAACAGTTACAAATTCTGCTTCATAAGATGTCGCGGGCGATCGGGAAGACGCTGAGCAGAGGGCACCGTCGCGTAAAAAAACGTGAGTCCGCGGAAACTGCCGGACGGTGCTTCAGGCCGGATTCGAACCGGCGATGCCATTCTTAAAGTGCTATGTAGCACAGCGCTGCCTTTCCCATGTGTGCTACGGAGACGGTGATTAATGCAGTGCTCATTATACATGATTAAAGTCTCGTGACTGCCGGCTACTGCGTGCGTGCGTGCGTAGGTCAAAGTCCGCTGATCGCGGCATTCCCCTATTTTGTAAAATTATTTTTTACTCCTCTGGGTGTTGCAATGGATATCAATGATTCATATGATTGCCCTCAGTAAAAAAACACAAGAAACAGGACGCAAACAATTACAAACACTCAGGTTCTCTGCTTCATAAGATGTCGCGGGCGATCGGGAAGACGCTGAGCAGAGGGCACCGTCGCGTAAAACAACGTGAGTCCGCGGAAACTGCCGGACGGTGCTTCAGGCCGGATTCGAACCGGCGATGCCATTCTTAAAGTGCTATGTAGCACAGCGCTGCCTTTCCCATGTGTGCTACGGAGACGGTGATTAATGCAGTGCTCATTATACATGATTAAAGTCTCGTGACTGCCGGCTACTGCGTGCGTGCGTGCGTAGGTCAAAGTCCGCTGATCGCGGCATTCCCCTATTTTGTAAAATAATTTTTTACTCCTCTGGGTGTTGCAATGGATATCAATGATTCATATGATTGCCCTCAGTAAAAAAGCACAAGAAACAGGACGCAAACAGTTACAAACTCTGCTTCATAAGATGTCGCGGGCGATCGGGAAGACGCTGAGCAGAGGGCACCGTCGCGTAAAACAACGTAAGTCCGCGGAAACTGCCGGACGGTGCTTCAGGCCGGATTCGAACCGGCGATGCCATTCTTAAAGTGCTATGTAGCACAGCGCTGCCTTTCCCATGTGTGCTACGGAGACGCTGATTAATGCAGTGCTCATTATACATGATTAAAGTCTCGTGACTGCCGGCTACTGCGTGCGTGCGTAGGTCAAAGTCCGCTGATCGCGGCATTCCCCTATTTTGTAAAATTATTTTTTACTCCTCTGGGTGTTGCAATGGATATCAATGATTCATATGATTGCCCTCAGTAAAAAAACACAAGAAACAGGACGCAAACAATTACAAACACTCAGGTTCTCTGCTTCATAAGATGTCGCGGGCGATCGGGAAGACGCTGAGCAGAGGGCACCGTCGCGTAAAACAACGTGAGTCCGCGGAAACTGCCGGACGGTGCTTCAGGCCGGATTCGAACCGGCGATGCCATTCTTAAAGTGCTATGTAGCACAGCGCTGCCTTTCCCATGTGTGCTACGGAGACGCTGATTAATGCAGTGCTCATTATACATGATTAAAGTCTCGTGACTGCCGGCTACTGCGTGCGTGCGTAGGTCAAAGTCCGCTGATCGCGGCATTCCCCTATTTTGTAAAATTATTTTTTACTCCTCTGGGTGTTGCAATGGATATCAATGATTCATATGATTGCCCTCAGTAAAAAAACACAAGAAACAGGACGCAAACAATTACAAACACTCAGGTTCTCTGCTTCATAAGATGTCGCGGGCGATCGGGAAGACGCTGAGCAGAGGGCACCGTCGCGTAAAACAACGTGAGTCCGCGGAAACTGCCGGACGGTGCTTCAGGCCGGATTCGAACCGGCGATGCCATTCTTAAAGTGCTATGTAGCACAGCGCTGCCTTTCCCATGTGTGCTACGGAGACGCTGATTAATGCAGTGCTCATTATACATGATTAAAGTCTCGTGACTGCCGGCTACTGCGTGCGTGCGTAGGTCAAAGTCCGCTGATCGCGGCATTCCCCTATTTTGTAAAATTATTTTTTACTCCTCTGGGTGTTGCAATGGATATCAATGATTCATATGATTGCCCTCAGTAAAAAAACACAAGAAACAGGACGCAAACAATTACAAACACTCAGGTTCTCTGCTTCATAAGATGTCGCGGGCGATCGGGAAGACGCTGAGCAGAGGGCACCGTCGCGTAAAACAACGTGAGTCCGCGGAAACTGCCGGACGGTGCTTCAGGCCGGATTCGAACCGGCGATGCCATTCTTAAAGTGCTATGTAGCACAGCGCTGCCTTTCCCATGTGTGCTACGGAGACGCTGATTAATGCAGTGCTCATTATACATGATTAAAGTCTCGTGACTGCCGGCTACTGCGTGCGTGCGTAGGTCAAAGTCCGCTGATCGCGGCATTCCCCTATTTTGTAAAATTATTTTTTACTCCTCTGGGTGTTGCAATGGATATCAATGATTCATATGATTGCCCTCAGTAAAAAAACACAAGAAACAGGACGCAAACAATTACAAACACTCAGGTTCTCTGCTTCATAAGATGTCGCGGGCGATCGGGAAGACGCTGAGCAGAGGGCACCGTCGCGTAAAACAACGTGAGTCCGCGGAAACTGCCGGACGGTGCTTCAGGCCGGATTCGAACCGGCGATGCCATTCTTAAAGTGCTATGTAGCACAGCGCTGCCTTTCCCATGTGTGCTACGGAGACGCTGATTAATGCAGTGCTCATTATACATGATTAAAGTCTCGTGACTGCCGGCTACTGCGTGCGTGCGTAGGTCAAAGTCCGCTGATCGCGGCATTCCCCTATTTTGTAAAATTATTTTTTACTCCTCTGGGTGTTGCAATGGATATCAATGATTCATATGATTGCCCTCAGTAAAAAAACACAAGAAACTGGACGCAAACAATTACAAACACTCAGGTTCTCTGCTTCATAAGATGTCGCGGGCGATCGGGAAGACGCTGAGCAGAGGGCACCGTCGCGTAAAACAACGTGAGTCCGCGGAAACTGTCGGACGGTGCTTCAGGCCGGATTCGAACCGGCGATGCCATTCTTAAAGTGCTATGTAGCACAGCGCTGCCTTTCCCATGTGTGCTACGGAGACGCTGATTAATGCAGTGCTCATTATACATGATTAAAGTCTCGTGACTGCCGGCTACTGCGTGCGTGCGTAGGTCAAAGTCCGCTGATCGCGGCATTCCCCTATTTTGTAAAATTATTTTTTACTCCTCTGGGTGTTGCAATGGATATCAATGATTCATATGATTGCCCTCAGTAAAAAAACACAAGAAACAGGACGCAAACAATTACAAACACTCAGGTTCTCTGCTTCATAAGATGTCGCGGGCGATCGGGAAGACGCTGAGCAGAGGGCACCGTCGCGTAAAACAACGTGAGTCCGCGGAAACTGCCGGACGGTGCTTCAGGCCAGATTCGAACCGGCGATGCCATTCTTAAAGTGCTATGTAGCACAGCGCTGCCTTTCCCATGTGTGCTACGGAGACGCTGATTAATGCAGTGCTCATTATACATGATTAAAGTCTCGTGACTGCCGGCTACTGCGTGCGTGCGTAGGTCAAAGTCCGCTGATCGCGGCATTCCCCTATTTTGTAAAATTATTTTTTACTCCTCTGGGTGTTGCAATGGATATCAATGATTCATATGATTGCCCTCAGTAAAAAAACACAAGAAACAGGACGCAAACAATTACAAACACTCAGGTTCTCTGCTTCATAAGATGTCGCGGGCGATCGGGAAGACGCTGAGCAGAGGGCACCGTCGCGTAAAACAACGTGAGTCCGCGGAAACTGCCGGACGGTGCTTCAGGCCGGATTCGAACCGGCGATGCCATTCTTAAAGTGCTATGTAGCACAGCGCTGCCTTTCCCATGTGTGCTACGGAGACGCTGATTAATGCAGTGCTCATTATACATGATTAAAGTCTCGTGACTGCCGGCTACTGCGTGCGTGCGTAGGTCAAAGTCCGCTGATCGCGGCATTCCCCTATTTTGTAAAATTATTTTTTACTCCTCTGGGTGTTGCAATGGATATCAATGATTCATATGATTGCCCTCAGTAAAAAAACACAAGAAACAGGACGCAAACAATTACAAACACTCAGGTTCTCTGCTTCATAAGATGTCGCGGGCGATCGGGAAGACGCTGAGCAGAGGGCACCGTCGCGTAAAACAACGTGAGTCCGCGGAAACTGTCGGACGGTGCTTCAGGCCGGATTCGAACCGGCGACGCCATTCTTAAAGTGCTATGTAGCACAGCGCTGCCTTTCCCATGTGTGCTACGGAGACGCTGATTAATGCAGTGCTCATTATACATGATTAAAGTCTCGTGACTGCCGGCTACTGCGTGCGTGCGTAGGTCAAAGTCCGCTGATCGCGGCATTCCCCTATTTTGTAAAATTATTTTTTACTCCTCTGGGTGTTGCAATGGATATCAATGATTCATATGATTGCCCTCAGTAAAAAAACACAAGAAACAGGACGCAAACAATTACAAACACTCAGGTTCTCTGCTTCATAAGATGTCGCGGGCGATCGGGAAGACGCTGAGCAGAGGGCACCGTCGCGTAAAACAACGTGAGTCCGCGGAAACTGTCGGACGGTGCTTCAGGCCGGATTCGAACCGGCGATGCCATTCTTAAAGTGCTATGTAGCACAGCGCTGCCTTTCCCATGTGTGCTACGGAGACGCTGATTAATGCAGTGCTCATTATACATGATTAAAGTCTCGTGACTGCCGGCTACTGCGTGCGTGCGTGCGTAGGTCAAAGTCCGCTGATCGCGGCATTCCCCTATTTTGTAAAATATTTTTTTACTCCTCTGGGTGTTGCAATGGATATCAATGATTCATATGATTGCCCTCAGTAAAAAAGCACAAGAAACAGGACGCAAACAGTTACAAACTCTGCTTCATAAGATGTCGCAGACGATCAGGAAGACGCTGAGCAGAGGGCACCGTCGCGTAAAACATCGTGAGACCGCGGAAACAGCCTGACGGTGCTTCAGGCTGGATTCGAACCTGCGATGACATTCTTAAAGTGCTATGTAGCACAGCGATGCCTTTCCCATGTGTGCTACGGAGACACCGATTAATGCAGTGCTCATTATACATGATTAGAGTCTCGTGACTGCCGGCTACTGCGTGCGTGCGTGCGTAGGTCAAAGTCCGCTGATCGATCGCGGCATTCCCCTATTTTGTAAAATTATTTTTTACTCCTCTGGGTGTTGCAATGGATATCAATGATTCATATGATTGCCCTCAGTAAAAAAACACAAGAAACAGGACGCAAACAGTTACAAACACTCAGGTTCTCTGCTTCATAAGATGTCGCGGGCGATCGGGAAGACGCTGAGCAGAGGGCACCGTCGCGTAAAACGACGTGAGTCCGCGGAAACTGCCGGACGGTGCTTCAGGCCGGATTCGAACCGGCGAAGCCATTCTTAAAGTGCTATGTAGCACAGCGCTGCCTTTCCCATGTGTGCTACGGAGACACTGATTAATGCAGTGCTCATTATACATGATTAAAGTCTCGTGACTGCCGGCTACTGCTTGCGTGCGTGCGTAGGTCAAAGTCTGCTGATCGCGGCATTCCCCTATTTTGTAAAATAATTTTTTACTCCTCTGGGTGTTGCAATGGATATCAATGATTCATATGATTGCCCTCAGTAAAAAAGCACAAGAAACAGGACGCAAACAGTTACAAACTCTGCTTCATAAGATGTCGCAGACGATCAGGAAGACGCTGAGCAGAGGGCACCGTCGCGTAAAACATCGTGAGACCGCGGAAACAGCCTGACGGTGCTTCAGGCTGGATTCGAACCTGCGATGACATTCTTAAAGTGCTATGTAGCACAGCGATGCCTTTCCCATGTGTGCTACGGAGACACCGATTAATGCAGTGCTCATTATACATGATTAGAGTCTCGTGACTGCCGGCTACTGCGTGCGTGCGTGCGTAGGTCAAAGTCCGCTGATCGCGGCATTCCCCTATTTTGTAAAATTATTTTTTACTCCTCTGGGTGTTGCAATGGATATCAATGATTCATATGATTGCCCTCAGTAAAAAAACACAAGAAACAGGACGCAAACAGTTACAAACACTCAGGTTCTCTGCTTCATAAGATGTCGCGGGCGATCGGGAAGACGCTGAGCAGAGGGCACCGTCGCGTAAAACGACGTGAGTCCGCGGAAACTGCCGGACGGTGCTTCAGGCCGGATTCGAACCGGCGAAGCCATTCTTAAAGTGCTATGTAGCACAGCGCTGCCTTTCCCATGTGTGCTACGGAGACACTGATTAATGCAGTGCTCATTATACATGATTAAAGTCTCGTGACTGCCGGCTACTGCTTGCGTGCGTGCGTAGGTCAAAGTCTGCTGATCGCGGCATTCCCCTATTTTGTAAAATAATTTTTTACTCCTCTGGGTGTTGCAATGGATATCAATGATTCATATGATTGCCCTCAGTAAAAAAGCACAAGAAACAGGACGCAAACAGTTACAAATTCTGCTTCATAAGATGTCGCGGGCGATCGGGAAGACGCTGAGCAGAGGGCACCGTCGCGTAAAAAAACGTGAGTCCGCGGAAACTGCCGGACGGTGCTTCAGGCCGGATTCGAACCGGCGATGCCATTCTTAAAGTGCTATGTAGCACAGCGCTGCCTTTCCCATGTGTGCTACGGAGACGCTGATTAATGCAGTGCTCATTATACATGATTAAAGTCTCGTGACTGCCGGCTACTGCGTGCGTGCGTGCGTAGGTCAAAGTCCGCTGATCGATCGCGGCATTCCCCTATTTTGTAAAATTATTTTTTACTCCTCTGGGTGTTGCAATGGATATCAATGATTCATATGATTGCCCTCAGTAAAAAAACACAAGAAACAGGACGCAAACAATTACAAACACTCAGGTTCTCTGCTTCATAAGATGTCGCGGGCGATCGGGAAGACGCTGAGCAGAGGGCACCGTCGCGTAAAACAACGTGAGTCCGCGGAAACTGTCGGACGGTGCTTCAGGCCGGATTCGAACTGGCGATGCCATTCTTAAAGTGCTATGTAGCACAGCGCTGCCTTTCCCATGTGTGCTACGGAGACGCTGATTAATGCAGTGCTCATTATACATGATTAAAGTCTCGTGACTGCCGGCTACTGCGTGCGTGCGTAGGTCAAAGTCCGCTGATCGCGGCATTCCCCTATTTTGTAAAATTATTTTTTACTCCTCTGGGTGTTGCAATGGATATCAATGATTCATATGATTGCCCTCAGTAAAAAAACACAAGAAACAGGACGCAAACAATTACAAACACTCAGGTTCTCTGCTTCATAAGATGTCGCGGGCGATCGGGAAGACGCTGAGCAGAGGGCACCGTCGCGTAAAACAACGTGAGTCAGCGGAAACTGTCGGACGGTGCTTCAGGCCGGATTCGAACCGGCGATGCCATTCTTAAAGTGCTATGTAGCACAGCGCTGCCTTTCCCATGTGTGCTACGGAGACGCTGATTAATGCAGTGCTCATTATACATGATTAAAGTCTCGTGACTGCCGGCTACTGCGTGCGTGCGTGCGTAGGTCAAAGTCCGCTGATCGCGGCATTCCCCTATTTTGTAAAATAATTTTTTACTCCTCTGGGTGTTGCAATGGATATCAATGATTCATATGATTGCCCTCAGTAAAAAAGCACAAGAAACAGGACGCAAACAGTTACAAACTCTGCTTCATAAGATGTCGCGGGCGATCGGGAAGACGCTGAGCAGAGGGCACCGTCGCGTAAAACAACGTGAGTCCGCGGAAACTGCCGGACGGTGCTTCAGGCCGGATTCGAACCGGCGATGCCATTCTTAAAGTGCTATGTAGCACAGCGCTGCCTTTCCCATGTGTGCTACGGAGACGCTGGTTAATGCAGTGCTCATTATACATGATTAAAGTCTCGTGACTGCCGGCTACTGCGTGCGTGCGTAGGTCAAAGTCCGCTGATCGCGGCATTCCCCTATTTTGTAAAATTATTTTTTACTCCTCTGGGTGTTGCAATGGATATCAATGATTCATATGATTGCCCTCAGTAAAAAAACACAAGAAACAGGACGCAAACAATTACAAACACTCAGGTTCTCTGCTTCATAAGATGTCGCGGGCGATCGGGAAGACGCTGAGCAGAGGGCACCGTCGCGTAAAACGACGTGAGTCCGCGGAAACTGCCGGACGGTGCTTCAGGCCGGATTCGAACCGGCGATGCCATTCTTAAAGTGCTATGTAGCACAGCGCTGCCTTTCCCATGTGTGCTACGGAGACGCTGATTAATGCAGTGCTCATTATACATGATTAAAGGCTCGTGACTGCCGGCTACTGCGTGCGTGCGTGCGTAGGTCAAAGTCCGCTGATCGCGGCATTCCCCTATTTTGTAAAATAATTTTTTACTCCTTTGGGTGTTGCAATGGATATCAATGATTCATATGATTGCCCTCAGTAAAAAAGCACAAGAAACAGGACGCAAACAGTTACAAACTCTGCTTCATAAGATGTCGCAGACGATCAGGAAGACGCTGAGCAGAGGGCACCGTCGCGTAAAACAACGTGAGTCCGCGGAAACTGCCGGACGGTGCTTCAGGCCGGATTCGAACCGGCGATGCCATTCTTAAAGTGCTATGTAGCACAGCGCTGCCTTTCCCATGTGTGCTACGGAGACGCTGATTAATGCAGTGCTCATTATACATGATTAGAGTTTCGTGACTGCCGGCTACTGCGTGCGTGCGTGCGTAGGTCAAAGTCCGCTGATCGCGGCATTCCCCTATTTTGTAAAATTATTTTTTACTCCTCTGGGTGTTGCAATGGATATCAATGATTCATATGATTGCCCTCAGTAAAAAAGCACAAGAAACAGGACGCAAACAGTTACAAACTCTGCTTCATAAGATGTCGCGGGCGATCGGGAAGACGCTGAGCAGAGGGCACCGTCGCGTAAAACATCGTGAGACCGCGGAAACAGCCTGACGGTGCTTCAGGCTGGATTCGAACCTGCGATGACATTCTTAAAGTGCTATGTAGCACAGCGATGCCTTTCCCATGTGTGCTACGGAGACACCGATTAATGCAGTGCTCATTATACATGATTAGAGTCTCGTGACTGCCGGCTACTGCGTGCGTGCGTGCGTAGGTCAAAGTCCGCTGATCGCGGCATTCCCCTATTTTGTAAAATTATTTTTTACTCCTCTGGGTGTTGCAATGGATATCAATGATTCATATGATTGCCCTCAGTAAAAAAACACAAGAAACAGGACGCAAACAGTTACAAACACTCAGGTTCTCTGCTTCATAAGATGTCGCGGGCGATCGGGAAGACGCTGAGCAGAGGGCACCGTCGCGTAAAACGACGTGAGTCCGCGGAAACTGCCGGACGGTGCTTCAGGCCGGATTCGAACCTGCGATGCCATTCTTAAAGTGCTATGTAGCACAGCGCTGCCTTTCCCATGTGTGCTACGGAGACGCTGATTAATGCAGTGCTCATTATACATGATTAAAGTCTCGTGACTGCCGGCTACTGCGTGCGTGCGTGCGTGTGTAGGTCAAAGTCCGCCAATCGCGGCATTCCCCTATTTTGTAAAATTATTTTTTACTCCTCTGGGTGTTGCAATGGATATCAATGATTCATATGATTGCCCTCAGTAAAAAAACACAAGAAACAGGAAGCAATCAGTTACAAACACTCAGGTTCTCTGCTTCATAAGATGTCGCGGGCGATCGGGAAGACGCTGAGCAGAGGGCACCGTCGCATAAAACAACGTCAGTCCGCGGAAACTGCCGGACGGTGCTACAGGCCGGATTCGAACCGGCGATGCCATTCTTCAAGTGCTATGTAGCACAGCGCTGCCTTTCCCATGTGTGCTACGGAGACACTGATTAATGTAGTGCTCATTATACATGATTAGAGTCTCGTGACTGCCGGCTACTGCGTGCGTGCGTGCGTGCGTAGGTCAAAGTCCGCTGATCGCGGCATTCCCCTATTTTGTAAAATTATTTTTTACTCCTCTGGGTGTTGCAATGGATATCAATGATTCATATGATTGCCCTCAGTAAAAAAACACAAGAAACAGGACGCAAACAGTTACAAACACTCAGGTTCTCTGCTTCATAAGATGTCGCGGGCGATCAGATCGGGAAGACGCTGAGCAGAGGGCACCTTCGCGTAAAACGACGTGAGTCCGCGGAAACTGCCGGAGGGTGCTTCAGGCCGGATTCGAACCGGCGATGCCATTCTTAAAGTGCTATGTAGCACAGCGCTGCCTTTCCCATGTGTGCTACGGAGACGCTGATTAATGCAGTGCTCATTATACATGATTAAAGTCTCGTGACTGCCGGCTACTGCGTGCGTGCGTGCGTGTGTAGGTCAAAGTCCGCCGATCGCAGCATTCCCCTATTTTGTAAAATTATTTTTTACTCCTCTGGGTGTTGCAATGGATATCAATGATTCATATGATTGTCCTCAGTAAAAAAAACACAAGAAACAGGACGCAATCAGTTACAAACACTCAGGTCCTCTACTTCATAAGATGTCGCGGGCGATCGGGAAGACGCTGAGCAGAGGGCACCGTCGCGTAAAACAACGTGAGTCCGCGGAAACTGCCGGACGGTGCTTCAGGCCAGATTCGAACCGGCGATGCCATTCTTAAAGTGCTATGTAGCACAGCGCTGCCTTTCCCATGTGTGCTACGGAGACGCTGATTAATGCAGTGCTCATTATACATGATTAGAGTCTCGGGACTGCCGGCTACTGCGTGCGTGCGTGAGTAGGTCAAAGTCCGCTGATCGCGGCATTCCCCTATTTTGTAAAATTATTTTTTACTCCTCTGGGTGTTGCAATGGATATCAATGATTCATATGATTGCCCTCAGTAAAAAAGCACAAGAAACAGGACGCAAACAGTTACAAACTCTGCTTCATAAGATGTCGCGGGCGATCGGGAAGACGCTGAGCAGAGGGCACCGTCGCGTAAAACAACGTGAGTCCGCGGAAACTGCCGGACGGTGCTTCAGGCCGGATTCGAACCGGCGATGCCATTCTTAAAGTGCTATGTAGCACAGCGCTGCCTTTCCCATGTGTGCTACGGAGACGCTGATTAATGCAGTGCTCATTATACATGATTAAAGTCTCGTGACTGCCGGCTACTGCGTGCGTGCGTAGGTCAAAGTCCGCTGATCGCGGCATTCCCCTATTTTGTAAAATTATTTTTTACTCCTCTGGGTGTTGCAATGGATATCAATGATTCATATGATTGCCCTCAGTAAAAAAACACAAGAAACAGGACGCAAACAATTACAAACACTCAGGTTCTCTGCTTCATAAGATGTCGCGGGCGATCGGGAAGACGCTGAGCAGAGGGCACCGTCGCGTAAAACAACGTGAGTCCGCGGAAACTGCCGGACGGTGCTTCAGGCCGGATTCGAACCGGCGATGGCATTCTTAAAGTGCTATGTAGCACAGCGCTGCCTTTCCCATGTGTGCTACGGAGACGCTGATTAATGCAGTGCTCATTATACATGATTAAAGTCTCGTGACTGCCGGCTACTGCGTGCGTGCGTAGGTCAAAGTCCGCTGATCGCGGCATTCCCCTATTTTGTAAAATTATTTTTTACTCCTCTGGGTGTTGCAATGGATATCAATGATTCATATGATTGCCCTCAGTAAAAAAACACAAGAAACAGGACGCAAACAATTACAAACACTCAGGTTCTCTGCTTCATAAGATGTCGCGGGCGATCGGGAAGACGCTGAGCAGAGGGCACCGTCGCGTAAAACAACGTGAGTAGTCCGCGGAAACTGTCGGACGGTGCTTCAGGCCGGATTCGAACCGGCGATGCCATTCTTAAAGTGCTATGTAGCACAGCGCTGCCTTTCCCATGTGTGCTACGGAGACGCTGATTAATGCAGTGCTCATTATACATGATTAAAGTCTCGTGACTGCCGGCTACTGCGTGCGTGCGTGCGTAGGTCAAAGTCCGCTGATCGCGGCATTCCCCTATTTTGTAAAATAATTTTTTACTCCTCTGGGTGTTGCAATGGATATCAATGATTCATATGATTGCCCTCAGTAAAAAAGCACAAGAAACAGGACGCAAACAGTTACAAACTCTGCTTCATAAGATGTCGCGGGCGATCGGGAAGACGCTGAGCAGAGGGCACCGTCGCGTAAAACAACGTGAGTCCGCGGAAACTGCCGGACGGTGCTTCAGGCCGGATTCGAACCGGCGATGCCATTCTTAAAGTGCTATGTAGCACAGCGCTGCCTTTCCCATGTGTGCTACGGAGACGCTGGTTAATGCAGTGCTCATTATACATGATTAAAGTCTCGTGACTGCCGGCTACTGCGTGCGTGCGTAGGTCAAAGTCCGCTGATCGCGGCATTCCCCTATTTTGTAAAATTATTTTTTACTCCTCTGGGTGTTGCAATGGATATCAATGATTCATATGATTGCCCTCAGTAAAAAAACACAAGAAACAGGACGCAAACAATTACAAACACTCAGGTTCTCTGCTTCATAAGATGTCGCGGGCGATCGGGAAGACGCTGAGCAGAGGGCACCGTCGCGTAAAACGACGTGAGTCCGCGGAAACTGCCGGACGGTGCTTCAGGCCGGATTCGAACCGGCGATGCCATTCTTAAAGTGCTATGTAGCACAGCGCTGCCTTTCCCATGTGTGCTACGGAGACGCTGATTAATGCAGTGCTCATTATACATGATTAAAGGCTCGTGACTGCCGGCTACTGCGTGCGTGCGTGCGTAGGTCAAAGTCCGCTGATCGCGGCATTCCCCTATTTTGTAAAATAATTTTTTACTCCTTTGGGTGTTGCAATGGATATCAATGATTCATATGATTGCCCTCAGTAAAAAAGCACAAGAAACAGGACGCAAACAGTTACAAACTCTGCTTCATAAGATGTCGCAGACGATCAGGAAGACGCTGAGCAGAGGGCACCGTCGCGTAAAACAACGTGAGTCCGCGGAAACTGCCGGACGGTGCTTCAGGCCGGATTCGAACCGGCGATGCCATTCTTAAAGTGCTATGTAGCACAGCGCTGCCTTTCCCATGTGTGCTACGGAGACGCTGATTAATGCAGTGCTCATTATACATGATTAGAGTTTCGTGACTGCCGGCTACTGCGTGCGTGCGTGCGTAGGTCAAAGTCCGCTGATCGCGGCATTCCCCTATTTTGTAAAATTATTTTTTACTCCTCTGGGTGTTGCAATGGATATCAATGATTCATATGATTGCCCTCAGTAAAAAAGCACAAGAAACAGGACGCAAACAGTTACAAACTCTGCTTCATAAGATGTCGCGGGCGATCGGGAAGACGCTGAGCAGAGGGCACCGTCGCGTAAAACATCGTGAGACCGCGGAAACAGCCTGACGGTGCTTCAGGCTGGATTCGAACCTGCGATGACATTCTTAAAGTGCTATGTAGCACAGCGATGCCTTTCCCATGTGTGCTACGGAGACACCGATTAATGCAGTGCTCATTATACATGATTAGAGTCTCGTGACTGCCGGCTACTGCGTGCGTGCGTGCGTAGGTCAAAGTCCGCTGATCGCGGCATTCCCCTATTTTGTAAAATTATTTTTTACTCCTCTGGGTGTTGCAATGGATATCAATGATTCATATGATTGCCCTCAGTAAAAAAACACAAGAAACAGGACGCAAACAGTTACAAACACTCAGGTTCTCTGCTTCATAAGATGTCGCGGGCGATCGGGAAGACGCTGAGCAGAGGGCACCGTCGCGTAAAACGACGTGAGTCCGCGGAAACTGCCGGACGGTGCTTCAGGCCGGATTCGAACCTGCGATGCCATTCTTAAAGTGCTATGTAGCACAGCGCTGCCTTTCCCATGTGTGCTACGGAGACGCTGATTAATGCAGTGCTCATTATACATGATTAAAGTCTCGTGACTGCCGGCTACTGCGTGCGTGCGTGCGTGTGTAGGTCAAAGTCCGCCAATCGCGGCATTCCCCTATTTTGTAAAATTATTTTTTACTCCTCTGGGTGTTGCAATGGATATCAATGATTCATATGATTGCCCTCAGTAAAAAAACACAAGAAACAGGAAGCAATCAGTTACAAACACTCAGGTTCTCTGCTTCATAAGATGTCGCGGGCGATCGGGAAGACGCTGAGCAGAGGGCACCGTCGCATAAAACAACGTCAGTCCGCGGAAACTGCCGGACGGTGCTACAGGCCGGATTCGAACCGGCGATGCCATTCTTCAAGTGCTATGTAGCACAGCGCTGCCTTTCCCATGTGTGCTACGGAGACACTGATTAATGTAGTGCTCATTATACATGATTAGAGTCTCGTGACTGCCGGCTACTGCGTGCGTGCGTGCGTGCGTAGGTCAAAGTCCGCTGATCGCGGCATTCCCCTATTTTGTAAAATTATTTTTTACTCCTCTGGGTGTTGCAATGGATATCAATGATTCATATGATTGCCCTCAGTAAAAAAACACAAGAAACAGGACGCAAACAGTTACAAACACTCAGGTTCTCTGCTTCATAAGATGTCGCGGGCGATCGATCGGGAAGACGCTGAGCAGAGGGCACCGTCGCGTAAAACGACGTGAGTCCGCGGAAACTGCCGGAGGGTGCTTCAGGCCGGATTCGAACCGGCGATGCCATTCTTAAAGTGCTATGTAGCACAGCGCTGCCTTTCCCATGTGTGCTACGGAGACGCTGATTAATGCAGTGCTCATTATACATGATTAAAGTCTCGTGACTGCCGGCTACTGCGTGCGTGCGTGCGTGTGTAGGTCAAAGTCCGCCGATCGCAGCATTCCCCTATTTTGTAAAATTATTTTTTACTCCTCTGGGTGTTGCAATGGATATCAATGATTCATATGATTGTCCTCAGTAAAAAAAAACACAAGAAACAGGACGCAATCAGTTACAAACACTCAGGTCCTCTACTTCATAAGATGTCGCGGGCGATCGGGAAGACGCTGAGCAGAGGGCACCGTCGCGTAAAACAACGTGAGTCCGCGGAAACTGCCGGACGGTGCTTCAGGCCAGATTCGAACCGGCGATGCCATTCTTAAAGTGCTATGTAGCACAGCGCTGCCTTTCCCATGTGTGCTACGGAGACGCTGATTAATGCAGTGCTCATTATACATGATTAGAGTCTCGGGACTGCCGGCTACTGCGTGCGTGCGTGAGTAGGTCAAAGTCCGCTGATCGCGGCATTCCCCTATTTTGTAAAATTATTTTTTACTCCTCTGGGTGTTGCAATGGATATCAATGATTCATATGATTGCCCTCAGTAAAAAAGCACAAGAAACAGGACGCAAACAGTTACAAACTCTGCTTCATAAGATGTCGCGGGCGATCGGGAAGACGCTGAGCAGAGGGCACCGTCGCGTAAAACATCGTGAGACCGCGGAAACAGCCTGACGGTGCTTCAGGCTGGATTCGAACCTGCGATGACATTCTTAAAGTGCTATGTAGCACAGCGATGCCTTTCCCATGTGTGCTACGGAGACACCGATTAATGCAGTGCTCATTATACATGATTAGAGTCTCGTGACTGCCGGCTACTGCGTGCGTGCGTGCGTAGGTCAAAGTCCGCTGATCGCGGCATTCCCCTATTTTGTAAAATTATTTTTTACTCCTCTGGGTGTTGCAATGGATATCAATGATTCATATGATTGCCCTCAGTAAAAAAACACAAGAAACAGGACGCAAACAGTTACAAACACTCAGGTTCTCTGCTTCATAAGATGTCGCGGGCGATCGGGAAGACGCTGAGCAGAGGGCACCGTCGCGTAAAACGACGTGAGTCCGCGGAAACTGCCGGACGGTGCTTCAGGCCGGATTCGAACCTGCGATGCCATTCTTAAAGTGCTATGTAGCACAGCGCTGCCTTTCCCATGTGTGCTACGGAGACGCTGATTAATGCAGTGCTCATTATACATGATTAAAGTCTCGTGACTGCCGGCTACTGCGTGCGTGCGTGCGTGTGTAGGTCAAAGTCCGCCAATCGCGGCATTCCCCTATTTTGTAAAATTATTTTTTACTCCTCTGGGTGTTGCAATGGATATCAATGATTCATATGATTGCCCTCAGTAAAAAAACACAAGAAACAGGAAGCAATCAGTTACAAACACTCAGGTTCTCTGCTTCATAAGATGTCGCGGGCGATCGGGAAGACGCTGAGCAGAGGGCACCGTCGCATAAAACAACGTCAGTCCGCGGAAACTGCCGGACGGTGCTACAGGCCGGATTCGAACCGGCGATGCCATTCTTCAAGTGCTATGTAGCACAGCGCTGCCTTTCCCATGTGTGCTACGGAGACACTGATTAATGTAGTGCTCATTATACATGATTAGAGTCTCGTGACTGCCGGCTACTGCGTGCGTGCGTGCGTGCGTAGGTCAAAGTCCGCTGATCGCGGCATTCCCCTATTTTGTAAAATTATTTTTTACTCCTCTGGGTGTTGCAATGGATATCAATGATTCATATGATTGCCCTCAGTAAAAAAACACAAGAAACAGGACGCAAACAGTTACAAACACTCAGGTTCTCTGCTTCATAAGATGTCGCGGGCGATCAGATCGGGAAGACGCTGAGCAGAGGGCACCGTCGCGTAAAACGACGTGAGTCCGCGGAAACTGCCGGAGGGTGCTTCAGGCCGGATTCGAACCGGCGATGCCATTCTTAAAGTGCTATGTAGCACAGCGCTGCCTTTCCCATGTGTGCTACGGAGACGCTGATTAATGCAGTGCTCATTATACATGATTAAAGTCTCGTGACTGCCGGCTACTGCGTGCGTGCGTGCGTGTGTAGGTCAAAGTCCGCCGATCGCAGCATTCCCCTATTTTGTAAAATTATTTTTTACTCCTCTGGGTGTTGCAATGGATATCAATGATTCATATGATTGTCCTCAGTAAAAAAAACACAAGAAACAGGACGCAATCAGTTACAAACACTCAGGTCCTCTACTTCATAAGATGTCGCGGGCGATCGGGAAGACGCTGAGCAGAGGGCACCGTCGCGTAAAACAACGTGAGTCCGCGGAAACTGCCGGACGGTGCTTCAGGCCAGATTCGAACCGGCGATGCCATTCTTAAAGTGCTATGTAGCACAGCGCTGCCTTTCCCATGTGTGCTACGGAGACGCTGATTAATGCAGTGCTCATTATACATGATTAGAGTCTCGGGACTGCCGGCTACTGCGTGCGTGCGTGAGTAGGTCAAAGTCCGCTGATCGCGGCATTCCCCTATTTTGTAAAATTATTTTTTACTCCTCTGGGTGTTGCAATGGATATCAATGATTCATATGATTGCCCTCAGTAAAAAAGCACAAGAAACAGGACGCAAACAGTTACAAACTCTGCTTCATAAGATGTCGCGGGCGATCGGGAAGACGCTGAGCAGAGGGCACCGTCGCGTAAAACAACGTGAGTCCGCGGAAACTGCCGGACGGTGCTTCAGGCCGGATTCAAACCGGCGATGCCATTCTTAAAGTGCTATGTAGCACAGCGCTGCCTTTCCCATGTGTGCTACGGAGACGCTGATTAATGCAGTGCTCATTATACATGATTAAAGTCTCGTGACTGCCGGCTACTGCGTGCGTGCGTAGGTCAAAGTCCGCTGATCGATCGCGGCATTCCCCTATTTTGTAAAATTATTTTTTACTCCTCTGGGTGTTGCAATGGATATCAATGATTCATATGATTGCCCTCAGTAAAAAAACACAAGAAACAGGACGCAAACAATTACAAACATTCAGGTTCTCTGCTTCATAAGATGTCGCGGGCGATCGGGAAGACGCTGAGCAGAGGGCACCGTCGCGTAAAACAACGTGAGTCCGCGGAAACTGCCGGACGGTGCTTCAGGCCGGATTCGAACCGGCGATGCCATTCTTAAAGTGCTATGTAGCACAGCGCTGCCTTTCCCATGTGTGCTACGGAGACGCTGATTAATGCAGTGCTCATTATACATGATTAAAGTCTCGTGACTGCCGGCTACTGCGTGCGTGCGTAGGTCAACGTCCGCTGATCGCGGCATTCCCCTATTTTGTAAAATTATTTTTTACTCCTCTGGGTGTTGCAATGGATATCAATGATTCATATGATTGCCCTCAGTAAAAAAACACAAGAAACTGGACGCAAACAATTACAAACACTCAGGTTCTCTGCTTCATAAGATGTCGCGGGCGATCGGGAAGACGCTGAGCAGAGGGCACCGTCGCGTAAAACAACGTGAGTCCGCGGAAACTGTCGGACGGTGCTTCAGGCCGGATTCGAACCGGCGATGCCATTCTTAAAGTGCTATGTAGCACAGCGCTGCCTTTCCCATGTGTGCTACGGAGACGCTGATTAATGCAGTGCTCATTATACATGATTAGAGTCTCGGGACTGCCGGCTACTGCGTGCGTGCGTGAGTAGGTCAAAGTCCGCTGATCGCGGCATTCCCCTATTTTGTAAAATTATTTTTTACTCCTCTGGGTGTTGCAATGGATATCAATGATTCATATGATTGCCCTCAGTAAAAAAGCACAAGAAACAGGACGCAAACAGTTACAAACTCTGCTTCATAAGATGTCGCGGGCGATCGGGAAGACGCTGAGCAGAGGGCACCGTCGCGTAAAACAACGTGAGTCCGCGGAAACTGCCGGACGGTGCTTCAGGCCGGATTCGAACCGGCGATGCCATTCTTAAAGTGCTATGTAGCACAGCGCTGCCTTTCCCATGTGTGCTACGGAGACGCTGATTAATGCAGTGCTCATTATACATGATTAAAGTCTCGTGACTGCCGGCTACTGCGTGCGTGCGTAGGTCAAAGTCCGCTGATCGCGGCATTCCCCTATTTTGTAAAATTATTTTTTACTCCTCTGGGTGTTGCAATGGATATCAATGATTCATATGATTGCCCTCAGTAAAAAAACACAAGAAACAGGACGCAAACAATTACAAACATTCAGGTTCTCTGCTTCATAAGATGTCGCGGGCGATCGGGAAGACGCTGAGCAGAGGGCACCGTCGCGTAAAACAACGTGAGTCCGCGGAAACTGCCGGACGGTGCTTCAGGCCGGATTCGAACCGGCGATGCCATTCTTAAAGTGCTATGTAGCACAGCGCTGCCTTTCCCATGTGTGCTACGGAGACGCTGATTAATGCAGTGCTCATTATACATGATTAAAGTCTCGTGACTGCCGGCTACTGCGTGCGTGCGTAGGTCAAAGTCCGCTGATCGCGGCATTCCCCTATTTTGTAAAATTATTTTTTACTCCTCTGGGTGTTGCAATGGATATCAATGATTCATATGATTGCCCTCAGTAAAAAAACACAAGAAACTGGACGCAAACAATTACAAACACTCAGGTTCTCTGCTTCATAAGATGTCGCGGGCGATCGGGAAGACGCTGAGCAGAGGGCACCGTCGCGTAAAACAACGTGAGTCCGCGGAAACTGTCGGACGGTGCTTCAGGCCGGATTCGAACCGGCGATGCCATTCTTAAAGTGCTATGTAGCACAGCGCTGCCTTTCCCATGTGTGCTACGGAGACGCTGATTAATGCAGTGCTCATTATACATGATTAAAGTCTCGTGACTGCCGGCTACTGCGTGCGTGCGTGCGTAGGTCAAAGTCCGCTGATCGCGGCATTCCCCTATTTTGTAAAATTATTTTTTACTCCTCTGGGTGTTGCAATGGATATCAATGATTCATATGATTGCCCTCAGTAAAAAAGCACAAGAAACAGGACGCAAACAGTTACAAACTCTGCTTCATAAGATGTCGCGGGCGATCGGGAAGACGCTGAGCAGAGGGCACCGTCGCGTAAAACAACGTGAGTCCGCGGAAACTGCCGGACGGTGCTTCAGGCCGGATTCGAACCGGCGATGCCATTCTTAAAGTGCTATGTAGCACAGCGCTGCCTTTCCCATGTGTGCTACGGAGACGCTGATTAATGCAGTGCTCATTATACATGATTAAAGTCTCGTGACTGCCGGCTACTGCGTGCTTGCGTAGGTCAAAGTCCGCTGATCGCGGCATTCCCCTATTTTGTAAAATTATTTTTTACTCCTCTGGGTGTTGCAATGGATATCAATGATTCATATGATTGCCCTCAGTAAAAAAACACAAGAAACAGGACGCAAACAATTACAAACACTCAGGTTCTCTGCTTCATAAGATGTCGCGGGCGATCGGGAAGACGCTGAGCAGAGGGCACCGTCGCGTAAAACAACGTGAGTCCGCGGAAACTGTCGGACGGTGCTTCAGGCCGGATTCGAACCGGCGATGCCATTCTTAAAGTGCTATGTAGCACAGCGCTGCCTTTCCCATGTGTGCTACGGAGACGCTGATTAATGCAGTGCTCATTATACATGATTAAAGTCTCGTGACTGCCGGCTACTGCGTGCGTGCGTAGGTCAAAGTCCGCTGATCGCGGCATTCCCCTATTTTGTAAAATTATTTTTTACTCCTCTGGGTGTTGCAATGGATATCAATGATTCATATGATTGCCCTCAGTAAAAAAGCACAAGAAACAGGACGCAAACAGTTACAAATTCTGCTTCATAAGATGTCGCGGGCGATCGGGAAGACGCTGAGCAGAGGGCACCGTCGCGTAAAAAAACGTGAGTCCGCGGAAACTGCCGGACGGTGCTTCAGGCCGGATTCGAACCGGCGATGCCATTCTTAAAGTGCTATGTAGCACAGCGCTGCCTTTCCCATGTGTGCTACGGAGACGCTGATTAATGCAGTGCTCATTATACATGATTAAAGTCTCGTGACTGCCGGCTACTGCGTGCGTGCGTGCGTAGGTCAAAGTCCGCTGATCGCGGCATTCCCCTATTTTGTAAAATTATTTTTTACTCCTCTGGGTGTTGCAATGGATATCAATGATTCATATGATTGCCCTCAGTAAAAAAACACAAGAAACAGGACGCAAACAATTACAAACACTCAGGTTCTCTGCTTCATAAGATGTCGCGGGCGATCGGGAAGACGCTGAGCAGAGGGCACCGTCGCGTAAAACAACGTGAGTCCGCGGAAACTGCCGGACGGTGCTTCAGGCCGGATTCGAACCGGCGATGCCATTCTTAAAGTGCTATGTAGCACAGCGCTGCCTTTCCCATGTGTGCTACGGAGACGGTGATTAATGCAGTGCTCATTATACATGATTAAAGTCTCGTGACTGCCGGCTACTGCGTGCGTGCGTGCGTAGGTCAAAGTCCGCTGATCGCGGCATTCCCCTATTTTGTAAAATAATTTTTTACTCCTCTGGGTGTTGCAATGGATATCAATGATTCATATGATTGCCCTCAGTAAAAAAGCACAAGAAACAGGACGCAAACAGTTACAAACTCTGCTTCATAAGATGTCGCGGGCGATCGGGAAGACGCTGAGCAGAGGGCACCGTCGCGTAAAACAACGTGAGTCCGCGGAAACTGCCGGACGGATTCGAACCGGCGATGCCATTCTTAAAGTGCTATGTAGCACAGCGCTGCCTTTCCCATGTGTGCTACGGAGACGCTGATTAATGCAGTGCTCATTATACATGATTAAAGTCTCGTGACTGCCGGCTACTGCGTGCGTGCGTAGGTCAAAGTCCGCTGATCGCGGCATTCCCCTATTTTGTAAAATTATTTTTTACTCCTCTGGGTGTTGCAATGGATATCAATGATTCATATGATTGCCCTCAGTAAAAAAACACAAGAAACAGGACGCAAACAATTACAAACACTCAGGTTCTCTGCTTCATAAGATGTCGCGGGCGATCGGGAAGACGCTGAGCAGAGGGCACCGTCGCGTAAAACAACGTGAGTCCGCGGAAACTGCCGGACGGTGCTTCAGGCCGGATTCGAACCGGCGATGCCATTCTTAAAGTGCTATGTAGCACAGCGCTGCCTTTCCCATGTGTGCTACGGAGACGCTGATTAATGCAGTGCTCATTATACATGATTAAAGTCTCGTGACTGCCGGCTACTGCGTGCGTGCGTAGGTCAAAGTCCGCTGATCGCGGCATTCCCCTATTTTGTAAAATTATTTTTTACTCCTCTGGGTGTTGCAATGGATATCAATGATTCATATGATTGCCCTCAGTAAAAAAACACAAGAAACAGGACGCAAACAATTACAAACACTCAGGTTCTCTGCTTCATAAGATGTCGCGGGCGATCGGGAAGACGCTGAGCAGAGGGCACCGTCGCGTAAAACAACGTGAGTCCGCGGAAACTGCCGGACGGTGCTTCAGGCCGGATTCGAACCGGCGATGCCATTCTTAAAGTGCTATGTAGCACAGCGCTGCCTTTCCCATGTGTGCTACGGAGACGCTGATTAACCCTTAGAACCCGATTGACGCAAAGTGCGTCAAAAAACACACCCTTTCTTCTCTGTTACATTGCTCCGGAACGGTTCATCGCAGCGAGATGAAACCTTTATTGCACGACAGAGCAGAAGTGGGGCTTTCCAACGAGACTACACACTTGTCTGTACGATCAAGTATGAAAATTTAAAAAAATCATGAAATTAAATCAAATTGCATCATATTTACAGTCTATACTTCTCTGCGTTCACCTGCACACACATTACTCTAGTTTGAATTACTCGCGAACCCGTGATCGCATCGATATGGCAAGCATATCAGATGAAAGAGGGGGCACAGGGCTATCCATTGGTACCATGTTTATCGATCCTTCTGGCTTATAAAACCAGACGAAGTGACTGCAAAATAATAACGTCATGTACACAAACCAACGCTGCACACTCATTACTCTCGTTTGAATTACTCGCGGACCCGTGATCGCATAGATATGCCACGCATGTCAGATGAAAGAGGAGACTCAGAGCTATCATTTGATACCAAGTACATCCTTCTGGGTTATAAAACAGACGAAGTGACAGCAAAATAATAACTTCATATAGCTGGACTTACCCCACGTTTGTGTCTGTTCTTGTGGCAAAGCATGTTTATAATCCAATGCTATCATGTGTTTCTCTATGGCAAAGCATGTTCATATTCCGGTTTTGAGATCCTAGCAAATTCCTGCATGGCATCCAATTCAAGGCTCACATTGCATCCCAATTTGTTCAACAAATAAACACCTTTTTTGCCTTTACTTTGTTCATGGCAATGCAGTAAAGAGTTGAGAATTATTATGACTGCATACACACAGGCACGCAGGCTAACACGCAACCTCGGGTCAAGTCAGGTCAGATCAGTTCGTGTCACAGATATGGAGCGCAGAAAGGTCATTTTTCATCACTAAATAAAAAATGGCATTTATTTCCGTAAATCACACAGCAAATATTTCTGTAAATTGCTCAGCCCCAGAGTATCCCTCCAACATGGCAATTATATTGCCCGATTCAGGACAGTCTGCCCTACACACACATGAAATGCATGTAGAGCTGTGAGCTTGCAGTGGTGAGATACATGTCGAAATATAAGAATTTTTATAATACACTTTTTATATTTTAATTCTTTAAAAATCAAAATAAAATCAATGCTAGTATTAATACATGAAATGATGGCAGATCTGAATAGCCTAAACTCTCCTGAAAAAAACAATATATAATATATGTGTGTGGCACTTACAATGACCAGAATAAATCCTTATGAATAAAGGTAGTGAAAATGCCCTAAAAACAGCTTAGGGTTCTAAGGGTTAATGCAGTGCTCATTATACATGATTAAAGTCTCGTGACTGCCGGCTACTGCGTGCGTGCGTAGGTCAAAGTCCGCTGATCGCGGCATTCCCCTATTTTGTAAAATTATTTTTTACTCCTCTGGGTGTTGCAATGGATATCAATGATTCATATGATTGCCCTCAGTAAAAAAACACAAGAAACAGGACGCAAACAATTACAAACACTCAGGTTCTCTGCTTCATAAGATGTCGCGGGCGATCGGGAAGACGCTGAGCAGAGGGCACCGTCGCGTAAAACAACGTGAGTCCGCGGAAACTGTCGGACGGTGCTTCAGGCCGGATTCGAACCGGCGATGCCATTCTTAAAGTGCTATGTAGCACAGCGCTGCCTTTCCCATGTGTGCTACGGAGACGCTGATTAATGCAGTGCTCATTATACATGATTAAAGTCTCGTGACTGCCGGCTACTGCGTGCGTGCGTAGGTCAAAGTCCGCTGATCGCGGCATTCCCCTATTTTGTAAAATTATTTTTTACTCCTCTGGGTGTTGCAATGGATATCAATGATTCATATGATTGCCCTCAGTAAAAAAACACAAGAAACAGGACGCAAACAATTACAAACACTCAGGTTCTCTGCTTCATAAGATGTCGCGGGCGATCGGGAAGACGCTGAGCAGAGGGCACCGTCGCGTAAAACAACGTGAGTCCGCGGAAACTGCCGGACGGTGCTTCAGGCCGGATTCGAACCGGCGATGCCATTCTTAAAGTGCTATGTAGCACAGCGCTGCCTTTCCCATGTGTGCTACGGAGACGCTGATTAATGCAGTGCTCATTATACATGATTAAAGTCTCGTGACTGCCGGCTACTGCGTGCGTGCGTAGGTCAAAGTCCGCTGATCGCGGCATTCCCCTATTTTGTAAAATTATTTTTTACTCCTCTGGGTGTTGCAATGGATATCAATGATTCATATGATTGCCCTCAGTAAAAAAACACAAGAAACTGGACGCAAACAATTACAAACACTCAGGTTCTCTGCTTCATAAGATGTCGCGGGCGATCGGGAAGACGCTGAGCAGAGGGCACCGTCGCGTAAAACAACGTGAGTCCGCGGAAACTGTCGGACGGTGCTTCAGGCCGGATTCGAACCGGCGATGCCATTCTTAAAGTGCTATGTAGCACAGCGCTGCCTTTCCCATGTGTGCTACGGAGACGCTGATTAATGCAGTGCTCATTATACATGATTAAAGTCTCGTGACTGCCGGCTACTGCGTGCGTGCGTAGGTCAAAGTCCGCTGATCGCGGCATTCCCCTATTTTGTAAAATTATTTTTTACTCCTCTGGGTGTTGCAATGGATATCAATGATTCATATGATTGCCCTCAGTAAAAAAACACAAGAAACAGGACGCAAACAATTACAAACACTCAGGTTCTCTGCTTCATAAGATGTCGCGGGCGATCGGGAAGACGCTGAGCAGAGGGCACCGTCGCGTAAAACAACGTGAGTCCGCGGAAACTGCCGGACGGTGCTTCAGGCCAGATTCGAACCGGCGATGCCATTCTTAAAGTGCTATGTAGCACAGCGCTGCCTTTCCCATGTGTGCTACGGAGACGCTGATTAATGCAGTGCTCATTATACATGATTAAAGTCTCGTGACTGCCGGCTACTGCGTGCGTGCGTAGGTCAAAGTCCGCTGATCGCGGCATTCCCCTATTTTGTAAAATTATTTTTTACTCCTCTGGGTGTTGCAATGGATATCAATGATTCATATGATTGCCCTCAGTAAAAAAACACAAGAAACAGGACGCAAACAATTACAAACACTCAGGTTCTCTGCTTCATAAGATGTCGCGGGCGATCGGGAAGACGCTGAGCAGAGGGCACCGTCGCGTAAAACAACGTGAGTCCGCGGAAACTGCCGGACGGTGCTTCAGGCCGGATTCGAACCGGCGATGCCATTCTTAAAGTGCTATGTAGCACAGCGCTGCCTTTCCCATGTGTGCTACGGAGACGCTGATTAATGCAGTGCTCATTATACATGATTAAAGTCTCGTGACTGCCGGCTACTGCGTGCGTGCGTAGGTCAAAGTCCGCTGATCGCGGCATTCCCCTATTTTGTAAAATTATTTTTTACTCCTCTGGGTGTTGCAATGGATATCAATGATTCATATGATTGCCCTCAGTAAAAAAACACAAGAAACAGGACGCAAACAGTTACAAACACTCAGGTTCTCTGCTTCATAAGATGTCGCGGGCGATCGGGAAGACGCTGAGCAGAGGGCACCGTCGCGTAAAACAACGTGAGTCCGCGGAAACTGCCGGACGGTGCTTCAGGCCGGATTCGAACCGGCGATGCCATTCTTAAAGTGCTATGTAGCACAGCGCTGCCTTTCCCATGTGTGCTACGGAGACGCTGATTAATGCAGTGCTCATTATACATGATTAAAGTCTCGTGACTGCCGGCTACTGCGTGCGTGCGTAGGTCAAAGTCCGCTGATCGCGGCATTCCCCTATTTTGTAAAATTATGTTTTACTCCTCTGGGTGTTGCAATGGATATCAATGATTCATATGATTGCCCTCAGTAAAAAAACACAAGAAACAGGACGCAAACAATTACAAACATTCAGGTTCTCTGCTTCATAAGATGTCGCGGGCGATCGGGAAGACGCTGAGCAGAGGGCACCGTCGCGTAAAACAACGTGAGTCCGCGGAAACTGCCGGACGGTGCTTCAGGCCGGATTCGAACCGGCGATGCCATTCTTAAAGTGCTATGTAGCACAGCGCTGCCTTTCCCATGTGTGCTACGGAGACGCTGATTAATGCAGTGCTCATTATACATGATTAAAGTCTCGTGACTGCCGGCTACTGCGTGCGTGCGTAGGTCAAAGTCCGCTGATCGCGGCATTCCCCTATTTTGTAAAATTATTTTTTACTCCTCTGGGTGTTGCAATGGATATCAATGATTCATATGATTGCCCTCAGTAAAAAAACACAAGAAACTGGACGCAAACAATTACAAACACTCAGGTTCTCTGCTTCATAAGATGTCGCGGGCGATCGGGAAGACGCTGAGCAGAGGGCACCGTCGCGTAAAACAACGTGAGTCCGCGGAAACTGTCGGACGGTGCTTCAGGCCGGATTCGAACCGGCGATGCCATTCTTAAAGTGCTATGTAGCACAGCGCTGCCTTTCCCATGTGTGCTACGGAGACGCTGATTAATGCAGTGCTCATTATACATGATTAAAGTCTCGTGACTGCCGGCTACTGCGTGCGTGCGTGCGTAGGTCAAAGTCCGCTGATCGCGGCATTCCCCTATTTTGTAAAATTATTTTTTACTCCTCTGGGTGTTGCAATGGATATCAATGATTCATATGATTGCCCTCAGTAAAAAAGCACAAGAAACAGGACGCAAACAGTTACAAACTCTGCTTCATAAGATGTCGCGGGCGATCGGGAAGACGCTGAGCAGAGGGCACCGTCGCGTAAAACAACGTGAGTCCGCGGAAACTGCCGGACGGTGCTTCAGGCCGGATTCGAACCGGCGATGCCATTCTTAAAGTGCTATGTAGCACAGCGCTGCCTTTCCCATGTGTGCTACGGAGACGCTGATTAATGCAGTGCTCATTATACATGATTAAAGTCTCGTGACTGCCGGCTACTGCGTGCGTGCGTAGGTCAAAGTCCGCTGATCGCGGCATTCCCCTATTTTGTAAAATTATTTTTTACTCCTCTGGGTGTTGCAATGGATATCAATGATTCATATGATTGCCCTCAGTAAAAAAACACAAGAAACAGGACGCAAACAATTACAAACACTCAGGTTCTCTGCTTCATAAGATGTCGCGGGCGATCGGGAAGACGCTGAGCAGAGGGCACCGTCGCGTAAAACAACGTGAGTCCGCGGAAACTGTCGGACGGTGCTTCAGGCCGGATTCGAACCGGCGATGCCATTCTTAAAGTGCTATGTAGCACAGCGCTGCCTTTCCCATGTGTGCTACGGAGACGCTGATTAATGCAGTGCTCATTATACATGATTAAAGTCTCGTGACTGCCGGCTACTGCGTGCGTGCGTAGGTCAAAGTCCGCTGATCGCGGCATTCCCCTATTTTGTAAAATTATTTTTTACTCCTCTGGGTGTTGCAATGGATATCAATGATTCATATGATTGCCCTCAGTAAAAAAGCACAAGAAACAGGACGCAAACAGTTACAAATTCTGCTTCATAAGATGTCGCGGGCGATCGGGAAGACGCTGAGCAGAGGGCACCGTCGCGTAAAAAAACGTGAGTCCGCGGAAACTGCCGGACGGTGCTTCAGGCCGGATTCGAACCGGCGATGCCATTCTTAAAGTGCTATGTAGCACAGCGCTGCCTTTCCCATGTGTGCTACGGAGACGCTGATTAATGCAGTGCTCATTATACATGATTAAAGTCTCGTGACTGCCGGCTACTGCGTGCGTGCGTGCGTAGGTCAAAGTCCGCTGATCGCGGCATTCCCCTATTTTGTAAAATTATTTTTTACTCCTCTGGGTGTTGCAATGGATATCAATGATTCATATGATTGCCCTCAGTAAAAAAACACAAGAAACAGGACGCAAACAATTACAAACACTCAGGTTCTCTGCTTCATAAGATGTCGCGGGCGATCGGGAAGACGCTGAGCAGAGGGCACCGTCGCGTAAAACAACGTGAGTCCGCGGAAACTGCCGGACGGTGCTTCAGGCCGGATTCGAACCGGCGATGCCATTCTTAAAGTGCTATGTAGCACAGCGCTGCCTTTCCCATGTGTGCTACGGAGACGGTGATTAATGCAGTGCTCATTATACATGATTAAAGTCTCGTGACTGCCGGCTACTGCGTGCGTGCGTGCGTAGGTCAAAGTCCGCTGATCGCGGCATTCCCCTATTTTGTAAAATAATTTTTTACTCCTCTGGGTGTTGCAATGGATATCAATGATTCATATGATTGCCCTCAGTAAAAAAGCACAAGAAACAGGACGCAAACAGTTACAAACTCTGCTTCATAAGATGTCGCGGGCGATCGGGAAGACGCTGAGCAGAGGGCACCGTCGCGTAAAACAACGTGAGTCCGCGGAAACTGCCGGACGGTGCTTCAGGCCGGATTCGAACCGGCGATGCCATTCTTAAAGTGCTATGTAGCACAGCGCTGCCTTTCCCATGTGTGCTACGGAGACGCTGATTAATGCAGTGCTCATTATACATGATTAAAGTCTCGTGACTGCCGGCTACTGCGTGCGTGCGTAGGTCAAAGTCCGCTGATCGCGGCATTCCCCTATTTTGTAAAATTATTTTTTACTCCTCTGGGTGTTGCAATGGATATCAATGATTCATATGATTGCCCTCAGTAAAAAAACACAAGAAACAGGACGCAAACAATTACAAACACTCAGGTTCTCTGCTTCATAAGATGTCGCGGGCGATCGGGAAGACGCTGAGCAGAGGGCACCGTCGCGTAAAACAACGTGAGTCCGCGGAAACTGCCGGACGGTGCTTCAGGCCGGATTCGAACCGGCGATGCCATTCTTAAAGTGCTATGTAGCACAGCGCTGCCTTTCCCATGTGTGCTACGGAGACGCTGATTAATGCAGTGCTCATTATACATGATTAAAGTCTCGTGACTGCCGGCTACTGCGTGCGTGCGTAGGTCAAAGTCCGCTGATCGCGGCATTCCCCTATTTTGTAAAATTATTTTTTACTCCTCTGGGTGTTGCAATGGATATCAATGATTCATATGATTGCCCTCAGTAAAAAAACACAAGAAACAGGACGCAAACAATTACAAACACTCAGGTTCTCTGCTTCATAAGATGTCGCGGGCGATCGGGAAGACGCTGAGCAGAGGGCACCGTCGCGTAAAACAACGTGAGTCCGCGGAAACTGCCGGACGGTGCTTCAGGCCGGATTCGAACCGGCGATGCCATTCTTAAAGTGCTATGTAGCACAGCGCTGCCTTTCCCATGTGTGCTACGGAGACGCTGATTAATGCAGTGCTCATTATACATGATTAAAGTCTCGTGACTGCCGGCTACTGCGTGCGTGCGTAGGTCAAAGTCCGCTGATCGCGGCATTCCCCTATTTTGTAAAATTATTTTTTACTCCTCTGGGTGTTGCAATGGATATCAATGATTCATATGATTGCCCTCAGTAAAAAAACACAAGAAACTGGACGCAAACAATTACAAACACTCAGGTTCTCTGCTTCATAAGATGTCGCGGGCGATCGGGAAGACGCTGAGCAGAGGGCACCGTCGCGTAAAACAACGTGAGTCCGCGGAAACTGTCGGACGGTGCTTCAGGCCGGATTCGAACCGGCGATGCCATTCTTAAAGTGCTATGTAGCACAGCGCTGCCTTTCCCATGTGTGCTACGGAGACACTGATTAATGCAGTGCTCATTATACATGATTAAAGTCTCGTGACTGCCGGCTACTGCGTGCGTGCGTGCGTAGGTCAAAGTCCGCTGATCGCGGCATTCCCCTATTTTGTAAAATTATTTTTTACTCCTCTGGGTGTTGCAATGGATATCAATGATTCATATGATTGCCCTCAGTAAAAAAGCACAAGAAACAGGACGCAAACAGTTACAAACTCTGCTTCATAAGATGTCGCGGGCGATCGGGAAGACGCTGAGCAGAGGGCACCGTCGCGTAAAACAACGTGAGTCCGCGGAAACTGCCGGACGGTGCTTCAGGCCGGATTCGAACCGGCGATGCCATTCTTAAAGTGCTATGTAGCACAGCGCTGCCTTTCCCATGTGTGCTACGGAGACGCTGATTAATGCAGTGCTCATTATACATGATTAAAGTCTCGTGACTGCCGGCTACTGCGTGCGTGCGTAGGTCAAAGTCCGCTGATCGCGGCATTCCCCTATTTTGTAAAATTATTTTTTACTCCTCTGGGTGTTGCAATGGATATCAATGATTCATATGATTGCCCTCAGTAAAAAAACACAAGAAACAGGACGCAAACAATTACAAACACTCAGGTTCTCTGCTTCATAAGATGTCGCGGGCGATCGGGAAGACGCTGAGCAGAGGGCACCGTCGCGTAAAACAACGTGAGTCCGCGGAAACTGTCGGACGGTGCTTCAGGCCGGATTCGAACCGGCGATGCCATTCTTAAAGTGCTATGTAGCACAGCGCTGCCTTTCCCATGTGTGCTACGGAGACGCTGATTAATGCAGTGCTCATTATACATGATTAAAGTCTCGTGACTGCCGGCTACTGCGTGCGTGCGTAGGTCAAAGTCCGCTGATCGATCGCGGCATTCCCCTATTTTGTAAAATTATTTTTTACTCCTCTGGGTGTTGCAATGGATATCAATGATTCATATGATTGCCCTCAGTAAAAAAACACAAGAAACTGGACGCAAACAATTACAAACACTCAGGTTCTCTGCTTCATAAGATGTCGCGGGCGATCGGGAAGACGCTGAGCAGAGGGCACCGTCGCGTAAAACAACGTGAGTCCGCGGAAACTGTCGGACGGTGCTTCAGGCCGGATTCGAACCGGCGATGCCATTCTTAAAGTGCTATGTAGCACAGCGCTGCCTTTCCCATGTGTGCTACGGAGACACTGATTAATGCAGTGCTCATTATACATGATTAAAGTCTCGTGACTGCCGGCTACTGCGTGCGTGCGTGCGTAGGTCAAAGTCCGCTGATCGCGGCATTCCCCTATTTTGTAAAATTATTTTTTACTCCTCTGGGTGTTGCAATGGATATCAATGATTCATATGATTGCCCTCAGTAAAAAAGCACAAGAAACAGGACGCAAACAGTTACAAACTCTGCTTCATAAGATGTCGCGGGCGATCGGGAAGACGCTGAGCAGAGGGCACCGTCGCGTAAAACAACGTGAGTCCGCGGAAACTGCCGGACGGTGCTTCAGGCCGGATTCGAACCGGCGATGCCATTCTTAAAGTGCTATGTAGCACAGCGCTGCCTTTCCCATGTGTGCTACGGAGACGCTGATTAATGCAGTGCTCATTATACATGATTAAAGTCTCGTGACTGCCGGCTACTGCGTGCGTGCGTAGGTCAAAGTCCGCTGATCGCGGCATTCCCCTATTTTGTAAAATTATTTTTTACTCCTCTGGGTGTTGCAATGGATATCAATGATTCATATGATTGCCCTCAGTAAAAAAACACAAGAAACTGGACGCAAACAATTACAAACACTCAGGTTCTCTGCTTCATAAGATGTCGCGGGCGATCGGGAAGACGCTGAGCAGAGGGCACCGTCGCGTAAAACAACGTGAGTCCGCGGAAACTGTCGGACGGTGCTTCAGGCCGGATTCGAACCGGCGATGCCATTCTTAAAGTGCTATGTAGCACAGCGCTGCCTTTCCCATGTGTGCTACGGAGACACTGATTAATGCAGTGCTCATTATACATGATTAAAGTCTCGTGACTGCCGGCTACTGCGTGCGTGCGTGCGTAGGTCAAAGTCCGCTGATCGCGGCATTCCCCTATTTTGTAAAATTATTTTTTACTCCTCTGGGTGTTGCAATGGATATCAATGATTCATATGATTGCCCTCAGTAAAAAAGCACAAGAAACAGGACGCAAACAGTTACAAACTCTGCTTCATAAGATGTCGCGGGCGATCGGGAAGACGCTGAGCAGAGGGCACCGTCGCGTAAAACAACGTGAGTCCGCGGAAACTGCCGGACGGTGCTTCAGGCCGGATTCGAACCGGCGATGCCATTCTTAAAGTGCTATGTAGCACAGCGCTGCCTTTCCCATGTGTGCTACGGAGACGCTGATTAATGCAGTGCTCATTATACATGATTAAAGTCTCGTGACTGCCGGCTACTGCGTGCGTGCGTAGGTCAAAGTCCGCTGATCGCGGCATTCCCCTATTTTGTAAAATTATTTTTTACTCCTCTGGGTGTTGCAATGGATATCAATGATTCATATGATTGCCCTCAGTAAAAAAACACAAGAAACAGGACGCAAACAATTACAAACACTCAGGTTCTCTGCTTCATAAGATGTCGCGGGCGATCGGGAAGACGCTGAGCAGAGGGCACCGTCGCGTAAAACAACGTGAGTCCGCGGAAACTGTCGGACGGTGCTTCAGGCCGGATTCGAACCGGCGATGCCATTCTTAAAGTGCTATGTAGCACAGCGCTGCCTTTCCCATGTGTGCTACGGAGACGCTGATTAATGCAGTGCTCATTATACATGATTAAAGTCTCGTGACTGCCGGCTACTGCGTGCGTGCGTAGGTCAAAGTCCGCTGATCGCGGCATTCCCCTATTTTGTAAAATTATTTTTTACTCCTCTGGGTGTTGCAATGGATATCAATGATTCATATGATTGCCCTCAGTAAAAAAACACAAGAAACAGGACGCAAACAATTACAAACACTCAGGTTCTCTGCTTCATAAGATGTCGCGGGCGATCGGGAAGACGCTGAGCAGAGGGCACCGTCGCGTAAAACAACGTGAGTCCGCGGAAACTGTCGGACGGTGCTTCAGGCCGGATTCGAACCGGCGATGCCATTCTTAAAGTGCTATGTAGCACAGCGCTGCCTTTCCCATGTGTGCTACGGAGACGCTGATTAATGCAGTGCTCATTATACATGATTAAAGGCTCGTGACTGCCGGCTACTGCGTGCGTGCGTGCGTAGGTCAAAGTCCGCTGATCGCGGCATTCCCCTATTTTGTAAAATAATTTTTTACTCCTTTGGGTGTTGCAATGGATATCAATGATTCATATGATTGCCCTCAGTAAAAAAGCACAAGAAACAGGACGCAAACAGTTACAAACTCTGCTTCATAAGATGTCGCAGACGATCAGGAAGACGCTGAGCAGAGGGCACCGTCGCGTAAAACAACGTGAGTCCGCGGAAACTGCCGGACGGTGCTTCAGGCCGGATTCGAACCGGCGATGCCATTCTTAAAGTGCTATGTAGCACAGCGCTGCCTTTCCCATGTGTGCTACGGAGACACCGATTAATGCAGTGCTCATTATACATGATTAGAGTCTCGTGACTGCCGGCTACTGCGTGCGTGCGTGCGTAGGTCAAAGTCCGCTGATCGCGGCATTCCCCTATTTTGTAAAATTATTTTTTACTCCTCTGGGTGTTGCAATGGATATCAATGATTCATATGATTGCCCTCAGTAAAAAAACACAAGAAACAGGACGCAAACAGTTACAAACACTCAGGTTCTCTGCTTCATAAGATGTCGCGGGCGATCGGGAAGACGCTGAGCAGAGGGCACCGTCGCTTAAAACGACGTGAGTCCGCGGAAACTGCCGGACGGTGCTTCAGGCCGGATTCGAACCGGCGATGCCATTCTTAAAGTGCTATGTAGCACAGCGCTGCCTTTCCCATGTGTGCTACGGAGACGCTGATTAATGCAGTGCTCATTATACATGATTAGTGTCTTGTGACTGCCGGCTACTGCGTGCGTGCGTGCGTAGGTCAAAGTCCGCTGATCGCGGCATTCCCCTATTTTGTAAAATTATTTTTTACTCCTCTGGGTGTTGCAATGGATATCAATGATTCATATGATTGCCCTCAGTAAAAAAACACAAGAAACAGGACGCAAACAGTTACAAACACTCAGGTTCTCTGCTTCATAAGATGTCGCGGGCGATCGGGAAGACGCTGAGCAGAGGGCACCGTCGCGTAAAACATCGTGAGACCGTGGAAACAGCCTGACGGTGCTTCAGGCCGGATTCGAACCGGCGATGCCATTCTTAAAGTGCTATGTAGCACAGCGCTGCCTTTCCCATGTGTGCTACGGAGACGCTGATTAATGCAGTGCTCATTATACATGATTAGAGTCTCGTGACTGCCGGCTACTGCGTGCGTGCGTGCGTAGGTCAAAGTCCGCTGATCGCGGCATTCCCCTATTTTGTAAAATTATTTTTTACTCCTCTGGGTGTTGCAATGGATATCAATGATTCATATGATTGCCCTCAGTAAAAAAACACAAGAAACAGGACGCAAACAGTTACAAACACTCAGGTTCTCTGCTTCATAAGATGTCGCGGGCGATCGGGAAGACGCTGAGCAGAGGGCACCGTCGCGTAAAACATCGTGAGACCGTGGAAACAGCCTGACGGTGCTTCAGGCCGGATTCGAACCGGCGATGCCATTCTTAAAGTGCTATGTAGCACAGCGCTGCCTTTCCCATGTGTGCTACGGAGACGCTGATTAATGCAGTGCTCATTATACATGATTAGAGTCTCGTGACTGCCGGCTACTGCGTGCGTGCGTGCGTAGGTCAAAGTCCGCTGATCGCGGCATTCCCCTATTTTGTAAAATTATTTTTTACTCCTCTGGGTGTTGCAATGGATATCAATGATTCATATGATTGCCCTCAGTAAAAAAACACAAGAAACAGGACGCAAACAGTTACAAACACTCAGGTTCTCTGCTTCATAAGATGTCGCGGGCGATCGGGAAGACGCTGAGCAGAGGGCACCGTCGCGTAAAAAAACGTGAGTCCGCGGAAACTGCCGGACGGTGCTTCAGGCCGGATTCGAACCGGCGATGCCATTCTTAAAGTGCTATGTAGCACAGCGCTGCCTTTCCCATGTGTGCTACGGAGACGCTGATTAATGCAGTGCTCATTATACATGATTAGTGTCTTGTGACTGCCGGCTACTGCGTGCGTGCGTGCGTAGGTCAAAGTCCGCTGATCGTGGCATTCCCCTATTTTGTAAAATTATTTTTTACTCCTCTGGGTGTTGCAATGGATATCAATGATTCATATGATTGCCCTCAGTAAAAAAACACAAGAAACAGGACGCAAACAGTTACAAACACTCAGGTTCTCTGCTTCATAAGATGTCGCGGGCGATCGGGAAGACGCTGAGCAGAGGGCACCGTCGCGTAAAACATCGTGAGACCGTGGAAACAGCCTGACGGTGCTTCAGGCCAGATTCGAACCGGCGATGCCATTCTTAAAGTGCTATGTAGCACAGCGCTGCCTTTCCCATGTGTGCTACGGAGACGCTGATTAATGCAGTGCTCATTATACATGATTAGAGTCTCGTGACTGCCGGCTACTGCGTGCGTGCGTGCGTAGGTCAAAGTCCGCTGATCGCGGCATTCCCCTATTTTGTAAAATTATTTTTTACTCCTCTGGGTGTTGCAATGGATATCAATGATTCATATGATTGCCCTCAGTAAAAAAACACAAGAAACAGGACGCAAACAGTTACAAACACTCAGGTTCTCTGCTTCATAAGATGTCGCGGGCGATCGGGAAGACGCTGAGCAGAGGGCACCGTCGCATAAAACAACGTGAGACAGCGGAATCGGTGCTTCAGGCCGGATCCGAACCGGCGATGCTATTCTTAAAGTGCTATGTAGCACAGCGCTGCCTTTCCCATGTGTGCTACGGAGACGCTGATTAATGCAGTGCTCATTATACATGATTAAAGTCTCGTGACTGCCGGCTACTGCGTGCGTGCGTAGGTCAAAGTCCGCTGATCGCGGCATTCCCCTATTTTGTAAAATTATTTTTTACTCCTCTGGGTGTTGCAATGGATATCAATGATTCATATGATTGCCCTCAGTAAAAAAGCACAAGAAACAGGACGCAAACAGTTACAAACTCTGCTTCATAAGATGTCGCGGGCGATCGGGAAGACGCTGAGCAGAGGGCACCGTCGCGTAAAACAACGTGAGTCCGCGGAAACTGCCGGACGGTGCTTCAGGCCGGATTCGAACCGGCGATGCCATTCTTAAAGTGCTACGTAGCACAGCGCTGCCTTTCCCATGTGTGCTACGGAGACGCTGATTAATGCAGTGCTCATTATACATGATTAGAGTCTCGTGACTGCCGGCTACTGCGTGCATGCGTGCGTAGGTCAAAGTCCGCTGATCGCGGCATTCCCCTATTTTGTAAAATTATTTTTTACTCCTCTGGGTGTTGCAATGGATATCAATGATTCATATGATTGCCCTCAGTAAAAAAACACAAGAAACAGGACGCAAACAGTTACAAACACTCAGGTTCTCTGCTTCATAAGATGTCGCGGGTGATCGGGAAGACACTGAGCAGAGGGCACCGTCGCGTAAAAAAACGTGAGTCCGCGGAAACTGCCGGACGGTGCTTCAGGCCGGATTCGAACCGGCGATGCCATTCTTAAAGTGCTATGTAGCACAGCGCTGCCTTTCCCATGTGTGCTACGGAGACGCTGATTAATGCAGTGCTCATTATACATGATTAGAGTCTCGTGACTGCCGGCTACTGCGTGCGTGCGTGCGTAGGTCAAAGTCCGCTGATCGCGGCATTCCCCTATTTTGTAAAATTATTTTTTACTCCTCTGGGTGTTGCAATGGATATCAATGATTCATATGATTGCCCTCAGTAAAAAAACACAAGAAACAGGACGCAAACAGTTACAAACACTCAGGTTCTCTGCTTCATAAGATGTCGCGGGCGATCGGGAAGACGCTGAGCAGAGGGCACCGTCGCATAAAACAACGTGAGACAGCGGAATCGGTGCTTCAGGCCGGATCCGAACCGGCGATGCTATTCTTAAAGTGCTATGTAGCACAGCGCTGCCTTTCCCATGTGTGCTAAGGAGACGCTGATTAATGCAGTGCTCATTATACATGATTAAAGTCTCGTGACTGCCGGCTACTGCGTGCGTGCGTAGGTCAAAGTCCGCTGATCGCGGCATTCCCCTATTTTGTAAAATTATTTTTTACTCCTCTGGGTGTTGCAATGGATATCAATGATTCATATGATTGCCCTCAGTAAAAAAGCACAAGAAACAGGACGCAAACAGTTACAAACTCTGCTTCATAAGATGTCGCGGGCGATCGGGAAGACGCTGAGCAGAGGGCACCGTCGCGTAAAACATCGTGAGACCGCGGAAACAGCCTGACGGTGCTTCAGGCTGAATTCGAACCTGCGATGACATTCTTAAAGTGCTATGTAGCACAGCGATGCCTTTCCCATGTGTGCTATGGAGACGCTGATTAATGAAGTGCTCATTATACATGATTAAAGTCTCGTGACTGCCGGCTACTGCGTGCGTGCGTGCGTAGGTCAAAGTCCGCTGATCGCGGCATTCCCCTATTTTGTAAAATTATTTTTTACTCCTCTGGGTGTTGCAATGGATATCAATGATTCATATGATTGCCCTCAGTAAAAAAACACAAGAAACAGGACGCAAACAATTACAAACACTCAGGTTCTCTGCTTCATAAGATGTCGCGGGCGATCGGGAAGACGCTGAGCAGAGGGCACCGTCGCGTAAAACAACGTGAGACAGCGGAATCGGTGCTTCAGGCAGGATCCGAACCGGCGATGCTATTCTTAAAGTGCTATGTAGCACAGCGATGCCTTTCCCATGTGTGCTACGGAGACGCTGATTAATGAAGTGCTCATTATACATGATTAAAGTCTCGTGACTGCCGGCTACTGCGTGCGTGCGTGCGTAGGTCAAAGTCCGCTGATCGCGGCATTCCCCTATTTTGTAAAATTATTTTTTACTCCTCTGGGTGTTGCAATGGATATCAATGATTCATATGATTGCCCTCAGTAAAAAAACACAAGAAACAGGACGCAAACAGTTACAAACTCTGCTTCATAAGATGTCGCGGGCGATCGGGAAGACGCTGAGCAGAGGGCACCGTCGCGTAAAAAAACGTGAGTCCGCGGAAACTGCCGGACGGTGCTTCAGGCCGGATTCGAACCGGCGATGCCATTCTTAAAGTGCTATGTAGCACAGCGCTGCCTTTCCCATGTGTGCTACGGAGACGCTGATTAATGCAGTGCTCATTATACATGATTAAAGTCTCGTGACTGCCGGCTACTGCGTGCGTGCGTGCGTGTGTAGGTCAAAGTCCGCCGATCGCGGCATTCCCCTATTTTGTAAAATTATTTTTTACTCCTCTGGGTGTTGCAATGGATATCAATGATTCATATGATTGCCCTCAGTAAAAAAACACAAGAAACAGGACGCAAACAGTTACAAACACTCAGGTTCTCTGCTTCATAAGATGTCGCGGGCGATCGGGAAGACGCTGAGCAGAGGGCACCGTCGCGTAAAACAACGTGAGACAGCGGAATCGGTGCTTCAGGCCGGATCCGAACTGGCGATGCTATTCTTAAAGTGCTATGTAGCACAGCGCTGCCTTTCCCATGTGTGCTACGGAGACGCTGATTAATGCAGTGCTCATTATACATGATTAGAGTCTCGTGACTGCCGGCTACTGCGTGCGTGCGTGCGTAGGTCAAAGTCCGCTGATCGCGGCATTCCCCTATTTTGTAAAATTATTTTTTACTCCTCTGGGTGTTGCAATGGATATCAATGATTCATATGATTGCCCTCAGTAAAAAAACACAAGAAACAGGACGCAAACAGTTACAAACACTCAGGTTCTCTGCTTCATAAGATGTCGCGGGCGATCGGGAAGACGCTGAGCAGAGGGCACCGTCGCGTAAAAAAACGTGAGTCCGCGGAAACTGCCGGACGGTGCTTCAGGCCGGATTCGACAGCGCTGCCTTTCCCATGTGTGCTACGGAGACGCTGATTAATGCAGTGCTCATTATACATGATTAGAGTCTCATGACTGCCGGCTACTCCGTGCGTGCGTGCGTAGGTCAAAGTCCGCTGATCGCGGCATTCCCCTATTTTGTAAAATTATTTTTTACTCCTCTGGGTGTTGCAATGGATATCAATGATTCATATGATTGCCCTCAGTAAAAAAACACAAGAAACAGGACGCAAACAGTTACAAACACTCAGGTTCTCTGCTTCATAAGATGTCGCGGGCGATCGGGAAGACGCTGAGCAGAGGGCACCGTCGCATAAAACAACGTGAGACAGCGGAATCGGTGCTTCAGGCCGGATCCGAACCGGCGATGCTATTCTTAAAGTGCTATGTAGCACAGCGCTGCCTTTCCCATGTGTGCTACGGAGACGCTGATTAATGCAGTGCTCATTATACATGATTAAAGTCTCGTGACTGCCGGCTACTGCGTGCGTACGTAGGTCAAAGTCCGCTGATCGCGGCATTCCCCTATTTTGTAAAATTATTTTTTACTCCTCTGGGTGTTGCAATGGATATCAATGATTCATATGATTGCCCTCAGTAAAAAAGCACAAGAAACAGGACGCAAACAGTTACAAACTCTGCTTCATAAGATGTCGCGGGCGATCGGGAAGACGCTGAGCAGAGGGCACCGTCGCGTAAAACAACGTGAGTCCGCGGAAACAGCCTGACGGTGCTTCAGGCTGGATTCGAACCTGCGATGACATTCTTAAAGTGCTATGTAGCACAGCGATGCCTTTCCCATGTGTACGGAGACGCTGATTAATGCAGTGCTCATTATACATTATTAGAGTCTCGTGACTGCCGGTTACTGCGTGCGTGCGTGCGTAGGTCAAAGTCCGCTGATCGCGGCATTCCCCTATTTTGTAAAATTATTTTTTACTCCTCTGGGTGTTGCAACGGATATCAATGATTCATATGATTGCCCTCAGTAAAAAAGCACAAGAAACAGGACGCAAACAGTTACAAACTCTGCTTCATAAGATGTCGCGGGCGATCGGGAAGACGCTGAGCAGAGGGCACCGTCGCGTAAAACATCATGAGACCGCGGAAACAGCCTGACGGTGCTTCAGGCTGGATTCGAACCTGCGATGACATTCTTAAAGTGCTATGTAGCACAGCGATGCCTTTCCCATGTGTGCTACGGAGACGCTGGTTAATGCAGTGCTCATTATACATGATTAAAGTCTCGTGACTGCCGGCTACTGCGTGCGTGCGTGCGTAGGTCAAAGTCCGCTGATCGCGGCATTCCCCTATTTTGTAAAATTATTTTTTACTCTCCTGGGTGTTGCAATGGATATCAATGATTCATATGATTGCCCTCAGAAAAAAAACACAAGAAACAGGAATGCAATCAGTTACAAACACTCAGGTTCTCTGCTTCATAAGATGTCGCCGGCGATCGGGAAGACGCTGAGCAGAGGGCACCGTCGCGTAAAACAACGTGAGACCGCGGAAAGGGCCAGAAGGTGCTTCAGGCCGGATTCAAACCTGCGATGACATGGTTAAAGTGCTATGTAGCACAGCGCTGCCTTTCCCATGTGTGCTACGGAGATGCTGATTAGTGCAGTGCTCATTATACATGATTAGAGTCTCGTGACTGCCGGCTACTGTGTGCGTGCGTGCGTAGGTCAAAGTCCGCCGATCGCAGCATTCCCCTATTTTGTAAAATTATTTTTTACTCTCCTGGGTGTTGCAATGGATATCAATGATTCATATGATTGCCCTCAGTAAAAAAGCACAAGATACAGGACGCAAACAGTTACAAACTCTGCTTCATACAATGTCGCGGGCGATCGGGAAGACGCTGAGCAGAGGGCACCGTCGCGTAAAAGAACGTGAGACCGCGGAAACTGCCGGACGGTGCTTAAGGCCGGATTCAAACCGGCGATGCCATTCTTAAAGTGCTATGTAGCACAGCGCTGCCTTTCCCATGTGTGCTACGGAGACGCTGATTAATGCAGTGCTCATTATACATGATTAGAGTCTCGTGACTGCCGGCTACTGCGTGCGTGCGTGCGTAGGTCAAAGTCCGCTGATCGCGGCATTCCCCTATTTTGTAAAATTATTTTTTACTCCTCTGGGTGTTGCGATAGATATCAATGATTCATGTGATTGCCCTCAGTGAAAAACACAAGAAACAGGACGCAAACAGTTACAAACACTCAGGTTCTCTGCTTCATAACATGTCGCGGGCGATCGGGAAGACGCTGAGCAGAGGGCACCGTCGCATAAAACAACGTCAGTCCGCGGAAACTGCCGGACGGTGCTTCAGGCCGGATTCGAACCGGCGATGCCATTCTTAAAGTGCTATGTAGCACAGCGCTGCCTTTCCCATGTGTGCTACGGAGACGCTGATTAATGCAGTGCTCATTATACATGATTAGAGTCTCGTGACTGCCGGCTACTGCGTGCGTGCGTGCGTAGGTCAAAGTCCGCTGATCGCGGCATTCCCCTATTTTGTAAAATTATTTTTTACTCCTCTGGGTGTTGCAATGGATATCAATGATTCATATGATTGCCCTCAGTAAAAAAACACAAGAAACAGGACGCAAACAGTTACAAACACTCAGGTTCTCTGCTTCATAAGATGTCGCGGGCGATCGGGAAGACGCTGAGCAGAGGGCACCGTCGCGTAAAACAACGTGAGTCCGCGGAAACTGCCGGACGGTGCTTCAGGCCGGATTCGAACCGGCGATGCCATTCTTAAAGTGTTATGTAGCACAGCGCTGCCTTTCCCATGTGTGCTACGGAGACGCTGATTAATGTAGTGCTCATTATACATGATTAGAGTCTCGTGACTGCCGGCTACTGCGTGCGTGCGTGCGTAGGTCAAAGTCCGCTGATCGCGGCATTCCCCTATTTTGTAAAATTATTTTTTACTCCTCTGGGTGTTGCAATGGATATCAATGATTCATATGATTGCCCTCAGTAAAAAAACACAAGAAACAGGAATGCAATCAGTTACAAACACTCAGGTTCTCTGCTTCATAAGATGTCGCTGGCGATCGGGAAGACGCTGAGCAGAGGGCACCGTCGTGTAAAACAACGTGAGACCGCGGAAAGGGCCAGAAGGTGCTTCAGGCCGGATTCGAACCTGCGATGACATGGTTAAAGTGCTATGTAGCACAGCGCTGCCTTTCACATGTGTGCTATGGAGACGCTGATTAATGCAGAGCTCATTAGAGTCTCGTGACTGCCGGCTACTGTGTGCGTGCGTGCGTAGGTCAAAGTCCGCCGATCGCAGCATTCCCCTATTTTGTAAAATTATTTTTTACTCCTCTGGGTGTTGCAATGGATATCAATGATTCATATAATTGCCCCCAGTAAAAAAGCACAAGAAACAGGACGCAAACAGTTACAAACTCTGCTTCATAAGATGTCGCGGGCGATCGGGAAGACGCTGAGCAGAGGGCACCGTCGCGTAAAACATCGTGAGACCGCGGAAACGGCCGGACGGTGCTTCAGGCTGGATTCGAACCTGCGATGACATTCTTAAAGTGCTATGTAGCACAGCGCTGCCTTTCCCATGTGTGCTACTGAGACACCATTAATGCAGTGCTCATTATACATGATTAGAGTCTCGTGACTGCCGGCTACTGCGTGCGTGCGTGCGTAGGTCAAAGTCCGCTGATCACGGCATTCCCCTATTTTGTAAAATTATTTTTTACTCCTCTGGGTGTTGCAATGGATATCAATGATTCATGTGATTGCCCTCAGTAAAAAAACACAAGAAACAGGACGCAAACAGTTACAAACACTCAGGTTCTCTGCTTCATAAGATGTCGCGGGCGATCGGGAAGACGCTGAGCAGAGGGCACCGTCGCATAAAACAACGTCAGTCCGCGGAAACTTCCGGACGGTGCTTCAGGCCGGATTCGAACCGGCGATGCCATTCTTCAAGTGCTATGTAGCACAGCGCTGCCTTTCCCATGTGTGCTATGGAGACGCTGATTAATGCAGCGCTCATTATACATGATTAGAGTCTCGTGACTGCCGGCTACTGCGTGCGTGCGTGCCTAGGTCAAAGTCCGCTGATCGCGGCATTCCCCTATTTTGTAAAATTATTTTTTACTCCTCTGGGTGTTGCAATGGATATCAATGATTCATATGATTGCCCTCAGTAAAAAAACACAAGAAACAGGAATGCAATCAGTTACAAACACTCAGGTTCTCTGCTTCATAAGATGTCGCTGGCGATCGGGAAGACGCTGAGCAGAGGGCACCGTCGTGTAAAACAACGTGAGACCGCAGAAAGGGCCAGAAGGTGCTTCAGGCCGGATTCGAACCTGCGATGACATGGTTAAAGTGCTATGTAGCACAGCGCTGCCTTTCACATGTGTGCTATGGAGACGCTGATTAATGCAGAGCTCATTAGAGTCTCGTGACTGCCGGCTACTGTGTGCGTGCGTGCGTAGGTCAAAGTCCGCCGATCGCAGCATTCCCCTATTTTGTAAAATTATTTTTTACTCCTCTGGGTGTTGCAATGGATATCAATGATTCATATAATTGCCCCCAGTAAAAAAGCACAAGAAACAGGACGCAAACAGTTACAAACTCTGCTTCATAAGATGTCGCGGGCGATCGGGAAGACGCTGAGCAGAGGGCACCGTCGCGTAAAACATCGTGAGACCGCGGAAACGGCCGGACGGTGCTTCAGGCTGGATTCGAACCTGCGATGACATTCTTAAAGTGCTATGTAGCACAGCGCTGCCTTTCCCATGTGTGCTACTGAGACACCATTAATGCAGTGCTCATTATACATGATTAGAGTCTCGTGACTGCCGGCTACTGCGTGCGTGCGTGCGTAGGTCAAAGTCCGCTGATCACGGCATTCCCCTATTTTGTAAAATTATTTTTTACTCCTCTGGGTGTTGCAATGGATATCAATGATTCATGTGATTGCCCTCAGTAAAAAAACACAAGAAACAGGACGCAAACAGTTACAAACACTCAGGTTCTCTGCTTCATAAGATGTCGCGGGCGATCGGGAAGACGCTGAGCAGAGGGCACCGTCGCATAAAACAACGTCAGTCCGCGGAAACTTCCGGACGGTGCTTCAGGCCGGATTCGAACCGGCGATGCCATTCTTCAAGTGCTATGTAGCACAGCGCTGCCTTTCCCATGTGTGCTATGGAGACGCTGATTAATGCAGTGCTCATTATACATGATTAGAGTCTCGTGACTGCCGGCTACTGCGTGCGTGCGTGCCTAGGTCAAAGTCCGCTGATCGCGGCATTCCCCTATTTTGTAAAATTATTTTTTACTCCTCTGGGTGTTGCAATGGATATCAATGATTCATGTGATTGCCCTCAGTAAAAAAACACAAGAAACAGGACGCAAACAGTTACAAACACTCAGGTTCTCTGCTTCATAAGATGTCGCGGGCGATCGGGAAGACGCTGAGCAGAGGGCACCGTCGCATAAAACAACGTCAGTCCGCGGAAACTTCCGGACGGTGCTTCAGGCCGGATTCGAACCGGCGATGCCATTCTTCAAGTGCTATGTAGCACAGCGCTGCCTTTCCCATGTGTGCTATGGAGACGCTGATTAATGCAGAGCTCATTAGAGTCTCGTGACTGCCGGCTACTGTGTGCGTGCATGCGTAGGTCAAAGTCCGCCGATCGCAGCATTCCCCTATTTTGTAAAATTATTTTTTACTCCTCTGGGTGTTGCAATGGATATCAATGATTCATATAATTGCCCCCAGTAAAAAAGCACAAGAAACAGGACGCAAACAGTTACAAACTCTGCTTCATAAGATGTCGCGGGCGATCGGGAAGACGCTGAGCAGAGGGCACCGTCGCGTAAAACATCGTGAGACCGCGGAAACGGCCGGACGGTGCTTCAGGCTGGATTCGAACCTGCGATGACATTCTTAAAGTGCTATGTAGCACAGCGCTGCCTTTCCCATGTGTGCTACTGAGACACCATTAATGCAGTGCTCATTATACATGATTAGAGTCTCGTGACTGCCGGCTACTGCGTGCGTGCGTGCGTAGGTCAAAGTCCGCTGATCACGGCATTCCCCTATTTTGTAAAATTATTTTTTACTCCTCTGGGTGTTGCAATGGATATCAATGATTCATGTGATTGCCCTCAGTAAAAAAACACAAGAAACAGGACGCAAACAGTTACAAACACTCAGGTTCTCTGCTTCATAAGATGTCGCAGGCGATCGGGAAGACGCTGAGCAGAGGGCACCGTCGCATAAAACAACGTCAGTCCGCGGAAACTTCCGGACGGTGCTTCAGGCCGGATTCGAACCGGCGATGCCATTCTTCAAGTGCTATGTAGCACAGCGCTGCCTTTCCCATGTGTGCTATGGAGACGCTGATTAATGCAGTGCTCATTATACATGATTAGAGTCTCGTGACTGCCGGCTACTGCGTGCGTGCGTGCCTAGGTCAAAGTCCGCTGATCGCGGCATTCCCCTATTTTGTAAAATTATTTTTTACTCCTCTGGGTGTTGCAATGGATATCAATGATTCATATGATTGCCCTCAGTAAAAAAACACAAGAAACAGGAATGCAATCAGTTACAAACACTCAGGTTCTCTGCTTCATAAGATGTCGCTGGCGATCGGGAAGACGCTGAGCAGAGGGCACCGTCGTGTAAAACAACGTGAGACCGCGGAAAGGGCCAGAAGGTGCTTCAGGCCGGATTCGAACCTGCGATGACATGGTTAAAGTGCTATGTAGCACAGCGCTGCCTTTCACATGTGTGCTATGGAGACGCTGATTAATGCAGAGCTCATTAGAGTCTCGTGACTGCCGGCTACTGTGTGCGTGCGTGCGTAGGTCAAAGTCCGCCGATCGCAGCATTCCCCTATTTTGTAAAATTATTTTTTACTCCTCTGGGTGTTGCAATGGATATCAATGATTCATATAATTGCCCCCAGTAAAAAAGCACAAGAAACAGGACGCAAACAGTTACAAACTCTGCTTCATAAGATGTCGCGGGCGATCGGGAAGACGCTGAGCAGAGGGCACCGTCGCGTAAAACATCGTGAGACCGCGGAAACGGCCGGACGGTGCTTCAGGCTGGATTCGAACCTGCGATGACATTCTTAAAGTGCTATGTAGCACAGCGCTGCCTTTCCCATGTGTGCTACTGAGACACCATTAATGCAGTGCTCATTATACATGATTAGAGTCTCGTGACTGCCGGCTACTGCGTGCGTGCGTGCGTAGGTCAAAGTCCGCTGATCACGGCATTCCCCTATTTTGTAAAATTATTTTTTACTCCTCTGGGTGTTGCAATGGATATCAATGATTCATGTGATTGCCCTCAGTAAAAAAACACAAGAAACAGGACGCAAACAGTTACAAACACTCAGGTTCTCTGCTTCATAAGATGTCGCGGGCGATCGGGAAGACGCTGAGCAGAGGGCACCGTCGCATAAAACAACGTCAGTCCGCGGAAACTTCCGGACGGTGCTTCAGGCCGGATTCGAACCGGCGATGCCATTCTTCAAGTGCTATGTAGCACAGCGCTGCCTTTCCCATGTGTGCTATGGAGACGCTGATTAATGCAGTGTTCATTATACATGATTAGAGTCTCGTGACTGCCGGCTACTGCGTGCGTGCGTGCCTAGGTCAAAGTCCGCTGATCGCGGCATTCCCCTATTTTGTAAAATTATTTTTTACTCCTCTGGGTGTTGCAATGGATATCAATGATTCATATGATTGCCCTCAGTAAAAAAACACAAGAAACAGGAATGCAATCAGTTACAAACACTCAGGTTCTCTGCTTCATAAGATGTCGCCGGCGATCGGGAAGACGCTGAGCAGAGGGCACCGTCGCGTAAAACAATGTTAGACAACGGTATCGGCCGGGCGGTGCTTCAGGCCGGATTCGAACCGGCGATGCCATTCTTAAAGTGCTATGTAGCACAGCGCTGCCTTTCCCATGTGTGCTACGGAGACGCTGATTAATGCAGTGCTCATTATACATGATTAGAGTCTCGTGACTGCCGGCTACTGCGTGCGTGCGTGCGTAGGTCAAAGTCCGCTGATCGCGGCATTCCCCTATTTTGTAAAATTATTTTTTACTCCTCTGGGTGTTGCAATGGATATCAATGATTCATATGATTGCCCTCAGTAAAAAAACACAAGAAACAGGACGCAATCAGTTACAAACACTCGGGTTCTCTGCTTCATAAGATGTCGTGGGCGATCGGGAAGACGCTGAGCAGAGGGCACCGTCGCGTAAAACAACGTGAGACCGCGGAAACGGCCAGACGGTGTTTCAGGCCGGATTTGAACCTGCGATGACATTCTTAAAGTGCTATGTAGCACAGCGCTGCCTTTCCCATGTGTGCTACGGAGACGCTGATTAATGCAGTGTTCATTATACATGATTAGAGTCTCGTGACTGCCGGCTACTGCGTGCGTGCGTGCGTAGGTCAAAGTCCGCCGATCGGGGCATTCCCCTATTTTGTAAAATTATTTTTTACTCCTCTGGGTGTTGCAATGGATATCAATGATTCATATGATTGCCCTCAGTAAAAAAGCACAAGAAACAGGACGCAAACAGTTACAAACTCTGCTTCATAAGATGTCTCGGGCGATCGGGAAGACGCTAAGCAGAGGGCACGTAGCGTAAAACAACGCGAGACAGCGGAAACGGCCAGACGGTGTTTCAATATGGCTATTTTGTGACAAATCTATAAACTTTTACACATAAAATCATCATCAATCTTTATTTTAACATTGTTATTGTAATTACCAGTGTTGGGCAAGTTACTGAAAATTAGTAATTAGTTACAGTTACTAGTTACTTCTTTCAAAAGTAATTCAATTACGTTACCAATTACTGTATATCAAAAGTAATTAGTTACTAGAGAAAGTAACTTTTGAGTTACTTTTAAGTCTGCTTTTAAAATGTCAATATGAACAGTACTGAACAGTCACACACACAATAAACCTAATTTTTGGACCTATTTATTGTAGTTTCAACGGGCCTTCAAATCAATAGCCTTGTGCATGAGTTCTCAAACTTTTTCCGACCACAAAACATTCTACAATGCATGAAGGCCTCCCTGACCTTGTTTTGCGCCACCCTCACCATCTAGGTAGTTTGATCGATATGTACAGTACACTGCCTACTGCTTGCCTACTACTTGCCTTCTGCAATATAGTAATAAGTTATTATTATCATTATTATTGCAATCCTTCTGTAGGCTACATGGAATTCGTTCAATGGGATGTAATGTGAAACAATGTTAAATGGCCTATTTTCAAAGCAGTTATTGTCTGCTCACACACACATAACCTTAGGTTATCCTCATCCTGCTTTGAACACAGTTGTATTATATAGCATTTTAAGCACCACCAGTTTGGGAAAAGCCTGCGCTGCACAAGTGCTGACCTACCGAAATAAGTTCTAATGCATCCGAGAGTTTGGGATTGTCGCGCACTATGCAGAAGGTTACTCTTCAGCTGATAAGGTGTTCCAGAGAGAAGTTGCATGTTCCGTCGCAGACAAATGAATCCATAACACTATGGACGTCAATGTAGCCTACTGTGCAAATAACTCAAGTCGCTGTTACGTACGGTAGGCTATTTGGAGGTTTCTTTATCTGGTAAATGAAATCTGCATTTTCCTCTCGAGTTAAACGTGTGCTTGCTTGTGACAAGGCTATAGGCTACCGTATAGCCTATTGGTGTTGTGGCGTGGCTATGTTGTAAGAATGAGAAATTGATATAACGAGGCTTTTGCGCAATAGGCGAAAAAGAGCGGAGATAAACAACAATGCGCTTTTACTGTAGTGGAGCTTGCGAGATGGAAACGAAAGGGAAAAGGCTTTTAAGATGCCCATTTAAATTGTAGCGTAATGCACTCTTGTGTGTTTTAGCATAAATCCGAAATAAGGAGGAATGTGAGGAGGCTCCTATTAACTGTAAAGAATGCATCTGCAATCTAAACATGAAACACAATCGCTGGAAACACAGCTAAGGTCGGGAGACAAAGCAGCAAATGTGCATCTTGTCTGCAGTCGTTCATTCAAGATCAACAGAGTAACGCAAGTAACGAACTCTTTGAAATTTCAGTAATTGTAATTGCGTTACTGGATTTACAAAAATACTTCGTTACATGCTCGTTACCACTAAAAGTAGTGGAATTACAGTAACGCGTTACTTTGTAACGCATTACTCCCAACACTGGTAATTACTGAACATAGTTTTACACTTGGAAGCATTTCAGACATTTTTAAACATTTCAAGTAAAAAAAAAAATCGGTAGGGACCAATTTGGTCTTGACGGTTGGCCCCACTGAAGAAAAACACACAGGAAAGACATCAGCAAAGCCCTACAGGCAGTGATATAGATGAGCACTTCAAACAAAAGCAAAAGGAGTAGGCTACTGCAAAGGACTATAACATAGGTGTTCCAACCAACCCCGTGCATGGGGCTGGTTGGCACACGTGCACAACCACTCCTATCACAATTTTTGTGTTGATTATGTTTTTGTTCATTGATATGCAAATCATGTCGCAAGAAGCGTCTGTGTGTGTGTCTGTGGCACGCATATCTCACTGACCGTTTGTCAGACTGATTTCAAACTTGGCAGGTGTCTTGCTACGGGCATGAGTAAGTGCAGTGCCAAATTTGAATCGTTGTTTGAATAAGAAATGCAAAAGATATCGGTAAAAGAAGCACATTGGCTTTCGCCATTGGCTAGCCACTCCTCCTCCCACACACCACTGTACTGTAAGCTACCAGTGAGGATAGAAGCAGGGCTTTGGCAGAACTGGATCAGTGTAGGTTACACGGGTAAAAACGTAACATGTCTGACCTCAACAATAAAGTGAACTCCGCGGATTTTGCAACAACACGCCAATACACACAGGTATGCAGTGGCTCTTCAAAATGACGTAAGAAATGATGTGCAATAAACAGACACTTCGAATAGCCCAGGCTACTTTGGACTGTCTACTTTGGCTACAGGCTACTTTGGACTGTCTGCAGGCTTTGGCTACAGGCTAGTTTGGACTGTCTTTAGACTTCGACTTTGAATAAGCAAACGGCAATTCCAACTGCAAGGTCCTAAACTGAAACGAGCGATAATGGTCCCGAATTAAAGAACGTCTCAGAATGTCACACATGCAAAGCATAACCAGCGACAAGCAACGAGTGGCAGACAGAGTGTGATGTCATGCTTAAATTCTGCTCACTTCACATTTATTATATTATTATATTATCTGTATTCATTATTGAATGCTTACCTGGAATTATGTTTTTCCTTATCATCCTATTTTTAAAGCAGGCCTACCTGCAGGCATGTAATTGGGCTACAGGAATAGCATGTTTGAACAGGCACTGCACCTATAAGACGTCACTCGTCAGGACCAATGAGGGAACTGGGAGTGGTCGAAGGAAATCGTAAAGCTTCCGCGCGCTGTTGGAAATAACAATTGATTATAGAACCCCTGTTAACCTAATAAATCTGAATCCGCTAAATATGGAAAGTTTCAGTTCAATGTAAAAACAATATTCATAGTAGGTTGGTAAACCCACAATATAGACTGTCAAGGAGAATGCCTAACTTGTTTTCTTATGATACACGTTACTTCTAGGAATAATGTTACGTAGGTCTAGACATCTTTGGTCTAACTCCTCCTCGGCCGTTTAATTTGGGCGGTTCCTACAAAACACAACATGTACTGCTTCTGGAGGAGGACAGAGGCTACAGTGCTGACTCGGACTGCTAAACTCATCAGCGCGCTAGCAGTCTACTACACCCTGTGCTACAGAGGGTTCAGGTTGAGCCAAGGTTTCGCCGTCTTGTCTATACCATCGCTGACAAACTGTTAGAAATTAGCTTCTACGGCGGCGATAACTAATCCCAGTCATAATTGTGGCAACACCGTTACCTTAGACTACGACTATGGTCATTAAGTACTCGGAAAGGCTATGCGGATCAGAGCATACATTTATTTGTCAGGTATAAGTTACTCATCCAATACATTTTAGAAAGTACATCTAAATGAATAATGTGAAAGTTACGAAAACAGGTTAAAGGAACATTTAGGAAACCATATGAAACAATCAGAGAATGAACATACCAGCTCAGAGGATGATGGCTACACACCAAGGTGGTGCGGGAGATTCTGACTACAGAATAGCTCCCAGAATGATCTGTGAACTTCACTTAAATAGGCTACCTAGTTTGTGGTTGGTTACATTGATATGGATCACATGATTGGAGGTCAGCTGATTTGGGATCACATGGTTGGAGGTCAGCTGATTTGAGATCACATGAGGAGTACTTTGATGAGACTTGAGACCATTGTTGTAGTGAGAGTGAATCACTCAAGACATGACAAGGTATACATTTCATTACATTTCATGTCCCTATAGTTAACTGTTCCTTTGGAAATGTGACGGTAGGCCCACAATAGGCCCACACAGTAGTTGATCAAGAATCCATATATGATTGAGAGGATTATCATCAGCCTGGTAATTATCCTTACACTAGTCTATGAAATGTAGGCTATGAGATTCCCACATCATCAAAAACCCTCCAACATAGGCGTATCCTTTGGCATGGGGTTGGTTACAGCCTATCATTTTTCATAGCCTACCAATCCCACCTTGAGTGTTGCCAAAAAGAAACATTTTCAGTTAATCTGATCATAAAACACAAATCCAATCAAAGTCCCAGTTATTCAGCAACTCAAGCCACTTGTAGGCTAATTAATTAGGCTAGTCAGGAATGGCTTATTTCCTGGCATGTCATAATCTAGCATGGAATCTACATCAAACCTGTATGATGTCAGTTCAGTCAGTTAACTCTATTACATTCATTGACACATGGGTGTTTTTGGTTTTACAATAATATCTAATAATGTTATGTAGCTCTGCTTAATGTGTTTATCACCTTTTCATGTGTCATTCTGATCACACTGATTAGCACTGGTGTGCACAGATTTATTGAAGGGCAGGGGTGGAAAAAAGTGTCTCTCACAACATGGAGTTCTAACCTCATGGAAAAAGCTAAAATGTATCCACCATGGACAGATTATAAGCCACTGGGCCCCTGGGCAAAGATACGAAGAGGACTCACTATCTGTAGGAGAGACAGGTAAGGGGGATGATGGGATGCAACAGTTTTTCTCGATTGCTTTGACCTGCTTAAAGAAACTGGGATCCACTTGGTCTTCATTAACACCTTCTTTGCACAGCAGAATGTTGCAAATGTGCTCACACGTTTTCATTGGGTTCACACATTTCTCACACACTTTTGCAAAACCGTTAAAACTATTGGTCTCCCTGTGCTAAACAAAAGTAAAACATCTATTCACAGGTGGTAGAGATTTCTTGCATACCGGTAAGTCTGAATCTCTGATTCTAAGGCAAATTTAGAGAAAGTACTGTATAGTATTGCCTATTTGGTGAAGAAAACAGTACAAAAGTCCATGTGTTTACTGTAGGTCTATTTCAATGAAAAATGACAAGTTGTAGTTCAATGAAATTTGTAGGGCTGTCAAAGTAACGTGTTAATCCGATTAATTAATTACAGAAAGAATAATGTGTAAAAAAAAAATAACACTGATTAATTGCATTTCATAGTGAAATTTGACCCAGTACAGTCTGGCTACACTGACTGAGGGCGGCAGACAAGAGCACTTGCTGTAAGGAATTTCCGTTGCCTACCATAGGAGCTCGTCAAGTCTGAAGTATCACCTCAATGCAAAGCAATCTGGAGGTACGAGTTAGCACACCTCTTGATGATAATAATGCTAGCCGCCAGCCATGTCAAAGTTACCTTTGCAAACGGATTGTTTACTTAGCCTACCCTATGACCGACTAACTACTAAATCGACTACATTTGTTGCACACTTAAAAACTTGAAACATTACATTTCTGTTTGTACTTGTACACTGCTTTTCTTTGACTCATTTTTCCTACTGATTAGTTTAATCTTTTCCTTCTCAATTACTTGAATTGCTCTATTTCTTATCCTGTACTGCCACCTACTGGATAGAAAAGGCAACAAGATAATCACATAATTATGTATGTGAATTAAAATCTACAACATGTTTGAATGGACAAAAAAACTATACGCTGATGCCTGCGCCAAAGGGAAAATCGTAATAAAAGAGAGATGTTGAACTTAAAAGTCTATAATGTTTGTCTGGTTCTTCATTGATTCACTCATCTGCCAAAATTGTTTTTAAAATATGTTCATAGCAAAAGTGGATGCATGCGATTAATTTATATTAATTAATCACAGAGTAGGCTAATTAATCAGATTGATTTTTGTTAATCGCTTAACAGCTCTAGAAATTTGTCTTGTTTAAGTGCTTACTGTAGGTCTTACAGGGCCATAGTCACCATAGACATTTGGGGGGACACCCCCCCCCCCATTCAGATATGACCAAAATGTCCCCCCCAATATACACCATAGAACAATAAATAAAGCGCTATACTACAGGAAACCAACAAGCACGTCCATCTGAAATGTAATCAAATGTAAATAAGATACACATTAGTGATGGTTCCAGAGAGACTACACCCCTGAGTGGTTTGTCCTGGCGGTTTTGCGTTTTTAGTTAGTTGCGTGCGCAGCGGTGCGCTATCAAAATCTTCCATTTACTGCACCATAGGCTACTGCGGTGCTGTAGGCCTGTCAACAATATCACAAAAGCTACAGGTACAATTCTCACAAAATTTGTTGGAAAGGTGTAGCACAGGCTAAGGAAACCCCATCAATTTTTGGAGCCGATCAGACTCAAGGGGAACTTTGAAGCCTTTCCCATATTGTAGGCCTATCCTATTTTCTCGCAATGATAGCAAAAATGAAACTTAGTGTCTGTGTCATTAATTTCTTTCACATGTCTTACAACATAAATAATGCATATGCTAAATGCAGCGCTGAGATCCAGGAGGACCAGTATTGATACATATCCATTATCAGCAGCAATGAGGAGGTAATTAAAAACTTAACTAAGGCTGATTCAGTACTGTGGTGAGCTCTAAAGCCAGACTGGTATAGTTCCTGGATTTTGTACATATGTAAGAAGGCACCAATTTGTTTGGACACTATTTTTTTGAATATTTTTGATATGAAAGGAAGATTAGATATAGGCCTATAGTTAGCCAGGTTGTTAAGGTCAAGGCTAGGTTTTTTGAGGGATGGTTTAATCAGATATCTTAAAGGACTGTGGTACATGCCTTGATAGCATTGAATTATTTATAATCTGGAGCAAAGCATTATCCAGGAAGGGGAGAGCAGTCTTAAGAAGGTGAGTAGGAATAGGGTCTAGTAGACTAGTTACAGATTTTGATGAAGAAATTGTGGAGGTGTTACAGGTCTCATCTGTGATTCTATTATGTTTTCGCTATCGTTCAGCAATGGAGTATGTGTATTTTATGAAACTGATTGGTTATTGATCTTATCTCTAAGTTCATGAAATCATTACAGTTTAGCCTTATAGGGATAGATTGGGTTACTTTGTTATGGCTCTTCGTCAAGCGGGAGAAATTTTGTATTATTTTTATTTTCTTCAATCAGCGAGGAATAGTAAGCTGACTTGACCTCGTTAAGTGCTTTTTTGTGATAAGGCTATCTCTCCATGCTTGGCGAAAGACTTCCATTTTAGTGGTGCGCCATTTTAGTTCTAGTTTACGCGTTTTTTGTTGCGAGGGTTTTAGTCTGTGTGGTATACCATGGAGCACATCTTACTTGTTTTCTTATTTTCTTTTTGAGTGGTGCTACAGAGTCTAGTGTTGAGCGTAATGAGTTCATCACATTATCAGTTAAAAGATCGACCTCAGCTGGGTTAAGGAAAGGGCCTTCTAATACATCCTCAGGGGCAGAGCCAGAGGGGTGGCTCCGGGTGGCACAGGCCACCCTTGAGATTCGATTGGCCACCCCAGGTGCCACCCCCAAATCTTAGTCTACAATTGGCCATTAACATGATCTAAGGCGGGACCTTTCTTCATGCACTTGCAGCAGTTTGAAGTGTCAGACGTTAGAAATGTAAGGCAAACACGCTTGCCTTTATTGGCCTACAGGCTACTGCTTGTTCTAACAGGCAAAGATATCTATTTACCTATTGCACCTGCCAGTGCCTATTTATCTAACCACACACCTAAGTCGCCGACATTTGCTAGGTCATTAAGTGTTAACTGTATATACTTTTGTAAAAGCGTTTAATGACAATAATGTCCTAATCTAATGTTAAGAAAACTTTTCATTTATGGTTCGTCAAGCTTACTCATAAACACTCGTCGCATCTAGGCTACAGGTAGCGATATTCTGATGACATGTATGACCATTCAAGCAGTCAAGCATTTGTTGTAAAATATTGAAATTATGGAAAGTTTACATAGCTTAGGCTAAACTGTATGTTTCTTTTGTCCCCCAAGACTGTTTTATTCGCCCCGATCAGGAGGGATTAATGAAACATTGCGCACATTCCATTTTTGCTTAAATAATTCCTGAACGCAGAGCTGGACTGGCCATCTGGTATACTTTTTTCTTTTTTTTTTTTGGCCAAGCCGGTCTTTATAAAGTTCATAGTAGCGCGTGACAACAAAACAGCCTGCATTCTGTTCCCAGAGCTTTCTCTGTCTATGATCTGCAGCGTAAATTGGAAAGTCAACCGATTCGAACACATGGAACTGGTTATGTGGTTGCCCTGCAACAAGTTGCCCCATGTATTGCCTAAAGCAAAACGTTGAACATTTTATTTAATAATTATTTAATAAATAATAAAAGTATACTTTTAAAGACTATTTTTGGTACTTTCAAAATAGAAAAATACAGTTGATTTTGATACATGGTGTGGCTATGTATTTTATAGTTTATTTTGATACATTTAAAATTAGGGTATATTTGATATTTTATTTTAAAATACATTTTGATGTATTTTTGCCCATCCCTGCCAACAGCTAGATGAGCCAGGCAGCTACAGTGCTACACTCTGTTGGCTGCAGTGCTACCTAGGGCTGGCCCTGATAAAGTGTACTGTCAAGTAGTGAAGTGATATGCACGTAGCCAATGTTTACTGTAAGTCACCTACTGTAGCTGAGTTAGACAGAAGGCGAGCCCTGCTTGCTCTGTTAAGGGATTTCTGTCCCTCCCAAACCAAACGTCGTTGAAATGGTATGTTTAACAGCACCCCTGGAGCCTCATAGGCCAATATGATCCTCAATATTAATCAAAATAGTAATAATAACAATAATATCAATATAATATTAAATATCAATAATAATAATAAAAATAAACAAATAGACAAAAAGCAGGTCAAGTTATTTTAACAGCTACAAAAATAGATGGCCATAGATAGCATAAGTTATTGTGGGGGAAAATGTCTTGGATGAGTATATTTGTATATCTTCATTTAATAGAATAGAATAGAATGGAATATATTTTAAAGATGCCCTGCCACACGTATTTCATTACTTTGTGGTAATGTCTGAAGTTCTACCATGAACTCTAACATTTTTTGTGGAAAACATGCCTTGGTTACCTTGTTTCAAGCCATTATAGTGTGGTATTGAAAGCCTGCATGAAGACTCAGCTCGATTTGCGCCAGTTCTCATTAATATTCAACGAGCTAAGCTGCTTGACTCTGATTGGCTAACAGCTAGTAGGTTTCGTCCATAATATGACAGCCATTATCAACTAATTTTAGCTTCATGGCATGAACTTAGCTTGGCTAGCGAGTGCTAGCATTGTCCAAATGTGCATAAATAAAACCTGCTAGGCTAGCGAGTTCATTAAACCTGTATAACATAGCCCTTCCTTGAGTTGACAATTACGTTTTACTTACAGGCACTGGTCGTAGACTGCATGGTAGCCTGCTCCAGGCTTCAACAGCAACCTTTTTGCAAAGCCTGTGGCATTGTTCCAAAAAATAAACTGAAGCCATTTGATCCTCAAGTCTGGGTTCTTGGGCAAAATGCATTGTTGAAGTTCTATTTGTGCATAGCGCACAAGTCCGTTGACATTCAGCCATCCTTGCATAGGCCTACGAAAACTGTCACAGAGCTAAACTAATTTTGTGGGCAAGGTCTCAACTGGGCGAGCTCATGAATAGTAATGAGCTCATCAATTCCACGTCAATCTGAAGAGCTTTTGCAATTGGCCTAATTTCTCTGCTTATTTCTTTTCAGTGGCTAGAGCTGACAGAGGAGTTAGCTGTTCATTTTCACACATATGGACCTAACATGTTTAAAAAATACAAGTAAAAACGGTTTTGTGTGGCAGGGCACCTTTAATATCCCCATGATGGAATTTGTTTTAGCACAGCATAGCCCAGTGACAGACAACTTAGATAATTAACTTTAATAAGTTTGTTTATTTGTATTTGCATTTTATTAAAATACAAATAAATTTTATGTGAGAGTAAGGTATTTGTGTTTTTTTGTCCTTCAATTTGAGTAGGGTGTTTGGTGCCTGGTTTCCCTAATGTATTTATGCTAATTTCACATCTTGAGCCTGTTTCTGTTTATCTGGATGTTTTGCCTCATGCCACCCTTGAATTTACCAGTGCCTCACTAGTGCCACCCTTGTTAAAAATCCCTGCTGAAAAAAACAGCTTGACCAGCTAAAGGTTTGCTGGTTGACCAGCTTGTTAACCAGCTTGTTTGACCACCCTATGATGGTTGACCTGCTAGACCATCAAAACTCTTGCGAAAACATACCTTCAGCTGGTTTTCCCAGCTTATGATGGTAATTCAGCTGGTTTTGCTTGTCGTACCACCTCAAGCTGGTCATTTTAGCTGGTGTTGCTGGTCTATAGTGCTGGTTTAACTGGACACGCCAGCTTAATGTTGGTCATTCTAGCAAACCAGCAGGGCCAGCTTAACAGGCTGGTCACCAGCATGACCATCTTACACCAGCTGTATCCCACAAGACAGGCTTGTCACACCAGCATGACCAGCTTCCTCAGATGGTCACGCCAGCATATCCAACTGGTGGCCCAACCAGCTACACCAGCAAAGACCAGCAAGAGCTGGAAGAAAACCAGCAAAGACCAGCTAAAACCAGCTACCAGCATAAGCTGGTTTCTAGCTGTTTTTTTTAGCACAGATGTCTAGAATCGCCACTGTACATCCGGAGTCAGGAATGTGGCAAGCGTAAGTGGAATTTTTTCTAAAACGTCTGCATTAGTTTTTTCAGCAGGTTCAAACACACCTGGCTCCATAGGAAACAAATGAGCCCTCCTGTCGCAATGTTTTGAAATGCACACGCAGCTACAGGAGCTCTCAATCGCGAGGGAATAATTCTGCATTGTAACTCATGCAATAACGCCACCTACAACAACCAAAACCATTAATTTTCAATGTGTAGGCTAAACTAAATGTAACGTTTTTATTGTAGGCCTAAATCAAATTAAATTGTTTCTCCTCTGCAGATTCATTTAAACAAAATTGCTAAGATACTAGATACCTAGATGGCTACTAGGCTTTTTGTTTTGTCTTACTCTTCATTCATTTAGGCTATTTATTCATTTATTCATCATCTTCCGTCCTTCATACCACTTGTGTAGCGCACGCATTCTCAGCTTTGTCACCTGTCACCAGGGCCGGAGGGGGCCACTTTTCAGCCCGGGAGTTTCAGGCCCAAGACCGGCCCACTTTTTTAGTGGTGGTGGAAATTGGATAAATAAGGCAACATTTCAGCTCTTACTATCCTGTAGTTTTTATTATAGGCTACCAATATTCCACTATTCCACAAGGATAGGTTGATAAGTTAACAAAAACAGGAAGGAAGAAATAAAGCATTTCAAATGTATCCCACAATTCCACTAAGAGGCATATTGAACTACTGTATTGTTTACATGTTTTTCTGCATGGGTCAGAGCTATCATGTTATTGTTTGGTGATTTGCTCCTTTACTACACCCACTTCTTTGCAACCAAGGCATATACAGTAGGTTGATCATGTAGCCTACTGCTGTCATATAGCGTACTGTTCTTTCTTACATAAAATAACTTTAATTAATGGTTAACTCTATTATCCTTTCTACTTGTCCCTGTAGTCATAGCTAATTTCGGGCTCATCATTTTCAGCGGGGGACTGGCTGATCAGCTGCTCAGAGGCTACTTTTGTTATTAGGCCTAGGCTACTGCATACACAGATGACAGAGACTTGCAATATTTGCAGTCTATGAATCGCCATATTGGATGATACAAAAAGGCTAATATTTTAATTAATTTAATATGTTGCTTGCGAATAGGTTGACAATGCTACAATGTCCAGTATTAGCCCAATAATTACGCCACTGTGCCCCGCATGGCTATCTCTCTTTACCAGATACCATTTATGTTTGTCCTCTTCAAAAAAAAATCTGGAAGCTTGAAACATTTGACAGCATTTTCCTCAAATACTTTTCGTCTTTTTTACCTGGCCTTTTAAGTTCCTCATGGCCTCTTTCTACCATCCATTTCTACCATCAAAATATTTTTCCCTCGACCGGCCCAAAAGTGAAGCGGCCCACCGGGAATTCTCCCAATTACCCACTCCGGGCCTGCCTGTCACTCATCATCGTAGGGGAGGTTTTTGGAATCATTCCTGCGTTATAATCATCAGCCATTCAAGGTGGTCACTTCAATCAAGCTTGTGCATGAGTAATCCATACCAACCATAGCAACGGAGCTCTTAGGAGTTGTCACTTCTTACTAAGAGTAGGTCTGAGAGGCTTTGTGAATAACTTTTAAGAGAAAGCTCGGTAAAAGTTTTTAGTGTGATTTAGGAGTACTCCTAGTGGTAAGATAAAATGCTTTGTGAATACGGGCCCTGGTCTATAGCGAAAGGCGCATATCAAGCACAGCTGAAGACGTACTGTCACAAGATGTAAGCAGCAACTCCTCTGCAGGATAAATGTCCTTAGGTTTTTTATTCAGTCATTCATTAGGCTATACTCTGCTAGGGAAAGCATGGTTTAGTGGAATACCTGTTCCATATGGTCTCGCATGCAAGCAGATTCTTTCAAATGCGCTGCTGACTATCGAAATACCGATGCGCTGTTTGAAGTTGCGCTGCTTGCTGTTAAAGGGAAGGAAAGATGTCATTTTCATTGGTTTAAAGGATGTTACGCCAAAAACACACCCATGACTGATTAAGAAACATAAGAACATCCTTTTAGGGCCAAGCGCCCAACGTTTGATGACAAAACCACCCCGAATGTGGACTGGACAAACCCCTAAATGTATGTAAACCCCTTTTCACCAGCGACCATGCATTTTAGATCGCCAAAATAGGGCCTTAAAAGTAAAAAAAAAATCTTTGTTAGGGATCCCCCCAATAGTCATGAAGGCCTAACCTCTAAATGCACGGTCTGCCACTGGTATAGTAGTATACAGTTGATTTACAGAAGATGGTTGAGAGTAATATGAATTAAATATAAATGTGCAGTGTATTAGCATTCAGTTCCTTCCAGTCTCACCTCTCAAGATAACACCGAGAAGCTAAATCCCTTAACTCACATTGTCTTTCATTTACCTGCCCAACAAAAATAGTTTATTTGTTTTTGTTCCATTAACTAGGACCCAAGTGCCATTGCAGTGAGGAAGAGAGATGTTACTCTGAGATGCCTCTTTGATATGGGAGAGAGAGGACAGGAGCTCATCTCTGATTACTGTGTAAGTATTGTCTCATAGCAGGTTTGGGTCTGGTGAACAGGTTTAAATTGTGCTGACTGTGAATGTGAACTGACTGAACCAGCAATGTAGTAGTGGAGTATTTGTTTTTCCATCAACAAATGAGATTATTTGTCTTAATTACTTTATCTTTTATCTCAAAGGGGGCTGCAGAGACCACTGTTTGTGAGGACCTGATGAAGAATGAAGAATATGAGCATCTATGTCTGTCGTGAGCCAGATGCAGTAGGAATCATCATTGAGAGAATAGTCCTTACCCATACCAGTCCTGAAATTTGGCCAAAGCATGCTGCTTACTGCTTGTGTTGACATATGCACTTAATCTTGAGTATCCATCCAAGCTTTTCAAAACATTTGAGGTGTTTCAAAGACTTTTTGTGGGACTTGACACACTGCGCCCAAAACCAAGCCCCAGGTTCATGACTCTGAAAAACAGGCCTTGCCTAGGCACTCGGACATGACTGTCACTCTGCACTTGTGAACAGCTGTTTTCTTTGTCTGTCCAACATCATTATGCGTTGAATCTTTCAAGATGTTGTAATGGTTTGTCTTTGTCATGTTTTATACTATGCTGCATGTCATACTTTCTGGTGTGAAAAAAAGTTTATGTTTTATACACACAAAATATCCCTGCTGAGGCTACACTGAGGCAAACTGGTCAGTAGGTTGGATCAGTGACTTAAGATGTTTCAAAATATTCACACACACTGTGAAGGTATTATGCTATTTTATTATGCTAAGCTGTAACCTGTAATGTTAGTGTTAAAATGTTTCAATATTATCTACACACTGTACTGTAAAGGTGTTTTACTAACCAGCACTTTATAAGCTGAGGTCATGCTTTCTTTAATGCATCAATACAGATGTTTTTGATTGTTTATACTGTCCAGCTCATTGCTGTTTGGATATGGCAATGATTTAATAAATGTTGGAAATTTACGTAATAGCAACTCATTATTTAAAGCAGTTTACGTACAAAACAATAAATCAGAGGACATTAACTAGTACTTTTTAATTTAAAGGTTACCTATTTTAATTAAGTCTAATGTGTATAATATGCTGATATTCTTTACATTGATTGTTCTCAATTAATTGGCTTTTTCTGAAAATGCTACTTAATCTTTATGCATACATTGAAATTCATATTATTAAGTTGTTCTTACTCAAAATATTAGTTAGTTCACTAAACTTGCAAAAAGTAGTTGGAATATGTTGTCTTCATTTTATTGAGTTAGATCTAAGTTTTTACAGTGCTGAATGTAAATATGAGTAAATTTCATGTCAATTTGTTTATTTCACGAACAGTTTATTGATTGATTCTTGTGGTTTTATGCAATGCGTGTAAGCAAGTGCCTTCGGGTGCTATGCCATTTGTAATGGGTGTGCAGTGCATGTGCTGAATGTAAATATGATTACATTTCATGTCAATTTGTTAATTATTTCGCAAACTGTTTATTACCACAACTAGCTGACTAGTGATATGCGTGTGATATCTGTGTGACTCCACTAAAAATTCAACAGAAAAGAAGAGGTGTGAATTTGGATGCAAATTGGTTACATGGTGATTAAGCACCATGAAGAGGCTTTTTCTTTATTTTCAGTTGCGAAAAGTGGTGGGGACAAAATCAGTCATGGCAAAAAGTGATAGGTGTGTATCCCCACCGTCCCCACCTAAACTGACGCCTATGCATACAAGACAACCACTCTCATCAATGATGAGCTCCCCCATGTGCAAGACAGAGTGTTTCAGGTGCTCTGTAGTGAACAACCATCAGACTGTTAACAGTGCCTGAGATAACCTAAGTCACTTTGCTTACTAGCCCTACATTATCTTATATTAGATTACTTCATCTGTCATTCTGCAGCTGTTAACCACCCACATTTGCACCCAAATGTTTCCATATTTAGCAAGCTGTTATTACTGCCAAGGTTTTTCCATTTTTTTGTACAAACTCTCACCTGTGTAGGCTATAGGCTGCCTACCTATAGCCATCTCAGTAGTTTTTGAGCAAAAAGGTTTTTAATAGGCTAGTCTAGTATTGTTGTTGCCACAATTGATTTAGAATAGATCTTGCAACGGGCTTACTTAAAGATTGACTGTATGAAGAAGGAAAATCTATCAAAAATCTGTAGGCTAGGCCTAATACTGTTTTTGTCTTGATACATAGCCTACCCTTAAACACAAATAAGCTACTAACGGAACGAAAGCTCATGTGTGACGCAAGAACGCCTTGTCTTCGATGTGGGAGGATGCGAACGAAAAATGCTGTCAAACCACAGACATGCATCCGCCTCTGCATGATAATGAATTCTGAGGACTTCGGATTTTGTTCTAGCCTACTTACAGATATCAGGTGTTTCACACTGTAGCCTACCCCAAATGTCAGTGTTAATGAGTATTTGGAATATGCTAAGTATCTGTGGCACAATTAGAAGTAGCCTAGCTAGCTGATTCTTTTCCCTAGCGCCAGTGAAATGTTCCGAGTTCTGCAGCATGAATAGTCGTCCATGAAACGGATTCCTGTGCTACATTTTGAGAACAAGGATGCATTCGGTTCATCATCCGTCAGAATGTGATTTCATTCATATCTCCTTTACCTTCTGACTTCAGACTAAGGTTTAAGGGGAACACAACAACCCGGTACGTGCTTCTCAGATTTGGACCAAGCGTTTTTTTTTGCATGCATGCCTTCACTGCGATTTATCCATAGCCTACAAGCACCATACGTTGATCTAGACGGAAATAATATTTTTTTAGCAAAAATGCTGAGCAACGTTCTGCTGCTTAGCGTCTTAACTGTGACCAGTATGTCAAAGACAGAAAGCAGCAAAATTGATCAAGATATCTGCAAGAATCTTTGCTCTTGTGAGGATAAAGAAAATGCTTTGAATATTAACTGTGAAAACAAGGGATTTACCACGATCGGTCAAATCCAGCCTCCGCAGAACAGAATATCGCAGCTCTTTCTGAATGGGAATTTTTTAACACGATTAAACACAAATGATTTTTTTCACTACGGCAATGTTACATCACTTCACCTAGGCAACAACGGATTGCAGGAGATCAAAACAGGAGCATTTTCTGGTTTAAAAAACCTCAAGCGCATTCATCTCAACAACAACAATCTGGAAATTATTAAGGAAGAGACATTTTCTGGATTAGACAATCTGGAGTATTTGCAAGCGGATTATAATTATATTAGCATCATAGAAGCGGGAGCATTTAACAAACTGAATAAGCTTAAAGTCTTAATTCTCAATGACAACCTATTGCTTTCTCTCCCCAACAATATATTTCGCTTCGTTATGCTGACGCACTTGGATTTAAGGGGGAACCGGTTGAAAATGCTTCCATTTACTGGTGTTTTAGAACATATTGGCGGTATCATGGAGATTCAGCTGGAAGAGAATCCCTGGAATTGCACTTGTGATCTGATTCCACTGAAAGCCTGGTTGGATACAATATCAGTCTTCGTTGGTGATATTGTATGTGAAACGCCCTTTCGCCTGCACGGAAAAGACGTCACTCATTTAATCAAGCAAGACCTTTGTCCCCGAAGGAATGTAGGCGACTCATCTCACCGCGCTATGGAACCTTCCTCTGATTCGCAGTACCACATCCCACTTCCCACATTACGCGCACGCGTTACTCCAACGAGAGCTCCAAAAGCATCCCGTCCTCCAAAAACGAGGCACCGTCCCACACCGCGAGTGACGTCAGGTAAAGATAAACATGTGTTCGGACCTATTATGGTTTATCAGACACGCGCACCCCTGCCATTGACTTGCCCAAGCGTTTGCATGTGCACATCTCAGAATTCCGACACCGGACTGAATATTAACTGTCAAGAACGGAAGCTACATAACATATCAGACTTGCAACCCAAACCGTCCTATCCAAAGAAACTGCACTTGACTGGAAATTATTTGCAGGTTATATATCGAACCGATTTGATGGAATATAGCTCACTTGAACTCCTGCATTTAGGAAATAATAGGCTTTCTATTATTATGGAGGGGGCATTCGAGAACCTCTCCAATTTACGAAGGCTGTACTTAAATGGCAATTATATCGAGAGTCTGTCTCAGTCGTTATTCAGTGGTCTTCAAAGTCTACAATATCTGTACCTGGAATACAATATTATCAAAGACATTTTGCCACAAACATTCAATGCACTTCACAATCTACAATTACTGTTCTTGAATAACAATTTGTTGAGATCCCTTCCCGATAACGTTTTCGCAGGAACAATGCTAACCAGGCTTAATCTGCGAAACAACCATTTTTCACATTTGCCGGTTCAAGGCGTCCTAGACCAGCTCTCTCCTTTCATTCAGATTGACCTCCAGGAAAACCCATGGGACTGCACCTGTGATATCATTGCCCTGAAAAACTGGATGGAGTTGTCCAGTACGAGCGTGGTGGTAAATGAGATCACATGCGACTCGCCTTCTAAACATGCTGGCCGTTTACTCAGGTCTTTGCGAAATGATGCAATATGCACCGAAACCAACCAAGTTACAGCTACCAAGCAGCCCGGACTTACTGCTTCTTCAAGTACTGAAGTGACCGCTCGCTTTCTAAATAATGCCACCCCCACAGAGAGTCATGTAGGCCTACCTGAAATACACGCCGATGTGCCCTTGTCCGTATTGATATTGGGGTTGCTGGTGGTATTCATTCTTTCCGTTTGTTTCGGAGCTGGCTTATTCGTTTTTGTCCTGAAAAGACGCAAAGGCATTGAAAGCATCCACACAAATGTGAACAATTTGGATTTGAACTCTTATCAGATACAGTACAGCTCGTACAGCATAGAGTCACGAGGGGACAAGATGGATACTCATGAATACACCTACGTTCCTCATGTGGGCCAGATGTGTCAGAATCCAATTTATATACAGAAAGACAGCAACCACGTTACGTTTTATAGGAATTTGAAAGGACTCTCCTTCAACACCACTGACCTCAGAAAGGATGAGGTAACACAGAGTCCTACTTTTTCTATTAGCACAGTTGAATATCAGTCATGTAGCAACAGAGACCCTGAACTTTATCAGAAAATTGGGGAGAGAGTTAATGAACTTCCTACCGCTGGACCCCTGAGCTACAACTTCAGCACATTGCCCAAAAGATCCGTAGTGCCGTCATACGACTCAGTAAGGCGGAACAATCAGGATCGTCTAAACAAAACGGCACTTTATGGAACACCACGGAAATATTTTAATGTGCAGCCTAAAAGCGACCAAACATGGCTACACGGGAAATTTAAAACACAGCCGGACTACCTTGAGGTTCTGGAAAGACACACTGTTATGAGTCAATTGTAAAATAAGTAACATAATTTCCCCCTTTCACGTGTAGGCAATTCCCCCAATAAAGAGCTTCCCCCAATAAAGAGCTTATTGTTTTGAGGATATCATAGTAGCCTAAATATTTCTACATTTAAATGCTTTCCCCCTAGATTCGAACGATCAGTTCAGATGACTCTCACATAGACTGGTGACTGACTTCATGTCCAATGCTGCTTAGTGTTTTGTCTGTTTTAGGCCCATAAGCAAGGACAACATGGTGATATTCCTGGTGAAGAGTGTGATACATGACTTTAACTGGTAACCTATTGTTAACATTGATGGGCTAATCCAGAAGTGGCCTAAGCATTCTAAATATATCATGATTGCATTCTTAGAGAAAGAGATTTTGTGTATTATGCTATATTTTAATCACTGTATATTATAATTATTTGTTTATGGCATTAAACAAGTTGACAATGTCCATCTATGTATGTTTGTATCTGAATAAAATAAACTTAGAGATCTAGAAATACCATTTTGGATGGTGAAATGAACTAGATTTGTTTACTAGGCTATATAATATGAGGGGGAAAACATATCCTTACATTAGCTACATGGATTGAGGAGGCAGATCATGATGAGGTGGTATATACCAACAGGTTAACAATATGCTATTTCCTTGCATGCTAAGGAAGATTTGAGATAGTTTGCTTCTGCCAACAAATTGAATAATATTGGATTTACTAACAAGTTGCTATTCATCTGGAGATAATGCATAATGTTTGGGGATCGTTTCTTTATGATATGATAATTCTCTAACCTAAATTGAAAAGCTGCAGTTTCAGACTTCAGACTATTTTGTTGTACTTCCAAAGAACAATAAAGAGTCATCATTAAAAACAATAGTTTAGTCTTGAATGCAGTGACCATATAGCCTACCTGTCTTGGTTTAATATAGGAATTTGCTTTTAAATGGGTAAATATCTCTAATTATTGATGTCTAGACTGATGGTCGCGGTTGCATTTAATCCCCATGGTGAAAACTATTACACACCAAGTCACATATGTGTGTGTGTGTGTGTATATATATATATAACGGCATATATATATATATATATATATATATATAAGCACACACACACACAGTATGGGGAGTAGCAATTGGTTAATCAGTGGTTATCCAGAGCTCAGTTGAAACAGGATGAAAAACATTCTCACACAAAATAGAATGGTCAGTTGAGAGATTTTCCCCTTGTTGAACAATGAGCTACTGTGTTGCCATTTCCTGGTGCCTCTGAAAATAAGAAGCCTGAACATGCCCTGCACATCAATGAGCTCCTTCAACAGGATAGGGCAAGAGTATGAATAATGCAAAGGCTTATCAACAATGTTGTTTCCAAAATTTGTCATGGGAGTAATTGTATGTGTGAACTTACATTTCTGGATATGTTATTGATGTCATAAATGAGTAAAGATTTTATTCTATTTGATTAATTTGGTAATATGATCTTTTCTTTACACTTTGTATTTTGGCGTTTAACAGACATAGCTTAAGATGACTCTGATATGTACCTAAAAACGGCCCTTTATTTAATTGATTAGCAGAGAAACTATGCTTTCCATTTTTAAAGATTTCACAATGAAGGACTAAGCACCAATAGTGTGCATATTTCTGTGAAATATGGTAAATAATGAATAAAATAAGTATCTAAAAATATATAAAGTATAAAAGTATAAAAATCTTGATCTAATATTTTTGATAATTTATACTATATCAAGTTTAAGTAAGAGAGGCTTACAAACATTATCAGTAACACCCTGAAAGTAATTATTACTTTCTTGTTACAACAATTCTGCAGTACAAGGTCATTTCCAAAAATGTTTAGACATTGTATAAAATGTATGAAACCAAGAATGGAATGATTTGCAAGCCATGTAAACTGATATTTAATAGAGAATAGTGTAAAGACTAATTTCTTTTTTTTTGTGGAAAATATATGTTAATTTTGAATCAGTAATACGACTAAAAAAAGTTGGGACAATGGCATGTTTACTACTTTGATGATTCAACTATTCTTTTAACAACAGTCTGTGAATGTTTGGGAGCTGAGAAGACCAGTTGCTGGGGTTTTGAGAATGAAATGTTGTCCCATTCCATGATGCACCCAATTAAAAAAGATAATTAATTACATACTCTGTGATTAATTATTCTAAATTAATCACATGCATCCATTTTTCCTATGAATGTATTTTTAAAAATATTTTAATTCAATATTTGGCAGATTAGTGAATCAATGAAAAGTCAAACAAACATTATAGACTTCAAAACAATCAGTTTCAAGTTTACTCTAGAGCTCCACCTAGAGTCACATATTTATATTTTACTTTGCCTTTGGAAATAGCCTAGCCTGGGTGCCATTCCGAACTTAGTCCCGCCCCACGGGAAGTTCGGTCTGGCATTGCTCCATTGTGGGGCAAGTATGCTCGCCCTAAATCGGGCGGACCAATCAAATCAGGCTTTACGATGATGGAAAGGTGAGCAACAGCGCCTGGTCTATCACGTCATCTGAGCATGCTTAGATTAGGCTTATGTTTGAAACAAAAACGCTGTGGCTAGAAGGATACATGGCTTTTAAGACCCCATATGGAAAAGTTGAGATGTGGGAAAACTGGTGGTTTCACTTTCATCAAGGGAAAACAGCGATGTTGCATTGTAACATGTTCCCTCGTTCGTTTGAAAATTGAAATCGTTCAATCCAATTGAGTGCAGAGGCATTCCCCCCCTGTATCGGTTGAAACACGCCCCATAATTACGTCCCAATGGAGCAGTATCAGACTCATATTCTGACTAGAATTTGAGTATGACAACGTCAGGCTAGAAATAGCCTACTTTTCATGGCTTGTTGTAGCCTGGCGGGCCATCCTATATCATTGAAATGTATAGTCTGGAATCGAACCATTCACCTCGCTTAATCCAAGGGGCGGGCAGGGAATTGTCTTTCAAACTGCCTAGGCATGCAATAGGCCAGCGCTACGACCATATCCGTATCCGGTCGGCAAAACGGCAAATACATCCTTCTTTGAAAGGAATGACTTAAGTGCATTGTGTTGCTCAACTTTCGAAGAAAAGCACAAGTCCAACTCCTCCAAAGTTGACGCCAACGCCGATTCAAACAACCGCTCTTTGTTCGCCATAGCCACCTTCCTTGTTGTTCACTGTTTTTCCGACTGTTTCCCGAACATGCTCGTAGCGTGAACGCACGTGCACTGCTCTTAAGACCAGAGCCATATAAAGGTAGACTCTACCTTTATATGGCTCTGGTTAAGACCATAGACTGTAGGTTAAGACGCTCTTAAGGGGAGGTGTCCACATCAGGTGTTCTGAAATATCCTCTAATTTGATGGTGAGGTGACTGCACGTCACAGCTGGGCCTACCGTTTCAACTTCGGATCTACACATTAATTCACAAATCATTCACAAATCAATACAAAAATAGAAAAACTTTGACAAGCATCCCAAGTAGGTTATACAGTATACCACACACAGACATAAATGCGTGTAATTATGTAAGATTAGATTGTTGCACCGTTTATGTTTGTGTCACTTAAGAAGATGTTTGAAGATAAGAAAGAGGTAAGAAAGCGAGGAAATGTGTAGGCTTAAATAACATAAGTCTAGGCTCAGATTTTGACGCAGAGCAGACTAAACCACATGTTCCTTTCTCTGCTTTTACCTATAGGCCTAATAAAAGATAGCCTACACTTACACAAAGATAATGGCAAATTATTTTGGCAACGTCTCGTTTCATACCTTGATTGCATTTTCGTCCGCTTTTAATAACATTATTATGACCATTAAATGTAGGCTATGCTATTTTGCATGCTAAAAGCTGATTCATCACAAGTAAATACAATGAAGAATGGGAACATAGTTGGATAATTTTATTCTAAGTTGTAATTCCCCTGTATGTCCTCTTGGTGACCTCAGTGAAATACCTCTTAAGACGCTCTTAGCCAGTAACGAGAACTCTGGAGCACTCGTAGATCTACGAGTGTTTTCACGACGCTCTTAAGCTACGATGGTTTCTGGAAACAGTCGGCAAATCTTAAGACGCTCTTAGGCTTAAGATGCTTTCGGGGAACTGGGCCCAGAGCTAGTGAGCGGAGCGCGAGCGAGCAGGGAGCGGAGCGGATGGAATTTTGTTGGAGTGCGGAGCGCTTTTTAATTTAGATGCCGGAGCAGCCACTCTCTTCCGCACCAATTTCGCTCTGATACCGCTCAAAATACGAGTCTAAGCATGCCCACATCAACCCAGAATTCATGTCTTTACATAACTCACCAAGACCGCTACGATCACAGAATCCCAAGAATCTCAAAAACTACACTAGGAGGCAGAGCTTTCTGCACCGCGCACCCCTCCTCTGGAATAATCTCCCTCCCTCAATTTGATTAGTAGACACCCTCCCTATTTTTAAGTCTAGACTTAAAACATACCTCATTACTGCCTCCCATAGTTAGGTATGGTGCAGTGTGGAACTTCACCCACCTCAGGGATTTTTGGAATGAACCACCCTGCTGTGTCCTCGTGTGACTGGCACCCCAGTCATGCGTGCGATGGTGGTCACTGACCATACCTGCGCTGGTGTCGACTACCCTTCACCATGCCTTAGTTATGCTGCTATAGCATAGTGCTGTCATGGACTTTTCATGTGTCACGCCGTACAACACCCCCTCTCTCATCTTCCCTCTCTCTCTCTCAACTCTCTCTCTCTTGCCTCCCTCTCTTCTCACGATGGTATAACACTATATAGTACCATTGACTTAATTATTGATATTAACAATTTTGATTTATAGTAATACTAACCCACTCTACATCTCTCTTTCTTCCCCCTTACCTCACTTGTGAGGTATACCATCACCAGTCATCAGCCATCTGTGTGTTTGGCCCTCATCTCTCTCATCTCACCTGAAGTCCCATCCCTACGACTGCCCTATCATCGCCTATCCCCCCTACCTGGATTCCTGGCCCCTACAGCCTAGCGACCCACCACCTGCCCTATGACAACTCTGCCCGGATTCCTGGCCCGTACTGCCTAGCGACCCACCACTTGCCCTATGACAACTCCTAATCCCCCTGGACAATTCCATTTCCTACACTGGACTATTTGAACTTTCTGACACTAAATAGGATTAATGCATTATCATACCAGATATATAACCATCCCACCTCTTGTAACATACACCTCAGGTGGCTTTAAACACCATGTTTTATTCTCTACATCTGACTAACTTATGCATTTATCATGTATACAGACCTTACTGTTCTGTAACTGACCCTAGGCAGATGGGTCAGGCCCTTGAGTCGTGGATCTGCTCGAGGTTTCTTCTTATATGTATCTCAAATTCTAAGGAGTTTTTCCTCGCCCCTGTTACCCATGGGCCTTCTTTTCTTTTCTCTGATTGTCTAACACTCTGTAAAGCGCCATGAGACGTGTAATGTTTTGGCGCTCTATAAGTGAAATTAAATTAAACTAGAAAAGCATTTCCTGAAGGAAATAAAGTGCATGAAAATGCAAAAATATGATGTAAAATATCATACAGAGTAAAAGCAAACTATATTGGTTGCTAGGGAGATGAGGTTTAATATAGTTGGAATGACTGAACAGTTAAATAGGTTGATAATTGAAATGGTTAAATTATTTAGGCAGATAGTTGACGATAACTAACAGTTGGAATGGCTCCAATGTTTGCTAGTAGCTAACTTAGCTAATCATTTTTATTAGTTATGCTAACTAGCATGCTAATATGCTAATTATGCTAACCATGTGACTTAGTTAACTTTGCTAATCATTCTTACCAGTTATGCTAACTAGCATGCTAACATGCTAGCATGCTAACTATGCTAACCATGTGACTTAGCTAACTTAGCTAATCATTTTTAGCAGTTTTATGAATAATGTTAATTAGCATGCTAGCATGCTAACTATGTGACTTAGCTAACTTCACTAATCATTTTTAGCAGTTATGCTAACTATGCTAACTAGCATGCTAACATGTTAGCATGCTAACTATGCAAACAATGTGACTTAGTTAACTTAGCTAATCATTTTTAGCAGTTTTGCTAAAAATGCTAACTAGCATGCTAATATCCTAGCATGCTAACATGCTAGCATGCTAACTATGCTAACCATGCTAACTAGCTACAGTGGGTAGGAGTCATAGTTGATGACAAGTAACAGTTACAATGGCTGAACAGTTAAAAAGTTCAGTAGTTTAAAGGGTTAAATTGTTTAACAGTGAAATATTGTAGTGAGGACTTTTATTTTGAAACAGTTTTTGGCAGAGGAAGCAGTTGGACAGGATGTGTAGTCTTAATAGGACCAGTTTGTATGCTTAAAGCCTGAGACTGGCAGTTGATGCAGCTGGCCCGAACACCTGCCATAGGATTCTAATTGCTTAACGGCAGTCTTAATAGAGCCATATTGTATGCTTAAAGCCTGAGACAGAATATATAGTTTAAAAGTTAAATGTAGATAGTGTAATGGATGTTGATAGACAGAAAGTTGAATGGATGTTGATAGGCAGATTGTTTAATGGATGTTGATGGATAGTTTAATGGGTGGATGAGTGAATGGTTTGAAGAGGATGAATGGATAGAAAGTTGGAGGAAATGTGTCTTATATCCTTGTAGAATGGAGAGACAGAGAGAGTTGGTCTAGTTCAGTAGAAAGCAGTTGATACAGGTGCAATCAGTTGAACTGATTCTTTGATGGGGCCTAGATGAGCAGCTGGAAGATGATACCAGGTGCAAATCAAGTTAATTAGTCCATTGTGATGTCATCAGCCCATGTTAAGTCTATGGGGAAATTTTGAGTAGTTTTTAATTAATAGTTTAAAAAGTATAAAAGTTACAAAGATGAAAAATACATAGCCCACATGTCCTAAGTAAGACCTACGCAACATAGTTTGAATGAAGTTTCTACGTTAAACGGTTGAAGCTGCATTAACTGCGTTAGAAGAAGAAAAATAATAAGAAGAAGAAGAAGAAGAAGAAGAAGCCTAGGAAGAACAGTACAGTGCATTTTCATGCACTGTAATAATAATAAGAAGAAGAAGCCTAGGAAGAACAGTAGAGTGCATTTTCATACACTCTAACTAGAAAAGCATTTCCTGAAGGAAATACAGTGCATGAAAATGCAAAATATATGATGTAAAATATCATACAGAGTAAAAACAAACTATATTGGTTGCTAGGTAGATGAGGTTTAATATAGTTGGAGTGACTGAACAGTTAAATAGGTGGATAGTTTATATGGTTAAATGATTTGCTTGGTAGATAAGGTTTAATATAGTTGGAATGATTGAACGGTTAAATAGGTGGATAATACTTAACTTAGTTAACTTAGCTAATGTTTTCATTTTTAGTAGTTATGCTAACTAGCATGTTAGCAATGCTAACATGCTAACTATGTTAACCATGTTACTTAGCTAATCATTTTTACTTAACTTAGTTAACTTACTTAACTTAGCTAATCATTTTTAATAGTTTTTCTAAAAATGCTAACTAGCATGATAACGTGTTAGCATGCTAACTATGCTAACCATGTGACTTAGCTAACTTAGCTAATCATTTTTAATAGTTTTGCTAAAAATGTTAACTAGCATGCTAACGTGTTAGCATGCTAACTATGCTAACCATGTGACTTAGCTAACTTAGCTAATCATTTTTAGCAGTTTTGTTAAAAATGCTAACTAGCATGCTAACATGCTAGCATGCTAACTATGCTAACCATGTGACTTAGTGAACTTAGCTGATCATTTTTAGCAGTTTTGCTAAAAATGCTAACTAGCATGCTAACATGCTAGCATGCTAACTATGCTAACCAAGTGACTTAGCTAACTTAGCTAACTAGCTACAGTGGGTAGGAGTCATAGTTGATGACAAGTAACAGTTACAATGGCTGAACAGTTAAAAAGTTCAGTAGTTTAAAGGGTTAAATTGTTTAACAGTGAAATATTGTAGTGAGGACTTTTATTTTGAAACAGTTTTTGGCAGAGGAAGCAGTTGAACAGGATGTGTAGTCTTAATAGGGCCAGTTTGTATGCTTAAAGCCTGAGACTGGCAGTTGATGCTGGTGGCCTGGCCACCTGGCCTAGGATTCTAATTGCTTAACGGCAGTCTTAATAGAGCCATATTTATTGTATGCTTAAAGCCTGAGACAGAGTATATAGTTTAAAAGTTAAATGTAGATAGTGTAATGGATGTTGATAGACAGAAAGTTGAATGGATGTTGATAGGCAGATTGTTTAATGGATGTTGATGGATAGTTTAATGGGTGGATGAGTGAATGGTTTGAAGAGGATGAATGGATAGAAAGTTGGATGAAATGTATCTTATATCCTTGTAGAATGGAGAGACAGAGAGAGTTGGTCTAGTTCAGTAGAAAGCAGTTGATACAGGTGCAATCAGTTGAACTGATTCTTTGATGGGGCCTAGATGAGCAGCTGGAAGATGATACCAGGTGCAAATCAAGTTAATTAGTCCATTGTGATGTCATCAGCCCATGTTAAGTCTATGGGGAAATTTTGAGTAGTTTTTAAGTAATAGTTTAAAAAGTATAAAAGTTACAAAGATGAAAAATACAAAGCCCACATGTCATAAGTAAGACCTACGCAACGCAGTTTGAATGAAGTTTCTACGTTAAACGGTTGAAGCTGCATTAACTGCGTTAGAAGAAGAAGAATAACTAGAAAAGCATTTCCTGAAGGAAATACAGTGCATGAAAATGCAAAAAATATGATGTAAAATATCATACAGAGTAAAAACAAACTATATTGGTTGCTAGGTAGATGAGGTTTAATATAGTTGGAGTGACTGAACAGTTAAATAGGTGGATAGTTTATATGGTTAAATGAATTGCTTGGTAGATAAGGTTTAATATAGTTGGAATGATTGAACGGTTAAATAGGTGGATAATACTTAACTTAGTTAACTTAGCTAATGTTTTCATTTTTAGTAGTTATGCTAACTAGCATGTTAGCAATGTTAACATGCTAACTATGTTAACCATGTTACTTAGTTAACTTAGCTAATCATTTTTAGCAGTTTTGTAAAAAATGCTAACTAGCATGCTAACATGTTAGCATGCTAACTATGCTAACCATGTGACTTAGCTAACTTAGCTAATCATTTTTAGCAGTTTTGTAAAAAATGCTAACTAGCATGCTAACATGCTAGCATGCTAACTATGCTAACCATGTGACTTAGCTAACTTAGCTAATCATTTTTAGCAGTTTTATAAAAAATGCTAACTAGCATGCTAACATGCTAGCATGCTAACATGCTAGCATGCTAACTATGCTAACCATGCTAACTAGCTACAGTGGGTAGGAGTCATAGTTGATGACAAGTAACAGTTACAATGGCTGAACAGTTAAAAAGTTCAGTAGTTTAAAGGGTTAAATTGTTTAACAGTGAAATATTGTAGTGAGGACTTTTATTTTGAAACAGTTTTTGGCAGAGGAAGCAGTTGGACAGGATGTGTAGTCTTAATAGGGCCAGTTTGTATGCTTAAAGCCTGAGACTGGCAGTTGATGCAGCTGGCCCGAACACCTGCCATAGGATTCTAATTGCTTAACGGCCGTATTGTGATGTCATAATCATAATGTTAAGTCAATGGGGAAATTTTGATTAGTTTTTAATTAATAGTTTAAAAAGTATAAAAGTTACAAAGTTGAAAAATACAAAGCTCACATGTCCTAAGTAAGACCTACGTAACATAGTTTGAATGAAGTTTCTACGTTAAACGGTTGAAGCTGCATTAAGTGCGTTAGAAGAAGAATAATAATAATAACTAGAAAAGCATTTCCTGAAGGAAATACAGTGCATGAAAATGCAAAAAATATGATGTAAAATATCATACAGAGTAAAAACAAACTATATTGGTTGCTAGGTAGATGAGGTTTAATATAGTTGTAGTGACTGAACAGTTAAATAGGTGGATAGTTTATATGGTTAAATGATTTGCTTGGTAGGTAAGGTTTAATATAGTTGAAATGATTGAACGGTTAAATAGGTGGATAATACTTAACTTAGTTAACTTAGCTAATGTTTTCATTTTTAGTAGTTATGCTAACTAGCATGTTAGCAATGCTAACATGCTAACTATGTTAACCATGTGACTTAGTTAACTTAGCTAATCATTTTTAGCAGTTTTGCAAAAAATGCTAACTAGCATGCTAACATGCTAGCATGTTAACCATGTGACTTAGCTAACTTAGCTAATCATTTTTAGCAGTTTTGCAAAAAATGCTAACTAGCATGCTAACATGCTAGCATGTTAACTATGATAACCATGTGACTTAGCTAACTTAGCTAATCATTTTTAGCAGTTTTGTAAAAAATGCTAACTAGCATGCTACCATGCTAGCATGCTAACTATGCTAACCATGTGACTTAGCTAACTTAGCTAATCATTTTTAGCAGTTTTGCTAAAAATGCTAACTAGCATGCTAACATGTTAGCATGCTAACTATGCTAACCATGTGACTTAGCTAACTTAGCTAATCATTTTTAGCAGTTTTGCAAAAAATGCTAACTAGCATGCTAACATGCTAGCATGTTAACTATGCTAACCATGTGACTTAGCTAACTTAGCTAATCATTTTTAGCAGTTTTGCTAAAAATGCTAATTAGCATGCTAACATGTTAGCATGCTAACTATGCTAACCATGTGACTTAGCTAACTTAGCTAATCATTTTTAGCAGTTTTGCTAAAAATGCTAATTAGCATGCTAACATGCTAGCGTGCTAGCATGCTAACATGCTAACCATGCTAACTAGCTACAGTGGGTAGGAGTCATAGTTGATGACAAGTAACAGTTACAATGGCTGAACAGTTAAAAAGTTCAGTAGTTTAAAGGGTTAAATTGTTTAACAGTGAAATATTGTAGTGAGGACTTTAATTTTGAAACAGTTTCTGGCAGAGGAAGCAGTTGAACAGGATGTGTAGTCTTAATAGGGCCAGTTTGTATGCTTAAAGCCTGAGACTGGCAGTTGAAACAGGTGGCCCGAACACCTGCCATAGGATTCTAATTGCTTAACGGCCGTATTGTGATGTCATAATCATAATGTTAAGTCAATGGGGAAATTTTGATTAGTTTTTAATTAATAGTTTAAAAAGTATAAAAGTTACAAAGTTGAAAAATACAAAGCTCACATGTCCTAAGTAAGACCTACGTAACATAGTTTGAATGAAGTTTCTACGTTAAACGGTTGAAGCTGCATTAAGTGCGTTAGAAGAAGAATAATAATAATAATAATAAAATGCCTTGGAATAACAGTACAGTGCATTTTCATGCACTGTAATAATAAAATGCCTTGGAATAACAGTACAGTGCATTTTCATGCACTGTAATAATAATAAAATGCCTTGGAATAACAGTACAGTGCATTTTCATGCACTGTAACTAGAAAAGCATTTCCTGAAGGAAATACAGTGCATGAAAATGCAAAAATATGATGCGTTCATATGGTTAAATTATTTGCTTGGTAGATAAGGTTTAATATAGTTAGAATGACTGAACAGTTAAATAGGTTGATAATTGAAATGGTTAAATTATTTAGGCAGATAGTTGACGATAACTAACAGTTGGAATGGCTCCAATGTTTGCTAGTAGTTATGCTAACTATGTTAATAAAGATAATAATGTTAACCAAGTTACTATGCTAACTACCATGCTAACAATGTTAAAATGTTAACTATGCTAACCATATGACTTAGCTAACCTAGCTAATCATTTTTATTAGTAATGATAACTATGCTAATTAACATGCTAACTATGCTAACCATGTGACTTAGCTAACTTAGCTAATCATTTTTTGCAGTTTTAATCAAAATGCTAACTAGCATGCTAACATGCTAGCACGCTAACTATGCTAACCATGTGACTTAGCTAACTTAGCTAATCATTTTTAGCAGTTTTATAAAAAATGCTAACTAGCATGCTAACATGTTAGTATGCTAACTATGCTAACCATGAGACTTAGCTAACTTAGCTAATCATTTTTAGCAGTTTTGCAAAAAATGCTAACTAGCATGCTAACATGCTAGCATGCTAACTATGCTAACCATGTGACTTAGTTAACTTAGCTAATCATTTTTAGCAGTTTTGCAAAAAATGCTAACTAGCATGCTAACATGCTAGCATGCTAACTATGCTAACCATGTGACTTAGCTAACTTAGCTAATCATTTTTAGCAGTTTTGCAAAAAATGCTAACTAGCATGCTAACATGCTAGCATGCTAACATGCTAACTATGCTAACCATGCTAACTAGCTACAGTGGGTAGGAGTCATAGTTGATGACAAGTAACAGTTACAATGGCTGAACAGTTAAAAAGTTCAGTAGTTTAAAGGGTTAAATTGTTTAACAGTGAAATATTGTAGTGAGGACTTTTATTTTGAAACAGTTTTTGGCAGAGGAAGCAGTTGAACAGGATGTGTAGTCTTAATAGGGCCAGTTTGTATGCTTAAAGCCTGAGACTGGCAGTTGAAACAGGTGGCCCGAACACCTGCCATAGGATTCTAATTGCTTAACGGCCGTATTGTGATGTCATAATCATAATGTTAAGTCAATGGGGAAATTTTGATTAGTTTTTAATTAATAGTTTAAAAAGTATAAAAGTTACAAAGTTGAAAAATACAAAGCTCACATGTCCTAATTAAGACCTACGTAACATAGTTTGAATGAAGTTTCTACGTTAAACGGTTGAAGCTGCATTAAGTGCGTTAGAAGAAGAATAATAACTAGAAAAGCATTTCCTGAAGGAAATACAGTGCATGAAAATGCAAAAAATATGATGTAAAATATCATACAGAGTAAAAACAAACTATATTGGTTGCTAGGTAGATGAGGTTTAATATAGTTGGAGTGACTGAACAGTTAAATAGGTGGATAGTTTATATGGTTAAATGATTTGCTTAGTAGATAAGGTTTAATATAGTTGGAATGATAGAACGGTTAAATAGGTGGATAATACTTAACTTAGTTAACTTAGCTAATGTTTTCATTTTTAGTAGTTATGCTAACTAGCATGTTAGCAATGCTAACATGCTAACTATGTTAACCATGTTACTTAGCTAACTTAGCTAATCATTTTTAATAGTTTTGCTAAAAATGCTAACTAGCATGCTAACATGTTAGCATGCTAACTATGCTAACCATGTGACTTAGCTAACTTAGCTAATCATTTTTAGCAGTTTTGCTAAAAATGCTAACTAGCATGCTAACTAGCATGCTAACATGCTAGCATGCTAACTTAGCTAACCAAGTTACTTAGCTAACTTAGCTAACTAGCTACAGTGGGTAGGAGTCATAGTTGATGACAAGTAACAGTTACAATGGCTGAACAGTTAAAAAGTTCAGTAGTTTAAAGGGTTAAATTGTTTAACAGTGAAATATTGTAGTGAGGACTTTTATTTTGAAACAGTTTTTGGCAGAGGAAGCAGTTGAACAGGATGTGTAGTCTTAATAGGGCCAGTTTGTATGCTTAAAGCCTGAGACTGGCAGTTGATGCAGGTGGCCCGAACACCTGCCATAGGATTCAAATGGTTAAATTATTTGCTAGGTAGATGAGGTTTAATATAGTTGGAATGACTGAACTAGGTAGATGAGGTTTAATATAGGAATGACTGAACTAGGTAGATGAGGTTTAATATAGTTGGAATGACTGAACGGTTAAATAGGTGGATAGTGTAAAAGGTTAAATTATTTGCTAGGTAGATGAGGTTTAATATAGTTGGAATGACTGAACTAGGTAGATGAGGTTTAATATAGTTGGACTGACTGAACAGTCAAATAGCTGGATAGTTTAAAAGGTTAGCCTGAGAAACTGATAGGGTGCAGGTGGCCTGGCCACCTGGCCTAGGATTCTAATTGCTTAACGGCAGTCTTAATAGAGCCATATTGTATGCTTAAAGCCTGAGACAGAGTATATAGTTAAAAAGTTAAATGTAGATAGTGTAATGGATGTTGATAGACAGAAAGTTGAATGGATGTTGATAGGCAGATTGTTTAATGGATGTTGATGGATAGTTTAATGGGTGGATGAGTGAATGGTTTGAAGAGGATGAATGGATAGAAAGTTGGATGAAATGTGTCTTATATCCTTGTAGAATGTAGAGACACAGAGAGAGTTGGTCTAGTTCAGTAGAAAGCAGTTGATACAGGTGCAATCAGTTGAACTGATTCTTTGATGGAGCCTAGATGAGCAGCTGGAAGAAGATACAGGTGCAAATCAAGTTAATTAGTCCATTGTGATGTCATCAGCCCATGTTAAGTCTATGGGGATTTTATAAAAGTTAATAATTAATAGTTTAAAAAGTATAAAAGTTACAAAGATGAAAAATACAAAGCCTACATGTCCTAAGTAAGACCTACGTAACATAGTTTGAATGAAGTTTCTACGTTAAATGGTTGAAGCTGCATTAGCTACGTTAGAAGAAGAATAATAAGAATAAGAAGACTTGGAAGAACAATATAGTGCATTTTCATGCACTATAATAACTAGAAATGCAATTCCAAGGAATTACCAGTGCATGAAAATGCTAAAGTTGTGATGTAAAATATCATGTATAGTTAAAACAGATAATACAGAGATGGTTACTACGGTGATGCTAGGATAGACATGGTGGTTGCATAGCTTAATACAAGTTAATAGTTTAAAAGTAGACTGTTTAAAATCTGAATGTAGATAGTTTAAAAGTTGTTGATAGACAGTAGATAGTTTAAAAGTTGTTGATAGACAGCTAGTTTAATAGATAGTTTAATGATAGTTTAAAAGTAGACCGTTTAAAAGTTGAAGGTAAATAGTTTAAAAGTTGTTGACAGACTGGAAGTTGAATGAATGTTGATATTCAAATAGTTTAATGGCTGTGTAAGATTTTTAACTATGCTAACCATGCTACTTAGCTAATGTTTTATAGCAGTGCTAGCAATGCTAACCATGCTACTTAGCTAACGTTTTCTAGCAATTTAATGAATGTTGATATTCAGTTAGTTTAATGGCTGTGCATAGGTAGATATTTGACGATAACTGAAAGTTTGAACGGCTCTAATGTTTGCTAGCAGTTATGCTAAGATTTTTAATTCTGTTAACCATGGTACTTAGCTAATGTTTTATAGCAGTGCTAGCATGCTAACCATGCTACTTAGCTAACTTAACTAACATTTTCTAGCAGTTTTGCTAAACATGCTAACTATGCTAACAATGTTAGCATGCTAACTATGTTAACCATGTTACTTAGCTAACTTAGCTACTAATTTTAGCAGTTATGCTAACTAGCATGTTAACTATGCTAACCATGTTACTTAGCTAACCTAGCTAATCATTTTTAGAAGTTTTGTTAAAAATGCTAACTAGCATGCTAACATGTTAGCATGCTAACTACGCTAACCATGTTACTTAGCTAACTTAGCTAATCATTTTTAGTAATTTTGCTAAAAATGCTAACTAGCATGCTAACATGTTAGCATGCTAACTTGCTAGCATGCTAACTATGTTAACCATGCTAACTAGCTATAGTGGGTAGGAGTCTTAGTTGATGACAAGTAACAGTTACAATGGCTAAACAGTTAAAAAGTTCAGTAGTTAAAAGGGTTAAATTATTTAACAGTGAAATATTGTAGTGAGGACTTTTATTTTGAAACAGTTTTTGGCAGAGGAAGCAGTTTAACAGGATGTGTAGTCTTAATAGGGCCAGTTTGTATGCTTAAAGCCTGAGACTGGCAGTTGAGATCCAGGTGGCCTGAACACCTGACATAGGATTCTAATTGCTTAATGGCCGTATTATGATGTCATAATCGGCAATGTTAAGTCTATGGGGATTTTTTAAAAGTTTTTCTTTAATAGTTTAAAAAGTATAAAAGTTTCAAAGTTGAAAAGATATAGCAACCCGATCTGTTTGAAGACCTACGTTACAAAGTTTGAATGAAGTTTCTAAGTTAAACTGTTCAAGAGAAATTGCGTCTAGAAAAAGTGGTAAGCGGAATAATAATAACTAGAAAAGCATTTCCTGAAGGAAATACAGTGCATGAAAACGCAAAAATATGATGAGTTCATATGGTTAAATTATTTGCTTGGTAGATAAGGTTTACTATAGTTGGAATGACTGAACAGTTAAATAGGTTGATAATTGAAATGGTTAAATTATTTAGGCAGATAGTTGATGATAACTAACAGTTGGAATGGCTCCAATGTTTGCTAGTAGTTATGCTAACTATGTTAACAAAGATAATAATGTTAACCAAGTAACCATGCTAACTAGCATGCTAACAATGTTAAAATGTTAACTATGCTAACCATATGACTTAGCTAACCTAGCTAATCATTGTTATTAGTTATGATAACTATGTTAATTAGCATGCTAACATGCTAATTATATTAACCATGTGACTTAGCTAACTTCACTAAACATTTTTAACAGTTATGCTAACTAGCATGCTAACATGCTAACTATGCTAACCATGTGACTTAGCTAACTTAGCTAATTATTTTTAGCAGTTTTGCAAAAAATGCTAACTAGCATGCTACAATGTTAGCATGCTAACTATGCTAACCATGTGACTTAGCTAACTTAGCTAATCATTTCTAGCAGTTTTGCAAAACATGCTAACTAGCATGCTAACATGTTAGCATGCTAACTATGCTAACCATGTGACTTAGCTAACTTAGCTAATCATTTTTAGCAGTTTTGCAAAAAATGCTAACTAGCATGCTAACATGTTAGCTTGCTAACTATGCTAACCATGTGACTTAGCTAACTTAGCTAATCATTTTTAGCAGTTTTGCTAAAAATGCTAACTAGCATGCTAACTAGCATGCTAACATGCTAGCATGCTAACTATGCTAACCATGTTACTTAGCTAACTTAGCTAACTAGCTACAGTGGGTAGGAGTCATAGTTGATGACAAGTAACAGTTACAATGGCTGAACAGTTAAAAAGTTCAGTAGTTTAAAGGGTTAAATTGTTTAACAGTGAAATATTGTAGTGAGGACTTTTATTTTGAAACAGTTTTTGGCAGAGGAAGCAGTTGAACAGGATGTGTAGTCTTAATAGGGCCAGTTTGTATGCTTTAAAGCCTGAGACTGGCAGTTGATGCAGGTGGCCCGAACACCTGCCATAGGATTCTAATTGCTTAACGGCTCTATTCTGATGTCATCAGCCCATGTTAAGTCTATGGGGAAATTTTGATTAGTTTTTAATTAATAGTTTAAAAAGTATAAAAGTTACAAAGATGAAAAATACATAGCACCCATGTCCTAAGTAAGACCTACGTAACATAGTTTGAATGAAGTTTCTACGTTAAACGGTTGAAGCTGCATTAAGTGCGTTAGAAGAAGAATAATAATAAAATGCCTTGGAATAACAGTACAGTGCATTTTCATGCACTGTAATAAAATGCCTTGGAATAACAGTACAGTGCATTTTCATGCACTGTAATAAGAAATTTTGGAAGAACAGTATAGTGCATTTTCATGCACTATAATAATAAAATGCCTTGGAATAACAGTACAGTGCATTTTCATGCACTGTAATAAAATGCCTTGGAATAACAGTACAGTGCATTTTCATGCACTGTAATAAAATGCCTAGGAAGAACAGTACAGTGCATTTTCATGCACTGTAATAAAATGCCTTGGAATAACAGTACAGTGCATTTTCATGCACTGTAATAATAATAAAATGCCTTGGAATAACAGTACAGTGCATTTTCATGCACTGTAATAAGACATTTTGGAAGAACAGTATAGTGCATTTTCATGCACTATAATAAGAAGAAGCCTAGGAAGAACAGTACAGTGCATTTTCATGCACTGTAATAAGAAGAAGCCTAGGAAGAACAGTACAGTGCATTTTCATGCACTGTAAAAAGCCTTGGAATAACAGTACAGTGCATTTTCATGCACTGTAATAAGAAGAAGCCTTGGAATAACAGTATAGTGCATTTTCATGCACTATAATAAAACATTCACAATCGTGAAAGCAAGGACGCATAGACGACTAGCTAAATTACTATTAAATCCGCTTAGCATCATTAGCATGCTGCACATATTTGTTTAAAACTCTTGCATTGAAGTTGACTGATCATCTCAATACCAACGTTTCCCAAAAGGGCCTGTCCCAAGGAGAACAAGTATTACCTTGAAACTTAAACACACATGGGGAAACTGAACAGTCCAATCAGTAGACTATGATAGGCTAAGCTATATGCTACTTTGTTTACAATATTTCCAGGCTTCAACCAGACAGCTGAATTAAACAGGTAGAGTTGTAATAAAAAATAGTAGGCCTAGGCTATAGGCTAATCTGCATAAAGTGTGCTGTCATAAATATCAGTCCTTCAGAAAAATATTTTTATATCAGGATATAAAATAATAGATATATTATATTGTAATTCTCTGTTTCTGTGTTCTAAGGGAGGCTATTCAAATATTATTTAATAAAATGTCTAGCCCCCCCCCCAAAAAAAAAAAAAAAAATCGAGATTCATATCGAACCGTGGGTCAAAAATCGTGATACAAACCGAATCGTGAGGTTGGTGTATCATTACAGCCCTAGCAAAGGTAAGTGCAGTTTACTTCGTGGTTCAGTTCTGATACAGATATGCTCCAGGCGAGAGTGGCCAATACCATTACCGTATTTACTCTAGTACTGATACTATCATTACCGTACAGTATGAACTACTACACTCCTCCCCCCTAGATTGTAACCTATGACAACAAGACTGAATAACTCTACTGTTATCATTTATTCCTGTAAACATAATATGCAGTGCTAAAATTAAACCACATATGCAAACTTCATTAACATAGCAGTTAGCACTCTGAACATGAATAATGTATTCATAACTCATCTCTACATGAATACTGAAACAGGCAGCTCATCAACATGTGAGACACAGAGTACTCCACCTTAATCTGTAACGTCATCAGTGTCATGCTTACATGGGAGACCTGACAATGCATCTGCATTGGCGTGGTCACTGGATCGTCTGTACTGAATGTCATAATCATACACCAACAGGATTAAGGCCCAGCGTTGCATGTGGAGCGCAGCGAGAGTTGGATATGCAGATTTGGGGCCTAGAATTGTCAGAAGTGGTTTGTGGTCTGTCAACAACACAAACTTTCTACCATATAGGTATTTATGGAACTTCTTCACACCGAAAATTATGCTTAATGCTTCTTTCTCAATTTTAGTGTAATTCTTCTCACTTGATGAGAGAGTTCTTGATGCAAAAGCAATTGGTTGCTCTTCACCAGATGTAAGAACATGAGATATTACTGTTCCGACACCATATGGACTGGCGTCACAAGCAAGCCTGAGAGGCTTCTTTGGATCATAGTGTGCAAGGCATTTGCTATTTAGGAGACGCTGTTTACAGCCCTTGAATGCATCTTCACATTGTAACGACCACTTCCATGGTGTTTCAGTTTGTAGCAGCTGGTGAAGTGGGTGCAGCAATGTGGACAGATTTGCCAAAAATTTCCCATAGTAATTAAACTATGAAAAATGACCTTAACTCTGTAACATTTTGAGGAGCTGGTGCGTTTACTATGGCCTCGACCTTGCTTGTGGTTGGGTGCAGTCCCTTTGCATCTATTCTGTACCCTAGGTACTCCACATCACCATTGAGATCAATATGTTTTGTATAGAGTTACCACAGGTTACTCTATACCAGTGGTTCCCAAACTTTTAACAGGCATGTACCCCCTGAGACATTATGATCTTCCGGAGTACCCCCAACACCACCAATTGTTAACAAGTTTTTTTTTAATTGTTTTATTAATATTTATTTTTATCAATTTTGTCGAGAATAGTGAATAGGATCATAAACATATGATACAAATCTCATCAATAGTCAACATGATAGGCCTACAAATGTGCTGAATATAATGATTTTAAATAGATCTGCACCTAATCTCATACACAATCGTCTTGTTGAATGCAGTGATCTTATCTGCTAGGTGCTCGTCTTTGCCTTGTAACTGGAGATTTAACTCATTGAGCTTTCCAAATATATCGCTAAGATAGGCCAGCTTCGTCAAAAAATGTTCATTAGTGAACATGCTTGCAGATTCAAACATGCGCTCTTCCTCCATGAAGAGGTGACTCGGAGCTCAAACACGCGACAGCACTTTACCTCGGGAAAGCCTTGCCTCGCTGTGAAACAGTACAGCCTTTTGGTCAGCTCCCATCTCCTCTCAAAGTGCGGATAATAGACACGCTTTTAAGGGCCGGGTCTTGATGAAATTCACCACTCTCACAACCTCGTTCAATATCTCATTCAGGTCGGGACTAACTAAGCTGCCTTGACACGAGCACTTCCCTATGAATAACACAGTGCGTCCATTGCGCATCGGGTGCTACCTGGGCCTACGCTACAGATAAAAAAATAAATAAAAAAACCTCCTGTTTTTCACGTCAGTTCGCGCCCCACCTGGCATGTCTCCGCGACCCACAGTTTGAGAAACGCTGTTTTACCCTCTCTGTCTCCACTCTCGAATATTTTGTTAATGCAGAGAAAATACGTTTTTAATGTGCAGTGCAAGGCATATGACTTAGATCTTTTTTCGCGTACCCCCTGAAATCAGTCCACGTACCCCTGGGGGTACGCGTACCCCAGTTTGACAACCGTGGCTCTATACAACCACAGGTGGCACTGTGGTAACTCTATATAAAACATATTGATCTCAATGGTGCATTTTGCCCATGTTCAGGGTGGAAAGTAAAAAAGAAAGATTTGCATAAGACAAGTCAAATTGGTGATTTTAAAAAGAAGGGATCATGGAGAATAAAGAAAAAAAATATAAAAAAAATCTTTGTATATTCCCACAAAGTGTTTTGGGTGCTCTGAAAATGAGAACCAAAATGATTTTTCGACAGCAGGGTCTGCTGTTCAGACCCTGAAGGAATTTATTTTCTGTTCATTGCTTTTTGTGAGAGTGTTTCTACTTCTCAATAAGGAACATAAATCAAGAGCGTATGTTGAGTACAAATATGTCTTCTGAAGACCTAAACAGAGCCCAGCCAAAAACTCCAATAACATTTTGATCAACTTTGAGGGACAGCTATGACCATGCAGGATCATCCAGACCAAACATGACATGCACAATTTGAGCCTCCTACATGGTTTAGTTCTTGCGCTATGGGCTTGTGAACTTTGACAAAAAAAAGAGGCCGAAGAAAATCGACACCCCCCTCCCCCCAAAACTGGCTGTATCTTGGAAAGTATTGATCTTACATAAAAGTGATTTTACAGTGTGTTTCCTGGGTAACATAGGTACACCTGGTAATTTTTTCAGAATTGTTTGAGACCTAAGTGCGTGGGCCCTAGCTGAATTGACGTGGAATGACCCTGTAAGATACTGCTCTGACTCTGGATCTAATTGCAGTTGTTGATAAGCGAAGGACAAGTCTAGCTTACTGAAAACTATCCCACCGGCCAGAGTAGCAAACAAGTCCTCAGCATTTGGAAGTGGATATTCTTCCGAGAGTATGCATCGATTCACAGTCACTTTGTAATCACCGCACAATCTCACTGCCTTGTCTTTCTTTGGTACAACGAGAATAGGCGCCGCCCATTCACTCCTTTCCACTTTCCACTGCCATTCTTCTGTAAGCGTTCAAGCTCTTTTTCCACTGATTCCCTCAACACATAAGGTACTGGTCATGGTTTGTGTAAAATGGGCTTTGCCTCACTTTGCACTCTAATCTTCGCTCTGAAGTCTCTGATCTTCCCATATCGGTCTTTGAAGAGATCTTTGTGCTTTTCAAGCATTGCTTGCAGGGTGAACTGTTCATTTTTCTTGCAGCCTTGAAGACTGAAGATCTTTCCCCAGTTCAGCTTTATGTTATGCAGCCAATTTCTTCCCAGTAATGGTGGTTTACTGCCTTTCACCACCACAAGTGGCAGCTTCCACTTATGTCCCTCATACTTCACTGGCACTAGGCTTTTCCCAAGCACAGGAATGGTGTCTCCTGCAGTGTTGGGAGTAATGCGTTACAAAGTAACGCGTTACTGTAATTCCACTACTTTTAGTGGTAACGAGCATGTAACGAAGTATTTTTGTAAATCCAGTAACGCAATTACAATTACTGAAATTTCAAAGAGTTCGTTACTTGCGTTACTCTGTTGATCTTGAATGAACGACTGCAGACAAGATGCACATTTGCTGCTTTGTCTCCCGACCTTAGCTGTGTTTCCAGCGATTGTGTTTCATGTTTAGATTGCAGATGCATTCTTTACAGCCTCCTCACATTCCTCCTTATTTCGGATTTATGCTAAAACACACAAGAGTGCATTATGCTACAATTTAAATGGGCATCTTAAAAGCCTTTTCCCTTTCGTTTCCATCTCGTAAGCTCCACTACAGTAAAAGCGCGTTGTTTATCTCCGCTCTTTTTCGCCTATTGCACAAAAGACTCGTTATATCAATTTCTCATTCTTACAACATAGCCACGCCACAACACCAATAGGCTACGGTAGCCTATATAGCCTTGGCACAAACAAGCACACGTTTAACTCGAGAGGAAAATGCAGATTTCACTTACCAGATAAAGAAACCTCCAAATAGCCTACCGTACGTAACAGCGACTTGAGTTATTTGCACATAGGCTATGTTTACATCGGAATTGACGTCCATTGTGTTATGGATTCATTTGTCTGTGACGGAACATGCAACTTCTCTCTCGAACACCTTATCAGCTGAAGAGTAACCTTCTGCATGCGCGACAATCCCAAACTCTCGGATGCATTAGAACTTATTTCGGTAGGTCAGCACTTGTGCAGCGCAGGCTTTTCCCAAACTGGTGGTGCTTAAAATGCTATATAATACAACTGTGTTCAAAGCAGGATGAGGATAACGTAAGGTTATGTGTGTGTGAGCAGACAATAACTGCTTTGAAAATAGGCCATTTAACATTGTTTCACATTACATCCCATTGAACGAATTCCATGTAGCCTGTAAGGATTGCAATAATAACTATAATAATAACTTATTACTATATTGCAGAATTCAGTGTCAGTGCACCACCATGCATACTAGTAGAAGGCAAGCAGTAGGCAGTGTACTGTACATATCTATCAAACCACCTAGATGGTGAGGGTGGCGCAAAACAAGGTCAGGGAGGCCTTCATGCATTGTAGAATGTTTTGTGGTCGGAAAAAGTTTGAGAACTCATGCACAAGGCTACTGATTTGAAGGCCCGTTGAATAAATAGGTCCAAAAATTAGGTTTATTATGTGTGACTGTTCAGTACTGTTCATATTGACATTTTAAAAGCAGACTTAAAAGTAACTCAAAAGTTACTTTCTCTAGTAACTAATTACTTTTGATATACAGTAATTGGTAACGTAATTGAATTACTTTTGAAAGAAGTAACTAGTAACTGTAACTAATTACTAATTTTCAGTAACTTGCCCAACACTGGTCTCCTGTGTATGAAGACAGATGAATGGCTGCTGGCTGCAGAGAACAGTTCTTCAGTTGCTCATGATAGAGAGACTCTGAGAGAAGGTAGTATGTACATACCTTCAATTATCAACTAATTAAAAAGTGACAGGTGGGCGGGACTTCCGGTTAATGAAGGTCAAAGGTCTTTGATTTCCGGTGAGGGCGGGACATCCGGTCTTTGAACTTGTCATCAATTGAGTCTGTCAGGTTGTTTGAAAGTGGCGGGTTGCTTTTGGTAGGAGTCATGTGTCTGGGGAGGGGGCCGTGTGTGTGTGTGTGTGTGTGTGTGTCTGCGGGGAGATAGTGAATTTGACAGTTTTGTAGGTTTTAGTGTAATTTTTGTACTTTTTATGATCATTTTGTATGTTTTTTTTTAGCCATTTCGTGTTTTTTGGCCAGGGGCGGGGGCTTGTGTGTGTGTGTGTGTGTACAGGGGTGGGGGTGGTACACGGATGTGCTGGTTATGGGTGAGCGTGTGTCCGGGGTGTGGGTGTACAGGGATGTGTGTGTGCGTGTGTGTGTGTGTGTGTGTCTGTGTGTGTGTGTGTGTGTGTCCAGGGGTGGGGGTGGTACACGGATGTGATGGTCATGGGTGCGCGTGTGTCCAGGGGTGGGGGTGTACACGGATGTGTTGGTCATGGTTGGTGTCCTGTTGGGGGATGTCATAGGAGTGTCATGCGCGAGCAATTATGTGCGGCGCTGTTAGGGAGAATAAAAGCGGTGTAAAAGTATGGGTAAAGATAGCAAAGTAAAAATGGCTAGTTTATCAACTCCTGAAAATGTGGGTCCTAGTAGCGAGCGGCTAAGTGGGGCCCCTAAGAGAAAACATTAAGAGAAATCATTAAGAAAAGACACAAGAGAAAGCTATAGGCATCAGTATAGGCATCTGTTGAATATGGATGCTTTTGAATATGGCGGGGGTGCTTTTGTATGAGTCATGTGTTTAGGGGGTGTCTGTGTGTGTGTGTGTGTGTGTGTGGGTCTACACGGATGTGTACGTGCGGGTGTGTACATGGGTTTGTGTGTGTCTCATGTGCTGGGGTTGCGTGGTGTGTGTCATGAGGTGACAATGGGAGTGTTAGACAATTATCAAAAATGATCCAAAAAATATGTCTGTATAAAAAAAGGTTGGCATCAACAGAGTTTTAAATTCAAATTCATCAAGATTTTCATCAAGTCATTGAAAAGAATAAAATGTATCAGACAGCAGAGCGGTGGAGAGAGGGTAGGGGCTGGGCCAAAGGTCTGTGTGCGTGTGTGTGTGTATGTGTGTGTGGAGAGGGAGAGAGAGAGAGGAGGGGGTTTGTATGACTGTATGTATGCTTCAAGTTTTAGTGATATGAACCTGAATAAAAGAATCAAGGATGTGATGATGCCAAGAGCCTAAAAAGGTTTCAGCCATGTGTCTGTGGACTAAAATAAAACATAAATCCTACATTTAAGATGAACTTTAAGGTTCAGGGTCATGCATGTCTAATGTCATGGCTCCAGGGCCCTGAGGGAGTAGGTTGTGTGTGTGTGTGTGTGTGTGTGTGTGTGTGTGTGTGTGTGTGTGTGTGTGTGTGTGTGCTTGCATGCTTGAGAGTGAGAAGGAGAAAGGTTGGAATGTTTTAGTTATGTTTATGTTTTTAGGATTATTAAACTGAATGTGAATGAACTGAATGATCTGATCCTGTCAAGAACCTTCTTTCATATATATTTCTGTGAACTAGAGTAAAAAATAAATCATAAATGTAATGTTCAGGGGTAAGCGTGTCTAACGTCATGGCTCCAGGGCCCTGAAGGGTAGGTTGCAAGTGTGTGTGTGTGTGTGTGAGAGAGAGAGGGGGGTGAGAAAAGAGAGAGAGGGTCTATGTATAGGTACTTTATGCTAAAGGATGGGTGTCTGTGTGTGTGTTTATGAATGAAGATTGGGGAGGGGAGACTTGCTGTACTGTAGGAACGTGGTGGAGCTATTGATCAATCTAATTATCCATCCAATGATCTGTAGACCGGTCACTGGAATTCATTTAACACTCACACATTTGTAACTTCATATGGACTTTGCACTCAGACCACCTCCTTTTTAAGTTTGTGAGGTTAATGAATATTTTTTTACTGTTTTATCATTAATAAATAAAGAGAGGGCGGGGTATACCAAATGAGAATGAATGAATGAATGAATGGCTATAACCCTATTACCTCAACCTGTTCTTGCACTGAAATAGTTTTTTATTTTACCTTGTCTACATTACACTTTACTCTCCTATTTGTCCATATTATTTATGCTGGTCTCTAGACCTTACTCTTGCACTGTTGCACTGTTGGACTAATGTTGGACTACTTTTTGCACCTTCACCATGACACTCACTCCATTTAGCACCTTACCAGGCACACATAACTAAGGACTATGGTTGGACTACTGTTTGCACCTTCACCATGACACTCACTCCCTTTAGCACCTTACCAGTCCTGGCCCTGTCACTACAAGCGTCTTATGCTTGATCACCCTCAAGCACATTGGACTTTCTTGATTTAACGTATATAGTGTATTTAGTATTTAGTTTTGTTAGTTTTCTTATCTGTCTTATCTTCTACTGTCTGTATTGTACAGTGGAGTTTAGTTATATGTTTATACTTATACTTATGTTTACCATTGTGCTGTAAGTGCATGTTGTGTGTTATGTCTGTATGCTACTGAGACCCTTGCATTTCCCCTTGAGGATCAATAAAGTATCTATCTATCTATCTAGAAATTCCATTATATCAACAAAAGAGGCACCAAAGGCAAGTAAGTTGAGGGTTTACCTGTACTGGGTCAGATTATATTAGTGTTATATGCAGATTTTGTCATAGTCAGGTGGTGTCTCTAATAAGATATCATGAAATAAACTAAAAGTAACATTTTATAATCAATAATAACATTTAGGAGTTGGGAATGAGTGAAATAATTAATATTTTCCAGCTTCACACCCAATATATCCTTTTCAATATATCCTTTCCTTTTTCATGGCATGGAGGGTTTTTTTCCTCACAGTTGTAGGTATATCTAGCTATATCTATTGCTTGAACACTAGCATAAAAAATATTCCACAGTTAGCGAAACCTTAAACTCAAGGAGCAAAACATCAGCACATATTTGCACTAGCCTACTATAACCACATTGTTAGCTTCGCTAAAAAATGGGATTTACTTCATTTTAAATCCCATGAAAATAAAGTTTATAGTATATAGGCCTACTGAGGATAGACATTCAGGCAAACAAAGGTGTAATAGGGAATATTGTGCACTTAGCATAGAGGACAGCGTCTCTCAGGCAGAAAACCATTCTTGCTATTTGGCTGAAAAGTATTGAAAAGCCTTGAAAAGTATTTACTACGGCAAGGTAAAATATACGTTTTTTCCGAGACAAAATAGACAAAGACAAAACTGTCTTGAAGCCTTGACAAACCACATGAATAGGTCAAGCCTCAGCATTCACCTATTCACTTCCATTATACTGTATGTCGCGGAACAAAACTTCTCAACAAACTTCTTCTCAAAGCATATAAGACACAATCCTGCATCAAATTCTACTGTTCTCTTAGCATAACTGTCTTTAGGTAAATGGAATGCTCAATTGGAATGGCTAGCTGAATGCCATACATTGGTGTTTCATTCAAACCTAGACTGTTTTATGTAATGTTATATGACTTTTCTTTTTTTACAGCATTCACACTTTTTGCAATCATTGATTTACAAAACACTAAACATATCTCTCTACTCTGATATTTTCCAAAATTCTTCCAAAATACTACCACCAGAACCCAATTGATCAAACACAATGATAAGGTGAAAAGACTCCTAGCTGCATAACTGTCAACTCAACAATCAGGCCTAAACACAGGGCAACAGTGGAGCCCTAGTCAGCAACAGAAAATGAAGGCAATATAGCACTGAGGAAGAGATAACTGTAGGCACATGTGAAGAAAGACAAGGACCACATGTATTTATCAGATGAGATTTGAGCAATATTGCTTATGAAGATTGGGTCGAGCCACGTAACATATAGCTTTCTGTCTTTTTTGTTTGACCCAACTACCAAACACTGCTCTTTTTACCAACATAGTATTTCCAGAATTTCTGAATTTCCAGATCAAATTTGGAACTGGATTGATGTATTTGGTGTACTTCAGCATGTGAAGAGAAAAAAGTCTGCAATGTAGAGGTGGGGTCTTATGCGGCATGTTTGGGCAGTATATTCTCTATGTATACGTACTCTAAATTATCCTCTAATCCTTTGCAAAAATATTAGGTTACTATAGCATTAGTTATAGATTACTATTAGGTTACTATTAGGCATACTGCAGGGGTGTAAAATGGAGGACGCAAATGCAGACACCGAGATGGGAAATGGATATAAGGTTAGAATGTTAAGTTTAGTCAGCAGCACAAAGCGGTAGGTAAATCTCGGCAGTCAGGTTCAATACAGAGGAAACAGAGGCAAGACAAGAATAATAATCAATAAAAGAGTTTTTAAAAAAAAAAAAGACGTGACTCGGAACGACAGGGCTGAAACATTTAGAAAATAAGTCAGAAAAGACCCAGAAACAAGACAGAGATAGTCTGTGACAGAGATAGTCAGGGTGATTGAGTAACTTAGAACAGGGATGCAGGACTCAATCAACAGAAATCCAGGAAGTGCAGTAACAGGACACAACATGGCGTGGACAGAGGGGCCTAGCACACATGACCAACACGGCATGACAAGGAACAGGAAACATAGAAACTGGACCAGACTGACTCATACACTATATCCTAGGGGTAAACATTTTTACATAGGTGTAGGACATTGAGTAGCCTACATTAGGGTGTAACTGGTTCAAACATTATCAGATCATATGATGGCTGGATGGATGGATGTGTTATGACAATGTGATATGTGATATGGTTTTAAAAGATCTGAGGTGTAGTGTTTTTTTTTTTTTTTTTTTTGAGGGAATTGCCAGCAATTGAATATGTTGCAACTATTGAGGTTTAAACTTGGAAAAGTACAGATTTTTGTAAAATGCTGCGACATTTAGAAATTCAATTAGGGGCAGTACACTTACCGGTAGTTACATTTCTAACCATCTGGTCCTGGATCTTATAAAATCTTCTTTAGCCAAATCCCAATAAAAGTTCATCATCAACTTTGTAAGCTGATATTTCCAACTTTTCTTCTTCACTCATCTCTTTTGTCAGCTCATTTATTGTCTTTAGTAGTTTCATCTCTAACTGTTTGTTTCTTCTCATTAGGCTATTGGTCATGGATATTGCATTGACATTATTGTTTATTACTTTTTTCCTTTACATAGTCTTAACCACATTTTAAAGTCATTTTCATCTGTAAGTCGCTTTGGACACAATCCATAATTGTTTTTTTGGTGGCCTTACAAGGGCAAGATATCTGGTCATATCCTTAACAAAAAACAAACTTTTTTTTAAAAGTAAAATGCGTCGTTCATGGGTCAAAGTGTATGAGTAGATGCTTACTTTATTCTGAGGAGGAGTTCAAGGGTGGCTAAAGTATAAAAAAGAAAGGATCCCTCACCTTTTAATTAAAAAGGTCTGTTTCTAACTCCTCCTTCTCCTACTTTGCTCTGAAGAAATAAAATGCAGGAAAACCAATGTGATTCAGTAGGCCTACTGTGTAAATATGATACAGAAGTACTGTACTGCCCGTGGCACGGAGGAAGGTGGTTCATGTCCCAATGCATATTAAATCCCTTTTAGAGGGCATTTAGAGGTCCCTTAATAGGCCAAAAAAGCTGACACACAATGTTGTGAGACACCGACTCATTTTTGGAGAAAAGTTGATCATTGTTCATCCTTAGTCATTAATGTTATACATCATAGATTTAGGGAGATATTAGACTCTCATCCGTCGAAATGGCTGATTTAGCGGGGGATTGTATGTCAGCGGAACTTGTACATAGAACATGGTGGGGTAATCAAGGATTCTTGTTATGCTTTTATGAAAAATGGATACAATTGGTAGCCTAATCTTTTCAAAACGTTGTGCGTTAAGCTCATAGGCTTAAATAACAATTATTATTAAAGTTTATTTAGGCAGGGACAGATACAGAATAATGATTTTGAACATGTTTATCTTTACCCCCACAAACACATCAACACATGGTAAAGTATGTAGATAGTTTAAAAATTGAACGCATGTATCAAAGTCCCACTATACAACCAGCCGCTCCGCATTTTCATTTCATTCTTGAAAAGTCAGAGTCTTTTGAAACAGGCGTGAACATGAACAGCTAGTCAAGAAGGGCATAATAATAGGTGAAACAACATAGTTTAGTTACCCCAAAATAGTAGTCTAAATAGCATGTTAGGCCTAACATAGACCTCTACAGGCAACATCTTTAGGTGGCAACTTCTTTAGTTGATTACTTATGTTGAGACAATTTTGTTTTGTATCACAAGTTTTCTGAAAATGTAAGTTCATACAAACACTATTCCAATAGCAATAAAACTATTTGTTTTGGGGCGTTTGGGGACTGTGTCTTACCTAGATGTGTAATTGTACCCGTTGTGTTTCATTGGACGATAACATTTTAGGGCGGGTGTGGTAACATAATCTTATATAGGCCTACTAGGCGTTTTTTTTTACTTAAACACCTGAATCTCAAATGGGATGAATGAAGATCTATCGCTAAGTTGTTTCTTATAAATGGAAAACTAATATAATATTATTAATAATAATGGATTTTATTTACGGGCTCCTTTCTCAACACTCAAGGTCACCTTACAACAATGAAACACTCAATCCATTAACTACATAGTTCTCAGTAAAAATGTCAAGTTTTTGCCTGAAATTGCACTGTGCCTATTTACAAGGGCATTGTTCCCACCTCTTTTGGGGTCAACCATCAAGTGCTGGACCTCTATAGAAAGCTGAGAACCTGTAGCTTTCGTAGGAAGCAGTCAAGATAACTGTGTCATGTACTGACAAAGAGCTACAGAGGCTAGAATATAGTTTTTTCTTTCTGCCGGATTACAAGCGTCTCTGAACTGACCACATTTCAGCCCTCTAGGTCACTCGATATCCCTTAGAAACACAACTGAGCCCTAGCACCAGGTCTTGTGAAGCTGTGTGCAAAAGTTGATCAATATAGAATGAAAATATGAGTGCTTTAGACTATTATTTGCCAAGGTATGCCCATGCGTTTGGTAAAATGCCTATGGATACTCCCCATAGGACTTTTTGTTATCCAAAATACATACTGACAATCAAATGCTTACTGCACATGAATCCCTTTGTGTAGAAGCATAATCCTGGTCTCAAATGAAAGGTAACACTTTGAGGTTTCTTGTGGACTATTTAGATTGTATGTCAGGTGTTCTGATATAGACTGACTACACAAAATATGGAATAATTACAAAAAAGTCTCTATTTTTGCATTTACTTTGTTGGTTCAATGAGTGTGTATAAGATAGACTATGCATCTGTACAACTAATTTTGGATAATACAACATGAAGATTCAATTTCTATGGATTCTTGTTAATATTTCAGTACCCAATATGAGGCATCTACTTATTGTGCTGCAGCTAGGAAGTCAGGGTATCACCAAAAGCGGAGGAGGGGGAGGGGGGCATTTTGGATCAAATTTAATTGAGACATAATAAAATTAATCTGAGAATGTAAAGCACTATACAGATTGTACATGAAAAAAGTTGTCATTTTTGGATTCCCAAGAGTCAAAGCTTTGAAATGGTGTATAACATTACTATGCTACATAGCAATATGGTGCATACAATTGATTTAGAATGTTGGGGGGAGGTGGGGGGTAACCGTCCTGCCGGCGGGAACAAGCAATCAGAGAAAAAAGGCAATAAAATGACATGATAATACTATTAATAATAAAAGAACAAGAAAAAGGGTGGGGTCATTACAGCAAAAAAAAAGATGAACAAAAAAATGAAAAAAAGATGAACACCACTTTTTTAAGTTTCATGAGCTAGGGGCGTTGATTCCAGAGGTGCCAATTCACATTGTTTGGCCAGATCCAGATCAGCTTGACGCGTCTTGGATAGACACGTCAGGGCACCTCAGTATCTTTCCAAATCAGCACTCCATTTGAACAATCTATCAACCTTTTTGAAAACATTACTTAGAACATGCAGGTCTTTCCATAGATACCTCACTTTAGGTGTATCTGCAAATTTATTTTCATCAGAATCATATGATGGTTTTCTGTAAACATCACTAGACAGGTGAATGAAGTTCTTTGGACAGTGAGCATAAATATGGTCTAGAGCGCGCTATTCCATGCCGCTGTGTAGGTGGTGTCCATAGTAGGTAGCTCAATATCGCTCCAAATGTCCCTAAACATTATCCAATCGGTGTCACAAAATGAGATGTGTGGCATGTCATCTGAAAACACCAAATCCTGCGATGCCATAGCATATAGTTTCACACTGCAATCATCTTTGTCAAAAACATAGCCTCCTCTGCGACCATCGCTCAGTAGCCATTGGTATTCCACTGAATCACTCGGTTTACCCAGAAAGTTTTCGATCCTGTTGCTAACCGGCATGAGCGTAACTCTTTTCTTGGAGACGGGTGTGCTAGGTGCATATGCTTCAGCCATGTCGGTAAGTCTTTGAGAGCTATTAACTACATAGCCAAACTAGTTTATATAGCTAGTATGCTTATGTTACCACACCCGCCCTAAAATGTTATCGCCCAATGAAACACAATGGGTACAATTACACATCTAGGTAAGACACAGTCCCCAAACGCCCCAAAACAAATTGTTTTATTGATATTGGAATAGTGTTTGTATGAACTTACATTTTCAGAAAACTTGTGATACGAAACAAAATTGTCTCAACATAAGTAATCAACTAAAGAAGTTGCCTGTAGAGGTCTATGTTAGGCCTAACATGCTATAGACTACTATTTCGGGGTAACTAAACTATGTTGTTTCACCTATTATTATGCCCTTCTTGACTAGCTGTTCATGTTCTCGCCTGTTTCAAAAGATTCTGACTTTTCAAGAATGAAATGAAAATGCGGAGCGGCTGGTTGTATAGTGGGACTTTGATACATGCGTTCAATTTTTAAACTATCTACATACTTTACCATGTGTTGATGTGTTTGTGGGGGTAAAGATAAACATGTTCAAAATCATTATTCTGTATCTGTCCCTGCCTAAATAAACTTGAATAATAATTGTTATTTAAGACTATGAGCTTAACGCACAACGTTTTGAAAAGATTAGGCTACCAATTGTATCCATTTTTCATAAAAGCATAACAAGAATCCTTGATTACCCCACCATGTTCTATGTACAAGTTCCGCTGACATACAATCCCCCGCTAAATCAGCCATTTCGACGGATGAGAGTCTAATATCTCCCTAAATCTATGATGTATAACATTAATGACTAAGGATGAACAATGATCAACTTTTCTCCAAAAATGAGTCGGTGTCTCACAACATTGTGTGTCAGCTTTTTTGGCCTATTAAGGGACCTCTAAATGTTCTCTAAAAGGGATTTAATATGCATTGGGACATGAACCACCTTCCTCCGTGCCACGGGCAGTACAGTACTTCTGTATCATATTTACACAGTAGGCCTACTGAATCACATTGGTTTTCCTGCATTTTATTTCTTCAGAGCAAAGTAGGAGAAGGAGGAGTTAGAAACAGACCTTTTTAATTAAAAGGTGAGGGATCCTTTCTTTTTATACTTTAGCCACCCTTGAACTCCTCCTCAGAATAAAGTAAGCATCTACTCATACACTTTGACCCATGAACGATGCATTTTACTTTTAAAAAAAAGTTTGTTTTTTGTTAAGGATATGACCAGATATTTTGCCCTTGTAAGGCCACCAAAAAAACAATTATGGATTGTGTCCAAAGCGACTTACAGATGAAAATGACTTTAAAATGTGGTTAAGACTATGTAAAGGAAAAAAGTAATAAACAATAATGTCAATGCCATATCCATGACCAATAGCCTAATGAGAAGAAACAAACAGTTAGAGATGAAACTACTAAAGACAATAAATGAGCTGACAAAAGAGATGAGTGAAGAAGAAAAGTTGGAAATATCAGCTTACAAACTTGATGGTGAACTTTTATTGGGATTTGGCTAAAGGAGACTTTATATGATCCAGGACCAGATGGTTAGAAATGTAACTACCGGTAAGTGTACTGCCCCTAATTGTCGCAGCATTTTACAAAAATCTGTACTTTTACAAGTTTAAACCTCAATAGTTGCAACATATTCAATTGCTGGCAATTCCCTCAATTTTTATTTTTATTTTTCTTTAAAAAAAAAAAAAAAAACACTACACCTCAGATCTTTCAAAACCATATCACATATCACATTGTCATAACACATCCATCCATCCAGCCATCATATGATCTGATAATGTTTGAACCAGTTACACCCTAATGTAGGCTACTCAATGTCCTACACCTATGTAAAATGTTTACCCCTAGGATATAGTGTATGAGTCACAGTCTGGTCCAGGTTCTATGTTTCCTGTTCCTTGTCATGCCGTGTTGGTCATGTGTGCTAGCCCCCTCTTTCCACGCCATGTTGTGTCCTGTTACTGCCAGTGTTTCCTCTAGGATTTTTTTAAGCAGTGGGGGCAGGCCTGTCCGCGAATATAGAGAATACATAGAGAATATACTGCCCAAACATGCCGCATAAGACCCCACCTCTACATTGCAGACTTTTTTCTCTTCACATGGTGAAGTACACCAAATGCCATCAATCCAGTTCCAGATTTGATCTGGAAATTCTGGAAATACTATGTTGGTAAAAAGAGCAGTGTTTGGTAGTTGGGTCAAACAAAAAAGATAGAAAGCTATATGTTACCTGGCTCGACCCAATCTTCATAAGCAATGTTGCTGAAATCTCATCTGATAAATACATGTGGTCCTTGTCTTTCTTCACATGTGCCTACAGTTATCTATTCCTCAGTGCTATATTGCCTTCATTTTCTGTTGCTGACTAGGGCTCCACTGTTGCCCTGTGTGCCTGATTGTTGAGTTGACAGTTATGCAGCTAGGAGTCTTTTCACCTTATCATTGTGTTTGATCAATTGGGTTCTGATGGTAGTATTTTGGAAGAATTTTGGAAAATATGTGATTTCTACATCACAGAGTAGAGAGATATGTTTAGTGTTTTGTAAATCAATGTTTGTAGCATTTTGCAAAAAGTGTGAATGCTGTAAAAAAGGAAAAGTCATATAACATTACATAAAACAGTCTGAAAACAGGTTTGAATGAAACACCAATGTATGGCATTCAGCTAGCCATTCCAATTGAGCATTCCATTTACCTAAAGACAGTTATGCTAAGAGAACAGTAGAATTTGATGCAGGATTGTGTCTTATATGCTTTGAGAAGAAGTTTGTTGAGAAGTTTTGTTCCGCGACATACAGTATAATGGAAGTGAATAGGTGAATGCTGAGGCTTGACCTATTCATGTGGTTTGTCAAGGCTTCAAGACAGTTTTGTCTTTGTCTATTTTGTCTCGGAAAAAACGTATATTTTACCTTGCCGTAGTAAATACTTTTCAAGGCTTTTCAATACTTTTCAGCCAAATAGCAAGAATGGTTTTCTGCCTGAGAGACGCTGTCCTCTATGCTAAGTGCACAATATTCCCTATTACACCTTTGTTTGCCTGAATGTCTATCCTCAGTAGGCCTATATACTATAAACTTTATTTTCATGGGATTTAAAATGAAGTAAATCCCATTTTTTAGCGAAGCTAACAATGTGGTTATAGTAGGCTAGTGCAAATATGTGCTGATGTTTTGCTCCTTGAGTTTAAGGTTTCGCTAACTGTGGAATATTTTTTATGCTAGTGTTCAAGCAATAGATATAGCTAGATATACCTACAACTGTGAGGAAAAAAACCCTCCATGCCATGAAAAAGGAAAGGATATATTGAAAAGGATATATTGGGTGTGAAGCTGGAAAATATTAATTATTTCACTCATTCCCAACTCCTAAATGTTATTATTGATTATAAAATGTTACTTTTAGTTTATTTCATGATATCTTATTAGAGACACCACCTGACTATGACAAAATCTGCATATAACACTAATATAATCTGACCCAGTACAGGTAAACCCTCAACTTACTTGCCTTTGGTGCCTCTTTTGTTGATATAATGGAATTTCTAGATAGATAGATAGATACTTTATTGATCCTCAAGGGGAAATTCAAGGGTCTCAGTAGCATACAGACATAACACACAACATGCACTTACAGCACAATGGTAAACATAAGTATAAGTATAAACATATAACTAAACTCCACTGTACAATACAGACAGTAGAAGATAAGACAGATAAGAAAACTAACAAAACTAAATACTAAATACACTATATACGTTAAATCAAGAAAGTCCAATGTGCTTGAGGGTGATCAAGCATAAGACGCTTGTAAGGACAGGGCCAGGACTGGTAAGGTGCTAAAGGGAGTGAGTGTCATGGTGAAGGTGCAAACAGTAGTCCAACCATAGTCCTTAGTTATGTGTGCCTGGCAAGGTGCTCAAGAGAGTGAGTGTCATGGTGAAGGTGCAAAAAGTAGTCCAACATTAGTCCAACAGTGCAACAGTGCAAGAGTAAGGTCTAGAGACCAGCATAAATAATATGGACAAATAGGAGAGTAAAGTGTAATGTAGACAAGGTAAAATAAAAAACTATTTCAGTGCAAGAACAGGTTGAGGTAATAGGGTTATAGCCATTCATTCATTCATTCATTCATTCTCATTTGGTATACCCCGCCCTCTCTTTATTTATTAATGATAAAACAGTAAAAAAATATTCATTAACCTCACAAACTTAAAAAGGAGGTGGTCTGAGTGCAAAGTCCATATGAAGTTACAAATGAGTGTTAAATGAATTCCAGTGACCGGTCTACAGATCATTGGATGGATAATTAGATTGATCAATAGCTCCACCACGTTCCTACAGTACAGCAAGTCTCCCCTCCCCAATCTTCATTCATAAACACACACACAGACACCCATCCTTTAGCATAAAGTACCTATACATAGACCCTCTCTCTCTTTTCTCACCCCCCTCTCTCTCTCTCACACACACACACACACTTGCAACCTACCCTTCAGGGCCCTGGAGCCATGACGTTAGACACGCTTACCCCTGAACATTACATTTATGATTTATTTTTTACTCTAGTTCACAGAAATATATATGAAAGAAGGTTCTTGACAGGATCAGATCATTCAGTTCATTCACATTCAGTTTAATAATCCTAAAAACATAAACATAACTAAAACATTCCAACCTTTCTCCTTCTCACTCTCAAGCATGCAAGCACACACACACACACACACACGCACACACACACACACACACACACACACACAACCTACTCCCTCAGGGCCCTGGAGCCATGACATTAGACATGCATGACCCTGAACCTTAAAGTTCATCTTAAATGTAGGATTTATGTTTTATTTTAGTCCACAGACACATGGCTGAAACCTTTTTAGGCTCTTGGCATCATCACATCCTTGATTCTTTTATTCAGGTTCATATCACTAAAACTTGAAGCATACATACAGTCATACAAACCCCCTCCTCTCTCTCTCCCCCTCTCCACACACACATACACACACACACGCACACAGACCTTTGGCCCAGCCCCTACCCTCTCTCCACCGCTCTGCTGTCTGATACATTTTATTTTTTTTAATGACTTGATGAAAATCTTGATGAATTTGAATTTAAAACTCTGTTGATGCCAACCTTTTTTTATACAGACATATTCACTCCCATGGTCACCTCATGACACACACCACGCAACCCCAGCACATGAGACACACACAAACCCATGTACACACCCGCACGTACACATCCGTGTAGACCCACACACACACACAAACACACACACACATACACACACACAGACACCCCCTAAACACATGACTCATACAAAAGCACCCCCGCCAAATTCAAAAGCATCCATATTCAACAGATGCCTATACTGATGCCTATAGCTTTCTCTTGTGTCTTTTCTTAATGATTTCTCTTAATGTTTTCTCTTAGGGGCCCCACTTAGCCGCTCGCTACTAGGACCCACATTTTCAGGAGTTGATAAACTATTTTTACTTTGCTATCTTTACCCATACTTTTACACCGCTTTTATTCTCCCTAACAGCGCCGCACATAATTGCTCGCGCATGACACTCCTATGACATCCCCCAACAGGACACCAACCATGACCAACACATCCGTGTACACCCCCACCCCTGGACACACGCGCACCCATGACCATCACATCCGTGTACCACCCCCACCCCTGGACACACACACACACACACACGCACACACACATCCCTGTACACCCACACCCCGGACACACGCTCACCCATTACCAGCACATCCGTGTACCACCCCCACCCCTGTACACACACACACACACACAAGCCTCCGCCCCTGTCCAAAAAACACGAAATGGCTAAAAAAAAAACATACAAAATGATCATAAAAAGTACAAAAATGACACTAAAACCTACAAAACTGCCAAATTCACTATCTCCCCGCAGACACACACACACACACACACACACACACACACACACACACACACACACATAACCCCTCCCCCAGACACATGAATCCTACCAAAAGCAACCCGCCACTTTCAAACAACCTGTCAGACTTCAAAGACCGGATGTCCCGCCCTCAACGGAAATCAAAGACCTTTGACCTTCATTAACCGGAAGTCCCGCCCACCCTTCACTTTTTAATTAGTTGATAATTGAAGGTATGTACATACTACCTTCTCTACTCTGGAATCAAGGACACGGATGCGCCTGTATCAACTTGCATATTCACTGGTTTCCCAGCTAATTCTAATTTGGCAAAAATTCCATCCTTTTTTCCTTGAGCGGTGTACACTGTAAACAGGTGCAGTACATCATCCTTACAATCATCTGAGTCATCAGTTTCTGCAGTTGTGTTCACCACTTGAGCTTTGTCACTATGCTTTTGTAACCAACATGGATAGCCAACTTGCCCATTGTGATTTATCAATAATTCTCTGGTGACCCCTAGAGGGCGCACGAGACAGGTTCAAACAATCAAATAATAATAAACAACTGCTACTACAAATTAGAAACAGACGTTGGAACGGATCACTATTTTTTATTGAATTATTTATTTTGAGTGCACTCTCTTTTATTTTTGGGGTTTATGTTTATTTTGTTATTTTAAGTTCAAATCTCAAGGGAATTATTTATTGAAAGGTTACATAAGTGCCGGCACTTCTGATAAACTAATATTATAGTTATATGTTAAGAATTGTTTTTTATTGTATAAGGAAAAGTGATTTGACACCATAAGTATATAAATCAAGTAGCAATAGTACTAAATTGAATATAGAGTCAAATAAAATAGTATAACATATAACGATTAAAATAGATCGATCAATACATACAATAAATAAAGGGTATATCAAATAGGGTTTAAATAGATTATAAATAGATTTTTAAATAGAATATTAATAATATATACAGTCAAATGAAATAGTTAATATATACATATCACAATAGTGACAATAGTTTTTCATATTTCCACTGATACCTTAGAATAGAATAATATATGATTGCATAGAGTGAATTGAATGATATTTGAATGTTAAAATAAATATATTTTGTATTTAAAGAAGAATCTTTGAGAGTGGTGTGTTGTCTTGGGGTGAGTCTTTGAACTGTGGTCTAGCAATAACCTAAACCAGTCTCCTCTTGAACCTAGAACTTAGAACTAGACTGTTCCCGCACAAGCACAGGCCCTTCCCTCGTCGTGCGGGTTACACTTTGTTTTCTTGCAGACTCTTTTTAGATGTCCGACTCTTCCACAGCCGTGGCATGTTTTTGTGCGATAGTAGCATTCAGTTGACTGATTATTGTCCTTACCACATCAATACCTCTTCCTTTTCTCTGTAGAGGAGCGCTGTTTAGCTCTTACATCCTCCTGCCGGTTGTAACATGAACTGTTACTCTTTTTGTGATGCCGCCGGTCACCTGAAGTGTTGAAGACTGCCCCTTTTGGTTTATCAGCATGATTCTCTGTTCAGAATAATTCTGCAATCAAAATGGGCTTAGACTTAAAATGCAGTGACAGGGCACGTGTGATATTGTCGTATGACACTTCCGTAACCTTCTGAGGTGCAATCAAGTTTTTCAACAGTCCATATTCAGTGGGACCCAAGACACTCAGAAACCTGTCTGCTTTCTTCCCTGCATCAATCTCATTTGCTGACAGACATCTTTCAAATCTTTCTAAATATGAATTAAAATGTGCTTTCTTACTTTCAAATTCTGGGACTCTTCCTATCAATCCTATCCTACCAAAGTGTTTTCTTTATGTAATTTCCACTCTTTCAGCACAATTCTTTCCCTGGCTCTTTCTGTTAATAGTACGGTGTCTTGTGTAATCCCACTGGATTTTCTTGTAAAAATTGATTTTTTTGTGTGCATATTTTGCTAGTATAGAGTCTAAGGAACAAGATTTTTTTTGATTTTCACAATCCGTTTTCACACTTAGATGACATCATAATTTATATATAATGCATAATTAAGACTGGGACTACTATCACTTGGGGTCAAATGTGAGAAAACACTGGTAAAGAGGGTATTTTGCCTAATTTTTGGGTGCTGATTCTGAATATCATATTTACTTAGCTGATGTTTTAGTTTTAAACCTGCTAATTAGCATTTGCGGCCTAAAACTGGCCTCCATAGGCAACATAGAACGGGTGAATAGGGTAAAAAATGTAACTCCTTGATATTCTTATGAAACTTTACTAGTTGATTATTTATGTAGAAAATATATGTTTATGCATGTAATTTAACAATATCTCATTAATTATACACTAATTTGCATAAATTTCAATTACAGACATCTGAATATTGGATAGTTAACATTGAATGTAGTCACATTCAGGTTTGCCTTCAGAGCTTTTTCTGGATTCAGAGCCTTAAAAGAATGGCTTGTTCAAGCGCCAGTCCTAGGTTATGCCGATTTCAGTCATCCATTTATCTTAGAGACAGATGCAAGCCATGCAGGATTGGGGGCAGTTCTGTAACAGGAGAAGAATGGGTTACGGCGACCAATAGCCTTTGCTAGCCAGGGCTTGCGGCCAAGTGAGAGGAACATGTCAAATTATAGTGCCATGAAACTCAAACTCCTTGCAGTCAAGTGGCCAATCACAGAAAAAAATTGCAAGTATCTCCTGGGTAACAAGTTCACCGTGTACACAGACAACAATCCCCTCCAATACCTGCAGTCAGCGAAACTGGGCGCTCTGGAACATTGCTGGGTTTATCAGCTTGCCCTCTTCATTACAACAGCATATCGTCCTGGGACAGCTAATCGCAATGCAGATACCCTTTCTAGACTTCCCACAAGCCCCACTAACACTTTGCAATCTGTGTCACACGGCCTGGACGTCCCCCTGCCGCTTGCCATAGCCAACATGCAAGCCTCGAGTGCACCTATTATATCCAAGACTCTTGGATGACAGAATCTTGTATAGTGGACACCATCCCTGGTCAAACCAAAAGAGACCTGAAAGTTCTGCAAGGGACTGATCCCTTTATTTCCAGATACCTGTAGTTTTAGTGACCACATACCCGTTAAGACAAGTGGAGTGGTTCAGTTCTGATAAAGATATGCTCCAGGCGAGAGTAGCCAATACCATTACCGTATTTACTCTAGTAGGCTAGGCTAATGATAGTACTGATACTATCATTATTATTATTATTATTATTATTATTATATTATTATTACTGATATTTAGCTGACATCATACCTAAAGGAACCGTATGTAAGAAATGTAATTCAATTAATCATAAAATGGCCCTGATTTGTCAATAGACATTAGGAAAGCATGCTAATTTCAAATACTTATATCACTGACAACAGTAGTCCAGCCAGGATATCGTCATTTAAAAAAGTGAAGTTGCAGCCCTCAACTGATGTTGATGTTTACATATTTGTATTTTAGCCTGATCCGCCACCCTCCACCTATCTAGTAATCACAAAATCAGTAGTGTTTCGGCATCTGGGTTGCCAGCTCTGTTCTAGTTACCACATCTGCGGTGTACACCGCTCTACAGTATTTTGAAAGTGTAGTACCAGTTTTGGCCAAAATCCTACATACGGTTCCTTTAATGATTTAAATTTGTTGAATGAGTTTTTTATATTTATCCTTGTTCGTCATCAAGGTTTGTCAGTTACAAAAGGAATGAGAAAATCTGACAACATACTGTAGACTGAGTACATAATGCTGTAAAAGCAAACATATGCGGACACAGTAAAAATACAGAAATAAAAGCTCAAGTTCTGGATCAACATAAGATTTTGTCATAGTCATCTTTTTGATTTGAAACCCAAATTTCTTCAGTGAACGAAAACAAAGGAATTGGCCTTTCTGTTCCAGTACTTTTGGAAGAGATTGTATATCAAATTTAATTCCAAGTCTCATTCCTTTTCAACCCACAACACTTAATGTATTGATCAAATACTGCTATGTGGTTTTGTCCACTAACTGGTTATGTTTGATAGTTATTTTTATCTCGGACGTGTCCTCGCCCAGACAGAGCTTTATCTCCCTGGTGTGACTGGCGATGCCGGTGTAACCTCTGTGGCATAACATCACTGTCTGAATCACTGATGTTTGTAGATGATAGGGGTAGCTCATCCATGTCATCCTCGTAGTCTTCCACTTTCTTCACTAAGTACTTTGCTAAGAACAAAAGAGCAAACAAGACTAGATTAGACAGACATTTCTATGCATATCATATTCTAAACGGTTTCTGTGCATGCCCCCCATAACTACATTAGAAATTTGACTTGTGGTATCAGGTGTACAAGCCAATTCATCGGCATCAGTAGAGGGCTGTATTAATTTGTACATGCTGCTTTCTAAAACCCAAATTATAGACCTTGGACTTAAAGCAACACTAAGGGCTCTATCTTGCACTCCAGCGCAATTGACTTTGTATACTCGCGCTTTTGTCCTATTTTGCAGTCAGCGCATATTGGAATTTTCCCTCCACAGGTACATGTCTGTAAATTAGGGAATTCGATTACGTCCACGGGGGCGGTTCAGCGAAAAGACGGGGCGTGTTCCGGCGCAAACGTTCCCTGTTGATATTTTGCAGTTTCAGAAAACAATTCCGCCACAGACCAGGAACTCCCTGGTCTAAAGTCTGTGGCGCAAATTCAGATGCTATTTTAAGGGCGCATGTATGGCCACAGGCCTGCAGGAATGAATGCGTTGCACACCAATCTACAGACACCCCCAGTGCACAGACGGAAACATTCAAAGCCTTGTGTATTATAGCAACAGCCCTATTTATTTTGTCTTGTTTCAGTTGTCCTACAGTAATAAAGGTCTACTACAATCTAGGTAATTTAGCTTTTTACACATAGGCAAATTCAGAAACTGTTTGGTGCTGCTGTCAGTTGAGCATTGTATAGTTTAAATGTAGCCTATTAAATAATTTGAAATGATACTTTGAATTCAAGCAGAAACTCTTCTTTAATAATTGCTTGTATAGCCTAGGCTACTTGAATATGGAGATCATGTACTCCATGCAGGGCTCCAGAGTGCGACCAATTTGGTCGCATATGCGACCTAATTTTTCAGAAGTGCGACTAAAAAAAATCGGAGGTCGCACCGGTGCGACCAGCTATTCGAGTCATCAGTTTCTGCAGTTGTGTTCACCACTTGAGCTTTGTCACTATGCTTTTGTAACCAACATGGATAGCCAACTTGCCCATTGTGATTTATCAATAATTCTCTGGTGACCCCTAGAGGGCGCACGAGACAGGTTCAAACAATCAAATAATAATAAACAACTGCTACTACAAATTAGAAACAGACGTTGGAACGGATAACTAACAATACAGAAAGATAGAAGAAGAATATTAATCAAAACAAGAATAATATTGACCAAACAGAAATCAAACACATTCTTTTGACCGAAAAGCTTCAATCCTGATAAACCACTTCCTGAACAAAGACCTCGTTGGACCATCGTAACAGATGGAAATGTATTAATCACTTGAATCCTGACTGGTTTTTTGATTACCCCTTCAACCACTCCTTGAGTCTATGCCTTGGATACCTCGAATTTCCTGCTGTCATACCCTTTCCTGGACCATCATCCTCATCGCCATTCTTCCTTGCAATATTCCCAGAATTTGAACCCCCGCCTTCATCCACTTTCCACCCAGTGACTGTGGTAGGATCTGGGCAAATACACCCACACCCACGGACTGTGACATTGAGGAATTACAATCCATCACTATTTTTTATTGAATTATTTATTTTGAGTGCACTCTCTTTTATTTTTGGGGTTTATGTTTATTTTGTTATTTTAAGTTCAAATCTCAAGGGAATTATTTATTGAAAGGTTACATAAGTGCCGGCACTTCTGATAAACTAATATTATAGTTATATGTTAAGAATTGTTTTTTATTGTATAAGGAAAAGTGATTTGACACCATAAGTATATAAATCAAGTAGCAATAGTACTAAATTGAATATAGAGTCAAATAAAATAGTATAACATATAACGATTAAAATAGATCAATACATACAATAAATAAAGGGTATATCAAATAGGGTTTAAATAGATTATAAATAGATTTTTAAATAGAATATTAATAATATATACAGTCAAATGAAATAGTTAATATATACATATCACAATAGTGACAATAGTTTTTCATATTTCCACTGATACCTTAGAATAGAATAATATATGATTGCATAGAGTGAATTGAATGATATTTGAATGTTAAAATAAATATATTTTGTATTTAAAGAAGAATCTTTGAGAGTGGTGTGTTGTCTTGGGGTGAGTCATTGAACTGTGGTCTAGCAATAACCTAAACCAGTCTCCTCTTGAACCTAGAACTTAGAACTAGACTGTTCCCGCACAAGCACAGGCCCTTCCCTCGTCGTGCGGGTTACACTTTGTTTTCTTGCAGACTCTTTTTAGATGTCCGACTCTTCCACAGCCGTGGCATGTTTTTGTGCGATAGTAGCATTCAGTTGACTGATTATTGTCCTTACCACATCAATACCTCTTCCTTTTCTCTGTAGAGGAGCGCTGTTTAGCTCTTACATCCTCCTGCCGGTTGTAACATGAACTGTTACTCTTTTTGTGATGCCGCCGGTCACCTGAAGTGTTGAAGACTGCCCCTTTTGGTTTATCAGCATGATTCTCTGTTCAGAATAATTCTGCAATCAAAATGGGCTTAGACTTAAAATGCAGTGACAGGGCACGTGTGATATTGTCGTATGACACTTCCGTAACCTTCTGAGGTGCAATCAAGTTTTTCAACAGTCCATATTCAGTGGGACCCAAGACACTCAGAAACCTGTCTGCTTTCTTCCCTGCATCAATCTCATTTGCTGACAGACATCTTTCAAATCTTTCTAAATATGAATTAAAATGTGCTTTCTTACTTTCAAATTCTGGGACTCTTCCTATCAATCCTATCCTACCAAAGTGTTTTCTTTATGTAATTTCCACTCTTTCAGCACAATTCTTTCCCTGGCTCTTTCTGTTAATAGTACGGTGTCTTGTGTAATCCCACTGGATTTTCTTGTAAAAATTGATTTTTTTGTGTGCATATTTTGCTAGTATAGAGTCTAAGGAACAAGATTTTTTTTGATTTTCACAATCCGTTTTCACACTTAGATGACATCATAATTTATATATAATGCATAATTAAGACTGGGACTACTATCACTTGGGGTCAAATGTGAGAAAACACTGGTAAAGAGGGTATTTTGCCTAATTTTTGGGTGCTGATTCTGAATATCATATTTACTTAGCTGATGTTTTAGTTTTAAACCTGCTAATTAGCATTTGCGGCCTAAAACTGGCCTCCATAGGCAACATAGAACGGGTGAATAGGGTAAAAAATGTAACTCCTTGATATTCTTATGAAACTTTACTAGTTGATTATTTATGTAGAAAATATATGTTTATGCATGTAATTTAACAATATCTCATTAATTATACACTAATTTGCATAAATTTCAATTACAGACATCTGAATATTGGATAGTTAACATTGAATGTAGTCACATTCAGGTTTGCCTTCAGAGCTTTTTCTGGATTCAGAGCCTTAAAAGAATGGCTTGTTCAAGCGCCAGTCCTAGGTTATGCCGATTTCAGTCATCCATTTATCTTAGAGACAGATGCAAGCCATGCAGGATTGGGGGCAGTTCTGTAACAGGAGAAGAATGGGTTACGGCGACCAATAGCCTTTGCTAGCCAGGGCTTGCGGCCAAGTGAGAGGAACATGTCAAATTATAGTGCCATGAAACTCAAACTCCTTGCAGTCAAGTGGCCAATCACAGAAAAAAATTGCAAGTATCTCCTGGGTAACAAGTTCACCGTGTACACAGACAACAATCCCCTCCAATACCTGCAGTCAGCGAAACTGGGCGCTCTGGAACATTGCTGGGTTTATCAGCTTGCCCTCTTCATTACAACAGCATATCGTCCTGGGACAGCTAATCGCAATGCAGATACCCTTTCTAGACTTCCCACAAGCCCCACTAACACTTTGCAATCTGTGTCACACGGCCTGGACGTCCCCCTGCCGCTTGCCATAGCCAACATGCAAGCCTCGAGTGCACCTATTATATCCAAGACTCTTGGATGACAGAATCTTGTATAGTGGACACCATCCCTGGTCAAACCAAAAGAGACCTGAAAGTTCTGCAAGGGACTGATCCCTTTATTTCCAGATACCTGTAGTTTTAGTGACCACATACCCGTTAAGACAAGTGGAGTGGTTCAGTTCTGATAAAGATATGCTCCAGGCGAGAGTAGCCAATACCATTACCGTATTTACTCTAGTAGGCTAGGCTAATGATAGTACTGATACTATCATTATTATTATTATTATTATTATTATTATATTATTATTACTGATATTTAGCTGACATCATACCTAAAGGAACCGTATGTAAGAAATGTAATTCAATTAATCATAAAATGGCCCTGATTTGTCAATAGACATTAGGAAAGCATGCTAATTTCAAATACTTATATCACTGACAACAGTAGTCCAGCCAGGATATCGTCATTTAAAAAAGTGAAGTTGCAGCCCTCAACTGATGTTGATGTTTACATATTTGTATTTTAGCCTGATCCGCCACCCTCCACCTATCTAGTAATCACAAAATCAGTAGTGTTTCGGCATCTGGGTTGCCAGCTCTGTTCTAGTTACCACATCTGCGGTGTACACCGCTCTACAGTATTTTGAAAGTGTAGTACCAGTTTTGGCCAAAATCCTACATACGGTTCCTTTAATGATTTAAATTTGTTGAATGAGTTTTTTATATTTATCCTTGTTCGTCATCAAGGTTTGTCAGTTACAAAAGGAATGAGAAAATCTGACAACATACTGTAGACTGAGTACATAATGCTGTAAAAGCAAACATATGCGGACACAGTAAAAATACAGAAATAAAAGCTCAAGTTCTGGATCAACATAAGATTTTGTCATAGTCATCTTTTTGATTTGAAACCCAAATTTCTTCAGTGAACGAAAACAAAGGAATTGGCCTTTCTGTTCCAGTACTTTTGGAAGAGATTGTATATCAAATTTAATTCCAAGTCTCATTCCTTTTCAACCCACAACACTTAATGTATTGATCAAATACTGCTATGTGGTTTTGTCCACTAACTGGTTATGTTTGATAGTTATTTTTATCTCGGACGTGTCCTCGCCCAGACAGAGCTTTATCTCCCTGGTGTGACTGGCGATGCCGGTGTAACCTCTGTGGCATAACATCACTGTCTGAATCACTGATGTTTGTAGATGATAGGGGTAGCTCATCCATGTCATCCTCGTAGTCTTCCACTTTCTTCACTAAGTACTTTGCTAAGAACAAAAGAGCAAACAAGACTAGATTAGACAGACATTTCTATGCATATCATATTCTAAACGGTTTATGTGCATGCCCCCCATAACTACATTAGAAATTTGACTTGTGGTATCAGGTGTACAAGCCAATTCATCGGCATCAGTAGAGGGCTGTATTAATTTGTACATGCTGCTTTCTAAAACCCAAATTATAGACCTTGGACTTAAAGCAACACTAAGGGCTCTATCTTGCACTCCAGCGCAATTGACTTTGTATACTCGCGCTTTTGTCCTATTTTGCAGTCAGCGCATATTGGAATTTTCCCTCCACAGGTACATGTCTGTAAATTAGGGAATTCAATTACGTCCACGGGGGCGGTTCAGCGAAAAGACGGGGCGTGTTCCGGCGCAAACGTTCCCTGTTGATATTTTGCAGTTTCAGAAAACAATTCCGCCACAGACCAGGAACTCCCTGGTCTAAAGTCTGTGGCGCAAATTCAGATGCTATTTTAAGGGCGCATGCATGGCCACAGGCCTGCAGGAATGAATGCGTTGCACACCAATCTACAGACACCCCCAGTGCACAGACGGAAACATTCAAAGCCTTGTGTATTATAGCAACAGCCCTATTTATTTTGTCTTGTTTCAGTTGTCCTACAGTAATAAAGGTCTACTACACTGTAAAACCGAACAGTACAAGTAAAACAATGTTTTTGATTTGTAAACACTCAAAAATGAAAAAAAGTTAATAGTACTCTAATCGTCTGTGTTACTTGAACAAATTTGAACTTTTAAGTTGACAGCACTCATCCGCTTTAAGTAATTTGAAAAAATAGAAAGCGTGGGAAACTTCGCAAATTGTAGCAAATTTGTAGGCGGATCTTCTGCCATACGTGGACCTTGTGTACAGCACCAACGCCGAGTGACAAGCGACGCCGGCAACGGTCGACCACCAGATGACAAGAGACGAGAACAAGAGCAGTGAAAATAGACAACGAGAGAGGAGACGACGAGAAGAGAGAAAAACCGCAATTAAACGTAAGTGGAAAAGTGAGGTGCATGTTGACCATAAAAATCATATTGTTTAAAAACCCGAATGTTTGAAAATATTGTCTTAGGCTACGTGACGTAACTTTATCCGGTTAGAACTAGCTAGCACTAGCAGCTAAGAATTTGGCTGCTGTATGCCAGCACTTGCTGGATCAGCCAGCGATCTAACTCAATTTGCCAATGTGAGTACTAAAAATATGAACTAATTAACCCCAGTTAGCACTATTTAACACAATAGCTTGGAAGTGCAAGCTTTGTGGTGCACTGCTTGATAACAGGGCACAGGTCCTGCAACATTATCGTTTACAGCATGTTAGCAATGTTTCCTCCATTAACGTTAGTCCACTGTCATGTTACTGACTGTCTGCACATTTAAGTCAGTAGCCTAAATTCATTTGACACGGTCACACACAGTTCATGCTCAGTCAGAATGTGTATTATTCGCATGTCAGCTGTGTAGTTGAAAACAACCATTTAATGTGCAAACTGTTCTCGGCCATTTAAGGATGCATTTAAAGTGGCATTTAAAGCGACATCATGAGATGGTGGATTGTCCTAATAGAGATTGTCAGTATGTTCAAATGTGTATTCGTCCTTCAATTCACAGATTCAGAAGTTGATGCAAACAACATTGGCATTGAGAAGGAAGGAGATCATATCAGACGTCCTTCCCCGCAGACATAGCCTATTGGTTCGGTGGTGGCCTGCAATCATGTTGGAATCCCAGGTAAGCATTTCTTTTGTACAAATACTTGGAATAGATTCATTTCATGTGTGGTTCTGACCAAATGTGTTTTAAATCTTTACACTTACCCCCCTATTTTGAGTTTTTGCTCGAAATTGCACACCGCCTACTAACAATGGCCCTGTTTCCACATACTAAGAGTGCTTGACCCCCTTTGAAAGCAGAGGTCTTGTAGATTACAACTCCTCCATGGACTTAAGATAAAAAGAATGCTTTGGTTTCAGAAGCTGTACTATCAAAGAAAGGTAATCCTATTGAATTGCATTTTGTAGTTATTAACTGGCTTGACTCCATGTTTTCTCATGCAGGGATCCTCAGATGTAAATATCCGACGTGCTGTGACGCTCCGTGGCCTTCCTTTCTACCTCCATGAGGATGATGCCACTTTTCTAAAGACATGGGATGTAAGTAAGTATGTTTTCTATTGACATGACAGTTAAAGCGTAACTGTGGCATTAAGCGACCCATGGCCTGTTGTTTCGAGGTCAACGCATGCTATTAGAATGAAAAACAATGAGAAAATTGAGTACAACATAAAGCAAATACTGGTCCAGCAGCTTAAATGGGTGGTTCAGGATTTTGGACATAGGACCTAATTTCCAAGTTAGCAAGTGTGTTATTTATCAGTGGAGACCGTTTTTAACACGTTTCACCCAGTCCTCGTCTATTCAGGCGTTATATTTATTTGCCTCGGTGTACTATGGAGTGGGTAAGACTGTTTTTAGTGGCAGGCTTACACATACTGTTGACTCGCGCCAGCCTAGCACCTGCGAACTCTGCAACTAGAAGGACTGGATGAAACGTGTTGAAAACGGTTTCCAACTTGTGTTTTTATCTTGGATCTTGGCACAAGGGATTATAACACCTAATCCTGTGTATTAATGTAATATCACACTTGGTAACTTGGAAATGAGGTCCTATGTCCAAAATCCTGAACCACCCCTTTAAACTAACCTAACAAGGCATTTGAACTGAACTGAAACTAAAGCCAAATTCCCTGGTAGGTTATCAATAGCTGCTGGGCCACTACTCAGTCTATGTTGCACCAATTTTTTAAATTCTTTTAATTTTATTCTTACGAACAGCCGTGACCTCGAACAACAGGGCTATGTGTCGAATAACGCTGGAGTTACATTTCAAGCTTTTGTTTTTCTGTTTGTTTTTTCACCAAGAAACTCCAGGGAAGTTACTTAGTATTATTTCAAGTAATTATTTCAATAATGCAACTGCCCTGGAAAAGTTTGAAGATAAAATGTTAAACTTAATATGACATGGTATCACTTGACATGTAATGCCTATTAGATATTCAATTAACACACAATTGTTCTTTGTTCATTTCTTCAGGTCTCTCAATCGGAGTTCCCAGATATTGAGGACCTTACTGTTGAACTCATTCTGATCAGCACGAACAGTGCAAATGCATCCCTCTGCCCAAAGAAGACTCCTGTTGTTTTGGATTGAAATGATTGTTGAATTTCCTAGCATTGGTCAGGCATTTGTCATAAAGTATCTATCTATCTATCTATCTATCTGTCTATCGATCTATCTATCTATCTATCTATCTATCTAGTCTTTATGCCCTTGATCTAAACTGTGTTTATTTGAATTTAGCCTCCACTACAGCCCTGTTCTGAACTCCAACCTGTATTTGTTTCCATGGTTTACATGAAAATAAAAGATTAAGAAGAATTTCACTGGCCTTTGTCAACCTTTTTAATAATTTTCTTTCAAGTCCTTAGTTGAAACTAATCAAAATTGACAAGTTTGTTCAACTTTCTGGAAATTAAAACTTAAGTTTTACATTTAATTTAAAGAATTGGTTGAAGCAAAATGAAATATTTCAGGCTGACATCAATAAATCCAATTAAGCTATCTAAGCTTAATTTTATTAATTACCGTGAACTCATGTAGTTGATGTTTCTTTAACTTAAAAAAACCTTGTTGAACACACTCAAAATTTGCTAGTGAAGACTAATTAAAAAAGGTAAGTTTCTTTGACTTAGCAAAACCGAGTTACTATTACTTAAATTTTTTTGTGTAATCGGTTTCACCAATTTTTTTGAGTTCAATTAACTTGTCGGGTTTTACAGTGTACAATCTAGGTAATTTAGCTTTTTACACATAGGCAAATTCAGAAACTGTTTGGTGCTGCTGTCAGTTGAGCATTGTATAGTTTAAATGTAGCCTATTAAATAATTTGAAATGATACTTTGAATTCAAGCAGAAACTCTTCTTTAATAATTGCTTGTATAGCCTAGGCTACTTGAATATGGAGATCATGTACTCCATGCAGGGCTCCAGAGTGCGACCAATTTGGTCGCATATGCGACCTAATTTTTCAGAAGTGCGACTAAAAAAAATCGGAGGTCGCACCGGTGCGACCAGCTATTCGAGAGAGGAAAAAGTGTCCGCATTGAAACTCTACCTTTGCTTCAATAACAGACACATATTTGGCCAATATCGTGGTTTAACCCTTAGAACCCGATTGACGCAAAGTGCGTCAAAAAACACACCCCTTCTTCTCTGTTATATTGCTCCGGAACGGTTCATCGCAGCGAGATGAAACCTTTATTGCACGACAGAGCAGAAGTGGGGCTTTCCAACGAGACTATACACTTGTCTGTACGATCAAGTATGAAAATAAAAAAAAATCATGAAATTAAATCAAATTGCATCATATTTACAGTCTATACTTCTCTGCGTTCACCTGCACACACATTACTCTAGTTTGAATTACTCGCGAACCCGTGATCGCATCGATATGGCAAGCATATCAGATGAAAGAGGAGGCACAGGGCTATCCATTGGTACCATGTTTATCGATCCTTCGGGCTTATAAAACCAGACGAAGTGACTGCAAAATAATAACGTCATGTACACAAACCAACGCTGCACACTCATTACTCTCGTTTGAATTACTCGCGGACCCGTGATCGCATAGATATGCCACGCATGTCAGATGAAAGAGGAGACTCAGAGCTATCATTTGATACCAAGTACATCCTTCTGGGTTATAAAACAGACGAAGTGACAGCAAAATAATAACTTCATATAGCTGGACTTACCCCACGTTTTTGTCTGTTCTTGTGGCAAAGCATGTTTATAATCCAATGCTATCATGTGTTTCTCTAAGGCAAAGCATGTTTATATTCCGGTTTTGAGATCCTAGCAAATTCCTGCATGGCATCCAATTCAAGGCTCACATTGCATCCCAATTTGTTCAACAAATAAACACCTTTTTTGCCTTTACTTTGTTCATGGCAATGCAGTAAAAAGTTGAGAATTATTATGACAGCATACACACAGGCACGCAGGCTAACACATAACCTCAGGTCAAGTCAGGTCAGATCAGTTCGTGTCACAGATATGGAGCTCAGAAAGGTCACTATAAAAATGGCATTTATTTCCGTAAATCACACAGCAAATATTTCTGTAAATTGCTCAGCCCCAGAGTATCCCTCCAACATGGCAATTATATTGCCCGATTCAGGACAGTCTGCCCTACAACCACATGAAATGCATGTAGAGCTGTGAGCTTGCTATGGTGAGATACATGTCAAAATATAAGAATTTTTATAATACACTTTTTATATTTTAATTCTTTAAAAATCAAAATAAAATCAATGCTAGTATTAATACATGAAATGATGGCAGATCTGAATAGCCTAGACTCTCCTGAAGAAAACAATATATAATATATGTGTGTGGCACTTACAATGACCAGAATAAATCCTTATGAATAAAGGTAGTGAAAATGCCCTAAAAACAGCTTAGGGTTCTAAGGGTTAAACAAATCACAGATAGTGAAGGGCGGGACCTCCCCTCTGATTGGCGGTGGCAGTGCCTGTGTGTAAATTTAAAAATGTGTGTGCTGCAGAGAGAGAGAGGGAGGTCAGAGACCCGTCAGATAAACAGAGTGGATGTAGTTGCATACAGTGTGGTCACATAGGCCGAGATAAATGTCCCCTCTCCCCACTGCCTTTCAGCGGCTGGCAGCAGCAAACCGATCAGACGAGCCCGAGATGATGATCAAGTTTATCGTTGCCTACGATAGGCCTAGTGAAACTTCCCTTCACCAAGTTCAGTCCGAAATAATTATTCACCAGAAAAATAGTTTGAACGTAAAGCCGACGTACAGGAATGCCACTTGCGCCAAATTTATAGGAGTCATTGCAGATGAAAAGACGTCTTAAAATTGTGAACAATGCATACAAGGCCTTCGCGAACGACAGAGATACAGATATCGCCGAAAAGGAGTGTGTCATTGACCGCAGTTACATGCAGGGAGTAACCCGGTTTTCAACAGCAATATTCGTTTTGCGCGCGAGTTGTGTAAACTCATTCTGATGGCATCAATCAATTTAATCCGGTATTTGCAGCAAACCAAACATCGCTGCTACATTTAAAGCCCGAATATTCCCTGCATGTATACAGTGGTCATTGTGTACGGTGAATTGAATGGACACATTTAGATCGAGCATGGCAAGTCATTGCAATAGCCTATAGGCCTACCATTTCGTTACTGCATTAACCATGTTCTTATTGAAAATTTAAAAATACTAAAATTAAAAAGTAAATTGCATTGTGGCGCTGTCAAATGATTATTGCAATCATCATTGCAAAATCACATAAAAATCCCCCAGGCTACTTGGAACATCTCTTTAAATTGTGCTCAAATACATTTCTATGGAAGATGCTAGCATGGCGAGCTGGTTTAGCCAAGGCCTAAAGATCATGAAGGATAGTATGTAAAACATTGAGCCATGAGATGTGCAGTTTGAAGCCCTTAAAAGATGTGCACTGTTAATTTACTCACTGTTATTTTTATTTAATACATCTTGAGATGTTTTAAGTTTAAATTTCAGCTCAGTGAAGCACTTTAAGCACCAACACTTCATTAAGTTACTTTTCTTGTAGAATTGTAAATCATAAGTCATAGGACAACCTATATAGGACAGTAATTAAGGAAAAAAAGTGAACCTGCTGTGGTGTTAAATGCAATGTGGTTGAAAATTTGGGTGCGCCTAACTTTTGTGCTGGTGCACCTAAGAAAAAAAGTTAGGCGCACCAGTGCAACCAGTGCAAAAAGTTAGTCTGGAGCCCTGCCATGGCTACCTCTGATCAGACAGAGTGATAGCCAATGAGGCCTATCACTTTCAGTGCTCCATGACAGTTGAAAATACATGCATATTTAAGGGTAATGCAAAGATTATGTATTTAATTAGGTGTGCCCGACCGATTTGAGGGCCGCTTGGGCCAAATATGCCAGGGCCGATTTTTGGTCCCAGTCCGCACCTGGCAGGTGGTGTCCATGTTAGGGGTTGAAGGGTATGGCTGGGGACAGTGGTCCTTTGCCTTGATCACTGAGGAGGCTTGCACAGGATGTCCTAGTATGAGGGAGGAAGATGAAAGGTCTGAGTGGCTGGGGGAGGTAGCAGAGGGTCCTGTACTGAATCTGTTGAAAAATGTGTTCACCTCACTGGCCCTATTCAGACTCCCCTCAGCCTGATTCCCCTTCACCTTAAAAACTGTTATGGTTTTCATACCCATCCACACATCTCTCACATTGTTACTCTGGAGCTTGCTCTCCAGCTTCATTCTTCATTCTCTCTCAGCCTCGCTTTCAGCTCCCTCTGCACGCTCCTCTGCATCTCTCTGTCACCATCCCTAAAGGCTTTCTTTTTCTTATGTAATAACTCCTTTAGATCTCTGGTGATCCAGGGCTTGTTATTGGCAAAGCATTTTACTTTCCTAGTTGGTATGACATTGTCAGCACAAAAGGTGATGTATTCTGTTATACAGTCCGTCATTAAGTCAATGTCATTACCATGGGGTTCACAGAGCACATCCCAGTCTGCAGACTGATCTCATGAAACTGTGTATGTATGGCACGCCAATGACCACTAGCGTGTTATCTAACGCATAACAGCATTTTGGCGTGTTTATCAACGCCATAACCTAACCATAAACCTAACCCTAGAGGGCACCATATACTTGATGTTGATTTACACGCGGAAGTGAGACAATAAGTGGCGTGTATGTTTACACAGCGTTGACATACACGCTGATAGCTCAAACACAGCAGTTGGCTATTTTTGAAGTGGCGTGTATATCTACGCAAAACCATGATGGCAGGTTGCAGTCTGTGACTTCAAAGCACTCCTGCAGAAGCTCATTAGCTTCCAGTGACCATCTCCTTACTGTCCTTGTAGTCACTGGCTGCTGCTGAACAATGGGTGTGTAAGTGGGTGTGAGGAGAACCAGGTTGTGGTCTGATCTGCCAAGTGGGGGTAGAGCTGTGGAATTATTAGGGGTTTGCACGGCGTGTCATCAGATTGGGACGTTGGAGATACTTGTATCATAACAAAGCATTAAGCACTGAAATAAATCCCTAACGTCGTCAAGGAAAATGGTTAATTATTGCTGTGTTTTAGGTTGTACCATAGGTCAGACCGAGAAAAACATCTGGAGTAGGTATCGACTTCCAAAAGTTATTAAAAAACCAGGGAGAAAGGAGAATAATAATTTCCCTCACAGGACCAAAAGAGTATATATACTTATACTTAATGCCAGAAGTTATCAGAGGAAGGGGGGCGCTTGTGGTTGGACTTGGGGGGCGCTTGTGGTCTCCCTCACCCAACTCGTATGGATCTGCGCTGCCAATAAACCGTAATTTCTCGAAATATCGCACCTTTTCTTGTGGTCTAAGTCCTGCCCTATATGCCTTTGCATCTTGGACGTGTTTTGATTGATTGATCTGTTATTCACAAGCACAACAAGCCCCCCTCCTGTCTTACCGCTCAGCCTGCAATCTCTATCAGCCCGCACAATCAGAAATCCATGGACAGTGATGTTAGAGTCCGGAATATGCTCCTGCATCCATGTCTCAGTGAAACACATTGTACTGCATTCACGATATTCCCGCTGTGATCTTATAAACGCTCCAAGCTCATCCATCTTGTTTGCCAATGACCTCACATTCCCCATGACGATCGATGGAATATAAGGTTTGAATCTCCTTCTCCTTGCTTTCCTTAACACACCAGCCCGGCACCCTCGGCGTCTCCTCCTCCAATCCTCAGGGATTTGTTTTTTCGTTACTGGCAGTAGGCCTAGGTCTAATGGTGGTTTGGAGAGCGCTATCAGCTGGTCACGAAGGTAAACAATGTGGCCATGGCGAGCCAACATAATAAATAAAAATAATAAATACAAATCCGAAAACGATATATACGCGATTTAGGCACTTGCATCTAACCCAAATATGTCGGTGATAGTGACACAGACGTTACTGACGAAGAGGAGGAAGAATTATGGAGCCCGACAGCAGTAGAAAGATGATTTTGTGAACAGAAAAACTATACTATATAAAACTATAAGTCCTTTGACCGAAATGTAAGTGTGAAGAGTGACAGGCTCAAACAGCACAGAAGAAGTCTGCAAATTATTCGCATCTTAGAGAGGATGTCTGACTGAGAGTGTCAAAAGGTGTTTGATGCAATAGCCTATCAATGGTGGAGAACAACATGAGATTCCACTATTTTCAGCAATTACCTTAGATAAGAGGAACCTTCTCTCATTCCGAATAGCTCTATTATAATTTTCTATTACATTTAGTAATTATTATGTGTTTGCCTGTCTTTTTTTCTTAGATGCTGTCAGAAGAAACCCTGTCTACTCTGCTGCCACAGACGCAGATATTGCTCAGGCCATCAAACAATGGTGCTACTGGACTGGGGATAGGGAAGGGGCGGAAAAAACGCCGGCCACCAGCCATGAATCAGCCAATTAATGAATTGAAATTTAATCAAATGAATAATTAAAAAAATAAATACAATTTATCATGAAATGCATTTAATCTTGTTTTTTTTTGTACAAACTAGGGCTTTCAGCATTAACGCGTTACTCGCGATGTGATTAAGGACCAAGCATAATGCGTCATTTATTTTTAAAATCACATTAATCGCATGCCGCCAAAAGATTTTTTATTTTACACCGTCACTTCTTCTGTTATCAACGATCCTCTTTGGCTGTTACTATTTTAACCCTTTGATGCACTGTTTCTTGTCCTCAAACTACCACAGACACTTCCTAGTAGGCTTCTGTCTAGTCAGTAGTCATGGGCCTATTCTCAAACCTCTATTTGCTTACAGCCTCTCTCCTCAGTCCACGGTCTTCGAGCTTGTGCACCGGAAATCGTTCAAAGCCCGACGTCTTCGATATTCCCGATGCCCGATATTCTCTGCAATTTGCGTGTCTGTTCATTATAACCTAACGAGGTGATGTGCCGCATCATCAGTAATTGACGTCTCTTAAGACTTTGAATGCGGCGCTGTGCAGGTGGACTAAACCATTTTGCACTTTAGTAAGGGAGAGTGAGAGTGACCTTAGACTAGGGGTGTCAAACTCCTATTCGGTAGTGGGCCGGATTTGTTGGAATGAGACCTCGTGGGGTGCCGTCAATGTCATTGTCATTTTTCTGCATGGGTATCAGTGTTGTTAGATGATATCACGTATGAGCAAACAAGTACAAATAATGTACTTTGTCATATACTGCTCTTTCTCTCTTGAAATGCCCTACTTCCATGTTAGTTTTTCTGCTTTTTCCTTCCTAATGATGGTTTGTAGTGCTAAGTTTAATCAATTTATCATATCATAGAGATATTGCTTATTACACATTATTGAAGACAACTGGATGTGAATATCTTTTTTTCTAATTTTCCCTTCCTACCCAAAACATCTGGGGGGCCTTGTTTGACACCCCTGCCTTAGACAGTCTTCACTATTTTTTGTATACAAAATTCAGTCAGTCAAAATTTTCATTTTAACATTTAATTTATAAATAGAAATATTCAGGTAAAATATAATATATTCCAGACTTTTCAAGGGCCCTCTCCTCCATTGGCACCCTAGTAATCAATCCCACTTTTCCCCCAGTACGTCCGACGCCCTTGTTCTGCTTTCCAACTGTTCTGAAACTCAACTGCCTCAGCTGCCTGTGAGCAGCTTTTCAGTTGTGCTGGATTTCTGTTCACTGCAAAACGAGCAAAGATGATAGCAACTAATTTGAAAATCAACTGCTGCTCAAACTTAAAGGAGAGCTCAGGCGATATTTCACATAGATCTCTGTTTCTCAGTCACTACTGTTGGTATGAGAATTTAACTTGAATTTAACTTGTACTTGAGTAATATTTAATCAAAGTATTGGTACTTTTACTTGAGTAGCCTACAATATTTTAGTAGGCTACTTCTTCCACCTTTGCTTATTGCTTACTTTTATTTATTTATTTTTAGTGCATGGGACTCTTAAAGGTAGCCTAATTGGGTGAAATATCTAATTAATAATATCCCAGATTACCCGAATCCACCCATAATTGCGATCAGTCAATCAGAAAAGCGTAGCAAATTGGTGCAAAACCTTTTGATTTTGAACTTGCCCCAATTTATGGAAAGAAGCCTTTTCCTGTTAGCCAATCGAAGGGCGACAACTGGACTCTAATGAATCCATGTAAACCTATCAGTAAACTGTTCGTGGAACGGACTAGTATTTCGACCAATTACTTCCTGAACCGTGGTGAGATCACCAATGGACTCTACTGGGGCGGGCCCATTTGAGTAGGAAGCTTTGAATTAGTGCGTCTCTTGCTCACGAACCGGCAAAGAGGTATTGTGTTACTGGATGTAGCAAAACTTAACGATAGACCTAGTGAAGGACTCACGATGTTTTATTTAAGCGGTCTATATGTGGCAGTAACTCTTGCTTTGGTACCCAGTATTAACGTTAATGCTTTAAAAGACGGAGATTGTGAAGGTGAGTAGCCTGATATCTTTCTTCACCGTTAACGTTAACCTGCAGAATAAGGTTAGGTTTGTAGGGTAACGTTAACGTGGTCTGGAAACAGCCTCTTTAGATCCTTTAGATTTAGATTCGGCCTACTTTAGGTTCACGGTTTTACTTTAACGTTAGGTTAATGATGCTAAGTTACCAATCATTAACGTTAGCTGTAACGTTCAAGCCAGCCGGTATGGTTTACGTGAATTATAGTGTGCTAACGTTAATCGTTAACGTTACACAGATGGCTTAGGTGAAGTTAACGTTAGTGCTAGATTTAACCAGTTAAATTAATGTTCGAAAGCGCGATCGTGTTGAACTTAATGTGAACATAATTTAGCGAAGGCTAAGCATAATGTGCATGCATGTACTGTAACCACCCTGACTAAACGGCACGGTATTCAGATATTCACAGTTTTCCGTCTCTCTGTCAAGGATATTGTCATTTCAATGCTTGGGGGTGTGTGTAAAATAATATGTAGCAGCTAGGCCTACGTTATATGAATAAACGTCACTCTTGAATGTTCTCTATGTAGCTGCTAACGTTAGCGTCAACATAAGCTTAAACGTGAACTAGCCTACTGCATTTCGGAGTTAAGAAAACTTCGAGGTCCAAGTCGGAAGCGCTGGAATGCAAGTTGAAAAAGAGTCCTGCCTCTTCAGGTGGACAACATGGGACCCTGTCACTACACCAAAGATTGTTAAGGCGGAGCAAGATATTTCATCAGGAGCCACTTCCGGGAACCCGGATCGCACGAGGGGGGGTCAATATCCCCCTTTATAGAGTGTGCCAGTGACTTCCGTTTTACTTCCGCTACAAGGGACCTGTCTTTCAAAAAAATATGAACGGGAGTTTATATACTTCTCCAGAATATATCCCGCCTCCTAACTTCCGTATCCATCCAACTTCCGGGCGTGGATTGTCTATGGGAAATAACATGGCGTTTTGAAAGATCGTACCTGTCAAACTCTGTAGGTGACAAAGTAGAAAAAGCTGCTGGGCAGATTGACCTACACACTTCTGCCATCTAGTTTCCACTGGATTTTTTGATTTTCGGTGCCGTTTAAGTAGTATAGTCTATAGTATACTACTTAAACGGCACCGACAATCAAAAAATCCAGTGGAAACTATATGGCAGAAGTGTGTAGGCTAATCTGCCCACCAGCTTTTTCAACTTCGCTACCTACAGATGTTTTACCGGTATGATATTTCGAAACGCCATGTTATTTCTCATAGACAATCCACGCCCGGAAGTTGGATGGATACGGAAGTTACGGAGGCGGGACTTATTCTGGAGAGGTCAATGGAGAGATAACAATTATTTTTTGGTCCCATTTGAATTGTGCCACGAATTTCACATATGATGTGTGTGAATTTAAAAGATAATTTTTCACGTCAAGAAAGTACTGTTGTTCGATAGACTTCAAAAGTTATGTTGGTTTTGTACGAATCAGCTCAGTGGACTACATCTCTCGTCTCGAACGATGTACGTCACCAACGTAATGAAACGATAAGATTAGAAGCTAGCTGATAGCTGTTATGCTAGTTAACGTTGCATCTTGCTGCCTGCTATGTCACTTAACAGTATCTAAGGTACAGTCTATGGACGAATACAACTTACCTGATGTGTTTAATCCTCTGACTCATGGTATTTTCATCGGCAAGGAAAGCCCAATTAAGACCTGTTGCTGGTATGCTTGTACAATCTAGTGTGGCTGTGAATGAGCTAACGTCACTAGCGCGACTGATGGGTTTGTAGTCGTTGGAATTACGATCTTTCACAATGTTGTAATTCAATAGTTACGAAACAAACTGCAAATGTCTTTACATGAAAAATTGTCTTTAAAATTGACAAACATCATATGGGTAATTCAAGGCACAAGTCAACCGGGACCAGAAGATAATTTATTTTTCGCCATAGACTGGCGTTTAAATTTTTTTGAAAGATGGGTCCCATGGAGGCAAGTGGAAGTGGCGTCACTGGCACACTCTATGCAGAGCAGAGGCAGCGACTGCTCCATTGAAGTATATGGGCATAGCTCAGAATTTCACCACATATGCTAAGGTCTTGGTTCTATAGAGTTAGGAATGTGAATTTCGTGCACGTTTTCATGATTCTCAAATTCTTCTGAACATTTCAAGTACATTTTTAGTATTTTTGAACATTCCAGTCCGGAGAAAATCGACCTTATCAGGTGTGCGCCGGTTATTTATGCCGTTGCTGTAGGCCGGTTGCAACATACACTCATCAATACGTCATCGACACGCCTCTTTATGCAGACAGGATTCGATCCCCATTTCGCGCCCATAGACATGAACTACGACGAAGTATCTTGCTCCGCCTTAACAATCTTTGACTACACTATGCTCAACATGTTTTACGATGGTTTACGACAGTACATGATCGGTTCTACGCTTGCGTGATTACCAGTATTATGCGTCTTTCCATTTGTCTCGTAAGTCCCCCGCCCGAGTTGGAAAGTGTAATGCTGCGTTTCAGTGCCCATCCAAACCAATGGTATCCTAAGTGAAGTATAGCTCCTACTTCAAAGCGTTCCAGGCAATTGTAGTGGAATGTAAACAGAAAACATGGTCGACCGCCGCGCTAAGCTGATACTCTTCTTTTTTTTTTTTTTTTTGTCTGTTCTGGAGCCGTATGTAAAAGCGCTGCATTTCGCTATGTAAGATAACTGGGTACTTTGACCGTAGGCTATATCTTCATGCAAACAGATAATAACGACATAATTTCGCACCATAATATGAAAAACAAGTTGTGTTAAAATGGCAGTGTCTAAAACAGGGGTGTCCAAACTACGGCCCGCGGGCCATCTGCGGCCCGCCACACACTTTAATCCGGCCCGTCGAGCATTTATTAGTTTATCATAGATCCGGCCCGCCACGCACTTTAATCCGGCCTGCCGAGCATTTAATTAGGTTATCATAGGCTGCTCGCTGTTTTTTTCCAGCGATAGACGACGTTGTGAGTAACTTTAGGCTACTGCAAACTGCTTTACACTCTTCTTAGAGAGCGATGTCAATGTCAAAACGGCTTGTTACATCGAGATACATAGTATCTCCTTTGCAGTAGATCTAAGTACGTTATGCTACTCCATTTAATTGGGAATGCATTTGAGCGTGCATGCACGACAGGGAGAGAGCGAGGTAGGTTCCAGCTGGCTTGTCATTGTTGATAATTGATATCTACTTTTTAAATAAGAAACTTTTAAAAGGAAATCGCGATGGCAACAGTAGTTCCCACTACTGACCACTTATAAACTGTGAGACGGCACGAGCCATAGGCACAGCACTAGCCATAGGTTATATTTGAGTGGAGCTGGCAAAAAGAAGTGAAAGTGCACCATTTATAAATGAATTGACCGATCCCAAGCCCCGCCCCCTTTTACTATGTCACAATGAGGACTTCGGAGGACCTCGGTCAATTTTGAATTTTCTAGTGTCCATTCTGTATGACAATACGCCGGCTATGCGAATGCTATAATGCTTCTTTTGCGAGTAGCCTAAGTAACTAAATAACTAAAGAGCTCAAAAAGGTTAAAAGATAAGCCTGGGATACTTGTAGAAGTGACATCCGATATCCTGACCGTGTGAAACGTTAACACACACATAGGCCTAACTTTACATAACTTTGGATAGGCTGCTACTTTTCAGTAAAGAAATCTGAGTGTGTATGAAAATGTTCCCCTTATTTGTATTCATAACTACACACAAAAACATAACTAAATCTGGTTTCCACTGTTGAAACGTCAACATAAGCCTACGCAAAACATTAAACATAAACCTTGCAGGAACTGAACTTCATACGATTGGAAGACACGAAAAAGGCTACACCTTTAATCACGTATCGCCTTACACACAACAAGAATACTTTCAGCTTTGCTACCTTGCCATGTTTAACTTGGATAGAAGACTGTTCACAGAATTAAGCTAATGATCAGTTTTTGAACAAACGCAAGCCTACTGCGATGCATTATTGATGGCTGAACGAGAGATAGCCAATGTCTTCTACAGATCGAATCATGTGCAGATTCAAAACTATGCAATGCAGTCTCAAAATCTCCAATATTAGCCTAGACCTAGGCTACTGCATTGCCCACATTTAAATTAATTATAGCATAAGCGGGCACTGATGAAGTCTAGTGCAAGACGAATCACGTCTGCAAACTGCAGATATGTCATGCGTGGTATGGGTTTGAACTCGGAATGGTTTCTTTTCAATACACTTCTATCATGTTTATTTGAACTCCTTCTAAAGCAGCCATTCAAAATAATAAGTAGGCTATCGGCCGACCGAAGAGAAGCTATCTCTCCACCTCCCCAACATGAGCTGCTTAACAAGCTAGTCACTCTCCCAAGTTGCGTGGGAACCAATTGGATCTGCAGCACTTGGTCCCGTCTTCTATTAATCTTCGAAATATGGTTAGATTTTGTTATGGACACGTCAACACCATATGTTCGCACAGACCTGTTTATTGAATCAGAGTCACATCTGCAGCAAATAAGGTAAACTACCTGCTCGGGATAACGTGCTAATTGTTTATCCAGTTAACATGCATCCCATTAAGATCCACGACACCGGATTTGTTTGTCCTCAATTTGTGGTGTTCCACCTCGTTGATGACAGCGGACATTGTGAATGTGTCCTTCTGCATACTGAAGGCCTTTCTGACCTCTGTTTTTTGAATATATCAATATTACTTGACGCCCAGAAATCCTGCATACACTGTTGCACTTGGCTAAATGGGGGTGCTGCGTCCCCATGTTCAACACGCGTTCTCGCACACTTTCCTGCTAACTTGTCCGACTTAGCAACAGTAACTATGGGACTGATAATGGGAGGAGGGGTTTGGGATCGGTCAATTAAACAACATCAAATGAACGGTATTTCTTAAGAAATTAATAGTGTCTTTAATAACATTGTACTTTAGCATTTATTATTTGCTTCTGCTTCTCCTTCCCCGATCGTTCTTGACTACTGATATCCCACCGCTGCCTGATATGTGATTTGATTGGCAGATTGTGTGAACAAATAGTGAGGGGGTGTGATACATTTTTATCCAATCGCACGTCTTCTCTTGTTAAGTCCCGCATCAGGCCTTCACAAGGAATCACTGCATTTTCGGTACTAAACAACCATTAGAAATCATATGTTTGGATTCGGCTTGATTGATGGCTACATCTGACTGATTAGCCAATCAAATCGACCTGTTATGGCGAGGTAGGCAGGTCTGACTGCAGTTGGGCCTGCAATGTTCGAATAGAATACCCGGAACCATTCATCACAAATTTTGACGCTGTCTGTTTTACGTGATGAACTTCGTGAGCAACTTCTGTCAGTCAGACAGACAGACATTCACTGGAAAAGTACATGTCCAACTGGCATGACTATGGTTATAGTTATGAACAGTAAATTGACCGTTTTTGTTTAAAAAAAATATATTGATACGCCTTCATTAAGCAAAATAATATAGGCTAATGTAACGTTACAGTGTCAGCTGGACTACATGTTAGCAAGATGCACATAACGTCAGCTAGCTCTGCACGTAGCTGGTAACCTATGCAGGAATTGGGAAGTTTTGTTTCATGTTTATTTGATAACATAGACTTGTAGTACAGTAGTACTATAGATGCTTGTTATCTGGCCCTTTTCTATATAAAAAAAACAGTTTTTGTGCTGTTTGCAGACTGCAGTGTCTTCTTGGTTACTCTACTTTATGCTAGCTTGAAGTTGTGTTGGGAGTTGGTGGCTTTGGTGAATATGTCTGGATCGGCATCTATGTGAAAACTGTCATTTGTCTTTGGTTCCCTGCCCTGCTAGTTTAGTCCGACTTTTTATCTCTCTGAATTTTGTGAAAACTAGATGTACCGCAGAGCGGTACAAAATATGACCGCTGCCCAGTCCAGCACATTTTTTCCACAAAAATAAATCACGCTGAAAGGCCTATATGATTCTAACTGTCTCACTAAATTGCATTATCCACACTCAATTCTCACTGATATCTGCTAGACAACAAGTACCAAAACATGATTAGTTCATAGATTTCACATGTAAAATGAATTTTATACAACCCCACCTCCATCTTGCCTGTTCATAATTCTGAGAAATTCTTGAATTGTGTGCATGTACATGTTTATGTTATGCGTGTGTGTGTGTGCGTGCTTGTGTGTGTGCCTGCGTATGTGCCTGTGCATGCAAGCGTACATATGTCTACTGTGTGAGTATGTGTCATACGTATGATTACTGTGAATGTATGTGTGTGTGTGTATCTGTTTGTGCACATGTGTGCACATGAAATGGGTTAACATGACCCCTGGAGGCAAATACGGAAAAAAATGGTCATCCTAGGCCCTAAAGTTCTCAAGATATTCACAGAGAACTGTGTCTGCCCTACCCTTCTTTCGGGGGGTCCAGTCCAGCGGGGGGGCTACAGATCAAAACGAAAAATTACGGTTCCATGCTATCCATGTGGGGGTACATGCCCACCAAGTTTTGTGTACCCCGGTCTTTCAGTGTCCCGGGAATCCTTGTTGGTGTACGTCACTAAATGTACACATAAATTATTTTATTGTAAGGCCCCCCATGAACGATGTCAGTACACAAGTACACAAAACTTGGCATGCATTCGGAGGGTGTCATAATGATCCTACACTTTTAATTTCGTGCAGTTTTGACCTTGTCAGCCAGAGATATTGTGATGAAAACACCTAATTTTTTGCTTTTTCATTTTTAACTAGGTGGCGCTATACATAAAATAAGTGGTAATGGGATGGGTTGACATGCCCCCTTAAGACCAACATACATAAAAAAGGTGGACCTCCTAGGCCCTACGGTTCTCGAGATATTCACAGAAAACTGTCTCCGGCCACCTACAGGCCAGTTGGTGTATAGTAACATAAATTAATTTATTGTGTGGCCCCCCATGAACGGAATTCCACGAAACTTGGCGTGCATACAGAGGGTGTCATAATGATCCTACACTTCCAATTTTGTACAGTTTTGACTTTGTTAGGTCACAGATACCTTCAATTACAACACCTCATTTTTACTTTTTTGTGTTTAACTAGGTGGCGCTATACATGAAATGAGTGGTTATGGAATGGGTTGACATGGCCCCTTGAGATCAACATACAAAAAAAAAATTTTCCTCCTAAACCCTACGGTTTTCGAGATATTCACAGAAAACTGTGTCTGCCCTACCCTCCTTTCGGGGGGTCCAGTCCAGCGGGGGGGCTACAGATCAAAACGAAAAATGATGGTTCCATGCTATCCATGTGGGGTTACATGCCCACCAAGTTTCGTGTACCCCGGTCTTTCAGTGACCCGGGAATCATTGACAGAAATTTGGGCATGCGAAAAAGAAAAAAAAAAATCTGACTAAACCTATATGACCTCCGCTTCGCTGCGCGGCGGTCATAATTATTGGTGAAATCAGACCAGGCTATCAGACATTCTAAAATAGCCAACAAGCAGTAGCAGCATTAGGGCAATACACATAGATATACGGCAATAAATACATCTGGTGACTTTTATGTTTAATAGCTTGGTGGTGTGCTGTGACATTTTTTTAAAAATAATTTTCTGTTGAGACATTTTCTCATAGTGTAGGCCTACCGCAAAATAGCCTATGTTTGGCAAACACTGTAGGATAGCACCTAGAACAGTTGCACTGTAACATTAACGTTAGAGCTACAGCTAAATAGGAGAGCCACAGTCTGAAGCAAGTTTGCTGATGTCAGATTAAACTACTAAATGGTTTGGACACATCATTGTAGACCGGTGGCAGTGCTATATGTGCGTGCGAGTCATGAACATAAAGTAGGCAACCGATAGCCTAAATATTTCAAAGTAGTCTGCACAAACCCATACTTGAGTACACTTGGTGTTCACTTTCAATATGACATGGACTAAATTGCACATCTTTACTGGACAGCAGCAGGCAGCAGTTTATAATGTACTTGTGAATATGGGTGGTAATTAAATAGCCTAGCAGCCTACTTCCCTGCTGAGGATGATCTGTTAACCAATAAGCAATCAGAGCATTAATTGTTTGTGTAACAAAGATTCTAGTGCTACACAGACTTGCGTAAGAGAGAGAAAATTATTCCCCCCACCATGAAATGCTGGGAAATTGCACACATTTAACGCTGAAATGTAAAAAAAAAACAAAAAAATCTCCACCATAACGCCCCCCTATTATTATTTTTGTCAAAAAATAGTCATCATTGAAGGCCTACACTGAACGCACGGTCCGCCACTGATATATACACACATTATTTTTTGTTGTGTGGCCCACCGGCCAATTTTCAAAACCCAATGTGGCCCTTGAGTCTAAAAGTTTGGACACCACTGATGTAAAACAACCCCACACGCAGAGAAGTAAAGTTTATAGCCTATTCCGTGAAGTTTTACTTCTCACGAAGTGTGACTCCATGGGCGCCGCCGACTTATTTTGGTGAGGTCGGGGTTGGACGAGCTCCCTCGAGTTCACCGGTAGGAGGTTCCACTTCGACAGGCATCCCAGTGCACTTTTCTTAGTTGGAGGTAGGATAAGTCCCACGTCCCACTGGTTTGGATGGGCACTGGAACGTACCATAAATTACCCAGCTTTCTTGTGGCTTTTCACGGAGGCACGCCCCCTTTAACTCGGAGATCTTGAGGGTACCCCGAGTGGACCGTACGACCTTACGACAAACATGGCTGCGCCCATAGTTGAGATGAGATGACATGTATTTTCTTTGCATAAACTGTGTTGGTAATTTTAATGTCGATGCAATGCTCTTACACACTAGATTACATTGCTGCTTCATTCTGGCCACCAATTCATGCATTGCACGGTCTTGCTGTGCGTGCAATACAATGTAACGATTTGTTTTCCAGCCGGTATGCTAAAGAGGCTACATGTAGCACAAAACAATAACAATGAGTAGTCTGTTAATGTCCCTTGTGGCTCGAGAGAAACGTGACAGCATTGAAATAGGCATATAGGCAGTTTGCCCACCCCTGGCCTAGGCTAAGCATTCTGTAGCCTAATTCGTTAGAAAATTAAAAAAAATGGTTGCACTTCTTTTTGCTAATTTTCACATTTAGCAACAAGGGTAACAAACGTTTAGGTCGTGCGGCCTTTGTGCGTCTGTGTAGCCCAAATTATTAAAAAATAAACTTTTCCGTGTCATACAACACAACTATTTATTTTAACATCATTACATCTATTACTACATCTATAGACTATTTCCAATTTGTATTATATTAGTGACTCACTTATCGTTTTAATGTTTCCAGATGTTTGATATCAGGACGTGAGCTGTCAGAACTGACAAGTTGAACGTTGTCTTATTAAAACGGACCCACCGCGGTGACGTTTTTGGTGGAGGTGTTGTTTAATAGTGAGTCACTCAGAAGAAAGCAAACGTTTGGACAATAAGCACATCCACACACTATGTGGAGGTAAACTGGACAGCATAGCCGTGGGAAGTGGGGGTGCTGGGGGTGCGGCAGCACCCCCTGCAGGAAAGCACACGTATTTATATGTCATACCACTCACGATCAGAAAAAAAAGAAGCTCTTTGTCCCCCTGTCTATTATTCTATTATGCACTAAAAAATGTTACATTAGACCTGGGAGATCTAAACAAAAACTAAACAAAATATAGCTGCAAGCAGCAATGAGGGGGCCAAGCAGAATAGGCCGGAGTAGCCACGGCGACAAGATAGAACTCAGCAGAAACCCGGGATCAACAGGGCTGAGTATTGCCAATGCCTCCGCCAGCCAGCCCCCCCCCCCCCCCACCTAATCACCCCAGCCCGTCCCACCCCGTCCTGCCCTGCCCTGCCCTGCCCTTGCACGCACGCATTAGAATTAACTGGATGGAACATGTTGTCATCAGTTTCACATCAAAAAATAAAAGATTGATAAAACACATCAGCAACTACACATCAAAATGCAATATTGCTAATGGCAGCACCCCCTACAGGTCAAATGTCACCAAATGTTTTGAGCGTCCTCCTAATGGGGTCATGAATATATGTAGTAACTTTTGTTATGATACATGGCAGGGTTGCTGAGATATGAGCTCACTTCCTGTTTGGCGGCTTCGCCACCAATTACGATTGGCTGTTATGGGCGAATGCTTTCGTCAATTGTTATAGAGAGCAATATATTGATAGGTTATGGTCTGAAGATGGTTTGTGCCAATTTTGGTGAGGATCCGCTGAAATTTGTGACCTGCGAAAACTAGTACGTGTTTTTGATTAAATCCAATATGGCGGCCGAATCAATTACGATGACATCACAAGTTGGCTTGGGTCGACCTAAGGACCTCCAACAGTATTATCAGACACCACTAGTGCGTTCTAATTCTATGCACAACCGCAGCTACAGGCCAAAAGGCATGTTTCTTAATTACAGCGCCCCCTAGAGGTCAAAGGTCACCAAATTTCTTGAGCTTCCCCCTGATGGGGTCATGAGTCCATATACTAAGTATGATTATGATAGATGAATGGGTTGCTGAGATATGAGCTCACTTCCTGTTTGGCGGCTTCGCCGCAAATTTTGATTGGATATTACGGGTGAACGGTTTAAGTTCCGAAGACAAAACACCACAACTTTTGTGAGGCTTGGTCTGAAGATCATGTATGTCAAGTTTGGTGACGATCGGACAAAATTTGTGACCTGTGAAAAATTAGTTTCACTTTCACTAAAATCCAATATGGCGGAAAATCCATCATGGCGGAAAATGACGTCATAGGGTGCGTTGAACTAGGCTTGGTCCAAGGATTCCAACGATACTTCATTTTTGATAATCGGCCATACGGGTCAAAAGTTACGTGCGTGAACGCACGTCCAACTTTGGCCTGTTGGTGGCGCTAGAGCCCTGGAGGTGCCGACATGAAACTTGGTGAAATTAATCATGGGACTGTCCCTAATCAGTGTGCCAAATTTCACAACTTTTCACCAGACGGTTCTATGGGCTGCCATTGACTTACATTGGCGGAAGCGTAATAATAATAAGAAAAGGTAGAAACACAATGGGTGCCTTCGCAGCTTCGCTGCTTGGCCCCCAAATATAGCTGCAAGCAGCAATGAGGGGGCCAAGCAGGCAGTTCAGCAGTCCAGAAGTCCAGATTTGCCATGCAACTCAATGCCGTGGCATCAGGCATATAGCATTAAGCAGTCACAACAAGTTCCATGTCAAACAACCCAAGATTGGCTGAGTTACAAGGTCAAGTTTCACATCAAAACATAACTGATTTTGTGTGGCTGAACCAGGGCTGAGTGTCGCCGCCCCCTCACCCAGCCAAACCACCGCCGCAATCGCCCCTGCCCGTCCCACCCCGCCCCACCCTTGCACGCACGCACGCATTAGAATTAACTGGATGGAACTCGCTGTCAACAGTTTCACATCAAAAATAAAAGATCGATTGAGATATGATCATGCTTGCTGTGATTTCAATGCCCCAATAGAGGTCAAAGGTCACCAAATTATTTGTGCATCATCAGGATGAACCAGACGGTTCTATGGGCTGCCATTGACCTCCATTGCAGAATAATGCAGCAACTACAGGCCAAAATACATTTTTGCCAATTACAGAGCCCCCTAGAGGTCAAAGGTCACCAAATTTATTGAGCGTCCTCCTGGTGGATCCTGAGGACCATGTACTAAGTTTGGTTTTGATACATGAAAGCGTTGCTGAGATATGAGCTCACTTCCTGTTTGGCGGCTTCGCCGCAAATTTCGATTGGCTGTTACAGGCGAACGCTTCTGTCAATTGTTCCAGAAAAAAATACACTGATAAGGCATGGTCTGAAGATGGTCTCTGCCAATTTTGGTGAGGATCAGCTGAAATTTGTGACTTGCGAATACTTATTCATGTTTTTGATTAAATCCAATATGGCGACCAAATCAATTACGATGACATCACAAGTTGGCGTGGGTCGGCCTAAGGACCTTCCACAGTATTGTCAGACACCACTAGTGCGTTTTAATTCTAAGCACAACAGCAGCTACAGGCCAAAAGGCATATTTCTTAATTACAGCGCCCCATAGAGGTCACAGGTCACCAGATTTCTTGAGCGTCCCCCTGATTGGGTCCTGAGTCCATGCACCAAGTTTGGCTTTGATACATGCAAGGGTTGCTGAGATATGAGCTCACTTCCTGTTTGGCTGCTTTGCTGCAAGTTTCGATTGGCTGTTATAGCCGAATGCTACTGTCAATTGTTCCAAAAAGCAACGCACTGATAAGGCATGGTCTGAAGATGGTCTCTGCCAATTTTGGTGAGGATCCGCTGAAATTTGTGACCTGCGAAAATTTGTAACTGTTTTTGATTAAATCCAATATAGCGGCCGAATTAATTATGATGACATCACAAGTTGACTTGGGTCGGCCTAAGGACCTCCAACAGTATTACCAGACACATGTTTCTTAATTACAGCGCCCCCTACAGGTCAAAGGTCACCAGATTTCTTGGGCGTCCCCCTGATTGGGTCCTGAGTCCATGTACTAAGTTTGGTTATGATAGGTGAATGGGTTGCTGAGATATGAGCTCACTTCCTGTTTGGCGGCTTCGCCGCAAACTTCGATTGGCTGTTACGCGCGAACGGTTTTAGTTCCGAAGACAAAAAGCAATGCATTAATGAGGCATGGTCTGTAAATGATATCTGTGAAGTTTGGGGTCGATCGGACAAAATATGTGACCTGAGAGGACTTTTTAGTGTTTTTGATGAAATCCAATATGGCGGAAAATCCATCATGGCGGAAATTTACGTCATAGGGTGCGTTGAACTCGGCTTGGTCCAAGGATTCCAACGATACCTCATTTTTGACAATCGGCAATACGGGTCAAAAGTTACATGCGTGAACGCACGTCCAACTTTGGCCTGTTGGTGGCGCTAGAGTGCTCTAGGTGCCATCATGAAACTTGGTGACATTAATCATGGGACTGTCCCTAATCAGTGTGCCAAATTTCACAACTTTTCACCAGACGGTTCTATGGGCTGCCATTGACTTCAATGGCGGAATAATAATAATAACTAGAAAAGCATTTCCTGAAGGAAATACAGTGCATGAAAATGCAAAAATATGATGAGTTCATATGGTTAAATTATTTGCTTGGTAGATAAGGTTTAATATAGTTGGAATGACTGAACAGTTAAATAGGTTAATAATTGAAATGGTTAAATTATTTAGGCAGATAGTTGACGATAACTAACAGTTAGAATGGCTCCAATGTTTGCTAGTAGTTATGCTAACTATGTTAATAAAGATAATAATGTTAACCAAGTTACTATGCTAACTAGCATGTTAACAATGTTAAAATGTTAACTATGCTAACCATATGACTTAGCTAACCTAGCTAATAATTTGTATTAGTTATGATAACTATGTTAATTAGCATGCTAACATGTTAATTATATTAACCATGTGACTTAGCTAACTTCGCTAATCATTTTTAGCAGTTTTGCAAAAAATGCTAACTAGTATGCTAACATGCTAGCATGCTAACTATGCTAACCATGTGACTTAGCTAACTTAGCTAATCATTTTTAGCAGTTTTATAAAAAATGCTAACTAGCATGCTAACATGTTAGCATGCTAACTATGTTAACCATGTGACTTAGCTAACTTAGCTAATCATTTTTAGCAGTTTTGCAAAAAATGCTAACTAGTATGCTAACATGCTAGCATGCTAACTATGCTAACCATGTGACTTAGCTAACTTAGCTAATCATTTTTAGCAGTTTTATAAAAAATGCTAACTAGCATGCTAACATGTTAGCATGCTAACTATGTTAACCATGTGACTTAGCTAACTTAGCTAATCATTTTTAGCAGTTTTATAAAAAATGCTAACTAGCATGCTAATATGTTAGCATGCTAACTATGCTAACCATGTGACTTAGCTAACTTAGCTAATCATTTTTAGCAGTTTTGCAAAAAATGCTAACTAGCATGCTAACATGCTAGCATGCTAACTATGCTAACCATGTGACTTAGCTAACTTAGCTAATCATTTTTAGCAGTTTTATAAAAAATGCTAACTAGCATGCTAATATGTTAGCATGCTAACTATGCTAACCATGTGACTTAGCTAACTTAGCTAATCATTTTTAGCAGTTTTGCAAAAAATGCTAACTAGCATGCTAACATGCTAGCATGCTAACTATGCTAACCATGTGACTTAGCTAACTTAGCTAATCATTTTTAGCAGTTTTGCTAAAAATGCTAACTAGCATGCTAACATGCTAGCATGCTAACATGCTAACTATGCTAACCATGCTAACTAGCTACAGTGGGTAGGAGTCATAGTTGATGACAAGTAACAGTTACAATGGCTGAACAGTTAAAAAGTTCTGTAGTTTAAAGGGTTAAATTGTTTAACAGTGAAATATTGTAGTGAGGACTTTTATTTTGAAACAGTTTTTGGCAGAGGAAGCAGTTGAACAGGATGTGTAGTCTTAATAGGGCCAGTTTGTATGCTTAAAGCCTGAAACTGGCAGTTGATCCAGGTGGCCCGAACACCTGCCATAGGATTCTAATTGCTTAACGGCTGTATTGTGATGTCATAATCATAATGTTAAGTCAATGGGGAAATTTTGATTAGTTTTTAATTAATAGTTTAAAAAGTATAAAAGTTACAAAGATGAAAAATACATAGCACCCATGTCATAAGTAAGACCTACGCAACGCAGTTTGAATGAAGTTTCTACGTTAAACGGTTGAAGCTGTATTAAGCGCGTTAGAAGAAGAAGAAGAATAAGAACTAGAAAAGCATTTCCTGAAGGAAATACAGTGCATGAAAATGCAAAAAATATGATGTAAAATATCATACAGAGTAAAAACAAACTATATTGGTTGCTAGGTAGATGAGGTTTAATATAGTTGGAGTGACTGAACAGTTAAATAGGTGGATAGTTTATATGGTTAAATGATTTGCTTGGAAGATAAGGTTTAATAAAGTTGGAATGATTGAACGGTTAAATAGGTGGACAATACTTAACTTAGTTAACTTAGCTAATGCATTTTTAGTAGTTAGCAATGCTAACATGCTAACTATGTTAACCATGTGACTTAGCTAATCTAGCTAATCATTTTTAGCAGTTTTGCTAACTATGCTAACTAGCATGTTAACATGTTAACATGCTAACTATGCTAACCATGTGACTTAGCTAACTTAGCTAATCATTTTTAACAGTTTTATAAAAAATGCTAACTAGCATGCTAACATGCTAGCATGCTAACTATGCTAACCATGTGACTTAGCTAACTTAGCTAATCATTTTTAGCAGTTTTGTTAAAAATGTTAACTAGCATGCTAACATGCTAACTATGGTAACCATGCTAACTAGCTACAGTGGGTAGGAGTCATAGTTGATGACAAGTAACAGTTACAATGGCTGAACAGTTAAAAAGTTCAGTAGTTTAAAGGGTTAAATTGTTTAACAGTGAAATTTTGTAGTGAGGACTTTTATTTTGAAACAGTTTTTGGCAGAGGAAGCAGTTGAACAGGATGTGTAGTCTTAATAGGGCCAGTTTGTATGCTTAAAGCCTGAGACTGGCAGTTGATGCAGCTGGCCCGAACACCTGCCATAGGATTCTAATTGCTTAACGGCCGTATTGTGATGTCATAATCATAATGTTAAGTCAATGGGGAAATTTTGATTCGTTTTTAATTAATAGTTTAAAAAGTATAAAAGTTACAAAGTTGAAAAATACAAAGCTCACATGTCCTAAGTAAGACCTACGTAACATAGTTTGAATGAAGTTTCTACGTTAAACGGTTGAAGCTGCATTAGCTGCATTAGAAGAAGAATAATAATAACTAGAAAAGCATTTCCTGAAGGAAATACAGTGCATGAAAATGCAAAAAATATGATGTAAAATATCATACAGAGTAAAAACAAACTATATTGGTTGCTAGGTAGATGAGGTTTAATATAGTTGGAGTGACTGAACAGTTAAATAGGTGGATAGTTTATATGGTTAAATGATTTGCTTGGAAGATAAGGTTTAATAAAGTTGGAATGATTGAACGGTTAAATAGGTGGACAATACTTAACTTAGTTAACTTAGCTAATGCATTTTTAGTAGTTAGCAATGCTAACATGCTAACTATGTTAACCATGTGACTTAGCTAATCTAGCTAATCATTTTTAGCAGTTTTGCTAACTATGCTAACTAGCATGCTAACATGTTAGCATGCTAACTATGCTAGCATGCTAACTATGCTAACCATGTGACTTAGCTAACTTAGCTAATCATTTTTAGCAGTTTTGTAAAAAATGCTAACTAGCATGCTAACATGTTAGCATGCTAACTATGCTAACCATGTGACTTAGCTAACTTAGCTAATCATTTTTAGCAGTTTTGTAAAAAATGCTAACTAGCATGCTAACATGCTAGCATGCTAACTATGCTAACCATATGACTTAGCTAACTTAGCTAATCATTTTTAGCAGTTTTGTAAAAAATGCTAACTAGCATGCTAACATGTTAGCATGCTAACTATGCTAACCATGTGACTTAGCTAACTTAGCTAATCATTTTTAGCAGTTTTGTAAAAAATGCTAACTAGCATGCTAACATGTTAGCATGCTAACTATGCTAACCATGTGACTTAGCTAACTTAGCTAATCATTTTTAGCAGTTTTGTAAAAAATGCTAACTAGCATGCTAACATGCTAGCATGCTAACTATGCTAACCATGCTAACTAGCTACAGTGGGTAGGAGTCATAGTTGATGACAAGTAACAGTTACAATGGCTGAACAGTTAAAAAGTTCAGTAGTTTAAAGGGTTAAATTGTTTAACAGTGAAATATTGTAGTGAGGACTTTTATTTTGAAACAGTTTTTGGCAGAGGAAGCAGTTGAACAGGATGTGTAGTCTTAATAGGGCCAGTTTGTATGCTTAAAGCCTGAGACTGGCAGTTGAAACAGGTGGCCCGAACACCTGCCATAGGATTCTAATTGCTTAACGGCCGTATTGTGATGTCATAATCATAATGTTAAGTCAATGGGGAAATTTTGATTAGTTTTTAATTAATAGTTTAAAAAGTATAAAAGTTACAAAGTTGAAAAATACAAAGCTCACATGTCCTAAGTAAGACCTACGTAACATAGTTTGAATGAAGTTTCTACGTTAAACGGTTGAAGCTGCATTAAGTGCGTTAGAAGAAGAATAATAATAATAACTAGAAAAGCATTTCCTGAAGGAAATACAGTGCATGAAAATGCAAAAAATATGATGTAAAATATCATACAGAGTAAAAACAAACTATATTAGTTGCTAGGTAGATGAGGTTTAATATAGTTGGAGTGACTGAACAGTTAAATAGGTGGATAGTTTATATGGTTAAATGATTTGCTTGGAAGATAAGGTTTAATATAGTTGGAATGATTGAACGGTTAAATAGGTGGACAATACTTAACTTAGTTAACTTAGCTAATGCATTTTTAGTAGTTAGCAATGCTAACATGCTAACTATGTTAACCATGTGACTTAGCTAATCTAGCTAATCATTTTTAGCAGTTTTGCTAACTATGCTAATTAGCATGCTAACATGCTAGCATGCTAACTATGCTAACCATGTGACTTAGCTAACTTAGCTAATCATTTTTAGCAGTTTTATAAAAAATGCTAACTAGCATGCTAACATGTTAGCATGCTAACTATGCTAACCATGTGACTTAGCTAATCATTTTTAGCAGTTTTATAAAAAATGCTAACTAGCATGCTAACATGCTAGCATGCTAACTATGCTAACCATGTGACTTAGCTAATCATTTTTAGCAGTTTTATAAAAAATGCTAACTAGCATGCTAACATGCTAGCATACTAACTATGCTAACCATGTGACTTAGCTAACTTAGCTAATCATTTTTAGCAGTTTTGTAAAAAATGCTAACTAGCATGCTAACATGTTAGCATGCTAACTATGCTAACCATGTGACTTAGCTAACTTAGCTAATCATTTTTAGCAGTTTTGTAAAAAATGCTAACTAGCATGCTAACATGCTAGCATGCTAACATGCTAGCATGCTAACTATGCTAACCATGCTAACTAGCTACAGTGGGTAGGAGTCATAGTTGATGACAAGTAACAGTTACAATGGCTGAACAGTTAAAAAGTTCAGTAGTTTAAAGGGTTAAATTGTTTAACAGTGAAATATTGTAGTGAGGACTTTTATTTTGAAACAGTTTTTGGCAGAGGAAGCAGTTGAACAGGATGTGTAGTCTTAATAGGGCCAGTTTGTATGCTTAAAGCCTGAGACTGGCAGTTGAAACAGGTGGCCCGAACACCTGCCAGAGGATTCTAATTGCTTAACGGCCGTATTGTGATGTCATAATCATAATGTTAAGTCAATGGGGAAATTTTGATTAGTTTTTAATTAATAGTTTAAAAAGTATAAAAGTTACAAAGTTGAAAAATACAAAGCTCACATGTCCTAATTAAGACCTACGTAACATAGTTTGAATGAAGTTTCTACGTTAAACGGTTGAAGCTGCATTAAGTGCGTTAGAAGAAGAATAATAATAATAATAATAACTAGAAAAGCATTTCCTGAAGGAAATACAGTGCATGAAAATGCAAAAAATATGATGTAAAATATCATACAGAGTAAAAACAAACTATATTGGTTGCTAGGTAGATGAGGTTTAATATAGTTGGAGTGACTGAACAGTTAAATAGGTGGATAGTTTATATGGTTAAATGATTTGCTTGGTAGGTAAGGTTTAATATAGTTGAAATGATTGAACGGTTAAATAGGTGGATAATACTTAACTTAGTTAACTTAGCTAATGTTTTCATTTTTAGTAGTTATGCTAACTAGCATGTTAGCAATGCTAACATGCTAACTATGTTAACCATGTGACTTAGTTAACTTAGCTAATCATTTTTAGCAGTTTTATTAAAAATGCTAACTAGCATGTTAGCATGCTAACTATGTTAACCATGTGACTTAGCTAACTTAGCTAATCATTTTTAGCAGTTTTGCAAAAAATGCTAACTAGCATGCTAACATGCTAGCATGTTAACTATGCTAACCATGTGACTTAGCTAACTTAGCTAATCATTTTTAGCAGTTTTGCAAAAAATGCTAACTAGCATGCTAACATGCTAGCATGCTAACTATGCTAACCATGTGACTTAGCTAACTTAGCTAATCATTTTTAGCAGTTTTGCTAAAAATGCTAATTAGCATGCTAGCATGCTAACTATGCTAACCATGTGACTTAGCTAACTTAGCTAATCATTTTTAGCAGTTTTGCTAAAAATGCTAATTAGCATGCTAACATGCTAGCGTGCTAGCATGCTAACATGCTAACCATGCTAACTAGCTACAGTGGGTAGGAGTCATAGTTGATGACAAGTAACAGTTACAATGGCTGAACAGTTAAAAAGTTCAGTAGTTTAAAGGGTTAAATTGTTTAACAGTGAAATATTGTAGTGAGGACTTTTATTTTGAAACAGTTTTCGGCAGAGGAAGCAGTTGAACAGGATGTGTAGTCTTAATAGGGCCAGTTTGTATGCTTAAAGCCTGAGAATGGCAGTTGATGCAGGTGGCCCGAACACCTGCCATAGGATTCTAATTGCTTAACAGCCGTATTGTGATGTCATAATCTAATGTTAAGTCAATGGGGAAATTTTGATAGTTTTTAATTAATAGTTTAAAAAGTATAAAAGTTACAAAGATGAAAAATACAAAGCCCACATGTCCTAATTAAGACCTACGCGGCAATGTTTGAATGAAGTTTCTACGTTAAACGGTTGAAGCTGCATTAACTGCGTTAGAAGAAGAAGAATAATCAGAAGAATAAGAAGAAAAAGCCTTGGAATAACAGTACAGTGCATTTTCATGCACTGTAATAATAATAAAATGCCTTGGAATAACAGTACAGTGCATTTTCATGCACTGTAATAATAATAAAATGCCTTGGAATAACAGTACAGTGCATTTTCATGCACTGTAATAATAATAAAATGCCTTGGAATAACAGTACAGTGCATTTTCATGCACTGTAATAATAATAAAATGCCTTGGAATAACAGTACAGTGCATTTTCATGCACTGTAATAAGAAGCCTAGGAAGAACAGTACAGTGCATTTTCATGCACTGTAATAAAATGCCTAGGAAGAACAGTACAGTGCATTTTCATGCACTGTAATAAATATAGCTGCAAGCAGCAATGAGGGGGCCAAGCAGAATAGGCTGGAGTAGCCATGGCGACAAGATAGAACTCAGCAGACATCCGCGATCAACACTTTCAACTAGTGTCACATCAAAACATAACTGATTTTGTAGGGCTGAAACAGGGCTGAGAATTGCCACCGCCTCCGCCAGCCAGCCCCCCACCTAATCACCCCTGCCCGTCCCACCCCTCCCCGCCCTTGCATGCACGCATTAGAATGAACTGGAAGGAACATGTTGTCATCAGTTTCACATCAAAAAACAAAAGATTGATAAAACACATCAGCAAATACAGATCAAAATGCAATATTGCTAATTGCAGCACCCCCTACAGGTCAAAGGTCACCAAATTTTTTGAGCGTCCTCCTAATGGGGTCATGAATCTATGTTGTAAGTTTGGTTATGATACATGGCAGGGTTGCTGAGATATGAGCTCACTTCCTGTTTGGCGGCTTCGCCACCAATTTCGATTGGCTGATATGGGCGAATGCTTTTGTCAATTGTTCCAGAGAGCAATATATTGATAGGTTATGGTCTGAAGATGGTCTGTGTCAATGTTGGTGAAGATCAGATGAAATTTGCGACCTGTGATAACTTTTTGATGTTTGTGATTAAATCTAACATGGCGGCCGAATCAATTACGATGACATCAAAAGTTGGCCTGGGTCGGCCTAAGGACCTCCAACAGTATTACCAGACACCACTAGTACATTTTAATTCCAAACACAACAGCAGCTACAGGGCAAAAGGCATGTTTCTTAATTACAGCGCCCCCTAGAGGTCAAAGGTCACCAGATTTCTTGAGCGTCCCCCTGATTGGGTCCTGAGTCCATGCACCAAGTTTGGCTTTGATACATGCAAGGGTTGCTGAGATATGAGCTCACTTCCTGTTTGGCGGCTTTGCCGCAAGTTTCGATTGGCTGTTATAGCCGAATGCTACTGTCAATTGTTCCAAAAAGCAAGGCACTGATAAGGCATGGTATGAAGATGGTATCTGCCAATTTTGGTGAGGATCCGCTGAAATTTGTGACATGCAAAAATTTGTACGTGTTTTTGATTAAATCCAATATAGCGGCCGAATTAATTACGATGACATCACAAGTTGACTTGGGTCGGCCTAAGGACCTCCAACAGTATTACCAGACACCACTAGTGCGTTTTAATTCTAAGCACAACTGCAGCTACAGGCCAAAAGGCATGTTTCTTAATTACAGCGCCCCCTACAGGTCAAAGGTCACCAGATTTCTTGGGCTTCCCCCTGATTGGGTCCTGAGTCCATGTTCTAAGTTTGGTTATGATAGGTGAATGGGTTGCTGAGATATGAGCTCACTTCCTGTTTGGCGACTTCGCCGCAAACTTCGATTGGCTGTTACGCGCGAACGGTTTTAGTTCCGAAGACAAAAAGCAATGCATTAATGAGGCATGGTCTGTAAATGATATCTGTGAAGTTTGGTGTCGATCGGACAAAATATGTGACCTGAGAGGACTTTCTAGTGTTTTTGATGAAATCCAATATAGCGGAAAATCCATCATGGCGGAAATTGACGTCATAGGGTGCGTTGAACTCGGCTTGGTCCAAGGATTCCAACGATACCTCATTTTTGACAATCGGCAATACGGGTCAAAAGTTACGTGCGTGAACGCACGTCCAACTTTGGCCTGTTGGTGGCGCTAGAGTGCTCTAGGTGCCATCATGAAACTTGGTGACATTAATCATGGGACTGTCCCTAATCAGTGTGCCAAATTTCACAACTTTTCACCAGACGGTTCTATGGGCTGCCATTGACTTCAATGGCGGAATAATAATAATAATAATAAGAACAAATAGAAACACAATGGGTGCCTTCGCAGCTTCGCTGCTTGGCCCCCAAATATAGCTGCAAGCAGCAATGAGGGGGCCAAGCAGAATAGGCTGGAGTAGCCACGGCGACAAGATAGAACTCAGCAGACATCCGCGATCAACACTTTCAACTAGTGTCACATCAAAACATAACTGATTTTGTAGGGCTGAAACAGGGCTGAGAATTGCCACCGCCTCCGCCAGCCAGCCCCCCATCTAATCACCCCTGCCCATCCCACCCCGTCCTGCCCCTCCCCGCCCTTGCACGCACGCATTAGAATGAACTGGATGGAACATGTTGTCATCAGTTTCACATCAAAAAATAAAGGATCGATGAAACACATCAGCAACTACAGATCAAAATGCAAAATTGCAAATTGCAGCAACCTCTACAGGTCAAAGGTCACCAAATGTTTTGTGCGTCCTCCTAATGGGGTCATGAATCTATGTAGTAAGTTTGGTTATGATACATGGCAGGGTTGCTGAGATATGAGCTCACTTCCTGTTTGGCGGCTTCGCCGCAAATTTTGATTGGCTGTTACGGGCGAATGCTTTTGTCAATTGTTCCAGAAAGCAAAATATTGATAGGTTATGGTCTGATGATGGTCTCCATCAATTTTGGTGAGGATCCACTTAAATTTGTGACCTGCGAGAACTTGTACGTGTTTTTGATTAAATCCAATATGGCGGCTGAATCAATCACGATGACATCACAAGTTGGCTTGGGTTGGCCTAAGGACCTCCAACAGTATTACCAGACACCACTAGTGTGTTTTAATTCTAAGCACAACAGCAGCTACAGGCCAAAAGGCATGTTTCTAAATTACAGTGCCCCCTAGAGGTCAAAGGTCACCAGATTTCTTGAGTGTCCCCCAGATCAGATCCTGAGTCCATGCACCAAGTTTGGCTTTGATACATGCAAGGGTTGCTGAGATATGAACTCACTTCCTGTTTGGCGGCTTCGCCACCAATTTCGATTGGCTGTTACGGGCGAATGCTTTTGTCAATTGTTCCAGAAAGCAATATATTGATAGGTTATGGTCTGATGATGGTCTCCATCAATTTTGGTGAGGATCCACTGAAATTTGTGACCTGTGAAAACTTGTACGTGTTTTTGATTAAATCCAATATGGCGGCCGAATCAATTATGATGACATCACAAGTTGGCTTGGGTCAACCTAAGGACCTCCAACAGTATTGCCAGACACCACTAGTGCATTTTAATTCTAACTACAACAGCAGCTACAGGCCAAAAGGCATGTTTCTTAATTACAGCGCCCCCTAGAGGTCAAAGGTCACCAGATTTCTTGAGCGTCCCCCTAATTGGGTACTGAGTCCATGTACTAAGTTTGGTTATGATAGATTTATGGGTTGCTGAGATATGAGCTCACTTCCTGTTTGGCGGCTTTGCCGCAAATTTTGATTGGCTGGTACGCGCGAACGGTTTTAGTTCCGAAGACAAAAAGCAATGCGTTAATGAGGCATGGCCTGAAGATCATGTGTGTCTAGTTTGGTGACGATCGGACAAAATTTGTGACCTGTGAAAGATTAGTTTCACTTTCACTAAAATCCAATATGGCGGAAAATCCATCATGGCGGAAAATGACGTCATAGGGTGCGTTGAACTCGGCTTGGTCCAAGGATTCCAACGATACCTCATTTTTGACAATCGGGCATACGGGTCAAAAGTTACGTGCGTGAACGCATGTCTAACTTTGGCCTGTTGGTGGCGCTAGAGTGCTCAAGCTGCTGACATGAAACTTGGTGAACTTAAACATGGGACTGTCCCCAATCGGTGTGCCAAATTTCACAACTTTTTACCAGACGGTTCTATGGGCTGCCATAGACTCCCATTCGGGAAGAAAGATGTTAAATAATAAATATAGCTGCAAGCAGCAATGAGGGGGCCAAGCAGAATAGGCCGGAGTAGCTACGGCGACAAGATAGAACTCAGCAGGCATCCGCGATTAACACTTTCAACAACTTTCACATCAAAACATAACTGACTTTGTAGGGCTGAAACAGGGCTGAGTTTTGCCACCGCCTCCGCCAGCCAGCCCCCCCCACCTAATCACCCCAGCCCGTCCCACCCCGTCCTGCCCTTCCCTGCTCTTGCACGCACGCATTAGAATTAACTGGATGGAACATGTTGTCATCAGTTTCACATCAAAAAATAAAAGATTGATAAAGCACAACTACACATCAAAATGCAATATTGCTAATTGCAGCACCCCCTACAGGTCAAAGGTCACCAATTTTTTTGAGCGTCCTCCTATTGGGGTCATGAATATATGTAGTAAGTTTGGTTATGATACATGAAAGGGTTGCTGAGATATGAGCTCACTTCCTGTTTGGCGGCTTCGCCACCAATTTCGATTGGCTGTTACGGGTGAATGCTTTTGTCAATTGTTACAAAAAGCAAGGCACTGATAAGGCATGGTCTGAAGATGGTCTCCGCCAATTTTGGTGAGGATCGATCCGCTGAAATGTGTGACCTGCGAAAACTTTTTGATGTTTTTGATTAAATCCAATATGGCGGCCGAATAAATTACGATGACATCACAAGTTGGCTTGTGTCGGCCTAAGGAACTCCAACAGTATTATCAGACACCACTAGTGCGTTTTAATTCTAAGCACAACAGCATCTACAGGCCAAAAGGCATGTTTCTTAATTAAAGCGCCCCCTAGAGGTCAAAGGTCACCAAAATTCTTGAGCTTCCCCCTGATGGGGTCCTGAGTCCATGGACTAAGTTTGGTTATGATGGATGAATGGGTTGCTGAGATATGAGCTCACTTCCTGTTTGGCGGCTTCGCCGCAAATTTCGATTGGATATTACGGGTGAACGGTTATAGTTCCGAAGACAAAACACCACAACTTTTGTTAGGCTTGGTCTGAAGATCATGTATGTCAAGTTTGGTGACGATCGGACAAAATTTGTGACCTGTGAAGTTTTAGTTTCACTTTCATTAAAATCCAATATGGCGGAAAATCCATCATGGCGGAAAATGACGTCATAGGGTGCGTTGAACTCGCCTTGGTCCAAGGATTCCAACGATACCTCATTTTTGACAATTGGGTCAACGGGTCAGAAGTTACGTGCGTGAACGCAACTCCAACTTTGGCCTGATGGTGGCGCTAGAGCGCGGGAGGTGCCGACATGAAACTTGGTGACATGAATCATTGGACTGTCCCCAATTAGTGTGCAAAATTGTATAACTTTTTACCAGACGGTTCTATGGGCTGCCATTGACTTCCATTGCAAAATAATGCGCATCATCAACTACTGGCCAAAATGCATTTTTGTCAATTACGGTGCCCCCTAGAGGTCAAATGTCACCAAATTTCTTGAGCGTCCTCCTGATGGGGTCTGAGGTACATGTACTAAATTTGGTTTTGATACATGAAAGCGTTGCTGAGATATGAAATCACTTCCTGTTTGGCGGCTTCGCCGCAAATTTCGATTGGCTGTTACAGCCGAATGCTTCTGTCAATTGCTCCAGAAAGCAATGCACTGATAAGGCATGGTCTCAAGATGGTCTCTGCCAGTTTTGGTGAGGATCCGTTGAAATTTGTGACCTGCGAAAACTTGTACGTGTTTTTGATTAAATCCAATATGGCGGCCGAATCAATTACGATGACATCACAAGTTGGCTTGGGTCGGCCTAAAGGCCTCCAACAGCATTACCAGATACCACTAGTGCGTTTTAATTCTAAGCACAACTGCAGCTACAGGCCAAAAGGCATGTTTTTTAATTACAGCGCCCCCTAGAGGTCAAAGGTCACCAGATTTCTTGAGCGTCCCCCTGATTGGGTCCTGAGTCCTTGTACTAAGTTTGGTTATGATAGATTTATGGGTTGCTGAGATATGAGCTCACTTCCTGTTTGGCGGCTTCGCCGCAATTTTCGATTGGCTGTTACGCGCGAACGGTTTTAGTTCCGAAGACAAAAAGCAATGCATTAATGGGGCATAGCCTGAAGATCATGTGTGTCAAGTTTGGTGACGATCGGACAAAATTTGTGACCTGTGAAAGATTAGTTTCACTTTCACTAAAATCCAATATGGCGGAAAATCCATCATGGCGGAAAATGACGTCATAGGGTGCGTTGAACTCGGCTTGGTCCAAGGATTCCAAGGATAGGTCATTTTTCAAAATCGAGGCAACGGGTCAGAAGTTGCGTGCATGAAAGCATGTCCAACTTTGGCCTGTTGGTGGCGCTAGAGCGCTCGGGGTGCGGACTTGAAACTTGGTGAAATTAATCAAGGAGTACTGCCTAATTAGTGTGCCAAATTTCACAACTTTTCACCAGACGGTTCTATGGGCTGCCATAGACTTCAATGGCAGAGGATTTATAATAATAAGAAAACTAAGAAACACAATGGGTGCCTTCGCAGCTTCGCTGCTTGGCCCCCAAATATAACCGCAAGCGGTGATTTACGGGGTCCGAGCAAAACGAACATGATGGCATAGCTTTTTAGTTTTACATATGCTTTGATTGTTTGGGCACAATTGTTCAAAAGAAACGTGATCGGATTTCGGTTATCGGATTTCAGTTACCGGATTTCAGCTATCGGATTGGATCAAATCTTGAAAATGGGTTGTTCAAAGGGAAACAAGGATCCTGAAATTGGATTAGATCACATAATCTATTCTTGGTTTTGATCTGGATAAAACCTTCACTTTGTGTCGTTCAAAACTTTTGAGTTGGATTGGAATAAATTTGATGCATAAAATAAGGATTACCCTGTGCTGTAACATTATAGTGTGCTAACCTCCACAACCCAACAGTATTCTAACAATACTTGATTCTACAGGACTATTTATTTGTTGTGGATAAGATGAAGGGTTTGATAATGGAAGGCAGTGTTTCCCATTGTTGTATTTGTGGTGGTGGGTTCTGTGTCGGAGTCAATAAGATAAACAGCGTATAATTATACAGTTATACTTGCCTTGCACTACAAGTCCATATTGACAAGTAGCTGTAATGCTGTAATGTTATAGTGTGCTAACCTCCACAACCCAACAGCATTCTATTCTAGTATGCTAACCTCCACAACCCAACAGTATTTTAACACTAATGCTTCAGGTGGGATTTGAACACTCAACATAAGGATGACCAGTACAAGGCATTATCCCACTAAGCCACTGTCAATCCTACATCTTTGCCAGTCACATTCACGTGGTGAAAATGTGTATTGGTAAACACACAAGAAAAACTCCAAGTATACATTTGACAATAAAATGAAGGGCTTTCCTAAAAGAGAACACCTGAAAACGTTTGGAAATTCTGGGACAATTAGACATTTGTAGAGAAGAACAGTAATGGATGAAATATAAATATGATAGACTTAATGATGAAGGAAAAATAGTAAACAAAGAAGTTCCCCTATATGTCAGAGTGTGTCGGCATTCTGATTCTTGGCAACTAATGAGTGTGAATGTTGATTGCCTGATGTCATTCAGGTGCTGTTCAATGGTGTGAATCTTCAATAACCAATAGCATGTGCATCTTGAGCCTAAAGCTCTAGCAGGATTCGAACTCTCAACCTAACAAACACCAGCACTAGGCATTATCCCTCTGAGCCACTAACAATCCGACATATTAGGCAGTCACATTCACATGGTGAAAATGTGTGTTGGTAAACACACAAGAAAAACTCCCAAGTATACATTTGACAATAAAATGAAGGGCTTTCCTGAAAGAGTACACCTGAAAACTTTTGGATATTCTGGGGCAATTAGACATTTATAGAGAAGAACAGTAATGGATGAAATATAAATATGATAGACTTAATGATGAAGGAAAAATAGTAAACAAAGTTCCCCTATATGTCATAGAGTGTGTCGGCATTCTGATTCTTGGCAACTAATGAGTGTGAATGTTAATTGCCTGATGTCATTCAGGTGCTGTTCAATGGTGTCAATCTTCAATAACCAATAGCATGTGCATCTTGAGCTTCAAGCTCTAGCAGGATTCGAACTCTCAACCTAACAAACACCAGCAGCGTGTAATGAGTGTGAATGTTAATTGCCTGATGTCATTCAGGTGCTGTTCAATGGTGTGACTCAGAAGGCTCAATGGTATGGAGTGATGACACGGAGATGGCAGGTTTCGGTGCAACACAAGTTAACTTTATTTGAGTTTCAATTCATCTGTTCTTTTGTTCTTTACTTGTATGTGTGCTGCATCAAAGAGGAAACAAACAGAAAATGGAGTAATCAGTGAAATGGGGTAAATCAGTACAGATCCCAACTCACAAACAAACCAATTGACATTTGAACAATAAACTGAAATCATATGGCTATATAAGGTACAACTAAACAATACTTGACATCCCAAGTCAACCAACATCACCTAATCATCTCTCACATGGGACTCCAACACACCAAACCAACAAACTGATAAACATCACAAAAGTCATAGTGAGGGTGATTAAAGTGATGACTTACGTTAACTCAAAGACGCACACAGAGCAGGACACACTGGAGTGCTGGGTTGAGATGAACAAAAGAGCGAACTGAGGGCGAGCAAACAATTTATCCTGGTCTGAGCCCCTGCTCCGGAGCTACAGGGTTTCCCAGCGGGTAAACTTTGGAAAGATTTGCAAAGATTTGGAAAAGATTTTTGAAAGACTACAGTCTCAGACCCTCTCACATCTAAAGACAAGTAGTAGAGTTTTAAGTCACAGACTATGATTTTGCAATGACTAGGGATCTTGCAGGGTCACTATTTACAAGACTGCAACATGATTCCTTCAAATTATTACCCATTGTGCAATAGATAAACAGGAACTGAAAATTATAGCCTACTAAACTCAAAGTCGTATTTTCATGTTTCTGCAGCATTGTTTCATGCGTGACATCCTTAACCGATATAGAGTTGTTCTGTCAACTGGAAGAGCCGACTAAATATGTATAAGAAATGACAAATATTATAAGAATAACAAATAATTATAGGCTACAGCTTATAATTATACAGTAATACTTGCCTTGCACTACAAGTCCATATTGACAAGTAGCTGTAATGTTATAGTGTGTTATCCTCCACAACCCAACAGCATTCTATTGTAGTATGCTAACATCCACAACCCACTAATGCTTCAAGTGGGATTTGAACTCTCAACCTAAGGATCACCAGTACAAGGCATTATCCCACTGAGCCACTGTCAATCCTACATGTTGGCCAGTCACATTCACATGGTGAAAATGTGTATTGGTAAACACACAAGAAAAACTCCAAGCATGGAGGGGCGATTAGACATTTGTAGAGATGAAAACTAATAGATTAAATATAAATATGATAGACTTAATGATGAAGGAAAAATAGTAAACAAATAAGTTCCCCTATATGTCATAGAGTGTGTCGGCATTCTGATTCTTGGCAACTAATGAGTGTGAATGTTGATTGCCTGATGTCATTCAGGTGCTGTTCAATGGTGTGAATCTTCAATAACCAATAGTATTCGAGCTAGAGCCTAAAGCACTACCGGGGATTCGAACCCTCAACCTAACAAACACCAGCACTAGGCATTATCCCACTGAGCCACTGACAATCCTACATATTGGGTAGTCACATTCACATGGTGAAAATGTGTGTTGGTAAACACACAAGAAAAACTCCAAGTATATATTTGACAATAAAATGAAGGGCTTTCCTGAAAAAATACACCTGAAAACTTTTGGATATTCTGGGGCAATTAGACATTTATAGAGAAGAACAGTAATGGATGAAATATAAATATGATAGACTTAATGATGAAGGAAAAATAGTAAACAAAGAAGTTCCCCTATATGTCATAGAGTGTGTCGGCATTCTGATTCTTGGCAACTAATGAGTGTGAATGTTAATTGTCTGATGTCATTCAGGTGCTGTTCAATAGTGTGAATCTTCAATAACCAATAGCATGTGCATCTTGAGCCTAAAGCTCTAGCAGGATTCGAACTCTCAACCTAACAAACACCAGCACTAGGCATTATCCCACTCAGCCACTGACAATCATACACATTGAGCAGTGACATTCAAATGGTGAAAATGTGTGTTGGCAAACACACAACATCAAGAAAATTCCTAGCATACATTTGACAATAGAATTAAGGGCTTTATAAAAAAGAGTACATATCTGAAAATGTGCACTGTTAATGGTATCCACCTAATGATGGTTGTATGGTTGTTATCCAAGAAAAAAAAATTACTCATATAGGAATATAGGTGATATAGGAGAAATGGGCTGAGTGGTCGAACTTTATTGGCCTATATCTCTGAAATGGAACAACGTATCCAAATTCTTTTGATAACTTTTGTGAGGCTTTGTCTAAACATTGTCTATGAGAATTTTGGTGAAGATTTGATAATTTTTTAAGCCTGTGAAACTTTTTTTGATGTTTGGCTTTTCTCTGAAATTGTGGCAAAAGTAAACATTTTTAGAGCATAAGACCAGGGTGAAAAAGATGCATCTGAATGTAGAGATTAATATGATGAAATAATTTTGAGTCTAGGTGAATCTGGTAAGGAGAAATAAGCGTTTTTGACAAGAGCGCCACCTTTGGGTGCAGTACCCCAAATTTGGGTTATGGGTAGTGGGGGGTACTGGTAACAATACTTGAAAATGTCAAGTTTCTAGGACTTACGGTTTATAGGAATATAGGTGATCTAGGAAAAAAGGCCTAAGTGGTCTAACTTTATTGGCCTATATCTCTGAAATGGAACAAAATATCAAAATTCTGAGCGATAACTTTTGTGAGGCTTGGTCTAAACATTGTCTGTAAGAATGTTGGTGAAGATTCGATTATTTTTGAAGAGTGTGAAACTTTTTATAATGTTTGGCTTTTCCATGAAATTGTGGAAAAAGTAAACATTTGTAGACCATAAGACCAGGGCCAAAAAGATGCATCTGAGTTTAGAGATTAATATTCTGAAAGAATTTTGAGTCTAGGTGAATCTGGTAAGGAGAAATAAGCATAATTAACTTTTTTTTTCAATAGCGCCACCTTTGGGTGCAGTACCCCAAATTTTGGGTTATGGGTAGAGGGGGGTACTGGTAACCATACCTGAAAATTTCAAGAGTTTTGGAGTTACGGTTTAGGCTGCAGTATGACTTTTACAGAATTTTGGCCAAAAAATGAACGGTACAGAAACAATAGGGTTCCTGCAGCTACGCTGCTCGGACCCCTAATAAGAAATCATAGAAACACAATGGGTGCCTTCGCAGCTTCGCTGCTTGGCCCCCAATAAGAACAAATAGAAACACAATGGGTGCCTTCGCAGCTTCGCTGCTTGGCCCCCAATAATAATAGGAAAAGCTAGAAACACAATGGGTGCCTTCGCAGCTTCGCTGCTTGGCCCCCAATAAGAACAAATAGAAACACAATGGGTGCCTTCGCAGCTTCGCTGCTTGGCCCCCAATTAACAAAACAAACCTGAGGGAGATCCTATGACGCTAGCTTTATGGTACGACAATATGCCATATTAATTAGCTGAATATTACCGTGAGTTTCCCAAGGAGCTGAACACGGGCCGCCTCAATCTTCAGCTTAAAATGATGCATAGTGTTATCGGGGAGTCTCGGTGCACCACGGTGAAAGGTGGCATGGATATTGAGTAAGCTCCATCCACAAACAAGAGCTCTCTTCAGCGAGGTAGATGAACTTATTCATCTGTGTCTTTGCGTGCCTGTTTCAGTGGCCTCCTCAGAGCGTTCTTTCTCTTCTTTTTGAAAGTGTAAGTTAAAGGCTACACTGTGCATTTATGATGTCAGCATTTGTTGTAGGCTATATTTGTGATATGTGGATCAATTTAATGTAGGCTAGCCTATGAATATTGCGTTGTGTAGGCCTATGTTATGCATATGTTTTGAGTCAATGTGTTCTGTCTTAATATGCTGTGCGATAGGGTCTTTAGCCTGTTTTGACACCCATGTCAGAAGCGTCAAATGTTGGTGTTCAACAGTTTTATATTTCACGTGTTCACCGTCGATTTCGGTGCAAGGCTACAGAAACTTTGTTACCTTACTAGTGTAGCGTCAGATAGCAGACGGTTACTTTGTTTGCGTTAGTATCAATCTGTGGTTTGCGACATTTTGTCGCATTTTTTCTGTAGTGTAGCCATAATGTTCTTGACAGTGATGTATGCCTGTGCTGTGTGTCATGCAATGCCAGTATGCTGTTGTCCATTAACAGAGAAAGGCGTTTAAATAAAATACATTAACTTTTTTTTTTAAACCCCCCCCCCCACCCCCCCGCTACAGCACCCCCAACCAAAACTCACTTCCCACAGCCCTGCTGGACAGCCCCAAACCTCTGAATAGTTCTGCTTGTTGTTAAATTGCAATGTTAGCGGCTGCCAACGGGGGGTGCATAATGTCGGCAGGATCATTTAAAAGGCAACTGCGACTATTGTGCGTCTGTCCCATTTCTGATACCGTGGGGGAAGAAAATTAAACCGTGGCGGGCCGCCACTACCAAATCAACATAGAGGAAACACTGTATATATATATTAGGGGTGTAACGGTACACAAAAGTCACGGTTCGGTTCATACCTCGGTTCGGACATCACGGTTCGGTACGAGTTCGGTACAATGGAGGGAAAAGCAAAACGAAAATGCAGAAAGCATTTTTTTTTGTACATTTCTCAGGCTGTACTACCTAGTGTCCTACAGTCTCTTTCCTGAGCTATCTGCAACAGCCTGAAGTGTGTGCGATGTAGGCTAAACAGTACAATAAGTACCCAGACTCCATCTGTAACTTGAAAACAAAATAAAACAATCAGCTATAAAACTGAAAATAGGCCTACAGCATCTCTTATTTCTGAAAGTGCAAATTACATAGAAAAATTATTTTTAAAAATCCACTTAAGCAAGACCTTCAACATCTGTGTTTAGTTGTATATGGAAGGGTCTACAATTTGCCTCAATATTTTTCATTGTGTGTAAAGTAATAATCTAGCCTACTAACTGTGAAAATATCACACTATTCTGCCTTTTTTTAAAAAACAAACACCCACTGGGGCGAAATTGCTCCTTTCATTTCATAAAGAGACTACAACTAGAAGTCACGTGACTTTGCCCTTTGACGTTAACTCACCGTAGCATGGTTTGTTTATTAGCCTGGTTAGCGTTGTCACTTTACTGTCACTTAACACTACCAGCTCCTCATGTGAGAAGTTACAAGTTACCACGCGATTTACATAGCGTTCTGTCATTACGAAATCGTTTAATTTAAGCCATAGGTTTTGGCCCTATTTGTATGTATCCAAAGGCTGCTGAAGCGCAGGGGAAGTTTTTTACCCCTCGTTTCAGTGATTGGTAGCTAGCCTACTACATCATCTGGGTGATGGCTTCTAATATGTGTAGCATTTTTTCCACTCACATACCCAACAACTGCTGAACAACGCCGACACACAGTTTCATCTTATCCACCACTCTTTCGCCTGTACTAACGTTACTGTAACTGAAGTTCTCAAACTTGCGATCTTAAAGAGACCAGCGGATCCTCTAACTCTTGTGGGTCGCCACCACTTGCTTAGTGCTGCTATCTCTGACTGACTTGACCGACAACCTGACAAAAAAAGAACATAGGCGCCAATCAGAGCTTCAGAGCTAAAGCGAGGCTACAGATTAGCGTTAGGTGTCGCTAAAGAACTCCCGTAACTCTCGCTCCTTAACAGTAATTGCGCATGACATTAATTAATCCGCACACGAGTTTTATGTATTTTGATACCGTGTATTCTCCTTGTAAATTCATGCACCGAACCGTGACGCCCGTACCGTTTCGGTTCAATACGAATACATGAACCGTTACACCCCTAATATATATATATATTACAATCTTATATAAATAACACTTCATTTTAATTCATGTAACATGAAAAAAATACATGTTATTGTATGCAAACATTTTCACAACTATAACATTAAGCAAACATCTCACGTTTCGCTGGCTGCCTATTGCATGAGTACACTGTAAAAAGAAATAGTCTATAAAAGGTTATTTTTGCTGTAATATGTCATCACTGGAGATTTCTAAAAATAGTGTTAAAATATCGTCACACCTACCTGACAGTCATGAGTATCTTGGTGGTTTGGTGCAAGGCTATTAGACTAAAACGTTTCCCCTCCTACTCAAGCAAATCGTTCAAAACGAATATTCCAAGAGATTCCGCCCCGCAACTCATTTTTTTACAGGTTTATACGGGTTATAGTAATGTTGTCAAATAATCCATTACTTCAATTCATTGTGTTTCCTTACTCTCTGATGACATATGGTGATAATTATTTGAATGGTGGTACTTTACTGGTTCTTTAAAATAGGAGAAATAAGTCACCCTATAAGGACTTATTTTCCAATAACTAACTTTTCCTGCTAAGGGTTTCATTATACATAAAAAACATACCGTGAACTTCAAGTTTTCAAGTTTTATTATCACATATACTTTGCAGTATAGCGAAAATCTTGTGCCACAGTTGCAGTAGTGCAAGGAGGGGTAAATAAGCACAGGGAGGCAGTATGGGGGACCTTAAATAAAGGGAGTTGAAGAAGAAACTTACGACATGAACTGTGCCATCTGACAATTAGGGGTGACATTTTGTCATTCTATCTTGAGTGATTTATGCGTCCTGCAGCTTGTCTTGGTGGACCAGAAGGTTGCACTGCACCTTCTGGTGGTGTGAACTGTTAAATGAGTGAGAGAGAGAAATAGGACAGACAAAATTATTTATTAGAGTAATATTACTACAGCACTAAAACAGAGTATCATCATCATTATTCATACACTGTAATACTGATTAGAAAAGCAAAAGGGCAAACGCTAAGAATCTACAGGTCATAATACAATCAATACTCTGATGCATCTTTGATTAACTCATTGAGTGCCAAAAACGTTATATTACGTTTTTAGCTTTTTTTTGTTAAATTACGAAACTAGACACTCTAACACACCTTATGTGATTTTGGGAACTCTGTGATGAATGGAAATGAAATATATGACTATCGAAAACGCACAATCTGGACATTTTATCTGGACATTTTATCATAACTCGGTTGCCGCTTTGGGTCGAATCAGTGACGCAAGCACGTCATCTCAAAACCAGGCCATTTTCGTGGGTCTATCACTAGGTGGCAGTCTCGCCAGGTCTCGCTGATCACTTCCCGGAAAGTTTACAGGCAACACTTAATATAATTAATGAGACGTAATCTCCATTTCTAGAAAAAAAACAGCGATTTTGATGAAAACTAGCCACTGTTTAGCTTGGGATTTCTCAGGAACAGAGGCGTGTACAGTGTTTCCCCTAGAATTTTTTCCAGCAGCGGTGATCGTAGGAAGCCCCCCCCAAGAAATTTTAAAAAAATGACTCCTTAAATGGTGACTTCTGGTGGATTTTGTGAAAGAAATGGACAGATTGAGTTACAAATTATGACATAACGATCAACACCAGCAAGCATGATTATTGCAGTACTTGAACAGGATTATTCATGTTTTTCTTTCACCTTTTTCATTTACATTATTAGTATTAGCCACTGTACAACTGTACACTGTAGGCCACTGTACAAACTATTACTATTTAGAATATACAGTGCGGTGCATAAGTTAAGACATTTATATATAATAACATTTATTTATTTACGATACATGATACATTAAAAAATAATTGATGTCCTATTTTTTTTTTTATTAAGGCATTAAGACAAAAGGCAAAATATTTTTTTTGTTCCTCCCTTTAGTCAATTTCAGCATGGGTGTCTTAACTTTTGCACAGCACTGTTTAAACTATATAAACTTCTCTTTCATGTCATTACACTGTATTGGTGCTGTGCAAGTCGAATTGAGTGCCTCACTTTAATGCCGTGACGGCCCGTGACGCTTGCTTGATTCTCACGGTTTTAAGCTAACTTAGTAGCGTTGTTGTGCATGGTGCATAAGAATATGTGGATGAAATTAATTATGTTTCCCATGTCATTTGGTAAAATAAATGGTCAAAAACTCGAAGATAATCTATCTTGGATTATAGCAGTGCCAAAAGTGCCTTGTATATACAAAGTGCCTTGTATCATATCTATAATTTTGGTGAGCTCTACAGGAATTAGAAACTATCTCAGATGTAAATGGTTGCGTATCCTATTACTCAAATTAAATTAAACCCACCAATAGGCTAGCTAGACCTTAGTTTCACAGCCTAGGTATGTTAGCAACACAGGGCTTGAAAGCATTGCCTGTATCACAAACAAAAACGAAACAATGCGTGGAATTTATCTGGGAATAGGCTACTGAAGGTAGGGGCGAGCTATCTCGCTGGCGTGTTTAATTTGGTTCCTTAGGCTACAGTATGTTAACCATGTTTTTTTGCACAAAATTGCGTCTGCTAATAAACTTAAAAATAAACACAAACAAGCGTGATCTCCTGTGGAATCCCTGACTGCGCCTTCAACGTTAGCCTACTATTATTTGTTGACATGAAACCTGAACGAATGGCAGCTGTTCCTGAAGTTCACTTGCGTCTATTTTTCTTTTTAATTAGGCAACTTTTTTTGCAGTGGCGCTTGAATTCCAGGAGCGGCGCTGCGCCGCTGATGAATACATTGTAGGGGAAACACTGGTGTAGAAATACACGGTTTGCACCCACTGAGAGCTTAGTCTCACCTTTTAAACGAGCCATTGTATGTGTTCATAGCTATAACACAGAATATGCTGTGGCTGTACAAAAATCATCAACAATGGTCTAGATTGCTGGCACTCTAAGACAAAGCTTCCGAAAACAGCTTGGCATTCAATGAGTTAAGGCCAAATGGGAGACAATCCAACAGATATCTTTAACAAATTATTAGTAATGCCAACAAAGGGTGGCTTAGTGTGTATCAAAGTCGAATAAAGTTTCACTGTTGGGCATAAACAAGATGTTTAGAGTCGGAGTGAACACGAAAGGAGCAGAATATAACAGAAGTGAATACATTTCAAATCTTCACATCAACAGTGTGACCTGAAGAGTGAGTAGGGAAGTGCCACAAAACAAAGTGTCGTGTGGACACTGCATGAGACCGTATGCCAGTGGCACGGGACAATGGTACAAAAATCCTTCTCTACTAATTTTGTGCAGCCACTGCACGTAGGCTGGCGTTTCAGGAAAAATGTGGAAGCTAAAATCACTTTTTCGAATGACTTGAAGCTGAGCAGAGTGGCACAGCAGTGCTCCTTCTAGAGCCGCCCACAGACCTTAACACTCGCATACATTCTAATTTTTAATTTTTTTGGTAGAACTACAGCAGGATTGGTGCATTTCGGTCGGTGCCATAAAAGCATTGATGTTTGGTGCCCAGCCCTAGCTACAGTATATGGGTCGTTTATACAATCCGAGTTCCCGTTGATATCTGGTGTATGATGGGGAAATAGTTGCAAAATCATCTGACTTTAAAATCTATGACTTTGTCTTTAGATGTGGGAGGGTGTGATAGCCTACTGTAGTCTTTAGTATTTCAATTTATTTTGTATTTAATATGTAATTTGTAGTTAAATCGGGTTTGGTGTGAAACAAATCTGAGATTTTTTTTTTTTTTTTTTTAAGCCATATCGCCCAGTCCTAGTTGTGTGTTTTGTTAAAAATTAAAGTAACAAAGCAAAATACCACATTACAGTTTGAACAAAAAAAGACCATTATCCATAACTGGCAGAATGCAAAGAACTTGCAATTACATGAAGAAATAGAATCAAGATGAATGTGATTACAGGATTAGCAAATAATCACATTATTTTTAATTTACATTTAACAGCATCCCAACCTTTTTGGAAATGTGGTTGTAATTGTTAGCATCACCTTCTTTCTTGCAGTGTGTGTTAGTTTCCTGGGAAGATTTTATCAGACACTGAAAGACAATGATGTCAAGTTCAGCAGTGCAGAAATTGAAAAAGCTTTCATGAAAACCTGTAAGGATGCAAAGGGGAAGGAGAACAGACTCGTAAGTATTTTCCCTACCATATTTATCACCTCCCTGCAAACTGCTATTGCAGTTATGCCTTTCAGACAAGTATGTGTTAAATGTACTTGATGTTAACAATGTCCTGTTTTTACTTTGACACTCAGTGTTACTACATAGGAGCAACGAGTGATGCAGCCACTAAAATGATCAACGAGGTCTCGAAGCCCATGAGTTACCATGTGCCAGTTGAGAAGATCTGTGATAAGCTCAGGAAGAAAGACAGTCAAATCTGTGAGCTTAAATATGGTATGAGCTCTATTTTGCAAAGCAGATTTTCCAAAAGAGTTGTAAAGTCTTGTAAGTTTGTAAATACTGTAGTGCAGGCTTCAGCCTTAAAGAAACCGTATGTAAGAAATGTATTTCAATTAATCATAAAATGGCCCTGATATGTCACTAGACATTAAGAAATCATGTTCATTTCAAATACTGACAACAGTAGTCCGGCCAGGATATTGTCATTTAAAAAGTGAACTTGCAGCCCTTAACTGATGTTGATGTTGTCATGTCATGTCATGATGTTGTGCCACCCGCCACCTATCTACTAATCACAAAGTCAGTAGTGTTTCGGCATCCGGGTTGCCAGCTCTGCCAGTCAGGGGGGAGGGGATACACCGCTCTACAGTAATTTGAAAGTGATTGCAGTACCAGTTTTGGCTACAATCTTACATACGGTTCCTTTAACACAGGTGCTATAAATATAATATTCTATCGTATTTTGTCAGACTAGTAGCATGGTATTTTCTGTTTATATGCTTGGATACATGCCAGTACTGTGCTTTTTCCAATGTCCAGTTGATTATCTGGGAAGTGTTGTTTTTACCAACGATAAAACCAACTGTCGAGTCAGGCTAAGCCAAAGCTATATCCGAGGTTACAGGTGATAATGGCTGGGCTTCAAGCACAGAGATTCAAAACACTTTTGATGTAGTATTGGTGACTCTTTTCAATATACTCTGAATTTCATGGTAACATCCCTACACCTATGTTCATGTTTTGTGGCTGGAACAAACCTAAAATGCCCAGACAGTGTTACAAATCGAAATATTCCTTAGCTTTTATTCTTAGCTAAATTATTCCTTTGACCTAGTTTTGGCTGTTCTCACTCACACTTTATTAATTGAATGAATTCAATTGTTAGCAATGCCGTCTCTGGCAGTCAGTAGTTATGTACCTTTTTTTTAGTGAATCCCCTTACCTGACTCGGTCCGGCCTTCCACCTTAACACCGCACGATTACGCCTGGAAGTGATAATGGGAATGGGATTAGCCTTAACTTGCCCCAATTTGCACATATTTGGCGCAACAGTCGGGAAGGGGCTAGTGATACATATGGCCCATGGTGTCTCTACAGTTTACTGGGACGTGGTTGACTGGTCGAAATATGTTGTCTCTTTTTGCAATACATTTTGTATTGATTGTTGGTTTTTTTTGCTTTTCTGTTTTTGTCCATTTTTGTGCTCCTGTATTCAAACTCTTTTAAATGCCAAAATTTGTACTTGTTTTTATGAATCAAATGCACAGTACTTAGGGGTGTGAAAATACACTCAACCCACAAGACGAGACAATACGCGATATTGGGTTCACGAGAATAAGACGAGACAATATTTTAACACTATATTTAGGAAATCTAGATTTTTAAGTATTTACATTTCTTTACTTGCTGATACTGATATTTCTACCACAAAAAGAATTATTAGGCTAGCATAGAAATGTAATGAATTGGAACACATTTTTTTTTTTTTTACAATAGGCCTAAGCCTAAAAATAAATAATAATAGCATAAATTATGTAATAGCAGGCTATTTCAAAACGAGATGTCGCCACATTTCATTTAATTGAATTTCAACAAATTATCAACAAGACTATTTTGGCACTGCCATCACATTATCTGTCCCTAGTCAGTAGAATCAGACAAGTTACATTAAGACTGTGAGTAGACCCCTGTATAAGTGGTGTGGCTCCATTAAGAATGTGACCACTCCCTCCAAGGAATTTTGTTCACTTTTCCCTCAACTTCTGGTGGGTGAATTACAGAAACACGCTAGCAATCGAGTCTGTGCCAATGGCATAGGTTAGGTGAGCTATAGTTTCAATTGAGAACCATTTGTGTGATGGTATTAGGCTGCGTTGATTCAACACAGATCCATAAATCTTGGCAGCACAGTGGCAGCACATGGAAGCGGTTATGCTACTGTGTTTTTTTCGAAACAGTGTAATTGAGTGATATTATTGTTTCCAGCAGATACCCAAAATGCTGCTACACAGAAAAAATGTAAAAGAGGCTGGGGCATCTTTGGTAATTTTGTCAGGCTCTTCGGTCATACTGGCTACAGCTGGATACTACTCCACGAGACAGATTTAACCTTGATGAGAAATGTTGTGACATTGTAGTATCATGAGATCTTGACACACCCCTAACAGTGCTGTTTCAGCTCATTGCATTTTGCGTTGTGTTTTAAGTAACCATCCAGATTGAGTAAGATTGATTATCTTGTATTATCTCCTTCCTTTCATCTTATCAGAATTCAGCTAATTCAAGATTAGTTTTGTATTGAGCACCTAAATTTTGTTTTGTATGCCTTTCCTACTCCAGAGAAAGAGTTGGACCTAAGCACGGTGGAACTGAAAACACTGAAGGTGAAGGAGTTGAAGAAAATCCTAGAGCATTGGGATGAGACATGTAAAGGATGTGTTGAGAAGACCGACTTCATCCGCAAAATCCAGGAACTCATGCCTAAATATGCTCCAAATGCAGCCAAGGCACGGACAGAATTTTAATGTAACTTCTTTAGTTGAAATCATTATTCTTTGGGAGAAGCGAAAAGTACTGTGGCCTGATGATCACATCACAGATTTTTTTAAACCCTACAGTCTGACAGTCTTGCAGATCTTTTCCAGAAATGGTCTCCTGTTTGAATGAGTTTGAAAGTTTTGCAAAACGTGTTTGATTTTTATCATGATCTATGCTGTACAAACCATATGTTTATCCCAGTTGTACTATAATTTTTCATTAAAACCGTAAAAATCTACAATGGACTAGTCATTGAAAGTGTGATTAGTCAGGGTAGAACGACCAGACAAGTGTTATATGCTGTCACAGTGATCATGACTTTTTTTGTTTTGTTTTGGATGTGGCCTATGTATGTTATGTATGTAACCCCCACCCTTTTTTGTAACTGTATTTATTTTTCTTTTTATTGCAAATAAGTAGGCCTAAAAAATTGTTGCTGTAGAGGTCTTTCCTTCATAAGGTAGCCTACTATTTTCCTACTATAGCCTACTAAGTAAACGTACTACATTTTTATTCTCTGCATTACTGCAAGCAGAGGACAATGGACATGGATGCATAAGATCTCTTTCCAGAAAGCGCTGCTTGGAAAACCATAATTAGTTAAGCTATTCGAACTGCATACATATAGGCTAGCTAACATCAGGGGCCCGTTGCACAAAAGCAGAATTAAGACAGCCGGGATAAGTTACTGAGCTGCGCTCAATGAATCCAAAACAAGAGCGTACAGGCTTAATTGGTTGCACAACGAGCAAGCCAGGATGATCAGACACGGATTCATCAAGCCAGGTGAAACCTATCCTGGATAAGTGCGCGCTCACGGCTCCCTCAAATAGACCCCGCCACCGATCACAGATTCACCATGGCAACTAGAGCGGCTTCATTGCTTCTTCTACGGTGTAAAGTAGGTAGCGATAGCCTTTTCACAACAGCAACACCTCTGTTTAGGAGAATATTGCAATTAGTGTCGCGACCACCACACGCGAAATGGTTACGGCCCTCCTGTGACGTCATTGTCGCATGACAGGTCGGGAATGGCGAGTATGTAAAAGTTAATTAATGATCAAAAAAGTTTAAATAATGACAGTGGGTATATGTGATAACAATGTGGGCAATTTGTGGTGACTGCTGCTGACAGATAAGGGATGAGATTAAATAGATCCTGGAATTTAGCCTGGTCTGGAGCAGGCTAGCTCCACAGAATAACATAACATATCCTGCTGCCCCCTATCCCGCTTTTGTGCAACTGGATCACAGATAAATTGAGCCAGGATAACCAATAACCAACCTCATTTCTGATTTATAATTGGCACATCTGGAAATTTTCAGAAATTATCTAAGATCAAATGAAAGATCAAATGAAGGTTTCTACGCAACATTTTCGTAAATGAGACCCATGGTATTGCATTAAGAATATGATGCAAGAATTTAGCTCTTAAAGGGATATTCCACCATTTGGGTAATTACACTTATTTTCCACCTCCCCTTGAGTTAAACAATTGATTTTTACCTTTCTCCAGATCATCGCCGAGTCTGGCGATAACGGTTTTAGCGCCAGCCTAGCATAGATCATTGAATCTGATTAGACCATTAGCTTCTCGCCTGCTAGCATCACGTTTAAAAGTGACTAAGATTTCCGGTAATTTTCCTATTTAAAACTTGTCTCCTCAAGTTAGAAATTGTAATAAGACCAACGGAAAATATAACATTGCGATTATCTAGGCTGATTTCACATGGAACTATACTCTCATCCCAGCGAAATAATCAAGGAACACCATGGGCACAGCAGCACAATGATATCATGCAGCACCTGAAAATAGTCCCCGTAGGCTAACTTCCAGCAACAAGGTTGAGCTGCAGCAGACGAATTGGTTAGTGACTGGATTATTACGCCTGAAACAACAGACAACAAAAATAAAAGTCTGCACTACAACATTTCCCTATTAAATAATTTAACCATTTAAACTACTCAACTTTTTAACTGCTCAGCCATTCCAACTGTCAGTTATTATCAACTATGACTCCCGCCAACTGTTTCCTCTGCCCACAACTGTTTCAAAATATGTCCTCACTAGCTAGTTAACATTGTTAGCATAACTGCTAGCAAACATTAGCTAAGTAACATGGTTAGCATTGTTACCATAACTACTAGCAAACATTACTATAATATATTGCAATAAGTTAGCTATGTAACACTGTTAGCAAAGTTAACTTTCATAACACTATTAGCATACTGTTAGCATAGTTAACTAATTAGCAACATTAGTTCAGCCATTCTAACTGTCGGTTATCGTCAACCATCTGCCTATACAGCCATTAAACTATCTGTCTATCAACATCCATTAAACTATTTGCCTAACATGCATTAAACTATCAGTCTATCAACCACTTCATCTACATTCAACTTTTAAACTGTCTACTTTTAAACTATCAACTTTTAAGCTTTGCAACCACCATGTCTATCCTATCACCTTAGTAACCATCTCTGCATTATGTATTTTAACTGATATTTTACATCACAACTTACATTTGTATTACATTTTTCTAGTTATTCTTCCAACCACTTTTTTTTTGCGTCCAATTCAGCTTGAACCGTTTAACGTAGAAACTTCATTCAAACGTTGAAACGCTATAGTTTTGCTAACATCTCCACTGTTAACGTGAAATATGTCTCCATGCAGGGTAGTGTCAAGCAGCAGTGAAGTGATAACCTTATCATGCAGTAGGCTATAGCCAATGTTAACCTCACCTGAGTAAGACAGAAAACGGGCCCTGCTTGCTCTGTTAAAGTTTTATGCCCCTTCCAAACTGCGTTAAATGGGTGTATTTAACAGCCAGAATTTCGCCAGAAATACTATCAACGTCCCTGTCTGTGTAATGAAAAAGGTTGGGAACCCCAACCTTTTAGCAACAGCCTAGCAACCACTTCCACAGTTACAACCTAGCAACCAATATGGCAACCAATGACATTAACCTAGCAACCAGCATTGCAACCACCACAACTAACCTAGCAACAGCCTAGCAACCACCTCAGGTACCCTAGCAACAACCGAACAACCACTTCCATGATGACAACCTAGCAACCAACATGATTAACCTAGCAACAAACAAGCGAAGCAACCACCACAACTACCCTAGCAACCATCTTAACTCATTGAGTGCCAAATGCGTTGAGTGCCAAAAACGTAATATTATGTTTTTAGCTTTTTTTTTAAATTACGAAACTAGACACTCTAACACACCTTATGTGATTTTGGGAACTCTGTGATGAATGGAAATGAAATATATGACGATCGAAAACTCATGAAAACGCACAATCTGGACATTTTATCTGGACATTTTATCATAACTCGGTTGCCGCTTTGGGTCGAATCAGTGACGCATGCACGTCAGGTCAAAACAAGGCCATTTTCGTGGGTCTATCACTAGGTGGCAGTCTCGCCAGGTCTCGCTGATCACTTCCCGGAAAGTTTACACAAGTAAGTAACAGGCAACACTTCATATTTCATGAAAGACGTTATATCTCCATTTATAGAAAAAACAGCGATTTTGATGAAAACTAGCCACTGTTTAGCTTGGGATTTCTCAGGAACAGGGGCGTGTAGAAATACACGGTTTGCACCCACCGAGAGCTTAAAGTCTTACCTTTTAATCGAGCCATTGTATGTGTTCATTGCTATAACACAGAATATGCTGTGGCTGTACACAAATCATCAACAATGGTCTAGATTGCTGGCACTCTAGGACAAAGCTCCCAAAAACAGCTTGGCATTCAATGAGTTAATTACCCTAGCAACAGCCTAGCAACCACCAATATAAGGTCAACCTAGCAACCACCATAGCAATAGCTTTTTGCATAGCAACCACTAAAAGTACCCTAGCAACCACCACAATGTCAACCTAGCAACCACCATAGCAACCAACATGATTACCCTAGCAACCTGCATAGCAAGCACTTCATTTGGCATAACAACCATCACATGTACCCTAGCAACACTATTATTTTACTATTATACACTAAATTACTACAGTATTATACACTAAATATTTTTTATTTTATAAATATTTTATTTTATAAATATTTTCATGAATTTCTAATTATTCTTCTAACCAAAATTTCTGCATCCAATTCAGCTTCAACCGTTTCACGTAAAATCTACATTCAAACGTTGTAATGTAGGTCTTGGTAAGGACACTTAAAGCGGTGGTTCGGAGTAATTTCACCCTAGGATCCTTTGCACCATGACCCCGAGCAAAACACCCTCCCAGAACCTTTTTTCCCTTGGTCGAACCCTGGTCGAGTAGCGCTGTCAGAAACTAATGACGTTCTGCAGTCGTGATGGAACCAACTTTTATCTCGTAAATTACCCCACTAATAACGCCCTGAATGGTACAAAACTTCTGCAGTAGTACAACTATGACCTTTAGTCCAATAACGAGGCATTAGAAAGTTTGTAAGTGCACCAGGAGTTTATTTAAATAAGACTTCCCTGATTATCTGCTACTATACCGCTGCGTCGATGTTTTTTCCGTGATTTGGGAAAAGCCCGTAAAAGTCCTGGCAGGAAGCATGCATAAGGAGGATGTAGATCCAGGAATGCACTAATATTTTGTTCGTAGTCCAGTTTGCAACAATTATTAGTTAACACTAAGTTGTAAACACTTAGTGTTAACTAATAAGTTGAAAAAAAAATATTAAAAACTGGATATACCAAAAAACGTTGATGTAATCGCTTCCTGCAAGGACTTTTACGGCAACTGCTTTCTGCTCAACTAGGCCAAGTCTCTCTGTGTCTCTATATTCTACAATGATATAAGGCACATTCCAAGGGCTATTAACGACTTTGAATGCAATAAACTGCACCTGTGCTCTCTCGCTGACTGCAGCAACTTCAATGGAACCTCTTCTCTTTGTCTCTCTCCATTGAACTGGATAGCTCACTTTTCTCTTCCCCACTTTCTTTCACTTGTTTTTCTTCACTTCATCCATTAAACTATCTATCAACATCCATTAAACTACTTACCTATCTATTAATTCACTATTAAATAATTTATCTATTTAAACTACTCAACTATTGAACTGTTCAGCCATCCCAACTGTCAGTTGTCATCAGGGGCGCCGCTAGGGTTGTATTCCATAGGCTACGCACCATAGTCCAGGGCGAAATACTTTTACAGAGCAAGCAGCTCTGGCCATATCGGCTCTGTCTCACATGACGTGAACATTGCTTTAAATGCATTATCGCTTCACTACCCATCACGCGAACAAGGGAAAGAAAAGAAAAAAGAAACCAATGAGCTTATGTCGCGATTTGCGATAGGCCTAGGCCTATAGAAAAGACAGCTATGGTAACCTAACAATAAGGATTTGCTTACACTGCTGTTTGGTTGTCCCAAACTTTGAGACGATCCATAGGCTACTCTACGCATTAACTGAAACCTGAACTGCGATGTTCCAAACAGAGTGACCTGTAGGATGCAATGCCTAATCTCACTGCCTTCGGCATAACTGCTAAGAACAGTGCGCCCATTACTGTTAAACACCTGCAAAATATTAAGCTGCTGTTTTCTTTTCATGACGAGCACTACGCTTGAATGATTTATGACTGAATCGTTGCGTTTTTAAGCGCCAGAATGTCGTGACAAAGTTTACACCAATCATCATCTTCTAATGTATCCTTATGTTGAGATGTCCATTCTCTTTGCCCTAAACATTCAGGCTATCATTTGTGCGCGAAGCATGTTTCAATTAAGACAGTACACAAGCTATTTTTATTGTTGTGATATTGAATGATTTCATGAAACGTTGAAAAATTGTACGCACAGTGCGTACAGGATTACGGCTGGCGGCGCCACTGGTTGTCATCAACTATGACTCCCGCCAACTGTTTCCTCTGCCCACAATTGTTTCAAAATAAAAGTCCTCACTACAATAATTCCCTATTAAATAATTTAGCATTTAAACTATCCAACTGTTTAACTGGTCAACCATTCAAACTGTAAGTTGTCATCAACTATGACTTATTTTCATTTAAGTAACTATGGACATTTTCATGCACTGGTTCGCGGAATTAGATTTTCTAGTTATTCTTCTAACCAACATTTCTGTTTCCAATTTAGTTTCAACCGTTTATAGTAGAAACTTCGGGCTGGTAACTGCTCTCCCATGCCCACATCCACGGCTGAAGTGCCCTTGAGCAAGGCACCTAATCCCTCACTGCTCCCTGCCGCTGTAGCAGGCAGCCCACTGCTCCGGGTTAGTGTGTGCTTCACCTCACTGTGTGTGTGTGTGTTTCACTAATTCACGGATTGGGATAAATGCAGAGACCAAATTTCCCTCACGGGATATATATATACTTATACTTATAATCTGCCTATCATCCATTACACTATCTACATTAAACTTTTAAACTACTCTGTCTCAGGCTTTAAGCATGCAATCTGGCTCTCTTAAGACTACAGATCCTTTTCAACTGTTTCCTCTGCCCACAACTGTTTCAAAATAAAAGTCCTCACTACTGTAATTCACTATTAAATCATTTAACTATTTAAACTATCCAACTATTAAACTATTCAGCCATTCCAACTGTCAGTTGTCATCAGTGATGGGCAGTAACGCGTTAGAAGTAACGAGTTACTGTAATCCAATTACTTTTTTCAAGTAATGAGTATAAAGTAAGGGATTACAATTGCAAAAATAGTAATTAGATTACTTTACTTTCCTGCAAGCAGCCTGCGTCACTGCGTTGCTAAACCGTGATTTTGTCATAGGCAGTAAAATAATTTGGGATTTTGCCATATGGATTTTGTGAGACTAACTCCTGACAATGATGTAGGCTATAGCTGCGCGAGATGTAAACAAACACACGTGTGCAAGACATGGAGTGCGGGAGAGAGCGCGAACATGGAGCATTTAATTAATTGCAGTTCAGACGTGTTCATTACGAAAAAAACATTAACCCTGTACACTCTTCATGGGAAGAAACAAGTTGTCTACAGCGAAAAATTCCATCTCAAATCTGAGCAAGCAGCCGGCACAGAAATGTGAAACTAATTGAGACACCCCCAGATCCCGACATGACGGCTGCAGCAACAGGTGAAAATAGAGGACGTTGTGGGTTCCCTGTAGCCTACTGGCCCGTTATAACAGAAGCCAGGGCATTATAATATTCTGGCTGCATTCACTGTGATTTGGAAAATGGGAAAAAATATAATGTGGTCTTTGCCTTAATGGGGCTGGTGAGTGTTGAAGTCTTCAATAATTCGTTTCCCTTAAACCAGCGTTTCTCTACTGGTTCGCGGAGACATGCCAGGTGGGGCGCGAAAAACAGGAGTTTTTTTTTATTTTTTTTTTTATCTGTAGCCTAGGCCCAGGTAGCACCCGATGCGCAATGGACGCACTGTGTTATTCATAGGGAAGCGCTCGTGTCAAGGCAGCGTGAGCGCATGTTTGAATCTGCAAGCACGTTCACTAATGAACATTTCTTAAAGCTGGCCTATCTTTGCGATATATTTGGAAAGCTCAATGAGTTAAATATCCAGTTACAAGGCAAAGACAAGCACCTACCTCACCTAGCAGATAAGATTAGCCTACTGCATTCACCAAAAGACTTGAGGTATGGGACAGGCGCCTCGATCGCAACAGTAGGTCTATGCCTTTGAGAATCTGAGTGAAATCGCTGAAACGTCTGCTTCGGGAGCCACTCTTGTGATCCCATGTATTAAACAGTAGGCCTACATCACATCCCTGCAAAGTTTATTTCAAAAATATTTCCCAACCAGCAGTGCTCAGTATGACTGGATTATGGATCCATTTAATGCAGCATGTTGGTATTTCATTGAATATATTGTACAATGCTGTAAAATATTGGCTTATGCTTCCTAATATGTTGCTGGAAAACAGAAATATGTGTGTTTAATTTACAATGGCACATTATGTATTTATTTATTATTATATCTGCAGCACCAGCTGATTTTTACTCTGCTGAAGAGGATATATTTAGAACTTGTCATTATTTCAATACATTTGACAATTTTAAGCTTGACCTACTTTCTTAGAGCAATGAAGGACAGGTGGGGCTCGAAAAGGCCCCCCTGATCAAAGTAGGGAATGAAAGAAAAAGTTTGAGAACCACTGCCTTAAACTAAGCATTTACATGAAGCACAGTAGCCTATGCCTATTGAAACACATTCCACTCAGATAGGTGCTACCAGGCTCATATAGGCTATCACTTTTAATTGCAAACAGAAAATGTCTAGCTAGCAACTTAATATCATGACTATTGCTAATATAGTGCCAAATGTGGAGTTTGTGGACTAGCCATAGGCTTATATTTGAATGGAGCTGATCATTATGAGAGTTGTATAGATGCTCTTAAAGTGACAGCGCACCATTTATAAATGAGTTAAAGGAACACGCCACCCAAAATCAGTAGTAATATATGTTCTTACCTTGACTTTCACGAGTTGAGTCGTACCTCTCCCGCGTCGGTATGTGCACTCAAACGCTCTGGCTCGCGGCGGGAATGTGTTAGCATGTTGCTATGGTAGCGGGCTCTGCCGTGGCCGTAGAGAGAGTAAGATGGCATTAATCAAACACATCCACATTTTCCCTATTTAAATACAGTTGCACAAGTAGTTGATTAAAAATGTTAGGGCACACAACATGAAACGTGACGATTTTCCAAGCGAATAAACAGGAGAACTACAATGTCTGGCGCAATAGCACTTGGGAGTACTTCGACCTAGGTAGTAATATTAATTAACACCTAATTGTAGATCCTATCCACCACAGAGTTTAGAATCCATGCTTGATCGACCCCTCAGCCTCCCCCTCCCCTCTGAGCGAGAGAGAGGCACACACAGATGCGCTGATGGGCTATATTATAACATTGCTGTGTAAATCCTAGATGAGACTGCCTGGGTTATTTTGTTTCGATATCAAACACATAGTAATTGTAGCCTTCAGGGAATAGGCATTTAAAAGAGAGACAGAGAGTGATATGACTCGTATGACTTCTACAAGCTATTGCGCTGTCTGTCTGAAAAAGACGCGCTCTCTTCCCATGCAGTCAAAATGAATGGGAGTCTTCAGAACAGGCTTCTCATAGTGTCACCCTGATGCCAGTGCGTAAAGTAATGTGAATGACTTATTTTATCAAGGATTTCTTTCTTTTTGCAAAAAATAAAGTACAATAGGCATTAATTAGTAGGCCAGCAGCATGTTGAAAGTATGTGCCAAATTGCGTTTTTTATTACAATGACAAAATTGTAAAAAGACGTGACCGAAGCTGAGGCAAGCCTGGCAATAGGCCTAGGCCCGACGGTAATTCTAAAGCAATTTACAAAAGATTCACTGAACAAAAACGCTGATGTGGTACATGAAAATTTAGCTAAAAATGTGGAGAATGCAATGCAATCAAGCATTTTGGACGACGTGGAGAGACAAGCCGGCAGCAGATTAAATGCCTGAGAGAGAAAAAGATGCTGTTTTAAAAGGACGTGCAGACCGAAGCTGCAGCAAACAGGTGATATTTAGACATTTATTTCACAAAATCAAGACTGAGACTGAGTTTGCTGCTGATATTCTGGGGATATAGACTACAACATAGCCAATGTAGGACTTTAGCCTTTTAATATATTTGCTGCATTGGATCAGTCTTTCTAGAAAGAACAGGCAAGAGCTTTCTAGCCTCACGTCAGCAGCGCCGCATCCCATAGGCTACATTAAAAACATCCCATATACATTATAAACACAGCAATGTTATAATATAGCCCATCAGCGCATCTCTAGTGCGTCTCTCTCGCTCAGAGGGGAGGGGAAGGCTGAGGGGTCGATCAAGCATGGATTCTAAACTCTGTGGTGGATAGGATCTACAATTAGGTGTTAATTAATATTACTACCTAGGTCGAAGTACTCCCAAGTGCTATTGCGCCAGACATAGTTCTCCTGTTTATTCGCTTGGAAAATCGTCACGTTTCATGTTGTGTGCCCTAACATTTTTAATCAACTACTTGTGCAACTGTATTTAAATAGGGAAAATGTGGATGTGTTTGAATAATGCCATCTTACTCTCTCTACGGCCACGGCAGAGCCCGCTAGCATAGCAACATGCTAACACATTCGCGCCGCACGCCAGAGCGTTTGAGTGCACCGACGCGGGAGAGGTACGACTCAACTCGTGAAAGTTAAGGTAAGAACATATATTACTACTGATTTTGGGTGGCGTGTTCCTTTAAACTGCATCAAATTAGTAGTATTTCTTGAGAAATATTTTAAACTAACAGTTCTGCTTTGGGCACCATCACCATTTATTTACATCTATTCGAATGAAGGAGTATACACACCAAAAAGTTAAGATTGAAACTAATAAAACCAAGTTTTAAAAAAGCGTATTCAGGTTGTGTATAGCTAGTGTGTTTTTGTAAAGTAACTAAGTAAAGTAAATAGTAAAGTAACTAATTACTTTCTTGGATAAATAATCAGTAATCAGTAACTAATTACTTTTTCCAAGTAACTTGACCAACACTGGTTGTCATTAAAGGATAATTCCGGTATTTAGAACTTTGAGTCCCTTTTCTGGTTTGTTTTGGATGAACTAGAGTGGTGGACACGGAAATTTTGATGATGGGTCGTCCGATGTCGAGACGATGGGTGGTCTCGACATGGGATGTCTCGACTTTCTGACTCATTTTGAATCGCCTTTCACTGCTTCAGAGTGGCTGGCTATGGGCATGCACAAACATGTCCTTAAAACAACCCTAAACATTTGTTTTCAAAACTGTGCAACTGGGGCAGGCCATCTGCACCCCCCCCCCCCCCAAAAAAAAGAATTCATTACAATATAATATCTTCTAATCTATTAAATATCTTCGAATTCATTAGAATATAATATCTTTCTTAACCTCTATTTTCAAGATTCAAAAATTTATTTGTCACATGCATAATTTGTGGAACAAAAAGCAGTGAAATGGGGATTGCGACTGCAACCCCCAGCTGTGCAAAGTTCAATAATAATAGAAAAGTAAGAAGATAGAAAACAGAAGGGGGGTGGGGAATAAATAAAATAAAATGTAAAAAGTTTATGAAGAGGGGGGAATTATCCATTCATTGTCCGTATGGTTTGGGGGGGAAAACTTCTTAGTCTTTCTGTTCTGGCCTTTTGAGATCGAAGCCTCTTTCCAGAGGGCAACCATTGAAAGATGTTATGGCCAGGTTGATGACAGGCAGCAACTAGTGTAAATGTCCTGAAGTCCAGGAAGTGCAGTGTTGGTGATTATGTCTGCACACCTGATAACTCGTTGCAAGGCCTTCTTATCCTGAGAGTTGCTATTTCCGTACCAGGTTGTGATATTACCAGAAATAACAGACTCTATAGTTGCTGAATAGAATGTTTTCTGCAGCTCTTTGGATATTTTGAATTTGTTCAGCTTTTTAAGATGGTATAAACGCTTTTTTCACTTGGTTGGAGATGTGTGATGTCCATGAAAGGTCCTCAAAGATGACTACTCCAAGATATTTAAAGTGGCTCACTGTCTCCACCAAGGCACCATGGATGTTCAGTGGTGTGTGATGTAGCCTCTGCTTGTCCCTTTTGAAGTCAACCACCAATTCCTTGGTTTTGGCAATGTTTAGTACAAGGCTGTTGTCATTGCACCATGATGTCAGCATCTTCATTTCATTAAGGTAGGCTGTCTCATCATTGTTGGAGATGAGTCCAATCACTACTGTGTCATCCGCAAATTTGACAATGGAGTTGGAGTTGTAAATGGCTGTACAATCATGGGTGTATAGGGAATAAAGCAGGGGACTTAAAACACATCCTTGGGGGGCACCAATGTTGAGGGTGACTGTATTTGACATACAGCTCCCAATCTTCACCGCCTGTGGCCTGTCCATCAAAAAGCTGAGAACCCAGGAGCAGAGAGATGTATTAAGTCCTAGATGTTTGAACTTGGTGACTAAAATGTTTGGCACAATGGTGTTGAAGGCTGAGCTATAGTCAATGAACAGCAGGCGTGCGTAATTCCCCTTCCCTTTGTCCAGGTGGGAGAGAGTGGTGTGGAGAACATGGGATATGGCATCATCAGTACTCCTATTCGGTCAATAGGCAAACTGAAGGGGGTCTAATGAGCCAGGTGTTGAGGAACATATAAAATCTTTTACCAGTCTCTCAAAACATTTCATCACCACTGACTATTTACTATTTACACACAACACAATGGCTCTTTGACTAATTAGACTTTTTTAGGCTACATCAATACAATAGGTAATATGTGAAGTGAAACAGGATGGGCCATAATTACCTCTGACTAGTTTTACTTATTGTCAAAAATTGCAATGTGAGCAGCAGCCAGCGGGGAAAGATGGCGGCATTCATTTTGCCGTGGCGGGCCGCCATGCTAAATCAAGATAGATAGATAGATAGATACTTTATTGATCCCCAAGGGGAAATTCAAAATCAACGTAGAGGAAACACTGTATAAGTTAGGCTTATGGGCTACTTCATGTATTTAAAGATATTAAATAGCCTAAGTCCAAATCATTTTCCAGGGAATGTCATCTAAATTTAGATAGGTTGCATTTATAAGGAGAAAGCCATTCAGATTCTTTAATTGAGAAATCAGCAGAATATTGTGGTTCACCCAATTTTGATATTTGTTTTTGTACAGAATGCCTTTGTTATACCACATTAAGTACGTGGGAAAAACGTATACTTAGAAGCTAGGCTACTTGTTTATGGACATTGGTTAACATGGGATCTTGTTGTAACCAGGCTAAACATTAAAATAAAATTTAAAACCACCTACTTTTGAGAATATATACTGCGGGACAAAGTTCCAAATAGATCGTAGGTTATTTATAAACTCTGTATTGTTCAAATTTCGGATCTTGAAGGGAGAAACAATGTGAGGGGAAAAGTGATGGGTTTGATTGAAAATCTGTATTTTACCAGAGAATGTCTAATAAGGGGAGAACCTTCACTCTCGGAACGCTTTCGGTGTGGTACTGCATCTAGGGGCGCTCGCGGGCGAGTCCAGAATGAATGGAGGTCTATGGAGCTGTACCCCTCAAAATCCACTTTTCTCTGGATATAATTTTTTTTCAAGTAATTTGAATACTGTATTCGAAAGGGGAGGCAAAGACCATACACTTGGTTCAGTATTATATTTTTTAAAGTCACTTAATTGTTCTAAAAAGCCTTTCAAACGTGTCAATGATGTCATTCATTAGCATGATCATAGCATAGCATAGCATCAATGCTAGCGTGTTATGGGCAACAACGACCCATTCTGTAAGAAAACGAAAGTACATGACTCCCGGATTATTTCACTTTTGATTGATAATCCATATCCATTTTACGAAAAATAAAATAAAATCTGAGGGTTTCAGTTGTTAAATAGGTGAAAACAATAAATGTAGCCATGTAGCTCCATAGGACCCCATGTATTTTGGGCTCGCCCGCGATCGCCATCTAGGTGAACTCTGGTGAACTGCAGCCAAATTCGGTTTGTATGGGATTAATAGAGAGTGGGGAGGCTCTCCGTAGACGGGCTCTGATTTTACCCTCTGAGGAAGTGATGTCATATCCCTCCGACGACGTCTGCTCACATCTCCTTCCTCAACCAAAGAGCGCGCGCACACATTAGCTATTGTTCAAGATGGCGGATTGAGTAAGAGCTAGAGGATGCTAATACGTTGTCAATGTGTTTGTGTCGATTACATCGCCTTACTGGCCATTTCATGGTGGCACTCCCGCTACATTTTTTTCCGATTTGCACACAAGACCAAATTGATGTGAACTTCTCGTCACATTGGAGGGATTGCTTGCAAACATTGTTTTACATTCGCACGGGAAAGTTGAGCATCGCCTAAAAATGAAAAGACAAGCCGAGCGTGACTCAAGTCCTGCCAGAGGAATACCAAAGAGAATAAGGGAGAGGGATCGAGAAGAGAGCCGTAGAGATGATGGACCCACGTCGCTTGCTGTGTCGCTTGCGGATACCAGATGTTATCACAAGCATCAGGCGCGGAGCAGGAGCAGGGAGCGAGAGAAGCCAAGGCTGCGTGAGGAGAGGAGTGCCGTCGGGGATTTGCTGCATCGTGCTCATCATGAAATTGGTTTACTCGGTCGCCCACCTCTACGAACTGCATCCGTGATGGGTAAATCATCCGCCGAATTGTTAGGTGGCCGAACGGCAGCTGGGCTAGAATACAAAACATTACTGATTAGCAATCTTGGATCTCAGTTGTCTGACGAACATGTGGAAGACGGCTTATTTCACGAGTTTAAAAAGTTTGGAGATGTCAGTGTGAAACTGTCGCATACTCCGGAGCTTGGTCGTGTCGCTTATGTGAACTTCAGACACACAGAGAACGCACGAGAGGCACGGCATATGAAAGCCAGGTTAGTACTGTATGATCGCCCACTCAAAGTGGAGCCCATGTATATGAGGCGACGCAGCTGCACGCCGCCTGATGTCGGGTATGTGCCCCTACATAGTGTCTACCAGTACAGACAAAGGTCCCTTTCCCCAGGGGCTGGTGTTAGAGATACAAGACCCCGACATTACCCAGTTGATGGATTGGGCCTTAGTAGGGAGCGTGACCGGGTCTTGGATTACTACAGTGTGTTGGATGAACGAGGCCGTCCTTACACCTATCAAGTACCAGATGAGGACTTAAAGCCAGAAGATGACCAGCGGGCTACCAGAAACCTCTTCATTGGTAATTTGGAACACAGTGTATCAGAGGTTGAGTTGAGACAAGGTTTTGATAAATATGGCATAATAGAGGAAGTGGTGATAAAGCGACCCGCGCGTGGCCAGGGAGGAGCCTATGCCTTCCTCAAGTTCCAGAACCTAGACATGGCACATCGAGCTAAAGTGGCAATGCAGGGACGCGTCATTGGAGGTAATGCTGTGAAGATTGGCTATGGTAAGGCAAACCCTACAACACGTCTGTGGGTTGGGGGTCTTGGACCTAACATTTCTCTTGCTGCATTGGCACGCGAGTTTGACCGCTTTGGCAGCATCCGCACCATTGACTATGTGAAAGGTGATAACTTTGCCTATGTTCAGTATGAGAGCCTAGATGCTGCACAGGCTGCCTGTACACAAATGAGAGGTTTCCCTCTGGGTGGGCCCAGCCGACGGCTTCGTGTGGACTTTGCCAAAGCTGAGGATTCTCCCCGTGGATACCCTCAGCAATACCAGCCAGGCCTCCCAGCCCATTACGAGCACCTCGCAGATGGCTACAGCCACCACCGAAGCCTAGAGCGGGAGCTGAGGGTACGAGGGCACTCTCCCACTCATCCACTATTTTCTGAACGAGAACGTCCCCTGGTGGGTGAGACAGACTGGAGTCCCCCCAAAAGCTTGGAACGGCGGACGGCAGCACTGGAGGTGTTTGGTCGCACCCGTGCACGCAGCAGAAGCCGTAGCAGGGAACGCTGGGTAAAGGACCGGGATATGGAGCGAGGAGGAGGAAAGAGCTGGGAAGAGAGACGTAAACGCCGTAGTCAATCCAGTGAGAGGCTCTTTGATGACCGGGAGCGTTCTAAAACCAGAGCATCTGGCAGTGGCAGCCAGGTGTCACCAGAGGACAGCCCAGAACGAACATGCACGCGACTTCCAGACTCCACTTCTGAGCCTAAGGAAGAATCACCTGAACGGGGACTCCATTCTCCAAACCAGCAAATTCGCAAAGACAGCTATGAGCCTTCAGCCACACACAAAAAACACCCCACACTGCTTGAACGGAAGCTGTGTGATGGTGAGACTGATGCTGATTCGCAGACAGAAAAGAACCAGAAACCTACAGGCACACTGTTTGAACTTGCACAGTCTCTTAGTCAGGTTTGGCATGGATCACTGGTGTTGAAAAACAGCTGCTTTCCCACTTACATGCACCTGCTGGAGGGTAGCTCTATTTTTGCGCTAACCTTGCTGCGGGACCCTGCAGCTAGCAAGCCCACCAGTACTGGCCAATTGAAGATCGCGCAGCGTCTGCGGTTGGACCAGCCCAAGCTGGATGAGGTAATGCGTCGCATTCATCTGGGTGGACCAGAGGGCTATACTGTTCTGCTGGCCCTGCAAGCCCCGATGGAGAGAGAGCTCCCCCCTACTGAACCTGGCCTACAGAAGCGCCTGCTAAGAAACCTGGTGACATACCTCAGAAACAAACAGGCAGCAGGCGTCATCAGCCTGCCGTTGGGAGGGTCCAAAGAAGGAGAGGGTGGGGGCATGTTGTATGCTTTCCCACCATGTGACTTTGCTCAGCAATACCTGAAAAATGCCATCAGGATTTCAGGCAAAGTGGAGGAGGAACACTTAGTCATTGTGATTGTGAAAGATACTATTTAACAATATTGTCTTAGTATTTTTTTAGGTGAGGTGGGAGAGACAACACCCTTCAGCCATGAGAAACCCAGACAGACAGAAGAGTCCTTATTCTTCAGAGAAACATACAGCCCTGGCATAAGGATCTCCTTGTCCTACAGCTGCCAGTTGACTGACAGGTGTTTGCAGACTGTAGTGAAGAAGATTTGGTTAACCTCTCACATGCATTTCAAAAATATGTTGTCTGCGAAACCTAATGGCTGGTTGTTAGTTTTTACTTTTTTTGTAATTAGTGGTCCAGTACTTGATTGTCCATCAATTAAAAATTGTATTTTATAATGCAAGAGGGCATTTTTGAGATAGGTATGTTTGACTGATCCAGTTTTAATGGATGTCTGTCAGGAAGTAACTGACTGTGAATGGTGTTTCTTCTGGATCTAATCAATGTTGCTATATTGCTCTGTATCACAGCCACACACCCTGTTTAACTTCCCTGACTTCTTTTGATTATATGTTTGTATGTACTGAGCAAGGAACGTCAGGCCTTATGGAACTGTCTGCTTCTGGGCCACAAGAAACTGTTGAAGTAATCTTAAAGTAGACAGGCAAGGGATTTTCTCTGAAAGGCCCTTATCTACCTCTGCAATATTGTTGTATTTTGCAGTTGTTTTATTGGTGTAATCATTCTTCAAGGCAGGAATGATAATTTTTACTTTGTTACATTTACTCCTGGGCCTTCTAGTGTCCAATTTTACAAATATTCAGTGGCAATATTGATCATTACTGCCTCCACTGTATCTTGTTAATCTGGTCAAACAGACAGAAAAAGAAACCAAAATCATTTGTTTTTCTATCTTTGAGTTCACCTAACCTGAAGTGTCTCTGCTTTTCAGATATATTATCAAGATTTAATAATTATGATTATCTTTTGACCATTTTTATTTCCTCAGGAATATAATGTTAACTAAAAGTTTAAAATGTTGGAAACTACACTACAATCCCAAGACTGTAATTCATAAGACAACTATTCTGGATGAATTATACTCCTCTAGTGTGAAAAAGGTTTTTGCTGTAGAATTGACATTACTCACATTCCTCTTTCAATTGCACAAAATGCTTATTGAAACTTGTTCTTGTTATTGTTAAACTCTACAAAGGGAAACTCTACAAACACTCCATTCTAATTCAAAGCATTCTGTTATTTTAAGTCATTATAAACTATGCTGTATGAAAAAAATGTCAAGTAAACACTATGTCATTGTGTTAAATTGCCTTCATTTTTATTGGTTTGTAAAATGGTATGTAGTTAGGCCGGCCTGAGTTGAAGCTTCCAGCCACTAGAGGCCAGTCTGCAGAGGATTGACCTAGTAAGGCCTGAACAAGCTAACTCACCCTAAAGGCACCAGCAGAGACCGTGCCAGTGCGAGAATCATGCTGGGGTGTTACAAAAAAGAACTATAGTTCATGTAACAAAAACCTGCAGCTTTTCTGAAGTGCAGTGCAATACAATACGTTTTTCCATGTACAATGTAGGCCTTTTGCACTACTAGTGCAATTTAGTTTTTGTCCAAAATATTGCATTTCCTGCGGGTAAGTCCTCCAAAAAATACTGGTTTGACTATGCAGTTATTGTAAGGCAATAGCCTACAACACCCCTATAGTTATTGCATTACCTCACAAAATGCGGATGTGCACTTTTACCTCAAAGCAGTAGGCTACATACTTTTATTTGTCTTTGGTTAAATACAGGGCAGGGCACGCTTGTGCCACTTAACTATTATACATGACAGAAGCATAGGTTTATTTGCGGTTTGCGCTGAACAAATTTTTTAACTGTCAGACCTTCCCATACGACTCACTTCGCTGGTTGTCTCTTGCGGTACAGTGCTTGCCTGTAGGCTTCACGCCTCCAACCAAGTAGGTTAGAAGTAGAAAGTATAAAAATTTGACGTGGACTAAATCGGTCCTTGTAGTAGGCCTAGCCTCAATCAGTGTAACTGATCGCCCTATCTCAATTTGACAGATTGGTATCCATTGTGGTAATTTGATGCAGCGATATTGAAATGTGTTGAGCTTAATACTCCAGCCCCCCTTGTAGCAGGGACGGTTGATATGATAACTAATATTTGCTTGTAGCCTATGTTTAGCGTTAGCGTTTCACTTTCTGGTTCTCAAGGATGGGAAATGGACGGGACCATCGCAAATTTGGCGAAAATGAGGTGTGAGTGAATTAGAATCATTCTAAAGCGTTATCTCGTAAAATATGTGATAGGCCTAGGCTAAGCATGAGCGTGAGACACGTGACACAATTCAACAAGCTCACACGCCACACCTTGCATTTCTCACGCAGAAATATGGGAAAATAGGACATCCCCTCCCTGCAACCACATTATGATTGTGCCCTTATGTGGGGTTAGCCTACACGTTTAAGATTTTAAAACTGCACCAAAATAATTTTTATTCAGAAATTCAACTGTGTCATTTGGTAAACCAGCCTAGGCCTACTTATGCACTTTAACGTGTGTGTAAATCAGGCCTTTCTACGAACACTTGTAACGCCTAGGCCTAGGCCTACTTTATGGCAATTTTTTTTTTATTGATAAACTAAACGAAACTGCCGGTCATTAAGAAAACATAATGATTGTGTCGTTGTAGCTTTGTGTAACCCAGACATCTGCAACGTTCATTTTTACGACTCGTGGCTGCCTGCACTTTCCCTATCGTCACGGCTGCAACTTTCGCACTCGTTTGTGCTTTTTAGCGGCGTGTTCATCAGGTCCCAGGACACCCGTCTGAGCCTCCATGGACCATGTCAAAAATGAATGAAAATTAGCTTATTATCAGTGAGTGTTAACAATTTCAGCGAGTATGCTACACATAGGCTAGGCCTATGTTTTCTAAAGATACAGGACTGCTGCAGACAATGAGCTGCCAACCACCATAATGCAATAGCAACCCAAAATAATTAACTTGCTGTCCTTATATTAAAACAATCTATATCCCACCTAAATATAAAAACAACATTTCTACTGAAATGCTTCCTGGTGAAGATGGGTAGCCTACAAATCCCAGACTGTCCCTAAAAAATAAACAAAAACAAGATATAGGATGTATAGGCCTAGATACAATGACAAATTCAAGGTCTCAAAGGGTTAATGCTTCTTTCCAAAAAACTCACTAAGTCGTTATTTAAGGGGTTATTTTGTAAAAATTTCTTCTGGGGGAGCATGCCCCCAGACCACCCTAACTAAGCTGAGTTACCAACCTTTTGAAGTGGCCAGGGGGGCCCTTTTCACATCTGTGCCTAGGGGCCCACTGGCAATCCGTCCATGTGTGCGCACCTTTTGCTACATAGTGCATAGTTTTACTAAATCATGCACTTATTTTAGTAAATGGTGCACTCATCTTAGTAAATAGTGCACTTATTTATTCAATTCTACACTCATTGTACAAAGCTAAGCTCAAAACTTGAGAACCCTATGTAAGCTGTTGCTACCAAACGAACAATATCCATGGTGCATACATATTTTTGGAAATCAGATCTTATGTTGGCATGAATTATGGTCAAACAACACTCTAAATACATTGCACTGCTGTTTTGGTTGTCCCAAACTTTTAGATGATAGGCCTACGCACAGTCAAGGACTTTTTTTATTTTAGCTTTTATAAACGGCCTGATTGTACAACGGTAAATAGGAAAGCAAAGAAGTAGCCTATCATCTAAGCCAAGAAGACGGTGTCAGAGGCAGTGCTGTAGGCTAGGAGGTGGCCTGATTCCACGCACCCTGATCATGACGGTAAAGCACCGCAACATGCCTCTCCATGGCGGAAGATTCCTATTTCCTAGGCTATTTCAAATAGAAGAATAAAGTAGCATAATCCTTGGTCACACTGTTAACTGTAGTGTGATTACTGAATTTAGAACAGTAAGGCGTTACACTACTTGTTATAACCGTAATGCGATTACAGTTAGCCTAGGGCCTACACCCAACTCTGGGGCAATTCCATGCAAAGGTCATCCTTACCATGGAAAAAAAAGTTTTGCATACGCAAATAGAACTGTTGTTAAAATCTTCATTTAGGTCTATATTTTATTGTTTGTAACTGATCTGATTGAATTTGATGGAGAATGACAATCTTTTTACATCATAAATATGGTGTGCAACCATACAGAAACAACATATTTCACATGGTAATATTATACATATTTCAAAAGTGGATAAATGGACCCAATGTTCAAACAAATTGTGTCATTTGACAAATTCCAGATTGACAAGGGAATGGTAGAGTAATGTCTATGCTCAGCTTGCCTTTAAGAGCACAACTCCTTACATTTGTAAGGCTTTTGTTTTTAAGTCAGCAAGTTCCATGGCCATGTCACATCCATAACGTTTTATAGGAAAAGTTTATGCTACACATATAGTGTTGATGCGACAATGTCCATAGTGTCTGTGCAAAGCTGATTTATATCAATGTAAAGTGTGATGACCAAATTGTGCCCCTTTCTTACTTTTAAAACCTTTAATGGTGCGTTATGGATGTGACGTTATGGATGTTACAAAATGTGAATTTACAAGACTGGGGACTTTATTATACCTCAAAGCCGATAAAACGTCTGTTCTGGTGGCATGTCAGTTTCAACGCATTTCAACTTAGTGTTTACAATTGACATTTCAAAGATTATTAGGTTGATCAAAACCACAGGGAGGCCTTGCCTAACCATTAGCAAAACAAACATAATATTAAAATACCTCCAGTGATTAGCCTAGCCATAGCCTATTTTCAAGTGGCCTAATAACGAAAATCTGAGCGATTATCTTCCTGTAACTGTCATACTAATCTTGTACAGTAACTGGATTATCGTGTTAGCTGGTGAAGATGGCTGACTTTGCAGCTGGAGTTAACATAGCAACCTCCTTCTGTTGCAGATCTGTTCAGCCTGCCGTTCACGTCTGCTTAACACAGTTTAATTTTAAATGTGACGCGATATGACAGCATTTGAAGTGTCAGGTCCTCTGTAGCTACAGCTACCCACAGAGTAACATGAGTAAGGGCAGCAATAAACTAGATGTACCGCATAGCGGTACAAAATATGACCGCCTCTCAGTCCTGCATATTCTCTTTGCAAAAATAAATCACGCTAGTCAATTTGTCTCCATCTCCTACTCCTGCAACTCATGTGCATGTAAATGTGTGCATATGTGAGTTTGCTTTTGTTTAAAAGAGTGTGTGTGTGTGTGTGTGTCTGTGTGTATGCATATGCGTATGCGTGCCTGTGTTTGTGTGTTTATGTGTGTGTGTGTGTGTATGTGCGTGTGTGTTTGCATGCCCACATGCGTATGCGTGCCTGTGTGTGTGTGTGTTTATGTATCTGCATTCATGTGGGTGGGTGTTTGTGCATGTGTGTGTGTGTGTGTGTGTGTGTGTTAGCTTGCCTGTCTGTATGTGTTTATGTGTGTGTGTGTGTGTGCTTGCCTGTCTGTATGTGTGCGACTGTACGTGTGTGCGTGTGTGTGTGTGTGTGCGCATGTGCGTGTGTGTGCATGTGTGCACGTGCATGTACTTTATGTGTGCAAATCACAAATGAGTGGGTATGGGTTAGGTTCATGCGGGCTCTTGAGACTAACATACCATAAATATTTTGTCATCTTGGGTGCAACGGTTCAGGTAGGGCTAGTTATTTAGGGGAGTGGCCACCAAGTTTCATGTTCCCTGGTGTTTCTGTAACCCGGGAATCACTGACCAAAATTGATGACAGTAAAAAGAAATATATATATATATATTTATATTTTAAATGACTTGTTGTCCTGATTCTTCCTGTGAATCTTAGTGGGCACTGATTAAGCAATAATTTCATCGCTAGTTTTTCATGATTACTATTTCAATTGTTTCATATCAAAATTCACTACTTAATTATGTGTTTTATGTAGTTTGTCGAGGACTGGTTCAGACATGTCACATCCATAACGTGAAAGCGTCACATCCATAACGCCAGTTTTTCCTACATAATGCATTACGAAAATGACGCATAGTTTCAAAAACACACTTTTTGTGTTCATTCAAGTCTCCATCATGCTACATATATCATAGTTTCGGCAGTTTCATTCAAAATTCACAGAGTTTGTAGAAAACCTGTAATCTCTCACAAAAGGTGTCCATTTCATGTCACATCCATAACGCTGATAAAATGCCTTGTATTCATAGGATGAAATTGATTATGAAATTTGAGGATTTCTCAGTATTCAGAGGACAGAGGTTGCATTAAAAGTTATGCAAATTAATTCACTGATACTAATTTTGCCCCCACTCTAAGGCATTTTGTTTACCAATATGAGTCCAATTGTCACATCCATAACGCTGGAACTGCCCTCTGGTAGCCAACTTTTTCTAAGAGTTTGCAGTTCTCATGGCAGTTTGCTGATAATCCGGTGTCTGAAGTAAAATGCTCAATACATCTGAGAAAAATCACACGGTCAATCTAGTCTTCGTTATTTAATTGAGATTTAGTTTTGTTTTTCTTACTTTGTCATTCAAGGCCAGGGCAATTTTAGTACGACGAACGTTTGTGCTCTCAGATGAACTTGACAAAGTCTAGCTGCAGCAGCAGCGCTAGAAGGTCTTCTCAAACTTCCGCGCTTCCACATCACACGCAACTAAGGATCTCCCAGGAACATCCATCAAAAAATATAGCCTAAAACAAATATTGTCATTATGTGAAGTTGATGGATTCTGTCGTTCTGGTTGCCTTTTTGTGGTAGCCTGTCTGCTATTGTGCTCTTGCATTCGGAATGCATGCACAAGCGGTGCGCGATGGTCGACTGACAACGAGATTAAGCAGCTGAGCAAGAATACGGCTGTGTTCCGATTTTTCTCATCTCAGCTCCACCGACACAAAATAGACATGCCATTAAAAAGTCTTACGTTTATTGTCAGAAATATCATGTTTTCAAAAGCATTACTTTTATCAAATTTGATGTGACATTTCCAGTAGCCAGCAAGCACATCCAGACACAAACGAGTAGGTTTATGTGCCGGGGCTGAGCCCCGGCCCAATTTAACCTCTGTATATACACACACACACACACACACACACACACACACACACACACACACACACATATACTGATCGAGCTGACAGTGCCATGGGAGGAGGGACTGGAAGCCGCATATGAGAGAAAGAAGGCAAAGTATGCAGACCTGATCGCGGAGTGCAGAGAAAGTGGATGGAGTGTGAGACTGTACCCGGTGGAGGTGGGAGCCAGAGGCTTTGTGGGCAGATCTACATCACGCCTGCTCAAGGACCCGGGACTACGTGGAGCCACACTGAGCAGATCCACCAAAGAGCTCTCTGAGGAAGTGGAGAAAGCAAGCCACTGGCTCTGGCTGAAACGACTAGACAAGGCTTGGGGAGTAACATCCAATTAGGTTTTGCTGCAGGGGGTGTCAGGGAGACGTCCCTGTTCACTGCCAGGGATGGATTACTGCACGGGCCTACCGGGCCCAAGGGGTCAGGGGGCCCTGAAGCCCAAGCCTTTGCATGGAATCATTGCCTCAATATCAACAAATCAAGATGTAGGCTATGAATCTGATTGAATTTAGTATTGGCCATCCCCAAAATGCACCAAAATACAGGAAATCACATCAAACAAATAAAAAAATGTCAGGGGGAGGACCCCCAAACCCCCCTCCCACATATACGACAATAAGTGGGGGGGGCCTTAATACATCTGGGCCCAGGGGCCCAAAAGTTCATAATCCGCCCATGTTCACTGCCCCACCACCAGGAGATGTTCTGGGTTAAAGGGCAAAACGTCAATGAGCGGTGGTCCCCAGCTGAAGACCCTGCAGCAAAACCATGCGGTCAGGGTTAGAGGACGACCCATGCCATGCACAGTCCACCACAAGCAACGTTGGAGGTGTGACAGGCCTAAGGCCCAGCAGAAAGACCACCACACTATGAATATACAATTAAGAACAAAATTATTCATACCCCGGCAGATACTGCTCTTAGCCTTTGTAGGGCAGCATATATTCCTATGATATGCTGTATATTCATGTCATTGTTATCCTATGTAGGCTACTACACTATTATTACCATCAAGGACATGAATGAATTTATTGAGGAAAGGAAAATTTGCCAGGAACATGTGTATTCAAAGAAAGAGCTTTATTAGCACAGACACACAAATGTACAAAACGAGATCTGCCCACACAACAAATGGGAAGCTCATGAGAAGCCCAAAACCTACAGCACCGTGAAGTCGCCTCGGAGCAGTAGGTAACTGGCGGCATTCTGTCTGAATTCGGTCCGTTTTGCAGACGTCTGTGGTGTGTTGCCCTGTAGGCTACTTCGGAATAGAGGTCTGTCCCGCTCCCGCATTAGGCTAATGTGTCATTTTTAGTCCCGCGCCCGCATCTGTAACATGATGTCCCACTCCCGCTCGCTAAAGCCCGCATGCAGGAGGGATAGCCTATTCAGCTTTTCTTTCTGTCTCACGAAAGGAGCACACACACCTGAGAAAGACTCCAGATGTCAGTTTCTTGGTTCTGAATCTAAGCTAACAACTGAAGTAGGCCTAGCTTGGTGCCCTCTTCCTCTGTCATGCTTTCGATTTTTCGAGTTTTGACAATGAGCAGCAGAAACAAATTGAACCCACGTAAACGATAATATAGGCCCACACAGCAAAAGGACTGGTATGACGGCTTCCGGAACGGACCCGTATCGGAGTCCAGATGCTCTCAGGAACGGATCCGCTACGAAGGCGGATCGCGGACCCGCCGTGGCTCCGCACTGCATCCACTCCGCATCCGCGATTAAAACCTTACCTCCGCGGCGGGTACGTTTGGGATCTGCAAATTGATACATACATCCGCCGCGGACCCGCAACGGACTCAAAGGCTCATCTGGCCCGGGTCCGTTTTGGACCCGTTTATCTCATTTTCAAAATTCCTTCTGTTCTTGCTGTAGGATAAAACTAGGCTAGATAAAAGTAAAACTATCACTAGGCCTAGCCTAGGCTACTACAGCAATATAGGCCTACGATTAATCTGCATTGCCTCGTATTTTTAACTTAACAATACTGTCAATAAACCTAACAGAAAAGGTTTAAGTCAAGACATCAATTTACTGTACAAACGTGATCACTACTCAATGGAAATATAAAATGGACATTTATGGAAAGTTACAGGTTATAAGCTATTCTGTTTTTGTTAAGTAGCCTACATTGCCTAGGCTACTTTACATTCATTTTGTGGTCAAAACCTAATTTAGTGCTTTATAGGCCTAGGTCAGTGCAGACATGAAATATTTTATCTAATAGGCTACAATTTCAATGAAATACTGCGCTATGCACAGCTAAAATATCAGAAAATGAATAACTGGTGAATGACAAGAAGTTCAATAAAAAGATTGTTTAATGCTTATTTCTCCTATTACTCCATTTGTGTGGATGGAGGCGGAACACATCTCCTCGTTGCCCGATCCACCGCCGATTGAAACACCTGATTGCGTGTTTGGTGACCTCAGTGTCCGTGGCAGACCGTGTCACCATGTTTTTCCTCACAGCACCTGTAATCAAACAGACAGATATGTTTATGTTTATGGTATGTAGCATCCAAAGCCAAGTATGCTTACACAATACAATATATGAGATAGGTATTAAGGAGATTAAATTTAAAAAGAAACATGACTTACAAAGTTCCTCTGTTCGCTGCACGTTGAGGGCTGGTGTGGGGGTGGAGGGAGTAGAGGAGGGACTGCCGTTCCTGGCCCATAGTGAGGTGGGCGGTGTGCGAGAGGGGGAAATTTTTTTTATTAAATGGTAGTTATCTGTTAACCATGACTGATAATACACATGGGGCCTTTCTATTCACTAATATTTCAGAGATCAGTCCCTACCTTGAGTAACTCTCCGTATGTTAAATGCAGGTGCAGGTGCAGGGAGTTGAGGTGGTGAAGAGTGTTGCGGTCCTGCCCCATGGTGAGGTGCTAAGGGAGATAAATGGTTGTGATCTGTTAACCATGGTAGGCTGAGAGCTACAGGGCCAAACAATGGCAAACAAAAACAAATCTCTGGTCATGCTGGACATGAATTTGTATGTTTCAATATTTTGGTATGCACTATCTATATCAGCCATCACCAAATGGCGGACCGCGGTCCGAGTCCGGACCGTGACGTGATCCTATCCGGACCCAGACCATAATAGCCTAATTTAGATTTTCACGTAAGATTTCAAAGCTGCGCTAAATGTTTCGTTGGTTAGGATAACAGCATTTACTTCAGGAGCTTCAGGAACCATCATTTCGCTTGCTGCTACTCAGCCAGTGAAATCTGTGAATTCTGATAAAGTCGAGTCAGTGAGTAAAGTAGCCTACTATGGAGAAGAGACTGATAGCCTGAAACGAGCGAGGAGAGGAGACAGGACGAGAAACAATCAGATGGATATCTAAGTTAACGATAAGTACGTTATTTTCAAATCATCGATTGCTCAAAGAGGAGACAGCTAGACAGCGAGAACAGAGCTTTATATAACGATACGGGGGCAATACCACGCAAAACTGTCACGTCCGTAACGCCAACTAAATATGGATGTGACAGTTTTGCGCAGAATTGCCCTGGACCTCTTCTACATATTATGAGACAGGCGATTTTAAGCGCCAATTTGAAGCACCTCTACTAGACAAAGCATATATTTTGAGCAAGCATAGGGTAGGCTAGGCCCATTCAACAGTGAACTGAGACCACAGAATATTTTACGATTTAAGAAGGCAATATGATTGATCCACCACAATCTAGTTAAGCCTACAGTCACTGCCCAACAACGTGATATTCCTGGGTTTCCAGGATTTCGGGTCAACATAAAAAAAACTAAAAAAATGAAATTAAACTTGCTGATTAATGGGTTCAAGGAACCAGCTGTGGAATATCCATCCTTGTCTCAGCTCAAATTTTATTTTAAGTTCACGTTAAGATCTTAAAAATAGCCAAGGCTACTCAGTTTTTCTCCCCAATTAGGCTACTCTTATCTTGCCTTATTTCTCCTCATTTCGAATGTTGCCTTTTAGGCTACTTATTTTATTTCACATTAAACATTAGGCCTAGGCCTACAATCTTCTATTTCTTGAATTTCCCCTTGGGGATCAATAAAGTATCTATCTATCTATCTATCTATCTACTGTATCTATCTACAACTAGGCTCCATCCATCCATCCTAATATTATACATAGCTACATACATATACATAGCCTAAACACGCACGTTAAACATTATGATGCTCCGGACCTTTGCTTGAGGAAATTTTCCGTAACTGGACCTTGCTGAAGATTAATTGAATACCCCTGATCTATATCAACTCCATGAATGGATTGACATTGAAATCAATGTGTTTCAATACAATCTGATAATAATGAATGAACTTTTCAGGCAATATTGCATGAATGCAGATGTTTTAACTGACAAAATATTTGGCTGAGATTTTGAAAGTAATGGATAAAGTATGCAGAAAATCTGAGATGGTAATGCAGATGCAATCTGTTGATCTGAAATGGAGTGACTACTGCTGTGTTAATATAGATGGGGCCACTGTATTCAATATTATTTCAGAGATCAGTCTTTACCTTAACAGTTTTCTCCAGGTTGAGGGGTAGTGACTCGGCTGCCTGGCACTCGGCGAGATGGTGGAGCTGGAGGAATAGATACAAAGAGAGGGGAATGTCTTTAGCACTAAGAATGTTAACCATATCACTAATATTAATATTATGATTTAGTTATTTCAATGTTAATAGATTATTACTTACTTTGCCAGTGCAATTGGCTTGGGCATGAGGCTTCAACTGATATACCAGGCGAGTTGGAAGGTACCTCAGAGATGCAAAGTCACCATTTTCTGGCTCTTCACTGTCATCAGAGTCCCCGAAACGATGGCTGTTACATAACGATATCATTATGGTTATTGCAATCCCAAAATTTCCAAATATGCATATATTAACAAGCATCTCTGGTCTATTTTGGAATGCTACGGGAATGTGTTCACATTACATTTTAACAACCCAGAAAGTATCTTACTTGATCAAGCAAACCCAACAGAGGCAATCGTAACGTTAGATGCTAAAATCCAGCCGATAAAAGTTGACGCTGCAGAACAAACAAAATAGAAGATGGGGACCAAGTTCCAAACATTATGTTACGTTAGCATAATAAATCACAAACAGATGCCAATAGTTGTCTGAACCGACTTAAACGTCCCACTCGACGCACCCGACCAGTAGCGCAACAATGTGACGTCACAGAAGCGCCGTAACCATTTATACTCGCGCGTGGTGGTCGCGACACTAGTTGCAATATTCTCCTGAACAGAGGTGTCGCTGTTGTGTAAAGACTAACGCTAACTACGTTACACAGCAGAAGAAGCTGCAGTAAGAAACACTAGTAGCTACCTAGCTAGCCTCTGTGATGGTACTTCAGACTTTGGTTGCTACTATTCACAACTACCATCATCATTATCTTCTAGTTTCCAAGGTGTGTGCACAGGTAGATAGATAGATAGATAGATGGATATATATAGATACTTTAGTCATCCCGAGGGAAATTTTAATAATTTAAACAGTTTAGTTAGCTGGCTAGCTAGCTAGCAGCTGGCTGAGTTTGTGTAATTTTTTCTGTGGAAAGAGTGGAAAGAGATTTTGTTCAGGCCTTAATAGATATCCTGTGTTTGAAAATAAATCGTTTCTATTCTTTCCTCTAAATTCCATGTGTTGCAACTCTCACTGGTAACTTTGTTAACTTATCCAGCAAACTATTAAAAATTCACGACTGTAACAAAACACTGCAACTCGCTTGCCCTCGAACTAGTCCATCTTCCTGTTTCCGCCTTGTCGCGCTCGTCTGAAAAAAAATGAGTGGTGCGCTACCGTGTGCTACAGGGGTGGGCAAACTTTTTGGCTCAAGGGCCACATTGGGTTTTGAAAATTGGCCGGCGGGCCGCACAACAACCCCCCCCCCTCCCCCACGACACACGCATAAAAAAATACATTTTTATAGCCTATAATTTAGTATTAAAATTATTTGCTTTAAAATATGAATTGCTTAAAAATACTGCTAATTTTATGCTGTTTAACAAATGTATAAATTGTGCACTGTCGCTTTAAGACAGTGGCTTTAATTCAAGTTTATTTCTCAATTATCTTCTGCCTGCTCCGCTATGGCTAGAGATGTACCTACGGCTGGGCCCTCTCACAGTTTTTAAATGGTCAGTAGTGGGAACTACTGTTGCCTTCATGATTTCCTTTTAAAACTTTCTTATAAGAAGGAGATATCAATTATCAACAATCACAAGCCAGCTGGAACCTGCGGCTCTCTCTCCCTCTCGTGAGTGCAGACGCGTTCCCAATTAAATGGATTGCATAATGTTCACGTTAGATCTGCTGCAAAGTTGATAACTAAGAGTTAACTTAGTTTAACATGATGTTATCTCTATTTAACATGATGTTTTGACATTGACATTGTAAACGTTATCTAAGGAGAGTGAAAAGCAGTTTGCAGTAAAGCTAACCAACGTCGTCTCTATCGCAGGAAAAAAATAGCGAGCCGCCTGATAACTAAATGAAATGCTCGGCGGGCCGGATGAAAGTGCTTGGCGGGCCGGATCCGGCCCGCGGGCCGCAGTTTGCCCACCCCTGCCATAGATATATAGAGTGTGCAAGTGACGCCACTTCCACTTGCCTCCATGGGACCTATCTTTCAAAAAAATTTGAACACCAGTCTATGGCGAAAAAGAAATTATTTTCTGGTCCCGGTTGACTTGTGCCTTGAATTACCCATATGATGTCTGTCAATTTTAAAGACAAATTTTCATGTAAAGACATTTGCAGTTTGTTTCGTAACTATTGAATTACAACATTGTGAAAGATCGTAATTCCAACGACTACAAACCCATCAGTCGCGCTAGTGACGTTAGCTCATTCACAGCCACACTAGATTGTACAAGCATACCAGCAACAGGTCTTAATTGGGCTTTCCTTGCCGATGAAAATACCATGAGTCAGAGGATTAAACACATCAGGTAAGTTGTATTCGTCCATAGACTGTACATTAGATACTGTTAAGTGACATAGCAGGCAGCAAGATGCAACCGTTAACTAGCATAACAGCTATCAGCTAGCTTCTAATCTTATCGTTTCGTTGGTGACGTACATCGTTCGAGACGAGAGATGTAGTCCACTGAGCTGATTTGTACAAAACCAACATAACTTTTGAAGTCTATCGAACAACAGTACTTTCTTGACGTGAAAAATTATCTTTTAAATTCACACACATCATATGTGAAATTCGTGGCACAATTCAAACTGGACCAAAAATTAATTGTTATCTCTCCATTAACTCCCGTTCATATTTTTTTGAAAGGCAGGTCCCTTGTAGCGGAAGTAAAACGGAAGTCACTGGCACACTCTATACACTAGATGTCGCCTTGACTACTACTGTTCATTGGAACGAATGCGTCAATCGAGACGCCATCTTGCTTCAGTGATCCACTCCTCTATAATGCATTAGCGTCAATCTGGGCAAAGATCTAGCGAAAATAAAATCACCATAAATCGTCAAAATCTCAAGCAATTATCTAGTTTTTTGGGTTGTTCCAACTGACAGGCATGTATTTATGGTTGAGTCTAGAGAAAACTAAGCTTAAGACGATAATAAAGATACATTTTACCCGTCTAGCCCCATAGACTCCCATTCATTCTGCACTAGCTAGCGGTGGCCCCTAGAGGAACAATGAGTAAACTGCAACCAGGTTCAATACAATGAAAGTAAACAGGCTCTTCTAGACAGGCTCTGGTTGAGGCCACATACCCCTCGTCTCGTTTACTCATGTAAGTTGTAATCTCACCAGAAGTTGCTGTAGATCTGTAGAACATTTACCTCTGCTACTACATAGGCTACGCCAGTCGTTACTTTTATAATCATGGGTCAGTGCCATGGGCAAACGAGATGTAGCTGAATTCATAAATGACAAAGCCATGAGAAAGGTGATTTTCTTACGTTTCAACAACAAAGAAGCTGATCTGCCATCATTGTGAGAAGTTCCCAAATTTGTCGCTAATCGCTAAAAAGGTTTTCTATCGCTGGGGATGGCCAAACGTCGCTAAATAGGTAACGCTGACAATACAGGAGAACTAGTTTAGCGCTTCAGATCCCTGTACAAAGATGGCGGCGGTGTTGACGCATGCTGAGAAGCAGAAGGCGACATCTAGTGTATATATCTATGGTGCTACACGGCCAAAACCCTGGCGCGCCAGAGAGATCTACATCAATTTGACGTCACGTTGTCGCGCTACCAGTCGGGTGCGTCAGGTATGTAGAAGCCATTAAACAGTGATTAAAATGCCGAGGCTTTCATTACAAAGATGGCAGATAGACACTAAAGTTACGTATGAGACCAAACTTGGCAAAATGCAAACGTTAATGCACAGCTAGCTAGAGGCTAGGGCTAAACCATTATCAGTGAGTCAACATGCTAAAGTTGTAGGTAGCTACCATAGCAGACGAGTGCAAGGATTAAAGTTCTCCGTCGTAGGACGGATTTCCGTCAATTTGATTTTAGAAATGTCATATTTGAGATTGATGCAGATCCGATGAGAAAAAAAAATAGGGGGGGGGGGGGGACTATCACCTTTGCTTTTCCTTTTTTAAGGCAACTACAAATATTAGGTCCGATGAATTAATGTGTGTGATGGTAAATGTTTAAAGACCTAATAGTGTTCTTGAGAACTTTCTGTGTCTCAATCAGTGACCACTCAAGAAGATAGCCGAAGATAGCCTACGTCAGCCATGAGTTTCGCTTTGTTTATGTTGTAGCTACACACTTGTCTCGGGCGTTTGCTTAAAAAAAAAAGAACACGTATGGAGGACTATAACGGTCTAAAAGTTGGATTATAGTGACACATTAGAGACAGCTGATGAGGTTGGCCAATCCGTTTAACTTTTTTGGATATGATATTGTGGGCTCTATGTGCGAATTCGGAGAAGAAGCGTAGGCTGTGTTCTTTCCGTGCATCAATGTAGACAATTTCTTACTATCGCGAACTCTTGTCAGGGGAGGTCATTCATTTTGGGTGTCACCTATGACTTGAACAGATAGCCTGCTATGCCACCCGATGTAGGCTACTATTATTGTTACAGTTTTTAATCAATGCAACTAACATTATGTGTAAAGCGACGCAATATAAACCGTAGCCTATGCAATTTATTATCCCGTCTGTTATGACATCAATGTTTTTTACAATTTGCGACGGAAGGTTTTGACTGAGCGTGTTAGCATAAAAAAATAATAAAATCACTGTCATCATCGCGAACTGTTGAGTAAGGGGTCAGTCTGTTTGTGACGCACAGACAGCCTTGTAGCCTATTTTGCTTAGGCCTCACTTTTAACGACAGTAGGTTGTGAGTGTATGTTGACAAAAAATAACCATACAATTAAAATAGTCAACTTAAAACTTTGCTATAAAATATTATTAATGTATTGCACAAAACCATAACCAGTAGGCCTACCAGAACCTCGCATATTAGCGTCATGATTTGTGTGCCTCATTTTTTACAAACAAAGTGGCGGCAATCAGCAGTCAATTCTCTACATGCCCACACAACGCATCCGACTCGGATACCGCACTCCTACAACCTCTAGGGGCTGCTGAAACACCTTTTTCAGCATTCGCGCCTCTCTCCGAGAGTGAAGTATCTAGACTCCTGACATGCAGCCGTCCTACCACATGCTCGCTGGACCCTATACCTACGAGCCTACTTCAGTCCATCAGCCCGACCATCGCACCAGCTATCACACATGTGATCAATGCCTCGCTAACCTCCGGCACATTTCCAACAGCGTTCAAAATGGCCCGGGTAACACCGTTACTTAAGAAACCTTCTCTCAACCCTGCTCAAGTCGAGAACTACCGCCCTGTCTCACTCCTGCCTTTCCTATCCAAATGCATTGAACGAGCAGTCTCCAAACAGGTCTCTGACTTCCTTTCACAGAACAACCTTCTGGATCCAAATCAGTCTGGATTCAAAAGCGGCCACTCTACCGAAACGGCTCTGCTGTCTGTAACAGAAGCCTTAAAAGAAGCCAGGGCGACCGCTCGGTCATCAGTACTCATTCTGCTTGACTTATCGGCTGCCTTTGACACGGTTAATCACCGCATCCTTCTCTCTATACTCGCTAACATGGGAATCTCCGGTTCTGCTCTCTCCTGGTTTGAATCCTACCTCACAGGACGCTCGTTTAACGTATCATGGCTTGGTCAACTATCTGCATCTCACCATCTCACCACAGGGGTCCCCCAGGGCTCAGTGCTGGGCCCCCTTCTCTTTGCTATCTACACTACCTCCTTGGGACAGATTATCCGTTCACATGGCTTCTCATACCACTGCTATGCAGACGACACACAGCTCTATCTGTCCTTTCCACCTGATGACCCCTTGGTTTCAGCACGGATCTCAGACTGCCTCTCAGACATAGCTACATGGATGAAGGCACACCACCTCCAGCTGAACCTCTCAAAGACTGAACTGCTGGTCCTCCCAGCTAAACCTACCATACACCACGACATCAACATCAAATTTGACTCCCTGTCTGTTTCACCTACCAGGACTGCAAGAAATCTAGGAGTTGTTCTCGACAACCAACTGAACTTCTCAGATCATGTTGCCTCAGTCGCCGGTCATGCCGTTTTGCACTCTACAACATACGGAAAATCAGGACTTACTTGACTCAAGATGCTACCCAACTCCTGGTTCAGGCGATAGTCATCTCACGACTCGACTACTGCAACGCCCTCCTGACAGGTCTCCCAGCCTGCGCAGTGAAACCCCTTCAGATGATCCAGAACGCGGCGGCGTGCCTGGTCTACAACCAACCCAAAAGGGCAAATGTTACCCCGCTGCTCATCCAGCTACACTGGCTACCTATGGCGGCCCGCATCAAATTCAAGGCTCTAACCCTTGCCTACAAAGTAGTCTCCGGTTCTGCTTCCACCTACTTGAATGCCCTCATACAGACATACACCACCACCAGACAGCTGCGCTCCTCAGACGAACGACGTCTAGCTCTACCACCGGTACGCTCAGGCCAAACCAAACTTTTCTCATCTGTTGTTCCTCGCTGGTGGAACACACTGCCAGTTCCTACAAGGGCAGGGACATCCTTCTCCATTTTCAAAAAACTCCTGAAGACCCAGCTCTTTAGAGAACATCTCCTCTCATAGCACCACTCACAACAAGTCTTGCTGATCCTAGCACTCACCAGCCGTCTTGAACTGAGACGTAACAGCACTCACCGATGCACTTATTCTTACTGTACTCTACTGTTTTTAAACTGTTCTTTAAATTGTCCTAAAATTGTTGAGAATCGCTTTAAAACTTAAAATTGTTACCATGTTGTAAGTCGCTTTGGCTAAAAATGCGTCAGCCAAATGTAATGTAATGTAATGTGTGCGTCTATTTGGCAAGGCCACTAGCTGTCATGGTTGCGTTGTTGCTAAAGGAAGGCAAGGCAGGTGTCAAAAGTTAAAAAATAAATGGAGATGGGCAGCTGTTGGAAACGGGGGAGAACTAACAAGCCATGGTGTAAAGAAATGAAAGTGCCAGGGGTTTGCTTTTGCGCGGTTCGCTGCAAGAAAATTGTTTATGGATGCAATAGGAAAACGTTTTAGCACGCCACCAATCAGAAGACCGCCATAAGGTTAACGTTCGTGCACTTCAGGACATCTTCCCTACCTGGTGCAACTAGCCACCACGACAGAGGTAGGCTACGTTTATCTATGGCTGACCGTTTTTACGTTTAGAAAGTAGGCTACGCATGTTCTTTCATAGCGCAACACGACCGGTCCCTCACCATATCGCAACCTCTTGTCAACCTTATACAATCTGTTGCTGAAGACAAAAGCACCGTCTCCAGATTGTCGTTATCAAATGCGCAGACCTCCTGCATGAGCACACACAGACTGAGAGACTTCTCATTGGAAAACTGAGTTGTCTGTAAAACTCAAAATTACCATGTTTTCATTAAATGCAGATGAGGCAACAAATGGAAATATGAACAATATCTAGAATGTTATGATTCGTTACTTTGATGAGGAAATAGGAAGTCTTGCAAACTTGATTTTATAGATTTTACTTGGTGTTGAATTGCATATTAACAAGAAAAAAATCTCCCCTTTAAACACTTTTGGCCTGAAGTAATTAAATAAGAGTGTGTTAAAGCCTTTCTACAATATTGCTGCAGTAGAAAAGAACAGCAATGGCTAATCAGCAATGGTCAGGGATGGTACTAAAATATATTTTTGTTCATCAGGAAAACTCAATCTCAATCAAGAACACTCAATTCGCCTTATTCACATGGCGGCCATTGGCGGCTAAAACGAGGCTACAGGGTACCCTGTAGCCTTGTTTTGGTTTAAACAATGGCCGCCGTGTGGATAAGGCGAATACTCCCTTTACTTTGCTGTTTGCATGTTTTTGTACATTAAAAACCAATAGGTCGCGACCGCAAAAGGGGTGCTATCTCTAATAGGTAGATATGAACAACGTATGACTTATGGCCTGAAAAAAGTTCAGTCAAACGATTTTTTTTCACTTTAATCCCTGCGAGTGCTTCACTGACTTCATTGACTAAAATACCAGTGCCAGAATCACCTTAATCAAGGTTTGCATCGCAAATGTGATTTCAATATATGTATAGGGGCAGCCGTGGCCCACTGGTTAGCACTCTGGACCTGTAACCGGAGGGTTGCCGGTTCAAGCCCCGACCAGTGGGCCGCGGCTGAAGTGCCCTTGAGCAAGGCACCTAACCCCTCACTGCTCCCCGAGCGCCGCCGTTGTAGCAGGCATATCACTGCGCCGGGATTAGTGTGTGCACTAACATAACCTATGAAGAAGAAGGAAAAGGACTGATTATGATTCTACCTGTTTCCATCTTTTAGGACTGTGGCTGATGTGTTCGACGGTGAAAACTAAGCCCCTGTCGCCACCATGTGGCCAAATGAAGACACTGCAACCAGGGGATTGTTAGTATTTCAGTCATAGATTTTAAATATAATATTTTGATGATTAATAACTTATTTTCTGTCTTTTTTCTTCACTTTTTTGATGCAAAGGCATTGCACAAGACAGTTGGGCTAACACTGTGTGTTCACTGTGTGCAGTTTGTGTTTCACTAATTCACCGATTGGGTTAAATGCAGAGACCAAATTTTCTGGATCCAAATCAGTCTGGATTCAAGAGCGGCCACTCTACCGAAACGGCTCTGCTGTCTGTAACAGAAGCCTTAAAAGAAGCCAGGGCGACCGCTCGGTCATCAGTACTCATTCTGCTTGACTTATCGGCTGCCTTTGACACGGTTAATCACCGCATCCTTCTCTCTATACTCGCTAACATGGGAATCTCCGGTTCTGCTCTCTCCTGGTTTGAATCCTACCTCACAGGACGCTCGTTTAACGTATCATGGCTTGGTCAACTATCTGCATCTCACCATCTCACCACAGGGGTCCCCCAGGGCTCAGTGCTGGGCCGATTGGGTTAAATGCAGAGACCAAATTTCCCTAACGGGATCAAAAAAGTATATATATATATATTTTTTTTTTATTTATTTTATTATTATTAAGATTTTATGTATTTTTCCCCTCCCTCCTCTATAATGTATATCTTATTATTTATTTATTTTACTTTGTTTTATTTTATTTATAGGCCTAGACCTATACCTATACTTTTTTTTCTCTCTCTCTCTTTTTACATTTTGTTACTTCATTGTTTCTGTTATCTCGGCTTCATTGAAAATGAGGGCTTCCCTCAATGACCCTCCGAGAATAAATAAAGGTTGAATGAATATACATACTTAGCACTAATAGACATTAGCAATAACTTATGCAATTGCGCCTAGCAGCATGCTAGCTAGCAGCTATATGCCGCTAGCATAGTAGCTTCTAGCACTATATGGACAACAGCTACACATTAAAACAGACAAGACCAGACTAATGTTAAATAACAATGTGTGTTTTTTAAATCACACTACCATAACATATTCTGCCGAAATTGCTATCCCATTTTAAATCAGATAGGCTACAGACTCATATGAGCATCACAGCTAACAATAACGTTAACTTAGCCTGTTGCACAAAATCACAAACGTCTCTGGTTGCACTAACGTTAGTCCTAATATCAAACAACGTCATTACAATCAATAAACATGATGATTATAAAACCACAAAGGCCAATGTTTAGCTATTGTGAATGTCGCAATATATTAATAAATATCACTTACTCGAGAGGGTTCAGCGCAACCGTGTCCCAGCAAAGAAAATATCCACTAGTATGACTCTTCTTGGCTCTTGGTGTACAGTCATGTTCAACCATTACAGTAAAGGCGCGGGAATTTAAAAGAATTTACGGGGCCGCCTGGAGGCGGAGCTGATCCTCTGTGCGGCACCAAAACGAATGCGACAGTCACGCGGGTTTGGCGACTTGAAGGCGGATCCGCCTAGGAGTCTACTGCTGTGTGGGAGGCCTGCTATTATGCTTAAACCCCGTTTTTTAATGCTGCCTAACAGAACATCCAGCTGAACTATAGTTATGAACACTACTTTAATCATTTCCATATTTAATTTTACGCACATGTTTAATTTGCGGGAGTGCAGTGAATCATCGGTTTGTCCCGCATTCAAAAGCTTTCAAAAGTTGTCCCGCGCCGCACTCTTTTGCGTCGGGACCCGCGGGTGCAGACCTCTACTTCGGAGTCGCCTCTAATCTCGACTGCAGCGTGGCACAGAGCTCGGTGAGCTCCTTTTTGGACTGTGGTAACCTGGGAAAATATCTATTTTTATACGTATTTATTGAACTGCATATTTTTATTGAATGAAAGTAGTGATAAAGACAATAATTTATATATTGGCCTCTAAAATTCTCTTTGTGTTGGTGTGAAGGGAAAATTCTAAAGTCTGGTTACGTTATTGGAGCTCGCAGAGAACAGACATGTCATACCCAGCATCATTTCTGCCTGTTGAGCGCATTGCTGGGTTGTTGTCCACATCCACTGTGCATTTAAGCAAGACCAAAGAAAAGTCACTGTCATGCCACTAGCACATTGAGCTCTAGGAGACTGTGATGTTTACATGGAATGCACCTTTTACCTTTGTGGCAAAGCCTGATTGAAACTAATTCACCTAGTATACTTTATTAAATAAATTCAAGTCTATAATTAGGCTATTCTGAGCCTCATCTATTTATACCAGAGCTTTTCTTAAAATGAAGTTAATACCTTTTAGAAAAATGTCACTTGGGCAAAAACTCCCCCTGCTACCCTGATTTGCATTTGTATAGCTCACAGCTCATGTTAAAGCCTCCCCTAGAATTAGGAGGAGGGGGGTCATGGAGGGACGACTGCCAAGCAAGGCCCACGTCAATTTCCAACAATTCACGGCAGTTTTCCGCGTTGCCTGCAAATTGCCGTGCCCAGTCATAAACCTGAAGTTCCACTACAATTTACAGCTGTTTACTGACGAAAATAGCAACATCGCCCAAGATCCGCCCACAAAGCTACTTGCGCTTTGCGTTTGATACTTGCATTTCAGATCGGGCCCCTATTAAGATAGGGGCCCATATGTCAACTTTTGCAAGTACCATGGCACCATAGGCGTAGATTTAGGGTGGGAAGCTAAGGACTAGTCCTAATCAAAATTTTAAGATGACAAAATTGTCCCTACCAATATTTTAGTGACCTTATTTGTGCTGCTGATCATTCCGACAGCCAGCACGACAGTACAAGAAACGTCGTCATTTGATTGGCTAAAAAACGAGGGCATGCACGCTACACGCACGGAGAGTGTCAAAGCACAGGCTACTTTGCACTGGCAATCAAATGACCGGGTGTGTCAACGACAACGGTAAGTTACCAGGGCTGTCTGCCAATACATACCCCATAAAAGGCCAAAGTAAAACATTTTGATATTCCCTTTGCCCTTCAGCATGTACATGTTTGCCCCTTTTTGTGGCTTGTAGATCAGCTAAGCCACCCAAGAAGAAGAAAGGGGACATACAAAGCTTTTTCATAGGCAGAGTCTAAGTAGGCAAAATAACTAGCCATACAAACTGGCAACTGGTGACCAGGCTTTCAAATGCGGATTTTACTGTGTAAATTAACATTAGCTGTTAGGGTATTACCCAGGATATTGTCACAGCTAAACCTAGCTTCTGTAATCTTTAAACCAAAGTTAGGAGTCAAGTTGAATAAGGGTGTGCCGCACGGACAGTCGCATAGGCTATAGCACAGAATTTAAGTCACCATTACTGACTGTTAATTGGGCTGCCAATCTTGCAGTTGCAATAAACTATGGATCCTAGACATTTTCCTGTTCCTATATTCTGTTTATGTAGGGTAATGTATTTGTGAACGTAGCCTGCACAATGCAAATAAATAAAAGATAAACTATGGTGCATAGAAATGAACATTTGAACATTTAGAAATGAACTTCTGTGATCTCATCCCAGAAAGATTTTCTTTGACTTGTTAGTTTTTTGAACATTTATTTTATCTAATGACATAGCAAACATGATGAATTGAATCCTTGCACTTGCGAAAACTATTTTTCACTAGCCTAAAACCGTGAGACTGAATGCTAATTGCGTTCACGTTCTACTTAAAGTGACAGACACTCAATTCGTTTTAGCCTACACACCACAAATGTGATGATATTAAAGACAAGGGTAGCCTAATAGTTTAAATATCAATCCCTGCTGAAAAAAACAGCTAGAAACCAGCTTATGCTGGTAGCTGGTGTTAGCTGGTTTTAGCTGGTCTTTGCTGGTTTTCTTCCAGCTCTTGCTGGTCTTTGCTGGTGTAGCTGGTTGGACCACCAGCTGGATATGCTGGCGTGCCCATCTGAGGAAGCTGGTCATGCTGGTTTGACCAGCCTGTCGTGTGGGATACAGCTGGTGCAAGATGGTCATGCTGGTGACCAGCCTGCCAAGCTTGACATTGTTGGTGTAAGATGGTCATGCTGGTTTGACCAACACGGCCAGTTAAACCAGCAGTGTAGACCAGCAACACCAGCTAAAATGACCAGCTTGAGGTGGTACGACAAGCAAAACCAGCTGAATTACCATCGTTGGGTAAACCAGCTGAAGGTATGTTTTCGCAAGAGATTTGCTGGTCTAGCTGGTCAACCATCATAGGGTGGTCAAACAAGCTGGTCAACAAGCTGGTCAACCAGCAAACCACCTTTAGCTGGTCAGGCTGTTTTTTTCAGCAGGGAATGTGATGTATTCAAATTACTAAATATGTTTAGCTATTAGTAATTATGCAGATCATAAAATACTATAAATAATTAACAATATAAAGTTTATAGGAGTTCCAAAATGTGAAATAGAAACCTATGACAACCATCACTTTCTGTGTGTGTGGAGGGTCAATCAAATTCTATGATTGCCACTGATCTCACAATCACAAATCACACAAACCAAATCCAATTTTAAAAAAAGTATCGAAATCGAGATTCTTCACTTAGTATTGAAACAGTAATGTTCTATTGTGACAACAGAAGTTGGGGATGTGTCCCCTCCAAAGTTGAGACCGAGCCCTTGCATGGCACGACGTTGCGTAAACATTATCCACGGCATCAGTTATCAGTTGACCAGCTTACTATGTCACTGCCACGTTACTTGTGGTACCAAATGACAACATTCTCTGTACAACGTTGTTGCGACGCCGCAAGGATGTGGCCAAAAGGTTGCTTTCATGGTGACCAAACTTTCTGTATTCCCCAGTTTGTATGAAAACTGCCTATGAAAGCATGCCTCTATTTTGCAGTGAATAATGTTCGCCTTTTAAAAGCAGGTGTAATCCAAATTGTGGAGTTTTCATTCTTTGTACTATTTCAAAATCAACCTTAAGATTTGTTTGCTTTTCTAGCGTCTTTCTTTCACTTTCATGTCATCCACGTTCCCTCACAGTCATTCAGAAAAGTTTTCTTAACTTTCCTTTGTGGTCAAATCTTTGGTTCAGGGACGTCCGTATGTCTTTGAACTATGTTCAAAACTCAAGCAGAGGAGCCAGTATAAAAGGTTTTTATAAAGTATTTTATAGACGATTTCTCCCTTCAATCAACTTCTTCCTCTGCATGGAATATGAAAAATTTCTGTATGCTCTCTTCGGGCATTTATGCAGGTGTAATGGGTAGAGAAAATGGCCTTTTATATTAGTTTAATTAAACAGTTACCCCCTCCTATTTTTTTGTTTTATTACATTTAAGATAACATTCCCATGTATTTCACTTCATGCCAGTAGATGGCGATGTTACACTGCTTTACCGTAGTGGGTTGCCGTGGAGACGGTAGCTCGAGCACTCAGAAATAAACGTCCAGTGCTAGACATAATTTCTGTATCTCCACTTCTTTTCAACCCACAGGTATATTTTTAAACCTTTCCAATTTCTGTTAATATGTATCAAAAGAGTATTTCACCAGTACGTTTGTCTGTGTAGTGTAAAAAGTCATGTCATGTGTAGAAATGTGATTTAGAATGTTTAGAAGTATTTTCTTTATACTGTAGCTAGCGAGCTAGCAGAAGCTAGATTAAGTTAGCAAGCTACCGTCAGTTCAGCTTCCTTCTCTCGTCTTTCTGTATGAACTATAAAACAGGTATAGCGTCGAGTGAACGTCAGTATTTTAATGTTTAAGTGTATGTAACATGTATGTTAAGTTTCTCAGTACTTTGTACTTTTGTTTGTTTTAGTTGTGCTCCATTCTAATTTGCTAGTATATCTTGTTAGCCAGAGCCTGTCAGGTTCTCAATGTACGTTGCCGCCAGTGTTGTCAGTTGGTGTGCGCGTGCATGTAGACACACGCAAACGGCAGACAGATGCGTTGTGTTGGTGAATAGTTATGACAGTCACATGAACAGTTTCAATCGTAGTTTTTATATTATTATCGTACAGTATTCTAAGTATTTGATTAATGAAAATGTTGTTAATGTATTTGATGAAAGTAACCCAATGTAACCGTTGTTATTTTATGTGTGTTCACTTTGAAGAATTAATTGATAACAAGATAGCCAAGTAGCCTGTGTATATGTAGTCTATACTGGAATGTATTAGGACATTGTATGGTTTACATACAATGTCATTTGATGTATAGTGTTATTTGTTGAAGCATATTGGATATATTATAAAGTATTTCATACTATCTAGGTGAAGTGTTTTTTGTATTGTATATTATATATGCCAATGCTTTCTATATTGGTCTATTGATTGCATTTATTATATTAGTAATGTTTGAAACTATGGTTTATAATATCAAGAGGTATTTCAATGTTTATATTATATTGATATATTATATTATTATAGTATATTTTTATAATTGTATATTTTGGAATATGTCCAGTGCCATAGTGTGTGCTAGGCCTATCTGTTATTGCTCTCTTGAATGATTTTTTACTGCAGAAATAAACGTCCAGTGCTTGAGAAAGACATAATTTCTGTATCTCCACTTCTTTTCAACCCACAGTGCTATCCAGCCTGTGGTCTTGTACCTGCCCAGATTCCCCTAGGTCTGAGGCCGGTAACAATTGGGGGCTCGTCCGGGATTCAGCATCGCAAAGCGAGGTAGACAGTCACTGCGACGGTGAGACCAGGTGTCCAAGCTTCAGGGAAGGCTGCTGTGTTGAGCGTCATCCAGAGAGCAACAGTCACCGGTGAGACGTCACGATCACTACAGCAACCCCACGGCGAATGTTGGTCCTCCAGATCATCAAACAGCTTCCAGCACTAAGTTCCAGTCAATTGCAGTCAGTTGCCAGGTCAATTGAAGATGGTGGTGAAAGCACTGAGGGCCTCAGTGAGCCAGAGCTCTATGACTTAATCATCGACTACACCAGGAGCGAGAGGTTGAAGGCAATGGAAGATGAAGGCATGGCTCAACTCCTCTCCCTCCAGGACCTGCTGCAGGAACTTACATCGGCAGACTCTGGGTCTGGTGAGGTTTGTGTTTCCACCGTTCGCATGGACGGCACACTGACTCCTACACACCAACTCTTACCTCCCGCCACAAGGGACATCCACCCACATTCATCAGTGGACATTCACACCCACCCGTCGTCCACGGACCTTCACATACACCCGTTGTTCACGGACACTCACACACATTTGTCATCCATGGACATGCACACACACACGTCACTCATGGACAGAGATGTTCATGCACCTGCTCCTACAGGGAGACCAGCCCAGCCGAGCGTCATTGGCATCCATGGTGCCCACCATGGTAGGACAAGCCTATCCTCAACTGTAACAGACCAGGTAGTCAGGCTGTCTGATGTTACTGCTCTGCTTCCACGTAGGGAGTGTAAAATACACAGTGGTCAGATATCTGACACTTGTTCTGACATTTCTTTTAATGGTCTTTGTAAGCAGATTGACACTGCTTTACAAGAGGGGTTTAGCGAGGCTGAAATTATTAGAGCTGTGCTTAAGATAACTAAGCCAGGTACCTTCAGGGAAATGCTCACTAACCATGATGATTTAACAGTGAATGGGTTAAAAAGGTTCCTCCGCTCTCACATCAGGGATAAAAGTGTAACCGAGCTCTTTCAAGAGCTCAGTAATGCTAGACAACATGACAGGGAGAGTCCACAGCAGTTTCTCTACAGGCTTATGGGGTTAAAGCAGAGAGTTATTTTTGAGTCACAGCAACCTGGTGTAGAGTTTAGCTATGACAGAAGGCTTGTACAGGGTACTTTTCTACACACACTCTACCAAGGTCTAAATGAGAGAAACACTTATGTTAGACATGACATCAAACCTTTTCTTTCTGACATGCAGGTTAGCGATGACTTCCTGTTAGAACAGATGACCAAGTCCATGACTGAGGAAGAGGGGAGGTTAAAACGCCTGGGTGCTGTAGCGAAGTCTAGACCTGTGACTGTAAGCATTGCCCAATATGACCATGACGGACAGACTGACGCGACAAAACCGAGTCAAGTTGACGTTGAGTTACAGGCTAACCGTGCCGCTATCAGAGAGCTGACTGCCCAAGTGTCCTCACTGACCAGACACATGACACTCGTCGACAGGTCTGCAGAACGTGTACAGTCTGGCCGCCCTAACACACAGTCTCGCCGCCCTAACACACAGTCTGGCCACCCTAGCACACACCCTAGCACACCTGTTAGTCGTCCACAGTCACTGTCAGCTGACAAAAAAGGTAGATGCCACGACTGCGTAGTGAGCGGAACCATGAGCTGTCCCCATTGTTTTGTCTGTGGCCAGGCAGGACACCGAGCTATTGGCTGTTTACAGAGGAAGTCGTCGGGAAACGGGAGGAGGTCGCTGGAGCAGGGCAGCCAGTGACTGTGAACAGCATTCAGCCCACTGTTAAAATCAAGCCGCCACCCATATCATGCCAAGCAGATAAAAAAAAATGCATCGCCCAGCTCATAGGGAAACGTTGTACCGTCTCTTGCAACATCAATGGTGTGCCAATTGAAATGCTTTTAGACTCAGGGTCTCAGGTGACGATGGTCAGCAAAACCTGGATAGACAGAGCATCACCCCGTGTCAAAATTCAACCACTTCAGTCCCTCTTTGCCAATCAGCCTTTTGAAATATCAGCAGCAAATGGTACACAAGTTCCCCTTGATGGATGGGCAGAGGTTGACCTGCAGATTTGTAGTGAGCGCCATGGGTCTGTGACAATTGGAGTGCCCCTACTGGTCAGTCAGACTTGTCACTGTCCCCTGTTAGGTAGTAACGTCATAGCTGAGCTCATCAAAGAGCATGACAACGCTGTGAATGTGACTGCTATCCTGACTGACGCTTTAAGTGTCCCCGAGAACTTAGTTGAGGCTTTGGTCTCTGCCCTTCAGATAACTACCACTGACGAGACAGCCTTGTGTACTGTACACACAGGCAAGAAAGGTGTCACTATCCCTGCTGGTAGAGTCTATGAGGTCAGGTGCAGGGTTGGGGGTTACCAGGGAACCGTACCATGTTGTTCCAGCCTCTTATAGAAAACACCTGCCCTGAGGGTCTGGAACTGTTCCCTGCATTAGTTGACATTCCCTGTGGGCCCTCAAAATGCATTAAAATTCCCATCCAAAATGCAACCCGACATGCCATTTATTTGACCCAAAGAATCACTCTCGGCACTCTTGAGGAAATGGCCGACATGAAACCTGTCCGGAGTCTTGAGCATATGCCGCATGGCGTTGTCCAAACCCTTTCAGCCCAGTTAAGTACAGATCCAGAACAAGGCAGACAGACTATGTCTAAAGCTAAAGACAAGTGGCACCCTCCTGTTGACGTATCACATCTAGCTGAGGATCAACAGAGATTAGTGAAGGAAATGTTGTTTGAGCAATCTGATGTGTTCGCCAAAGACGATGCTGACATTGGTTGTATGCCTGATCTCCAACTTAGAGTCAACCTTACAGATGAAACACCAGTCCAAAAGTCTTACAATTCCATCCCAAAGCCCTTGTATCAAGAGGTAAAAGACTATGTTCAGAACTTGCTTGACCGTGGTTGGATCAGGAAATCCACCTCATCATACTCTTCTCCTGTGGTCTGTGTGAGGAAAAAGGACATGAGCCTACGTCTCTGTGTTGACTTCCGGGGGCTGAACAGCAAAACCATCCCTGACCGCCACCCACTTCCACGCATCCAAGACCTGCTTGACAATTTAGGAGGCAACTCATGGTTTTCTATACTAGACCAGGGCAGTGCTTACCACCAAGGCTTTGTTGAAGAGAGCTGCCGGCATTTGACAGCTTTTAGCACACCTTGGGGGTTTTATGAGTGGGTACGCCTCCCATTTGGCCTCACCAACGCTCCAGCAGCATTCCAACGCTGCATGGAAGGCGTGCTGGCCGGTCTAAGAGATGAATGTTGCTCTCCTTACCTGGATGATGTGCTCTGTTTTTCCAAGACTTTCCAGGGCCATGTTGAGGACTTAAGACAGGTTTTGTGTCGCTTAACCCTCTGTACCCCGTAACGGCCGTCGCCGGCCGTGCTGTTCTTCCCCGTAACGGCCGTGAGCGGCCGGTGTTTTTTCATGGATGAATACAGGCGATCACTTAATTTCTACAGCTTATGTACACTACAGATCAATATTTTAGATCCCCTTCGATGTATTGTCATAATCAAACACATATGTTTGTATTGATTTATTTTTAGATATTTGCGTTATTTTACGATATGTGCCTGTTTCTGCTCCGTGGCCGCTGTGGTTCAGCTGATATGAATGAGGGCATGTGTCCAAGATATCTAACAAACGTCACTCATCTTGCCATGATCAATTTGGCACAGCAGTCGTAGGATTTGTAACACTTTACTCTTTTCCCCAGCCATCAAAACAAAAAAATCTGCTTGTAGGCTTTGATATATGTTGATCTTTTATGCTACGAGATGTGCCTATATGCTCCGTGCGGCCGCAGCAGTTCAGCCGATATGAATGAGGACTCAAGTCTCAAAGTTACAGTAGCCTATGCTATCTGCCAAATCGTCACTCATGTCACTGTGTCACATCAATCATAGGATTTGTTACAATTTACTTATTTTCCCGCCGTCAGGACCTACAATTCTAAACATTATAGCCTCCGAAATCACGAGACAGAGTAACAGGTAAAGAGATAATGTCTTCTGCACCGAAACGCCGCAGGTTTAGTCTGGCCGAGACGGTTTTGATGTGCACTGATCCATCTCAGGTGCTGGAAGAAGATCTTCCCATATTGGATGGCAATGACACTGATGTAAGTTGTAAATGTAATGTTGGCAATAAAAGAATATGACCGTAAACAAAATATGTCAGTGATCGCTAAGTTGATTGCTAAGTTTAGAGCTAACTTTCACTAACGTTGAACACTAACACTAACGTTAGTTAGTGTAGCACTTCAACAAGTGCAGTGCGGCGCTGGGATGTCTTTTACCTTTTTGCCGAAAAATTCAGAAAACATGAAATTTCTTCATTCCTGTCTTCTAATCTGCTAGATCCATACAAGACATTGGCATAGATTTGGCATTACTTCCATACGTTGTTAGCTAGCTCAGTATGGCAGTCATCAGAGTAGGCTAATCCATATCGAGTGACAACAAAACTTCTGAATGGATGTCAATTGGTTACGTCAGGGGTGTTCACCTTTGACCTAGATTTTGTTGCGAGAGCTGGATGGATGGATGGATGGATAAATAGATAGATAGATAGAGAGATAGATAGATTAGTATTATTATTATTATTATTATTATTATTATTACAGACTGTAGATAGGGCTAATATTGAATCCGAACAGACTTTTGGTGTGCAACTTTCATTGTCAGATCAATCTGTCGGATGTGTCAGATCACAGCTCTCAAGGTGAGGAGGACAATGAAGTAGGAGAGGCTATGCGAGAGGAGGAGGAAGAGGTGATGATGGAGAGAGAAGAGGCGGAGGAGGCAGGTGAAGCAGTGGAGGAAGAAGTGGAGACCAGAGTGAGAGCCAGGGCAGAGTATAGAAGAGGTCGAGGGAGAGGAGGAAGAGGAGGAGGAGGAGGGAGAGGAAGAAGAGGAGGAAGCTTGGGAGTGAGAGGGAGAAACAGTGGGAGAAGGAGACAGAGAGGAAGGGTACAAACACACGACGATCCACCATGGTCTGACTCTATCCCAGTTCCCTCCATCCAGCCTTGTATGGTTGATCCTGGCCCCAGATGTATCTTGACCAACGTGCTGGATATCTTGTGGCAGATGGTTGGGGTGTTATTCATCTCAAATCTAGTGCAGTTTACAAATATGTATGCTGCATCCAGCAACCCCCCCGCCACGTGGTACGATACAACAGAGGAGGAGATGAGGGCCTTCATTGGTTTCAATATCCTCATGGGTATCCATCGTTTACCCTGCCTCGCCGACTTCTGGAGCTCTGATCCATGTGTCCGAGTGCCATATATCGCTGACCGGATATCTCGCAACCGCTTTGAATTAATTTGCCAATTTTTTCAGTGCAGTTCACAAGGAGAGGATACAGATAAGCTGGCAAAAGTTAGGCCATTTATACAAGTGCTACAAGAAAATTTCCCAAAACTGCTTGTGCCCTGGTCTGCGCTGTCTGTGGACGAAGCAATGATTAAATTTGATGGGAGACTGCGTTGGAAACAATATATGCCGAAAAAACCAGTGAAATGGGGCATAAAGTTATGGTGCCTTTGTGACTCTTTGACAGGTTATTGTCTCGCCTTCAATGTTTACACGGGAAAAGATGACGTACAGGGAAAAGGTTTGGCCTACCGAGTAGTTATGCATCTGCTTAGAGGATATTTGGACAAGCACTATCATGTCTATGCAGATAATTTTTTTTCTTCTATTCCCTTGGTGAGAGACTTGCTTGATCATAACACCTACTATTGTGGCACCATCAGAAAGACCTCCAAAGGCTTTCCAACGCAAATCACGGAACCAAAATTAATGATAGGGGAGAGCAGAAAAGTGGGAAGGGATGGGATGATGGTATTGAGGTGGATGGACAAAAGGGATGTGTATATAGTTTCAAGCAATCATGCAGGCAGAGACCAAATGAAGCAAAGATCCAAGTTTAATGCTAATCTAATCTCTTGCCCAGAAGCGGTCCTGGATTACAACAGGAAAATGGGAGGGGTTGACCATCTAGACCAGTTTCGAAGCTACTACAATGTTGGGCGAACTGGAAAGAAATGGTGGAAGTACCTGTTCTGGGGACTGTTTGATATTGCAATTATAAATGCATATATTGTGTGGCAGCTTCAGCTCAGGCCACTTCCTAAGGGCAGGAAAACCTGGGGCCTGAAAGCCTTCAAACTTAAAATCGTGCATGCCCTATGTGACGATTTTTTTGGCAGGAAGCGGGGTGTCCAGGGCATCAATACCCTGGGTATCGACTTTGTAGTGAGTAGGAATTTAAAAGAAGGCCACTCACTTGTGCGCTTTGAGGGGAGGAAAAAGGGATGTGTAAGTTGCATTAGAGCAGGGCGCCGCACCAATAGTGGGCGGTGCATTGAAACTTCTTTTGGCTGCTCAACTTGTTCTGCGCCATTGTGCAAAATGCCACCATGTTTTCATGAGTTTCATGGTATGTTATAGTTTATTGAATAGTTAATGAAATGTAATCTGTTAGGTTTGTGTTGCTTCGGTCTAATTAATATAATACTGTTGTTATAATAATAAAAAAAATATATATAAATACATAATAAGGTTTTAGTCGGAAGTTCTTTCTTGCTGTTTTTTATAATAACAATACCTTTATTATTATTATTAGTAGTAGTAGTAGCAGTAGTAGTAGTAGTAGTATTTATATTACTATTATTTGATTGTGTTGTATCAATGTAATGGTCTCCTTATCACTAATAATATTGGCCTATTCTAACTGCTGTAATGTTCTGAAATGGTAGTCGCTAAATGAAAATGACAAAATTCCATCTGCTGCTCTTTGCAGACTAGATAAAAAAAATATTAACCCCTGAACTACTCAACAGTTTCATATTTTTTGCAATATAATAGTTAAGTTGGTCTATCATATATTTTTAGATGATATTTTAAGATTGAAAAGCTTCTCTTTTAGTCTTTTAGTTGTCATCATATCACAATTTCTATCATTTCATTCAGATCAATGGCAGTCTATGGAAATTGTGCATACATAATTGGCAATGTATTATATATATTTTTAAAAAGCAGTTTCTGACCTTTAATATGAATGTAACTTGCATTTGACACTTTGCCTTACTTTTTAAGTTATTTTGCATTATTTAAAATATTACTGAAATTGCCTTTTTTTCCTGGAACTTCCAGGAATCAGAGGCATTGTTGTAACATTCTATTGGGGTATAGAGGGTTAAGAGAGCATGGTGTGAAGCTGCGCCCGAAAAAGTGTGAGCTGTTCAAACGCCAAGTGAGATATGTTGGACGCTTGGTCACGAGTGAAGGTGTTCAGGTAGATCCCAAAGACCTGGAAGCTGTGTTGCAGATGAAGGAGAGGGAGCCAAAGAATGTCGGAGAGGTCAGAGCTCTACTTGGTTTCTTGGGCTACTATCGCTCATTCATCCAGGACTTTTCCAGAATAGCCCGGCCACTGTTTAAACTTCAAGAACATCCGGCCCCATCCAACAAGAGTCCTGTTGCAGCCAAGTCCACCCAAAAAGGCAAGAGCAATGGTCAGTTACCATCCAGGACACCAGTTCAGTGGACACCCGAACACAGTGCTGTTGTGTCCCGCCTTGTGGACATGCTGATCAAACCCCCCATCTTGGCCTACCCTGACTTCGATTTGCCATTCATCCTGCACACTGATGCATCCAATGAAGGTTTGGGGGCTGTGCTATACCAGGAACAGAACAGCAAACTCCGGGTTATTGCTTATGGGTCCAGGTCGCTCACGCCTGCTGAAAAGAATTACCATCTCCATTCCAGTAAGCTTGAGTTTCTCGCCCTGAAGTGGGCCATATGCGATAAGTTCCGTGATTATCTGTATTATGCAACAACGTTCACTGTGTATACAGACAACAATCCCCTCACCTACGTCCTGAGCACGGCCAAGCTAAACGCTGTTGGACATCGCTGGGTTGGTGAATTAGCAAACTTCCACTTCAACATCAAGTACAGGCCAGGCAAGGTGAATGTTGACGCGGATACCCTGTCCAGGTTTCCAGTGAAACTCCAAGACCACCTGAAGGAGTACACTGAGATAATGCCACCCGAGGTTGTATCCGCAATCTGGCAGGGGAATAAAGCTCAGAGGGATGAGGATGTGTCCTGGGCTGCCGCCCTTCAGATCTCCGCCTGTGATGACGACCCTCCTCTGGTGAGTACGCCCATGTTCACCCCAGAAGACATCAGAGCTGCCCAGACAGGAGATGAGTCCATTTCTGAGGTGATACAGTTGAAAGGGAGCGGATGGAATCTGCGAGACAAAGACCGGAGTCCAATGCAACCAGGAACACGACGGCTTATGCATGAGTGGAACAGGCTGAAACTGGATAATGGTATTCTGTACAGGCATGCAGGACAAAATCAACAACTGGTCCTTCCCAAAGCACTTAAGTCAACAGTGCTCAAACACCTGCACGATGACATGGGACACGTTGGCGCTGATAAAGTTATCCACCTTGCAAGGCAACGGTTCTACTGGCCTTTTATGCAGCGCGACATCGAGGACTACGTCATCCGCCGGTGCCCATGCATCAAGCAAAAGCTACCTGCTGTGCATGAGAAAGCACCAATGGGCTCAATCACAACTAGTGCACCTTTTGAGCTGCTCTCTGTTGATTACCTTCAGGCCATCCTTAAAAATATTTTTGTTTGCAGTAACAGCCAAAAAAAATAAAAAATGGGTCGGTAGGTAGGTCAATATTTTTTTTTTCAAGATTCAAAGTAAAAAAAAAAGTACAATTTTGGTCATGGTGATTACGTAGGAATGAATTTACACAAATGTGCATATCGTGACGTAACTGACTGGGTCTTCAACCCGTGCCTTCAGGCGCACCATTGCAAATCTCATTCTGATGCAGGTTATATAGACCAGCCTTTCTCAAACTTCTTTGACCTGAGGCCCGGTCATGGCAGACTTTGGGGTCATAGGGCCCATGTACCCAGAAAGAAGGCTACTAGCTCTTGGCCACGTTATATTGAAATTTGACTATACAATACTCAATGCTATACAGTGTTTTATACAGTCTCTGCTCTGTTTCTAAGGAAGTTCCAAAAAACAACGTCGTTCTATTAAGTTTCGTTAAATAAATAAATAGCCTTCCAACAGGTTGAAGCGGAGCTTTGATACCAACGTTATCGATTAGTTTCAGTTTCTCTCACGCAGACGCGCATTGAATGAGTGCTCACCACTTAATTGTAGGGCTCCATGTTTAATGACATCGATAGCAGAAACGTTTGTTTTCTTTTTTCGTCGATCCGCGGTTTCTTGATCAACTGCGCAGCAAATTATCAGATGAAGCACCGGGCCTAATTTCACTCCACGACTCCGCAGACCAGCAGTCTCCATGTTGCGGACCCATATGTTGAGAAATGCTGAATAGACCACAACCAATTTCAATACTCCAACACGGTCACCGTTAGACTAGGGGGGAGAAGGGATGAGAAAAGATCTGGCCACAGTTCTTCCAGAACTTCGTGCAAAGTAAAAGCGTTATCAGTTTGTGTGAATGAAACGAAGCGTAGGCCATAGTGTGACATGCGTAAAACTAATGGTGTAGAGATGACGCCACGGGGTTTTATTTAAGTGAGCCACGTTTGCATGTAGGCAATTTATTCACAATACTTGGGCCTACTAAAATAGATATTATTTCATTGCATTTCTATTGGTTGTTTAGAGTGAAAAAAACAATCGGTCGGTATTAACGCAAGTTTACAACCGGCAAGTCGGTCAGACTAAAAGGGGAAAAAAATAAATATTTGGGTCGGTTCTAAATTGACAGGGTCGGTCGGGTTACGGCAAACGAAAATATTTTTAAGGATGGCCTCACCTTGATCCCAGTAAAGGAGGTTACGAGTATGTCCTTGTGGTAGTAGATCACTTCACCCGTTTTGCTCAGGCCTACCCAACTCGAAACAAGTCTGGCAAAACAGCGGCTGAAAAGATCTTCTATGACTTCATTCCACGCTTCGGGTACCCTCAAAAGCTCCACCATGACCAGGGCAGAGAATTTGAGAACACCCTGTTCCAGAGACTTCAGCAGCTGGCGGGAATTTCTCACTCCCGAACTACTCCTTACCATCCGCAGGGGAACCCTGTTGAACGCCTGAACAGAACACTTCTCCAGATGCTCAGGACGCTCCATGAGGAAAAGAAGGCAGAGTGGAAAGACCATCTCCCCAGCATAGTCCATGCCTACAACTGCACGAAGCATGACTCTACAGGCTACTCACCATTCTTCCTCCTCTTTGGAAGACATCCACAGCTGCCCATTGACCTTATATTCAACCTCAACCCAGATCGGCTGGCACAGACACGGCAAGAGTATGCACAGACCTGGGCTTCCCGGATGCAGGATGCATACCGGATTGCCTCTGAGAACAGCAAGAAGTCGTCTGAAAAAGGGAAAAGGCACTACGACCAAGGTGCCAGAGGAGCCTTGCTGCAACCCGGTGACCGTGTGCTTGTCAAGAACCTGTCTGAGAGAGGTGGTCCAGGCAAACTTCGATCTTACTGGGAACAAAAGATCCACCGTGTCATCGAGAGGCTGGGAGATGGACCGGTATATCGAATTCAAGCTGAAACAGGTGACCAGACCCTCCGGGTGCTCCACCGCAACCTCCTCTTGCCCGTCAGTGACTTGCCAGTCGGCCCTGAGGTACGTGACATTGGTGTGGAGCAGAAGCCCCAAAGACGGAGACGTCATATGCCACCCAGGGAAGCAGCCAAGTCTGATTTCGGCACCTCAGATGATGAGGGAGAGTGCTCCTACAACCTCAGACCCTTGCCTGTGTATGAGAGGAAGGCTGTTAGACACCACCCACCCCAACCCGAGCGACGCAGTGAGCTGAGGGCTGTGGCTCCAGAATATCAACCAGTGAGCCGAGCACCTGAGTCTGAGGATGTATGGTGGCCAGGACCATCTGACCCTTTGGTGACAGCAGAGCCAATGCCTGTACCAAGAAGGGTAGATCCGTCCCCAGCTGTGGAAGGACCGGAACAACACAGTGATGATGCTGTGGAGAGTGGAAGTCCTCAGGATCCTGAGATAAATGTTGTGCCTGTTCCTCAGCCAGTAAGAGAGGTAAATCAGCAACTGAGGAGGTCCACCCGCCCAGTTAAACCCAGAAGCATCTTCATGTATGACCAGTCAGGAGAACCCTCCTACCAGCCTTGTAGAATGGGAACAAATGCCATGTACTGTACCCCTTTGCCCATGCTGGCCTACCCAGTGTTCCATGAGATGTGCTACTATCCTCCCCCAGCTGTATGGATGTATAGTAGAACTGACATTGACCAGGACATGAAAGACACTGACATTGACATAGAACCTTACCTCCATACTACTTACCTGTGACTGACATACTGGCTTACTTCCTGTTGAGACTGATGACTCCTGAAGACCGTACTTACTTGACGTCCTGACCGATAGTCTGTGATTACCACTGTAGCCAGTAGTCCAGTTTAGTTCTGGATGTCAGGAGACATCTTTTAAAGTAGGGGAGAGTGTAATGGGTAGAGAAAATGGCCTTTTATATTAGTTTAATTAAACAGTTACCCCCTCCTATTTTTTTGTTTTATTACATTTAAGATAACATTCCCATGTATTTCACTTCATGCCAGTAGATGGCGATGTTACACTGCTTTACCGTAGTGGGTTGCCGTGGAGACGGTAGCTCGAGCACTCAGAAATAAACGTCCAGTGCTTGAGAAAGACATAATTTCTGTATCTCCACTTCTTTTCAACCCACAGGTATATTTTTAAACCTTTCCAATTTCTGTTAATATGTATCAAAAGAGTATTTCACCAGTACGTTTGTCTGTGTAGTGTAAAAAGTCATGTCATGTGTAGAAATGTGATTTAGAATGTTTAGAAGTATTTTCTTTATACTGTAGCTAGCGAGCTAGCAGAAGCTAGATTAAGTTAGCAAGCTACCGTCAGTTCAGCTTCCGTTCTCTCGTCTTTCTGTATGAACTATAAAACAGGTATAGCGTCGAGTGAACGTCAGTATTTTAATGTTTAAGTGTATGTAACATGTATGTTAAGTTTCTCAGTACTTTGTACTTTTGTTTGTTTTAGTTGTGCTCCATTCTAATTTGCTAGTATATCTTGTTAGCCAGAGCCTGTCAGGTTCTCAATGTACGTTGCCGCCAGTGTTGTCAGTTGGTGTGCGCGTGCATGTAGACACACGCAAACGGCAGACAGATGCGTTGTGTTGGTGAATAGTTATGACAGTCACATGAACAGTTTTTGAAAAAAAGAAAAGTATTTGATTAATGAAAATGTTGTTAATGTATTTGATGAAAGTAACCCAATGTAACCGTTGTTATTTTATGTGTGTTCACTTTGAAGAATTAATTGATAACAAGATAGCCAAGTAGCCTGTGTATATGTAGTCTATACTGGAATGTATTAGGACATTGTATGGTTTACATACAATGTCATTTGATGTATAGTGTTATTTGTTGAAGCATATTGGATATATTATAAAGGTATACCACTGTCTATTTCATACTATCTAGGTAAAGTGTTTTGTATTGTATATTATATATGCCAATGCTTTCTATATTGGTCTATTGATTGCATTTATTATATTAGTAATGTTTGAAACTATGGTTTATAATATCAAGAGGTATTTCAATGTTTATATTATATTGATATTATATTATATTATATTATATTATTATAGTATATTTTTATAATTGTATATTTTGGAATATGTCCAGTGCCATAGTGTGTGCTAGGCCTATCTGTTATTGCTCTCTTGAATGATTTTTTACTGCAGAAATAAACGTCCAGTGCTTGAGAAAGACATAATTTCTGTATCTCCACTTCTTTTCAACCCACAGTGCTATCCAGCCTGTGGTCTTGTACCTGCCCAGATTCCCCTAGGTCTGAGGCCGGTAACACAGGCTTGTCATAGAGATTATTGGTACCACCCCACCAACCAATCGGAAGAGCTTCTCTCCCGGTGATAATGTTCCCCTATGCCCGCGATAGGCTACTTGCCTATACTGTATCTTACAGTGCACGTAATTTGCACATAATATCAGAATAATGACATTTCACAGTCTCCACGGCTACCTAAATTCATTATTAATGGGCCGGATTCTTATACCAGGTTAGACCCTGTCCGTTTCACGTTTATGGTGTGTCTACTTCACAATAAGCTAATAAAACAGTTTTAATAGGCATAGGGCCTATCCCATCATTTTATTGTTCAAAACGTCATCAATGAGTTAACTGTTTCAATCAACATAGACCTAGGTCACTAAGGGTTCCTATGCGGAAAAGGGAAAAGACCCTGCCCTGAAGTAGGAGCTGGTCGGAACACAAGAAAAAAAGGCTTGAATGTTATGTTCACTACAAAAATCCCTACGGTGAAAGGGACTATTGTCACATATGGCTGCTACCATTCGGCCATGTGCAAGTTGGGGTGGTCCTAATTAATGAGGATGAGCCCTGAGTTAGAACAACAGATCTGGGCCCAGTTTCCCGATAACGACGGAGACACGCTCTTACGAGGGTTTTCTATGATTCATCTTACGATCGTTCGTTTGGTTTTTCCGACTGTTCTCCATTCTTTATTGTGTTTACCTGTGATGAATCAGATTTTAGCGTGCAAAATAGCCTACATTTAATGGTTATAATAATGTGATGAAAAGCGGACAAAAATGCAATCAAGTTATGAAACGAGACATTGCCAGAATAGTTTGCCATTATCTTTGCTAAGGGAGGGAGCTTATTAGGCCTATGAGGTAAAAGCAGAGAAAGGAACATGTGGTTTAGTCTGTAGGCCTACTGCATCAAAATCTAAGCCTATACATTTCCTCACTTTCTTACTCGACTTCTTTCTCTTCCAACGTGTTCTTAAGTGACACAGCGAAAAATTATTGCATGGTGCAACAATCTAATCTTAAATAATTACAATTATTTATGTCTGTGTGTGTTATATAACTTACTTGGGATGCTTACATGCAGATGTCAAAGTGTTTCTATTTTCGTATTGATGTGAATTAATGTGTAGATCGAAGCTGTAACGTGCAGTCACCTGACATCACCATCAAATCAGAGGATATTTCAGATCTATTAACGTGGACAGCTCCCCTTAAGAGCATCTTAAGAGCAGTGCAAACGCGTTCACGCTACGAGCAGGGCCCAGTTTCAGAAATTATGTGTTAAAATGACACATTGCTGTGTGTGCTCAGGGACAACACATTTTTGTGTCAATTTCAACACAGCAATTGTGTGGCTGGGTGAAAGGTTAAAGACAAATTTCAGCTATTTCAGCTATAATTTTAACTTTTTAACCCACCCAGCCAGCCACACAATTCGTCTATCTCCACATAATTGCGGTTGATGGTTTTGGACTCTTCCGTGATTTGAATAACCCAAGCAAGGATTATTGTTGTAACCCAGTGGTTTGGTACCGTTACATCCATCATCCATGCAAGTTTGGGTTCCTTCTCCAACGGTCGTTTTCTTTTCCTCTGAGGGAGACCACTTTTGGAAACGTTTGAGTCATTTGAAAGGTGAGTCATTTCTTATTTTTTAGAACACTACCTCTGTCTTTGACAGAAAACATGAGCTTGCTAGTTGTTAGTTCCCGAGTCATTATTTAGCCTGTAGAACTTTATACAGCTGAAAGCAACCACGTTTCTGCCCCTCCAATCGCTACCACTGATGCTAATTAAGCAAACAGTAAGCAAGCTAGCAAGCAGCCTACCACAAATTTCTTGCAGTCAAACAGCAGACTTTAGCTCTAGTTACTGGTTACATTGATCATGGTGGTTTACACCTAGTGTTGTAATATCCACACTAGTCAGCATTGCTGGATACGACGAGCATTTTAGCTCTGATAATCCATTTAGCAACATTGAGTTCTAGCTAACTCCGATTCATGTATATTTTTAGGCTATATCGTTCATTAGTTTAAGGGTTAGATTGAATGCAAAATACTCAAATCAAATGTGAAAGTTGACAGGGGCCAGTTAAATGTTCGTATTAGGCCCTGCTACAGTAGCGTGAAAGAAAGCGCCCATTAGGCTGTTTCATTAACCCATAGAGAGCCTATTGTGATGTTGAGAGGTGCGAGATAAAAATAAAGCACTTTAATTGGAATGATTTTAGCTTGTGATTTATCGCGGGCACGGGTCGGGTAACGGGCCAAATATTAACGGGTCTGGGCGGGTGCAGATTTAATTTTGATATCACAGGTGATGGGTCAGATGCTGAACTTTGTGGGTGCGCGGGCGGGTCTCTGAAAATTGACCCGTACAGGACTCGGCAACAGATCACGCCCCCTTCGTTGTAACTTACTTAAAGTTTAGGATTTCTTATGTACAGTTAGAGATATGGGTGAATCCTCCTGGTGAAACTTGATGTACATCATTAAAAAGAATAAAGCTTGTATCCTGATTGACCTTCATCTTGACTGAATTTCCAGATAACTGTGGTACTAGGAAAAATTACCATCAGAAGAAAATAAAATTAAATAAGCAGGACAGGCCTACTCCTTAGACTCCACTGATAATGATTATAACGAAACAAAAATACAACCTTAATGGAACTTTCAGGGAACATTCCCTAAAGGTTATTTCATGGTTCAACAAAAATAACCTTAACTACCTCTAGGGCAGTGTTTCTCTTTGGAAGTGGGGAACTTTCAAGCCCCACCTGACCCCATGAACTCGGCAAAATGGTAATGTAAAAAAAATGGTGCTTATTTTAATTCATATGTCGGTCTGTTTATGACTCCTATGTTTGTGTGTGGCTATTTTGTTTTGAATCTATGATCTTGTTGAAAAGAAAAAAAAAAATCCTCCTGTTCATCGCACCCCACCTGACATGTCTCTATTCCCCACTAGTGGGGCCTGCCCCACACTTTGAGAACCACCGCTCGAATGTTTGAATGTAACCTTAGTATAACCTTCAGGGAATGTTTCCTAAAGGTCCGCTGAATGTTGCACAAACTGAAACCTTTAGGGAACCTTACCTTACCGTTACATGTTTGTTGGGTAGGCTATTAAATCTGTCATAGCTTACATGCACAAATAGAGTATTTCTTTTTAAATGGAGAACTACTGCTTTGTATGAGCTCTACTTGTTGACATCTTCTTACCATGCATTGTACTATTTCAGGCCACTTTTGATTCCTTTTAGTGTTGTGACTGCGCTTGTGATTGAATTATACCGTTATACAGTTATGGGCACCGCAAATTATGCTAGAGGGTGAGAAAGGCACTGATTATGTGATGGGCTTCAGGTATGTTCAGGTAGGTAAGTACTGTGTAAAATGAAGAAGCGTGTGGTTTCTGCAGACTGGCGAAGGTCCTCATTATGCTGTGTTCACCAACGTACATAAATCTGTCCCTCCATGTCTTCTTTACGAAATGTTTAACAATTATGTCATCCAATAAGCTGTTGGCAACTTTTGCTACAATTCTCTGCATCACCCTATACATCACAATGATGGGCTACACCAGTTAGTTTACTAGACAAATATTTTTAACTTGCAAAGGTAAAATACTTCTTCCACACTAGAAGTCCCATTCTTCAACCATATCCAGCACCATCGGCAATGTGCTTTTGATTTCCTCCACTGTGTCAAAGCAGGCCTTTTAGCTGAGGCAGGCAAGATTACTGAATCCGTCTTTTCCCTTGGTCGTGGTCATGAATAGCAATTATATAACAATAGTGTATCATTTCTTTATAACATACCACACCTTCAACTGCCTGGCCTATGTTTACGTTGTCAAATCAGTGTCACAGTTGTCTACCCCCTCAACTTTAAATGTTTGGTTCTCTATAGGCTTGTCTTCCAACTAGTCAGGGGCAAGGGCGTCGTAGTGGGGGGACAAGTGGGAATAAATTACCCGGGCCCCAAGTGGGGGGAGGGCCCCTAAGGAGTTGAATTTTATTTTCCTTAATAATAAATAATTTCCTTAATTTAAAGATCTTAATAAATGTTATTAACTAATATAGATGCAAATATTTCGGGTAAATGCATCAGTTGATTGATGTATTAAATTGTGTCCAAGCCAACATTGTTTGAGGGCAGGCACCCTCTCCCTTGAAATGGTTCAGTCCGCCTTCCCCTGCTAGGCACATTTTTGAAGTAACGTTCATTCTGCCGAAGCGGCAATGCAGACGGTCACGGTGTGAAGATGTCTAAGTCTAAGAAAGCTAAATCCGGTTCCCAGAAAAGAAAAGAGAGGCAAGAAAGGGAGAAAAAAAGAAATGAGGGAAAACAAGTGTTAACAGCCTTCTTTCCCAAGAAAGGTGAGCCCAATGTGAAAGCAATAGTCTACAAATGAAATGAACTCCTGAAGGTTACAAAACACTTCAATACCACCGCGAATCTGTGATTATCAGCGCTAAAACAGCATTAACACAAAATTAGAAATAACATGATGCCTGATTTAGCCTACCACAACATTTCAATAGCCTACTAATTCGAAAATTATTATGAGCTAATAGCTTAACTTAGTAGGCTCAATGTTATATAGGTTCATGAGGAAAGGCTGTCAAATTAGTAGCAAAGCTAACCTGTGAAACGCATCACACTCAGTTAGCTATAGATAGCTGTTCTCTCAGCCAAAAGTGTTCAATTTGTATAGATAGCTGTTCTCTCAGCATGTTCTAGCTTTTAAACATTCTTTAAACATAAGAAATTCAGTGAAGTCTTGGGTAATAAGATTATTTTCAGTTATACAGTACATATAAGAGTTGTTAGATTAATTCAATGTGTGATTAGATAGTAGGCCTAGTTAGTTGTGAACCTCATGCTTCATGCTTACAGCCGGTGGTTGGTTGGTTGGGGGGGGGGGGGGGGCTATGGCCACCACTTGTGCATAGGGCCCAGAATTTGGTGCTACGCCCCTGGTCAGGGGGCCTATGTGGTTTCTGTGGGATTGAAATGTTAATTTTTGGAGAGTGGTTGGACTGTCTTTAGAGATCATTGAACATGGAGAAAAATGATGTCTCCATTTTTTTTAACCTGTTTTAACCCTATTTTTGTGAAATTGTATATTTCACTATAATTAACACCATAAATATTGCCTAAATCACTGGCTATGTTGAATAAAGTTCACAAAACAGTTATTTTATTATTTTCAACAGTATGATTGTATGTCAGTATTATGATTGTATGTCAAACAATTAGAGATAAGATCAATAACCAATCAGTTTCACCAAATACACATACTCCATTGCTGAAAGATAGCAAAATCACTGAATCACAGATGAGACCTCAAACAACATTTAATTCATTTACATATACACAACATATTAGATCTCACCTCCACAATGTCCTCATCAAAATCTACAACTAGTCTACTAAACCCTATTTGTACTCACCTTCTTAAGACTGGTCTCCCCTTCCTGGATAATGTTTTGCTCTAGATTATAAATAATTCTGTCAGGGCATGTGTGGGATAATTTTTACTTTTCTCATTGAATGTTCCAACTAGGATGGGGGGTTGTAAACATTTCACTGTGGGTAACCCTCAGGATGGGGGTTTGTAAACATTTCTTATCTCTGTTAAAATACCAGATGGCTAAGTGATTAATGGAGGGTGACAACTTGTGAGTTTCCATGGGTGTGGGGTAAGGTATAAGAATTGGCTTCACCCACAGATGTGTGGGCTTGTTACTGACATTTCATGTGTGTAACATGCTCCCGGCGTCGTGAATAAAGCTGCAGTCTCACACCAGTTGTCTTGGATTAATTTTGACCACACATGTACCACAGTCGTTTAAGACATCTGTTATTAAGCTCTCCCTCAAAAAACCTAGCCTTGTATCTATACTGGTCCTCCTGGACCTCAGCGCTGCCTTTGACAGCATAGACCATGACATACTACTTAGGCTTGAAAATTTGATAGGCATCAAAGACTCAGCACTCGCTTGGTTTAGATCATACCTTCCTAACCGTCAACAATTTGTACAGGTCCATAATAAACCATCTACCCAGATTATGGTAAAATATGGAGTGCCTCAAGGCTCAGTACTGGGGCCCCTGTTGTTTAGCAGATGATACATAACTATAACTCTCCATAAAACCTGATGAATTAACCCCGTTAGCCAAACTTGACACATGTATAAGAGCTATAAATACATGGATGACGAATAATTTCCTGCTTGTGAACTCAGATAAAACAGAAGTCATGGTTTAAGGTTCAAAAAGATGAGGGATATCCTATCCACATCACAGGCTACATATAGTGATCTTACACTGACCTCATCCACAAGTGTTAAAAACCTGGGAGTTATAATTGACCAGGACCTAGCACTAAGTAATCACATAAAACAGATCACCAAAACTTAATTTTACCATTTAAGGAACATTTCAAAGATAAGGAAGTCCTTCTCCTTACCAGATGCCAAGAAATTAATGTTTTGTCATCTCAAGGATAGACTATTGCAATGCTATTATGCTGGTTGTAATAATACCTGTCTAAAGAGCTAACCGTTTATTCAAAATGCAGCTGCTCACACACACAAAAAATATGAACATATTTTCCCCATCCTAGCATCTTTACACTGGCTACCTGTTAAAAGTCATTGACTTCAAAATATTACTTATAGTTCTTGGTTGTTTGCCTGCATTGAAAGAGGACACCTCATGAAGAAGCTCTTTTGTCTGCTTCTGACAGAAGAAGCACTTATCTATGCTGGCAGCAGCTGCTGCTGAACAAGTGTACAAAGTCCCTCTAGATGGACTTGATGCAGTTGCAGGTGTTGCTGCAGGTTCAGAAGATGGTCTACCACGTCTTTTCTGAAGACACTGAGTCTTGCCTGCTTCACATTATTTCTAGTAGCGAATCTTAGCATGCTGCAGATGCTCACTGTTACAGGTGGATTTGTAGCAGTTCCTGTGCCAAACTGCTTTGTTCTCTTGTAAGATAACTGCACTGTAACAATGTAATCGTTGGCTGATCTGTGATCCCCATCTCTATACTCTCTCATGGACAAAAACAAGAAATTTGGCGTATGTCTCTAGTGATGGTTCATTCACCAGTACACACATATCTGCCACTGGATACATAGCCCAAAATCTGTTTCTTTTAGAATATGTGTGCCATCACCTGACTAACAGAAAGACACACCTCAGAATATAACCTAACTAGACTGTGCCACCATGGACTATGAAAATGTGCTTGCTCAAATGTAGAAGGATAGAAGGTCACTAATATCACCAACAATGAAGAACAGAGCACTATGTGCTTCAGGTTATTCTATATTCTAAATTCTATCACTGCCAGCTATCATCAGCCAACTGTCAATGGTAGTCAGGGATGGATTACTGCATGGGCCTACCGGGCCCAAGCCCAGGTGAGACAAGGAGTCAGGGGGCCCAAGCCATTGCATGGAATCATTGCCTCAATATCAACACATCATATCAACATATAGGCTATGAATCTGATTGAATTAAAGTATTGGCCATCCCCAAAATGCACCAGAATATAGGAAATCACATCAAATACATTTTTTAAAATGTCCCCCGCAACAATTAGTGGGTGGCCCTTAATACATCTGGGCCCAGGGGCCTGAGAGTTCATAATACATCCATGCTGGTAGTGTCTCACTTTCTCTTTCTCTCTCTTACACACACACACACACACACACACACACCTGTCTGTTTGTCTATCTGATCCTTTACCCTTTCTTTTCATCACACTTACATAAGCTACGGAAGGCCTTACAGACTTCAGCTGGTACTATGTAAAAGTCTATTAAGTCTATTAAACTTGATTTAACAGAGATCTCTGCACTTTGTGCTCTGAATGGGTGTAGACAAGAACTGACAGAGCAGGCTAGGCCTACACTCAAGAACACTAATAGGCATGAATTGATTGTATTGATATTGAAGTATTATTTTTTTAGCGGACAATTTCGAGAATTTTAGGCACAATTTCTTGTTAAAGAGATCATCAGCCTAAAAATGTGTTATAATGTTGTATTGTTTATGTGGCCCACTTTTGCACACCTTGTAGGCACCAAACCCTATGCTATAATACCAGCAATGTGAGGTTTATGGACAAAACACCATATTTGACCTTTTCTGAATTTGAACTTTGATTTGGGTCCTTCAAAACCTTCAAAAAAAATGGAGACATGTTTTTTTTTACTCTTAAGAACACCTAGAACAAAGATATAATAGTCTCCACAAATTAACATGCGAATCCCACAGGCCCCCAAATTAGACACATAGGCCCCCCTACTAAACATAGCCGACTCTGTAGATTGATTATAAATAGCACATTTGAGATTTAGGCACACAAAGACATTTCTTTTGCCTCAGATGAACACACATAGCCCCTGTGATGTGGAGGCCATGTGTCTTTTCACTAGCAACCTTTTAGCTAGTGAGCTGAGATTATGCTGTTACTGAAACACTAGAAAGAGAAACCTCACACAACTTTGAAGTTAATACAGTATTGTTTTTTTATTTATTACAATGGCCTGGCTGAATGGAAGGAATGAGAGATAGTAGACATCAGGTCAGTATAAATGTTGAGCCTGAGTGAAAACCTAAATCATATTTGTAAACATAAAGCAGTTAAACACACACAGTTTTGTTGGCCAACATGGAATTATCATGTTCAAGTGCAATGTTCTATGTCTTTTGTGTGATAGTGTGTTTTGTTAAATGGTATGACAGTATGGAATAAATACAATATTACGTATTATATTATACAGTATTTCATTGTATATGTAATGCTATACGGTATGGTTTGCAAAGTTAAAAGATCCATCATTTTGCCAATTTTTCAGTCTTACTAGCAATGATGCACTAGACACAGTAACTTTTCAGAACCATACACATGTTTTGCATAGATGCTAAATTCAAATCATGCAAATAATTAGAAAACAAAAAAGTGAGACATTAGGAGACAACACAAGGGTATAGTGCGTTATATTTGAATTGAGATGTATGAATATGTAAGTCATAGTGACTACGTCTGATCAACAGGATACTGGGCTTACAAAAATAAGTGAATTTGTATTTATAGTTTTTATAAAAAGAAAAAAAAAACAGATAAAGTTACATACTCATGTGATTGAAACAGTCATGTTCATCTACAATTTGTTATTCCACTCATCTTATGAAAATTGTTCTTCTGAGAGAAGAGTTTTCCTGACTCTCTCAGTCCAAGTATTGCTTTTCTATCACTCTGCCAATAATTGACTGCCAGAGACTCTGTCTTTTTGTATACTTAAGCTTGTGTGAGTGGGTCAGTCAACATGCAGCAATAGTTTCTCAGAGGGGTTGGTACCATGCACAGTAACCATATGTATGCCAATATTTCAGGTGAGAAAACTACACAACTCTACAAAGAATTTAATTTCTGTTGTCTGGTCTGTTTGAAAAGAAAGACCTAGTCTTAATATGAGTTAAGTTTACAAATGATTTACTACAATTAATCTTTTCTGTGGTCATTTATAAGCAAAGCCTAAATCATAATAATTAATGAACTGGGGACACTCCTGCAGCATACACCCATAAACATGAAGTAGAACTGAAAATAAAACAAAATGTCATAAATAAAATAAATTAAACCTTTTTAAATTAATGTGAACACATTACAAATATAAAAGTTAAAATTTCTTGTCATCTTGTTTTTACATCATTCAAATATCATCAACAAAACTCAGGATGTCGTGTACAGAGGAAAACATCAATACAGCGCCCTCTACATTTATAGGCACCCCTGGTAAAGATAAGTTAAAAGATGCATTAAAAATAATCTATTTGCATTTTATCTTGAGAAAAAATCCAAATGTAAAGGGAAGCAAATTCATTCTGAGAACATCCTAATAAATCCTAATAAAGAAATAAATATTTTTAACAAACACACACATGCCACAATTATTGCCACCCCAAGAAAATCTTACAAGTAAAATGAACCTGAAATGTTTCTAACTTCTTCAGGGCAATCAGAGATCTTCTGAACTTAAAACCGAGTTTACCTTGGCATTAAAACAATATGACACGAGTAGGAGTGGGGTCACCCGAGCGCAGCAGGCAATTACAGCCGTGGCGACGTCCTTTATCAACCCCACAACCACGAGTGTCATATTGTTTTTATGCAACAGTTCCATTACCAACTAATGTATCTTTAAAATACAAAATTGTGTTTTCTATTGTTTATTTTGATTTTTGTTCGTTCATCCTCCGCCCATAAAAATAGTTATAATCTTAGCCTTGCTGTTTCACGTTGCCAAGCAATATAACACCATTCAAGAGAAGTTCACTGAGAGGCAAACTCAAAAAAATAATCAAAGATGACGCAGCTAACTCATAAACAGCAGTATTTCTGTATTAACAAATAAGTTCAGCGTTGCTGTCCTTATATTTTGTAAAAGTTAGCGAGAAATAAGCACTATTGAAATGAAAAAAAAAATGAGCTGCTGTACAATCTATCTGCCAGCCACTTTTCACCTATGAAATCACTGCTCTGTCGCTTTGAATGAATGGAATGTTCATGTTGGATAATTCAATGCAATATGCAGAGTGATTACTGTTGACTATACTGTTTACTACTAAACATTTACTATACTGTATATTGTTGTATAAAGTTGAATAACGGCAGTTTGGTATGTAAAATGGACATACAGGGAACCTTAAAATCCCACTGTCACCTCTTACAACTTGAAACTACTGCTGTAAAACGGGCAAATCTCAACAAAGTCCATATGTGACGAAATACTTGAAGCTGCCCCATATTTGGGTCTGGGGCCTATTGCACAAAACTAGGATAAGGGATTAAACCGGGATATCTTGGTTATCCTGGCTCAATTTATCTGTGATCCAGTTGCACAAAAGCGGGATAGGGGGCAGCAGGATATGTTATGGTATAAGTTACCATGGCGATTTATTCTGTGGAGCTAGCCTGCTCCAGACCAGGCTAAGTTCCAGGATCTATTTAATCTCATCCCTTATCTCAGTCAGCAGTCACCACAAACGGAAACCAATAGTTATTCCACTGCCCACTACACATTGTTATCACATATACCTAGACCCACTGTCATTATTTAAACTTTTTTGATCAATAATATCAATAATCAATAATCAACTTTTACATACTCGGCATTCCCGACCTGTCATGCGACAATGTGACGTCACAGGAGTGCCTAACCATTTCGCACGTGGTGGTCGCGTAACTAGTTGCAATATTCTCCTAAACAGAGGTGCTGCTGTTTGTTGCTGTTGTGAAAAGGCTATCGCTACCTACTTCACACTGTAGAAGAAGCAATGAAGCCGCTCTAGTTGCCATGGTGAATCAGTGAATCTGTGATCGGTGGCGGGTGTCTGCTCATCCTGGCTTGCTCGTTGTGCAACCAATTAAGCCTGTACGCTCTTGTTTTGGAGTCATTGAGCGCAGCTTAGTAACTTATCCCGGATGTCTTAATTCTGCTTTTGTGCAACGGACCACTGGTCTGTATCTTTGTAACGCCCCAATATTTACATACACACCAACCCACTTCATGAAGCTTAGCTACAGAAAGTCTGTCTGCATAACTGTTGCTACTTGCTAGGTTTGACATAATTCTGATTCTTGAAAAACAAGAAAAACAGAGTCCGTGGCGAACCCACCCTCATACCAGCAGATCCACTGGTTTACCTCCGTTTTAGCTATGGGTAGGCTACAGAACACAATCCGGCGGGCCTGCAGCAGACCCCATGCGAATGCCCGACATTGAACGCGCCCTTTCAAGTCGCTAACGGTTATTTCCTTAGTTTTCTCGCTGATTGAGTAATATACGGAGCAGGCTTGGAATTTCACCATTTTAGGGGCAAGGCCACTTGGCCTTCAGTTGGGCATATTTGGTGGGGGACACAAAGGCCACATGTCAGGGCACCAAGGCCAAAGTTAACTATACAGTAGTAGGCTATAAAAATGATCAAAGTTGTATTTAGCCTATTCACTGCAGTAGACCTGCATCACTGTATGAAACATTACAAAAACATAAAACATGACATATTACATATAACTGTAAATCATCTGATCATCTAATATTTTCAGATATCTAGGCTATATTTAACGTTTATTTTGTATTTGGCCTGTTATGAAATCATGAATTGAACAATTTAAGCACAGCTCAACTTTAAGAAACTCAAATAGATGCATGCTTAGCATTTTGTGATCATTAAGGCTACTTTCACAAACTCTTATAGTCAGCTGTCTTCTGATTTACCGACATTTGTAATATTTATTTTGTATTTGGCCCGTTATAAAATAATGTGGAACAATTTAAACACAGTGTAAAACTTAAATCCCAAATTTGGAGACATCCATGTATGTTGAAATTTACTGCAAATTCAAAACGGGATTAGTCTGGAACAGCTAACTGTACAGGGGGCTGCTTTACACCTTTCTGTTCTGTAAGGTCTGCTGTTTATTCTGATATATGGTTTGTCATATGTTAAACGAAGGGTTCGTGAAGTATTCCACCGAGATGAATGGGTAGGGAGATGGACGCAAAACCTTCAGTAGAATTTATGATTAAATTTGAATGATGTTATTTACTTTTCTCGTGAACCGTTCACCACAGCAATTAGCGGCTAACATCGTTTAAAAGCTGAGAAAAAGCTCTTTCATGTGATACTTGTGATGTCTGTGTGATGAGTAGGCTACTTCGCGAGTAGTTCAACTGAGAAGAATGGGTTAATTTGGACGCACTTTCTTTCGCTGTCACTTTCACCACTGCGTAATTTGAGCTGTGAATGCTAAGATTATTTTGACAGGCCATAGGCTAAATATATATCGCTATTAGTAGGACGCAAAACAGAATATTTAAAGAAGGGGGCACCACGGCCACCGTGGCCTGTAAACCTCTGATTTTCAAAGGGGCGTCACGGCCAACGCAAGGGGCTACGACGGCCATGGCCGTCGTGGCCGCCGTGAAATTCCTACCCTGATACGGAGTGAAAGACAAAATGCCGGTATATCTTTTCAGTGAAAATGTACTTTCATAACACAAGTTACCTACTTATCTAGCTTTGTTTGCTGATATAATCCGAAAATTTGCTATAATGGCCAGCTGATGGCTGATGGTAGCTCACATTAAACACCAGCTAGCTTCTAGCTTGCGCAAGCTAATTTAGCCCACCTTAGACAGGGCTAAATCCTGTCCAACTTTATTAACTTTTTAATCAAAACTAAAACTAATTCAAATGAGTGAATCTTGATTTGAACACCCATTTCAAAGGCATTTCCTCTTCAGCATAAGACAACATGACCTCTTCAAATATTTTGATGTATTGAAACTGATCCATGATGGTGTGCTATATATAGGTCCAACACGACAGTATGAGAAACATCCCCATAACATGGTTTGTGCACCACCATGCTTTACTCTTCAGTGTACTGTGGCTTGAATTCAGTGCATGTGGGGTCGTTGGACAAACTGTCTTCAAGACGCACCCATGGCGGATGTGCTGCTTTATGCGCAGATGTGGATAGAGTCCGACATGGAGTTTGATCTGACCCGTCATACGCAACCGCCTGTTATACATTATTCAACCAAAGGTGCAGTGTAACAGCAAACTAAACTGATGCTGAAAGAGAGTGTAAAGCTTGCGTCACTTTGGTCAGTTTAATTGACACTGAAGTTTGAAGCAGCACCCAAGTCATTACAACCTAATATATGGGAAGCCCAGGTTGTTGGACAGCAAAATAATTTGTAGATTTTGTTTTTTTATGGATTATATGTTTTTTTCCATGAGAGTTATACTGGTAGTGAATGTCTGGGGTATGGTTATGCTTTGTGTCTTGGCTGGGTGACAGTAGAGAAAATGTACCAAAGGCACACAGAAACATTTAATTCCAATGTTTGAGGGACATTTCTTCTCCGATTTTGGCTCAATGATGCACAGCTCCATGTGTATGGGGCTATCACGATGGTAAACTGGTTTTGAAGCATAACGTTTCACTTCAGTTGAGATTCACAAAAGCTATGGTTAGTAGTCACTGGCTGCAAGGCAAGTAATTATTAGATTAGAGCAAGTAAAACTTAGATGTCGCCTTTTTACAATTACAACCTAATTACAGTATAGGGTTGTAAATGGGCTTGTAAAATAACATCTGAGCATTTTTTGATAGACGATAGTTGAGGTTACTTCTCTAGTAACCTCACAGAACAAGATAAAATACTCCATTCATCCATTCTATTAAGTCTTTATGGTATAACAATTAAGTCACAAAGAGATTAAACACCCCATTCGCCTTATTCACCCGGCGGCCAGAACGACACTACAGGGTACACTTCACCATCCCATCACACTTCAGTCCAGCAGATGGTGGTAATGCACTCTGTTTGCAAACAGAAGAAGAAGAAGAAGATTACTCTGGCAGGCCAGTGAACCCTTCTTCTTTTAATCTGTGAGCTTTTTTCTTTTTTTGTATGTTTGCAAATAGAGTGCATTACCACCATCTGCTGGACTGAGGTGTGATGGAAAGTGTACCCTGTAGCGTCGAATAAGGCGAATAGTCACTCTTCAACATGGGAAAGACGGGGATACTCGAGGAATGCTCTCAAATCCCCTGCTTTGTAATTGACAACTATGAAATGTTATAGGAGAAGACTTTCATTTTGAATGGAGGCTAAAAAGAATTAAACACAGGGGCGGCAATAATTGTGGCCTGTGTGATTTTGTTAAAAAATATTTTTTTTGCTATGGATTTTTTCGTTAGGACTAGAATTTTTTCTCACACTGAATTTGCTTCCATTCAAGGTTGAATTTTTCCTCATTGTTTTTATTTTCAAACTAAGATAAAACAGCAAAACATTATTTTTACTACCTCTTTTTGCACATTTTTACCAGGGGTGCCAATAAATGGGAATGGCGCTGTAATCATAAAAAGCTGACATAGAGAGTTGCACATCAGTCACTAGTGTCATAAATAGTAAGGGGATAATACATTAATATCAATAAATAAGATCAATAGAGACAGTAGATTTGGGGAAAACTGAGGTGTTGAGAGGGAAGTTAGAAGGATCAATTTATGGCTTTAGAGGCTTTTTAGCCAGAAAACATTGTTTCTGTCTATGTTAGCCACTGTTGTTTTACAGACCTTTGGAAATAAGAGTAAAGATAGGGACTGATAGCATTGTCTCAGGTTGACTACAATGGCTGCAGTAGATGAAGAGTAAGGAAGCGCCACAGAAAAGCACCCTGGTTCCAACACTTAACCTGCTGGGGTCAGGAGAAGAGAAGGAACGTGGATGTGATAAGACCAGGAAGGTAAGAGTAGGTGTAGACATCAGTAAGGTGCAAACTTCTGTCTTTCTGGCTTCTTGATCCCATTGGCTGAGGATATTTTGGCGGTGTAGGATGCCAGGGTCCCATGTGTGGGGGCTGCAGCGGCTGCTGTGGCAGTGGGGGTGGAAAGTGCCAGGAGGGGGACGGATTTCATTCCTAGAAGGCTGGAGAGGGGAAAGGCATAGGGGGTACCCAGGATTGGAGCATGGGGCAGACCACCCATTGCTGCCAGTGCTGCAGTAGAGGACGAAGCAGGGGAGGTGGGCTGGGTGAAGCTCATGTTCAGGTCAACAGGGGTCGACATGGAAGAGGACTGGGCGGTGGATTTGGCGGTCTCTAAACTGCATTTAGCAGCGGGGGGGGGGGGGGGGGGGTGAAGGGTGGGGGGGGAAGGGAAGGGGTTTGGATGGAGAAGGGTTAGAAGGTTAAATAAAAGACATGTTAAAGAAATTGAAAATAAAAATAAATTAAACTAAAAAAATAAATAAATCATAAGAGAGGTGTGTTTTGCTGAAGGTTGCAACATATTATTTGAGGGGGGACCTTGGCACTCATGAGGGAGGTGCTGTTTAATTCAGGGTAATGGCTTGGGTAGGGGCTTGGAGGGAGAGGAGACAGAATGGTTTTCAACTCATTAGGATTTTCCTCGCTCTCTCAAAATGACTACATCCCAAGAATGATCAGTGAATATAAATGCATTTGCCAGCATGGTAGACTGACTTGAGCATGTGAGCATAAACACATCTGAAGTAAGCAATTCAGCCAAATGTGAAATATGTCACTAATCATTCACATTGATATGACTTTGTAAAGGGTGTGTTCAATATGCAGACCTTCTTGATGCAACTCTTTGAAAGAATAAGCAAAGTGATAGCCGTGATCAGGCATTAATGTTGGTTCTAGGTGAGGCTCTCATATGGTTGTGCTGGGATTTAATTCAGAGTTAATGGACCAATATTGGTGGGTTCTGATGCCAGGAGTCATCTTCAAAACTCAACTTTCAGTAAACTCCAGTCTTCACCCAGGACAGGTGAGTGTCACATCTTTATGAATTCTGTATTAATTTCATATTTTCTGTATTATTCCCTGAAATAGCCAAATATGCAAAACCACTGCTTTTATTTTCCAGTCTGCTTCTAGAACACCCATCCAATGATTATACATTTGCTGAAAGTTATTTACACTTATGGACTTCCCAAGTCAGTGCAACCAAGAGCCAACTGCAATTTTATATATTTAGTGCAGGGAGAGGGAAATACATCTGAGACAAGCTACAGCTGAGTGGTATTTATGCAAAACTGTCAAATATATAACAAAATATTTATATTTTATATTTCTCTAAATATTTAATATTTCTCCTACAATTGTTGAATAACCAACAACCAACACGTTACATTTATATAGTGCTTTTCTTGACATTCAAAGCGCTTCACAGTGAAGTGGGAACCTCACTAACCACCACCAATGTGAATAGATACAGTATGTGATATCAATCTTAATTACCGTAATTAATGTAATTAACTTTGCTTCTGAGTGAGCGAACTTCAGCATAGGAGCTGAGTGTGGAGGATTCCAATGTAATTGTATTACAACAATAACTAGAATTATAAAGTATAAAAATGCCGTTTTCATCACCAGATGCTTTTTATACTTCCATAAAATGACAAATATTGTTTAACACATATGTATGGTGGGTGTTCTGTCTGGCTGTCTGTGCTGAGCCTTTCATACAAGGCTGACTGTCAAGTCTTACCAGGAGGTGATGAGATATTGGGCCAGGTTGATGCTGATGGGGGAGCCTGTAATGGTGACGTGCCGATCACTGGTACTGTCCAGCTGGCTACCAATCTTGATCTGTGCCCCTGAAACTTGCCGGATTTCATTGATTTTGGTTCCTTGTCTGCCAATGATGGACCCAATAAGCTGCATGGGAGAGAATGGAAAAAGGCCAGGGAAGGGTGTGAACAGAGTAGACAGCTGAGGGCCTGAACACTTGAGGGCTAAAGTAAAATGTTTAGAGCTGTCAAATGATTATTTCTTTTTAAAATTGCGATTAATCACTACATTTCTATAGTTAATCGCTATTAATTACATATTTTATCACATCATTAAAAATCTATTATTTTAAGTCCATATTAACAATCTAAAGCAATTTTTACCAGTGTATCTTGTATATTGGGAATCAAGTGAAAGCAAGGAAAGTTACTTTATGAACCTAACTTATTTGATTATTTCAAATAAAGTTTCAAAAGATGTGCAGCTGGCCTGAGGCAACACAGTGTATTCTTCAGAAATATAGCTGATATAAACTGATATAAACTGAAATAAAAATGTAGCCTACAAACACTATAACACAAACAAAAAAATACTCAATATAGCCTTTATTCATTATCTTTGAGTACAGTTGAAAATAAGGAACTTTTCATATTGAGAAATATGCAAAAGTGCATGTGCAAAATGTAGCCTAGGCCTACAGCACATTTCAATTAAGTGCATAAGAAGCATAAATACCCTAGGCCATATGTCCATTAATGGGCTAACTATGTTCAGTTCACTTGTATCAGTGTAAAAGTGTAAACAATGGTTAGCTCGTAAACTTGAAGTGCTTCTGTGATATCTTAATTCCATGTCGACTGAGCCGACACTGGCGCCGACATGAGTGCACTGTCACTTGTCACATAGCCTGTGTCCGCAGCACTTAAATGTGCTATAAGCGATGCAGGATAACGTCACTTCTGTTGATGTTCAAACAAAACACAGAGCTAGCTTGCTACTCCCTTCCGTGCAATTGAAGCTCTCCTAAACACGCACCTCGTCGGTGATTTGCTGGAACTGTTTGTTATGTTTTTATGGGCAAGGTTTGCCCAAGTTGTTTTGTGGCCGTTTTTGGAGCGTTTTTTTACAGTGTATTCGGGGCACAGGCAGCTAGTGGATGGTGAGGTAATGTTAGCTGTATGTGACAAAAAATGTTTTAGCTTAGAAACTGCGTAACATCGCTTATAGTGCCTTTAAAGTTCCATTCAGCCGACCGGGAGTTCAGGGCCCAGTTCCCCGAAAGCATCTTAAGCCTAAGAGCGTCGTAAAGTCCCTCTTACGAACGTCTTAAGATTTGCTGACTGTTTCCCGAAACCATCGTAGCTTAAGAGCGTCGTGAAAACACTCGTAGATCTATTAGTGCTCCAGAGTTCTCGTTACCGGCTAAGAGCGTCTTAACAGTACTTCTCACTGAGGTCACCAACAGGACATACAGGGGAATTACAACTTAGAATACATAATCCAATTTACATTCCCATTCTTTATTGTGTTTACCTGTGATGAATCAGATTTTAGCATGCAAAATAGCATAGCCTACATTTAATGGTCATAATAATGTGATGGAAAGTGGACAAAAATGCAATCAAGTTATGAAACGAGACGTTGCCAGAATAGTTTGCCATTATCTTTGCTAAGTGAGGGATATATTTTATTAGGCCTATGAGGTAAAAGCAGAGAAAGGAACATGTGGTTTAGTCTGTAGGCCTACTGTATCAAAATCTAAGCCTACACATTTCCTCACTTTCTTACTCGACTACTTTCTTATCTTCAAACGTGTTCTTAAGTGACACAGCGAAAAATTATTGCATGGTGCAACAATCTAATCTTAAATAATTACAATTATTTATGTACAGTGATGGCCAAAAGTGTTGGCACCCATGCTAAAGTTGACTGAAAAGAGGAATATAAAATCATCTTTTGGAAATTGATCTTAATGCCTTAAGTGAAAAATTAGGAAATATCTAACCTTTAAGGACACCAATTTTCTTAGTGAATGAATAATGTATCATAAATAAATAAATGTTCTTCCTTAAAATACAGGGGTCATAAGTATTGACACCCCTATGTTAAATTCCCATAGAGACAGGCAGATTTTTATTTTTAAAGGCCAGTTATTTCATGGATCCAGAATACTGTGCATCCTGATAAAGTTACCTTGGCCTTTGGAATTAAAATAGCCCCACATCATCACATACCCTTCACCATACCTAGAGATTGGCATGGGTGTTATTTCAGTTAGCCTATTAGCTGGTTTGATGCTCATTGAGGTCAATGCAAATCAAACCAGCTAATAGGCTAACTGAAATAACACCCATGCCAATCTCTAGGTATGGTGAAGGGTATGTGATGATGTGGGGCTATTTTAATTCCAAAGGCCAAGTTGATAGTTGATAACAGAAAACATGGCGGTATAAAATAAAAAATATTTGGTGGTACGCGATTAAAAAAACGTGTTATGCTTGGTCCAGAATCACATGGCAATTAACGCGTTAATGCCAGCAGTCCAGACAGCAGTCTCCACCTTTAGGGGGCAATTAATTGTACTTGTTCCAATCCCTCAAATCTTAACAGATTAGCATCATTGTTATAAAAACTATTAAAGTGCCGTGCCATCGGATAGTCTTCGTGTTATTTCTAATCGCATATTTATGCTCCGCTATTCGATCTTTAAGACGCCTTTTTATTTGTCCGATATAAAAACAGTTACAGGGGCATATGAGACGGTACACTACAAAAGTTGTTAATACACTATTTACCAATACCCAATGTATTATGCATGGGCAGCATGTCATGTTAGCGTCTCATGTCATGTTAGATCACATCCTGAGGGTCTAAGCTTTCTGAAAATATATGGTTTATATAGTTGAATCAGTTTCCCCTTCATGGTACAGACCAAAATGTAGTGAATTGCATAGCTAGTAAGCATATTTGATATATTTCATGCTTATGCATGCTTTTCAAACATATATATGCTGAGTATACAGTAGTATTATACATTTAAAAATAGCATATAATGGTTAATATGATTAATTCATAAACTTTGTCATGTTTTCTAGTATTATCTATACGGACCTGACTTTTACCGTTTGGTTGAGCATGTTTTCAAAAAATTATTTGACCATGAAAATATATATATATATTTTTAATGTAAGTTAATACATGTGTTATTCCACTTCATTTTAACATAATAATAAAGAAAAAAAGTCTTACTTTTGAAAACTTGGTAGATGTGATTCCACAAAATAAGGCCAAAATTGCATCAATTAATTTCTTAAATCTCGTATGATGAGAAGGTGTGGACTTCGACATTACAGGAGTACTGAGCAAATATGTTGTGCTTAACATGTAGTACTCAAGTAGTAGATATGGCTCCATATATTTAAATTCAAAACAATTGGATTTTTTGGTAAGATATGGTGTCTTAAAGTGTGCTCTACCAAACGGTTGAGCAGGCAGTTAAAGGGTGGGAGGCAGAAAGCAGATGGAAAAGAGGAGAGTTGAGCTTCGGAGAAGTACAATTTTTTTCGCCTTCTTAACTTCATTCTAGCATGTCAGGGAAGACACTAACATGTATATAAGAACTTCTAGTTTAATTTAATATGGCGTTTACAAACGAAAGTTCGGGAGGAGGTGACGGAATTTGCCACACCTCCTTCGATCAGACAGGTTATTTATTCGCAGTCTAATTCGTCACTCCGCTCGCAAGACGCGTTTGGTCAGCCAGGAGCCAAGTCGCCGGTCGTGCAGATTGGCTTCCTCAGTGCCTTCACAGGCATCCAATCACTCGCCTGTTTCTAATAACAGCGATAGCCACTGCACGACTCGAAGAAGGAGAGCTACTCCGCGGACAATATCTTTGATTAAAGCAGAGGTGGATGCGTGTGGGATCAATTGCCTGTTCATGCAACATGTTTTTCAACTCAGCAAGTTATTGCAGCCCGCGTGCAGCCCACTACCTTGCCTTCCGCTACTGCTGCCTCTTGCAAAATGCAATCTGACAATTAAATATAATTTGCTATTGATAGGGTTACTCACTTAATGTGAAAACTGGCATCTTTCATTCACCACAATGTTTCGGATGTCTGGTGTTACAGTTGTCACTGAAATCCGCAGGCAGTTCTCAAGGTTTTTGTGCGTCAGTCTATTTCTCTCATACGTCTTTATTGCATTCATTGATGAGAAGGCAGACTCGTATGTATAGGTGGAAGGGAACATTGTCAACACATAAAACGCAAGGTTCTTGATTGTGCTGTACTCCTCTGAGCATGCCACCCAAAAGGCACTCAGGGACTCTGCAGATCTGAACGCATCTTTGATCAGAGAGGTTGTTTGGAAATCAATTAACTCCATCTCAAATTTAGCCTCATCCAAGGAGAGTACGATTGTTTTGACCAGGGAGGAGAGTTCTCCGCTAAGTCGGGTTGTGAGAGGGTCATGCACAAAAGCAATTACTTAATTCGGGACGGAGAAGTCCTCCAATCTAGAAGAGAAGTTGGCTCGGAGTTGCTTGATGAAGTCTACCATCAGTCCCGTCACTTGACTTGCCTGTGTTTTTAGAGTACTGAAATGTAGGAGCCTGCCAGTTGATATGTCGGACTCTAACAACCCCAGCTTGATGGTGAATGCTTGGAGCTTTTCAACCATGTCCACGATGGTTTTGCCTTTTCCCTGTAGCTGCATGTTAAGATTGTTTAAATGGGCAAATATGTCAGCTAAAAATGCAACATTGGACATTATCCTTGTATCCTTGTATCCTTGCAGAACTGCTAAAAAATAGGTTTTAGTTCAGTGTGTTGCCTTTCTCTTATAACATGGAACAACAAAAACGTATTTTCTCCACAAAGAAACCTTGTGTGTAATTATGTTGCATAGATATATTTAAAGGTACATTATGCAAGATTTCCCCCTTAATATAACCTTAACAAAGCCAATTTGATAGTAAATGAACTTGCACAATATAGTGATAGTAAAAGGAATGCACAAATAGGCTGACACCAGACATAATTTCACTGCATTTCTTACTTCCAGTAACTATATGCATGTGACAATAAACTTCCTTGTATCCTTGTATCCTTGTATTAATTTCTCGTCCTCCAGAAAGACAAGGTGATCTGCTGCTGTCTTACTCTTGCTAGATATAAGGAACGACCTTCACCTCACCCAATAGTGCACAGAAGCGGTCCAACGCTTTGCCCTTGCTTAGCCAGCGCACGTCATTGTGCATTGTTATTAAAAGTTTGCCTTTAAGTTGAACTTAAATCAGACTTGAGAGCTACTTCTCAGGAGATCAAATTAAGAAATACAAAAAATGGCAAAAAGCTTAATGTTAAATTGAGCTCAATTATATTTATGAAAAGCCATCAGTTCATTGTAGTTAGCCTGGCTAGCGCCACCACTTCTCAATGAGACGTGGTCTGGAAACCAAACGTTCATTTTCTCGTATTTGAAAAAAATGCCCAGATCCGTTTATTGGGTGCCACGGATGTCTATCAAATGCGTCTGTGCATAGCTCATCATTGTCTTGCTTTCCCCCTTGTTCTGTGATTGGTCCCCTATCTCAGGCCAAAATTTGCTCCATGTTCTCCAGGCTGCCTTAGCAGCGTGAATCAAATCGCGCGCAAGGCAGCATGGGAACACCCAGGCTACATTGTAGTAGGGTTTACAGATCTTAGACAGAAATAATAGTTTCAAGAAAAAAATGATAAGACAGTACAGGTGGATTTGGGTTGTCACAGAAGAAAACAAACTGTGGATTATGATGAATATATGAAAAGGACCATTCTGTCTGCTTTCTACCTACGTCATTTGGAATGAGGAGCTCCTGGGACGTGGACTGGGAGTTAGACTCTACTGCTGTAGGAAAGAAGAAGAGCTAAGGTAATCCAGTGAAGAAATCATAAAAGGAACACATAGGGTGCGAGTTTGACAGCGTATTTTGCCAACAGTGCATGCACACTGTGGCCAGAGCGAAGTCAGAAGCAAGAAGTGGGCAAAGTCAGGCTGAAGTTACTTAATAAAAAATAGATGGATAGATCAGAATTGAATACTGGTTGCATGTGATTGGTTTATTCAATTTCACTTCACTGGAGAGGTCTCGCCCATTTCGCCTTGACGTAGCTTCCCGCTACCTATATCGCCGCCGAACTCGGGCCCCTTAATACAAACACACAGCATATTTCCCTACATTCCTTGCTTAAAACCTTGACCAGATATTGAATAAATAGTGGAATTTTTTAAACTGATACATTTTGTCAGGGGTGTAAAAGTCCTAACCTGACTCTCGCCAGATGAATTTCGTTCCGCCTAGCTCCACTCATCCATCTGGGATCGATCCATTGGAGTGGTGTTTCAGAAGGCTGGGCCTTATCAAAAATCCTTTCATATGATTGGATAAGCCACTTGTCCATCATCTATTGACGTGCTACTTCAACCACTCACATCGAAGCCAACCCGTGACGCTGAGAAGTCTCACAGACGCTTGTACGCTACATCACATCTATGAAACTCCCACCCTGCGTCCTAAATTGGCTCTACCATAAAATCTGGTGCCGAAATCACTCTCAACGGAAGCGATCCCAGATGGATGTGAGTGGAGCTAGGCGGAGCTAAGCGGAACGAAATTCATCTGGCGAGAGTCAGGTTATAAAAGTCCGGCTTCAGAAAGTAAAAATCCTGCCACATAATATTATTTGGTCAAACCATTCACTAAACCATGTGATTCTAATTGGCACAACTCCTCAGCCAAGTAGAACTAATTAGTGAAATCAAATGTATTAACCAATATGTGGTAGGACTTTTACTTTCAGAGGCCAGACTTTTGCACAAAGTAGGCTAGTCGGTAACACAAAAACCGAATGACACTTAACGACAGAAGCGTCATAAACGCATAAAGTGTCATAAACGTTTATGACTTGTTTATAATGTTCATGACACGTTCATGACAGTGTCATGTCACACTTATGCAGATACCTTCAAGTAAAGTGTAACCGGCTAGTCTAAGGAAAACCAACTTTCACTACTGCATCTTTGTGACTGGTTTTAAGCAGTTTACAGTCTACAGTCTCTATTTGAAGGGTTTGGTTCCAAAATGCTATATCCTCCATTTGAATGAATTTGATTTATCTTCACTCCATCAAAATAACACAACTGCAATTTTACCGATATTACCTAACACAATTAAACGACATGACTTATGTAAGGGATAATGTATTGTCCGCCGGTAATTATCAGAAAATAAGTCCCGACAGGGAGAACAGAACTTTGCTTCGACAGAAATTTTGCTATGACCTGAAAGGACTTATTTTCTGATAATTACAGGCGGACAATACATTATCATTATCAATACATTACCCGCTTATCCAATAATACCGGCGGACAATATCATTATTACTTGCCAAAATGAGAAAAGAAACTTTGGGTCTTTAAAAATGATTTTGCTACTGTTTTGTGGCTTCCGCTGACAAAATAAATAGTTCACCACACAGATAGAACTTGGCAGTTTCAGGTTTTGCGTGGCAACATCTTAATAGCTGACTTTCACTTTCAATGAAATTCCATTGCAATAAGCGAACAGACTTCTTGCGGAGTGATATGAAAGACGTTAATTAGAAGCACAAAACCTGTTGCCATTGACAGCAGTGATTATATACTTTGCCGGTGATTATATAGATTTAACAGACCACCGAACGTTGGGAAGGCCCATTCATGTGAATGGAACTTTCTGCAGCACTCTGATGAACCGTGTAATAATAATGTTTTCAAAAATGGAGATATAGCATTCTGGAACCAATCTCTTCATTTGTCATTCATAGAAAATGCCTTTCTTTTTCCCGTCATGACTCTGTGCAAGCAGCATCAGCCTCATGTAGTAGCCGGCACAGGTTCGCCTAATGGTTAAATGGGCTAACTTTTTTTTTAGTTTTCCTAATGACTGTAGTTTTACATTTTCCATTGGTTAACATGTATAAACAGACCCGAAATGAACACTGTAAGCAAACTACTATGAATAAATAATTTAAAGAGCACTAGGAATGATTCTGTCCCAAGATTTTTGGTCCATGTTTGGTCCACTGTATTTTACATTAGCCAATTTAAGTGAAGTCCCATTGCTTTAAAAAAGTACTGGTTCTAAGTTTAAATCCATGTAAGAGGAATGGTGTATGTATTAAATCTACCAGGCAGAATTGGAGGAACAGGCTGGCCCATGGAGGTAATACCCTGTTGAATGGACAACTGGTGCAGTTTAGCCACCTATGGAAACAGAATAGCCGATTAGGTCAATATCATAAAGTTAAATGTTATCACTGGAAATCATTTACTGCAATCACTACGAAACGTGATGTACTCAAATTTACCTTGTAAAAATGACCCCTAAAAACATACCAAAACAACTTAATTTATATGAAGTGGTCCTTAATTTGTAAAACAGGCCCTCAATTGTATCTTAACCCATTGGCTACCAGTCAGTGCAGAGAGCCCCATACTGTCAAGCATTTTACAGCATTTTGACTGATTTTCCAAGACCCACAGAACAGTGAGTTCTATGACTATTTAAACACCGAAACTACCAAAATAAAGAGTAGACTCTTCTTTCATCAGGGAAAATTTTTTTGTTTCTACCTTTTTCCGTTCTTTAGTAATCGGCAGTAGAACATAAGTTGGTTTCATCAAAAACACCTCACAAAAGGCTACATTTACTGATCTTCGACTATCCTCATCCACAAGTGTTAAAAATCTAGGAGTTACAATTGACCAAGACCTATCACTAAGTAATCACATAAAACAGATTACCAAAACTTCATTCTATCACTTAAGGAACATTTCAAAGATAAGGAAGTCCTTATCCTTACCAGACGCTGAGAAATTAATCCATGCTTTTGTAACCTCAAGGATTGATTATTGCAATGCTCTGTATGCTGGCTGCAATAACAGCTGTCTAAAGAGCTTACAGCTTATACAAAATGCAGCTGCTCGCACACTCACTAGAACTAAAAAATATGAACATATTTCCCCTATCCTGGCATCTCTACATTGGCTGCCTGTTAAAAGTCGCATTGACTTCAAAATATTACTTCTAACATACAAAGCCATTAATGGCCAGGCACCAGAATATATTAAAGATCTCCTAGTCCCATATAACCCGCCCAGACTGCTACGATCACAGAATACTGGCCTTCATGTACAGTAATTCCAAGAATCTCAAAAACTACAGTAGGTGGCAGAGCTTTCAGCTATCGCGCACCCCTCCTCTGGAATAATTTCCCTTCCTCAATTCGATTAGCAGACACCCTCCCTATTTTTAAGTCTAGACTTAAAACGTACCTCTTTCCTGCCTCCCATAGTTAGGTATGGTGCGGTGTGGAACTTCAACCATCTCGGGGATTTTGGAACGGACCACCCTGCTGAGTTTTCGTGTGACTGGCACTCCAGTCGCACGTGAGATGGTGGTCCCCGACTATACCTGCGCTGGTGTCGACTACCCCTCACCATGCCTTAGTTATGCTGCTATAGCATAGTGCTGGCATGGACTTCTCATGTGCCACGCCATACAACCCCCCCCTCTCCTCTCCTTTCTCCCCTTCTCTCTTTCTCTCAACTCTCCCTCTCTTGCCCATTCTCACTATGATTTACTGTAACAATATATAGCACCACTGATCACTTCTTGACGTTAACTACATTGATTTCAAGTAATACTAACCCATTCTACATTTCTCTTTCTTCCCCCTTACTGTACCTCACTTGTGAGGTATATCATCACCAGTCATCAACCATCCGTGTGCCTGGCCCTCCTCTTACCCATCCCACCAGAAGTCCCATCCTTGACTGCTGTATTACTGTCCCCCTACATGGATTCCTGGCCCGTACAGCCCCATCACCTGCCTATGACAACTCTGCCCGGATTCTGGCCTGTCTGCTGACCCACCACTTGCCCCCTGACAACTTTCTTTCCTGGACAATTCCGATACCGGACTATTGTACTTTCTCTCACTAAATCATGATTAATGCTTTATCATACCGGATACGTTATCATCCCACCTCTTGTAACTTTCACCTCGGGTGCTTTAAACACCATGTCCTATTCTCCACATCTGACTGTCATATGCATTTGTCATTGTTTACAGACCTTACTGTCCGTACTGACCCTAGGCAGATGGGTCAGGCCCTTGAGTCGTGGATCTGCTCGAGGTTTCTTCCTATATGTATCTCCAATTCTAGAGTTTTTCCTCACCCCTGTTACCCATGGGCCTTCTTTCTTCTTCCTTTTCTTTTCTCCCTCTTTTCTTTTTCTCTGATTGCCTACATTCTGTAAAGCGTCATGATACATGTGTAATCTCTCGTCTCGCCAGCGCCATGTTCTCTTTCTTCTAATAGGCTTCAGCCATAGACATCATATAGCTTGATTAGCTGTTTTCTCTATCACTCTGGCTTCAGCCATTTTTCTTCATTTTATTGGCGGATTACAACATTCTGTGTGCATACTGCCACTTACTGTACAGGTGTGTGTAAAGGGACTCGCCATAGGGCTTCAGCAGCTTCAGTCTTCTTCTACTGTCTATGGTCTTTACTCATCTCCCATCCAACGTGACACTGCGGCCATTGAGCGGGTCAGTTCGCTAGCAAATTCTCTATTTACAAGCCTGATTTTTAGAGACAAGCTCCGCCAGATCGTTCCCCAGCCCGCCCCGTTGAAAAACGTAATTGACGTCTATAGATGTCTTTGGCAGTCAACGATTGTATTTAAATTGACGTCTGTAGACGTCTTTGGCAGCCAATGAGTTAAAATGCCATTTTAAGGTGTGAGTTTGAAACCCCTTAATTTGTAAAACAAAGTCAGGGGTTCCCTTTATTTGTTGTGATCTAAATGATTTTTGTGTTTGTGTATCTATATAAAGGTGTTAATTCAGGGATTCTTTGATTAAAGCGCAACTCTCGCCAAAATGCAACCTAGAGTCTTTTTGTGAATGTACCCGAGTCAAACTTTCGTTTAAAAGCATAATTACGTCGGAAGCGCCACTTTTAAGATTGATTTTATTGTGGTTTTCGGGTCAAATGGCCTTTTGAATGTGATTGCTAGGGGCACTACTATTTTGTTGCATGATCTCATCAAAATCACTACTTTTAAAACACTAAGAAGGCTCGACACAGAGGTTACTAAAAGAATGGTTTTCTCACTTGGTTGTTCCGCTCACCAAGTGAGTTGTCCAAAACCCTTTTTTTTTTGTAAACTCTGTGTACACTAAAACAATGTTCTCAATGCTAAAGTTCATGTGTAGAGACCCTGGTGATACTTCGATCAATGTTTCATGTTGTGTCGAGCCTTATTAGTGTTAAAATAGCAAATTTGATGCGATCATGCCTCAAAATATTAGTGCCCCTAGCACTACCATTCAAAAGGTTATTTGACCCGAAAAAGACAATATGGTCAAGCTTAAAAGTGACGCTTCCGACATAATTATGCTTTTAAACGAAAGTTTGACTCGGGTACATTCACAAAAAGACCTAGGTTGCATTTTGGCGAGAGTTACGCTTTAACTCATTGAGTGCCAAAAACGTAATATTACGTTTTTCCTGCCCATGTGTTGAGTGCCAAAAACTTAATATTACGTTTTTAGCTTTTTTTTAAAATACGAAACTAGACACTCTAACACACCTTATATGTGATTTTGGGAATTCTGTGATGAATGGCAATGAAATATAATTGCTGATCACTTCCCGGAAAGTTTACAGGCAACACTTAATATTTCATGAAAGACGCTATATCTCCATTTCTAGAAAATTTTGATGAAAACTAGCCACTGTTTAGCTTGGGATTTCTCAGGAACAGAGGCGTGTAGAAATACACGGTTTGCACCCACTGAGAGCTTAAAGTCTCCCATTTTAAACGAGCTATTGTATGTGTTCATAGCTATGAACACATGGCTCGTTTAAAAGGTGAGACTTTAAGCTCTTGGTGGGTGCAAACCGTGTATTTCTACACGCCTCTGTTCCTGAGAAATCCCAAGCTAAACAGTGGCTAGTTTTCATCAAAATCGCTGTTTTTTTCTAGAAATGGAGATATAACGTCTTTCATGAAATATGAAGTGTTGCCTGTTACTTGTGTAAACTTTCCGGGAAGTGATCAGCGAGACCTGGCAAGACTGCCACCTAGTGATAGACCCATGAAAATGGCCTGGTTTTGACCTGACGTGCATGCGTCACTGATTCGACCCAAAGCGGCAACCGAGTTATGATAAAATGTCCAGATAAAATGTCCAGATTGTGCGTTTTCATGAGTTTTCCATCGTCATATATTTCATTTCCATTAATCACAGAGTTCCCAAAATCACATATAAGGTGTGTTAGAGTGTCTAGTTTCGTAATTATAAAAAAAAGCTAAAAACTTAATATTACGTTTTTGGCACTCTACGCATGGGAAGGAAAAACGTAATATTACGTTTTTGGCACTCAATGAGTTAATTGACCTTAATCTATGCACATTCTTACCTAATTATAGAAAGGTTTTAAGGTCAAAAGTAAGGCATTTATAATGGGGGAAATTAAGGGGGCTTGTTTCGTACTTTGTGGAACAGCCATTATGACAATCCATGACTGTATCCATATGGTATTTGTGTGGTTAAAATTATTCTACTTGGCATCAAATTAAAGTTCACCCCAACAACAATTACCACAACCCAAAATGAAAGAAGGGAGATAGATACACCATATGGACAAAAGTATTGTCAGGAACAGGAACTTTTATAACAACCAATCAATTCCAATCAATTTGGGACGCTTTACACAAAAATTTGGAGTGTGTCTGTAGGATTTTTGCCACTGATGACACTGATGAAAAGGCCTGGCTCGCATTCTTTGTTAGTACCCAGTAGTGTTTGATGGGGTTGATGTCAGGGGTCTGTGCCGCCCTGTCGAGTTCTTCCACACCAAACTCAACCAACCACGTCTTTGTTTTGTGCTCCCTATGACAGTAATATGCCTGAATTCACGGAACTCTTAAAGGAGAATTTTAACATGGAGATTAGTTCAGCTCAGCTCATGTTCACGAAAAACATTTGGTTGGAAAAAATGTGGAAAGAAAATCGCTACTGCCTTACACAAGTTATTCGACTAGCGACTAAAGCAGCCAAATAACCTACAAGCTATGCTTTTAGGCATGTACTTTTAGGCATGTACTACACTGTACCTTTGTGCCTCCTAACAGACTCAAAATGTCATGACAAGTGCTATGACGCATGAACAGGGCCCTTACATAATACCACTGTGCGTGTTTAACCCAGTTATTGTGAAGAAACAGTATACTAGAAACAGTACTGGTTTGTAACCTAGGCCAGCCATCACCAAATGGCGGACCGCGGTCCGAGTCCGGACCGTGACGTGATCCTATCCGGACCCAGACCATAATAGCCTAATTTAGATTTTCACGTAAGATTTCAAAGCTGTGCTAAATGTTTCGTTGGTTAGGATAACAGCATTTACTTCAGGAGCTTCAGGCACCATCATTTCGCTTGCTGCTACTCAGCCAGTGAAATCTGTGAATTCTGATAAAGTCGAGTCAGTGAGTAAAGTAGCCTATGGGGAAGAGACTGATAGCCTGAAACGAGCGAGGAGAGGAGACGGGACGAAAAACAATCAGATGGATATCTAAGTTAACGATAGGCTAAGTAAGTTATTTTAAAATTATCGATTGCTCAAAGAGGAGAAAGCCAGCGAGAACAGAGCTTTATATAACGATACGGGGGAAACACCACGCAAAACTGTCACGTCCTTAACGCCAACTAAATATGGATGTGACAGTTTTGCGCGGAATTGCCCTGGACCGCTCCTATTCTGAGACAGGCGATTTTAAGCGCCAATTTGAAGCACCTCTACTAGACAAAGCATATATTTTGAGCAAGCATAGGGTAGGCTAGGCCCATTCAACAGTGAACTGAGACCACAGAATATTCTACGATTGAAGGCAATATGATTGATCCACCACAATCTAGTTAAGCTTACATGCATTCACTGCCCAACAACGTGATATTCCTGGGTTTCCAGAATTTCCGGTCAACATAAAAAAAAAACTAAAAAAATTAAATTAAACTTCCTGATTAATGGGTGTGGAATATCCATCCTTGTCTCAGCTCAAATTTTATTTTAAGTTCATCCTTGTCTCAGCTCAAATTTTATTTTTAGTTTTTTTTATGTTTACCAGAAGATCTTAAAAATAGCCAAGGCTACTCAGTTTTTCTCCCCAATTAGGCTACTCTTATCTTGCCTTATTTCTCCTCATTTCGAATGTTCTCTTTTAGGCTACTTATTTTATTTCACATTAAACATTAGGCCTAGGCCTACAATCTTCTATTTCTTGAATTTCCCCTTGGGGATCAATAAAGTATCTATCTATCTATCTATCTATCTATCTACAACTAGGCTCCATTCATCCATCCTAATATTATACATACATACATATACATAGCCTAAACACGCACGTTAAACATTATGATGCTCTGGACCTTTGCTTGAGGAAATTTTCCGTAACTGGACCTCGCTGAAGATTAATTGAATACCCCTGGCCTAGGCTGTCAGCCTACCTGTTTCCCTCCATTGCTTCCGGTAAATATAAAAGATAAATAAATAAATGAATGCAGAATAAATTAGAAATGTAGGCTACAAATTCTAGGTAGGCTATGTGACAGTAGGCTACAAACAGGGGATTTATACTGTTCCTTCACAATTATTGGGTTGCACAGTGGTGTCACATAAGGACATAGTTTAGTTCTTGCCCCCATGGCATAGCTTGTAGGCACTTTACTAGCCGGCTAACTTGCGTCAGACAGCACCGATTTTTTTCACGTTTTTCCAGCATTCCATGAACATGATCAACTGAGCCCCGTGTTAATAATGGCCGGAGTTCTCCTTTAAGAACAAGATTTTTACAAATGTTTGTGGATGTAGACTGCATGTAGACTGACTTTATACACCTATGGCAATGGGTCTAAATGAAACACATGAAATACTTATTAAAATACGTACTCTGTATGTCAAAAACATTCTGGATGTTTCTCATCAGCATGTCTTACCTCTGAGTGTGGAATGCCATATTGGTTTTGTAATGTGTATGCCTATAAAAAACAAAAGACAAGTCATATTAGTGAACAGAAGCAACCAGGGACCTCATTTATAAAAATGTTGCGTAGAAACCATGTTTGATTTGATCTTAGATCATTTCTGAAATGATCGTAAGTGTGATTCAGAGAAAACGAACGTACGCACAAATGTGCGTACGCCACTCATCCAGATATGACCATTATAAATCACAAATAAATGTCAACTTGTGCGCAGCGACTGGTTTTAGGTCTTCGCCTTGTAAACACCCCGTCATCAATATCATTAGCATATGCTTTAATGAAATCAATGGCCTAACTAAGCTGTTTCTAAAAATATATATTGAAAACATTTTATAGGCCTAGCCTATGATATTTTATGAAAAATGCACTGTTGCATGACATTTCTTCTCCTGCTATAGGGTAATTAAAGTATGAATAGAGATGACAACAAATGTCATTACTGAAGTCCTGGATGACATTTGTTTACCGCTTACAGAGAATTTACAAAATCAATGTCTAGGTAAAAAAATTAACTACCTGTCACTGGGCAGAAAAATGTCTGCCTCTCCACCCTCTCCATGTTTTAGTACTGACTGCCCACTACTGCTTTACTACTGTTTTACTACTGTTTTACCAATGTCCACAGCCTAATGTTTTTACTACTGTTTTCCATGCTATATTAGCACACATGATCAATGGCTTCTGCTACAATACTGAATGGCTGTAACCCTATTACCTCAACCTGTTCTTGCACTGACATAGTTTTTTATAGTTTTTTATATTACCTTGTCTACATTATACTCTCTCTCCTATTTGTCCATATTATTTATGCTGGTCTCTAGACCTTATTATTGCACTGTTGGACTAATGTTGGACTACTTTTTGCACCTTCACCATGACACTCACTATCTTGAGCACCTTACCATGCACACATAACTAAAGGACTACTGTTGGACTACTTTTGCACCTTCACCATGACACTCACTCTCTTGAGCACCTCACCATGCACACAGAACTACAGGCCCTGTCACTACAAGCATCTCATGCTTGATCACCCTCAATCACACTGGATTTTTTACATTTAATTTATATAGTATATTTAGTATTTAGTCAGACTAGGGCCCTAGGGCAGCCTAGAGAAATGTGAGAATAAGTCAAGACCTAGGAATATTTAGTTGATCCAGGATCTAGGAATAGTATGCAAACCAATAAATTGTTAGCTTCAGATCCCGAGAGCAGTGCGTAGAGTGAATGGAGAATCCGGTTGTTAAGTTGTGAGGCAATAATGTGCCAATATTTCTTTCTCCAGGTCCAACTGGTCCCAGAAACTATTTTTCTATTTTTAAATTATTCAGATTAGCCCAGAGGTTCCCAAACTGTGAGGCGCGCCTCCCCTGGGGGGGCGCCAAATAATTTGAGGGGAGGCGCGGAAGGTTGATTCAAAAAAGAAGGAAAAACGTTTATTATGACCGCCACTAGCGAAGCGGTCATATAGGGATTGTCAAAGTTTTTTTTTTTTCCCCCGTCATCTACTTCCTGAATTTTTGGTCAACGATACCCGGGACACCGAACCACCGGGGCACATGAAATTTGGTGGGTATGTAGCCCCACTAGACTTTTACGGAAAATGTTCGTTTCGTCCCCGGGGGCCACTCCCCCCCCGTGCTGGGCCCCCCGAACCGCAAAAAAAGCAGTTTTTCCTAAATAACTACCTGAACCGTGGCACTGAGGATGAAGAATCTTTTATGGTATGTTGGTCTCAAGGGCCCACATCAACCTGGCCCATAATCACTCATTTGTGATTTGCACCCCCCCGGTAAAAAATGAAAATGCAATATTATTCTGCTTTAATCGCCCCTATCTTCAGTTAAGATGCTCAGAACTGCACCAAATTTTATGTGTATGATTGACCTGGCATTATCTGGGGATATGCCAAGTTTCGTAGAATTTCACCCCAAAAAATTAGGTTATGTGTACATTTAGTGACTGTACACTCATTGGCCTGCAGATGGCGGTGCACACATATACACATGCACACACACAGGCACCCACATACTATCGGTATTAGAACGGCCGATACATAATTACAAATTCAGTAGGATTAAAAGAAAGCCAAAATAAATATTCATCATCATCATCATGGCTGCATTTCCAGTATTGGCGATAAGTAGTCGTTTGTCCACTAGATGGCGCATCGTTGCAGTGACACGTAATTTTGTTGGAAGTTAAAAGTGGGTTGGAAAAACAATGGACGCTTCTTACAAGGACTGTTTACCGCAGAGAACGTCTAATAAGGATAGGACGATGTTCACATGAAATGTAATTCCCATTTCTTCTTGAAGCTGAAATAAATCTGAGGATGTTTATCGGACATGCTTGGTTTTTACTGCAGGTACGTTAATCTTATAATATCAATAAGGACCTAGGTAATGTTACCGTTAGCGTTGGTTGAGTGATGGAGGCCAATTTGATTGATTGCATTTGTAGAAAACTATAAATGCGGTTATACCAAGCAAATTGATAGCAGCACTGTAATTGTATCTTTCGACTATCATTTGTTGCACGTGCTACAAAAATCATTCTGTGCAATGGAAGATTTACCAACGTTACACCGGTCCGATACAGTTTATACATGCCTATACATGCATGAAACTGACGCCTGTTTATTTTGTTTTAAGTGCGTGCAGGGTGTGTGTGAGAGGGGAATCGATGTGCTTTGATTCCAGCTTGGTAGTTGTAGTCTGTGAAATTAAAAAGCACGTGTGTGTGAAGTATCCAAACAATGACACCTTCATTTCATTATGGCTGCTTTAGCAACACACCTTAAGATACTGTGTGGGTCCCATTTAGAAGTGGCTACTTCATTCGCGCTTTCCTTGACTCATGGAGCTGCGTGAATTTTATTACAACTTTTCGCCACGATCAGTGTTGGGGGTAACGCGTTACAAGTAAAGCGTTAGAGTACTCTTATTAGTTTTTTTCAGTAATGAGTAATCTAACGCGTTAGTTTTGCGAATTCAGTAATCAGTAACTCAGTTATTTTCCAAAATAAGCACTCGTTACTCCGTTACTTTAAGAATTTCCCTCGATAAGGAAAGTAAAGTCCCTGCTTTTCTGCATTTAGTCAGATGTGGCTGCTTGCGTCTGTGCCCTGCTCCTTTCCTCTGTGTGTGTGTGTGTGTGTGTGTGTGCAGGCGCGCCTGCAGGTGTACGTCCATACACACTGTGCGTACCATCAAGCTACTCAACAACAGAAAATTTCCCTTGTGTGTGTGTGTGTATTCACACCAAATTGGCCTACCATACTTTCCCAACTATGCACAGTATCCCTTTAGCTGCATGCCATTAGGCTATTTACCATTTTCTATTACGTAAAGTTAGTGAACACGTTATCAAAATTAACGTGCATGCATTTTGTTTGAGCAGGAGAGAGAATACGCACGCAGACACGCTATAGGCTACTTGTTGTTTTCTTTTACTCGGCTATCTATTATCAGCACACAATGTTGAGCTAATTCACTAACTCAATACTCATCAATGGATATCACAAGTTTAAACAACGAAAACAAAGGATGGAGGCAGCAAAGCTAGGAGTTATTCCAGATGGGCAAGAACAAGGTAGGCAATTGGTGTGCTTGTCAGAGCGTTAGACTGCACTAAAGCCAGACGTCACGTTACTCTAGAACAAAATAGTCTAGAAATACTCTAGAACAAAACTAAAGGTAACTTTAGCCTGTATAGGGCTGTATCAAGTTGTCCAAATGAGTAGGTCATTGTAGACATTGTCGTTGTATTATTGCATGTGGATGTTGTTATGCTATGTAGGCTACTTTTTTGCTGACCAATGCACGGACCTAAAACGGACAAATATTTTTGCGGGGGGGGGGGGGGGGTGAGTGTGCGTACCATAGCATTAATTCCTGCAGGCGCCCCTGTGTGTGTGTGTGTAAGCTACGTGTGTTTGATTCTTGGAGGTATGCGCGATAAGCTACATTCTTATGTTACAATGAAAAAAGAGGAAACGACATCGGACAAGGATGTTTACTGTTTTTTTGTTTTTGTTTTTATTAGGCTATTACTTTGCCTATTACCGGTATATGCTATTCATAGAAGCTGTTCTAATTATCAAAGGATGAATGCCTGTTAAATAAAACGTGCAATATGCTGACTGTCTTTCCTGTCATTATCCTACAGTTAGGTTCATGATTGATTCATGAACAGTCAGCACTGTCGGTGCATCTAAAGGAGGATGTGTGTTGCTGCTGCAGGCGGAGACGCACCCCAAACGCATTTTAATTGTTGGTAATGCACAAGTACTCTAACGCGTTACTTTTATTTATAGGTAACGTAGTAACGTAACGGATTACTTTTAATTGATAGTAACGTAGTAACGTAACTAACTACTTTCAAAAGTAACGATACCCAACACTGGCCACGATAGGGCAGTTTAAGTCTGCTTGATACTGTAAGGCGTAAGCCATTGGTTTCCAAAGGAGATTTTATTTGAGTCGCCAGCATAGCCTATTGACAATTTATGTTGTAAATAGGCCTACCTTATAAGCCTACCTGTAGCTTAGGGAAGCTAACAGCTTTCTATTAGGATCTAGTTTGTTAGTTACAGTTTTGTCATAACTCCCTGATGCATTTTTGCATTTAGAATAGCCAGAGCGTGGATATCTCAATCGGAAAATTAAACAATATCGGGTGCCTAGGCTGGGTGAACCCAGCCTGATCTGCCCGCTATTTATTTTTTGATTTCTGAAAAGATTGAGTTTGGTCTGGTGAAAGCCAGACTAGCCATGGACCTCAGTTACACAATGCAAGGGAACATGAATCAGCCTATATTTGCATGAACAATAACGGACAACAGCTCTTCAACTTTGGCCCGTTAAACTGTGTATGAACAGTCTAGCGACGCATTTCATCAAGGCCCATTTGGACATGTCAGTTATTTGCACCACTGGTTAGATGTAAAACAGCATTTCGTTTCAGACTACTGTTACTTAATTTGTGCATTAACAATAACGTTTCAGACTACTGTTACTTAATTTGTGCATTGACATGAACTAAAGATGACTAAAATCTTATGTAGAAGAAGAAACATTCACAAAACATCCATCCAAAAATGACCTTTGTTTTTGATAGCTGTTGAAAACGGCATGGAACTGACAGAGATGTTTTTGTTTATAAATAAATAAATAAATACATAAATAAATAAATAACATTATGCTGATACCTTTTGCTTTTCCCAAATACAATGTAGCCTACAGGTGTCAGTGACCTTTCATCAATCCAGTTGCAATGGATGAACTGTGATGAACTGCCCTACTTGTGATTGTTTAGAGATTTTAAAGGTTTTATAACAATGCTACATCTTCTTTGGCTATTCTACAATCTATTCACCTTTTCAGCACCAGTAGGGTACTTTCTGTGCAGCCGCACACACACACTCAGGCATGCCAAACAAGCATACACAAAAGTCTCAAGAGTGGGGGATGGAGTAAAATATGGAGACAAATTGAAGTGTGATTTATTTTCGCGGAATGGATGTACAGGACTGAGCGGCGGTCATATTTTGTACCGCTATGCGGTACATCTAGTTTTATGTTAGAACTATCTATGTTTTTTTCAATGATTATGTAATTCAGCTCTTCGAGTCACGGTAAAATGTATTTTTTTTACATCTAATTTAGATAAACTTATGGTGTGGGTGTTTGCGTTTCTTTAGGAATCCGCCGCCTTGGTTTGTGATGAGAAAATTATAATTCTACTACTCACTTGCTCCCTCAACCTAGCAAAATTATATTTTTCGCGGAGACCTGAGCCCGTATTCACAAAGCATTTTATCTTACCACTAAGCAGTGCTCGAATTATCTTTTTGTCTTTATGTCATGAGCCCTCTCACTCCACCGGGTTACCACCTTAATTGGTTTCCATTGTCTTCCACTCTGCTCACCACTCTCTCTACTCAGCCTAACTAGCTCCACCTGTCTCTGCTCTGCTCTAATTACTCTGCCAGCTGCGCTGCATTAACCACTAACCTCTCCCAGTATTTAAAGCCCTGTCTTTCAGTAGTGATGGGCGAACAAAGCCTTGTGAAGCTTTTGAAGCTTCTTCCTGATATTATCGCAAAATGATCCGAAGCATCAAAGCATCGAAGACAACACAGTGACATCTGGTGGTCAGCAAAAATGACAGCGGCTATAAATTCGACACACCTGAACGAAGCTTACAACATGAACATGAGGGACAGAATGGACACATGGCATGAGATGACTGAAAATTAAATAAATTAATTAGAACTAGGGTATAATGTTTGAATATAGCCTAGTGTGTTCAGCGTTTGAATTTACGTGTGTTCAGTTGGTTTTAACAAACTGCAGCAAGAAATGCAGCCATCTGCTATGTGGCAATATCAATTTACTTTAAATAAATAAAGTGTAGGCTACCTAGGCCTTATCCAATAAACTGTCATAGCCTACTCATAACCAAGAGGCATTATGTTTTAGAACTAAACAGGCCGTTGTTAGAAATAAATAGTTTATGAACATCCATTTTTGCCGTATGCCTACGATAGAGTAGAGGTAACGATGAGGACGATAAATCTGGCAACGTAGGTTCAATCCCTGTGAGTCACTTTACGAGGAATTTTTATTAGGCTTATGCAATAACAAAAAATATTTGAAATTTGACTTCAAAACTTTAAAAGGTTCTTCAGCAACAATGATTGTTGAGTAACTAAGACACGTAACACAGGTTTTGTTAAATTACAGCAGTAGGCTACAGAGAATGCAGTGTTGCTCCTGTTGGGTATCAGCGCAGCAGCAAACTTTCGAATCCAGCAAAACCCTTCGGTGACGTTTGAAGCTTCAGACGTCACCAGTCACGTGCTTATTCCAATTTGATACAAGCTCCAACACACAGGGTGTGTTCGAAACGGGAGACAGCTGCCTACTGCCTCCCTCCCTACATAGAGAGCTGTCTCACTAGACATGACTTTGGATTAAATGCATCTTTTAAAAATGAGCGTAGCACTCTAGAATCTTCGGTTAACACTACGGTATGACGTTAGCAAAGGCCTGACGTTAAACTAAATTAGCTTGCGTAAGCTAGCAGGCTAACGGTATAAATTAGTTTTACGGCCGGCAGATATATCAGACCAGACGCTATTAATGGTTACAACAATGGCATAATCAGATAGTAAGTTGTTTATTTTTCATCTCATCTACAAATCTAAGCAAAATAAGGTCACACAAATGACATTTTAAACAGATTCAGCAGCCATTACCGATGTCATCCGCCATGTTTGTTTACCTTTCACAGCTGTTTCAGACGTTGCCGCAAGGGATTATGGGTAGGAGGGAGCATGAAGTGTGCATCGATGCTGCCTTCAAAAATGACCGTTATTTGGGAATTCTAAGATATCTTAAAAGGCAGCAGAATTTGTTTTTTCGGTTTCGAACCGCACTTGCTGCCTTGCTCCCCAGTTAGATATCTTAAAAGGCAGCAACTTTACCCATTTGGAACACACCCACTGTGTCGAAACAATTTGCTTCATGGGAGTGATACAAGCTTCAGTGCCTCAGTGTCGAATGTCCCATCACTATCTTTCAGCCCTCCTTTGTCAGATCGTCTGCAAAGCTCACACCCAGAACCTGTTTGCTCACGCTTCTGGCTGACTCCTGTTTTGTTACCCGGACCTGCCTGAATCTTGACTACTCTTCTGCCCCAGAGAACCAGACCTGCTTTCTGCCTTAACGACTCCTGACTACTCTTCGACCCCGGTAACTCTGACCAGCCTTCTGCCTTGCAACTACGATTTTTGGATTTCCCTTGAACTGTACTTCTGCCTTGTTTCATCTGCCCTGTTGTGTCTGTGTTCCCCCCAGGACTTCCGGACCACCCACCACCGGCGTCATAGGACGCATCGCTGCCACTGGGGGGGGACACAGACACAGCACATTGGACGGAACCCCTGGAACCCCTGGAGCCTTCACTCACTCCCTACTTCCCTTTTCCCTGAAGTTCAATAAACTTTCTGGTGTGACGCAATTGTGGTCCTCTGGTCATCTGTCTGAACCGTGACAGTACGATCTGACCATCATGGACCCAGCGGCAGGGTTTCCGTTGTCCGGTAATTACCGGACATTGGCCGGAAAAAAAATGAAATGTCCGACAAAATTAAATCTCTCCGGTCAAATTGTCCAATTGAAATTGGCTAATAATCCCGTCCCCTAACGCAATCTGAATTTGAGAATAAGCCTTAATATGTAAGCCTATATTATACGTCCTCTGGCTATGTTTTTAAATGAACAGGCTCTACCGTTTGAAAAGTAAGCTAAACAACACGCATAGCCTATGCTGCATTTCAAATAGGAAGCGCACGCTTAAAACGTCCATGTTAAACAACCAACAAATGAGTGAGGCGGTTCAAACATGGCCAGGCCAAAGTTTTTTCAGAGGCCAGACGTGATGGATGATAAATTGGTAACGTCTGAAGCCTCAGATGTCCGGTCAACTCCACCACCACCAGATAAAAAGCAGAAGTGTCGGGCTTATCTGTCGGAATCAGTGACATTGGAAGTGGAGTTGCGGGGGGTGAGGCCGCTCCAAGACACTGTCATTCTCCGTGTACACTGGCCATGCAAAGTGTTCTTTACCCAAAGCATACAGTTGGCCTATGCGTTCTCTGTCTATGATTAGCAGGGTTAGGGCCTCCTCGACGAGGATAATTTCTGGCACAATTAAACGGTAGGCCTATCATTGAACCACGGCCGAAAGAAAAAGAAACTAAACATTTCCCAGAATAGGAAACATTTCTTAATTTATTGTTATCAAATAAAAAGGCATAGCATTAGGGGGTAGTGGTGTGAGCGATCATTCTTGTGTGTGCGCATCTGTGTGAGTTAAACAGTCACCACTGGAGATAACGTAGCAGCAACAAACAACGTAGCCTTTTTAAAACAACGAACGAAACGGACTCTTGCTGTCGATGAAAAGATACTGGCTAGATCTTGTTAGGCATGTTTAAGTTAGGCTAATGAACATGTTGCATTCTATAGCCTACAGCCTGATTATGTCATTCTTTAAGCTACATAGCCTGTCTCCAGTTTTCCTCAATTTGACTAATTAAGAAGGGATAATAGGATATTTGACCGGCATATCATCAAAATGTCCGGAAAACGAAACCTCTGCCGGTCATTTTGACCGGCACCATTTTTTTCTAGTGGAAACTCTGCCCAGCGCACACTTCCCCCGACATGGAAACCGACGAACCTGAGCAACCCACCGCCATGCAACGCCTGGAACACACTGAGAGAGGGTTAACCCGCATGAGTGGCGACATTGCCTCCCTGCTTCAGCAACAGCATCAGCAGTTCCAGCAGCAACAGCAGCAGTTCCAGCAGCAACAGCAACAGATCCAGCAGCAGCAACAACAACTCGGCATGATCATCCAACTCCTCACCAACCTTACCCCAGCCACTCCGCCCACCGGCCCAGTTCCAGTCAGTCTGCCCACCAGCCCAGCCCCCGAGTCACCTGCCCCGGTCACTGCAGCCGCTGCTCCGGAACCCAAGATTGGAAACCCAGAGTGGTTCAACAGTGATTCAACCCAGGTCCGGCCATTCCTCACTAGCTGCCGACTTCAGTTCTCCTTGCAGCCAAGGACCTTCGCCACTGAAGGGGCTAAAGTTGGGTATGCCATCACTCACCTGACGGGCCGAGCTCGACTCTGGGTAGTTCGAACGTCAAACCCCCGCATGTGCAACCTTCGACCTGTTTGCTGAGGAGATGCTGAAGGTGTTTGACCTGGATTCACCAACCGCAGAGGCGTCTCGTGAACTGTTCAGTATTCGGCAAGGCAGACGTACAGTCGCAGACCATTCCATCGACTTCCGAACCCTGGCAAGACGAAGCTCTTGGAACACACCATTGTTGGTGGACGCGTTCTTCCATAGCTCGGCCGACTATATCAAGGACGAGTTGGTCTCCCATGAACTGCCTTCCACCCTTGATGAAGCCATCGCACTGGCTGTCCGGATCGACAGAAGAATACAGACCTGCCGTCGTGAGAGGGGGCGCCAAAATCCACCAACCACCGGCATTCGGAGAAATCCGACTGGGCTCCTGTCATCTACTGCTACTCAACCAAGCCAGCTTGACCAGTCTGAGCCTATGGAAATTGGGCGAGCCTTTCTCACTCCTGTAGAGCGCCAGCGCCGCTTCACCTCAAACCTCTGCCTCTATTGTGGAGGTGATGGACATCGTGTTGTAACCTGCCCTTTAAAAGCCGAAGCTCACCAGACATGGGGGGAATGACCATCCAGTCCTCCGACCGCAAACCCCTGCTGCAAGTTCACCTCCGTCTCTCTGACTTGCACTCACACCCTGGCTGCTCTGGTGGATTCTGGCGCCGAAGCCAACATAATGGACATCAAGCTGGCACGCCAACTGGGACTGGAGAACCACCGTTTGACACCTCCTATTCCTGCCCGGGCACTGGACGGACACTTACTCGGATCGGTCACTCATGTCACGGCCCCGGTCTCGATGAGCCTGTCCGGAAACCATCAAGAAACTATCCAGTTTCACCTGCTCCACTCTCCAGGCCAACCCCTCATCCTGGGTTACCCATTGCTCCGCCGGCACAACCCTCAGCTCGACTGGGTGACCGGGGTGATCAGTGAGTGGGGAGAGGACTGCCACCAAACCTGCCTGCTTGCTGCCGCACTACCCCCTCGGCCAGTACCCACCAACTCCACTCCTGACCTCTCCAATGTCCCTGGAACAGCCCCTCCAAAGGGCTGTCTCTATTCGTTGTCTGCTCCTGAAATAAAGTCCATGGAGGACTACATCAACAACTCTCTGTCTGCAGGATTAATCCGCCCATCTTCATCTCCTGCTGGTGCTGGCTTCTTCTTTGTGGGGAAGAAAGATGGATTTCTTCGCCCTTGTATCGATTACGACAACATCACGGTGAAGAACCGTTACCCTCTGCCTCTGCTCACCTCTGCCTTTGAGTTGAGGTTGAGCTGTTTTTACCAAGTTGGCTCTCAGAAACGCTTACCACCTAGTGCGGATCCGGGAGGGAGATGAATGGAAAACCACTTTCAATACACCAACAGGCCACTACGAGTATCTGGTTATGCCTTTTGGCCTCACCAATGCTCCTGCTGTGTTCCAGGCTCTACGTCTGAATGACGTGCTGCGGGACATGTTAAACAAGTTTGTCTTCGTTTACCTGGATGACATCTTGATCTACTCCAGAACACAGAGTCCAGCAAGTCCTTCATCGTCTCCTGGAGAATTCCCTCTACGCCAAGGCGGAGAAATGTGGCCTTCCTGGGGTACATCGTGGCAGAGGGAAGTATCCAAATGGATCCTGCCAAGGTATCAGCAGTCACTTCATGGCCAGTTCCGGAGAACAGAAAGAAGCTGCAACAGTTTCTGGGGTTTGCTAACTTCTATAGAAAGTTTATCCGGAACTACAGTACCATTGCTGCTCCTCTCACTGCTCTAACCAGCACCAAGCAACCCTTCACCTGGACCCCAGCAGCCGACAAAGCCTTCAGTACCCTCAAGGCAAGGTTCACCTCCGCTCCCAACCTCCAGATGCCTGATGTGGACCGGCAATTCATTGTGGAGGTAGACGCCTCGGATGTGGGAGTCGGTGCTGTGATTTCTCAGTGGGCTTGTCCCCCTCTGAGTGCAATTACGACATAGGGAACCGAGAGCTGCTGGCTGTGAAGCTTGCCCTGGAGGAGTGGCGTCACTAGCTGGAGGGGTCCACCGTTCCATTCCTCGTTTGGACCGATCATAAGAACTTGGAGTACATCCGCACGGCCAAACGGTTGAACTCCAGGCAGTCCCGCTGGGCCCTGTTCTTCACCAGGTTTAACTTCACTCTGTCATACCGGCCTGGATCATGCAACACCAAGCCAGACACCCTCTCCCGTCAATTCCAGAAAGATGACACCCCCTCCAAAGATCCTGTGTCGATTCTGCCAAGTCCCTAGTCTGGCTAGCGCCACCACTTCTCAATGAGACGTGGTCTGGGAACCAAACGTTAATTTTCTCGTATTTGAAAAAAATGCCCAGATCCGTTTATTGGGTGCCACGGATGTCTATCAAATGCATCTGTGCATAGCTCATCATCGTCTTGCTTTCCCCCTTGTTCTGTGATTGGTTCCCTATCTGAGGCAAAAATTAGGGCGGTAGTTTCCAGGCTGCCTTAGCAGCGTGAATCAAATCACACGCAAGGCAGCATGGGAACACCCAGGCTACCAAGTCCCTGCATCGTAGCAGCTCTGACCTGGGATGTTGAAGAACAGGTGCTGGAAGCTCTCTGTAACCAGCCAGGTCCCAGCGCTTGCCCAGCTGACCGCCTCTTTGTCCCCGAAAACCTGAGGTCCCAGGTCATTCAGTGGGGACATGGCTCCCGCCTAGCTTGTCACCTTGGCTCCACCCGCACTTACAACCTGCTCGCCCAGAGGTTCTGGTGGCCCTCTCTGAGAAAGGATGTACGGGAATTCGTCCAAGCCTGCCCCATCTGCAACCAACACAAGTCGTCCTGCCAGCCCCCAGCCGGATTGCTGCAGCCCCTGCCTGTGCCCACACATCCCTGGTCTCACATCACCCTTGACTTTGTCACGGGGCTGCCCCCTTCAAGTGGCATGACCGTCAATCTCACCATAGTTGACCGATTCAGCAAAATGGCACACTTTGTTCCCCTCCCCAAGCTCCCAACCGCCAAGAAGACCGCCCAGGTGGTCCTGGAACATGTCTTCCGTATCCACGGACTGCCAAAGGATGTAGTTTCTGACCGTGGCCCACAATTCTCCTCCGCCTTTTGGAAGGAGTTCTGTCACCTGCTGGGAGCCACAGTCAGTCTGACTTCTGGATTCCATCCCCAATCCAATGGGCAGTCAGAGCGGGCAAATCAGGAGCTCGAGAAGGCACTGCGATGCATGACATCCCGCAACCCCCACTCCTGGTCGTGTCTATGGATACCAGCCTCCTCTATTCACCAGCCAGGAGGTTACTTGCCCATCTGCACTTGCTTTTTGCCCGTCGATGTCGCTGCACCTGGTCACAAGCCTGAGCCACACTCCTCAGATCCGTTGCCAGCTACACTACCGGGGCCAACCGTCGGAGAACTCCTGCTCCCACCTACCATGTTGGCCAAAGGGTATGGTTGTCATCCAAGGACCTGCCACTCATGGTGGAGTCGCGAAAGCTGGCACCTCGGTTCCTTGGCCCATTCCCTATCGTAAGAGTGATCAGTCCAACTGCTGTCTGGCTCCAACTGCCTAATTCCATGAGGGTGCACCTCCTCCTCCACGGCTCATCGATGGTGGTCCGGTTTACACCGTCCGCCGCCTGCTTCGGTCCAGACGGAGGGGTAGGGGCCTCCAGTACCTCGTTGACTGGGAGGGCTATGGACCTGAGGAAAGGACCTGGGTGCCGGCTAGTCGGATAGTGGATCGGACCCTCATCACCGCCTTCCACCAACGGCATCCTGATCAACCTGCAATCCGTAGGGGCCGCCCCAGAGGGGTCCCTAACCGTCCTGCCCGCCCGGCTTCCTATCCTGTGCCTGACCCTGTTTCAGAACCTGTACTCTGTAGGGGCCGCCCCAAAGGGGTCCCTGACCATCCTGCCCGCTCAGCTTCCTGTCCTGTGCCTGACCCTGTCTCGGGACCTGTCCCGTCTCCCGACCACGACCCTCCGGCTTTCTCCGAGGATGAGGACGTTCACTCGGACCGTTCAGAGGAGTTCTAGCCCTCCGCCGGCTCCCCTCCTCCCACCCGGCATGGTGTTGCTCTTGGGACTTCTGGGGCCGTCCCTTGGGGGGGGGGGTTCTGTCATGAGCCCTCTCACTCCACCGGGTTACCACCTTAATTGGTTTCCATTATCTTCCACTCTGCTCACCACTCTCTCTACTCAGCCTAATTAGCTCCACCTGTCTCTGCTCTGCTCTAATTACTCTGCCAGCTGCGCTGCATTACCCACTAACTTCTCCCAGTATTTAAAGCCCTGTCTTTCAGCCCTCCTTTGTCAGATCGTCTGCAAAGCTCACACCCGGAACCTGTTTGCTCGCGCTTCTGGCTGACTCCTGTTTTGTGACCCCGGACCTGCCTGAATCTTGACTACTCTTCTGCCCCAGAGAACCAGACCTGCTTTCTGCCTTAATGACTCCTGACTACTCTTCGACCCCGGTAACTCTGACCAGCCTTCTGCCTTGCAACTACAATTTCGGATTTCCCTTGAACTGTACTTCTGCCTGGTTTCATCCGCCCTGTTGTGTGTCAGTGTCCCCCCCCCAGGACCTCCAGACCACCCACCACCGGCGTCATAGGACGCATCGCTGCCACTGGCACTGACACAGACACAGCACATTGGACGGAACCCCTGTAATCCCGGTAACCCCTGGAACCCCTGGAGCCTTCACTCACTCCCTACTTCCCTTTTCCCTGAAGTTCAATAAACTTTCTGGTGTGACGCAATTGTGGTCCTCTGGTCGTCTGTCTGAACCGTGACACTTTAAGGGGGTCTCTTTATCTCATAAAAAAGTTGGCACACCCCGCACATAGCCTAACAATTAAATAGCCTAGGCGCGAGTGGCTCTTTTGCGTAGTAGCCTATATGCTATATTTTAAGTATATTTAAGTTTTTATAAAGTATATTTTTTGGCCTTTTTGCCTTTATTCAGATAGGACAGAGAGAGAGATGACACTGGGTATTCAGGGAATATTCATAGTGATATATTTCCTGATATGTGTAATATCAGGAAATATATTGGTTGATATGCTCCTGATATTTTAGTGCCAATTGCCATATCAGGAGCATATCAAAAGTCCTGAATGGGACTGCGACGACATGCAAGATATCCAGACTTCATATTCTCACCTGATATGATCCATGTTTCAAGTATTAGCTACTTATATGACCCCGGACACCTCTTGTTCTTGTTTCCATATACCCCCTGATATGTCAAACATGGGACTACGCATATACAGCCCATATACTGCCAGGCACAGCTAATTTTGCAGGCATTTATGTGTATGCCTTTATTTGCTTTTCCATAGGCTTTATGCCTTTATTTTTAAAATGAATCCTGTGATTTATGTATGGTGATTTATGTAATGGTTTTAAATGTGAGATAGTACATAACCAACACTGAGCTTATTGTGCAACTTTAACTTAAATAATATTTCATATTAATTTTACATACACTTAATTACATTATTTACTTTAAATTACACCTGCTAAATCCCAATGACTTATTTTACTTTACCATGAAAATTCATATACGACAGGCAATAACATTTGTTACATGGCCTTTATTGTATTTATCAATCAATATTCAAATCAACATGGCTTTCTCGCCTGCAGTAGGGGGCTTACGCAGTGACACTCGCCCCCTCTCAATGATCCTGCCTCGAGTGAGAACAGAGACTTCTGCTTGACCACAGTGGTTTAAACAGTCCATGGTCTGGGCGTGCAACGTCCTTTAAAACATTTTGGGCCCTTGTCCGTACTCTACTGGTATAGATGGTAGGGAGAGGTGCTCTGATGGTCCCTTTGGCAGTAAAAGTCAGGTGTCTGTAAAAAGAGAAAGAAAGTATATGTTACAATTGACCCTGTCCGTGAATATAATTAACTCGGCTTGTGTGACAAATAAAAAGCAAACCCACAATAGCAGCCTAGACGTCAGGTGCAATAGTTAGAAGTAATGGAGATATGTATTACAGTTGTGGTCATAAGTTTACATAACCTTAGCATACACATACATTTAAAAATCATCTGATCTTAATGCCTTAATAAAAAAAATGAGGAAAAATTCAACCTTTAAGGAACACGTATTTATTTACGATACATTATTCATTCACAAAGAAAATTATTGTCCTTAAAGGTTGGATTTTTCCTAATTTTTTCAATTAAGGCATTAAGATCAATTTCCAAAAGTATCATACCTAATTGCAACACTGTCTGCAGAAGCTCTTTCCTTCTTGCTTAAACCAGTGCCAGCCTCTGGCTCCAGGCTGGGACTTGCTGGATGGCACCTAAAAAAATAAAACAGCAATTGCTATACATTATGTTATTGTTGATTAAGATAAAAATCAAACATTAAAAAATAAGTTGGTAAGTCAATCAGGTGTTCAAACAAAAATGATAATTACCTTATGAAGGCACCCTTGCCACCATCACCATCAATGTTAATTATTGATATCAGTTTATTTGTGAGGGTTTCAGTTTCTGTAAATAGAAAATAAGATTTAACTAAATTATGATTATGCTCAGTTTGGCATATATTCAACACATTATTTACATTACCACCAACATAATGGTAAACATGGCTAAACTTCAAAATTCAAGACTATGATTAAAAACGACAATAATGATGATTAGTTTCTGTATTAATGCATTACATTGCACATTTGTCAAACAAATTAGAGTGTGCACAGTGACATAGCCCTCATTCAAAACACACAAACACTTACAGCATGTTGAGGGCAGCAGCCATGGCTTCCAGACATAGTCAAGTAGCATGTAGTAGTAGCAGGACAGACTGACTTTGCCCTGGTCTGTTGATGGAGCCCACTACAGTCATAACAACAAACAGACACATGAAAAAAGGGGATAAACTAAACACAGCAACAGACACAAATACATGCACACACATTATAATGTTATTTGCTATTCTACGTGTGTCTGTCTGTCTGTCTGTCTCTACCTGGTGAGTGAACTCTCTTGCGGGATTTGAACTTATTTTGCATGGAAGTGGCACACATTTGGAATATTCCAGAATGCACTCAGTGTTCTCAGGGAAGCAGTCCTCACAACTCACTGCCTGCAAACAGAGAACAGAGGGAAATTAAGATTAATAAATTGCAAAATAAGCTTACACATAACGTGAAAAGACTATCACTGAAGCACTAATGCCCTCACATGCATCTTAAATAAACACATGCCTTGGCACAAGTCAGGTACAACCAAATAAGGGCTATGAAATGAAGAACATTTTGCCTAATGCTACCCATACATCAGAAACCTTTGACAAGATTCGGCTTTCAAGCTTTACTCAAAAGACTGCAATCTTTCAATAATCTTACCCAAATCTGGTCAAGTCTTCTGGTGTAAGGATGGCTTAATATAACACTATACGTTACCCTTCACAAACTAAAGATCCCTTCACTTGTCGGCATCATATTGAGGTACGTCAACCCCCTGTTCACGTTAGCCTGCATAGTCATTAGCAGCCACTATAAATGTAGCCTAGCTTCTAGAAGTTATAGCTAGGTTAGCTAACCTACTCGTGCCTGATAGTCTTGGCCATTTCATTCAAACTAAAACTTTACATCCATAACGAAATCTCAGACAGACTTATTGTTGAATATGATATTACTACCATTCCATATATTCCACACAATGGTAAAGTTAGTTATTGGAAAAGTTAACATTAACAGCTAGCAGCTAACGTTATCGATGTTAGCTCGCTAGCTAGCAAACGTTAGCTGATTCTAACATGACGGTTAACAAACGGTTTTGGTTAACATTAATGCTAAAAACAGTATTTTCCTAATTAATTCCAGTTTTCAATTGGCATACAAAAGTACTGTAGTTCTTACCTTGGATATGATGACGGCAGAGTTTGTACAGCTTGCAGTCAGATGCATGACAACAAAGTGACGGTTGAAGTCACCACCAGTGGCAAAGAGTTCGTTGAAAAGTCAGTCAGGGGTGGGGGATGGGTATGCCGTGTGTGCGCATGCGCTTATCGAGAGGCAAAGCATAAGAAATCGTGGAAATTATTAGGCCTGCATATTTTAGTTACATTAAAATGACAACCAAACTGATTTTGTATAAGCGTCAAAACACAGTAGCCAAGTGGGCTATTACTATTATTCTGATTATTAACATTATTGGTTCTCAGATAGTTTGACGTCAATTTCATTTGAAGCCTTGTTTCTTAATTAAATCAACATTGGTTTATCAGTCACCCACGTTTTAGACAAGTTACAACATGATTGATCCATTGTTACGTTGGCCCACAAGGAAGCTTAATGTTAAAATAGTATGAAATTATAGATGCTCAACTTTAACAAGTTTAATAAGCCTTTCTTATGTGTTATGGTTTGTAGCATATAGTATGTATTTATTTTCATTAGGCTATTGATTGAATTGTTGTTTATTATTGCTATTCTTCTTAATGTAGGCCTACTTCAAATGGTTTAGGCTAGCCTACTGTTAAATTTAACTTTGTATTGTTGTTATGTGGCAACTCCAGCTGAACCGAATTCGTTTGGGCAGACAGCATTGGGGACAAGGGGAAAGCAGATAATTTAAAATGTGGACTTTATTCCTCCAAAGGATCTCATGCATATTATACATAAAAAGTAGGCTAGACCTACAGACTATAGCAACCAAAAAATCTCAAAGATATCAGTGAAATTGAACCATAACCAAAATAATTAGTTAAGTAGGCTAGCCTTGGCCTGAAAAAGGTAGTCTTTACACTGTAAATAGTCTATTTTTGAATGTCCCGAAATTAGATAGAAATCTAACGGCAAATAGCCTATCAGTGATGTTTTATGGTACATTTTGGGCGTAGGGCATGCGTGACTTAATTAGGCAGATCTTGGGCCTAGGCTATCTAATATGATAGCCTATCCAAGGGTGGAGACCTACCCAAAGATATCCAGAAATGGTGTGTGTGACTTGTGATTTAAGTATGCATACCCCTGATATCTCATTGGCATATCAGGAGTCAAAATAAATCAATATTTTCACTGATTCTTAAAAACTCAGGATATGATCAAAGATGCTCCTGATATGCTGCATGTCATAAAAAATATCCGGTCAGTATATCCCCTGATTCAGAGCCTTTTCACCCAGTGTGAGGTGGGGTCGGGAAATGACCGCAGGTTGGATTGGACCCGTACATAGTATGGCCGCTGTAGCCTGTTACGCCACAGCGCCCCCAGCCTATATGCTCTTTACAGAAATGGATTCTTTTAATTAATTTCAATACATTATTGACTGTAATAGTCCATATTTCATTTACATTTCGCAATACAAAGAAATAGACTATAAACAATTTTGAAATAAAACGTAACTCATTTGAACCAGACCACCATCTCAGATATTCTAAGTCAAACACAATAATGCATGTAGTCTTATAGGCCTACACAGGGAAAATGCATTAATTGGCAGAAATGATCATTGCACAAACTAGTATAATCTTATAATGTAGGGCCTACACAGGCGCGCCTGCAGGTGTACGTCCGTACGCACTGTGCGTACCATCAGGCTACTCAAAAACGAGAGAAAATTTCCCTTGTCTGTGTGTAATGTGTATTCACACCAAATTGGCCAACCATAACTTCCCAACTATGCACAGTATCCAGTGGCGTAACAAACCAATGGTGGGCCCAGGTGCGAGAGCGCAACGCGGGCCCCCCACCAGCGAACTTTGGCCCAGGATGAATTAGCTCTGATACATGCAATACACATTAAGGGTAATTGTTTATGCAAAGGGCCTGAGGCACCGAAGTAGTTTAGTAGTTACAGATTACAATTTCAAATAAAAAACACACGACTACATATCCATTACATGTAAAAACATTAAAAAAATAATTTTATTAACAGCCTGCAGGCCAGGGTAATCTAATATTACTGCATTAACATCAACTCGCATGGAATTATGGGAACACTCAATGCGCCTCTTCAACCCTCTGCTGAAACTGCAAGCCTAGATTGCTTGCTTATAAACTCGCACTGCGCAGAAACAAAACTTAATGTAGCCTAACTTATTTAACCGTCCAGAAACCCAAATAAAATCATTAATATGAATACAATCCCCAATATGCGTGAATTAGGCCATTAGAAGAAGGCCATCTTACGAGCCTTTCGTTGTGCAAAATCGTCAACGATGTTCCCAATATTTAATGCTCTGGCTCTCGTATTTTCAATGGACAGGATAGCTAACCAACGGAGCCTCTCCTGCCCTATGCTGCTCCTTAGGTATAGGTCTTAATAAGTTTGAGTTTGGAAAAAGATCGCTTAGCTGTTGCCACAGTCACAGGCAATGTCAGAAACAACATGAGTACACATTTATCCACGTATGTACACGGTTCTTTCGGATGAAAACCGGGTTGTAGCTTGTTGTCTACCTTACTACGGTTAGATAGAGCTCTCTATTGTGCAATGAAAATGTTTCTCCTATGATTTATTGAACCGCAAAACGCGAATCTTGCGAATCTGCCAATTTCTGTCTAACTTTACCGAAGTGAACAACCGTGGTAAAGTTGGTTTTATATTGGACGTTGGATATTCGACACATTCGAAAAATCTATTTAGCACTGACTACGAGGGTCAAATTTGTGTCAAACCAACTTTAATGTGTTTAAACAAGGCCTGCCTATATTACACAAAGCTTCTTTTGTCCAAAAACCCATGTTTTGATTTTATGAAATTTTTAGGCTGATAAAAGATTTCAATCTATTATGCGGCTTCACCTTTTGACTTACCCATACTAAAACACATCTCCTGAACTCGGCTTACTGCCCTTTCTAGTACACAAAGCTTCTTTTTCCCTAAAACCTACTCTTTGATTTTATACAATTTTTAATGTTAAATGTTTCAAATCTATTATGCGGCTTTCCCTTTTGACCTACCCATGTCAAAACACATCTGGTGAACTCGGATTACTGCTCTATATAGTACACAAAGCTTCTTTTTCCCAAAAATCCATTCTTTGATTTTATAAATATTTTTTAATGTAAAAAAAATGCTTTAAATGCTTTCAATCTATTATGCGGCTTGACCTTTTGACCTAACCATGTCAAAACACATCTGTTGCACTCGGCTAACTGCCCTACATAGTACACAAAGCTTCTTTTTTCCAAAAATGCACTCTTTGATTTTATATTATTTTTTTACTATTCAAAAATGCTATAAATCTATTATGTGCCTTTACCTTTCGACCTACCCATGTCAAAACACATCTGCTGCACTCAGCTAACTGCCCTACATAGGGGAGCGCGGGGCACAAAGTAACACTTTTTGGTTATGGCTAAATAATTCTAAAATCATTTGAGTTTCACTAGTTATACTTTTTAAAAAGCAACATACATATCTCTGTTACACATATGCACTGGAAGTGTGTTTGTAGGAGCTACTGTTCTTTTACAATTCCACCGAGAGTGGCGATAGGTGAAATGTTACAACCTGCCCCATATGCGGGGTTAGTTGTAACACTCATCCAAACGGCTGTTTTTAATTAGATTAATTCAATAAATGTATCTGAATGTGTATGATAGAATAGGATCTGACTATTTATGATACATAAGTCATGAACTAACAACAGACGTGTGTCGAAAATTGACTTTATTTTCTATACGGAGAAATAACATGAGAAATATGCGCCAAAGGAAGAAAAGAGTCTAACCAAGGTCAATCCTGCCAAGAAAAGCCCTCAAACCTGAAAACACATGAGGCAAAATGCAAAACATCACAAAAACTAACTAAACTAACACTAATACGCGCATATTTTTGTATTGCAACATCATTGTACAGTATGAGTGGCTTAGTTGTAACAGCGCGTTACAACTAACCCCGCTGGGTCACGTTTGTTATAAGATAAGCTAGCTCCTGCTATGAGTTGGCTACATGTTTCAAAACGGTGTTCATTTTTAGCCTACAAGACGGTTATTAAGATGATAGAAGATTGGAGTCAGTGAGCTGCACCCACAACTCAGTAATGGAAAGACAAGTACCACCTAGACATTTAAGTTGATGTCTTCAAAAGGCGTTTTGCTGCAGATCTACGTGGAAACACGTCCATACTGACTGAAAATTTGTGGAATACCGTCTCATAGTAATGTGATTAACTGACCAATAGCATGCCTCGATCAACCCCCTGCAAACAGGGAAAAAGTCCGTGTTACATTTAACCCCGCGTTACTTTGTGCCCCGCGCTCCCCTAGTACACAAAGCTTCTTTTTTTCAAAAACGCACTCTTTGATTTTATATTAATTTTTTACTATTCAAAAATGCTATAAATCTATTATGCGACCTGACATTTTGACCTACCCATGTCAAAACACATCTGCCGCACTCAGCTAACTGCCCTACATAATACACAAAGCTTCTTTTTTCCAAAAACTCACTCTTTGATTTTATATTATTTTTTTACTTTATAAAAATGCTATAAATCTATTATGTGCCTTCACCTTTTGACCTACCCATGTCAAAACACATCTGTTGCACTCAGCTAACTTGCCTACATAGTACACAAAGCTTCTTTTTTTCAAAAATGTACTCTTTGATTTTATATACATTTTTTACTATTCAAAAATGCTATAAATCTATTATGCGGCTTCACCTTTCGACTTACCCATGTCAAAACACATCTGTTGCACTCAGCTAACTGGCCTTCATAGTACACAAAGCTTCTTTTTTTCAAAAACTCACTCTTTGATTTTATATTAATTTTTTACTATTCAAAAATGCTATAAATCTATTATGCGAATTGACCTTTTGACCAACCCATGTCAAAACACATCTGCTGCACTCAGTTAACTGCCCTACATAGTACACAAAGCTTCTTTTTTTCAAAAACTTACTCTTTGATTTTATATAAATTTGTTACTATTCAAAAATGCTATAAATCTATTATGTGCCTTCACCTTTTGACCTACCCATGTCAAAACACATCTGCTGCACTCTGCTAACTGCCCTACATAGTACACAAAGCTTCTTTTTTTCAAAAACGCACTCTTTGATTTTATATTAATTTTTTACTATTCAAAAATGCTATAAATCTATTATGCGAATTGACCTTTTGACCAACCCATGTCAAAACACATCTGCTGCACTCAGTTAACTGCCCTACATAGTACACAAAGCTTCTTTTTTTCAAAAACTTACTCTTTGATTTTATATAAATTTGTTACTATTCAAAAATGCTATAAATCTATTATGTGCCTTCACCTTTTGACCTACCCATGTCAAAACACATCTGCTGCACTCTGCTAACTGCCCTACATAGTACACAAAGCTTCTTTTTTTCAAAAACGCACTCTTTGATTTTATATTAATTTTTTACTATTCAAAAATGCTATAAATCTATTATGCGAATTGACCTTTTGACCTACCCATGTCAAAACACATCTGCCGCACTCAGCTAACTGCCCTACATAATACACAAAGCTTCTTTTTTCCAAAAACTCACTCTTTGATTTTATATTATTTTTTTACTTTATAAAAATGCTATAAATCTATTATGTGACTTCACCTTTTGACCTACCCATGTCAAAACACATCTGTTGCACTCAGCTAACTTGCCTACATAGTACACAAAGCTTCTTTTTTTCAAAAACGTACTCTTTGATTTTATATAATTTTTTTACTATTCAAAAATGCTATAAATCTATTATGCGGCTTCCCCTTTCGACTTACCCATGTCAAAACACATCTGTTGCACTCAGCTAACTGGCCTTCATAGTACACAAAGCTTCTTTTTTTCAAAAACTCACTCTTTGATTTTATATTAATTTTTTACTATTCAAAAATGCTATAAATCTATTATGCGAATTGACCTTTTGACCAACCCATGTCAAAACACATCTGCTGCACTCAGTTAACTGCCCTACATAGTACACAAAACTTATTTTTTCCAAAAACTCACTCTTTGATTTTATATTAATATTTTACTATTCAAAAATGCTATAAATCTATTATGCGCCTTCACTTTTTGACCTACCCATGTCAAAACACATCTGCTGCACTCAGCTAACTGCCCTACATAGTACACAAAGCTTATTTTTTCCAAAGCCCACTCTTTGATTTTATTATCAAAAAATGCTATAAATCTATATTATACATTTATTGAAAATATAAAAAAATCCAGTTGATTTACACAGCCAAATGGAACTTTGGATGGAAAACAAAATATAGTTAACTTAATAAATATAAATGATGTATGTCTACCTACAAAGAGGTAGCTTGTTTTTTTGCATTTTTGAATAGTAAAAAATTTATATAAAATCAAAGAGTGAGTTTTAAGGTCAAGCCGCATAATAGATTTATAGCATTTTTGAATAGTAAAAAATTAATATAAAATCAAAGAGTGAGTTTCTGGAAAAAAGAAGCTTTGTGTATTATGTAGGGCAGTTAGCTGAGTTCAGCGATGTGTTTTGACATGGGTAGGTCGAAAGGGGAAGCAGCATAATAGATTCATAGCATTTTTGAATAGTAAAAAATGTATATAAAATCAAAGAGTGCGTTTTTGAAAAAAAGAAGCTTTGTGTACTATGTAGGGCAGTTAGCCGAGTGCAACAGATGTGTTTTGACATGGGTAGGTCAAAAGGGCAAGCCGCATAATAGATTTGAAACATTTAACATTAAAAATTGTATAAAATCAAAGAGTAGGTTTTAGGGAAAAAGAAGCTTTGTGTACTAGAAAGGGCAGTAAGCCGAGTTCAGGAGATATGTTTTAGTATGGGTAAGTCAAAAGGTGAAGCCGCATAATAGATTGAAATCTTTTATCAGCCTAAAAAATTCATAAAATCAAAACATGGGTTTTTGGACAAAAGAAGCTTTGTGTAATATAGGCAGGCCTTGTTTAAACACATTAAAGTTGGTTTGACACAAATTTGACCCTCGTAGTCAGTGCTAAATAGATTTTTCGAATGTGTCGAATATCCAACGTCCAATATAAAACCAACTTTACCACGGTGACATGACTATGGTTATAGTTATGAACAGTAAATTGACCGTTTTTGTTTAAAAAGTATGTATTGATACGCCTTCATTAAGCAAAATAATATAGGCTAATGTAATGTTACAGTGTCAGCTGGACAACATGTTAGCAAGATGCACATAACGTCAGCTAGCTCTGCACGTAGCTGGTAACCTATGCAGGAATTGGTAAGTTTTGTTTAATGTTTATTTGATAACATAGACTTGTAGTACAGTAGTACTATAGATGCTTGTTATCTGGCCCTTTTCTATATAAAAACTGTTTTTGTGCTGCTTGCAGACTGCAGTGTCTGCTTGGTTACTCTACTGTATGCTAGCTTGAGGAGTTGGTGGCTTTGGTGAAGATGTCTGGATCGGCATCTATGTGAAAACTGTCATTTGTCTTTGGTTCCCTGCCCTGCTAGTTTAGTCTGACTTTTTAATCTCTCTGAGTTTTGTGGAAATTATTAGTGAAATCAGACCATCAGACCAGGCTATCAGACATTCTAAAATAGCCAACAAGCATTAGCAGCATTAGGGCAATACACATAGGTATACAATACATCTGGTGACTTTTATGTTTAATAGCATGGTGGTGTGATGTGAAATTTTTTTAAATAATTTTTGTTGAGACATTTTCTCATAGTGTAGGCCTACCGCGAAATAGCCTACGCTTGGCAAACACTGTAGGATAGCCTACTGTAGTTTCACGTGAGTAATCAGAGCAGCGTACCTAGAACAGTTGCACTGTAACGTTAACGTTAGAGCTACAACTAAATAGGAGAGCCACAGTCTGAAGCAAGTTTGCTGATATCAGATTAAACTAGGCTACTAAATGGTTTGGACACATCATTGTAGACCGGTGGCAGTGCTATATGTGCGTGCGAGTCATGAACATAAAGTAGGCAACCGATAGCCTAAATATTTCAAAGTAGTCTGCACAAACCCATACTTGAGTACACTTGGTGTTCACTTTCAATATGACATGGACTAAATTGCACGTCTTTACTGGCAGCAGCAGGCAGAAGTTTATAATGTACTTGTGAATATGGGTGGTAAATAAATAGCCTAGCCTACTTTGCTGCTGAGGGTGATCTGTTAACCAATAAGCAATCAGAGCATTAATTGTTTGTGTAACGAAGATTCTAGTGCTACAGACTCGCGTAAGAGAGAGAAAACTATTCCCCCACCATGAAATGCTGGGAAATTGCACACATTTTAACGCTGAAATGTAAAAAAAAAAAATATCCGCCGTAACGCCCCCCTATTATTATTTTTGTCAAAAAATAGTCATCATTGAAGGCCTAACCACTGAACGCACGGTCCGCCACAGGGTATCTGCACATTTTCCAAGTGCAAATTTTAAGGACGTTTAAGACCTTTTCAAGACATCTAAATAGAAAAATTAATACTATACCACATCAAAAATATACATACGACAACTTAAAACTGTTTTATGCAATATTTTGGCGAAAGAAAAATAATTGTGTGTGAATTACCTTCACAGCTATAAATGCACAATTTTAGGGTCTGGGCTGATTACTTTTGAAGCTGGCTGTATATATCTGGTTGCGCTTACTGGCTGAGGCTGACTGTTCTTCACCTGTGTCTGTAGTAGCCTAGGCTACTTGCCAAAGACATGTGCACTGGACTGGATTCCCTTCAATATTTTTTTCAAAGTTAGACTAAGCTATTTAAATATTTGAATAGGCCTACTTTATATAATTAAGTGTGCTTGCAAAGCAGCACACTTATTGTTCTTCTTAAGTTTTCTTATTATTATTAGTGGGTTTGATCCAGCAAGCCCACTATTGTTCTTCTTAAGTTTTCTTTATTTATTTCTTTATTAGTGGGTTTGATCCAGCAAGACCACTATTGTTCTTCTTAAGTTTACTTTATTAGTGGGTTTGATCCAGCCATGCTGTGGGCTTGCGGAGCAAGCCCACTATTGTTCTTCTTAAGTTTACTTTATTTATTATTCCTTTTCACCCACTTTTTGGCCGAACTACTGCTCCTAGACCGTTTGCGAAGCGCTGTCTCATCTTTTTTTTAAAGCCAAACCATGTTGATACAGGTCATTAAAAAATATATATATATATTTTCCAAATCCATTCAGCCCAGTTCAATGCCTTGCCAGCACTTTTTTTTAAAGCCAAACCATGTTCATATAGGTCATTAAAAAAATAAATAAATAAAGTATTTCACCAATCCATTCAGCCCAGTCCTATACCCAGCTAGCTCCATTTGAACTTAGTCATGTGTACAGTTGTATAGATTATTACATTGAGAAACACACTTACTTACAGATATCATGCATATCCACGCAGCATTACTAATCAAGTTACTCATCGTTGCCCAGCAAGAAGTCCACAATCAATTCAATTGTCTTGCCACGATCTGTGGAGCTTACAGACAACGTTATATTACTATAGGTTCTGTATGCTATTTAAAGCCCACCTAACGCTGAGTCCCTTCTAGACGGTGTGTTGCAATGCATTCTGGGTGCTGTGCTGTGATTCGACGGCTCGTCACCTGACCCACCAAACAACAACTCTCTGGGATGTGGCAAATATCGCGTAAAAACCTTGTTGCCGGAACAACAGGGAAAAGGCAACAGGATAGCAGCACGAAAGATACACAGGATACACACGGAATTTTGATGGACGTCCTTATCAGTCTATGGTCTAACTTATAAACGTGTCGGGTCAACGTCAACGATAAGTAAGTTAGGCTAACGTAAACGTTAGCTATTTGCTGTTGTCATATGCTAGTGCTATATGCTTTAGGCTACGTGATGGCCATTTATCACACTAATTTTAGGTACTACTTTTACGAGGTCTGTAGTTCTGTCAAAATGTATCTTATCGTTGAACAGACTACAAGGTTATCTTCCTTAGACTTCGTAGATGTAGTTACTACAATTTGGAAGCGAATTTCAAAGTGTAAATATGGTTTTAGTGTGTAAACAGACCAACCGCGATTTTGCAATGAAGTTAATGGAGCCTTTTATGTAGGGCTTCTAGGCTACTTTCACGAAGTCTGTAGTTCTGTCAAAATGTATCTTATCTATGAACAGACTACGTGATTATCTTCCTTAGACTTCGTAGATGTAGTTACTACAATTTGGAAGCGAATTTCGAAGTGTAAATATGGTTTTACTGTGTAAACAGACCAACCGCGATTTTGCAATGAAGTGAATATGGAGCCTTTTATGTAGGACTACTAGGGCATAAAAAAAAAATTTCTTGGGTTCCGGTTTCCGACCGACCCTGTCAATTTATGTGCGACCCAAATTTATTTTATGAGCTTGGGGAAGAAATAACACTAAATATATTAAATAAATCCACAAATAAAAGGCGAACTATAATTACATTAATTACCCCTTGCGTTATGTATAGGGATGAGCGTATTCTCTCTTTTACAAAGTAGCCTGTGCACAGCTGTTCACGAAGACGATTGTTTTCGTCACTTATCAAGGCACTCGCAATTTTGTCCAAACACCGCAACTTTTTCGCAAATTTGACCAATCATCGTAGTTTCACCGTGAAATTTCACCTACCACAACAGTCCCTCGCGCAGAATATTGAGCCAGATGGCACACTTACTTCTGCACCTTTTGCATATGACACCAAAGACTGCCCTAACGTGTTCGTTCCTCTACAGTTTTGATGACAATAAATAGAAGGCTAACGTTAATGATCTGCTTACTTGCATCTCTCAACCTGGTGTTGCTAACCTACCTAGGCTATGAAAGTAAGTTAATTAAGGCCTACTTGGTTTACTGATTTTTGAGTAGGCTATGCAACCCATTGGCAAACGTTTACCTGGATATGTCCTTTTAGCTTATGTCATGTTTGCTAGCTTGTGGGCTTAGTTTGAGTAGTGCTACCAAAATCATAGAAATTAATAAAATTGCAAGACATTTACCTCTTCTATGATCCAATAATAATTTCATTCGAGTTGTTTTTTTTAACATTTATTTTAACTAATGACATAGAAGACATTCCCAATTGCATCCACATATCGTAATGCACTATGCAAAAAGTGATTTACACTCGTAGCCGAACACAGTGAGATGCAAGCCTTCCAATCCACTCAGAAATGTACTTAGGCTACTCTCACGTCCTTAAAGGGGCAGGCAGTCAATTAGACGTACACCACCAATGTAATGACATTAAACAGAAGTGTAGTCAAATAGTTTAAATCAATATGAAATTACTAGATACTTACTTGGCTATTAGTAATTATGCAGGCCACAGACTATGAATTATTAAAAAGATATGAACTTAATATGAATTACAAAATATATGAATGTATTGAAACATATGACATGATGCCATCTCTTTAGGTGACTGTCTTTTTTGGACAGTTCTACTATAATGCTTTGTGAATGACCTCAGTCAAAGCATTTTCACAAATAAAGTAGGCCTACTTTGATTTTCTGTAATCTTGTTTGTTTATGTTTCTGTTTACCTTTGATTATCCTTTTTAATAAGCATCAAGATTATCAGTGTGATTTTGGTCTTACTAACCTTAATTGCCCTAAATTTAAACTATTTTTGCAATTTTCACTTCCTCCCGCAATTTCTCCACAAGAAACAGCTAAAATCACCACAACTTCCATCCAGGCATTTTAGGTCGCAACAGTCTCAAAAAACCTCGCGAAATCCTGGTGGGATTGATTTTCTACCTATCCCTTACTGCCACTGAAAAAAAAAAAAAAAAAAAAAAAAAAATTCCCTACCGACCCATGGCCTCAACTGACAACCAACAGGAACCAAACCTTTTTTTTTTTTATGCCTAGGCTACTTTCACGAAGTCTGTAGTTCTGTCAAAATTGATCTTATCTATGAACAGACTACATGGTTATCTTCTTTAGACTTTGTAGATGTAGTTATTACAGTTTGGAAGCGAAATTCGAAGTGCAAATATGGTTTAAATGTGTAAACAAGACGCCTGATGTTTAATATATGTTAATGAATGGGCACAGTATTATTGTGTACAGTAATGGGCTATCAGTAGTATGAACAGTTCATGTGTTATGTGATTTACATAAACTAGTAAACAACAGACATGTTAAAAGCTGGTATTGTGTTTCCTGAATTCTTACATTCAGGCATTCAAATGAAATGTAATTAAATAGCATATATATACTCTATCAGTGTATGATGCTTGCATGAGGGAAACATCCCAAAACAACGGCACCCATATAATTGCTGTTGTTTTGAGAAGTATTTCTCATGCAAGCATCATGCAACAATGCAAAAACAAAGAAACTAGGCCTAATTATATTTTACATTAGTAAAGCAGTACTCTGATGTGCATGCTTTCACAAACTTTTGTGAACAATCTTAGCACTTTAAACATTGACTGTTTTAAAGTGCATGTATAGCAATATAGTATAAAAATAATAATTGTGATCGATCTCATTACAATTTGATAGGGGTTGGGAGGAAGGGGTGGGTTCATGTAGGTGGGCCCTATGACCCCAAAGTATGCCTTGACTGGGCCTCAGGTCAAAGAAGTTTGAGAAATGCTGATGTAGACAACAAAGCAGCAAGGAGGCGTCGTGTGATCATTTAAACAAGTTTTATGACGAGGTCGATGAGGGTGGGAAAAATCGTACATTTCTGTGCAAACTTTGCCCGCACTTCAGTCACATTGTCTTTTAAGAAAATGCAGTCCTTTTTTCGGTTCCAGCAGCCAACAACCTCAGAACTGACCCTTCAGGCCTCTCAGGAGGCGCTGGCCTTTAACCGCAGCCAGAATAGAGTCAGCAGAAATTTGATTGCCTTTAAAAAATCTGACTTCTTAAAAAATCTTAAACTGGCTGCATTACGTGATTATTTCTGAGATTCTGATACGTTTTTAACCATGACCTATACACAGTTCTGGTTTGAAAATGTATCTCTTAAAATAATCACTTTATGCAGTCAGCTTAAGATGGCTTACTAGCAACTAACTAATTACCCTAGCAACAACCTAGAAACCACCCCTGTAATGTCAACCTAGCGACCACCATAGCAACCAGCATAGCAACCATGTTATTTATGCGTTTTAGCTTATTGGATGTTGCGTTAATGCAGACAACTTTTGATCCGTGTGCCCGATTTTCATAAATGAGGTACCGTTGGAATCCTTGGATGAGGCCGAGTTCCGTGCCAATGATCAAACCCACTCTTGCAGTTCCTCGGAACCGCAATTCTAGTTAGTGGGTTTGATCCAGCAAGACGCTGTGGGCTTGCGGAGCAAGCCCACTATTGTTCTTCTTAAGTTTTCTTATTAGTGGGTTTGATCCAGCAAGCCCACTATTGTTCTTCTTAAGTTTACTTTATTAGTGGGTTTGATCCAGCAAGCCCACAGCATGGCAAGCACAGCTTTGCCATGCTGTGGGCTTGCGGAGCAAGCCCACTATTGTTCTTCTTAAGTTTTCTTATTATTATTATTTATTATTCCTGTTCACCCACTTTTTGGCCGAACTACTGCTCCTAGACCGTTTGAGCTATCGACGCGGTTCGAACTCCAAAAATTCAGGCCCGAACCGGTGTAACTTGCTTGTTGATTTCGTGTCGCTGGCCCTTGTCGTTTTCGCGGTATTCCCGTTTTTCTGCGTTTTTTGGGCCCATTGAAATGAATGGCGGAATGTTCAAGGATTCTAATTCGATTGTGACATCACAGCTCTAATTGCTTAAGCTTGCACCTGGAAGAGTTCTAAGCCACCTGGCAGAGCTATAATGGGCTGGGCTGGGCTGTCTGTGTATATGAAGGTGTGTGCATGTAACTTTTGACCCGTATGTCCGATTTTCATAAATGAGGTACCGTTGGAATCCTTGGATAAGGCCGAGTTCCATGTCCCTGATCAAACCCACTCTTGCAGTTCCTCGGAACCGCAATTCTAGTTTATTTATTATTCCTGTTCACCCACTTTTTGGCCGAACTACTGCTCCTAGACTGTTTGAGCTATCGCCGCGGTTCGAACTCCAAAAATTCAGGCCCGAACCGGTGTAACTTGCTTGTTGATTTCGTGTCGCTGGCACTTGTCGTTTTCGCGGTATTCCCGTTTTTCGGCGTTTTTGGGCCCCATTGAAATGAATGGCGGAATGTTCAAGGATTCTAATTCGATTGTGACATCACAGCTCTAATTGCTTAAGCTTGCACCTGGAAGAGTTCTAAGCCACCTGGCAGAGCTCTAATGGGCTGGGCTGGGCTGTCTGTGTATATGAAGGTGTGTGCATGTAACTTTTGACCCGTATGTCCGATTTTCATGAATGAGGTACCGTTGGAATCCTTGAATGAAGCCCAGTTCAATGCCTTGCCAGCACTAAGTGTAAAGGTAATGTAAAAAAAGATGAGACAGCGCAAAGCGCTGTCTCATCTTTTTTTTAAAGCCAAACCATGTTGATACAGGTCATTAAAAAATATATATATATTTTCCAAATCCATTCAGCCCAGTTCAATGCCTTGCCAGCACTAAGTGTAAAGGTCATGTAAAAAAAGAGGAGACAGCGCGAAGCGCTGTCTCCTCTTTTTTTTAAAGCCAAACCATGTTCATATAGGTCATTAAAAAAAAAATAAAATAAAGTATTTCACCAATCCATTCAGCCCAGTCCTATACCCAGCTAGATCCATTTGAACTTAGTCATGCGTACAGTTGTATAGATTATTACATTGAGAAACACACTTTCATACAGATATCATGCATATCCACGCTGCATTACTAATCAAGTTACTCATCGTTGCCCAGCAAGAAGTCCTCAATCAATTCAATTGTCTTGCCACGATCTGTGGAGCTTACAGACAACGTTATAATACTATAGGTGCTGTATGCTATTTAAAGCCGACCTAACGCTGAGTCCTTTCTAGACGGTGTGTTGCAATGCATTCTGGGTGCTGTGCTGTGATTCGACGGCTCGTCACCTGACCCACCAAACAACAACTCTCTGGGATGTGGCAAATATCGCGTAAAAACCTTGTTGCCGGAACAACAGGGAAAAGGCAACAGGATAGCAGCACGAAAGATACACAGGATACACACGGAATTTTGATGGACGTCCTTATCAGTCTATGGTCTAACTTATAAACGTGTCGGGTCAACGTCAACGATAAGTAAGTTAGGCTAACGTAAACGTTAGCTATTTGCTGTTGTCATATGCTAGTGCTATATGCTTTAGGCTACGTGATGGCCATTTATCACACTCATTTTAGGTACTACTTTTACGAGGTCTGTAGGTCTGTCAAAATGTATCTTATCGTTGAACAGACTACAAGGTTATCTTCCTTAGACTTCGTAGATGTAGTTACTACAATTTGGAAGCGAATTTCGAAGTGTAAATATGGTTTTAGTGTGTAAACAGACCAACCGCGATTTTGCAATGAAGTTAATGGAGCCTTTTATGTAGGGCTTCTAGGCTACTTTCACGAAGTCTGTAGTTCTGTCAAAATGTATCTTATCTATGAACAGACTACATGATTATCTTCCTTAGACTTCGTAGATGTAGTTACTACAATTTGGAAGCGAATTTCGACGTGTAAATATGGTTTTAGTGTGTAAACAGACCAACCGCGATTTTGCAATGAAGTGAATATGGAGCCTTTTATGTAGGACTACTAGGCTACTTTCACGAAGTCTGTAGTTCTGTCAAAATTGATCTTATCTATGAACAGACTACATGGTTATCTTCTTTAGACTTTGTAGATGTAGTTATTACAGTTTGGAAGCGAAATTCGAAGTGCAAATATGGTTTAAATGTGTAAACAAGACGCCTGATGTTTAATATATGTTAATGAATGGGCACAGTATTATTGTGTACAGTAATGGGCTATCAGTAGTATGAACAGTTCATGTGTTATGTGATTTACATAAACTAGTAAACAACAGACATGTTAAAAGCTGGTATTGTGTTTCCTGAATTCTTACATTCAGGCATTCAAATGAAATGTAATTAAATAGCATATATATACTCTATCAGTGTATGATGCTTGCATGAGGGAAACATCCCAAAACAACGGCACCCATATAATTGCTGTTGTTTTGAGAAGTATTTCTCATGCAAGCATCATGCAACAATGCAAAAACAAAGAAACTAGTGTAGGCCTAATTATATTTTACATTAGTAAAGCCAGGGGCGTAGCCAGGATTATTTTATAGGGGGGGCCAGCTGGGTCCAGACTTTTTATTGGGGTGGCACTTGGGAATCAAAACTACAATATGAAAACTACTCAAAAAGTTTTGAAGATTAGGATACCCTGTTTTAATAATGGCAATAAATTGTGTAAAGCCAACTGATACACAGGTCCATTCACAGACAACCTGAACAGTTTGTTGTCCACTCCAACACATTTTCCATAAATAGGCCAATGCTATAAAAAGTACATTATGATAATGCACCTTACTTAATCAGTCATATTCAAATGATGTTAACTCAAAGAACAATAATAAATACTACAAATATGGTATGCAGATATTTAATCTTATACTGATGGCAAAACTATATTTCTTTCTGTTATCCACTCCAAGTACTTGGCTGTAAGTAACATGGCTCTGAATCAAGACATTAACCCTTAGAACCCTAGACTGTTTTAAGGGCTTTTTCACTACCTTTAGTTAGAAGCATTTATCCTGGTCATTGTAAGTGCCATACACAAACAAGAACAATGAGCCATGAACAAAGTGAAGGGAAAAAGGTGTTTCTTTGTCGAATAAATTGGGATGCAATGTGAGTCTTGAATTGGATGCCATGTAGGAATTTGCTAGGATCTCAAAACCGGATTATGAACATGCTATGCCATAGAGAAACACATTATAGCGTTGGATTATGAACATGCTTTGCCACCACAACAACACACAAAAACGTGGGGTAAGTAAGTCGAGCTATATGAAGTTATTATTTTGATGTCCCTTCGTCTGTTTTATAACCCAGAAGGATGTACTTGGTATCAAATGATAGCTCTGTGTCTCCTCTTTCATCTGACATGCGTGGCATAGGCTATCTATCCGATCACGGGTTCGTGAGTAGGGCCTAATTCAAACGAGAGTAATGGCTGTGAAGCGTTGGTTTTTGTACATGATGTTATTTTGCAGTCACGTTGTCTGTTTTTATAGCCCAGAAGGATTGATATACTTGGTACCAATGGATAGCCCTGTGCCTCCTCTTTCTTCTGATATGCCATATCTATGCGATCACGGGTTCGCGAGTAGCCTAATTCAAACGAGAGTGTGGGTGCGTAGGTAAACTAAATATGATGCAATTTTATTTAATTTCATGATTTTTTGTATTTTCATACTTGATCGCACAGACAAGTGTTTAGTCTCGTTGGAAAGCCCCACTTCTGCTCTGTCACGCAGTTAAGGTTTCATCTCATTGCAATTACCGGAGCAATGTAACAAAGAACTCAGGCAACGCAGCAGCCTGCCTCTGCCTGACCAGCTATGGCAAGAACCACACGCAGTCAGCAAATTATGTTTTTATAAAGTAGCCTAGGCTAGACACTATTAGCCTACTTTTATTGGAGCCATCCGGAGATATGTGCCTAATATGCTTGCATTTCACCCGAATATTATCAAAATATTTTTGTAACAGAGTTACCGCGGGCATCCGCTTATTTTTGATCAGCCTCACACGTCAATGTCAGAGCCTACCTAACAAGAACAGCCCAACGCAGCTCACTTTGCTATGATTAGTGTCACATTTTAACATTAATGTTCCAAGTCATCATCAACTCACCTGTTGTCACTGAGGTTAAGTAAGTAGTAGTCTACTTTCAAGTGTTTTTAACAGATGACTTGAATTGTCCCCTGCTGCTGCTGCACTAGGCCTACTCACGATTTGATTAGAACCGTAGGCTACACTTCCTTTCAAAGTAGGCTACCGTTGAAAACGGCAGCAATCTTTTTTTTTTACTTTTCACTGAACGGAGCTGGGGGGGCCAGCAGGGTGGCCAAGCTTTGACCAGTGGTGGCCGTGGCCCCCCCTGGCCACCACGTAGCTCCGCCCCTGAGTAAAGCAGTACTCTGATGTGCATGCTTTCACAAACTTTTGTGAACAATCTTAGCACTTTAAACATTGACTGTTTTAAAGTGCATGTATAGCAATATAGTATAAAAATAATAATTGTGATATCATTACAATTTGATAGGGGTTGGGAGGAGGGGGTGGGTTCATGTAGGTGGGCCCTATGACCCCAAAGTATGCCTTGACTGGGCCTCAGGTCAAAGAAGTTTGAGAAATGCTGATGTAGACAACAAAGCAGCAAGGAGGCGTCGTGTGATCATTTAAACAAGTTTTATGACAAGGTCGATGAGGGTGGGAAAAATCGTACATTTCTGTGCAAACTTTGCCCGCACTTCAGTCACATTGTCTTTTAAGAAAATGCAGTCCTTTTTTCGGTTCCAGCAGCCAACAACCTCAGAACTGACCCTTCAGGCCTCTCAGGAGGCGCTGGCCTTTAACCGCAGCCAGAAGAGAGTCAGCAGAAATTTGATTGCCTTTAAAAAATCTGACTTCTTAAAAAATATTAAACTGGCTGCATTACGTGATTATTTCTGAGATTCTGATACGTTTTTAACCATGACCTATACACAGTTCTGGTTTGAAAATGTATCTCTTAAAATAATCACTTTATGCAGTCAGCTTAAGATGGCTTACTAGCAACTAACTAATTACCCTAGCAACAACCTAGAAACCACCCCTGTAATGTCAACCTAGCGACCACCATAGCAACCAGCATAGCAACCATGTTATTTATGCGTTTTAGCTTATTGGATGTTGCGTTAATGCAGACAACTTTTGATCCGTGTGCCCGATTTTCATAAATGAGGTACCGTTGGAATCCTTGGATGAGGCCGAGTTCCGTGCCACTGATCAAACCCACTCTTGCAGTTCCTCGGAACCGCAATTCTAGTTATTATTATTATTATATCTTCCTATAAGCCCACTTTTTGGCCGAACTACTGCTCCTAGACCGTTTGAGCTATCGACGCGGTTCGAACTCCAAAAATTCAGGCCCGAACCGGTGTAACTTGCTTGTTGATTTCGTGTCGCTGGCCCTTGTCGTTTTCGCGGTATTCCCGTTTTTCTGCGTTTTTTGGGCCCATTGAAATGAATGGCGGAATGTTCAGAATTCAAATTTCGATTGTGACATCACAGCTCTAATTGCTTAAGCTTGCACCTGGAAGAGTTCTAAGCCACCTGGCAGAGCTCTAATGGGCTGGACTGGGCTGTCTGTGTATATGAAGGTGTGTGCATGTAACTTTTGACCCGTATGTCCGATTTTCATAAATGAGGTACCGTTGGAATCCTTGGATGAGGCCGAGTTCCATGCCCCTGATCAAACCCACTCTTGCAGTTCCTCGGAACCGCAATTCTAGTTATTATATCTTCCTATAAGCCCACTTTTTGGCCGAACTACTGCTCCTAGACCGTTTGAGCTATCGACGCGGTTCGAACTCCAAAAATTCAGGCCCGAACCGGTGTAACTTGCTTGTTGATTTCGTGTCGCTGGCCCTTGTCGTTTTCGCGGTATTCCCGTTTTTCTGCGTTTTTTGGGCCCATTGAAATGAATGGCGGAATGTTCAGAATTCAAATTTCGATTGTGACATCACAGCTCTAATTGCTTAAGCTTGCACCTGGAAGAGTTCTAAGCCACCTGGCAGAGCTATAATGGGCTGGGCTGGGCTGTCTGTGTATATGAAGGTGTGTGCATGTAACTTTTGACCCGTATGTCCGATTTTCATAAATGAGGTACCGTTGGAATCCTTGGATAAGGCCGAGTTCCATGCCCCTGATCAAACCCACTCTTGCAGTTCCTCGGAACCGCAATTCTAGTTTATTATTCCTTTTCACCCACTTTTTGGCCGAACTACTGCTCCTAGACCGTTTGAGCTATCGACGCGGTTCGAACTCCAAAAATTCAGGCCCGAACCGGTGTAACTTGCTTGTTAATTTCGTGTCGCTGGCCCTTGTCGTTTTCGCGGTATTCCCGTTTTTCGGCGTTTTTGGGCCCCATTGAAATGAATGACGGAATGCTGGGGCTTTATGACATCACAGCACCTCATTACTTGCACCTGGTAGAGCTCTGCTGCTAGAGTTGATTACTTGCACCTGGCAGAGTTCTAAGCCATCTGGCAATGTCTAATGGGCTGGGCTGGGCTGTCTGTGTATATGAAGGTGTGTGCATGTAACTTTTGACCAGTATGTCCGATTTTCATGAATGAGGTACCGTTGGAATCCTTGAATGAAGCCCAGTTCAATGCCTTGCCAGCACTAAGTGTAAAGGTAATGTAAAAAAAGATGAGACAGCGCGAAGCGCTGTCTCATCTTTTTTTTAAAGCCAAACCATGTTGATACAGGTCATTAAAAAAAATATATATATATATTTTCCAAATCCATTCAGCCCAGTTCAATGCCTTGCCAGCACTAAGTGTAAAGGTCATGTAAAAAAAGAGGAGACAGCGCAAACCATGTTCATATAGGTCATTAAAAAAATAAATAAATAAAGTATTTCACCAATCCATTCAGCCCAGTCCTATACCCAGCTAGCTCCATTTGAACTTGGTCATGTGTACAGTTGTATAGATTATTACATTGAGAAACACACTTTCATACAGATATCATGCATATCCACGCAGCATTACTAATCAAGTTACTCATCGTTGCCCAGCAAGAAGTCCACAATCAATTCAATTGTATTGCCACGATCTGTGGAGCTTACAGACAACGTTATATTACTATAGGTTCTGTATGCTATTTAAAGCCGACCTAACGCTGAGTCCCTTCTAGACGGTGTGTTGCAATGCATTCTGGGTGCTGTGCTGTGATTCGACGGCTCGTCACCTGACCCACCAAACAACAACTCTCTGGGATGTGGCAAATATCGCGTAAAAACCTTGTTGCCGGAACAACAGGGAAAAGGCAACAGGATAGCAGCACGAAAGATACACAGGATACACACGGAATTTTGATGGACGTCCTTATCAGTCTATGGTCTAACTTATAAACGTGTCGGGTCAACGTCAACGATAAGTAAGTTAGGCTAACGTAAACGTTAGCTATTTGCTGTTGTCATATGCTAGTGCTATATGCTTTAGGCTACGTGATGGCCATTTATCACACTCATTTTAGGTACTACTTTTACGAGGTCTGTAGTTCTGTCAAAATGTATCTTATCTATGAACAGACTACATGATTATCTTCCTTAGACTTCGTAGATGTAGTTACTACAATTTGGAAGCGAATTTCGAAGTGTAAATATGGTTTTAGTGTGCAAACAGACCAACCGCGATTTTGCAATGAAGTGAATATGGAGCCTTTTATGTAGGACTACTAGGCTACTTTCACGAAGTCTGTAGTTCTGTCAAAATGTATCTTATCTATGAACAGACTACATGATCATCTTCCTTAGACTTCGTAGATGTAGTTACTACAATTTGGAAGCGAATTTCAAAGTGTAAATATGGTTTTAGTGTGCAAACAGACCAACCGCGATTTTGCAATGAAGTGAATATGGAGCCTTTTATGTAGGACTACTAGGCTACTTTCACGAAGTCTGTAGTTCTGTCAAAATGTATCTTATCTATGAACAGACTACATGATCATCTTCTTTAGACTTTGTAGATGTAGTTATTACAGTTTGGAAGCGAAATTCGAAGTGCAAATATGGTTTAAATGTGTAAACAAGATGCCTGATGTTTAATATATGTTAATGAATGAGCACAGTATTATTGTGTACAGTAATGGGCTATCAGTAGTATGTAAACAGTTCATGTGTTATGTGATTTACATAAACTAGTAAACAACAGAAATGTTAAAAGCTGGTATTGTGTTTCCTGAATTCTTACATTCAGGCATTCAAATGAAATGTAATTAAATAGCATATCAATCATGCAACAATGCAAAAACAATGAAACTAGTGTAGGCCTAATTATATTTTACATTAGTAAAGCAGTACTCTGATGTGCATGCTTTCACAAACTTTTGTGAACAATCTTAGCACTTTAAACATTGACTGTTTTGAAGTGCATGTAGGCAATATAGTATAAAAATAATAATAATAATTGTGATATCGTTACAATTTGATGGGGGGGTGGGAGGAGGGGTGGGTTCATGTAGGTGGGCCCTATGACCCCAAAGTATGCCTTGACTGGGCCTCAGGTCAAAGAAGTTTGAGAAAGGCTGATGTAGCCGACAAAGCAGCAAGGAGGCGTCGTGTGATCATTTAAACAAGTTTTAGGACAAGGTCGATGAGGGTGGGAAAAATCGTACATTTCTGTGCAAACTTTGCCCGCACTTCAGTCACATTCAGTCACATTGTCTTTTAAGAAAAGGCAGTCCATTTTTCGGTTCCAGCAGCCAACAACCTCAGAACTGACCCTTCAGGCCTCTCAGGAGGCCTGGCCTTCTAACCTAGTGACCACCATAGCAACCAGCATGATTGCCCTAGCAACCAGCATAGCAACCACTATATTTATGCGTTTTAGCTTATTGGATGTTGCGTTAATGCAGATAACTTTTGATCCGTGTGCCCGATTTTCATAAATGAGGTACCGTTGGAATCCTTGGATGAGGCCGAGTTCCGTGCCCCAGATCAAACCCACTCTTGCAGTTCCTCGGAACCGCAATTCTAGTTAATATTATTATTCCTGTCTCCCTAATTTTTTTCCAGCTCCTGTGCCTAGGCCCTTTGAGACAGAGACACCGTTCCAACTTTAAAACGTCCGGGCAGTAACGGTGTAACTTGCTCAAGAAGATGACGTCAAGTGGGCGTGTCGTTCGTCCGCCATATTGGATTGAATAGAAAGCGAAACTAAATTTTCACAGGTCACAAATTTGGTCCGAACGCCACGAAACTTGACGTACATTATCATTGGACCAAGCCTCACAAAAGTTACTAGAAGGATTTTTGAATTTCGAAAGCGTTTGCCCGTCACAGCCAAACGAAATCGGCGACGAAGCTCCGAAACAGGAAGTCGTCCATATCTCAGGAACACTGTCACATATCGATACCAAATTTTGTATATGAACTGGGGACTCCAGTGTGAGGCTGCATAAGCTAAAAAAAAAAAAAGAAATATTCCAAAAGTTTCCATCATTTGGCAAACCACCCACAGGTATTTGGTAACTCTCACCATTCACCTTTGCACCATTCACCTTCTATCACAACGCCTTCCAAGTATGCTCAATGTCTCTGGGTAGCCACAATGTCTCCAGGCAACCTTGCCCAATCATGAAATCCTTGCTCTGCCATGGGATAGTATGGACTTACGAACTGAAATAGCAAGGAGAACACTAGCTATATATAGCTTACATAATAAAGTTGTTTTCACATTGACGGTATTCAAATAAAAATGTTCCTTATTGTTAAATATCATGATGGGAGAGTATTATTAAAAATGTTACAAGTATGCAAATTCATATGTTTACGGGAAATTAGGTTTTACTGGGTTGTTTTGTTGTAAAGACATGCAAGGCATTCTGGGCCGTAATGAACAGTGGTTGGCAGCACTCCATAGGCTACGTATTAATATGAATAGGTGTTTCTGTAAACCTAGGGACAATAAACAGCTATCTCTGTTACAAAAACGAGCTGGTAATCGCTCATTGAAGAGGGAACTATGATAAAAAGATTGTTTTTCTAAAAGCATGGAGTTGACGAAAGAATAAGCAAGCAATGTCACTTTAATGTTAAATAGCCTAACGCTAGGTTGGCAACGTTGTATTACATTTCACTGAATACGTGTGAGCTTCACAAGTAAGGAAGGTGCAAATATTATGTAATTTATCATGGGAAACCTCCCGGGGCCCGTCGCTACCCCCGCAATGCAATTGCTGGAAAATTCTGTACAGGTCCTTTCTGACTACCGGCGTGCCTTTGACCAGGCCAAGGCTACAGCGCAGACGCTCACAAATTAATTGGGGGTTCAGAGTACATTTGAAAATGTTAGAGCACGGAGAGTGAAGCGAACTATCGATAGATGAGCGCTTAACCGATGCAGAGAAATTCTTCAAAGTGCAGGTATTTAATGCAACTCTGGACATCATAATCAGTCAGCTTTCCCAACGATTTGCAAGTATGCGGGAAACTTGTCATGTGTTTGAGTCTTTACGTCCTATGACCCTTCAACTCGCAGGAATGAACTGCTTGAAAAGGCAAGACGTTTGTCAGACCATTATAGCAGGGACATTGCACCGACATTCCCAACACAACTCCTCTCATTCAGGTCTTGCTTTAAAGAGATTTCACAGAAGTCATCTATTTTTCAACTTGCCAAAATGCTGGTGGTAGATTATGACAGTGTAACATCCACATTCGGGTAAGTGTGTACTGCTCTCATGTTGTTTCTGACATTGCCTGTGACTGTGGCAACAGCTGAGCGATCTTTTTCCAAACTCAAACTTATTAAGGAGCAGCATGGGGCAGGAGAGGCTCAGTGGGTTAGCTATCCTGTCCATTGAAAATACGAGAGCAAGAGCATTAAATATTGGGAACATCGTTAACGATTCAACGAAAGGCTCGTAAGATGGCCTTCTTCTAATGGCCTAATTCACGCATATTGGGGATTGTATGCATATGAATGATTTTATTTGGTTTCTGCACGGTTAAATAAGTTAGGCTACATTAAGTTTTGTTTCTGCGCAGTGCGAGTTTTTAAGCAAGCAACGCTTGCAGTTTCAGCAGAGGGTTGAAGAAGCGCATTGAGCGCATTGAGTGTTCCCATAATTCCATGCGAGTTGATGTTAATGCAGTAATATTAGATTACCATGGCCTGCAGGCTGTTAATAACACGAAGCACTTTAACCCTAAAAGTAGTACCTACTTCTGTTACAGTTTAAGGGAACTTGCATTGTAGGCATAACTAAGGGATGCAATAACACCACCAACAACCAAAACTAGCCTACTCATTGTCAACATGTACATGAAATGTAAATTTTCAAATTAAAATGTTTTCTTTGCAAACGTAGGCATAGGCGTATGGTGACAGATTAATTTAATAATGCTGCTGTGTGAATCACGGTAAGCGTGAATGAAGTGGCCACTTCTTAATGGGACCCACTGTATGGAAGTGGGCTAAGTAAAATAGAGATGTTTTAAATAAGATAAGGTTAATCAGAATTCTACGATATGCCCGCTTGACAACGGCAGAGATAGAACTGGCCTTTGGCCATAGCAACCATCCATTTAGAACGACTGGCCTTCATAGCAACCAAAGATCTGAGCTGTGTTGCAATGTGAGGCAAAGTCAGGGGCGCCTTAATACCACCCGAGGCCCCTGGGCTATATGTTTTTTAAGCCCCCCCCCCAACCGCAAATATTAATTATGATTAAATGATACCCGGCCCGCGATCTGACCCGACACATAGCGTGCGCTTTTGGTTAATAATATGCAGTGTAGCCTATTATTCAGCCTATGTAAAACCTTTACATAAACAGGAACAGAATGCCCTCGAATCACGTCAGCCTACCCATGACATCGCTTATCAAAAAGGCTAGCCTACTGCACAAAAATAAGCGTTGAACTTTTACAACACATGTTGTAGGCTAAGTTAAGATGGGTAGGCTACACATATGGACGTTTAAAAGCTTTTCAAAAGTGCGTGTTTGTCGTGTCGGGGGGTTCCCCAGGAGTTTTTTTTTTAATGCTGTCTACTTAACACACCAGTTTAACGCAGTTTGGGAGGGACAGAAATACTTTTAGCCTATAACAAGCTGGCTCATGTGACGTGAACATGGCTACCTTATGCATTATCACTACACTACATGGAGACATATCTCACGTTAACAAGGGAGACAACGTAACATAGACTATTATATGTGCGAATGGGTTAGCACAAGCTGTTGGTGAACGGAGATGCAGATCACTAATTCATGTCTTTGCGCCACAGCCCATGTTCTGCGTTCACTCCAATGACACAAGTGAAATACATGTTTTTAAAGCCGTTTCATTTCCAGGCTATTTGCTACGATATTTACCTGCTATGCCTTCTGTTTTCATGGACAGTTACAGGAATCCACGTCATTTGTTTATCGTTGCTTCAATCCTACCCACGTTATCTCCAGAGTTTGTATGATAAGTTTGTCAGTCAGTTTCAGCCTCTCCTCTAGCTCATCTACACCCGTTGGAATTTATTACGTTTTGTTACATTTTGTTACACTTTAGAATTGGAGAAGACAAAGGGGGCCTCTGCATGGATGTAAGAGCAGTACGATGTGCTCAATTATTTAGGCTAGCTCCAGAGTATAATGACGCAGCGAATACGGACACGCCGTTTATTATTATTGATTATCATTATTATTATTAGGAGGCCCCTCATTGGTCGAGGCCCCTGGGCTAAAGCCCAGGTAAGCCCCTGCATTAAGGCGCCAGTGGGCAAAGTATAGAAAGGTGATGAAACATACAGAGACAGGTCAAGAAATATAGTGCAGTGTAGACAGTAGTATACAGTTGATTTACAGACGGTGGTTTAGATTAATATGAAGTATTCCTTTATTCTGAGATAGGCTACATAGGCTCTCAAAACAACCCCAGGCTCACAAAACAATCCCAAACAGACATAAGGTCTTTATAGAGCAAATCTATATAGATTATTTGTCAAATAAACCAGTAAAACATAATTTGTGGGATGGAATATATAACATTCACACTCATAGCTCATATTTTTTTAAAATAAATCAGTGAAAAAGTATCCTGACAAACAAGCAGCTTTTTAATGCCTTGGTCATATTTCATAATTTCAATTCCTCTGTAGGTTACCTGATAGCCCAGTTTGAGAGGCGCAAGACGCGTGACATTATTTATTTTTTGCAGCCAATCACTGCTGTCATTTTATTTTATTGATTTGATCTCAGTCATAGAAGCTAAATTCGAAGGCAAGCCAAAGGTAAAATCCAACGAATCGCATTCAACCCGCAAGCCAATAGTTGAATAGCCCTCTCCTAGAGCTTTTGAGATATTGCCACTGCTCCAACATTGAAAGGCACTGTTACAATGCCTGGATCAAGCCAGGTTCAGCATAGCGTATGCCACTGTCCGCTCACGTTGCTGACCGGACCAGGGCAAGCACACTTTCGCAGTTCCCGCCGGAAATGCAGTCTAGTTTATGTGCATCTATTGTCCCATATGCGCAACACAAATAAAATTAACTCTTTCCCGACAGCCCATAGAGAAATCAGTATGTATGTACTGATGACGGAAATGAATAAAAGTATCATTTTTCTTCACTGAAACCCCGCAAAAACGTCTTTGTATGTCAATGAGTGTCTAAGCCAATCAAATAAATGGGTTTTCCTTGGATATGTGTTGAATTTTTGCTATTGGTTAGATTTTATATTTTGTGATTGGTTGTCAAGCGCTGATCGCGATATTTCAATATGGCGAGTAATGACAATCGACCGAGGTTCAGTGGTAGTAATGACATACTGTTCAGCTGTTTTTAAAAGTACATACGCCCATGTTGTCTAGTGATATGAAACTGTGTGGTGTGAGAGGGTAGGGGCCAAATCTGTAGTGTAACTCCGTGTGGGAGGTATCTGAATCTGTTGGGTCATTTTCAGCAACACTGACTCTGTTGGGTCATTTTAACTGTTCATCTGTTTTAACAGTCTAAACTGTGTTAACATGATTATTACACATTGACCAAAAAAAAAAACATGATTATTAACCAAAATAATATGTATGAGATGAAATTGTAAGTTATTTTTTTGATACAAATGTGATATTGCAACTAATTTTGATAATAAAACTATATAATGGTTATTTAGGCTCGTCTGTATACATATTTTCAAAATTAGTTATTTAAAGTTCCTTTCACCCAATTGCTACCAAACTTGGTATTTATTTAGCCAACAGGTAAATGCAACTTTCTGCTATTTCACTTTTTTTTATAACATGCTTTGTTGAAGCTGTAGAGCTTCACAAACTCAAAAAATGTGCCCGGAATATGCAAATTGTATGCTAATTGATGCTAATTAGCATATATAAATAATACATAATTGTCATGTCAAACATATATTTGTGTAGCCTAACTATCTGGCTTCAAGAGAAAATATATGGTTTCTTTGAGATATGCTTAGGTCACCCACAGCAGAATGAAATATCAAAGGAGTAATTTTTGGCCTATTTTGGCCCTGTCGGGAAAGAGTTAATCCACGACTTTACATTTTGCATACCAGTTGTATCTAAACCAACCAAAGCTTGACTAAAACATTGTAAAACCATTGACTTGTTTTAAATTAATTAAGAGACAGCTCCTCCTCGGATCCTGCTGAAAACTGCTGGTTTCATCTCATACACGCACGTAGCCTATTATGAACACACGTTTTTTTTTTTTTTTTTTATGTAGCCAGTAGCCACACCAAAAACAAATGCAGCTATATTTCACAACTTTTGCGGAGTAGGCCTACTGGGAAAGGCTGGCAAGCAAGCTGCTGACAGATATTACAGGTATTATAACTTATACAGATATTTTCTTCCCTAGGCTAGGCCAGCAACACACGGTGGAAAGATGCAAACAGATCAACTTAACATGTAGTATTTCCTCCTGATTGCGAAAACGTTTGTTTTCTTTTTCTGTCAGTCCGTGGTTCCTTCCTTCACAGCAAATTATCAGACGAGTGACAGAAGCACTGCGCATAATTTGACCAGCAGTCTTCGTGTCCATAGTTTGTGAAACCATGATGCCCAGCGCAACTCCAAAAAGGACAAATGAGCGTCCGGCTTAAAGGAATACGCCACCCCTAGGTGAAATTGGGTCTCTCCCCGCAGTCCCTAGAGTTGGATGAGTGAGCCAAAGCGTTTTATAGCCGACCCAGCCATTGTCCTAATCTAGAAACGGCCCGGTTAGCTTTAGCTTAGCGTAGTCGCTGTAATCCGGCGCTGCCAGCTAGCATGTCGTTGCAAAAGTGAATCAAATAACTCAAGATTTTTTATAATTATTTCTCGTAACCTGTACATTCACATCGAGTACAAATATCAATGCAAATTAACACGAAGGGATTTACTAGACCAATTTAGATTTGGAACTATTTTCGGGCATAGCACCGGCAAAGCACCGCTGCCAGGCGCAAAGACATCACGCAGCATCTGTAAACCCTCAACTTCCGGCAATACACCAGCATGACTACCAAGTTCTCTGCTACTAGGCTGACACTGACAGGTGGGCTTTCTCTAAGAGTTCTAATGCCGATGAATATGGAAGATTACACGATAGACGAAGATGATGACTTCGACTACCAAGATCCAAGACCCTACCTTTTCGAACCTGAGTTCACTGAAGAGAAGTTGCGAGCTTTGGATCTGGGAAGAGAGGACGTTGCGACTGGTCAAGGCGAGTCGGATGAGCGAACGAGAGCAAACACGAACAGGTGGTGTGAGTGTGGAGTGTGCCAACCCATGCCGACTGACAGGTAACGGTAAAAGGTAAAGTCGTCATATTGTCAATAGGGTGAAACGGCAGGCTAATGAAGTTATACAATAAAACTGGAAGCGACAATGTGAGTCAGACTGTTTCAGTTATAACGTTAGCAACGTATAACCTAAAGAAGGATAGAAATTATACTTACAGGCATGGATGATGAACACTGTTCTGCCTCTGTACTGAAAATGGATGGGACGGCCGTATCCTTCAGATGTAACAGCATTTTTCTCGTAGCATAGGGCTACTGCATTTTCTCTTTGTAGTCCTCCGGTTTGAAATGCTCCTCGCAAACACGATACTGATTGATTTTATCCACTGGAGTTGTTGCAGGAATGCCGAGGGCAGCAAGCCAAAGATTTCTTCGTTCCACTGGGTTTGGAATTCTGTGAAACATTATGTTCGTGTCCTCTGCTTGTTACCGCAGCCCTTCACACAGCAAGTAGCCATTTTTCCCCAGTAGATGTGAAACCAAAGTCCTTCGGTGAAACTAACTTCAAAATACTAACACTGGTGTATTGCGTGAAGTTGAGGGTTTTCAGATGCTGCGTGATGTCTTTGCGCCTGGCAGCGGTGCTTTGCCGGTGCTATGCCTGAAAATAGTTCCAAATCTAAATTGGTCTAGTAAATCCCTTCGTGTTAATTTGCATTGATATTTGTACTCGATGTGAATGTACAGGTTACGAGAAATAATTATAAAAAATCTTGAGTTATTTGATTCACTTTTGCAACGACATGCTAGCTGGCAGCGCCGGATTACAGCGACTACGCTAAGCTAAAGCTAACCGGGCCGTTTCTAGATTAGGACAATGGCTGGGTCGGCTATAAAACGCTTTGGCTCACTCATCCAACTCTAGGGACTGCGGGGAGAGACCCATTTTCACCTAGGGGTGGCGTATTCCTTTAAGGCAGCGCCGGACAGGGCTTTTAAAATCCATAGGCTATGTCCTGCCTAAATTCAAACGTATGGCCACCCTATCGCTAACTGGCTTACCAACTCTTTCTCCCGCTCATTCTACCACTCACGTAGGCTACCTGCGTATCTCTCAGTCCTCAGCTACACCACGAAAACGTCAGGGATATTTGTACATATTATTACCGTTTTCACACCTTTAACCACACCCGTGAAAAACATCTTCACTTTGCAACCACTACACTTCCTCCAGTAGCCTTATAGTCACTTATACAATTGCGTTTTGAATACACGAAAAACCGAATGGAGACATTTCACTCACTCTCTTGCACTCGCTGGCGGTCCCATACGCAAATGTAATACCTCCCTTTCAAAAATTCAAAACATCCCAGACAATTTAAGACTTTTTTAGGCCTTAAAAACTGAAAGGTGTACTTAAGACTTTTTAAGACTTTTTAAGAGATAGACAAAACCATATGTATATCTATGGACAAAACACTCACATCAAAGTAAGGTGACTTCTTCAGACTTGCGAGTGCTGTCAAATCGATCGTATGCGGTTTGCTCACATAGCCTAGTCGTGTGGTGGTGAAGTGCAGTCATGCTGCTTCCATGAGTGTAGGGTAGGTTCAGGTCTACATCCCGTAGTAGGCCTAGCCTATATTTTAATTTAACGTCTTTAATGGTAAGAGACCGCACAGGGATGGAAAATGAGCATTGTTTAAGATTAAATCACAATGCCACATATGGCAGACACCTTCAGATTTTTGTTTTTGTTTGTTTTTTGTTGGGCCCGTGACATCAGATTTAACAACCGAATAGAGTGATGCCTGCGAGATGCCTTACAGTGACAAATGTTTTTCTTCAAATTACTAACTATATACTCACTTGTTGCAGATCCAGACCCCCTTGAGTGACTGATAAAAGAGGATGTGACCCAAATTCAGAGCTTTCAAACACCTTGAAAGGAGAGAAGAGACAGGAATTACTGTCAGCAGACTGTGCCACTGTGTCACTAATAATATTATAACTATTGCATCATCGTACCAAATATGCATACATGGCCTTTCAAATACGCAACTACACTGATTCTGAAATACTGCATGGACAAGCTAGCCTCGTGAGACCATCCTGATCTTGCGAGCTTCAGGGTTTCACTCGCAGATCAGTCTGGATACTTTCCGTTAAAGAAAATTTGGAGCAGTTCACCAAACGAACGTCCAATCAGCGTTGGCTTTGAGGCGGGTTGAGGTGTGACGCAACGAACAACATGACGGCATCCACAGAGATGAGCATAGCTATCGCGCAAGTTTTATTCAAATTAGAAAGTATTCCTGGGTAAACTGTGAAGCTATGAGTCTCAGCCATGCAGCTGGGAGGAATGAACGACACAGACATCCTCCACGGCTGATTCCAGTTCATAATGGAGGAATATACTATCTTCAGAAGTGTAGGGCCTACCGTGAAAACTTGATGGGAATTGTCGTTGATTAGGTTCATAAATGGTAAGTTAAAACATCTTAACGTTTGTCACGTTACCTAACTTAATTGTATGTTAAACGGCATTAGAAGAATAGGCCTACTTTGTTCATCTAATTGGTTGATTTGGCCCGTCGATAACCAACAAAGGTGGTGATAGACAGATGGTTTATCCAATCAGCTAACCAGTATGTCCGCCCCTTCCCAAAAGTTCTTCAATGAAAAGTTCCCAGATGGATATGCGGAGCAAATCCATCTGGCGGAGTCAGGTTATGGACAAGCCACTTGATAGAACAGCTTTATGCAACAATATTCATATGCATAGGGACCTGACTTTCACACACAGAAGATTTACAGGTGCATATCAAAAAATTTGAATTTTTTGGGAAAAGTTCATTTTTTTCTGTCAGTAATCAATCAGTCAGTCAGTAATCAGAATCTCAAAATATTAGAATGAAGAGACTATACAGAATTGTCGGTTTCCTGAGCCTTTAATCTCTCAGTTTGGTTCAGTAAACACTACCACAAGCACGGGAAAGACTTGACAGTTGTCCAGAAGACACTCATTGACACCCTCCACAAGCAGAAGGTCATTGCTGAAAGGGCAGGCTGTTCACAGAGTGTTGTATCAAAACATGTTAATGGAATGTTGACAGGAAGGGTAAATTGTAGTAGGAAAAGGTGCACAAGCAACAGGGATGACCACAGCTTTGAGAGGATTGCCATGCAAAGCAGATACAAGAACTTGGGGGAACTGAGGCTGGAGTCAGTGCACCAAGAGCTACTACACACAGACATGTCCAGGAAATGAGATACAAGTGTTACATTCCTAGTATCAAGCTACTCCTGAACCAGAGACAGTGTTAGAAGCATCTTGCCTGGGCTAAGGATAAAAAGAACTGGACCATTGCTCAGTGGTCCAATGTCCTCTTTTCAGATGAAAATAAATTTTGCATTTCATTTGGAAATCAAGGCCAATCAAGGTCCCAAGAGTCTGGAGGAAGAGTGGAGAGGCACATACTCTAAATTGCTTGAAGTCCAGTGTGAAGTTTCCGCAGTCAGTTATGATTTGGGGTACCAAGTTATCTGCTGATGTTGGTCAACTGTGTTATATCAAGTCCAGAGTCAATGCAGCCGTTTACCAGGGAATGTTAGAGCACGTCATGCTTCCATCTGCTGGCAAGCTTTATGGAGATGCCAATTTCCTTTTCCAGCAGGACTTGGCACCTGCCCACAGTGTCCAAACTACTAGTAACTGGTTTGCTCACCATGGTATTACTGTGCTTGATTGACCAGCCAACTTGCCTGACCTGAGCCCCATAGAGAATCTATTTGCAAAAGGAGCCCAAAAAGTATTGAGTGCATAAATTAACTAGTTAGTCAGATTAGTTAATTTCTTTTGATTTACATGAGTTGTAAGCGTAATCATGAAGATTAAAATGAAAAGCGCTTAAAATATTTCACTTTATGTGTAATGCATCTAGGATATATGAAAGATTCACATTTTAAAACAAATTAAACTTTGAAACTTTTCAAAAATATTTATATATTTGAGATGCACCTGTATATGTGTGCTTTATCACTGTGTACCGGTACAGGTGGGAGCCTGGTAAATCTGGTACAGTTAAAAACATGATTTAAGTTTCACAGAACTCACATGCTAGCTCAGAGAAAATGGAGGAGGTGATTCATTTGCATTAATCTTTTTTTTTTTTAGTTTAGTGTTTATTGGATCATAAGAGCACATTTAGTTGTACCTTGAAAGGTAGGTAGGTATGCATAATGAATAAAGACATTAAAAATACAATATAATGTATATCCAGTAACATTATATAATACAATAACATCCTGTAAATCGTACCCCTGTCCCCAAACAGTTCTCTTGTATCATCTCTTTGATTTTTATGAATACAAGAATAGGACCCCTAACGTTACTCTGTTCATTGCTTGAGAGTGTGGGAATTGAGAGTGTGGGAATGTGATAGTGAATGCAATGTATGTAGAGCATAGATACATTACAATCACTAACATGGACAAACCTGGGTAAATCCGTGTACCTGATTTCCAGCAAGAAGCACTCCAGGTGTTGGGCTTGGTCTATATGGAATAGTAGCTCCTTTTGGGGGGGACTGGAAGACAAACACAAATCGAGAGATGAGCATAAAGAAAAAAAGTAGTGTATATGCAATGTTCTAGTGTATCTCTTAATTGGTCCCAGATTTCTCCTTTAATAGAATCATTTTGGTAACACTTCATTTTAGCAAACACATTTTAGCCATTAATACATAACTAATAATGTGTCAGGCCTGTATTAAGTGTCATTACACATTTATTAGGTCTTTATTCAACAACTTCTTATTCTTACTCAATAGGTGAATTATTCTTCGTAAATCCTGAATAAACAACTAGTTGGTCTTAATCTAAAGTTATTAATACGTAGTATGGATCAAAATAGAACAGATTTCTAATACATTGTCTTGTATAATATGTTATTGTTCTGTCACTATAAGTCATATATTCAACACAGTGAATTAGGAGTCTATAAACTCTCTATTTTGATCCATACTACATAATAATAACCTTACATCAAGATTGTTCAGTTACATTGTGTTCCTTAAACGTCTGTATATAAATTCATATAATCACAACAAATACTAAGAACATACTAAGGCTAACCGCTCAATTCACACCAAAGATTCGCAGTGTTGGGGAGTAACGGAATACATGTAGGCCTACCGGCGTTACGTATTCAGAATACAAATTATGAGTAACTGTATTCCGATACAGTTACAAGTTAAATAGTTGGTATTTAGAATACAGTTACATTGTTGAAATCAATGGATTACATGACAATACTTCTGTTTCATAAGTTTGTTCACTCTCTAAATAAATTAAAGCAACTCCATTTCCCAGAAGCTCCTGAAAGCAATCTATGATGAAATTGTTTACATGTTTAAATCCAAGCCCCGCCGCCTTGCACTAGCCTCAAAACGCAGCCAGCGTGCATTATGGACGCGTCATCGGAGACCCTGAAATGACTGTTTGCACAGCAAATTAGAAGTAAAGTAAGTGGAGGTAACTTCTGTTCCTCACTGATCGTTGTTTCTGATGTCTGTTCAAAGGATATTTTCCCAAGTATTAAAGTGGAAATGAAGCAGTGAGAACTGTGACCATTTTTTGGTTGCTTTTTCATTTTTGAAGATACATGGATTTTCATTAAAGGGACACCAGGCAAGCCTGATGCTTTTTCTCTACGAAACTCCCCCTCGCTCGGTCTGAAGCTCTTTTCCTTTTCTTTGCATCTTCTGTCAAGGGTTTTCGCTGCTTGTTCGCCGGCTCTGCCATTATACACACATTTGCAACAATCGCTAGCGTTTCGTTAGCCTCCCTCTGTGCTGTGGATGCAGGATGGAAACTGAAACTGCTTCTATCGCCGGGTACGATACACTGAACTTGCAAGTGGGATATTCTTCCTACAGGCAGTAGGGGCGGGCGAGAGAGTCTTCATTCGCCCTGTAATGAGTCATTTAACCATATACGGACTTACGAAGATGAGTAATTAACACGAAAACGTTGCCTGGTGTCCCTTTAAACCTGAAATTCAAGTAGTTTCACTGGAAAATGACATGTCAATAACGACTTTCGCCACTGGGGCGCGGACATGTTTTAAAAATGCAGGCGCTACGTCATCAGAATGGTTAGCGTTTGTTCGTGGATGTTTTATCCATTAGCGGACGTTCACATTATTTCAATATGCCTACGCAAATTCTGTTTATGTTTGTTTTTGTGTTTGTACAAGAACAAGGGCCGCTGTAATGTAGCCCGTAGGCCTATCAGAGACAGTACTTAATTAGATTTAACTTCAGTCGCAATGTGTTTGGATGTTCTCGCACAACTTGTGGATTACCGCGACCTGAAAATGCAGTTGCATCGTTGATGAATTGGTGAATAAACTCGGGGGAGCGAACTTCTCATGTGTGAGTAAGAGGTTTCTTTTTGTGATTGATTAGTATCAATGATTGCATTTGTTTCACTCAAGTAGTAGTGGAAACTATTTACAGAGACTTGCGAACCTGGTGAGAACCTGTTGTGGGTACGCTAGCCTACGTCTGACTTGTGTAGCTTCTAGGCTAGTACTCTGCAGTAGCCTAGGTCTGTGATTGTGACAGGCATGGTTTTGTGGGTAGACGTTGTTTATGGACTGTAAGGCGTCTGAGTTTTATTTGTTTATGTAAGCTAACATAAAATAACATGCTGTTCAATTTAAGTAAATAAATGCACGGATGTGCCGGTTGTAGCAACCATAGATTTTAGGGTTCATGCTAGTTACAGTATGTGCTTGTTATGTTATGCTATGCTAGTACTGTATCGCAGCTTCTACCATGATAATACATTGCAGAACAACTGAGTATGGGTGTAAAAATTAGTGTAGTCTCAGGTGATCAGTGTAGTCCCCTAGCCTACCCCCTCTGCACAACCTATCAAGAGTGTGTTAGTTGGTTAACTGCTGTTTATTGGGCGTTCCAGTGTTTCGGCTCGGATGTCCCTCAGCGACCGCATTGCAACCTCCAACGTCTCGCTTTAATGACAGCATTTGGTACGTAGGATTGGACGTGATATATCTGTTATTTTGGATGAGATGTCCCAGGTTCATTTCCTGGCAGCAGACACTCTCCATGTGTGCCATGTCAGTGAACATAGGGACACAACCCCCACATAAGCACCACCGATTGTTTTCTGTGCGCTCAGATACACCTCTCTCTCTCGATCATCTATTTCTCCTCCATAGTCAGGCTCTGGGGGCACTAAAACTCCCACTGCACTTACTGGCTCAAAAGCATAGGCAATTGGATGCCTGTCCTCATTGGTGGGTCTATCCCATTCGTCCATATCCATTTTGTTGAGGCAGTAAGCTAACTGTGAGGCTATGACAGTCGCTGGTAGACAGTAAAAGCCGCTATGTAAACAGCATAGAATGTTGTACCAACCATTCTTGTGATGTCATCATTTTCTGAAAACAAAGATGGCGGTGCACAGCTGAAATTAATGCAACTTGTTTGTGCTTTATTCTGAATAACGGGTCATATTTCTGACTTTATTTGTATTTAAGGTATATTTAAATATTTAACTAGTGCTATAGACATCTGTTTTATTTGACTGCTTCATTTCCACTTTAATAGCTCAGGCTACTTCGGCCAATCGGTTACACAGTTTGCTAAGTAATAGGCCTAAGCAAAGCCTAGTTCAGACCTACAATAAAACCAATCTCTAAAATAGGCACTGCATTCTATGTTTTTTATTCTAACTTAAAATAGCTTTATGGATTATTATTTTTTCTAATTAGATCTACATTTACATTTTAAAATGAATTATATGGTGCAGCCTCTGAAGAATTATTCTTGTTCCTGTTTAGTAGGCCTAAGCCTACACTTATAAAATGCAATTCAATGCAGGAGTAATCTAAGTATTCAGAATACGTTACTCAGATTGAGTAACGTAACGGAATACGTTACAGATTACATTTTTGGGCATGTATTCTGTAACGGAATACGTTTTGAAAGTAACCCTCCCAACACTGAAGATTCGCAACGAGATGAGCTGCAACATTCTATAAACCAGCAACTTGCTGCAGCATTCTAAAACCTTGCAACTGCGACTAGACATGGTGAATGTTTTGCGATGGCTTGCAACAACTGGCAACGACGTGCAACATTTAATTCACACCGCTGCAACTCCTTTCTGCAATGGTTTCGTCTCACCACTTTGCTGTGAAATGGGCTTTAGAGTCCACATCAACGGGGCCTAACCATTTGTCAGCAGAGCCTATACTACCGCAACAACTTGCTGCGTTAGCCTCAAAATGTATTATTAGGGGTCCGAGCAGCGTAGCTGCAGGACCCCTATTGTTTCTGTACCGTTCATTTTTCGCCAAAATTCTGTAAAAGTCATACTGCAGCCTAAACAGTAACTCCCCGTTCGAAGTTCGAATCCCCGTTAAAGCTTTAGGGTTAAGCTGCACATGCTATTGGTTATTGAAGATTCACACCTTTGAACAGCACCTGAATGACATCAGGCAATCAACATTCACACTCATTAGTTGCCAAGAATCAGAATGCCGAGAGACATGGGCAACATCCGGCCCGTGGGCTTTCCCTGACCGGCCTGCGTAAGGTCTGTGAAAAAACAATAGTCAAGAGCCTAGCATAGAGATAATGCACGCAAATCAATATCGTTGCTTTTATTTTGAAAGCGACTGCTATTTGTACGCCCATAAATTTGTGCGTGGATGCATACGACGACGTAAACACCCCCACTGATGTGCTGGTGAATAGAATTTATGCTTCTGCGTCGACACAATGCAGTTGCCTTTACGTCGGTGTAAACCTTTCAAAGTTTTGTGTCTCTTGTGTCTGCATCGCTCACCACCGCAAAGGTTGTTAGAATGTCGAACTCCTACTGCTGCTCGTTGGCGATACGAAGTGTTAATTTCAAAACGTTACTGGCAGAGACAGTTTACAATCGGATAACCCCGTCATTGTAACCAAAATATGTCTGAGTTTATTTGCAAAGCTTATGTTAGCGAACTAGTATGATGCTACTACCCACAGGTTGCTTGAAGCAGCCGGCTCAACACACAGGGCGAGTTGACCAATCACAGTTTTGTACATAAAGTTAAAGCAAAAACATAGCCTACATTTTAAAAATAGTTTTCTTTGTGCATGTTGATTAACTAATGACAGCCTACAGTCTGCTCCACATTTTCAGTCTAATTCTGCAAAGAGTTAATTTAATGATGGCAATGATTTAATGATGAAATATTGCTGAGTGTTGATGAAATGGGAAATGGTGGCACAGGGTTATGGTTGTACTGACTCCTTCACATTTTCATAACCTAGCCTAATTATATAGATATTGTAGTACTTTTTTATATCAGTCTTTGAAAACTGAAAAAAAAAAATTCAATGTCAAAACATCATTTTCGAGAATGAGGATTAAATAGCCTACTGGACATAGATTAAATATTGCTGTTTTTCCTTTGTCACATTTTCATCTGTTCTTACGAGTAGTAAACAAAACCATATGATTTACTTAATGTTATACAAGAACAGAATAGAATTGAACAGAATTGAGTTCAGACTTAAGTTCGGTATTTTGGGTCCGGCCCTCCTCAACAGTCCTAGTTCGTCATGTGGCCCCTTGGGGAAATTAGTTGCCCACCCCTGGTCTATGGCATTTAGGGGAACTTCTTTGTTTACTATTTTTCCTTCATCATTAACTCTATCATATTTATATTTCATCCATTAGTGTTCTTCTCTACAAATGTCTAATTGCCCCAGAATTTCAAAAAGTTTTCAGGTGTACTCTTTCAGGAAAGCCCTTCATTTTATTGTCAAATGTATGCTTGGAGTTTTTCTTGTGTGTTTACCAACTAACATTTTCACCATGTGAATCTCACTGCCCAGTGTGTATGATTGTCAGTGGCTCAGTGGGAAAATGCCTTGTACTGACATCAGGCAATCAACATTCACACTCATCAGTTGCCAAGAATCAGAATGCAGACACTCTATGACATTTAGGGGAACTTCATTGTTTACTATTTTTCCTTAATCATTACGTCTATCCATTAGTGTTCATCTCTACTAATGTCTAATTGCCCCAGAATTTCAAAAAGTCTTCAGGTGTACTCTTTTAGGAAAGCCCTTCATTTTATTGTCAAATGTATGCTTGGAGTTTTTCTTGTTGTGTGTTTACACATTTTGTGTTCATGTGACTGGCCAACATGTAGGATTGACAGTGGCTCAGTAGGATAATGCCTTGTACTGGTGATCCTTAGGTTGAGAGTTCAAATCCCACTTGAAGCGTTAGTGTTCGAATGCTGTTGGGTTGTGGAGGTTAGCATACTAGAATATAATGTTGTTGGGTTGTGGAGGTTAGCACACTATAACATTACAGCTACCTGTCAATATGGACTTTTACTGTAGTGCAAGGCAAGTATAACTGTATAATTATAGGCTGTTTATCTTATTGACTCCAACACAGAACCCACCCCCCGTTGGTGAAAAGACTCCCTAAGTTTTTATATATATATATAATTATTTTTATTATATTGTTTCTCATTTTCGAATGTACCACGCCCAGTTTACCGTCTGGAAAACCCTGTAGCTCCGGAGCAGGGGCTCAGACCAGGATAAATTGTTTGCTCGCCCCCTCAGTTCACTCTTTTGTTCATCTCAACCCAGCACTCCAGTGTGTCCTGCTTTGTGTGCGTCTTTGAGTTAACATAAGTCATCACTTTAATGACCCTCACTATGACTTTTGTGATGTTTATCAGTTTGTAGAGTAGCTCTGCCATCATGTGTAAAGTTAAGGTCTTTGTTTGTTGGTTTGGTGTGTTGGAGTCCCATGTGAGAGATGATTAGATGATGTTGGTTGACTTGGGATGTCAAGTATTGTTTAGTTGTATCTTATATAGCCATATGATTTCAGTTTATTGTTGTGAGTTGGGATCTATACTGATTTACCCCATTTCACTGATTACTCCATTTTCTGTTTGTTTCCTCTTTGATGCAGCACACATACAAGTAAAGAACAAAAGAACAGATGAATTGAAACTCAAATAAAGTTCACTTGTGTTGCACCGAAACCTGCCATCTCTGTGTCATCACTCCATACCATTGAGCCTTCTGACCGAGGCTCTGCCTGCTCGCCACACACTCACTCTACCTCAACCCACATCGCCCCCTACAGTTCCTTCAGTTGGGTTGTGGAGGTTAGCATACTAGAATAGAATACTGTTAGAATGCTGTTGGGTTGTGGAGGTTAGCACACTATAACGTTACAGCTACTAGTCAGGACTTGTCGTGCAAGGCAAGTATGACTGTATAAGCTGTTCATCTTATTGACTCCAACACAGAACCCACCCCCACCCCCCATCACCTACCACCACAAATACAATTAAATTCTGTGGGAAACACTGCCTACCCTCCATCTTATCCACGACAAATGCATAGTCCTGTAGAATAGAGTATTGTTAGAATAATATTGGGTTGTAGAGATTAGCACACTAGAATAGATTATTGTTAGAATACTATTGGGTTGTGGAGATTACCACACTAGAGTAGAGCACTGTTAGAATACTGTTGGGTTGTGGAGGTAAGCACACTAGAATGTTACAGCACAGGGTAATCATAATTTTATGGATCAAATTTATTCCAATCCAACTCAAAAGTTTTTAACAACAAAAAGGTTTTATCCAGATCAAAACCAAGAATAGATTATGTGATCTAATCCAATTCCAGGATCCTTGTTTCCCTTTGAACAACCCATTTTCAAGATTTGAAATCCGATTGCCGAAATCCGGTAATTGAAATCCGATAACCGAAATCCAATCACGTTTTTTGGGCCCAAAAAATTGGGCCCAAAAAATCAAAGCGTATGTAAGCTAAAAAGCTATGCTACCTCATGTTCATTTTGCTCGGACCCCGTTAAATCACTGCTTGCGGTTATATTTATTATTATTATTAGGGCCGAGCACCGAAGGGTGAAAGGCCCTATTGTTTTTGTAAGGATTATTATTATTAGGGCCCGAGCACCGAAGGGCGCAAGGCCCTATTGTTTTTGTAAGGATTATTTTTTTTTTTTTCACTATTCTTAGGGCCCGAGCACCGAAGGGCGCAAGGCCCTATTGTTTTTGTAAGGATTATTAGGGCCCGAGCACCGAAGGGCGCAAGGCCCTATTGTTTTTGTAAGGATTATTATTATTATTATTATTATTAGGGCCCGAGCACCGAAGGGCGCAAGGCCCTATTGTTTTTGTAAGGATTATTATTATTATTATTATATTAACTTTGTCTCAGAGCGTTTTCCTTTTTTGAGGTGGTTAACATGGTCGAAAACTCTTGAAATTTGGCACACATATCAGGTGTCACGCAAAGCAGTTAGGTACAAGAGCTTGGCCCTGGGCGTGGCCCAGGGACTCAGTAGCGCCCCCTTAGGTGATTGAGGCAGTGGTTGGCACATACTTTCAGCTAGCGGCATTAAATTCGGTAGGTGTGTGTATCTCCCCAAGATGAACAACTTTCGTATGTACAATGCATTAGCCACGCCCAACAGGAAGTGAGGTATTTGGGATTTTGTGCGGACTAAAATGTGATGAATTGTGATGCCAGAAGACGTTCTTCCCATCGGTGAAAACGCATGAAATTTGGCACACACGTCAAGAGGTACCATGAATACACAGGGGAAAAGCCTTGGCACTGGGCTTGGCCCAGGAACTCCATAGCGCCCCCTTATGTCACTGTGACTTGTGGTTGGCATATAGTTTTAGATACACACACCAAATTTGGTAGGTGTATGTAACTCCCAAAAACAAACAACTTTTGTATTAACATGCCATTAGCCACGCCCACAGGAAGTGAGGTAATTGAGATTTTGTGCGTTGTGGACATGATCAATTTTAACGTACTCCTCCTAGACGGTTGATCCAATTCATGTCAAAGTTGGTATACATGACGCCGAGATGTTCCTGATGATAAATTGTGAAGCATTTTTTTGATATGTTGTAATTTGACAAAATGGCGAAATTATTAATTTTAATACCCTTCCACATAAACAATAAATGTGTCATAATTAACCATGCATGGCTTGAAATGTTTTAAATTTCACAGGTCATGGAAGACCATGTTAATGATAATATTCACATGCCCATAATGCATGTTTGGCATAGCGCCACCAACTGGCAACAGAAAGAATGACAATTATACTGATGTCATATGATCAATTTGAACATACTCCTCCTAGACGGTTTGTCAGATTCATTTGAAATTTTGTCAAACATTATGCCAAGATGTCGCTGATGTTAAATTGTGAAGGTATTTTTGAATGTTGTAATATATTTGATATGATTTTAATATCTCACCACATAAACAGGAAATGTGTCATAAATCACAGTGCATTGAATGAGTGGTCTGAAACTTCTCAGGTTAATAGATATCATGATTATGATGATATCCAGACACCAAATGGGCCTGCCTGGCATAGCGCCACCACCTGGCCAAGCAGGAAATGTGCCAGAAATGGAAAATGCCTTAAGTGATTGATCTGAAACTTTATAAAATATTGGATATCATTATTGTGATGATATTCACATGCGTAATTCACAGGCCTAGCATAGCGCCACCTTCTGGCCAAGCAGGAAATGTGCCAGAAATGCTCTATGCTTTGAATAAATGGTCTGAAACTTCTCAGGTTAATAGATATTATGATTATGATGATATCCAGACACCCAATGGGCCTGCCTGGCATAGCGCCACCACCTGGTCAAGCAGGAAATGTGCCAGAAATGGACAATGCCTTAAGTGATTGATCTGAAAGTGTACAAACATTTTGGATATCATTATTGTGATGATATTCACATGTGTAATTTCAATGCCTAACATAGCGCCACCATCTGGCCAACCAAAAAGTGTATCAGAAATGTTCTTTGCTTAAAATGAATGGTCTGAAATTTCTCAGGTTAATATATATTATGATTATGATGACACCAAATGGGCCTGCCTTGCATTACGCCCCCACCTGGCCAAGCGAGTAAATGTGGCAGAAAATAAAATACAAAAGCAAATAGCCCACGCATCAAATATGTACATTTCACAAACACACCACGTCGGTGCTTTGTTGGATTCCGACATGTCACGGGTTGCGGCCCGCAGGTGCTCGGGCCCTTCATTGCCGCTTGCGGCTATATTTAGGGCCCGAGCACCCGAAGGGCGCAAGGCCCTATTGTTTTTGTAAGGATTATTATTAGGGCCCGAGCACCCGAAGGGCGCAAGGCCCTATTGTTTTTGTAAGGATTATTATTATTATTATTGTTATTTCACTTTTTTGCTTTCCTGTTTTTGAGGTGGTTAACATGGTCGAAACCTCTTGAAATTTGGCACACACGTCAGGTGTCATGCATCGCAGTTAGGTACAAGAGCTTGACCCCGGGCGTGGCCCAGGGACTCGCTAGCGCCTCCTTAGGTGACTGATCTCGTGGTTGGCAAATATTTTGAGGTGGTTAACATAGTCGAAAACGCATGAAATTTAGCACACACATCAAGTGGTACAGTGAATAGACAGGGATAAAAGCTTGGCACCGGGCGTTGCCCAGGAACTCCATAGCGCCCCCTTACGTCACAGTGACTTGTGGTTGGCATATAGTTTTAGATACACACACCAAATTTGGTGGGTGTATGTAACTCCCAAAAACAAACAACTTTTGTATTAACATGCCATTAGCCACGCCCACAGGAAGTGAGGTAATTGAGATTTTGTGCGTTGTGGACATGATAAATTTTAACGTACTCCTCCTAGACGGTTGATCCGATTCATGTCAAAGTTGGTATACATGATGCCGAGATGTTCCTGATTATAAATTGTGAAGGTTTTTTTTGATATGTTGTAATTTGACGAAATGGCGAAATTATTAATTTTAATACCCTTCCACATAAACAATAAATGTGTCATAATTCACCATGCATGGCTTGAAATGTTTTAAATTTCACAGGTCATTGAAGGCCATGTTAATGATAATATTCACATGCCCATAATGCATGTTTGGCATAGCGCCACCAACTGGCAACAGAAAGAATGACAATTATACTGATGCCATATGATCAATTTGAACATACTCCTCCTAGACGGTTTGTCAGATTCATTTGAAATTTGGCAAACATTATGCCAAGATGTCGCTGACGTTAAAATGTGAGGGGATTTTTGATATGTAATATATTTGATATGATTTTAATATCTCACCACATAAACAGGAAATGTGTCATAAATCACAGTGCATTGAATGAATGGTCTGAAACTTCTCAGTTTAATAGATATCATGATTATGATGATATCCAGACACCCAACGGGCCTGCCTGGCATAGCGCCACCACCTGGCCAAGTAGGAAATGTGCCAGAAATGGACAATGCCTTAAGTGATTGATCTGAAACTTTATAAAATATTGGATATCATTATTGTGATGATATTCACATGCGTAATTCACAGGCCTAGCATAGCGCCACCTTCTGGCCAAGCAGGAAATGTGCCAGAAATGCTCTATGCTTTGAATAAATGGTCTGAAACTTCTCAGGCTAATAGATATTATGATTATGATGATATCCATACACCCAATGGGCCTGCCTGGCATAGCGCCACCACCTGGTCAAGCAGGAAATGTGCCAGAAATGGACAATGCCTTAAGTGATTGATCTGAAAGTTTACACACATTTTGGATATCATTATTGTGATGATATTCACATGTGTAATTTCAATGCCTAACATAGCGCCACCATCTGGCCAACCAAAAAGTGTATCAGAAATGTTCTTTGCTTAAAATGAATGGTCTGAAATTTCTCAGGTTAATATATATTATGATTATGATGACACCCAATGGGCCTGCCTTGCATTACGCCCCCACCTGGCCAAGCGAGTAAATGTGGCAGAAAATAAAATACAAAAACAAATAGCACACATCAAATATTTCACAAACGCACCACGTCGGTGCTTTGTTGGATTCCGACATGTCACGGCTTGCGGCCCGCAGGTGCTCGGGCCCGCCATTGCCGCTTGCGGCTATATTTATTGTTATTATTATTATTATTTTCTTTATTATTGTGTTAAATATGAGGAGAATTAGTCGCTTCACTTAGAGAAAAAAAGGTTATGATAATAATAATAAGATTTATTTGTATAGCACCTTTCAAACACAGAATGCAGCTCAAAGTGGGCCCGTAACAGATTGAGGAATAGAGCTCATAGTCCTCCACTGCCTAGCATTCTCCTAGCCAATGTCCAGTCTCTTGTGAACAAGATGGATGAACTAAGAGCGAGGATACAGTTTCAAAGAGACATCAGGGACTGTAACATTCTATGCTTTACTGAGACATGGCTAACTGAACTTGTACCGGACAGTGCCATCACTCCGGTGGAGTTTTTCTCTGCTGCTCGCTCTGACAGGACTGAGGAATCTGGAAAATCGAAAGGTGGCGGTGTTTGCATCATGACGAACAGCAAGTGGTGTGATCCTAGAAATGTCACCGTTCTCTCAAAGTCCTGCTCGCCTCATCTAGAACATCTAGCGATCGTCTGTCGACCCTTCTACCTGCCCCGTGAGTTTACTTCGGTAATATTCAACGCTGTCTACATTCCTCCACAAGCCAACACAGATGCTGCGGTTTCAGAATTGCAAGAAGTGTTAAATAGACAACAACACACGCACCCTGAAGCTGCGCTTATTGTGGCCGGTGATTTCAATCAAGTACATCTTAACCGGGCCATGCCTGAATTTATTCAACACATTCACTTCCCTACACGTGGTGACAACACACTGGATCACTGCTACACACGGTTCAAGAACAGTTACAAAGCGTAAGTCTCTACCGGCTTTCGGAAAATCAGATCATGCCGCTGTTTTCCTACTGCCTATGTACAAACAGAGAAGTCGGACGGACCCCCCAGTGACGAAGGAGGTCAAGCGCTGGACTGACCAATCGGAAGCCAGGCTACAGGACGCCCTTAGCAACGTTGACTGGGAGATGTTCAAGACGAACTCTGCTGACATCAATGAGTTTACGGAAGTATCATTGAGTTACATCAATATGCTAACTGATTCCATCATCCCAACTGTAAAGATCCGAAGCTTCCCGAACCAGAAGCCATGGGTGGATAGAGAAGTGAGAACGGCATTAAAGACACGCACCATGACTTATAATGCTGGGCTTATTTCAGGGGATTGACGGATTACAAAGCAGCATCTTATAGTTTACGTAGAGCTATTAAAGATGCTAAGCGGCGCTATAGAGACAGAGTTGAAGCTGATTTCTTGGAGGGTGATCCAGCACGAGTGTGGAAAGGACTCCGAACCATCACTGGCTTTGAAAGAAAGTCCCCTCCTATGATGAATGTGAGTAAAGCCCTCCCTGATGAACTTAATGCTTTTTATGCTCGCTTTGACATGAAAAACACAGACTATATTGGTCTAGCTGCATCATGTGAAGCAAATGAGGATGCACCTTTCCGTGTCTCTGAGGTCGATGTGAGCAATGCCTTTAGGAGGGTTAATTGTAGAAAAGCTACTGGACCGGATGGAATTTCTAACAGGGTTTTGAAATCCTGCGCTGCTCAGTTAGCTCCTGTGTTCACTTATATCTTTAACACATCATTGGCTCAAGAGACAGTTCCTACTTGCCTTAAGCAGTCTGTTATTGTTCCAGTACCGAAAAACAAAAGTCCATCATGCCTGAATGACTACCGCCCAGTAGCCCTGACGTCTACAGTGATGAAGTGTTTTGAGAAGCTTGTGAAAAACATTATCTGCTCATCCCTCCCTGCCTCCTTCGACCCCCTCCAATTTGCTTACAGAGCCAACAGGTCTACAGAGGATGCCATGTCAAACCTCATGCACACCACCTTAACTCACCTGGAGGAGGGGAATGGGAATTATGTGAGGATGACTTTAGTTCAGCATTCAACACGATAGTACCTCTCACCTTGGTCACAAAGATGAAGGCCTTAGGACTGAACACCACCCTGTGTCACTGGATATTTGACTTCCTCACCAACCGTTCACAAGTGATTAGAGTGGGGGGTCTGACATCTGACTCATTAACCATCAGCACTGGTGCTCCCCAAGGCTGTGTTTTGAGTCCACTGCTGTACAACATCTACACACATGACTGCAAAGCCAACAGTAGTCATACCTCCATCATCAAGTTTGCAGATGACACAGTGATCTTGGGCCTGATTAGTAACAGCAATGAACAGCTCTACTTGGATCAGGTTGATGAGGTGGCACAGTGGTGTCAATCTAACAGCTTGACACTGAATATCAATAAAACCAAGGAAATGGTAGTGGATTACAGAAGGCAGCAGCAGAACTACAGTTACACCCCACTAATGATCAGCGAGCAACCTGTAGAGAGAGTCACAAGTTTTAAATACCTTGGTGTCCACATTACTGAAGACTTAACATGGACTGTTAACACTCAATATGTTCTGAAGAAGTCCAGACAACGACTCTACTTCCTTCGTCAGCTAAGGAAATTCAAAGTTTCTACATCCATCATGAAGGCCTTCTACACTTCAGCGGTTGAGAGTGTTCTAACTGGTAGCATCATCACCTGGTATGGGAACTCCACAGTTAGAGATTGTAGTACTCTGCAGAGAGTAGTGCGCTCAGCTGAACGTACTATAAGAACTCAACTCCCTGCTCTACAAGATATCTATTCCAGAAGAGTACTCCTAAGAGCCCAAAAGATTCTGAAGGACTCTTCTCATCCTAACAATGGATTATTCCTACCACTGAAATCAAGAAGACGCCTATGTAGTCACAAAGCCAGAACTGAGAGACTCAGGAGAAGTTTTTATCCCCAGGCCATCCGAACTCTGAACTCACACTATACTGACTTTGCACACATTCACTCCTCAGCACTCTCAAACATTTCCCAACTCTGAACTCACACTATACTGACTTTGCACTCATTCACTACTCAGCACTCATGACCCCCCCCCCCCCACACACACACACACACCTACAAGACTTTTAGCACTTTTACATCCCTCTCCCTATGCTACAGACCTTTTATTTATTTCCTTATTTCATCACACGTCAAAACACACAAACACACACACACATATCTGACTTTCTCCAACTTTTGCACATCTCCATAGAACTTTTTATTTATTATTTTTGATTTCTCCTCCATCTACCCATGTCCTTGATTGCCTAGCCTTTCTGCCCCCCCCCACCCCCATCCCCAACACACACACTTACATCATCACTGTCATCACATCACATACATACAGCACACTGCTTGCTACAGTAAGCCTCCTCTACATACTTGCTGCACACTTCCCCCCCCCCCCCCCCCTACATACACAGCACATTGTCTTCAGAATCTTCTCCAACACACATCCTCTACATCAGCCATCACCAAATGGCGGACCGCGGTCCGAGTCCGGACTGTGACGTGATCCTATCCGGACCCAGACCATAATAGCCTAATTTAGATTTTCACGTAAGATTTCAAAGCTGCGCTAAATGTTTCGTTGGTTAGGATAACAGCATTTACTTCAGGAGCTTCAGGAACCATCATTTCGCTTGCTGCTACTCAGCCAGTGAAATCTGTGAATTCTGATAAAGTCGAGTCAGTGAGTAAAGTAGTAGCCTACTATGGAGAAGAGACTGATAGCCTGAAACGAGCGAGGAGAGGAGACGGGACGAGAAACAATCAGATGGATATCTGTGTATAACGATAAGTAAGTTATTTTCAAATCATCGATTGCTCAAAGAGGAGAAAGCTAGAGAGCGAGAAGAGAGCTTTATATAACGATACGGGGGCAATACCACGCAAAACTGTCACGTCCGTAACGCCAACTAAATATGGATGTGACAGTTTTGCGCGGAATTGCCCTGGACCTCTTCTATATTCTGAGACAGGCAATTTTAAGCGCCAATTTGAAGCACCTCTACTAGACAAAGCATATATTTTGAGCAAGCATAGGGTAGGCTAGGCCCATTCAACAGTGAACTGAGACCACAGAATATTTTACGATTTAAGAAGGCAATATGATTGATACACCACAATCTAGTTAAGCCTACATGCATTCACTGCCCAACAACGTGATATTCCTGGGTTTCAGGGATTTCGGGTCAACATAAAAAAAACTAAAAAAAATAAATTAAACTTGCTGATTAATGGGTTCAAGGAACCAGCTGTGGAATATACATCCTTGTCTCAGCTCAAATTTTATTTTAAGTTCACGTTAAGATCTTAAAAATAGCCAAGGCTACTCAAGTTTTTCTCCCCAATTAGGCTACTCTTATCTTGCCTTATTTCTCCTCATTTCGAATGTTGCCTTTTAGGCTACTTATTTTATTTCACATTAAACATTAGGCCTAGGCTTACACTCTTCTATCTCTTGAATTTCCCCTTGGGGATCTATCTATCTATCTATCTACAACTAGGCTCCATCCATCCATCCTAATATTATACATACATACTGTACATATACATAGCCTAAACACGCACGTTAAACATTATGATGCTCCGGACCTTTGCTTGAGGAAATTTTCCGTAACTGGACCTCGCTGAAGATTAATTGAATACCCCTGCTCTACATACTTACAGCACACTGCCCCCACCTACCCACACACACACTACACACACAGTCACTGCTCCACTCCCCTCCCGCCCACACACACATCTTCACTGTCATCACTCACATACATCATACATACAGTACTCTGCTTGCAATTAGTAAGTCCCTGCCCCCCCCCCCCCCCTACATACACAGCACATTATTTCATCAGGAAGCTTCTCCAACACACATCCCCAACATACTTACAGCACACTGCCCCCCCCCCCCCCCCCCCCCCCCCCCCCCCACACACACATACACAGCACATTATTTCATCAGGAAGCTTCTCCAACACACATCCCCAACATACTTACAGCACACTGCCCCCCCCCCCCCCCAATACACAGCACATTGTCTCATGAGGAAGCTTCTCCAACACACATATTGCACACTGCCCTCTCCCCACATACACAGCACACTATCCCATCTCCCCTGTCATCCCCCCAACTAGGGCTGAACGATTTATTGCATTTGCGATAATATCGCGATATGATGAAACGCGATTTTCAAACCGCAAAGGCTGCGATTCGTAATATGTGACGTCAACAAAACACATTTATACTTGCGCTTGACGACGCGCCACCGACTCATAACACCGACCACTGAAGAAGCAAAAAATGTAAACAAGAGGACCAGCTAACAGTGTCAAGAAAGGTCTGATCACTAGAGCTACTTTGGTTAAAAATAAACCTCTTCATTACCTTTTGCTCGAACCTGCCATGCCCCTGGTTCTAGTTCATAAATACCCTATGCTGCTACTCTGGCTGGTAACTTCGTTCACTTGTCCAGCTGATGATTAAAACTCCACGACTGTTTAGGCACCGCCATCTAGGCTGCACTCATCTGTGCACTGGGGACTTTTTTTTACTGGAGTACAGTGACAGTGGGGGCATTTGCATTTGCGGCACAAACATTTCATCTCACAGGTAATGAATGAATTGATGCATAATGTTATCCTCAAGTAGTTGACACAGCTAAACACCAAAAACCCAGCTGTTCTAACATTAGCTTACCAGCTAAGGCTCTAGGCTACATACATGCTGCTAACTGCTGATAACTTTGCCTGTTTAAAGAGTTTTGTCTCCGCGATTGGCTTTGTTGTGATATGAACAAACTAGTTAATTTGCATGCATGCGTATTGCGCTGCGGTGTTGATGATGCTAACCTTTAGTTAACACCTAGCCGAACGGTCTTTCGGCCGCATTTATTTGCGCTACAACAATCTACAGTAGTTTGTTCCGATTCACGTGCAAGTAGCCTACAGAGGAGAGGAGCGGGTCTGTGATATTGGGTCTGTGTGTGTGTGTGTGTGTGTGTGCGTGCGCGCGCGTGTATGGAGATCACAGGACAAGCCGTGTCAGTGCCACTACATGTAGACCTATTTTTTAACTAACGAAAGAAGATCATATCTACATGAAATAGAAACAAAATAGAAACGTATCAGAATCATTAAATGTTTACAAGGCTGGAGTTCAACAAATATAGGTCTACTAATGTGATTAAAATAGTTCAAAAATATTTCATTTGTAGTGAATGTGACCGGCATAATTCACCTTTGTTATTAAGTGTGGTTCTACACACCGTTCATATTAAACACAGCACTTTGTTCTGTCTGTAGTTACTTCATGTAAGTATAACTGTTCAGGGATCGCGGTCCCTTTAAATGTTATGAATGTGTGATGACGTGTAGCCCCATGCCTGTTTTGTTGCTGGACAGCGCCATTTTTGTTTTCAGTGTTTTTTCCTATCAAAATAAACGACACACGCATTCGTGTGCTCAACGTGAGAAATTGTCTCTTGCAATTTACTGCAATTTCCACACTGGTGACCCCGACGTTAGTCTGGTGGACGTATCCAGAGACACTACACGACCATGACCGCGAACGCTGTTACCCTCAAACTCCCCGAATTCTGGGAACCGTCGGCGTCGGCATGGTTTGCCCAGACTGAAGCGCAGTTCGCGTTGCGTGAGATCACCGCGGATACAACAAAGTACTACTACGTTGTGTCGGCTCTCGGAAATTCAACAGCATCCAGAGTGGTGAGTCTTCTTAAAGACCCTCCGGCAACTGAGAAGTATATAGCACTCAAAGCCCACTGGTGAAAACTTTTGAACTGTCAGACGCTGAGAGAACCAGCAGGCTTTTCTCCCTTCAAGGACTGGGTGACAGCAAACCATCTGAGCTCATGGACCGTATGCTGGATCTCTTGGGTGAGCACAGACCCGATTTTCTTTTTATCCAACTTTTTCTGCGTCAGCTGCCTTCCCAAGTCAGGGCTGCACTAGCCAACACCACAATCACTGACTGTCGGAGGCTGGCTGAAGAGGCTGACAAATTCTTCCTGGCAAGTCAGGGACATTGTGGCCGCGCTTTTTCCCGCACACATCGCTCCTGTGACGCTGGACGACTCCACACTCATCGCTGCAACCACTTCTCGTCGGCAGCAGTCTTCTGGCCCCCAACAGTCTTCAGGCTTGTGTTTTTATCATGCCAAGTTTGGACCCAAGGCTAACAAATGTCGTTCGCCATGCAGTTTCGGCGGGTCGGGAAATGCCAGGGCCGGCGCTCAGTAGTGGCCATGAGCGTCGGCCATGTAGGCAGGCTGCTTTTCATCCGTGACAGCATCTCCGGACGACGTTTCCTGTGCGACACGGGAGCACAGAGGAGCGTCCTGCCTGCATCCCGTTTGGACATGGTGACTGACAGCCACGGCCCCCCTATGGAAGCTGCCAATGGTAGCCCCATCCGCACGTATGGAACGAGGTACGTTGAATTGTGTTTCGGAGGACAGCGGTTTGGCTGGGACTTTGTTACAGCAAAGGTTGCCGTTCCCCTCCTCGGAGTGAATTTTTACCACCGCTTCATCCCTCGAGCTGCTCAGCTTATGCAGCCCTTGCACGAGGCCTTGAAAGGTAAGCCCAAGCACCTTGTGGACTGGTCAGAGAGCAGGGACAAGGCTTTTGCTGCCACTAAGGCAGCCCTGGCGAATGCCACCATGCTGGCGCATCCTTCTTCAACAGCCTCCATCGCCGTCACCTCGGACGCCTCGGACTACGCTGTCGGTGCTGTCTACGAGCAGTGGGTAGGCGGGGCCTGGCAGCCGCTGGCTTTCTTTAGCCGTCAGCTGCGTCCCAGCGAGCGTAAGTACAGTACATTCGACCGGGAGCTGCTGGGTCTCTACCTCGCCATCAGACATTTTCGTTCCCTGCTGGAAGGTCGACACTTCACTGCTTTTGTGGACCACAAGCCACTGACTTTTGCCATGGCCAAGGTGGCTGAGCCGTGGTCCGCCCGCCAGCAACGTCATCTGTCCTACATTTCAGAGTTCACTACGGACTTGCAACATGTTGCTGGTAAGAACAACTACGTGGCGGATTGCCTGTCACGGGCTGTGGCGGGGGCAGTCCATCTTGGCTTGGATTACCACCGCATGTCAGCAGATCAGACCACAGACCCGGACGTGCAACTCCTGAGGACCTCAACTACAGGGCTGCAGATCGAGGACGTGGTTTTTGGAGATGCTGGCACCACGCTCCTGTGTGACGTCTCCACAGGCAGTCCTCGGCCAATAGTTCCCACAGGATGGAGACAACAAGTTTTTGATGCCATCCATGGTCTCTCCCACCCAGGTTCGAAAGCGTCACAGAGACTGGTTGCAGCAAAGTTTGTCTGGCACGGCCTCAAGAAGGACGTTAGGGACTGGACTAACACCTGCGTTGAGTGCCAACGGGCCAAAGTACACCGTCACACTAAAGCCCCACTAGAGTTGTTCCCGGTTCCAGAGAGACGTTTTGACCATGTGAATGTAGATCTGGTCGGCCCTCTGCCATCTTCTCACGGTTTCACATACCTGTTAACCATGGTTGACAGGACCACCCGCTGGCCTGAGGCTGTGCCACTGACGTCGGTGGCAACTGTTGAGATGACACGGGCCTTTATCGGAACCTGGGTTGCTCGTTTCGGCACCCCTTCGGATATATCCTCTGACCGAGGCGCGCAGTTCACGTCTGAGCTGTGGAATGCTGTCGCACAGAGCCTCGGGGTGAAACTCCACCGCACGACTGCGTATCACCCGCAGGCTAACGGACTCTGTGAACGTTTTCATAGGTCAATGAAGGCTGCCCTGCGTGCCAGCCTCAAAGACAGCAACTGGGTCGACAAACTCCCGTGGGTGATGCTGGGCATCAGGACCGCACCAAAGGAGGACTTACAGTCCTCATCCGCCGAACTTGTTTATGGACAGCCGCTGCGGGTCCCAGGGGATTTTGTCCCTAGCACCACGGTTCCTTGGTCTGCTACTCTCCAGCGGTCAACTCTATTGGACAATGCGAGGCTTTTCGCACCTGTCCCTACTTCCCGTCACGGCCTCCCTCAGTCGCACATTCCCACTGGGCTTCAGACGGCTGACTATGTTTTCATTCGCCACGATGCCCACAGAGGACCGCTACGCCCGCCCTACGAGGGCCCATTCCGTGTTTTGGAGGCAGGAGACAAACATTTTGTGGTGGACATGGGCGGCAAACCGGAGCGACTCTCCATTGACCGCCTCAAACCGGCTCACTTGGATGTGGCCAGGCCCGTTGACCTGGCCCAGCCCCCACGACGCGGACGGCCTCCAGCTCTGCCCCCACCCCCTACTCCCCTCTCTCCCAAGCCTCCCACACGCCATGCCCCACACCCGTGTCATGACGGGACACCTGCCGCAGTTGGGTCTCATCGACCTCCGGTACAGCACAGCCGTTGTGGACAGTTAATACGCCCACCTCCCCGTTGACTGTTGATTTTACTTCTGATATGGTGAATTCTGGGGGGACGTGTGTAGTGAATGCGAACTGTTCAGGGATCGCGGTCCCTTTAAATGTTATGAATGTGTGATGACGTGTAGCCCCATGCCTGTTTTGTTGCTGGACAGCGCCATTTTTGTTTTCAGTGTTTTTTCCTATCAAAATAAACGACACACGCATTCGTGTGCTCAACGTGAGAAATTGTCTCTTGCAATTTACTGCAATTTCCACACATTCATCAATCTTATTCAATGACCTAATGCCATCATAACATAGGCCTGGGCTTCAGGAAAGAACAGTTTATGTTTAACTTATCTAATTTTGTGTTGGTCATACTATAGAATTATATTGCTTGTCTTTGTTGAATAAGACAGAAGATAAAGAGCTTAAAAATAATCGCATATCGCATCGCAATCGCAATATTGGTGAGAAAAATCGCAATTAGATTTTTTTCCAAAATCGTTCACCCCTACCCCTAACACACACACCAAGACCCCTGGCAGTTGGGTTAGCCTCTTGAGCCGTGGATCTGCCCAAGGTTTCTTCCTTGGTAAGGGAGTTTTTCCTTGCCCCTGTTGCTCTTGGGTGCTCCTTGTTGGTGCCCCCCACCCAATCCCAATCCTCCCCCACCTTTTTTATGCAGCCCTTGCCACTTAATCTACTAAACCCCTCTTCTACTGCACTTTTTACCCCCCCCCCCCCCCATTAATGCACAAATAGGCTGACACCAGACATAATTTCACTGCATTTCTTACTTCCAGTAACTATATGCATGTGACAATAAACTTCCTTGTATCCTTGTATCCTTGTAAGTGCTTTACATTTGGAGCATTTAACACAATAATAGAGAAATATTAATAATACAAACAAATTTTTGGTCAACGATTCCCAGGACACCGAAACACCGGGGCACATGAAATTTGGTGGTCATGTAGCCGCACTAGACTGTTACCGAAAAATGCAGTTTTTCCTAAATAACTAAATAAATAATTGTGATTATTGTGGGAGGGGTCAGCCACAATCCTACCTGCCTGCCCCAGGGCCCTGGAGGCATGCAGGTCATGGAGGGATGGCAGACAGCATCCAATCACCCTCTCAGCAGAGTGAATGATACGCTGCAGTCTGCGCTTGTCCTTGGCAGAGATGGTGATGGAGGAGGTAAGGATGGACTCAATGATGGAAGTCTAGAAGAGCACCATCATTGGCTTTGGCAGGTTGTATTTCTTCAGCTGTCGCAGGAAGTACATCCTCTGCTGTGCCTTTTTGGTGAGGGCACTGGTGTCCAGCTCCCACTTGAGGTCCTGGGTGATGATGATGCCCAGGAAGCGGAAGGACTCAACAGAGTCTACAGGGGAGCCTCTCAGGGGGCGGGTGTGGCTGGATTTCTCCTTAAGTCCACAACCATCTCCACTATCTTCAGAGCATTTAGCTCCAAGCTGTTTTGTCTGCACCAGGACACCACATGGTCAATCTTCCACCTGTAGGCGGACTCATCACCACCAGAGACGAGCCCAATGAGTGTGGTGTCATCCGCAAACTTTAGGAGCTTGACTGACTGATGAATGGAGGCGCAACTGTTTGTATTCATGGAGAAGAGTAAAGGGGAAAGGACGCAGCCTTAAGGGGAACCGGTGCTGATGGTCCTGGAGTCAGAGACATGTTTCCCCAGCTTCACATACTGCAGGTGGAGTCAGGTACATGCAGCTGAGAGAGTTTGTCCCGCAGCAGAGCTGGGATGATGGTGTTGAAGAAGGAGCTGAAATCAACAAACAGGATCCTGGCGTATGTTCCTGCCGAGTCCAGGAGAGTATTCCATCAACCTCACTAAAGGCCAAACCTGGCTTATTTTGATAAGTCTCACAAATTTTTGTGAGAGTTCCGTTCTATTAGTGAGCTTAACGTGAATCCCAGCTTGGTAACTATGGAAATTTATGCCACAGAACTAACCTGGTCCGTAGCAGGTTAACTTTCAAGCTAAATTAAGATGTGTTGCAAAAAAACCCAATCAGTCGGAAAACGAGTCCAAAAAGATGGTTCCGTCAACCTGTGCTTTCGTCACCTGTAGCCTACAACTTCAAAAATAGAAGTAGAAATGTTTCTTTCCGACAGTGTCACCAAGCATGGATTTACACATTCACTAGCTCCAAAGAATTTAGGTGTAATGCGTAGCGAGACAGCATGGGAAAGGAATTATATTCTATATTATATTCTTGTGTGTTCACAGGTTCGCTTCCCATACAATGTATTTAGGCTTGTGAAAAAGGAGTCCTCAACTTTTCCCTTACGACAAACTTTTGAAAAACTGCCTTGTGCCACACCTGCATGGACTGCAGCCAAACACACTCACCTGCACTCGGTTCCAGGTTTATGGCCGTGTATGGGTTTATGTTGTATGTATGTATGTGTCTGTATTAAGGTGTTGATTTGAACTGTGACTGGGTTAATGGTACAGACCACCACCACCCCCACATTTCCTATAATAGTTTAGCCCAGACCTAATTGGGTAATTGCCTAGCCTATTTAATGGCAGGCTTATTTCACACAGGAAGATACACAATAGACTGGAGACAACAGAAAACAGAGGGAAGAGCTGGAGATCCAGGGACTCAGGGAAGTTTAGAGTTTGAAAGTAAATTGAAGTTTATAATGTTAACCTTGCTTGCTGTGAGGCAAATGTTTCTGAGATGCAGAAAAGGTTACAATGGCTAACTGTAGAATCAAAATGTAAGTATCATCTTTTGAGATTTATACATAATGTAATTTGGAAAAACACACCTCAGTTATTTTCCAATTGGCTGATACTGGCAGGTGATTGCTATAGGTATGGAACACGACAAGTGACAAATGGGTTTTTGGGTGTCCCATAGGATTGGGCACCGAAACACGGTTCTAATATGGCACCGGTGCCAACGCAAACGGTAGTAACTGCATCGAATAACAACGTGGATTTCGGTGCCTCATTTTGGTGCTTAAATAGCATTTATTTATTTATTTATTTTTATACGAGGCATCACTGCATGTCATGCGCCATCTCTAACGTCTTGCTCTGATAGCAACACATCCAGATACAGTTAGCTAACATATGATAAACACTGGATGTATAAACCAGAGGGGTGCACCACATAGGCGAGTGGACATTGTTTGACAGCTTGCGTGAGCCCAAAGTAGCTTACTTTAAAGCGATATCGCGAGCTCCTGTCAAAATCTAGCAGTGGGCCTAACTACACACAAGCAAAAGGCTATGAAACAACATCAACAGTAGGCTAGGCTACGTTACACAATATCCTTACTAATGCGCTAACTGACATTTATTTGAAATGTTATCAGCAAAGTTGTAAGGTGAAAACTTTATTTCACGGTGTTATGTGCACGAGGCCCATATAGCATCACAATCACAATGAATATGAAGATCATGTTAAAAGTTAGCTGGCAAAAACATAAATATGTAGGTTACATACCTGATGTCACTGAGCTGTCAAAGAGGCTATGAAACCATCTCCGTACGTTATCGCTAATTAAACTCAGCTGACTGGTGTTAGCGTATAACCATGCTGTTAAAATGCCTACTAGGCTAGCGCTGGGAATCTAAACACTTCAACACCGACATGTAGCCTAACATGTTCAAACCTACTGCGTGTTATGGGTTAAGACATGAAATTTCTTGAAGCATTTGGGAACACACTGAATTAACTGGAAAGTAGAGTCCCTGTTAGCTTGCTTGCAAATGCCGTTGTCCATGACCTGGCAGTTTTATGGCAAGCGGTTTTAACATACCTTATGGCAAACCACCTACACTGAGTAAACTTGAAAGCAGAGCTTACCATTGTGTGTGCATGCATGGCAAGCTGTTTTAACATTTAAATGTATTATTCGTAGGAGCAATGAGATATTGATAGTAAATTGAATATAACAGTTTAATTTCATGTTCAAATTTGTCTTATCAATAAAAAAAAGCAATTCATGCTTTAGACCATTTTAATTTAAAACATTTTAAAAACAAAAGTACCGGTTCAGGCACCGTTTCGGCACCGGCACCGTTTTAAAAGTATCGATTTAGCACCGGTATCGGATAAAACCCAAACGATACCCAACCCTAGTGTCCCAGCACCATGCACAAACTGTATGACAAGAACTGTCCTCTACAGGGGCTCTGCTATGTGGAATAGGCTCTCTTTGGATATTAAAAACATTGAGAACTGTGTCAGATATAAGAAGTCACTAATAAGAAAGCAGTCGTTGTTTCAGTCTGGTGGTGTGAATCCGTTCACCTACAATAAGACCAAGCCTGGTCTTGTACAACTGAGCGATGTCTGTCAATTTGAAGAAAGGGGCACTGTTCTCATCACTGTTCATGTCTTCCAGATATGCCACTAACTGTGCAAAGGCTATGCCATGTAGACAAGAATCATCTCCATCATTTCGTTTAGATGCAGCCTGCCTGGCTCTGTTGTACAATGAAGACAGACAGTGGTGATGGTACTTGGCCTCAATGGAAAGGCACACTTCCTCACTGTCAATGTTGTAGCTTGATGCATTATGGAAACCTGAAGAACCTGCAGCAGGCTCATTGCAAAGGAAGCAAGTAGGTTCTGTGGACGGTGAATGGCTGGGGACAGATCTTGTGTGTACAGTCGAGGTATTTTGTTGTTGTGCTGTAGTTACTTTCCCCCGACTTAGCTCATCAAATGCTTTTTTGTTGAGTTTTAGCCGACATCTCTTGTGCCACTTAGCCTTGTGTCTCTTTGTGTCTATACACACGCGATCTGCTGATCTTGTGTCTATACACACGCGATCTCCTAATAAAGAATAAAGTTATGCAAGGACTCCTTGTTTGGATCGGGAGCCTAGAAAGTCTGTGAAATTGTGGCCTAGTTTAATGGCCAGTTCAAATGTTCACTTGAAGATACATACTGAAGTTCCCTGGATTTTTATGTCTGGATTCCGGCTGTGCTTCCTCCTGGTTTGTGGACAAAATAAATTATATTTTTGTATGGAACTGCTGTCTCCTGCCTTCCCTCAACACCACCTAATCCAGTGGCGCACCTCCCTAAACGTGGGGTTGTCGCCTCGGTCCCTCACAAGGCTACATAGCTTATCACCTTGAAAATGGCTTTTTTAGATTATACTCTTTATGGTTATGGTTATGGATTTAGCAGACGCCTTTGTCCAAAGCGACACATAAATACAAAACAACATAATAATATTTAAAATTGAACAGGGAACAGATTAGAATGTAGGTCAAATATAATAAGGAGAATAGTTATAATACACAATAATATCAATTCAATCAATAGCCTAATAAAAAAGCAATGGAAAAAAGGGGAAGGCAATAATAAAACAATGTCCATCAATAATATAAAAACAATGACATGCTAAGACTACATTAAGGAGAATATCAATAAAAAACAATAATGTCAAATTAATTAACAGCCCAATTAAAATAAAACATTATACAAACCATAACACATAAGCGCTTAAACAACAAGTATATGTTGAATAGAAATGTCTTTAGACCCCTCTTAAACGACCCAAAACTACCACAGGAACGGAGAGCACTGGGCAATTCATTCCACCAACATGGAACCACTGAAGAAAAGAGTCTGGAATTAGACCCAGTTTTCATGACTGGTCGACACAACAGACGCTCACCAGAAGACCGCAGTGGGCGGTTGGGGATCTAAGGCTTGATTATTAAATTAAAATAACTAGGAGCAGATCCAGCTAGTGTCCTATAGGCCAAAGTGAGAGATTTAAATTTAATTCTGGCTACTATAGGGCGCCAATGGAGAGTAACTAGGAGAGGAGTTACATGTGTCCTCTTTGGCTGATTGAAGACCAGGCGTTCTTTAATGAAAGACATGTCCTACTGTTGATAAGGGTCATGCACATTTGGTAGGCTGTTCAGTGACAGTAAATTATGCTTTGCCAGTGGGCTATATTATATCTGATGCAAGCCAAAGGATAATTCTGTGGCCTGTAGGCCTATAGGCAGCTAATAATTAAAACTGCTTCATGTGTCGACGATTGTTCATGAATGTAAATCAACTGTGTGCTACACAGATTAAATATTAGGCCTAAATGAGAAATTGAAAGCTATTGCATTTCAGATAAATATTAGTGCTGTCAGTTAAACGCGTTATTAACGGCGTTAACGTAAACCTATTTTAACGGCGTCAATTTTTTTATCGCGAGATTAACGTTCTTTTTAGTGTAACAAACTTTGTAGTTTTTTCACATGCTGTTGCAACAACTACGTAACGTTAGAACAACTACAACTACACTGGATCTAGCTAGACCGTGCTGCATGTACACGCCCCCTTTTAGGGGAAAGGGAGCTGTTTGGATAATGGAAACCTATGCTGCATCAAAGTGGGGAGCGAAAAGGGCTTATACTTACTAAATCTTGAAACAAACGTGAATAAAAGGCACAAAATAAGGTTGGTGTAAGAGTTATCTGTGTGTTTATGGGATTAATGTGACCATTATGCTCTTTCCAGTTTATAGCCTACTAACAGGAGTGTCACGAATGTAGGCACAGTCAAACTACCCGTGGCTGACTATAAGTTCGGCAAGCTTACATGTCATTTACGTTACATGTCATAACATCAACTAAACATAAGTCACACATTCATTCTATCACTTGTAATATTAACGTAGCCTTTTTCCTACAACTAGGTGAGATAATTGGCTATGCCTGTTATACTGAAGTTCCACAGTTGGCTAGCTAGCAAGCTAACCGTTTTACATGGGATATGGTAAGTGTAGCTACGTTCTGAATGGGTTGTAATGTACATAGTTTAGACATGAGTAAGTTACATACACATAATTCTTCATAACTGCCCTGTTAGTAAAATGATTGAATGGCCTGTAAATTAATAACTAGATGTAACATCAAGGTGTGATTAGGCTAGCTGTCATCAGTGAAAATCAATGATATAATGTTAACTTGTTTTCCGCTAAAATGGGGCGTGATGCAGATTAAATGTAGCCTATCTTTATGATGCGCCTTTAGTAGGCTATGTAAAGGCATGCTGCACACACTTGTTTGGGCTTACGAGCCGGCCAAAGATTCGTATGATAAACACCAACGCAGTTCTGAACTCCCCGTCAGCTGAATGGTGTTTTAAATTGCTGTGGACACTCTGCTTTCGACATTCATTTACTGTACATTAGATTCCATTCTTTTCAATACAACTCTGCACACCAGCATCGCACTTTGCCGCCGTGTAAATCACGATTCAGTTATATTTGGTCGACGCCGCTCCATAAAATCCATTGTTCATCCAGTGTTTGCGTGTTAAAAACTTCGGCGCTGATGTGTGTGGCAAGTGACAGTGCACCATAGACTGTAGCCTAAGCCTATAAAATGGCAGTGCACTAATGTCGAAAAGTTCCTTATTTTCAACTGAACTCAAAGATAATGAATATAGTATTTTATGTTTGTTATGCCCTTTATTAGCTATATTTCTGAAGAATATATTGTGTTGCCTCAGGTCTGCTGCACATCTTTTGACATTTGATTTGAAATAATCAAATAGACCTATGTCTTAAAGTTAAGTTAATGAAGTAACTTGCTTGGCTTTCATTTGAATCCTAATCAAGATACACAATAATTGCTTTATATTGTTAATATGGACTCCTGGAAAGTTCAGCAATGCAAAATAATATAATTTTAATCATGCGATAAAATATGTGATTAATCGTGATTAACTATAGGAATTCAGCGATTAATCGTGATTAAAAATTTTAATCGTTTGACAGCACTAATAAATATATTTCAAACACTTTGGGACTTATGGGAGACAACAGGCTATATTACGTTGATACTAATTTATTTTATGACCACCTACACCTAGACAATAATTTGGAGTGAACCTATTCTATTTCGCTAGCTATGACAATCGTAAGTGTGTTTTCCTCTCACCCTCTTGCAGACAAGAGCAGCCTTCTCGTGTTTAAAACTAATGCTGTCTATCCAGTGCACCGTCATTCCTAAGTGACTTTTGTTGTTGGCGGACCAAATGTCCGCGGTGGTAGACACATGAACCAGGGACTTGAAAGTTATTTTGAGCTTCGATTCCATGTCTGGATAACACTTGTCCAGGTATTGGGAAAATGTTTTCTTGTTGGACATTGGCTTGTGGGTCGCGGGTATTTTATGTAGTATTTTTCTAAACCTGGGCAATTCAATAGTTGTCATCTATAATGAACCCTGCAACTAGCCTGTTCATTTCTTTTTGTGCTACCTGCTGCGCTACAAGACTTGAGAAAAGCGGGGTTGGCTGCTGAGTGACTTCTTCAAATGACCGGCGAGCAGGATCTTTCACCACAAGTTTTGTATTGCCATGGGGTCATTCCGTGTGAAATCACCCAATTTCAGCACAATTTGGCAGGTGACCCTCTCCAAAAAAATCTGAAAAAAATCAGTCACAATCACAAGTTTCAAGTCATTTTAAGCATCGTGGTGAACAATCCTTTTTATTCAACTTTCAACATTATTGGCTCTTTTGGTATTTCACACACATTAGTGAAACTATGTGAATAGAAGTACATTTTCCTGTTGAATTAAACAATCCAATCAAATCAGGTGTATCTTGTGTAATTTCCCCTCTGCAAAGCTCTGAAAATGGCTATAAATTCATTATGTGAAAAAACATCACCACCTTTGAGGGCTTGTCATTCAAAAAGTATGTGACACAAATTCATCAGATTCTTTTCCTACACATATATGTATTATAAGGTCCTGTCCATGCATTAACTTTGGTTGTTATCATTTTCATATTTTCAGAGCATTTTTTTAAAATTGGGCTTGATTTTCAAAAAGCCTGTTTTCATCTTCTCATTTCACCACGTGGACAGCTAACAGGATTTTTTTTAATTTTACCATATATCATTCTGTATGTGAGGATCATCTGCCCAAAATTTGGGCTTGTTGCTGAGTTTCTTCATTGAGATAAGATTTTTTTTAAATATTGTCTATAAATCCACAAAATTTGTACTGGATCTGCAGTACCACTTTGCACCACATGTGGTGCTCTTTTAATACAATGGAAGTCAATGGAAGAGTAAGAGAGTCACTTGTTTGCTGCACATATCCAATCTAAACACACAGTTTATGGTTCATAGTTGAATTGGTCCAAATAATTATTGCAACATGAACAACATACTACTCATACATAAATCTTATTTAGAGAAAATAAACTGATCAAGTAAATTATACACACATAAGACTGACTGGTCATCATACATGCAGCAAGAGGATTTAGCATAATTACCATCTTTGTAATGAGTTTTCTACACCAGCTTCAACCTATCAGTGCCTATGTAAGCACTTTAATAATTTTTAGCCAGCTGGTTAGGCAAAGTCTATATTCATCGTCATATGCTTGGGATGCAGTCCTCTGTGATACATAGACAAAGAGCATCAAGATGGAGATCAGTGCTTTAACAAACAATCAAACAATGGGTTTCTAAAATTCAGTTCATCAAGGTATTTCACTTGATGAAGATGACCATGTGTGTTTCCATCACAAGTATTCATAACAAGGTTTGAGGACTCGTGGATCCAAGAGGCATTTGTAAAAAGATGATAAATCTTTAGTATTGATTTTTCTGCATCTGACAATGCACTGAATTTTAGAAACCCCTTTTTACTTGAACCATATGAACCATAAACTGTGTGTTTAGATTGGATATGTGCAGCAAACAAGTGACTCTCTTACTCTTACATTGACTTCCATTGTATTAAAAGAACACCACATGTGGTGCAAAGTGGTACTGCAGATAAAGTACAAATTCAGTGGATTTATAGACAATATTTGTAAAAAATCTTCTCAATGAAGAAACTCAGCAACAAGCCGAAATTTTGGGCAGATGATCCTCACATACAGAATGATATATGGTAAAATAAAAAAAAATCCTGTTAACTGTCCACGTGGTGAAATGAGAAGATGAAAACAGGCTTTTTGAAAATCAAGCCCAATTTAATAAAAATGCTATGACAATATGATAATGTTAACAACCAAAGTTAATGCATGGACATGACCTTATAATCCATACATGAGTGGGAAAAAAATCTGATGAATTTGTGTCACATACTTTTTGAATGACAAGCCCTCAAAGGTGGTGATGTTTTTTCACATAATGAATTTATAGCCATTTTCAGAGCTTTGCAGAGGGGAAATTACACAAGATACACCTGATTTGATTGGATTGTTTAATTCAACAGGAAAATGTACTTCTATTCACATAGTTTCACTAATGTGTGTGAAATACCAAAAGAGCCAGTAATGTTGGAAGTTGAACAAAAAGGATTGTTCACCACGATGCTTAAAATGACTTGAAACTTCAAAGGGCTGTAGTTTTGGAACCATTAGTGATACAGATATACTATTTAAGATTTATGCATAGGTTTGGTCTACAAACACCCGTGATTTTTTTCTGATTTTTTGGGAGAGGGTGACCTGCCAGCCACTGGGTGATTTGACACGGAATGACCCCATGCTGAGTTGGCAGCAGTAGAAAGATACCTGTCGCCTGGGCATAGAGTACATTTCACACAAATATTTTTTGTCCTTTCGACCAATAAACTGAAAGTAATGTGATTATCGCCACTGGCCGAAACCCTGTCTCCATCTCTATTTCCCTCTCTCCTTCGCACCAGCAGTTACGTCACTCAAATTGATCTCTGTCGCTATGGCAACGGTGCAAGCACACATGCATGCACCACTTAAACATATCTGAACATTACTTTGTAACTTGTTATCCCCAACACTGATCCAAGGTGCTGCTGTTTCGCGGGTTCGAGTCTGGGCGTGTGCAGGGCTGAATCGTGCAGGTTCAACACAATGCAGGTTAATTGTGCATATGCTCTATGGATGTTTGCTGTCATATCTCCTTTCTCATAATCTTCATGAATCAATGTTAGCTTGCAAGTTGGTAGCTATGCATGGTTTAGCCAAGGGCATAACACACAGTAGTGAACTCTTAGACTAATGTTACCTCTCCAAACAATCTGTAAATCCTCCCGTGACAATAATTATAGTGAACAGGGTCATGGTTGGTGGTTTAGATTATGTGGATGTGATGTATAATACAACCAAACAACCTATTCACTATCAGGCTTGTGTTCTTTCCTTAGATGGAGGGAGAGAAGGCCCAACTTTGGATTTTTAACTATATATAAATATAATGTATAGTATGGGGTGTTAGCAGTGCAAGGTCATAGGTGAAACAGTGTAGGAGTAAATGTAAACAGGAGCAATGCAATACAGTCAATGTAAACAGGTAAACAGTGCAGTAGTAAAAAGTAAACAGGTAAACTAGTAACAGCTAAAGTGCAAATGCTAGACAGGAGGTGAGGATTTGTTCAGCAGCTGGAAAGAAGCTGTACCTGAGCCTGCTGGTGCGGGAGCGCAGGCTCCTGTATCGCCTGCCAGACGGGAGTAGACTGAAAAGACCATAGTTTGGGTGGGTGGCATCCTTGACAATGGATTTGGCTTTGTTTTTACAATGTTTATGATATGTGTCGTGGATGGAGGGGAGTTGGGAGCCAATAGTCCTTTGGGCAGATTTCACTACTCTTTGTAGTGCCTTGAGATCAGCAGTGTTGCAGTTGCCGTACCATACAGAGATACAGTTAGTGAGTATGCTCTCAATGGTACAACGGTAGAAGTCTGTTCCTAGGAATCCTCGGACATAGGTGTGCTTTCTTCAGGGTTCTTAGAAAGTGAAGGCGCTGATGCGACATCTTCACCAGACTGGAGGAGATGAGAGACCAAGAAAGATTTTCAGTGATGTGTACCCCAAGGAACTTAAAGAGAAACTATGCAGTATTGACAGTTTCCTCACTTTTCTTTTCTTTTTCGCTGGCTCTGTCATGACGAATGTCTGAGAAACTCCATCGCTACCTTGTTCTAGCCGGTGCCTGGCGTGTATGTGTATTTAAATGCAGTAAAGCAATTTGTTACACTCATTATACTTCCTGACACTGAGGTCGTCGGGCCGCCGGCACAAAGTTGCAAGGGTAGTTTTTCCGTTCACAGGCGCTAGGGGGAAGCGAGACGGCTACCATTCAACCCGAAAAAAGTCATATAACCATTCCAATGACTGTTGAAGGTAAATTAAGCTAAAAAACCTGCATATTAACCTAAAAAGTTTTTTTTTCTAGCTTTAAAGCTAGACACACATTCCACCTCAGCACCGCTGATGTGGAGGGGGATGTGTGCCCTGCTCTTGGCTCTCCTGAAATCCACAATGATCTCCTTGGTCTTCTGGGTATTGAGTGGCAGGTTATTGTTTTTGCACCACATAGCTAGGTGCTGAACCTCCTCTCTATATGCTGTTTCATCCTCCTCTCTGATCAGGCCCACCACTGTGGTGTCATCTGCGAACTTGATTATGGCATTGGAGCCATAAACAGGGGCGCAGTCGTGGGTGAAGAGGGAGTAGAGCAGAGGGCTCAACACACAGCCCTGCGGCACGCCAATGTTCAGGGTGATGGAGGAGGAGGAGAGACTTCCTAATTTAAAAGTCTGGGGTCTGTTAGTAAGGAAGTCCATAATCCAGTTGCAGAGTGAGTTGCTGATGCCAAGCTGGCCTAGCTTGGAGATCAGCTTGGAGGGGATCACAGTGTTGAATGCTGAACTGAAGTCAATGAACAGCATTCTAACATATGTTTTGGGACTGTCCAGATGGGTGAGTGCCAGATGGAGCGCTGTGGAGATGGCATCCTCTGTTGATCTGTTGCGTCGGTAGGCAAATTGACACGGGTCCAGTGTAGCAGGCAGACATGATTTCAGCTGTGAGAGGACCAACTTCTCAAAGCATTTCGCAATAATGGGTGTCAGTGCAAACGGGCGGAAGTTGTTCAGCTCTTTGGCTGTGGACTGTTTATGCACCGGAACAATAGTGGCAGATTTAAAACTGTGGGGGACTGTTGAGTGGGCTAGAGACATGTTAAAGATGTTGGTGAAGACACCAGCCAACTGCTCCGAGCAGGCTCGCAACACACGTCCGGGAACTCCATCAGGGCCAGCAGCTTTCTGACCATAATATTACGTTTTAAGCTTTTTTTTTTAATTACGAAACTCTAACATACATTATATGTGATTTTGAGAACTCTGTGATGAATGGAAATGAAATATATGACGATCGTGAAACTCATGAAAACGCACAATCTGGACATTTTATCTGGACATTTTATCATAACTCGGTTGCCGCTTTGGGTTGAATCAGTGACGCATGCACGTCAGGTCAAAACCCGAGCGGTAGAAAAACAGAGTCGCGACACTCCCATAGACTTCCATAGGAAACAATGGCGGCGCTTTTTTCAGGCTATTTCAGCGCTATGCTGAGATCAAAAGTTCCTAACTTCCATTGCTTTCTGCCTGATATTGTCAGTGGTAAGTAGACGAAGTTATGACGTTTTTTTAATTGGCATATGCATTTCCTATACTGCTAGATACTGGTATTGTTCTTTGAGGTTTATGTGCTGCTTGTTTAACTGATATTTATAGCTTAAATGTTGACCGAAATTTCAAAGCTAAAAGTTATCCTGCAAGCCTTGATGTGGAGAGAGGCTAGCTTAAGATAATGTTCCTATGTCAATAATGAATTTCAGACAAAACACATTTGGTTAGCCTATTGTAGTAGGGCAACTTTAGATGATCGGTTGGTTGTCAACAGGTTTTTATAATGCTATATTTTTCAAAATTGATTGCGTTAGCTTACGTTAGCTAGTCAGCTCATTCACGTACATTGTGTTAACGCTATACATGCTATGAGGGGGAACACGAGCTTTATCTTGATAAAATACATTTCATTCAGCATGGTAACTCATGGTATTCAGATGTGCTATTATCAATGGGTTTGTGATTAACGCTTTTCAAGTGAAAAATGGAGAAAATTAATGTGATTATTGTCTTTAAACCTGATATAGATTAGCTTGCTAGATGGCGAGTTTTATGGTGTGAACTGAACCGTGGGCTGAAAATGACATGAAGTAGGCTAACTGTCCACGACTCGTGAACGAGGGGATTTCAGTTATGAATTTCAGGGGAAGCCGTAGGAGCAAAACCTAGACTATATTATAAGTTACTGTTGTTGCTACTGGTGCGTGGCTCTTGTATCTCTTGCCAGCCCAGTCCTGTGCCACTAACGTTACTGTTCCAAATGGGACAGTGGCACAAGCGGTAGGCTAGTGTGGCACGAGCGTGGTCGTGGGACAGTGTAGCCTACAGTAGGAGTTTTTGCTCCAACTGATGATCGATTTCAGGTTTCAGTTCATTTAGTTTTAAGTAATTTAACATTTCGTATTGGTGTTCTTGGTGCAATAGTTTTGATTGATTTGTCTGCCAAGTAATTTGTCAAATACATAGCGAAGTTTGCATGGAAGAGACTGACATGACGAGGGCATTGCCTTTCATTGGGTCAGTGATCTTTGTCAGTAGGACAAATGTCTTTTTTGGATAACTGAAAAGTGTAGTCAGGTTGATAGGACATAGATCACTCTGAAAGTGATCCCCAACAAAATCATTCTTCATCTTGTTATTATAACCGCCGCGCAGCGAAGCGGCGGTCATGTAGGTTTAGTCAGATTTGTTTTTTTTCTTCGCACTTAAATTTTCGTCAACCCCACATGGATGGCATGGAACCATCGTTTTTCGTTTTGATCTGTAGCCCCCCCGCTGTACTGGACCCCCCGAAAGGAGGGTAGGGCAGACACAGTTTTCTGTGAATATCTCGAGAACCGTAAGGTTTAGGAGGACCATTTTTTTTGTATGTTGATCTCAAGGGGCCATGTCAACCCATTCCATTCCATCAAACCACTCATTTCATGTATAGCTAGTTAAACACAAAAAAGTAAAAATGAGGTGTTGTAATTGCAGGTATCTGTGACCTAACATAGTCAAAACTGCACGAAATTGGAAGTGTAGGATCATTATGACACCCTCTGAATGCACGCCAAGTTTCATGGAATTCCGTTCATGGGGGGCCACACAATAAATTCATTTATGTTACTATACAGCAACTGGCCTGTAGGTGGCCGGAGACAGTTTTCTGTGAATATCTCGAGAACCGTAGGGCCTAGGAGGTCCACCTTTTTTTTGTATGTTGGTCTTAAGGGGGCATGTCAACCCATCCCATTACCACTTATTTCATGTATAGTGCCACCTAGTTAAAAATTAAAAAGCAAAAAATTAGGTCTTTTCATCACAATATCTCTGGCTGACATGGTCAAAACTGCATGAAATTGAAAGCGTAGGATCATTATGACACCCTCCGAATGCATGCCAAGTTTTGTGAACTTTCGTTCATGGGGGGCCTTACAATAAAATAATTTATGTGTACATTTAGTGACCATACACCAACAAGGATTCCCGGGACACTGAAAGACCGGGGTACACTAAACTTGGTGGGCATGTAACCCCACATGGAAAGCATGGAACCATCATTTTTCGTTTTGATCTGTAGCCCCCCCGCTGTACTGGACCCTCCGAAAGGAGGGTAGGGCAGACACAGTTTTCTGTGAATATCTTGAGAACCGTAGGGCCTAGGATGACCATTTTTTTCCGTATGTTTGCCTCCAGGGGTCATGTTAACCCATTCCATGTGCACACATGTGCATAAACAGATACACACGCACACACATACATTCACAGTAATCATACGTATGACACATACTCACACAGTAGACATATGTACGCATGCATGCACAGGCACATACGCAGGCACACACACAAACACACAAACACGCACACACACACACACACACACACACACACACACACACACAAACACATACCATAAACATGTACATGCACACATGCACACAATTCAAGAATTTCTCAGAATTATGAACAGGCAAGATGGAGGTGGGCTTGTATAAAATGAATTTTACATGTGAAATCTATGAACTAATCATGTTTTGGTACTTGTTGTCTAGCAGATACCAGTGAGAATTGAGTGTGGATAATGCAATTTAGTGAGACAGTTAGAATCATATACAGTGGGCATCGCTTTCAAATGGCCACTTCAGTCGCGCATTACGAGGCGTGAAGCTGCGTTAAGCTTTAGTACCACTTTCAGCCACTGTACATCGCTCTGCCTGCCGCCCCTCGATTTACCTCGATTTAGGCTACTTGGGTATGGCTTAAGGCTTGACTACACGGTGGTAACGGAAATCGAAATTTACTGTCTACATTATTGTCAGTGTTGGGTTAACGTAACTACGCAAATCAAAACAGTGGTGTGATAATTGAGCCAGTAGAGAAATAACTGTTCAGAATTAATCTGTAGCCTTGGGTAGGCTTCTGCGACGTTTTTAACAGGCTACGCTATAGAGGCTTAGACAACTAAGACCCACGTTTTGGTTTCGTAAATTAATTTGCCCTACTTCTTCACTGCAATGTAGTCAATTGACTGCTTGACATGTCATTTTTATTTTTCTGTACAATAAACAAATACATCTGCTTTATGCCGCAGAATTACATTCATATTTGGAACATAGTCCAATGCATCGTTACACTACGTTAGTGTTTCCCAAAACCATAGTAGCAACGAACGTTCGCAACCACTATCGTAAAGTACTAAAACTACACTTCTCGACCTGTGGTAGAATGCTAGAAGCATAGTTCCAGGGATCTTCATGTCAAAGATGTCACTGACGCCAGTTATTTGTTTGCAAATTAATAATTATAAATATATTTAGGTTTCTAATTGATATTTACACTTCTAACCACCATACATCCATATTTTAAAATGCCCAAGGCAGAAAATACATAAATTAAAAGTCAATTTGCAGCCATGTGCACGTAAGTAAAAGTCACACACCTGCAGATAATAATAAGGTGGTGCGCACTTTTTGACGGGTCAGCTGAGAATATGTAGCCTTTGATTTTCATGGGGGGGGGGGGTCCTTGTTAGTTTACGCAAACCAAGCCAAGAAGGCTGATTCTGATTTTGATAATATGATCTGCACAAAAGATAAACTTAGGTAAACAACGATGTCAATATTGTGGTCAAAGTCTTAACCCAGATTCGAACTCTTGGACAGGGGACTGGTAACTGCTGTGCAACGGCGGCTGTCATCTGCCGGCCTTAACGCAATGCGCCACAGAAGTATGTGCAGGTGCCCGTTCACGTGCTACTAAACGTCATTAACCACCTTAGTCCAGACTACTGAAGTTTGGAAACTATCATGGTCCAAACTTACAGTACTATGTAAGTACGACAGTTTTGGGAAACAGTCGTAACTTACATGTTGGTTAGTTGAACGATGCATCCTGTTAGTAAAAAGCGGGAAACGCACCCCAGATCAGCTTGTAGGCCATTAGCAATCTGTTTATTTTATTTAATGAAGCCTACACAGTAGATCACATGCCACATTCTCACTTTCAATAGACAGATGCAATAGCCATTGGTCAAGTATTGAGTATAAAGCAATTAAGATAGTATGAAGTACTTTTTGTATAGGGTACTATCATAAAAAATCGTTAAAACGAATAGCATTTTGCAACTTGACAAAACACTGGATTAAATATCGTAGGCACAGGAGAAAACTTGTACATCCCTCTCCCTTCAGTGCTATGACTCGTTCGGCTGTGAGCTTGTTTCGCCAAAAAAAAAAAACTATTGCAGATATCAATGCGTCTTTGTTCATGGGTTTGGCACAGCAGAGGCTTAGACAACTATGACCCACGTTTTGGTTTCATAATTTGCACTACTTATTGACTGCAATGTAGTCAATTGACTGCTTGACAGGTTATTTTTATTTTTCTGTACAATACACAAATACATCTGCTTTATGCGCAGAATTACGCACTTGGCCAGCCTATAGAACGGGTACATTTTGGAGAGAACGCACGCAAGAATCTGTAGGCTATTTGTGGCTGGTTACCAGCAAACAATGTTTAATGCATTAACTCAAGACTTCAAACATTTTCTAAACAATACAAACAGAAAGGATGCAGCAGGCAGCAAATGTAGAAGAGTCATTTCCAGTGGAAGAACAAAATGCTGAATGAAGCCCAAAGATATGAAGGCATATCTGGCAAGTTGTTATTTTTTGAAGACGTAAATGGTTGGGCTATAGGCCTAGTTTGCAAGAAGGAGACATAAAGCGTGAACATGCCACACTATCCACAGCTGTGGTGGGGGGTAGGAGGATTACTGTTAGCGCAGGATTTATATAAAATTCTTCAACAGAAGGCCTGCCTCGAATGCAGGCTTGTGGTTTGCGCAGCCTACAGTAAGTAGTTCTAGTGAGTTAGGAGTCCTCTAGACTTCTTTTCAGCTGTCTCAGAGGTGGAAAGTTGCGTTCGTTGGGGGAAGGGCCGGGATTAACAATTCATAGACCATTGGGAACAAATGTCTGATGCCCTCCCCCCCCTGCCGTGAATCGGGCGGTCAGTTAATAGGCCTATCGTGAAGATTTGTATTGCCATTTAAGGCACGAGCGCATCTGTGAGGCCAAGCCTCACCAAGTAGCCCGTTTTTTTACAACTAACATTACATTTAATTAAACTGCTTATAGGCTATGCCGAAATAGTGTCAACATTTTGAATATCAGTGTCAGGTGAATTAGGAAATGCCTTATGGCTGAAAGCTGCTTGGGATCCCCCCTGTCAAGCAATAACCATACAAAAAGTTAAAAACAGATGACATGATGCGCATCACTGACATAATGCGCAAATAATATAGCCTAGATATTCCAATATATTCGAATACATGTGTTTATTTTAGAGGGGATATTCGAACGTCATTTTTGAGCCATTTTGACAGCCCTAGTCCACTGTAGGCTACGCCAATCGTCTATTAACACCTTCCACCTAACCCCGGTGAGTGGGGGTCGCTATAATGCGTGTGAAATAGCACCATTGAGTAGCCTATGCGAAATAGCCTTAAAATCGCTCCGGTGTTGTGTGCCTTCTGGTTTCTCCACCTACTGGTTTCCTTGCGCGTGCATGCGCTGCAGCAGTTGTCAGACATTCACAAACAAGTTGTTTTAGGCGGTTTGAAGTCGCTTTTCATACGCCATGAGCGCTCGGCTACATTACAGCCACTCGGACAAAAGACATGTAAAAAATACATTTTGAAAACTAGCATTAAACTGGATTCGATCCCGCAAAAGCAACACACGCGTGACTCTCTCCATCCTGATTCCCTACTCTTTGAGCCAACTAATATGTTACGCGAATCAATTAACTATTGTAGGCTACCATTAATTAATAACGTAGGCAACACCCAGGTAACATGTTGTCCAGGCTATCTGAAACAAGGGGTTGCCTCTCATCTACAACAACTGGTTACCTTGGGCTGCTACAGTCCTCAGTGCACTGTGCACAGTAGGCCTATGCTACTCTTTGTTGTTGGTAGTATATGAAGTAGGGAATTGACAGCAACATATCCATTATGAGAGATGCTGAATTTAACAAAAACTGCGATGTTTGATTTTAAATTAATGTAAATTTAGCCGGGACTGTAAGCTGGCACACGTGGGTGCTCGATGTTTTCAGTGGGTGCCCGAGAGACGGAGCACCCACGGTATCGGCGCCTATGAAAAGCGTATCTCGCGGTTGCATCCATTACAAACAAACATGCAATGTGAACGTCTGGGATTGGGGAGAGCACTAAATGCTCCTCTGAAAAAGTCAAGCCTTTAAATGAAAAACACTCTTTAATAATCAAAAAAATAAACAGCGGGGGGAAGTTAAAATACGTGAGAAACACAGAAAAAGTTGGCATGCATTGTTTCGGTCCCCGTGCACAGGGATTATTTGTCATATTATTAATCACATATGATTATTTGTGAAATTGTGCAAACAGGCGCAACACATTTGAAAAGGAAGGACTGGTAGCATGCAAGCTCATGGGAAAGATTGATTTAAGAACGTTATCACAGTGTGTGGCTGTGGCGCAAAGCAGCGCGGGCGGAGCGACAATTGGCAGGGGAGGGTCATGTCTTTTTTAACAATTATGTCGGAGGGTCATTGAACAATTTCTAGCAGGCAAGGGAGGGTCATGCAACTTTTGACTGAAGCACTCAAAATTCCTCCGGTGGCCCCTTCAATAAATAACGAACAGTCCCTAGATTGCTGCTGGGCTATATGTCTTGGTTCATGTGTGTTAACAACTCATTGCCGTCAAACGCGTAGCCTATCTCGCGGTTGCATCCATTACAAACAAACATGCAATGTGAACGTCTGGGATTGGGAAGAGCACTAAATGCTCTACTGAATAAGCACGAAGTCAAACCTTTAAATGAAAAACACTCTTTAATAATCAAAAAAATAAACCGCTAATGAAGTAAACTTGTGACCATCAAAAATCGTTTATCTCCTGTGACTCCGTGATAACAGGACGTAACAGGAAGGCATTTTGCTGAGCAACGGAGGTTAATATGCTCTATATTTTGTCCAAATGATGTCTGTCAATCATCGTTGCACTCGGAGAAAACCAGAATGTTTAATTTGTCCTGCGTTTCTTCTACGGCAGCAAACGGGATTCACTCGCAGTTAACCAAATATTTCTTTATTAGGGCAGGGCAGGCATATTTCTGGCTATTAAATTATTTCTAAACCAGTCTGCTAAAGTCTGTAGTGAAGTCTGTGTAGGGTTTTCCAGGCTCCATTTCTTTTTACGAGACACCCTGCTCACTTGAGCCATCTACCGGTTGTTTGGGTTGTTGCAGCGTCTCACTGGGAAAATACAAATTAAAGTCGCGTGATACCGCGTGATCCCACGCGCGGACCGCGAATGAAGCTGGCCAAGTCGAAGCACTGCCCACTGTAGGCCTTTCAGCGTGATTTATTTTTGTGGAAAAATGTGCTGGACTGGGCGGCGGTCATATTTTGTACCGCTCTGCGGTACATCTAGTTAGTTTTTGTGTGGATGTGTAGCACCCCCAACCAGCCTTGCAAATGGTTGGCTGTGTATGGGTAGGCTATGTAAAACCCTGGCCTCTTGCTGGAGATGGCCTCTTAGGCTTTTATTACTTAATGTGTTGTCCCATAGTATGTTACCTGCTCTGTTCTCTCCCTCCATTCTCCACTGTGCCTGTTCTTCTTATCCAGGACCAAGGATGCAGAGGACAAGAAGGGTGTGCGATATATGACTGGAATGGTCCGATAAGATAATTTTTTATGTTGGAGGTCCCCACAATGGGACCGTCTTACACAAAGGGAGTTGTGTTGATCCAGCATCTTCCACACCTCCCATAACTCTCCTGACTCCAGCCAAATCTGCTGCATCCTCCTTACCATGTCCCTCTTATAGTTTTACAGAGTATATGGAGAGCTACCCATCCCTTCTACATTGTGTCTTTTGTGTAGTTCACACACAATTGTTGTTCAAACTTTGGAAATTGAAATCTTTTTATTTTTTGGAAACATAAATGAGTGTTAGACCTCCTTTTTATGTTACAGTGTCACCATACAGTACCTTCCTCTCAGTCTTTTTTGCATTTGTTCCTGTTGTTTTTAACAGACATTGAAAACGTAATAAAAAATCTATTGAACATGTATCAGTCATCCTTTTAATGCTGTAGTCTCACCAGCCGGGTGAAATATAAGTTATAAGTATTTTATTGAAACAGTTGATTGCTTATTGTGTAACAAGTGTGTTATGGAAACAGTGGGTGTCTTATCTTGCAGTATTGAGCAAACTTTTCACATTTAAGTTGTTATTGATTCTTATTTAGCCTATGTGTTTTTGACATGTTTATGGCTTAGTCTTAAAATGTTACCAAGGCTGTGTGGTGGCAACCTTTATGCTATTTCTCTAACTGAACAGATTTAATGCATTGATCAAACTTTTAAAATTTAAGCTGTTAGGCTACTGATTGCTATTTATATATTTGATAGACGTTTATTGCTAATCTTACAATGATCAAAGTTGTGTGGTAGATTGGGGGGGGGGGCACCTTCATCTTCATCTTCATCTCACCAAACAAACTGAAAAGCACACTGGATCTAATGACCACACACAAAAAGGATACAAAATGCATAGCCTACATTTTGACAATGTAAGTGAAGTATATGTAGCATGATACAGGCAAATTCGGTGTTCCAGGAATCGTTGACCAAAAATTCAGAATGTTGATGATGGGGGGGGGGGGGGGGACGGCGGTCATTAATAAACACTATGAAAGCAACACTCACCACAATAACATTTAAATTAGTGAATACAAATTCCAAAGGTCATTCAGACAAGCAGCAGAGAAGCTACTGAAGTCCTTGACTCCAACCTGATACACTTGTAGAAACCCTCTGCTTACAGCTACCCATTCTCACCTAATTTTGTGCATTATTTCTTATTGTGTGCCAGCCTATTTAGCTTTAGTATAAGTCATTGACATAGTTTTCTGCTTCATCCCTCTTAATTCTTAATTTTCCATGCAAATTTTCTCCCTATCTCTGTCAAAGGTACAAAAATGAAATCATATCCTTTAAATAGACTTGGCGACTGTAATAGTTCAATAACTGTGTGTTCTTGATCAAATGATTGGTCTGGAAGCTGTGTAAATCCTACCTCCAATATTACAGTGCAGATAAGTTTGACACATTGGATGATGGCGTCCTGTGTGCCAGATATTGTGACACCTCTCTCAGTGGAGTTTGGAAGGAGGTCTCCAGCTACCTGTACCTGAGCTCCTGTGCTCTGCCAGAAAGAAGAAGAGATATATGGTCTGGTGAGCTTTCCACGGGAAAAACAGTTTTTTTTAACTGTTGGCTTGACACTACATTACACATTACCTCATTCCTACTGTCAGAAATATGACAATACATTTAAAATAAATGAGGCCTTACTGGCATCATAATGCATACATTATTCAGTACAGCAAAGACAAGGAGACAGAAAGAGTTAGAGGTCTTCTTGAGGAGAAAGAAGGAAGCAGAAGAATATATTTATTTTCTTCACAACTCACCTCTCTGATCTCCTTGATTTTTGAACCACCCTTTCCAATGAGTGAGCCACACTGGCTGGCAGGAATAACCAGTCGTAAGGTAACTGGAGGTTTGCTGGAGACTGTACCATTGGCCACAAGAGCAGTAAGGTCCTGAGTGACATTTATAAGAAGAGAGGAGTAAATATGAAAAGGAAGATGCTTCCAACAGTATGCCACTGAATATGTGTCTAATGTACACAAACTGGGAAAATGTGATACTGAGAATCACAGCTATACCTTCTGTATACAAATACAAAGCCACTAAATCAACATTTTAACTTATATTGTGCTTCAAAGTTGAACCAAGTTCACACCCAGGTTTTAAGCATGATGACTAGTTAGTACTCATAGACCTCTGAAGTTCGCCTACAAAAAAGCAGCCATCTTTGACATCCGGTATCTGGCAATTTTTCCTATTGGAAAATAACATGGGGTTTTTGAATTATCGCACCTGTTAAACTCTTGCTGGGATGAAAAAGTCTGAAATGCAGACGTTTTCCTGAACACACTGTTGTCCTCTGCCTTCGAGTGGACACTGTGATCTCCGGTACGTGAAGGCGGCACACTTAGATTTTTGCTACTCCAGAGCTAACTTGCAATGCAACTTGCCATAGGTAGTTAGCTACAATTAACAACCGGATCTCCTTATATGGGCAAAGACGGCCGTTTTGGTTCTTTTTGTAGACGAACTTCAGAAGTCTATTCTGCTCCCATACTATAAGAACTGAAAACAACACCAGAGGCCGAATTCACAAACCTGGATTCACCAAAAAAATACTTAACACTATTGACTTATACTTTTGACTCAAGGGCCACATTGGGTTTTGAAAATTGGCCGGCGGGCCACACAACAAAAAAATAATGTGTGTGTATATATATGTATATATATATATATATATATATATATATATATATATATATATATATATATATAATGTTTTGTATCATTTAAATGACGAAGTAATTTTGTTGTAGAAAATTAATTTCTTAATAAATACTGTTCATTTGATGTTGTTTAATTCATTTATAAATGGTGCACTGTCACTTTAATACTTTTACCAGCTCCACTAGCCTATGGCTAGTGCTGTGCCTATGGCTCACAGTTTATAAATGGTCAGTACTGGGAACTACTGTTGCTCTGAAGCTCTTTCCCTTTTCTTTGCATCTTCCGTCAAGGGTTTTCGCGTTAGCGTTTCGTTAGCCTGCCTCTGTGCTGTGGATGCAGGATGTAAACTGATCCTGCTTCTCGCGATGTCTGAGACTATGTGAGACTGAAGGTCGGCGGGTACAATACACTGCACTTGCAAGCGGGATATTCTTCCTACAGGCAGTAGGGGCGGGCGAGAGAGTCTTCATTCGCCCTGTAATGAGTCATTTAACCATATACCGATTTACGAAGATGATTAAGTAACATGAAAATGTTGCCTGGTGGCGTAGTTAAGATTTGAGTTAAGATTCCTGAGAATTAATAAGTTAAGATTCCTGAAAAGTGTATTATTCTTCACAGCTATCTGTCATTGTGCAAGGTTGTCACCTGTCAAATGTTACAGTGAAAGGTTAATCCATTCATGTAAATGTATTTTGCAGTTTTAAGACAGACAGTTTGAAATGTCAGTCTTAATTATGGGTACTTTTAGGTAAGCTTAACAATTCTCATTAGTTTTAGCTTGTCACTATTGTTTTTGTAGTGGTGTAAATCACAATCTTCAGCTGTTGATAGGAAATTATTTTGGTTCATTTTCATGGATTCAAAAATGTCAGACATTATAGGCAAAATTATAGGCCAAATACTGAACATTGACTGTGGAATCAGGTAGGTTACATAGAGTTTGTTCTCTTTTCCCCCCTAAAACCTCCTGTCACTAGATAGATGCTTTAGAATTTAACATGATTAAACTCATATGTTCCAGCTTCTGTCACTGTGAAAGGAAACTAGCCTATTTGGAATATTCTGTAGGCCTGCTGTTCCTTTTATGTGAACACTTTAACAGTCGACTGATCAAGCTTTCCTCTTTTGAATGCTTTAAATTTGCATGCTATATGCTTAATTCCTCATCAACTAGATTAGTGTAGTTCTACATGCAGTTGTCATATAAATGCAGTGTTTTGTAGGCTATTCAAAGCATTTAATTTAGTTGTGGTGTAGGTCTATGTATTGAGTGATTGCTGCCCCTTTAAATGTCTGGGAATTTAAATTAGGTTTTCACTCCATGCTGTTTTTGTTGATGGAAAGCACCATCTTTGATTCAGAATTTTCCTACCGTTTTAATAAACAACGCACGCACTGGCGTGGTTAAATTGTTTTCTTATATATAACATTAGATATACTGTAGGCCTAGGCTACATAAAAAAAATCATCGGACACTATGTTAATTTTGTTGACAGCCTTTTGAAATACCATACTGTATAGACTACTTGTCACGGACTGCTTCTTTGTAGACCCGTATGGAGGACAACTCAAATAGTATTCTTACAAAACTTTACTCACAGGGTGCAGCACAGTAAGTATAAGTATAAGTATGTATATACTCTTTTGATCCCGTGAGGGAAATTTGGTCTCTGCATTTATCCCAATCCGTGAATTAGTGAAACACACTCAGCACACAGTGAGGTGAAGCACACACTAATCCCGACGCAGTGAGCTGCCTGCTACAGCGGCGCTAGGGGAGCAGTGAGGGGTTAGGTGCCTTGCTCAAGGGCACTTCAGCCGTTCCTACTGTTCGGGGTTCGAACCGGCAACCCTCCGGTTACAAGTCCGAAGCGTTAACCAGTAGGCCACGGCTGCCCCTGGGACAATATAACAATGACACAGAAGGAACAGAACAAAAAAACTAGGGGTTTACATACATAGGGATTTAACAAGGATAACAGGATACAGGTGGACAAGAAACAAGGTACAACAAGGCTGTGTTTACACGTGGCCGGCTATTTTCATAACGGACATTTCACCCACTCCGTTTTCAAAGTGTAACGAGAAGCTCAAGCCCACATTGGCCAATCAGAATCCCAAAAATAGCAACAGCAACAAATTACTTCTTCTTTTGAACAAAATGTAAACATAGGTCGCTTTTTTTGCCCAGGTGCAAGTTCTGGCACACTCAATTTTTCTCAGTTTACATGCAAACGTGCAACATTTTTTTTTTCAAAATCGTTTTCAGAGGCGAATTCTCTGTTTGCATGTAAACGAAGGGCACAAACAAAGGGAAATGAAACGGGGTCTAAGAGACAGGTGATCACAGGGCTGGGACCTGTACTATGAAGGGAGTTTAACCTACCCAGATGTAACCCAGGGTTACTTTGTTAAACCAGGGTTGACAAAACCTGGTTATTTTAATTGGTGTTAATCAGTACTACGACGCTGATTAAGAAGTTGATTTGTTGAACCGGGGTTAACCTGATTGGAGTTTGTGCACGCTCACATAAAAGGGGTGGGTTGCAATGCAAGTCACCACTTTCAATGATAACGCGATCAACTTATTTTACGAGTGAGGAATGCACAATTATTATGACAAGTTGCGAGGAATTAAAACCCACTCTACGACAAAAATCAAATACGTCGGCAGCAAACAAAGCAAGTCAAGGCTGTTGGCAACGTATTGCAGATCGGGTAGCCTAAATGCCTAAGTAAAGTTTTATTTCCACATGTTCCTCAAATAGCCTATGTGTTACAGAGGATTAATAGCTTGTGGAATTTCTGAAATGTGTTGAAATAATTAAATATTTTGAGTTCATAAAAAGGCCTGCAGATGCAACACAATTCAGAAGTGGGCATATAGATTAATAAGGATAATTGAATGTTTAAGTAGCCCCCTTTGCCTGATTTAGTGTATGCCTAATCCTGTGAACATTTCAGATGCAGTCCCAAACGCACATGACAGCAGGTGAAAATGAAACATAAAAATATTATTCAGAATGGTAGGTTTATATAGGCTAGTTATAGCTTGCATTAATATTTCTTAATTATGAAAATATGTTGTATGCTTATAGACTCCACTTGGCCTGTTTTACAGCTAACAACAAAAAGGTGTCTTTGAACACTACTGGAGGAGGAAAGGCAGAGTGTTTTTTACAGTAGCAGAGGAGTTGGCCATCGCAAATAATAGTGGAAGGCCGATTATGAGGTCGAGGGGGTTGAGGGAGGCATGCGGTCGGATTCTGGTGCTGTGGAAATATGCAGCCTTTACGCGCAGGGTAATATGACATTCAAGTTTATGCTAAAAATGTATACGATTTATTTTCGGACATACAGTAGGCTATTCTTGCTCAGATGTTCAGCATACTGTATGTCCGATTTATTTTCGGACATACAGTATTTTTGCTCAGATGTTCAGCATCACCGATGGAATACATGAATTGTCCACATAAGGGCATTGCTACAGCGGGTGACATTAGAGACGTCAGCCTCGATCAGCTGACAAAGATAACGAATTCCCTCAGCTGACAATCTATATCTTTCATAGAGGGTATCGTCCAGGTATATCAGCGGATTCTGGCGGTCTCTAAAAACCCTCGCCCTGCGAAGAGAGCCCCTCACGATTTGCGCTCCAATGTCGTATGGATCATCAGGTACGCCGTCATCGTCTCGAATTGTTAGTGGAGGGGTGGTACTTATAAAGGGTGTGGTTAACGGAAACCTCGGGTTAACCAAGAACATAACCTGCTCGGAGCAGGTTTGAGATGCAGCGTAAATTGCCATGGCAGCATACCTAGGTTAAAATATATCCACCTTTCGTAGTACGGGTTAATCGGGAAGTTATGCCACACGTGATCAAGTTACTCTCGAAGTTACCCAGATAAGCCAGTAACCCCGCTTTGTAGTACAGGCCCCTGTTCTCCCCGTCTAATGTTTTTCCATCATGTTTGCTCCTCTTGTCTTCCTGTTTGCTTTGTTTACTTCCTGTGTCTTGTGCCATGTGCTCCTTTGTTTGTTTGCCATGTGTCTCTGTTCCATGTGCCTGTGTCTCCGCCCCTCACCTGATCCTTGTTAGTTACGGAGTGAGTGTAGCCTATATTTTCCATATTTAACCAAGATAATACCATGGCAAATAGGCCAAAAAAGTGGCAAGTGCTGCAAAAAAAAAAGAGAAAAAATGAAAACCCTGAGGAGGTGTGAGGTTCATGAGATTAGGTATGAGAATGATAGTTCAGCATCCTGATGGCTTGTGGATATAAACTGTCTCTGTATCTGTTGGTACAGGTTCACATGCTCTTGTACTTTCTACCAGATGGTAGGAGGGTGAAATGACTGTGGCTGGGATGACTGGGGTCAGCGAGGATCCGTTTGGTCTTTCTCCTCCAGTGCTGGCTGTAAAAGTCCTGCATAGTTGGTATCTCAGTCCTGGATACCTCCCCCCACCTGTGCTAACAATCTGCAAGAAGGATGTGTGCCGGCTCTTTCAGAAGCAGGAGATCAAGTGTCCCCCTCCTGTCTGTGAGTCTGTTCTGAACAGCTGGCGCCAATCTTCATGCAGATCTTTAACCGGTCCCTGGAGCTGTGTGAAGTGCCCTCCTGCTTCAAATGCTCCACCATCATCCCAGTCCCCAAAAAACCCATGAAATCCTGGTGTTGAGCCACCTGAAGGATACAGGATACAGGGTCGGCAGATGATGTTGTCAATATGGGACTGCAATACAGCACCACCTCAACTCCCCAGGTAAGTATGCCAGGATCCTGTTTGTGGACTTCAGCTCGGCAGTCAACACCAGCATCCCTGAACTCCTACATCAGAAGCTCACCCAGTTCTCGTGCCTGCCACCACCAGTCAGTGAATCATCAGCTTCCTCATTGACAGGCAGCAGCATGTCAGACTGGAGAGCATCTCATCCAAAACCCAGTCCATCAGCACTGGTACCCCACAGGGGTGTCCTCTTCCCGCTGCTCTTCTCCCTTTACATTAATGACTGCACCTCAAAGAACCCGTCTGTAAAACTCCTGAAGTTTCCAGATGACACCACCAAAATTGGTTTGATCCAGGATGGTGACGAGTCTGCTTACAGACAGGAGGTGGAACAGCTGGTCCAATGGTGCAGTCAGAACCACCTGGAGTTAAACCCCAAGAAGACTGTGGAGATGACAGTGGACTTAAGGAGAAGGGTTAGATCCAGGGTTAAATCTTAGACTATACTGATACTGCACTATTCCTTCCCTCTCTTCTTCTAATGCATCAATAATGAGAAGGCAGAACTAAATGATCTCAACATGTGACAGACATCAAACGAAGACACTGAGGGCCAGATGTAGGTACATTTGCGAACGTAGCGTTATTAGCGCCATGGACAAACTGCAGATAGCGAGCGCTGTGATACGTGGTATTTATCAAACTTTCACTTCATCGGGTAATCTACGCCTTTATCCGCCCCCCTACCGCAATTTACGAACGTCCACAACTGAACGGCATAGCCTACATACAGCACAAGCGCAGTTGAATGAAGTTAACTGATGACATTAAAAAGAATCAAACGTTTAGCGATCATGAAATAATACAATACATGATAAGATGTAAACAAGCAGGGAGATAATGAAAATCAGTAGTTCTACTCAAATTACTTGTGCATGTAGGTGATGGAAGATTGGTCAAATCTAGCAAGTAGGAAAGTTTAAGTGGATGATGTGAAAGTGAAAGTAAGACATTTGAAAGGCAACGAAAGTTAAGGTTGCTTTTGATATAGTACAAAGACGCAAAACTGGTGCTCTAAATAGCGATTCTGTTGTCTTTGAAAGGTTCTCTTATTGATGCATTTAACTGCAATTTGATTAACACCTGCTTTTACAAGGCGGAAATATTTAGGCGCAGAATAGACGTGCACTTTCATGGGCAATTTTCGTACATACCGCGGAGTACATAATTGGGCGCTCTTTACGCTTCCCCTCCCATCTCTTAACGGTAAACTCCCACTTTCCATTTGACCCTCCCATGAATGCATATGCATGCATGACACGGAAAAGTGCAATTTGCCATTTCCAGCTCCCGCGACAGGCAGTCTGCGCTTTTACCTCAGTGCGGTTTCATGATTTTACACGCACGCTGCGGAACAAATACGCGGTGCAAAAGTGGGCGCAAAAGTGTTAGTACATCTGGCCCTCAAAGTCAGAGATGATTTTTTTGAGATGCACCCCACTTCCATTGAACATTGCTCCCACGGGTGTGTCAATGAAAGAAAATAGGTGTGGTCTGGTGCATGATCCAAAAATTACTATCTTACACCCACTAAAAATCATTACGCCACTGACCAAGAAAAACCTGGTCTATAGCGAAAAATGCATATAAGGCACAGTGGTGAAGACGCACTGTCACAAGGTGTAAGTAGCCCTTAACAACGAGTCCCAGACAACAACTCATTTTCAGGATAAACATCGGTAGGATTTTTATATAGTCATTCGAACATTATTGGGTTAAGTTTTTTTTCAGGCTATGTTTTCGATTGTGACCATTTGTCAGTCAATAGTCAAAGTAAATAACTTAGAACTGTTTTGGTCATTGCCTATGAGGCAAAGTATTGTAACAAGCACTTCTTATTAAATGTGTACTACTGATCTGTAGCAGTAGCGTAGCCAGAAATGTTCAAATGGGTGGGCACAGAAAAAAACGGGTGGGCAATGCCAATTTGTTTGAACATAAGAGAGGCCTATTATATACACCATACAAACATTAGTAATAGGCATGTTATATTTATGACATAAAAGTCGAATTTATTGAACGCATTTGATCACAGCTGACAATTACGTAGAAACATTTTAAATAGAGCTGTAGGCTGTTCGCGATTTGACTGATTCTTGAGCTCTCAGCGGAGTGCTGTCTGCGCGTCTTTTTTAGATGGTGAACGTAAACGAAGGAAAGCCCTCTATTTGGACAGGCAAGGCTGACTAGTAGGCGGGCCTAGGCCCGTCCAGGCCTGCCCGTAGCTACGCGTATGATCTGTAGGTACACAAAAATACATTATGTATGGACAATATAAGTATGTGATATTACATATTGTTACATAGGTTACTTTATTATACATTATATAGATACACTGGAATAAGGACCCCTTAAAATAAAGTGTTACCGGATGTTAGGGCCAAAACACACCCATGACTGATTAATTAATAATCATAACATTTTGAACAATGATCACAAAATCACACCGTTAAATTATGCATAATTATTCGAATGCAGACTGGACCTCTGGACCTTTTGTCTTTAAACTTTGCGTCTCTGACCAGATGTTTCAGATTGCTAAAATATGGCCCTAAATGTTTCCATTTTCCATTCCACATACCCAGATAGCAAAATCAGATTGGCAGATAGCGGACCGCTGGTGGTATGCCGCCGGTGGCGTGGCACTTGTGATCCGCCGTTGGACCATCTCTTTAAATTTAACTTGTCATGAATAATAATAATAATACATTTTATTTAGAGCGCCTTTCATGTCACCCAAGGTCACTTCACAAATAAACAAAAACAAAAAGGTTGTAAAATTATAGTCAGCTCAAAAAATTAAATTAAAAGTAAAAGTAAAAATAAAAAGTAAAAATCAGTCAGTCAGTCAGTCCATAAGCCATCTTGAAGAGATATGTTTTAAGTGTGCTTTTAAAGTCAGTAATTGAGTCACAATGTCTCATGTAGTCTGGCAGTGAATTCCACAGCTTGGGGGCTATGTAGCTGAAAGCCCTCTCTCCCTGGGTGCTGAGGTTCACATTAGGGACATGCAGTAGACCTGCTGAGGAGGATCTCAGTGAGCGGGCAGGAGTGTAGACTTCTAGGAGGTCAGTGAGGTAGGTGGGGGTATAATTGTGTAGGGCCTTGTATGCCAGGAGTAGGACTTTGAAATGTATTCTGTAGGCAACTGGAAGCCAGTGCAGTTGCATCAGTAATGGTGTTACATGACTAGTGGATTTGGAGCCTATAATAATCCTTGCTGCAGAATTCTGAATTAGTTGGAGCTGATGGAGTAGCTTGTTAGGGATTCCGGACAAGATGGAATTACAGTAGTCAAGGCGGGATGTCACATACGCATTTACAAGGACTTCTGCACTCTGCTGGGTGAGCGCTGGGCTAAGCCGTGCAATGTTCCTTAGATGGAAAAAGCACTTTGAGACATACTGTTTATGTGCGCACTAAATGAAAGTGTGTTGTCCAGTATGACACCAAGGCTCTTGACCTGGTTGGAGCAAGGGATGGTGCTGCCATCTATACAAAGGGTGAAAGGTTCCATCTTAGCAAGAGCTGATTTGGAGCCAACTACTAAGAGCTCAGTCTTACTACTATTCAGCTTCAGGTAGTTTTGTGTCATCCACAAGTTTATGTCATGCAGGCAGGCAGTAATTGCAGCTAGAGGAAGAGTGGCAGTGGGTTTTGTAGATAAGTAGAGCTGGGTGTCGTCAGCATAGCAGTGAAATTGAATACCATGTTGCCTGAGGATAGTGCCAAGTGGGAGGAGGTAGATAATAAACAACAGAAAGCCCAACACAGACCCCTGGGGTACCCCTCTTGTCACAGCACTGCTCTCAGACTTGCAACTCTGTATTTGTACAAACTGTGTCCTTCCAGAGAGATAGGAGGTGAACCACTGGTGAACACTGCCCCGCACTCCGATATTGGCTAAACGTTCCAGGAGAAGATGGTGGGAGATGGTGTCAAAGGCTGCACTGAGATCAAGGAGAATCAGAATGGAAAAAAGTCCATCATCAGCTGCACAGAGGAGGTCATTAGTAATCTTAATCATGGCCGTTTCAGTACTGTGCATAGGACGAAATCCAGACTGGAATGGCTCGAAGAGGTCATTGTCCTTCAGGTGATCCTGGAGTTGAGTTGCCACTATCTTCTCAAGAACTTTGGAGAGAAAAGGCAAGTTGGAAATAGGCCTGTAATTGTTGAAGTTGTCAGAATCCAATCCAGGTTTTTTCAGTGTTGGTCTGACAATAGCAGTTTTAAAGGATGGTGGTACATTGCCAGAGAGAAGAGAGGTGTGAAATATTGATGTAATCATCGGAGCAATAGATGGCAGGCAGCTCTTAACCAGGCTTGTTGGAAGAGGGTCCAGCTGACAGGTGGAGGAATTGCACTTTTTGATGAGGCCACAGATGGTACTTTCAGCAGGGAGACTGAATTCACGGAGTTCATTGATGGAAGGTGAGCCCAGAGTGCTCAGTGAGTATGATTGTTTCAACTGAGTAATGGAACATTCTAATTGTTGGTGGATTGCCTCAATTTTGGTATTGAAAAAGTTGAGGAAGGCTGAGCAGCGTTCATCAGAGAGTTCCTGGTGGGTGATGTTATCAGGTGGCTTAAGGAGACCATTAACAGTAGAAAAGAGAGCACTGGTGTTTCCTTGTCCTAGTATGATGTTTTTGCAACACAGAGTGCGTTTTTATACTGATGCAGGTGTTCAGAATACATGTCTTTGTGTACATTAAGACCAGTCTTTTTTGACAGCCGCTCCAGGCGTCGGCCCAAGGATTTCATATGCCAAAGTTCAGGTGTAAACCAAGGAGCGGAGTGCACAAATGAAACTGTTTGAGTCTTCATAGGAGCAAGTCTGTAGTATTAAAAGCAGGGGAGGGATAAGTGGCAATTAGAGAAGTGAGTTCCTCTGGGTCCACCTTTTTAATGTTGCGATATGACATCACAAGCTGAACCTTGGACTTCATGACAGGCAGATGGGTGTCAAACAGTACAGCTTTGTGATCAGAGATGGGTAGTTCAGCAGTACTGATATTGACAGGCTTGATACCAGAGCAACAGACCAGATCTAAAATATGTCCTTTGTTGTGGGTTGGAAAGTCAACATATTGTGTGATCCCAAAGGAGTCAAGCATATCCATAAAGTCTTTTGTAAATGCATTAGAACATTTGTCCATATGTATATTAAAATCCCCCATCAGGATGACATTAGGAGACATTGCATTCAAAGCAGCAAGAACAGTTGAAAGTTCAGGAATAAACATATTTGATGGTTTAGGTGGTCTGTACAATACCGCAATAATGGTGGGTGCGGGTCCTCTGAGTTTAACAGCCAGCAGTTCAAAAGAGGTGTGATCAGGCACAGATAGCGGTGTCAATTTCACATTCTTGCGATAGAGCAGTGCGAGACCACCTCCCCTCCCAGATGAGCGGACTTTACAGATGTAAACAAATCCATGTGGGACTGCTTGGTTCAGGTGGAAGAAATCATTGCTCTGCTGCCACGTTTCCATCAGGCATAGAAAGTCCAGTTTATGGTCCACAATGAAGTCGCTGACGAGAGAAGCTTTGTTGGTGAGGGATCTTATGTTGAACAATCCAGCTTTCAATCGGTTTGACTGACTGTGCACATCCGATCTGGGCAGACGGGCAAGCACAGTATGGTCAACTTGTCGATCAGGCTTCAAATGACCACGATCAACAGTCCAGAGACAGGGGATTATTTTGTCATCTTTGCGAGCCATGCAGATTTTGTTGCGACGAGATCCACGGTGGATATACTTTGGACGTCGGAGAATGTCACGTTGACACAGAAGCTCCGCAGAAGGTGCATGGTTCCCCCATAACCGGTAAAGTTCACTTATTAAATATTTCCTCATCCTTACTCCAGCAGATGTAGCCGATGCAGGAATTTGTTGTGGGTAAGTAGGCCTAGTCCTAGAGCGCTGTTGGCTTAGGCTACTGCGATGGAGTTTAACGTTAGGTTACTTGCATCCTCCGGTCAAAGACGCAGGCAGACTTCAATTCCGTATAAAAACAAGTACAGCGGAGAGATGATAAAATGTGTAGCTATATAACTATTGAACTTTGTTGATGAACTGAGTATGAAAATCAAAGAAAATGATCGATGTATTCGTGAGAAAAAGTAAAATTACTGAAAGTAAACAAGCCAGCCGGAGCGGCGTCAATCTCGCCAGCGTCCCCGTTACTATAGGCAACTCTTATAATTAATATTAATAATATATGGAGTATAACTGAAGGAATGAAAAAGATTTTAGAACAATAGTGGCAAAATATTGGGCAATTTGTCTGCAACCTGCCAGCGGACTGCCAGAGAACCGATGAGCAAAACGACAGCAGACAGCCAGATCTGCCCCCAGTGGTCCGCCAGCCCCTTGCTATCAAATACCAAAGATTCTTTAGAACACAAATGATACACAGCTAGCAAAGCTACATTAGATAACTTGCTAGTCAGATTTAAACGGGATTGATATTGTGTGCATCTGTCATAAAATGTTATTTTCACGATTCGACAGTAGATTACACTGTTATTGAATGATACAGGTAGGTCCATTCTAATCTAAGAATGTTGTATGAAATAAGATGATTCTTACAATAATGTTAGGGAATTACGCTTTAGAACATTATTACGACCTCCCTAACTTTTTTCTTATTAATCTTTTTGTGAATCTGGCCCCAGGTATACAGTATACAAAGAAACTGCAGCTGAAATACTTCACGATTACCCATAAAATGACCAGACCAATGTGAGCAGTTTGGTTTAACTGCATTCTTCCACAGAAACAATTCTTAGAAACATATCCAGTATTACCCATCCATTCAATGTACACTTATCCAAGATAAGTGAAAGATTTAGCTTATCATCATTCATTGTTTATTTATGAGTTATTTTATAGCTCAATGTCCTTGGTTCACCATCCTACAGGTGTGCACTCAGGAAAAAAGATGGATACAGTCATTGACAAATGTGTTGGTATGCTCGAAAAAAGAAGAACCCCTCCATTTTTCCCTGAAGTTATTTAATATTTAAATTATAAAGTGACAAAAGTAATTAACATACATTATTGTTTATTCTATGTTTAATGCAAACCTGACTTTACTTTTGACTCAATAACAAATTAAAATTAAATGGACAAAATGTATAGTGCCCTTTACCTAACAGTGTGTTGCACAACCTTTAGAGGCAATAACATTTTCTGTAGCTCTTTATGAGACTTCTGCATCGGTCAACAGGTAGTTTGGCCCCCTCTACCTAAACAAACTGTTTGAAGCGTGCCCTCTACAGACTGCACGTGTCTGCTCTCTCCACAGAGGTAAGATTCAGATCAAGGCTCATATACATGTAGGGCCACTTCAGAATAGGCCATTGTTTTTTTTTTTTTACTTAGCTATTTTTGGTTGCTTTTAGGTGTGAGTTTTGGGTCATTGTCCTTTTGGAGGATCCATTACCTGCCACTGAGACCAAGCTCTCTGACACTGGGCAGTGTGTTTTGCTCTAGGATACCTTGGTGGCCTTGCGTTTGGGTGTACTTTCCCATTTGTCATTTTCTATGATTATTTACAATATCCCAAATTCCCTGTCAGAGATCCCCAGGCATGTTTGTGTGTAAGTGTACATCAGGTACCTCCTCCAGTTTGACTGTGATCATGGTGAAGGCTCGGAACACACATTCAGTGGGGCCTGTGATGGTTATAATCCGTTCTGGACAAGAACCCTCTGAGATGTTGATGCGGGCACTGCTCTGTACAGACATAACAAACACAATTAATTTGTGAGTACATGTGTGTCTCTTTTCTAGCTCAAAATGTCACACTCAGCTGAAACATCCTTGTATTTTTGTCTATTGTCTTTCAGACATGTAGCCTGGTAAACCAGACCCTGGAATCTTTCAGATTAAGGGTCTGGCCACGAGTAATGAAAACGGCCCAATTCGAGGGGCGGCACCAAGCATGCATTTGAAACTCTCACTGCACGCAGTTGGATAACGCTACGACCAATCACAACAATTCACGGTGTGACGTATCCAGTTCTTGCAAAGGAACGATTTGAGGGCGATTATCTGCTCCTCTTTTAGTTGAAAAGCCAAATCTAAATCCTTTATTGTAGCGGCCAAAGCCGTTTCAAACAACTGGTGTTCATCGGTAGCTATCTTGCAATGTTTTCTAGATGATTCCGGACGTCGCAGCACCGTCGTCATCAGTGCAGCTCGCCTTTGTCCCGCCTACACCAATTACAGCGAATTTTCAAACATGTACCAAAACACATTTTTATTCAAACATCAAGTCTGCCTCAAAATACAACAGAGAAATCATGAACTCAAAATGTCATTGTGGGAAAAAAAAAAAAAAACAATGACTGCGTAACAGTGCAAATCAGACCTTTCAGAATAAGGATAATAGCCTAATGCCAGGGCTCGAATTACGTGGGAGCCAGAGGGAGCCGAGCTCCCATAGAGTGAGGACTGGCTCCCATGAAAGCAACAAAGTCAAAAACCTGAGGGGGTCTCTCATATCTGAAGGTGTCTGGCATTGTAATTTAATCTTAAACAACCGCTCATTATCCATCCCTGTGCGATCTCTTACCATTAAAGACGTTAAATTAAAATATAGGCTACTACGGGACGTAGACCTACACTATGCTCTTGAACGCAGCATGACACTTCACCACACCACTAGACTATATGAGCAAACCGTATCGATTTGACAGCACTCGCAAATCTGAAGAAGTCACCCTGCTTTGATGTGAGTGTTTTGTCTATTTGCATAGGCGTTCATTGGGCTAGCCTACGTGGTTTGATACGTGCTGAAAAGTCCTGTTTGCTGTTGAACTTACGCTTCACCTATTATATGTTGATTGACAAAGCCATAAATTATGGCCCATAATGCAGCCTACAATGATTATGTTGTCTGATGATCTAGCTATCCTCTGCCATTCAGAGCTCCGGAAAGTTCCCAGCTATTTTGAAACACCTGTTAGCAATCTCTGACAAAATCTCAGTGCAAACTCCAAAATTGTTCGTCTAATTTTCCACGGTTCAACACATTAGCCTACTAGAACATAGTTTGGCTGGCTTTATTAATTTCTGCCAGTTAGTGCTTTTCCCCCTGTGTATAAGTTACATGACACTGAGGATAGCCTATCTGAGACGGTGGTCTGGTTTAAATGAGTTACGTTGTGAAATTGAGAATGGCACAGACTAAATCGTTTAGTCTATTTCTTTGTATTGTGAAATCTTGAAATGAGATATGGACTATTATAATCAATAATATGTTGAAATTAATTAAAAGTAATCAATTTCTATGAAAAATCTATGTCTGTTGTGTGCGTGTGTCAAGGTAAAGCCTAGGCCTACCGTGCGCATATACTGTACTGCGCAAAAGCGCCACTTGCGCCTAGGCTATTTATTTATAGCCGGGCTGCATCCAGACACTTAGCTGCCGTCGGGGGCTGCATGCAGTCGACTCAGACTCTCTACGGACAGTTTATCAGAAATTTTAATGTTTATCAGAAAATATCTACTCAGTATTCTGATTGAGTATAATTTTCGGGACAATTAGGGATTCGGGACAACTGCTTGGATATCGGGACTGTCCCGAATTTTTCGGGACGTCTGGTCACCCTATTCTTACATGATTTCCGGTTATACTTTACTTGACAGTATCGACATAAGAGTGACATGACATTGTAATGAACATGTCATGAACAAGTCATAAACGTTTATGACAACACTTCTGTTATTAAGTGACATTCGGTTTTTGTCATAACAATTTAGGGTTAGGATTAGGGTTAGGTTTAAGGTTAGGGTTAGGTATAGAGTTAGGGTTAAGGTTACGGTTAGGATTAGGGTTAGGGTTAAGATTCATGTGTCATGACATTGTCATGTATTCATGACAGTGTCATGTATTCATGAAAGTGTCATGTCACTCTTGTCGATACTGTCAAGTAAAGGGTTACCTGATTTCCTTTACTGCCTTTGCTAGGACAATAGAAAGACATATACTTAAAAATATAATATAACTATTGTACGTTTGTGCCAAAACCTCCAGTTGCTTCTGACACATTCAACAGTATCCACAAGTTTCTTACGTCCCATGAGGCCTTGCATCAAAAGTGGGAGTGACTTCCGCTTCTTAAGGGGCTTAGGGGAAGTTTAAGTTCTTCAGACATTTTCCTTTTGATTAGTCGTCTTTTGGGAGACAATGATACCATCCATCGTTGACAGGAACGCTCCGATTTAGTTTTAGGCTGATGTTCAAAATACTGACGTTAAAGCCACTGGATTAGTTTAATCCAGTTGTGTACAACCACAAACAGCACATGTTGTCCCTGAGCTCTGTAACGACATCTCTCATATAGGTTTGCGACTTTACACAATAAATAATAATCCGACAAATAATTGGACTACTTCCGCCGCCTCACTGGAGGAGTTTTGGAGGCGCATTGCGAATATCTGATGCAGGAGCTAATGCAAAGCAATGCACTGTATTATTATCACAGAATATGTTATCCAGGATTATCCACCAGAAACAAATAATTTTGACTGGTCCAAGTTGCTGCTACAATGATTGTTGTGCTAGCATTATCTAACTAGCAAAGTCCATAACGTTTCCGCAAACATTTATTATCCAGGCTAACGTTAACATTACTTAATAGCTGTCAAAGTGTTAAATAAAAGCATAAAAGTTCATAATAGTTTAGTAGCAACTAATAATAGGTTAATAGTAACCTGTGGTTATTAATAATTCCAAATATTTTCCAATTAAGAATGATAGAGGCTACCGTGCTTTTGGGCACTTTCAATGCTGCAGACATTTTCTTGTATCCTTTCCCAGATCTGTGTCTTGATACAATCCTGTCTTGCAGGTCTATGGACAATCTCTTGAATTTCTGTCAATCTCGTGGCTTGATTTTCACTCTGACATACACCATCAACTGTGAGACCTTATATACAGATGTGTGCCTCTCCTAATAATGTCCAATGATTTCATTTAGGCACAGGTGGACTCCAAACAAGTTGTAGAAGCATGTACATGTCCATGCCTGTGAAAACACTATTTATTCTGTTTCTTCACAATTACTGAGTTGAACTGATACACTGATGATGGTGTCATGTAAGGACCATGCTCATGTTGTACAGCACTTGTAATGACATTTTGAGTCACAAAGGCACAGTTTAAAGGTGGCAGTGTTTCTCAACCGGGGTGCCGCGGCACCCTGGGGTGCTGTCCGGCATCCTCAAGGGTAATGGTGAAATTTAAAGGTGAAATTGAAATAAATTAATGCATAATTTTGGAATCTTTCTTCTAGCTTTATTATGCAGTTAAGTATGGAGGCCACATCACAGAAAATAGTTCAGATTATATTTTCTAACCTGTATGATGATAATAATAATAATAATAATAAGCTTTATTTGTATAGCACCTTTCATATACAGAATGCAGCTCAAAGTGCTTTACATTTGAAGCATGTAACACAATAATAGTCAGTCAGTCATTATCAATCACTTTTCTTCATTGCTGGGGCCGTTTATGATCCACTCAGCAACATATCAAAAATATAGAAAATAACATATCATAAGACTGGCAGCCTTAACCCTTTACCCCCCATAAGCACGCCATATGGCAACTGTGGCAAGGAAAAACTCCCATATTCCAGGAAGAAACCTTGAGCAGAACCTGACTTAATAGGGAGAGCCTCTGAGCATCTGTAGCCTGTATGACATCTACAAATATTTACAGCGCTCGATAGCGGATTAGTTGTGCAATTTGTTGTAACAACCTAGGGTCTATTTCCAAAAGCTAACAGGTTTAAACAGTTGTTTGAGAGCATAATAACGTTAATTGGTGCAGTTTTGAGCATTGATTTTTGGATTAACACCAAATTGTCTAACAATGCAAATGTACAGTTAAAGGGCAAAGACACACGTCAAAAAAAAACTCTATTTTTCACCACTGACAATGTTCAAAATAGAATGACACTTCTGTGGTAGTGTGGTGAGGTTCTCTACAGACAAATCGAAGTATTGTAAACGTTGTAAGTGTTTCGAAAGGTTATAAAAATGTTGGTAACACTTTACTTGACGGGTGAATTCATAATACATTCATAGCAGCTGTCATCAACTGCACATAAAGCATTCATGACTGTTTCATGAGACATGACTCAACATTCATACCAAACCTTTCATGAATGTGGAAGACAGAAAGACGACAACTTGTGAAAATAAAAGTCCAACAATCGCAAAGCAGCATTGCCGTTTTTGATCAAACCTCTTACCTGATCACGTCTACTCCAGTGCCAAAAAGACAGAACATGGGCAAGCAAATATTTTTGTTTCATAAAATGTAGGCTATTTGTTTTATGATGTAGGCCTATCCTTTGCAGATTTCTCATCTTTGGAATGTCCAACCGTTCCAGGTTACACAAATACAGGTCAGCTGAATGTAGGCTAGTTTACCTACCAGAGTTAAACTCAGTGATTACGAATACTTCACAACTTGTATAGTAAAGTGACATTCGATGTAGACTTCATAAGATATTCATGAAATATTTACAAAGGCTGAAGAGAAAAACGGCAATGCTGCTTTGCGATTGTTGGACTTTTATTTTGACAAGTTGTCGTCGTTATGTCTTCCACATTCATTAAAGGTTTGGTATGAATGTTGAGTCATGTCTCATGAAACAGTCATGAATGCTTTATGTGCAGTTTATGACAGCTGCTATGAATGTGTTATGAACTCACCCGTCAAGTAAAGTGTTACCAAAATGTTAAACTTAGAAGATACATAGGCACTCATCAGGTGAAAAAGTTAAAATGCCTTTATGTTATGGGCAGATCATGATTAAAAAACACTTTGACGTGTTTCGGCTCAAAAGCCTTCATCAGGAAGTGAACAATCTGACTCTGAGACAAGTCTGGTTAAAACATCAATATGGGTGGGTGTGAACATTGGATCATCAAGTAACTAATGGCAGACAAAGGTAGCCACAACCAGACAAAACATAGGTGGCCAACAGGGGGCCTCGAATCCACACAGCAAAGTAAGAGTCCATCAGATATAGACAAACATACAAATGTACATCACACATACATAGGAAAATAAGCATAAGTCTTTACAGAAAATGGCAGTATTCTAAATCTTCATTGAGACCTGGGTAAAGGGCTGCTTTTAATTTAAAATCCAAAAACTCTTGCTGGTTCAATTGCTTTAGCCTATTCCCTCCCCTTATAGTTTGTGGTATGTGATCAATGCCAATTGCCCTTAGGATTGAATGATCACTATTATGTTTGTCCTTAAAATGACAAGCCATTAGAGTCTATGATGCACCTCACAGAATTGAATGGTTGTTCTGTACTTCCAGTTTTGTGGGCCAGTGAATTAAACATTGAACATTAAACGATGAGTCATTACATTCAGCCAAATCGAAAAACTGCAAACTGTTCCAACACAACAGAATCTATAAGAAAGCTCTATGTGCGATCTAAGTCACAATTTTATGAGTACCAGGTAAAAACTGCAAATCTGGTGTGAGTGATTTTGTATATGGGATCCAGGCAGTGGTAGCCTATGTGAGCAAAGAAGCAAAAATCCCTAATAGTTGCACAAAACTATACCTTTAGGGAACGTTCCCTGATGGTCATTATGAAGAATAAATTTTTTAGTGAGGCAGTTTTGTGCAACTATTAGGAAACCTTTAGGGAATGTTGCCTAAAGGTTCCCAAATAGTTGCACAAAACTGTACCTTTAGGGAACCTTTAGGGGACGTTCCCTGATGGTCATATTAAGGATACATATTTTTTTATCCATTAACCCTTTGCAGACCGCACGTTCTAATTTCGGTACCCCAGTACCGATGACGTTCAGTCTAATAACTCTGCCATACCCCAACCAATTTTATCAATGAAAACTTCCTCAAAAACGTCACATCATAGGCTTTCTGGCGATATGATTGGTTAAGGGATTTGTGGCGCGAATTACTTTTACTACGTGAAGGAAAAATTAAGAGTTGACGTCTCCCTCCACTAGAGGAAAAACAGCAGGAAGCACTATGCATCGTTGATCTTCACGTCGTCTAAAGGAGAAACTACTGGATCATCTGAGGTAAAAACAAGTCTTTTTATGTTATTACTACTTGTTATCCATGTTATTACTTCAAAATCGTTTTTAAAAGTTATTTTTGCTGGTAATTACACCTTGTATGCATGGCCGTAACATAATGCGTGTGTGTGTTCACTTCAGCTGATATGACAGCTTGTATTTTAGCACACCGTAATCTTTAGTAAACTCATTATTTTCAATCATTTTTGGGGGGTTACTATATGTCAACCAAGATTACAGACCTACTAGGACTGAAACTTTAACGATTTGTTGTATTTTGAACGATGTTGCTTGCTTGTCATCTGATGATACAGAAAACTAGCTAAGTTAGGTAACGTTAGCATCAGGAGAGGCTGCAACATGTCCTTGACGCGTAGTCGCGATAAAGTTCACTCCCGTGCTTCATGACTGGCAACTTCATGTCAAGTACACCTAATCGGTATTTTATTGTCAAATAAACCTTTCATTCCTTCGTAATATGTATAACACAATTTACAGTTGTTTGTAGCCAAGTTGCTTAGCTTACTTAGATAGAAACATCTGACATGAATGACAACGTTAATGTTATGTTACCGACGTGAAGACTGTGTTGATCACCGATGGTGTAAGGATTTTATTCATTGACTGCTGTTTTCATCAATACATGACTGAAGATTTGTTAGAAATGTGTCTTAGTATTGTTTAACTTTTAGGCTGTAAGGTTGGCTGCTACGATTATGAGGTTTTTGGGTGGCTAACTATGATGGGAGCTCATAGCAGCTACACCCAAGCCTACACGTCGACACATAATTTTATGGGGGTAATTTGTCTTTACGCAACTGTAGTAGCCTATGCACGGTGTGTATGTGTATGCATACGCTGTTTAGATGTTTTCTGTCATATCTCCTGACTCATGTTCATGAATCAATGTTTGCTTGTAAGCTGGTATGCTATGTATGGTTTAACCAAGGCAATAACACTTATAGTGAGCTCTGAGACTAATGTTACCTCTCCAAGCAATATTGGAGTCCTCCAGTGACAAAAATACTTTTAGTGAAAAGAGTCATGGTTGGTGGTGATTAAGATTATGTGGAAGTAATGTAAAATAAAACTAAACAACCTATTCACTATCAGACCTGTGATTTTTTGTTATTTTAGATGGAGGGAGAGAAGTACGTGCAACTGAGGTGAAAGCAGCCGACTGCTGATGGCAAACATGACCCCAAGGACCACAATGGCATGGACATGGGACATGGATGGGTAGTTTCTGGATGAAGAGGAAGACAATGATTTGCTAGAGGAGGAGAGTAATCTCCCGTCATCCTCAGCTGGGTAAGCATGTTTGTGTGTGTGTGTGTGTGTGTTCGCCCAACTGGGCGTATGCACATTTCTGGTTGTGATAAGAGTGTTGCTTATAACAATAATGACAGGGATTATAGTGATTATAGTTTAGATAGATAGATAGATAGATAGACACTTTATTGATCCCCAAGGGGAAATTCAGGAAGTTTGCTTAGATTTGTAATTCAATTTCTAATTTTCTTATCTGACAATTTCTTTATTTTGAGCTTGGTCAAGTCCCATGTCAGGTAGAAAGCATACACTTTGCCTATCCTTCTAACACAGACAGGGACACCAACTCCAGTAGCATTTACACCTCATCGTCTGCTAGGCTTAGATGGACACACACACACACACCACAGCTGTGACAACACACACACACCACAGATCTGGTGTGAATGCGGCATTAGTGTATCACCTTATGTGTAGGGCAAATGATATCGATAATTATATATTGTATCAAATTAAATGCTGTATGGTTGTTAAATGTATTGAATTTCTTCTAATGTTTTAATTGTTTATATTTGTGAATGTAAATTGATGCTTTGTTATGCTATAATATGAATTGATGCTTTTTGTTCATCATGTTAAAGTATTTTGTTGATCTTTGTTATACTGTTGTCTTGTAGTTTGTAAACATATGTTTATGTTATTTACCTGAAGTTGTTGTTCCTGATTATTTAATGAAATTGTTAAAGACTTATCTAAATAAAATGATTTATTTCCTCTTTCGTAAACCTAACACATGTGCCAGTGTCTCTTATTCTTGTTTTCATAGTAGAATGAAGCACACGGAGAAGCAGTTACCATCTGCCTAGTCTTTATTTCAGCCTTTATCTTTCCTCCCCACAATTGATTTTGCCTCCTCAGAGTACAGTAAGACATCCTATATTTAGCTATGCATCTTGTTTTTATGGTAAAACATCTTATATTTGTTACATGACCATTATATCTGTGTATTTTTGGTCAGATGTCAAACCAGGAAAGGAAAACATCCTACTCTTTAAAAATTCTACTTGTTACTGCGACTTGCAGTTATGAGTAAATTAATCATAACTTCTGAACCAAAGGTGATAAATTGATTCTGTTTCTTTCACTGAGGAGAACACAACACTGTCTATCTTTCACACACTATATCTACAATAGACATTAGGTGAAAAGTAAGATTCATCTTGACAAATTGATATTTTCGTGTTTTTTGATGTTGAATTTTGAAGGTATTGTTTAAAAACAATGTGTGTTACCCTCAAACTTATTAACTATGATATGTGCCATTTTAAAGGGCTAGTTCTCCTGATTACAATGGTGGGTATATCTTATCTCTGCCATGTAGCATGGCCACACAATAAGCCTTTTTGTCTCACAAGGGCATCAAGTATGAAAAAACGGAATGTTTTGTGCCGTCGGCAAAGGTCTAATAAATTTATCATAACTTTTGAACAAAAGGTGATACATTGATTCTGTTTTCATCACTGAGTAGAGGACAAAATTGTGAATCTCCCATACACTCTAAGTTTTTCTCTATCTACAACAGAAATTGGGGGGAAAATGAGATTAATCTTGACAAACTGATAGTTTTGTGTTTTTTGGGGTTGAATTTTAAAGATATTTTTAAAATAATATGTTTGTTCTCCTCAAAATTATTAATTATATTTTATACCATTTGAAAGGGCTATTTCTCCTGATTATAATGGTGGGTAAATTATATCTCTGTCATGTAGCATAATCACACAATAAGCCTTTTTGTGCCATAAGGCCATCGAGTATGAAAAAATGGAATGTTCGGCGCGGTCTGCAAAGGGTTAAGGAACGTTCCCTAAACGTAATTTTGTGCAACTATTAGGGAACCTTTAGGGAGAATACCTCACCACACTACAACAGAAGTGTCATTCTATTTTGAACATTGTCAGTGGTTAAAAATAGAGTTTGTTTTTGATGTGTGTCTTTGCCCTTTGCACTTAGATAGATAGACATTTTTTGATTTTTTCAGAAATTCTTCTTGCACCATACAGCTCTATCAGATAGATAGACAGACAACAGGACCACTAAACCCTCCCTCACCCCCACACAACAACAATACACAACACCAAGTATCTCTACGTTCTAAAATATAAAAGTGCAGTATCATTAGCACCAGTGTGCTGTCAATAGTAAGGTGCAACATCATCAGTGACATTTTAATATTATACCAAAGTGCAGTATTACTGTATCACACAGAAAGTGGATCAAGTTATTTTCCCTAACTTGTTCAGTATTGTAATGGTGGATAAATGATTTACGAGCCCGGTTGGTTTGTAAGGACGACACGCTACTATATCTTCTGCCTGATGGCAGCACCTCATACGCCTAGAATAGGGGATGGAACATGTCACCGCAAATTGCTTGTCCTTTCTTCACCACTGGATTTGCAGATTGTGGTCAGATAATTTAACTGATGTCCAGCAATGTTGCTGGCCATGTTAACTTGGCCATGTTAACAGGGTTTTCTTTGTCAAAAAAATGAACTGTCTGACAAAATTAAATCTCCGGTCAAATTGTCCGATTGAAATTTGCTAATAATCTAGGCTGGGTGAACGCAGCCTGATCTGATGGCAGTTTCTACCCAAGCCCAGTAGTTGGTTTTGTCATTGTCCCGTATCAAAACTACTTGCATTGTAAGACAATTTGGTGTTAATGCAAACAACTGTATTGCTCAAAACTGCACCAATTAACATAATTATGCTCTCAAACAACTGTTTGAACCTGTTAGCTTTTGAAAATAGAGCCTAGGTTATTTTTGCTCCGGAACATTCCTTTAATGTCCTCATCTCTCCTCACTCTCTTCAAGGATTTTTCTGTATACAATTGCTAAAGAACCGTTTAACATATAAACTTGGAACTTGAACTAGGAATATTGATCGTAGGCACAAGGGCGCGGGAAGGGGGTGCTGAGGGTGCTGCAGCACCCCCTGCTGGCAGGAGATAGATTTTTTAAAAATATTATATATTTTTTTAAATAATTACTAATTCGCTGTCTGACATTATTTATATTTTTGTATGTGAAATGATGAGTCAAATAGCAAAAAAGGGTTATGGATAGGTTCGAATATAGGCTACTAAAAATTAACAGTTATAGAGATCAACATGAACGTGAGTCAGTTACTGTAAGAACCGTAGCGTGGTTTCATCTATGTGATAGCGATCAAGTGTGTAGGCCTACGGTTGATATAGGCCTACATATTCTATGCGATTTACACGTTAAAAAAAAACATGGATAAGCTGAAAGAAACTTTAATTGTGTTTTACAGTTTTGCAAAAATAATAAATGCATAGCTAGTGAAATCATTCACTAGTCGCTAAGATAGAAATTATTACACATACTTGCTGTGGAGACGACACACTTTAGGCTATTCAGAAATTATTTGTGAGATCATTGCAGCCTGATTATTAGCCTATATTTAAAGCCTAACATCTCTGGTGTGGTTTTGACGATCAGAAAAGTAATTTTCCTTAGCTATACTGAAATAGGCTAACGATGTCAAGTGCGCTTCTGTGGATTTAGGGTGGGTGCAGTGGACTCGGAGTGCTGTCGCGGAACATTGGAATTTGTGGCTGCCCAGGACTTTTCTAAAACTTCTCGCTATCACCCGCACACCGCACTAAAATTACGTATTTAGCAGTCAAAATCCTAAACATGTCCGGGGGGGGGGAATCGTCGGACATCCATTCTTTTTGTTATTCAGCACCCCTGGTCAAAAATAGGTTCCCGTGCGCCTGCGTAGGCACTCGCAACACATTAGCAACTAATTCATTTACCACTTTGCATGCACTGGTATTTCCTTCAGGAAATTAATCTCTAGTTCTTATTATTCTTTTAATTATTCTTTTGATCACATCTAATTTCAACTGTTTAACTTATAAACTTCATTCAGACACAGAGTGAATTTGTTTGCATTCACTAGATACTGAAAGGATTTATCTAGGCTTACCTCTTCCCGTATTCGCTTGACAGTCTCTCCTTTCTGTGGAGGAAAATTAAATACATCTTAGGCAACATTTGAACAATTTTAGCTTTCCATAGCTTAGGAAAAAAACTTCTCGATTTGATAATATTGTCTTAGTGTATTACTTATTGCTCTTTACTGATCTACCAGACTGCTAAAAAATTTACTTTGGTGAACACATAGCAGCTAGGACCATTCTAAGGGCCCAGCACTGACGGGGCTCCCCAGAGAACACTTACATCAAGTAGGCTTAATAATGTCATAAAAATTATAACTTTTAAGTCATAAACTAAACAAACACATGGTTTTATGTTGTTGTTGGTAAAAAGATCATGATAGCCTTTACATTTCACCCCCCCCCCCCATATGGTTCAGTCTGGTGTATAGGCTACTTTGGATTTCTAAACATTATGTGGAAGTAATGCAAAATAAAACTAAACAACCTATTCACTATCAGACCTGTGTTATTTGTTATTTTAGATGGAGGGAGAGAAGTACGTGCAACTGGGGTGAAAGCAGCCAACTGCTGATGGCAAACATGACCCCAAGGACCACGATGGCATGGACATGGAACAAGGATGGGTAGCTTCTGGATGAAGAGGAAGACAATGATGTGCTAAAGGAGCAGAGTAATCTCCCATCATCCTCAGCTGGGTAAGCATTTGTGTGTGTCTGTGCGCCCAACTGAGCGCATGCAAATTTCTGGTTGTGATAAGAGTGTTGCTAATAACAATAATGACAGGGATTATAGTGATAATACAGTAGTTTGGTTAGATTTGTAATTCAATTTCTACTTTTCTTATCTGACAATTTCTTTATTTTAAGTTTGGTCAAGTCCACATGTCAGGTAGAAAGCATATACACTTTGCCTATCCTTCTAACACAGGCACAGGCAGAGACACCAACTCCAATAGCATTTACACCCCATCGTCTGCTAGGCTTACAAGTAGATGGACACACACACACACACACAACCATGCCACAGCTATGACAACGCACACACCACGGATCTGGTGTGAATGTGGCGTTAGTGTATCACCTTATGTGTAGGACAAATTATATCGATAAATATAGCCGCAAGCGGCAATGGCGGGCCCGAGCACCTGCGGGCCGCAACCCGTGACATGTCGGAATCCAACAAAGCACCGACGTGGTGCGTTTGTGAAATGTACATATTTGATGCATGTGCTATTTGTTTTTGTATTTTATTTTCTGCCACATGTACTTGCGGGGGCGCAATGCAAGGCAGGCCCATTGGTTGTCATCATAATCATAATATATATTAACCTGAGAAATTTCAGACCATTCATTTTAAGCAAAGAACATTTCTGATACACTTTTTGGATGGCCAGATGGTGGCGCTATGTTAGGCATGGAAATTACACATGTGAATATCATCACAATAATGATATCCAACTTTTTTGTAAACTTTCAGATCAATCACTTAAGGCATTGTCCATTTCTGGCACATTTCCTGCTTGACCAGGTGGTGGCGCTATGTCAGGCAGGCCCATTGGGTGTCTGGATATCATCATAATCATAATATATATTAACATGAGAAGTTTCAGACCATTTATTCAAGGCATACATTTCTGGCACATTTCCTGCTTGGCCAGATGGTGGCGCTATGCTAGGCCTGTGAATTACGAATGTGAATATCATCACAATAATGATATCTTATATTTTATAAAGTTTCAGATCAATCACTTAAGGCATTGTCCATTTCTGGCACATTTCCTGCTTGGCCAGGTGGTGGTGCTATGCCAGGCAGGCCCATTGGGTGTCTGGATATCATCATAATCATGATATCTATTAACCTGAGAAGTTTCAGACCATTCATTCAATGCACTGTGATTTATGACACATTTCCTGTTTATGTGGTGAGATATTAAAATCATATGAAATATATAACTTATCAAAAATCCCTTCACAATTTAACATCAGCGACATCTTGGCATAATATTTGCCAAATTTCAAATGAATCTGACAAACCGTCTAGGAGCAGTATGTTAAAATATATCATGTGACATCAGTGTAATTGTCATTCTTTCTGTTGCCAGTTGGTGGCGCTATGCCAAACATGCATTATGGGCATGTGAATATCATTATTAACATGGTCTTCAATGACCTGTGAAATATAAAACATTTCAAGCCATGCATGGTGAATTATGACACATTTATTGTTTATGTGGAAGGGTATTAAAATTAATAATTTCGCCATTTCGTCAAATTACAACATATCAAAAAAAAGCTTCACAATTTATAATCAGGAACATCTCGGCGTCTTGTATACCAACTTTGACATGAATTGGATCAACCGTCTAGGAGGAGTACATTAAAATTGATCATGTCCACAACGCACAAAATCTCAATTACCTCACTTCCTGTGGGCGTGGCTAATGGCATGTTAATACAAAAGTTGTTTGTTTTTGGGAGTTACAAACACCCACCAAATTTGGTGTGTGTATCTAAAACTATATGCCAACCACAAGTCACAGTGACATAAGGGGGCGCTATGGAGTTCCTGGGCAACGCCCGGTGCCAAGGCTTTTCCCCTGTGTATTCACGGTACCTCTTGACGTGTGTACCAAATTTCATGCGTTTTCACCGATGGGAAACAACTCTTTTGGCATCACAATTCATCACATTTTAGTCCGCACAAAATCCCAAATACCTCACTTCCTGTTGGGCGTGGCTAATGCATTGTACATACGAAAGTTGTTCATCTTGGGGAGATACACACACCTACAAAATTTGGTGTGTCTAGCTGAAAGTATGTGCCAACCACTGGATCAATCACCTAAGGGGGCGCTACTGAGTCCCTGGGCCACGCCCGGGGCCAAGCTTTTATGCCTGTGTAGCCATTGTGATACCAGATGTGTGTGCCAAATTTCAAGACTTTTCATCCATGCTAACCACCTCAAAAATAGCAAAAAGGTGAACAAATAATAATAATAATAATAAATATAGCCGCAAGCGGCAATGGCGGGCCCGAGCACCTGCGGGCCGCAACCCGTGACATGTCGGAATCCAACAAAGCACCGACGTGGTGCGTGTGTGAAATGTACATATTTGATGCGTGGGCTATTTGCTTTTGTATTTTATTTTCTGCCACATTTACTCGCTTGGCCAGGTGGGGGCGTAATGCAAGGCAGGCCCATTGGGTGTCATCATAATCATAATATATATTAACCTGAGAAATTTCAGACCATTCATTTTAAGCAAAGAACATTTCTGATACACTTTTTGGTTGGCCAGATGGTGGCGCTATGTTAGGCATTGAAATTACACATGTGAATATCATCACAATAATGATATCCACATTTTTTGTAAACGTTCAGATCAATCACTTAAGTCATTGTCCATTTTCTGGCACATTTCCTGCTTGACCAGGTGGTGGCGCTATGCCAGGCAGGCCCATTGGGTGTCTGGATATCATCATAATTATAATATCTATTAACATGAGAAGTTTCAGACCATTTATTCAAAGCATAGAGCATTTCTGGCACATTTCCTGCTTGGCCAGATGGTGGCGCTATGCTAGGCCTGTGAATTACGAATGTGAATATCATCACAATAATGATGTCTGATATTTTATAAAGTTTCAGATCAATCACTTAAGGCATTGTCCATTTCTGGCACATTTTGTGTTTGGCCAGGTGGTAGCGCTATGTCAGACAGGCCCATTGGGTGTCTGGATATCATCATAATCATGATATCTATTAACCTGAGAAGTTTCAGACCATTCATTCAATGCACTGTGATTTATGACACATTTACTGTTTATGTGGTGAGATATTAAAATCATATCAAATATATAATTTATCAAAAATCCCTTCACAATTTAACATCAGCGACATCTTGGCATAATATTTGCCAAATTTCAAATGAATCTGACAAACCGTCTAGGAGGAGTATGTTCAAATTGATCATATGGCATCAGTATAATTGTCATTCTTTCTGTTGCCAGTTGGTGGCGCTATGCCAAACAAGCATTATGGGCATGTGAATATTATCATTAACATGGCCTTCAATGACCTGTGAAATTTAAAACATTTCAAGCCATGCATGGTGAATTATGACACATTTATTGTTTATGTGGAAGGGTATTAAAATTAATAATTTCGCCATTTCGTCAAATTACAACATATCAAAAAAAACCTTCACAATTTATAATCAGGAACATCTCGGCATCATGTATACCAACTTTGACATGAATCGGATCAACCGTCTAGGAGGAGTACGTTAAAATGTATCATGTCCACAACGCACAAAATCTCAATTACCTCACTTCCTGTGGGCGTGGCTAATGCATTGTACATACGAAAGTTGTTCATCTTGGGGAGATACACACACCTACCAAATTTGGTGTTTGTAGCTGAAAGTATATGCCCACCACGGGAGCAGTCATCTAAGGGGGCTTAAGGGGGCGCTAGCGAGTCTATGGGCCATACCCGGGACCAAGCTTTTTTACCTAGCTGCTTTGTGTGACACCTCATGTGTGTGCCAAATTTCAAGACTTTTCGATTATGTTAACCACTTCTAAATATTTGCCAACCACGGGATCAGTCACCTAAGGGGGCGCTAGCGAGTCCCTGGGCCACGCCCGGGGTCAAGCTCTTGTACCTAACTGCGATGCCTGACACCTGACGTGTGTGCCAAATTTCAAGAGTTTTCGACCATGTTAACCACCTCAAAAACAGGAAAGAAAAAAAGTAGAATAACAATAATGAAATATAGCCGCAAGCGGCAATGGCGGGCCCGAGCACCTGCGGGCCACAACCCGTGACATGTCGGAATCCAACAAAGCACCGACGTGGTGAGTTTCTGAAATGTACATATTTGATGCGTGTGCTATTTATTTTTGCATTTTATTTTCTGCCACATTTACTCGCTTGGCCAGGTGGGGGCTTAATGCAAGGCAGGCCCATTGGGTGTCATCATATTCATAATATATATTAACCTGAGAAATTTTAGACCATTCATTTTAAGCAAAGAACATTTCTGATACACTTTTTGGTTGGCCAGATGGTGGCGCTATGTTAGTCATGAAAATTACACATGTGAATATCATCACAATAATGATATCCAAAATGTTTGTAAACTTTCAGATCAATCACTTAAGGTATTGTCCATTTCTGGCACATTTCCTGCTTGACCAGGTGGTGGCGCTATGCCAGGCAGGCCCATTGGGTGTCTGGATATCATCATAATCATAATATCTATTAACCTGAGAAGTTTCAGACCATTTATTCAAAGCATAGAGCATTTCTGGCACATTTCCTGCTTGGCCAGAGGGTGTGAATTACACACGTGAATATCATCACAATAATGATATCCAATATTTTATAACGTTTCAGATCAATCACTTAAGGCATTTTCCATTTCTGGCACATTTCCTGCTTGGCCAGGTGGTGGCGCTATGCCAGGCAGGCCCATTGGGTGTCTGGATATTAACCTGAGAAGTTTCAGACCATTCATTCAATGCACTGTGATTTATGACACATTTCCTGTTTATGTGGTGAGATATTAAAATCATATCAAATATATTACAACATTCAAAAATACCTTCACAATTTAACATCAGCGACATCTTGGCATAATGTTTGCCAAATTTCAAATGAATCTGGCAAACCGTCTAGGAGGAGTATGTTCAAATTGATCATGTGACATCAGTATAATTGTCATTCTTTCTGTTGCCAGTTGGTGGCGCTATGCCAAACATGCATTATGGGCATGTGAATATTATCATTAACATGGTCTTCAATGACCTGTGAAATTTAAAACATTTCAAGCCATGCATGGTGAATTATGACACATTTATTGTTTATGTGGAAGGGTATTAAAATTAATAATTTTGCCATTTAGTCAAATTACAACATATCGAAAAAAAACTTCACAATTTATAATCAGGAACATCTCGGCATCATGTATACCAACTTTGACATGAATCGGATCAACTGTCTAGGAGGAGTACGTTAAAATTGATCATGTCCACAACGCACAAAATCTCAATTTCCTCACTTCCTGTGGGCGTGGCTAATGGCATGTTAATACAAAAGTTGTTTGTTTTTGGGAGTTACATACACCCACCAAATTTGGTGTGTGTATCTAAAACTATATGCCAACCACAAGTCACTGTGACGTAAGGGGGCGCTATGGAGTTCCTGGGCAACGCCCGGTGCCAAGCTTTTATCCCTGTCTATTCACTGTACCACTTGATGTGTGTGCTAAATTTCATGCGTTTTCGATTATGTTAACCACCTCAAAATATTTGCCAACCACGGGATCAGTCACCTAAGGGGACGCTAGCGAGTCCCTGGGCCACGCCCGGGGTCAAGCTCTTGTACCTAACTGCGATGCATGACACCTGACGTGTGTGCCAAATTTCAAGAGGTTTCGACCATGTTAACCACCTCAAAAACAGGAAAGCAAAAAAGTGGAATAACAATAATAATAATAATAATAATAATCCTTACAAAAACAATAGGGCCTTGCGCCCTTCGGTGCTCGGGCCCTAAATATAGCCGCAAGCGGCAATGGCGGGCCCGAGCACCTGCGGGCCGCAACCCGTGACATTTCAGAATCCAACAAAGCACCAACATGGTGCATTTGTAAAATGTACATATTTGATATGTGTGCTATTCGTTTTTGCATGTTATTTTCTGGCACATTTACTTTCTTGGCCAGGTGGGGGCGCAATGCAAGGCAGGCCCATTGTGTGTCATCATAATCATAATATATATTAACCTGAGAAATTTCAGATTATTCATTTTAAGCAAAGAACATTTCTGATACACTTTTTGGCCAGATGGTGGCGCTATATTAGGCATGTGAATTACACATGTGAATATCATCACAATAATGATATCCAATATTTTGTAAAGTTTCAGATCAACCAATAAAGGCATTACCAATTTCTGGCACATTTTCCTGCTTGGCCAGGTGGTGGCGCTATGTCAGGCAGGCCCATAGGGTCTCTGGATATCATCATAATTATAATATCTATTAACCTGAGAAGTTTCAGACCATTCATTCAAAGCATAGAGCATTTCTGGCATATTTCCTGTTTGGCCAGATGGTGGCGCTATGCTAGGCATGTGAATTATATGTGTGAATATCATCACAATAATGATATCCAATATTTTATAAAGTTTCAGATCAATCACTTAAGGAATTGTCCATTTCTGGCAGATTTCCTGCTTGGCCAGGTGGTGGCGCTATGCCAGGCAGGCCCATTGGGTGTCTGGATATCATCATAATCATAATATCTATTAACCTGAGAAGATTCAGACCATTCATTCAATGCACTGTGACTATATGACACATTTCCTGTTTATGTGGTGAGATATTAAAATCATATAAAATATATTACAACATATCAAAAATCCCTTCACAATTTAACATCAGCAACATCTTGGCATAATGTGTGTCAAATTTCACATGAATCTGACAAACCGTCTAGGAGGAGTATGTTCAAATTGATCATGTGACATCAGTGTAATTGCCATTCTTTCTGTTGCCAGTTGGTGGCGCTATGCCAAACATGCATTATGGGTATGTGAATATTATCATTAACATGGTCTTCAATGACCTGTGAAATTTAAAACATTTCAAGCCATGCATGGTGAATTATGACACATTTATTGTTTGTGTGGAATGGTATTAAAATTAACAATTTCGCCATTTCGTCAAATTACAACATATCAAAAAAAGGCTTCACAATTTAGAATCAGGAACATCTCGGCGTCATGTATACCAACTTTGACATGAATCGGATCAACCGTCTAGGAGGAGTACTTTAAAATTTGTCATGTCCACAACGCACAAAATCTCAATTACCTCACTTCCTGTGGGCGTGGCTAATGGCATGTTTTTACAAAAGTTGTTTGTTTTTGGGAGTTACATACACCCACCAAATTTGGTGTGTGTATCTAAAACTATATGCCAACTACAAGTCACAGTGACATAAGGGGGCGCTATGGAGTTCCGGGGCAACGCCCGGTGCCAAGCTTTTATCCCTGTCTATTTACTGTATCACTAGATGTGTGTGCCAAATTTCAAGACTTTTCGATTATGTTAACCACCTCAAAATATTTGCCAACCACGGGATCAGTCACCTAAGGGGGCGCTAGCGAGTCCCTGGGCCACACCCGGAGTCAAGCTCTTGTACCTAACTGCGATGCGTGACACCTGACGTGTGTGCCAAATTTCAAGAGTTTTCGACCATGTTAACCACCTCAAAAACAGGAAAGCAAAAAAGTGGAATAACAATAATAATAGTGAAATATAGCCGCAAGCGGCAATGGCGGGCCCGAGCACCTGCGGGCCACAACCCATGACATGTCGGAATCCAACTAAGCACCAACGTGGTGCGTTTGTGAAATGTACATATTTAATGCGTGTGCTACTTGTTTTTGTATTTTATTTTCTGCCACATGTACTTGCTTGGCCAGGTGGGGGCGCAATGCAAGGCAGGCCCATTGGGTGTCATCATAATCATAGTATATATTAACCTGAGAAATTTCAGACCATTCATTTTAAGCAAAGAACATTTCTGATACACTTTTTGGTTGGCCAGATGGTGGCGCTATATTAGGCATGGAAATTACACATGTGAATATTATCACAATAATGATATCCAATTTTTTTGTAAACTTTCAGATCAATCACTTAAGGCATTGTCCATTTCTGGCACATTTCCTGCTTGACCAGGTGGTGGCGCTATGCCAGGCAGGCCCATTGGGTGTCTGGATATCATCATAATCATAATATCTATTAACCTGAAAAGTTTCAGACCATTTATTCAAAGCATAGAGCATTTCTGGCACATTTCCTGCTTGGCCAGAAGGTGGCGCTATGTTAGGCCTGTGAATTACATATGTGAATATCATCGCAATAATGATATCCAATATTTTATAAAGTTTCAGATCAATCACTTAAGGCATTGTCCATTTCTGGCACATTTCCTGCTTGGCCAGGTGGTGGCGCTATGCCAGGGTGGCCCATTGGGTGTCTGGATATCATCATAATCATAATATCTATTAACCTGAAAAGTTTCAGACCATTCATTCAATGCACTGTGATTTATGACACATTTCCTGTTTATGTGGTGAGATATTAAAATCATATCAAATATATTACAACATTAAAAAATCCATTCACAATTTAACATCAGCGACATCTTGGCATAATGTTTGCCAAATTTCAAATGAATCTGGCAAACCGTCTAGGAGGAGTATGTTCAAATTGATCATGTGACATCAGTATAATTGTCATTCTTTCTGTTGCCAATTGGTGGCGCTATGCCAAACATGCATTATGGGCATGTGAATATTATCATTAACATGGTCTTCAATGACCTGTGAAATTTAAAACATTTCAAGCCATGCATGGTGAATTATGACACATTTATTGTTTATGTGGAAGGGTATTAAAATTAATAATTTCGCCATTTCGTCAAATTACAACATATCAAAAAAAAGCTTCACAATTTATAATCAGGATCATCTCGGCATCATGTATACCAACTTTGACATGAATCGGATCAACCGTCTAGGAGGAGTACGTTAAAATTGATCCTGTCCACAACGCACAAAATCTCAATTACTTCACTTCCTGTGGGCGTGGCTAATGGCATGTTAATACAAAAGTTGTTTGTTTTTGGGAGTTACATACACCCACCAAATTTGGTGTGTGTATCTAAAACTATATGCCAACCACAAATCACTGTGACGTAAGGGGGCGCTATGGAGTTCCTGGGCAACGCCCGGTGCCAAGCTTTTATCCCTGTCTATTCACTGTACCACTTGATGTGTGTGCTAAATTTAATGCGTTTTCGACCATGTTAACCACCTCAAAATATATGCCAACCACGGGATCAGTCACCTAAGGGGGCGCTAGCGAGTCCCTGGGCCACGCCTGGGGTCAAGCTCTTGTACCTAACTGCGATGCGTGACACCTGACGTGTGTGCCAAATTTCAAGAGTGTTCGACCATGTTAACCACCTCAAAAACAGGAAAGCAAAAAAGTGGAATAACAATAATAATAATAATAATAATAATAATAATAATAATCCTTACAAAAACAATAGGGCCTTGCGCCCTTCGGTGCTCGGGCCCTAAATATAGCCGCAAGCGGCAATGGCGGGCCCGAGCACCTGCGGGCCGCAACCCGTGACAAAGCACCGACGTGGTGAGTTTCTGAAATGTACATATTTGATGCGTGTGCTATTTATTTTTGCATTTTATTTTCTGCCACATTTACTCGCTTGGCCAGGTGGGGGCTTAATGCAAGGCAGGCCCATTGGGTGTCATCATATTGATAATATATATTAACCTGAGAAATTTCAGACCATTCATTTTAAGCAAAGAACATTTCTGATACACTTTTTGGTTGGCCAGATGGTGGCGCTATGTTAGTCATGAAAATTACACATGTGAATATCATCACAATAATGATATCCAAAATGTTTGTAAACTTTCAGATCAATCACTTAAGGTATTGTCCATTTCTGGCACATTTCCTGCTTGACCAGGTGGTGGCGCTATGCCAGGCAGGCCCATTGGGTGTCTGGATATCATCATAATCATAATATCTATTAACCTGAGAAGTTTCAGACCATTTATTCAATGCATAGAGCATTTCTGGCACATTTCCTGCTTGGCCAGATGGTGGCGCTATGCTAGGCCTGTGAATTATGCATGTGAATATCATCACAATAATGATATCCAATATTTTATAAAGTTTCAGATCAATCACTTAAGGCATTTTCCATTTCTGGCACATTTCCTGCTTGGCCAGGTGGTGGCGCTATGCCAGGCAGGCCCATTGGGTGTCTGGATATCATCATAATCATGATATCTATTAACCTGAGAAGTTTCAGACCATTCATTCAATGCACTGTGATTTATGACACATTTCCTGTTTATGTGGTGAGATATTAAAATCATATCAAATATATTACAACATTCAAAAATACCTTCACAATTTAACATCAGCGACATCTTGGCATAATGTTTGCCAAATTTCAAATGAATCTGGCAAACCGTCTAGGAGGAGTATGTTCAAATTGATCATGTGACATCAGTATAATTGTCATTCTTTCTGTTGCCAGTTGGTGGCGCTATGCCAAACATGCATTATGGGCATGTGAATATTATCATTAACATGGTCTTCAATGACCTGTGAAATTTAAAACATTTCAAGCCATGCATGGTGAATTATGACACATTTATTGTTTATGTGGAAGGGTATTAAAATTAATAATTTTGCCATTTCGTCAAATTACAACATATCGAAAAAAAACTTCACAATTTATAATCAGGAACATCTCGGCATCATGTATACCAACTTTGACATGAATCGGATCAACCGTCTAGGAGGAGTACGTTAAAAATGATCATGTCCACAACGCACAAAATCTCAATTACCTCACTTCCTGTGGGCGTGGCTAATGGCATGTTAATACAAAAGTTGTTTGTTTTTGGGAGTTACATACACCCACCAAATTTGGTGTGTGTATCTAAAACTATATGCCAACCACAAGTCACTGTGACGTAAGGGGGCGCTATGGAGTTCCTGGGCAACGCCCGGTGCCAAGCTTTTATCCCTGTCTATTCACTGTACCACTTGATGTGTGTGCTAAATTTCCTGCGTTTTCGATTATGTTAACCACCTCAAAATATTTGCCAACCACGGGATCAGTCACCTAAGGGGGCGCTAGCGAGTCCCTGGGCCACGCCCGGGGTCAAGCTCTTGTACCTAACTGCGATGCATGACACCTGACGTGTGTGCCAAATTTCAAGAGGTTTCGACCATGTTAACCACCTCAAAAACAGGAAAGCAAAAAAGTGGAATAACAATAATAATAATAATAATAATAATAATAATAATAATCCTTACAAAAACAATAGGGCCTTGCGCCCTTCGGTGCTCGGGCCCTAATAATAATCCTTACAAAAACAATAGGGCCTTGCGCCCTTCGGTGCTCGGGCCCTAAAAATAATAATAATGAATATAGCCGCAAGCGGCAATGGCGGGCCCGAGCACCTGCGGGCCGCAACCCATGACATGTCGGAATCCAACAAAGAACCGACGTGGTGCATTTGTGAAATGTACATATTTGATGCGTGTGCTACTTGTTTTTGTATTTTATTTTCTGCCACATGTACTTGCTTGGCCAGGTGGGGGCGCAATGCAAGGCAGGCCCATTGGGTGTCATCATAATCATAGTATATATTAACCTGAGAAATTTCAGACCATTCATTTTAAGCAAAGAACATTTCTGATACACTTTTTGGTTGGCCAGATGGTGGCGCTATGTTAGGCATGCAAATTACACATGTGAATATCATCACAATAATGATATCCAATTTTTTTGTAAACTTTCAGATCAATCACTTAAGGCATTGTCCATTTTCTGGCACATTTCCTGCTTGACCAGGTGGTGGCGCTATGCCAAGCCGGCCCATTGGGTGTCTGGATATCATCATAATTATAATATCTATTAACATTAGAAGTTTCAGACCATTTATTCAAAGCATAGAGCATTTCTGGCACATTTCCTGCTTGGCCAGAAGGTGGCGCTATGCTAGGCCTGTGAATTACGCATGTGAATATCATCACAATAATGATATCCAATATTTTATAACGTTTCAGATCAATCACTTAAGGCATTGTCCATTTCTGGCAAATTTCCTGCTTGGCCAGGTGGTGGCGCTATGCCAGGCAGGCCCATTGGGTGTCTGGATATCATCATAATCATGATATCTATTAACTTGAGAAGTTTCAGACCATTCATTCAATGCACTGTGATTTATGACACATTTCCTGTTTATGTGGTGAGATATTAAAATCATATCAAATATATTACAACATTCAAAAATCCATTCACAATTTTACATCAGCGACATCTTGGCATAATGTTTGCCAAATTTCAAATGAATCTGACAAACCGTCTAGGAGGAGTATGTTCAAATTGATCATGTGACATCAGTATAATTGTCATTCTTTCTGTTGCCAGTTGGTGGCGCTATGCCAAACATGCATTATGGGCATGTGAATATTATCATTAACATGGTCTTCAATGACCTGTGAAATTTAAAACATTTCAAGCCATGCATGGTGAATTATGACACATTTATTGTTTATGTGGAAGGGTATTAAAATTAATAATTTCGCCATTTCGTCAAATTACAAGATATCAAAAAAAGGCTTCACAATTTATAATCAGGAACATCTCGGCATCATGTATACCAACTTTGACATGAATCGGATCAACCGTCTAGGAGGAGTACGTTAAAATTGATCATGTCCACAACGCACAAAATCTCAATTACCTCACTTCCTGTGGGCGTGGCTAATGGCATGTTAATACAAAAGTAGTTTGTTTTTGGGAGTTACATACACCCACCAAATTTGGTGTGTGTATCTAAAACTATATGCCAACCACAAGTCACTGTGACGTAAGGGGGCGCTATGGAGTTCCTGGGCAACGCCCGGTGCCAAGCTTTTATCCCTGTCTATTCACTGTACCACTTGATGTGTGTGCTAAATTTCATGCGTTTTCGATTATGTTAACCACCTCAAAATATTTGCCAACCACGGGATCAGTCACCTAAGGGGGCGCTAGCGAGTCCCTGGGCCACGCCCGGGGTCAAGCTCTTGTACCTAACTGCGATGCGTGACACCTGACGTGTGTGCCAAATTTCAAGAGGTTTCGACCATGTTAACCACCTCAAAAACAGGAAAGCAAAAAAGTGGAATAACAATAATAATAATAATAATAATAATAATAATCCTTACAAAAACAATAGGGCCTTGCGCCCTTCGGTGCTCTGGCCCTAATAATAATAATCCTTACAAAAACAATAGGGCCTTGCGCCCTTCGGTGCTCGGGCCCTAATAATAATAATAATAATCCTTACAAAAACAATAGGGCCTTGTGCCCTTCGGTGCTCGGGCCCTAATAATAATCCTTTCAAAAACAATAGGGCTTCGCACCTCTCGACGGCCTTGCGCACCGTCGGTGCTCGGGCCCTAATTATATATTGTATCGAATCATATGCTGCATGGTTGTTAAATGTATTGAATTTCTTCTAACATTGTAATTGTTTATATATATGTGTGTGTGAATGTAAATATGAATTGATGTTTTGTTCACCATGTTAAAGTATGTTGTTGATGCTTGTTTGTAAAAATATGTTTATGTTATTTACCTGAAGTTGTTGTTCCTGGTTATTTAATGAAATTGTTTAAGACTTTTGTAAATAAAACTATTTATTTCCCCTTTCGTAAACCTAACACATGTGCCAGTGTCTCATATTCTTGTTTTCATAGTAGAATGAAGCACACGTAGAAGCAGTTACCATCAGCTAGTCTGTATTTCAGCCTTTCTTTCCTCCCCATAATTGATTTAGCCTCTTCAGAGTACAGTAAGACATCCCATATTGAGCTATGCATCTTGTTTTGATGGTAAAACATCTTATTTTTGTTACATGACCATTATATCTGTGTATTTTTGGGTCAGATGTCAAACCGGGAAATAAAAGCATCCTACTCTTTAAAAATTCTACTTGTTACTGCAACTTGCAGTTATGAGTTCTGAACCAAAGGTGATAAATTATGGAAGAATATTAGACTCAATTGTTTTGTACGTGTGTATCACGTTTTGAAACTGTAGAAATTATTTGTAACTGTAAAAATGATCTGTACAAGTAATTGTCAATATCACAAATATGCCCTACAATTACAAATCTGAGACGATTTTAAGTATTACTCATATGTCCTTCACTTACAAATATATTCCACAGGTACTAAACCTTCCACAGTTGCTGTCTTTCAATTACAAAACTATTCTGCCATTACAAATCTCTGCCGCTCGTACAAGTATTTTCTGCAAGTACACAAATATTTTTGAGACTGTCTGGCACTTCCTGTTGAATAGCCAATGGCGATGCTCAGGTTTGGCTAGCCAATCAGGAATCTAAATTCACTAACCAATCACAGAGTCAGGAGGTAGTGCACCCCACCCCACGTGGGTTGAAGAGGATCGACTGTCAGAAGAACGAGGATGTTATGCAGGCTCTGGTTATGCTCACAATGGTGCACACGGGAGAAACGCTGGCAAAACGATATAGCTTACATGGGATTAATTCAACACCAATACATGGAATTTGCTTTAAGTCTTGTGATCTATCTGAAAATGACGTTAATTAAAATGAGTCTACTTCCTTCTGTGAACTGTCCCATATTCATGAGCAGATTCATGAGCCACTGAATGTAGGCCAATAAAGAAGATAATCACTGTGTATGTATAATATAATGGTGGTGTATAATAGGCTATACTTGTCACTGGCTTTCTTCCGTGGCAAAAGTATGTCCATGTCCATACCTTATTATAAGGTAAGTAATTAGTCTATGCCGTGAGTGGCCAGCTGTTGCGAGAGAAAATCAAGCCCATAGGCCTACGTTTGCTTACAAACATTAATTGTGCTGGGATTGTCATGACAGAGAAGTCTTAGTATGTTAAGCTTAGGTCACTATATGCCGTTTACGTTTTACGTTTTAGCTAGGTTATTTTGCTAGTCAACCAAGGTCCAGCTATTGGGAGAAAAAAGGACAAAATTTCGCCTGGAAAACAACACAATATGATGTGGATGGTCATTGTACGCTTGAGATGCGAGAGCGAGCTAAGTTAACAGATCAATGGACTAAAGAGGGAAGTTTTAGTCATCATGACAGCATCACAGATTCTCTTTAGAGTTTTGACCATCATGGAGTTTACGTGCACAGCGCAAGCACAACACACCACCAACACAACCCACCCACGTTGGTACACACTGCTGACTCTGTGATTGGTTAGTGAACTTAGATTCCTGATTGGATAGCCAAACCTGAGCATCGCCATTGGCTATTCAACAGGAAGTGCCAGAACAGTCTCAAAAGTATTCGTGTACTTGCAGAAAATTCTTGTGCGAGCAGCAGAGATTTGTAATGGCAGAATAGTCTGTGGAATATATTTGTAAGTGAAGGACATATGAGTAATACTTAAAATCGTTCGTGTTATTTTTTTGTTAAATCACAAATCATTTTTACAGTTACAAATCCTGATACACACACACACAATACATATGAGACGCTATCCCTAAGGTGGTGCAAAAGTCTGTGCACCTGCAGAAAAGATTTGTAACTGTAGGACAACTTTTTGTACGTAGAATATTGATTTGTAATTGTAGAATATATTTGTAATGGTAAAATATTTTTAACTGTAGGATGATTTGTAAAACCGATCCGTAGGCTACCCTTAGAATAGATTTGTAAGTGTAGGGCATATTTGTGATATTGACAATTACTTGTACAGATAATTTTTACAGTTACAAATCATTTCTAGAGTTTCAAAACGTGATACACACGTACAAAACATTTGAGTCTAATATTCTTCCATAATAAATTGATTCTGTTTTTTTTTTTTACTGAGGAGAACACAACACTGTCTATCTTTCATACACTATACAATAGACATTAGGTGAAAAGTAAGATTCATCTTGACAAATTGATATTTTCATGTTTTTTGATATTGAATTTTGAAGGTATTGTTTAAAAACAATGTGTGTTACACTCAAACTTATTAACTATGATCAGGGTTCTAAATTAACACCCGCCACCCTGCCAAATGCGGGTTAAAATTCCTTTTGGCGGGTGTTAATAAAAACTTACTAGCCAGTTTGGCCGGTGATGCATGAGGCATTACATGCATGATACATAAGGCTCTGTTCTCGGTCATATATCCCCCTGGCAGTACTTCCTACATGACCATTGTGCCGTAATGCTACGTGATGATGTTTAATACGCCCATTGGCTGCGCGCAGTTTGCAGTGAAACCAGCGCTAGAGACCATGGAAATGAACGGAGCGTCTACCAGAAAACAAGAGGAATTAAGGAAGAACGAATGGAGCCAGAGCAGGGACCATAGACTGAAAGAGGAGGGAGTTAGCCAGTAAAGTAAAAAGTACATAACACATGTACATAACACAAATAAATAACGCGTTTCGAAATATTAACGCATTGTGTTTACTTATTTCCTATGTGGGGGACTGATGTCATGTAACGGAGGCCGCAAAACCTGAAGCAGCAAGATTGTTTATTTTATTGTCTATGGAGTTAGCTGAAGATGGAACGTGAGGAGCTTGTAGGCGAAAATTTAACATTTTTAAAAGTTGCCTGATCAGTGATCACCACCACCACACGCATCATGCACTGTGCATAGGGCACCAAGAGACAGAGGAGGGACCAACATTTAGACAATAAATAGTAGCTGTCAGGGGCGCCTTAATACCATCCGAGGCCCCTGGGCTATATGTTTTTTAAGCCCCCCCCCCCCCCCAAACCGCAAATATTAATTATGATTAAATGATACCCGGCCCGCGATCTGACCCGACACATAGCGTGCGCTTTTGGTTAATAATATGCAGTGTAGCCTATTATTCAGCCTATGTAAAACCTTTACATAAACAGGAACAGAATGCCCTCGAATCACGTCAGCCTACCCATGACATCGCTTATCAAAAAGGCTAGCCTACTGCACGAAAACAAGCGTTGAACTTTTACAACACATGTTGTAGGCTAAGTTAAGATGGGTAGGCTACACATATGGAGGTTTAAAAGCTTTTCAAAAGTGCGTGTTTGTCGTGTCGGGGGGTTCCCCAGGAGTTTTTTTTTTAATGCTGTCTACTTAACACACCAGTTTAACGCAGTTTGGGAGGGACAGAAATACTTTTAGCCTATAACAAGTAAAGGTGTTCGAGTCGTGACTCACTCGGATCTTTCACCCGTGTCTTTAAATTAACCCATGAGTCGCGAGTCTCTAGTATCATTAACTCGGATCAGTTGAGTCCTACTACAATTCAATCTAAAACGATAAACAGCGCCACACAAACCTCTTGCAACATTAGCTAGCCTCCTAGCCCTAGCCATCCTAGCTGCCAAAAATTTAGCAATTTCGTAGGCAACCACAACTCCACAAATCAACTCAAGTGACTGAGTGAGCAGGCAGTCCGAGATAACTGGTTAACTTCCCGCAGAGCCGGAAACATTGCAGACTCACAGACCATGGGACTCAGATTGGAGCGGCTGAGTAGCAATCCGGGTTAGTCGGATCAGCCGGCCGGTTAGGCTACGTTGAGTACGAGTCAGTCGAATCAGCCGGCTACGTTGTCATGAGTGGATCTGCGAGAGCGAGTAGCTCCTCCTCGAGGTGAAAAGCAATTCCACAACAAAAGCCATTCTTTCACTTCTGAAATAACATTCGATGTTCTGCATGTAGCCTAGACATAATTAGATTTGGTGTATAGATGTAGCATATTAAAATGCAATTAGGTCGTGCAGACAGTCCGAACTGCACGCTCATGGAGCTGCTTGAGTAGCCTATCTACCCGGGTCAGTCGAATCAGCCGGGCGGGCCGGTTAGGTTGTTATGAGTGCGAGTCAGCCGAATCAGCCGGCTACGTTGTCATGAGTGATCTTTAGAGTAACTTCTCGTCAAGGTGAAAAACAAATCCACAACAAAAGCCATGCTTTCACTTCTGAAATAACATATGTTCTGCACGCATAGCCTACTTTAAAATGCAATTAGGTCGCGAAGACAGTCCGAAACATTGCAAACTCTGTATGGAGAGTAGGCTAGCCAGTCGGATCAGCCAAGCGGGCCGGTTACGTTGTTGTTATGAGTGCGAGTCAGCCGAATCAGCCGGCTACGTTGTCATGAGTGGATCTTTAGAGGAGCGAGTAACGCCTCGTCAAGGTTAAAAGAAAATCCACAACAAAAGCCATGCTTTCACTTCTGAAATAACATATTGTAGCGTCGGCGCAAAAAGACTGTGCTACCGTTCTCCGGCGAAAAGCATGCTGGGACACGAGAGCGAACAATCGGGGGGTTTATTTCGTTATTCTCCTAAGTTATAAGTGTAAAGTTGGTGTCTTTATCGTAACATGTTTCCCTTTTAGTTATCCCTCATGTGTGTTCCTTTTCGTGTGGGGGGCTGGACCTCCCCTGTTGGTGTAGTGTGTGTGATTCCTTGACCTGCCCTGTGTGCATTGTAATCTGTGTCTGTGTCCCTGCCCTCGTTCTTGAGCCAATAAAGCTGCCATTGAACAACGTTGGTGTCGTGTGCATTAAACGTTACACTGGGTCAGAAGTGAACATGGAAGCCTCCAATGCCGGACTGAGTGGCGGAGCTGCCCCTGCCCCGGGAGTCTTCGTGAGGGCAGGCGACCTGACCCCGGGGTGGGGGCCGTTCGAGCTCCCGCCAGCCCTTATCAGGGCTCCCAAGGCTCGCACCAAGGCTCGGCGACGGAGGGAGAGGAGGAGGGGCGCCATCATCAAAGCCTGGCTCCGCGCGGCAGACGAAGCGCCGGCAGACCTCTGCTCGGGAGAAGAGGGCCGACTACTTGAGCTGCGTGAGGAGGAGGAGGACGAGAGCGAGTTCCTAGGGAAATGCTCGGGCCTGCTGGCGGCGGAGTTCGCGCCAGGGGCGAGTGAGGAACGGAGCGGCGGCGAGAGCGGAAACGAGAGCGCGAGCAGCGGGGAAGACGGGCCACCTGCAATGTCGGTCGAGGTGGGGCCGGAACGGCTGCCCCCGCCGGGGGAGAGTTACGGCGCGAGCTGCCGGCTTACTTCCGGCCCTCCTCGACGGGCCGACTGTTGGCCTGGGAGAGATGGAGCCCGTTCGTCGCGGGGGAGTTGGAAGCGGCGAGGAGAATTGGGAGCCTGGGCGGCCGCGCCTGCTTCGCGCCATTTTGGAGCCACGAGGGGTGCGGGGACTTTTGGGTAGGGGAGAGGGTGGGGGCCCTCTAGTGTGTGACTGTTTTTGTGTATGGGGTTTTTAACTTTTGGGTGCGTGTGAGGGGCACCGTGCTGTGCTAGGCGCTAGTTCTAGTTGGCCTGTTGGCCGGCGCCTTTAAAAAAAAAAAAAAAAAAAGTTTGTTGTGTGGAGTTCGATAGCATGACCATCTCGGGGGTCGTGCCTTCGCCGAGGCCACGAAGGAGTGGAACGGGCCGGGAACAGAGCAGTACGGCTCTGCGAGATGGCAACACGAGGAGGGACGCCGAAGACGGTAGCTGCAGCGGGAGAGCTCAGTGCGGTCCGGTTGCTGTGGAGTCGGTGCCTGTCTGTCCTGGTCGGCGACTCGATGGAGCGGAGTGGCGTTGGCGCAGCTTCATCTGGCACCCCTCGAACCCCGGTGCTTGGTACAGTGTCAACGGTTGTAAGGCCACCTAGGGCCCCGTCTGGAGAGGAGGAGTGCCGTGGTGACACGCCGCGGAAAGGGCAGCCTGAGGGCGGCTGCTGAGAGGGAGCTGGTGACGAGCGGGGTCGGCCACGTGGCTGCTAGCACGCCCGAACTGGACTGCTAGCAGCGTGGCGCCCCGTTGAGTGAGCTCCTGCGGCGCGTGCACCCCACGTGATTTGGCGGTACTGTCGCACTGGACTGAGTGGCGGGCGACGCGCGCCGACGCTAGCATGTGGCTACCTCGTGGTCGTTGCCGAGGACGGCAACGGCTTGTTGGGGGAGCTATGTAGCGTCGGCGCAAAAAGACTGTGCTACCGTTCTCCGGCGAAAAGCATGCTGGGACACGAGAGCGAACAATCGGGGGGTTTATTTCGTTATTCTCCTAAGTTATAAGTGTAAAGTTGATGTCTTTATCGTAACATGTTTCCCTTTTAGTTATCCCTCATGTGTTCCTTTTCGTGTGGGGGGCTGGTCCTCCCCTGTTGGTGTAGTGTGTGTGATTCCTTGACCTGCCCTGTGTGCATTGTAATCTGTGTCTGTGTCCCTGCCCTCGTTCTTGAGCCAATAAAGCTGCCATTGAACAACATTGGTGTCGTGTGCATTAAACGTTACAATATATTCTGCACGCATAGCCTACTTTAAAATGCAATTAGGTCGCGAAGACAGTCCGAAACATTGCAAGCTCTGTATGGAGAGTAGGCTAGCCAGTCGGATCAGCCAAGCGGGCCGGTTACGTTGTTGTTATGAGTGCGAGTCAGCCGAATCAGCCGGCTACGTTGTCATGAGTGGATCTTTAGAGGAGCGAGTAACTCCTCGTCAAGGTTAAAAGAAAATCCACAACAAAAGCCATGCTTTCACTTCTGAAATAACATATATTCTGCACGCATAGCCTACTTTAAAATGCAATTAGGTCGCGAAGACAGTCCGAAACATTGCAAGCTCTGTATGGAGTTGCTTGAGTAGGCTAGCCTACCTGGGTCATTTGGATCAGAAGGGCGGACCGGTTACATTATGTTGTTATGAGAGTCAGTCGAATCAGCCGGCTACATTGTCATGAGTGGATCTGTAGACGAGCAAGTAGCCTAGTTTCTACTCGTGTCAAGGTGATAATAATAATAGGCCTAATGAGAATAGTAGTAGTAGTAGCCTAGTAATAATAATAATAATAACAATAATAATAATTTATTCACTGCAGGGCATTTCTACGTTCCTGTTTCTATGTCTACATTGAAAGTCAATTGCTTAGGCTAGGTTAAGACAATAAATAAACAGTCTGGCTCAAACTGCTTTCTTTCCCCTGAGTGCATGGAGGTTTTGATGCTATTATATTAGGCTATTTTATATTATATTATATTATATTATATTATATTAGGCTACATGATATATATATATATATATATATATATATATATATATATATATATTTATATGTATAGCTATGATTAATAGGCTAATAATATTAGTTGCCTAGTATTAGCTGCATATAATACCTATTAGAATAGATTCCTAGTAGCCTACTATTAGTATATAGTAGTGGTAATAAACATTGTAGCAGAGTAGCATTAGACCTAGGCAAATTTTCTATTGTTAACAAAACAACAACAAATAATTAATTATTATAATATAGGCTACCCTCTCTGTCAATAAGATCAAAGTTTCTGAACATGAGCACCAAAAAGATGAACAATGTGTGGATGCACTTTGACCAGGAGAGCAAAACTTTTAGGCTAAATGCAAGTACTGCAAAAACCTGGTTTCAAATCATGGAGGATCCACATCCAACATGAGAAGGCACTTAACGAAATGAAGCACCCCACTGCACTGCTTGAACGTAGGACTGAATTTCTTTGCGATTTAGCAATACTGACTCAAGTGACTCGTTCAACCCGGATCAGTTTAGTGAGTGACTCAGAATAACCCGGATCCTTAAAAGGAATCGAGTTTGACAGGCCTAATAACAAGCTGGCTCATGTGACGTGAACATGGCTACCTTATGCATTATCACTACACTACATGGAGACATATCTCACGTTAACAAGGGAGACAACATAACATAGACTATTATATGTGCGAATGGGTTAGCACAAGCTGTTGGTGAACGGAGATGCAGATCACTAATTCATGTCTTTGCGCCACAGCCCATGTTCTGCGTTCACTCCAATGAGACAAGTGAAATACATGTTTTTAAAGCCGTTTCATTTCCAGGCTATTTGCTACGATATTTACCTGCCTTCTGTTTTCATGGACAGTTACAGGAATCCAGGTCATTCGTTTATCGTTGCTTCAATCCTACCCACGTTATCTCCAGAGTTTGTATGATAAGTTTGTCAGTCAGTTTCAGCCTCTCCTCTAGCTCCTCTACACCCGTTGGAATTTATTACGTTTTGTTACATTTTGTTACACTTTAGAATTGGAGAAGACAAAGGGGGCCTCTGCATGGATGTAAGAGCAGTACGATGTGCTCAATTATTTAGGCTAGCTCCAGAGTATAATGACGCCGCGAATACGGACACGCCGTTTATTATTATTGATTATCATTATTATTATTAGGAGGCCCCTCATTGGTCGAGGCCCCTGGGCTGAAGCCCAGGTAAGCCCCTGCATTAAGGCGCCAGTGGTAGCTGTCCTGCAAACTGTTTTTCATTCTTGATAGAGAAAGTATACCATGTCAACATGCACCAACAGCATGTTACATAAAGATAATACTTTTCGGGTCCTCTCTATAAAGATCCAACTTGAACGTAGGCCCTATGCTACTCCATTTAATTGAGAACGTGTCTGAGCGCACACGAGAGGGAGAGAAAACGAGTGGCAGGTTCCAGCTGGCTTGACATTGTTGATGATAATTGATATCTCCTTTTTATTAAGTTAAGATGAAACTAAATGCGGCAGTGGTTGGGACAGACTTATGGGGGCGAGAAGAGGAATGAAGCATGATATGACAGAGAAATAGATAGATAGATAGATAGATAGATAGATAGAAAGATAGATAGATAGATAGATAGATAGAGATCCCAAACATGAAATGAAGTGCATTTTCTTTGTTTATTTTGTGGTATGTATTCATGCCAACACTGTTAATAAAATGATCAAATGCATTCAGTGACACTCATCTCATAAACTCATAATTCTCTTATTTTCACCAGAAAAAAATTGGCTAGTAGAAATTCTAATTGGCTAGTAACCACATTGGCTGTTAATTTAGAACCCTGACTGTGATGTGTACCATTTTAAAGGGCTATCTCTGCCATGTAGCATGGCCACACAATAAACCTTTTTGTCTCACAAGGGCATCAAGTATGAAAAAACTGAATGTTTTGTGCCGTCTGCAAAGGTCTAATACATTTTTCATAACTTTTGAACAAAAGGTGCCACATTGATTCTGTTTTTAATCACTGAGTAGAGGACAAAATTGTGAATCCCCCTACACTCTATCTACAACAGAAATTGGGGGGGAAATTAGATTAATCTTGACAAACTGATATTTTTGTGTTTTTTGGGGTTGAATTTGAAAGATATTCTTTAAAAATGATGTGTGTTCTCAAACTTATTAATTATATTTTATACCATTTGAAAGGGCCATTTCTCCTGATTACAATGGTGGGTAAATTGTATCTCTATCTCTGTAGCACAATCACACAATAAGCTTTTTTGTGCCATAAGGCCATTGAGTATGAAAAAATGGTATGTTCCGCGCGGTCTGCAAAGGGTTAATATATCTCAATCTCAATTTAGTTTCCAGAAATTTCACCAGAAGTCATTATTTAAGGGATTATCTTTTATTGTTTCAAAGGTAAGTAAATGTGGGTGTTATCTGCATAGCAATGGAAAGAAATACCATAGTTTCACAGGATGGAACCTAAGGGGAGCACCATACAAGGACAGTGGTAGCATAGTGGCTAAGGAGCTGGGCTAGCCTGCAGTAGCCAAAAAAGTTGTGGGTTCAATTCCCGGCTTCCACTGTTGTGCCCTTGAGCAAGGCACTTAACCCTGAGTTGCTCTAGGGACATTGTAATTCACATATGTAAGTCGTTTTGAATAAAAGCCTCTGCTAAATTAATAAATATAAATGTATAGAGCGAATGCGATCGGCGCGAGGATAGATCCCTGTGGGACTCCACAAGGTAGAGGTGCTGAAGAAGAAACAAAGTCACCAAGGCTGACCAAAAACCTTCTATCAGACAAGAGCAGAATCTTTAATACCAACACAATGCCCGGTTGTATAGTAATATGTTGTGATCAACAGTGTCTGCACAAAGGTCCAATAGCACTAGGAATGATGTTTTGTCTGCATCTGTATTAAGCCGTATGTCATTTAAAATATTTTGAGGACGCTTTGGCGCAACTGGCTACACTGCCCATACCACACTTGGATTCAAGTGCCCACGGGGACCCGGGTTCTCTCTCCCTTGCTTGCTATGTAAGCATATAAGTTCAAAAATATTTTAGTTAGCCTGCTGAGACTGCACTTAGTTATTATGTCAGAGACTTGCCTATAAGGACTTTAATCATGTAAACAGCACGGAAGATGAAAACCAGATGGAAGTAGGGTTTCACGAATAAGGTGGATAGTCCATTGTTTTTTGCGGTTAGCACAGGGATAGCTACAAGGCATATTTCAGAAGAATAATGGGTCAAAGTCTATCCAGAGAAGACTGTACGTGCATTTTAAAATAATCAAATGCAGGATCTCTAGAGCTGTTTTTTTAAACTACCATGGTCATTACTTTAACGATTTTCCAAAGCCCCATTTATTCTCTCATAGGGAGTTCTCTTTCAAGCATTCGTTCGGTATCTCACATATGGGGTACGCCTCCCCGCGTATCCCTCAGAAGCACTTTCTCACTACGCCAGCAATGATTGGCTGGCCACGTCTGACGCAAGGCGCACAAGGGCGGTCCCCGTATATATACTGCAGCCTGTGCGCCGCATCATCATTCAACTACCTCTTCTCGCTCAGAAGCAAACAACGTTGATACTGCCAGGGTCTATGCTAACTGTCCACAGAGTCGAGCTCACAACTCGCTCGCCGGGCGCTGGTCCCTACTCGGTAGTATTCGACCGATAGGCTTGTCTCCAAACAACTATCATAACCAGTCTGCCCCCAAACAGTGGTTACCCTCAGTCGAGCTCGCTAGTCTCCAAACTAGAGTTCGCTGACCTAGCTTCTAAGCTGCCGGCTAGTTTGTCCCAAACATTAGCCATAGCATTACCTAGCTGCAAAGCTAACTCTTAGCTGCAAAGCTACATCAACCTAGCTGGATAAGCTATACAGATAGCAACACGACATTGGCCAGTTTCCAAACTGCAATTAGTGTTTAGCTAGGACACCATGGCCTCCTCTCCCACCACGAAGGAAGCCATGTCAGGGCGTGTGTGCCCGTGCGGGAATAATATTTCCGTGAGGGATACCCACTCCTGTTGCAACGACTGTCTGGGGCTAAAACATGCCCAGGAAGCGCTGGCCCCGACGGGCACCTGTGCTCACTGCGCTCGACTGCCTATGAAAAGTCTGCGTCGTCGACTTGCTCGCCATGTTAGTTTGACTGACCAGGACCCCATGTTGGCAGAGCCCACCACATCAGACGGTCAAAGTCTGCACCACGAGTGCAGACTGGGCTGAGCAGATGGACGATGTAGCTCCACTGCTTGAATACAGCTGTGTGCGCGAGGATTGCGAGAACATTCTCGACGCCGAGCTGGATTCTCTCGACGGGTCGGACAACATCCTCTCGTACGACGATGAGGATGATCCGTTCCTGCCGGCCTCAGGGGCAGCGATGCCCTAAACCCCACACGACCTAAGCACCGAGGATGCGAGAGGCGATGATGGTGGTTACCCAGTTATCGGCATGAGCCTTCACGATGTGTGCAAACATGCTGCCGAAAAGCTGGGAATTCCATGGCCCAGCGCTCCGCCTGAGAAGACCGCTCCCGGTACGAAGGCAAGCACCTACCCAGGGTGAAGAGTGCGGAGAGGCAACTACTCCCCCTATTCCCCGAATGCCTGGAAGAAGCTACCCGCACCTGGCCGAAGCCCTTTTCATCAAAGAGCCCAGTTCAAGGGGGAGCTACGCTGGACTGCGTAGCCATGGAAGAGAAGGGATTTTCCAAGCTGCCGCCTGTGGAGCCGTGGTTGCTCACCACCTTCACCCCGGCCAGAAAGCCCTCATGACATCCTCCGCTCCTAGCTTCCCGTCGAAGACGGATGGGTTCCAGTCATCCATGACCGACAAGGCATACAAGTCTGTAGCCCTCGGAGTGCGAGCTCTTAATGCATCATCTATGCTGATGGCGTATCAGGCTGAACTCCAGGATGAGATGGCCGGCACCATGGACCGTGCGCTTTGGGACGAGATGTGCGTTGTGACTGACCTACTGTGGGTCCCCGTTAAAAATTGACACTTCATTCACGATCATGGTGAATGGTGAAATGTAAGTACAACTGCAGCCGCTTGGGGGCAGCATAGTCCGCTGTAGCGTTTCACGGTCGAACCAGACGGCGCATTCGACAACAAGGGCTGTGATTGGCCGAGTTTTCAGTGCGTTTCTCTGTGTTTTTAGTAGCCCCTGCAACATGCTAGTCCACTGTAGCCTAAGCCTTGTGCATAATGTTAAACATAGTTTTGGATTCAGTGGCAAGATTTCTTGATTGTGCAGTGTCTGTCTCTCAGTAATGTTTTAAAATGAGAGCTTCGTCAGCTGGCAGTAGGCTACTTTGTCGGTAGTCATGAGAAGTTCGCTTGCTAACAGAACATAAAAATGCTGCCCAGAAACCTTGTGAATAGTTCTGACAATAACGAGGTTGAAATATAGCCTTTGCCTACAGCATCTCCTTAACAGTAATGTTAACAAAATGACAGCATTCATATGACAAAGGAAAACGAATCCGGTCACTCAAGACTGTGCCACAGCCGTGGGGCAGAAGACGCTTGGTGGCCGTCCACAAAGTTATAAACTTAACCTAAATAGTCGGCTGCTGTAAGCTACAATCGGATTTTATTGTATACCCCTGTTGTCTCAATGATAATAACATCTCATTTCCGAATATATTTCAAAGTGTGCCGGTCATTTGCATTATTAACATAACATCGTATTTTGTCATTTTTGGCGAAGACATGCATTCCGTTAGGGATATTGAACATTCTCTAACCATCGTGATTTCGAATTGGTGCAGTTGTCAGCACAAAAACTCATTTTATTCTTTTGCTCTTTTGCATTGCTCTATGCTGTTCTATGGTGCTTTCTGCCTCTTGGTTGCGCACGCATGTTTTCGTGACGTTTCACAGAAATCCATGTATAATGAGCGCATAAAACGACTTGTTTTGGGACATTAATCTAGGCTACGTTAAGCTTTAAGGATTGTATGTCCTTAATTTATTTATATAGGCCTATTTAGGCTAGGCTACTTGCGCAAACCCTGGATAGACTTTTATTGCCACACAACAATATTGGTATTTGTTACATTAGCTTCAAAAGGCACCGCTTCAGAAAGCTGCACTGCTTGTGAAAGAAGGGGGTGGGAGCTTGCAGCCAAGTGTCGGAAAAATGCATAGTCTACAACACAGAACCTGCTTCTCGCATTTGTCACTGACAGTAGACACGCTTCCAGCCTAATGACTTTCACACATTTTGAATGATTTACATAAACTTTCTTTATAATGAGCGCATAAAACGACTTGTTGTTTTGGGACATTATGCTACGTTAAGCTTTTTCACGTTAAGGATTGTATGATCGAATGTATGATTGAATGATAGGTTGAAAGCGGAGGTCAACAACCTCAAACGAGAACTTCAACAACTCCGAGAGACCAGCCACTTGGAGAGCCACAGAGACATTTTACAGGAGATGAGAGCTGGAATCGGAGAACTTCAGGCGACCCTACGTGAGCAGAGAAGTTATTCGACGCCTGAGAGACCAATCCCCAGGTGCACCTCGACACCAGCTCCAGAAACGTCCTCCTTGCAGATGTCTCCATGGCCCTCTCCGTCACACTCAACGACAGCATCCAAGTTCCTAGTCAACACGCAGACATGACCTTGCGTGATGTTGGTCCCGAAGACCACGCTAAGATTCACCAACAGAGCTACGGCCAAGTGGGCAGATACGGATGCCTGCTCTTCAGGTCCATCGTCACAGAGGAACACTATAAAGCCTGGAGCAAAACCACCAACTGGGATGGAGCGAAGGGCAAGAGAGCATTGCCGCAGAATGTGAAAAACTTTGTGGTCTCAACACTGCAACGAAAGTTCCCTGCTATGGGGAGGAGTGAACTGAAGGACTGCATCAATAAGATCAATGAATTCCTCCGCACAACACGCAGATCTTCCCAGGGATTCAACGTGCTTTAAATTTAGACTGTAGAATGTAGAATGTAGACTGTTCATTATTTCAATAAATAAGTTTTCTCTGAAGCACTTTCCCGACTTCGTCTTTCTATAGGCTAAGCATATCATGGAGATAGAGTAGAAAACTGGATTTAACTAAACAAATGTAACTAAGTAAACTGATTGTTTACTCTACAGTAGGCTATGTTCCCCCTCTCAGGCTGTACAGTAGGCCTATTGAAAGTAGGCTAATGAGCTCAATAGACACGTTAGCGCTTCCATTAGGAAACTTTCGTTGCAGACTTTCACAACAGATTGTTTAGCCTACTGTAGGCCTACTCTACAGTAGCCTAGGCTATAGGTTATGTTCCCCCTCTCAGGCTGTACAGTAGGCCTATTGAAAGTAGACTAATGAGCTTAGACACATTAGCGCTTCCAGCCTAATGACTTTCACACATGAATGATTTACAGTAGACACATTAGCGCTCCACGCAGTGGCGTAACTATAGTAGGTGCAGCAAGTGCAGTCGCACCAGGGCCTGTGACCTCCCGGGGCCTGTCGCTACCCCCGCAATGCAATTGCTGGAAAATTCTATACCGGTCCTTTCTGACTACCTGCGTGCCTTTGACCAGGCCAAGGCTACAGCGCAGACACTCGCAAATAAATGGGGGTTCAGAGTACATTTGAAAATGTACTCGGAGAGTGAAGCGTCACTTTGACGAACTATCGGAAGATGAACGCTTAACCGATGCAGAGAGATACTTCAAAGTGCAGGTATTTAATGCAACTCTGGACATCATAATCAGTCAGCTCTCCCAAAGATGTGCAAGCATGCGGGAAACTTGTTATGTGTTTGAGTCTTTACGTCCTATGATCCTTCAACTCGCAGGTGATGATGAACTGCTTGAAAAGGCAGTACGTTTGTCAGACCATTATAGCATGGACATTGCACCGACATTCCCAACACAACTCCACTCATTTAGGTCTTGCTTTAAAGCAGAGATTTCACAGAAGTCATCTATTTTTCAACTTGCCAAAATGCTGGTGGTAGATTATGACAGTGTAACATCCACATTCGGGGAAGTGTGTAGGCTACTGCTCTCATGTTGTTTCTGACATTGCCTGTGACTGTGGCAACAGCTGAGCGATCTTTTTCCAAATGTTCAACAATTGCTGGTGTACAGGCTATAATCAATTAGCTAAATCATTTGTCCAGCTGTTTAAACATTTTTTCGTGTTACATTCAAACGCAAAAGGTGCTTTGATATCTTTTTTGTTTAAACGTCGGCAAGCAGGCATGCTGCGGTTGCAATGAATGAGGATAATTGGTTTTATCTGCGGTGTTATTTTTTGCATTTTGAATATGACTCGCTCCAGTCTCAACAGCACATCTACTTTTTTGCACGGTGCTTTCTTAAAGGAGCTGCACCATCTTACAACAATTGCATCTACATTTTCATATTAGAATGTTTTGTCAAGTGTAAGCTTAAACTACCGTGATCAATTTAAGTTTCCGTGCCCCCGCTGAAAGTCTCTTATGCTCTTATGCGCTTATCGTTACACTATCAAATCTATAAGTAACCGTGACAAATAGGGTATAAGATATATAAACTCACGCTATTGTATTATCATATATGTTTGGTAATGGCTCAGCTTTCTCTGATTGTTCTACTGACTTGGAAACTGCATCATGGAAGCAGTAAGTCAAGTCGCATCAAAAATAGTAGTGGCACCAAAGTGACACCTTGTGGTTGTTTGTGTCAACTGCAGTTTGTGCCATTTCTGCCGAGAAAATGGGGATTGTGATTCCTGAAGGAACCCGTCCAAACTTAACAGGGACCCACTGTATGCCTCCGTCTACACCGTTGCGCAGTGCAAGCATCGGGAAGGGCGATGACCACCATGGTGACGCAGGAGAGGGCGCGATGGCTCAATCTATCCAGCCTCTCACACCGCGAAAAAGTCCAGCTCCTCGACGTTGCAGTGGATCCGAAGGGCCTGTTCGGCCCCGCGATGGCAACCATGCAACGCCGCTGCGAGGAGAAGAAGAGAGAGGGTGAAGCCCTGCAGACCTGTTTGCCCAGGAAAACGCAGCCGCCCCCCGCTCCGACTCCTCGACCTTCCTTCGCTCAGGTGGTAGCTCGTCCTGCGCCCAGCTACAGGATCCCAAAGCGTCCTACTGCTCAACCCAAGACTGAAGGTGGTGGTGCATGGGCCAACAAACCAGCTGCATCAGTGGAACAGCAGGGAAGCCAGCCAGTGCCACCTCGCTCACGACCGGGCAAGAGGGCCAAGCGGGCGACCTAGCTCGCTGCCGGGGGAGGGAAAGCGTGTCCGCCAGACGCATGCACCTCTCCTGCAGCATTGGGGCCAGTCCCGAGAGCCTGCCGTTGCGGCTCGGAACCCAGAGTCACGGGACAACGTTCTGTCACTACCACCCCCCTCCACTGTCAAAAGCACAAACACACTGTTTTGTTCAGAAACAATAAAGTTGTACCCACCAGATCATCCAGGCCGAGGGCCGAGGGCACTGCACTCAAAATATTCTGTGTTGCAAAACATGAAAATCATAAACAGCCTCATAAGCCCTGTAGCAGGGCAGGCTGCGCACATACTCTCGGCTGTCACGGCGCAGCAATGCGGCCTGCCGTCGCACCGACTCCCTCAGTAGGCTCACTCGCACAGCGAGTGCACCACTGGCGAGCGTGTGTGGAATCAAACTGGCTGCTCAGAACTGTCGAAAGAGGGTACAGACTCCAGTTCGTACATTCCCCCCCTCGTTTCTCAAGAATAATACATTCACAAGTGGTGGGGGAGGCGGCTCACTTTCTAGATGCAGAGATCAGCTCTCTACTAGAGAAAGGGGCAATTCAGGTAGTACCTCCGATGCAGAGCCAAAGCGGCTTCTACTCGAGGTACTTCATCGTCCCCAAAAAGGGAGGGGGCATGAGGCCTATATTGGATCTAAGAGCGTTGAACAAACATCTAAGACAATACAGGTTTCGAATGCTGACACACGCAGCACTGTTGAAATTCGTTCGTCCAGGCGATTGGTTTACCAGCCTCGATCTGGCCGACGCGTATTTTCATCTGCGAATTTACCCCCCTCACAGAAAATATCTCAGATTTGCCTAAAGGGGCGTGGCGTACGAGTACTTAGTCCTGCCTTTTGGCCTGTCACTCAGCCCACGTGTCTTCATCAAATGTACGGAGGCTGCGATGGGACCACTCAGGACAAACGGAATTCGTCTGGCAACATACCTGGACGACTGCCTCCTAGCTGCGAGGTCAAGTTCAACTTAAAGAAAAGTGTACTGACTCCTACACAATCAATAAATGTTATCGGCCTGTCCGTAGACTCGGTCACGATGAGGGCTCGCTTGTCTCTAGACAGGACAGAAGCGATGCGTGCATGTCTCGCTCTGTTTCGCAGGGGAAAATATGTGACATTACGGAATTGCCACAGACTGCTGGGTCTGATGGCATCAGCACTGGTTGCTCTTCCCCTAGGCAGGCTATATATGAGGGGATTTCAACGCTGGGTAACGACACTCGGTTTAGACCCTCGAGCTCACTCACACCGCCGTATCTTTGTATCAGCAGACTGCGCGATGACGCTATGTCAGTGGAAACGGCCACAGTTCCTGACGCAGGGAGTGCCACTGGGCACAATATGCGCCAGGATATTTGACGTCCTGTGGTCTACCTGAAAATGTTATCATGACTATTCAGAGTGCAAGAGCTCCATCCACGCGTACTTTGTATGATGCTAAGTGGCGTGTATTTGAAGAATGGTGCACTTCTACTGGTGAAGTGCCCTTTCAGTGTTCGGTGGGAATTGTGTTTACGTTTCTACAAACTCTCCTTGACAAGGGGAAAGCGTTCTCCACGATTAAAGTATATCTGGCCGCTATATCTGCGTGTCGTGGGTTTAAACGTGTGGGACAGCATCCCCTAGTCTGTCATTTCATGCGCGGAGCGCGCTGCTTACGCCCGGTGACTAAATCATTGTCTCCCGGATGGGATTTGCCACTAGTGCTGGAAGCCTTATCGGGACCTCCTTTCGATCCCTTATTAGAGGTGGATGTGAAGATGCTTTCACTTAAGACAGCACTGCTTTTGGCGTTGGTTTCAGCCAAGCGAGTTGGTGATTTACACGCCTTATCGGTGCATCCATCATGTCTGCAGTTTGGCCCAGGAGATTCTAAAGTCTCATTACGACCGAACCCGGCATATATTCCTAAGGTCATGGACTCGTCCTACTCGTGCCTTTCCTTAGAGCTTAGTGCCTTCTGTCCACCACCGTTCGCTTCGGAGGAACAGAGGCGGCTGCATATGTTGTGTCCTGTGCGCACTCTGAGAGCGTATCTCGCTAAGACACTATCAATTAAAAAAGCAGATCAGCTGTTTGTTTCATGGTCTGGACCTCACAAAGGTAAGCCTATCACAAAGCAGCGGTTATCACACTGGATTGTGGAGGCGATCACCTTGGCCTATTCGTCTAAAGGGCTTGAATCCCCTGTTGGCCTGCGTGCACATTCAACGAGGGGAATTGCCACGTCATGGGCTTTATTTAAAGGGTTGTCGATACAGGAAGTGTGCGCGTCTGCTTGCTGGTCGTCCCCAACGACGTTCATGAGGTTTTACAGACTCGACGTTACTGCGCCTCGCCTGGATCAGGCTGTTCTGAGTGTGGATTAAGCGGGGACGTAGTATGCGCTGGTATGATTGGAAAGGTCACGTATCACCAAGGTTGGCTTGTCCGACAATACGGGAGTTAATATATCCCATATGTGAGATACCGAACGAATGCTTGAAAGAGAACTTAAGGTTACGACCGTAACCCCGGTTCTCTGATAGCATGAGTGAGGTATCTCACCGGACCACCCTTCTTGCGTGGAGCGAGAAGAGGTTGCTACCTTGAATGACGATGCAGCGCACGGGCTGCAGTATATATACGGGGACCGCCCTTGTGCGCCTTGCGTCAGACGTGGCCAGCCCATCATGGCTGGCGTAGTGAGAAAGTGCTTCTGAGGGATACGCGGGGAAGCGTACCCCATATGTGAGATACCTCACTCATGCTATCAGAGAACCGGGGTTACGGTCGTAACCTTAAGTTTTCTTTAGGTCTGGATTTGGCAATACAACAGAAAGATAAAAAAAAACAGCTTTACAAAGGGCCAATAAAAAAGTGATTAACACCACAGTGAACTGGAGATGCATTTCACACAAACACATATTTTATATTACAATGAAATTCTCAGAAAGGAAATTGATATACTCACCTTCCCTATGATGCTTCCAACCTCCTGTGAAAGGTAAACAAGACAAATGTCACCATATTGATCTGTATGCTCAACAACCTCTCGGCTCAGCAATAAAGTAACATATATCAGTCTAAGCACATCACAGACATGCAGTCTGTTACCTTATAAAGTAACATAGCCTACTGTATATATTATTTAGTTTACCTAGCAAACACAGATACCTTAAATTGTAGGTAATCTATGACAAAGGTCATACAAATATCAACATATGTGGTTTCGGAATTCGGAATTCAGACTTCGGAATTGATTGCAGCAGAACAACGCACGCTGGCTGTTGGCTACGGCATTTAAATGTGGGCAATTTAGTAGTAGTCCATAGCCTACTGCGAGGCCATTTTTTCAGCACTTGATTTCATCTTTAGAAGAGATTAGGCCATCCCTCTAACAGCCATCAAGATAATGCAATGCAGCATTGTTGCGTTTGTGGAAAACATTATCTATCTCTGTGAATAGGCTTCTATCCCAAGTTGACATGGCAAGGTAGTTTATGCCTAAAAGATGCAAGTAATCTTGTTGTGTCATGGCATGGTAACTGTTTGATAGCGTGGTTGTTAGCGTGTTAGTCTCTCAGCCTTGTATGCCACTGATGCGCAGGTTCAAATCTAGGAATATCAGGGGTATATTTTTGCAAAGGCTCATGTTGTCTGTTGTTTTTTCAATTGGCTCAACGCAAAGTTAGTGTGGTTAAAGTTACCATTTCTTGAATTGTAGTCAGATCTGCAGTAAATAAGGTAAATACCTGCTCCTGATGACATGCTAATTGTTTATTCCCAGTTAACATGCATCCCATTAAAATCCGTAACACCGGTATGCCAGTTTGGCTGGTGATCATGTTATCTGATGATATTTGCATAAAATCAGTGAATATTCAAGAAGGCCCTGCATATACTTAAGAACACCCTGCTCTGCCTCCGCCCCTGGAGTGCCAGCAGTTCACATTTTCACAAAGTGTTTGCAAGTCAGACAAAATAATGGATATGGCTGAAAACATCATTTATGTCTAATACATGTCCGTTTAAGCATTATCCACACAAACACGACACACTGTATGAACGAAAATAAATAAATAAAACAAAACAACGCATTAGAGATCAAGCTGGGATTCGAATCTTGGTTGTATTGGACAGAAAAGTTGACGGATTAGCTACTACGTAGCCTACGCCTACACTACATACTGCTGAAATGCTTTTGTGATTTCTATCTATATATTGGACTTGTAGTCTAAGTTAACGAAGGTTAACATATATATTATATATATACGCCCATGTTAACTGGTGATATCACAAGTTAATATGGGCAAATGCATTCCCACATAGCCTAAATTAGATTTTTTTTAAATACTGCTCGTTCAGCAGTCTGTTGCAAAACATTCACTTAGATGTATTGCTATAATGAATATCATCTTGATCGGTTGACAAAAAGCTGTCACAAGACAACATACGCATTCATTTAATGGGAAGACTAGGCTAATGTAGACATACAAAAATGACCTACTAAATGATAAGCAGAATTGGTGGTGCAACTAAGCCTGGGTATGTATTGCTGCTAGCTTGTAGTTTTAGTGAGCAGTTCGAGGCCTACAAGTGATCATCATTTTTGTGCATTATAATCACGTGTGTGTGTGTGTTTCTGCCCCCAAAAACGAACAACTTCTGAAGTGGGGTCATGTCAGTTTGTTGAAACTGTTTTGGTAGGCCTATCAGAGGCAAAATGAATCTGCATTGTTCAAGGCTTGCATTAGCTGTGTTTGCTCATGTCATGGCTATCACCAGTTAACATGGACATCAGGATATCAGTAGGCTAGTACTTTACTAAGATAGACTAATTAAATGATGTCTGCTCTCCATGGTGGAGTGGTATTAGTCTTAGGAGTGGTATTAGTATTTGACTAGTCTGTGACTTAAAAACTCAATGACTTGTCTTTTGATGTGAGAGGGTCTGAGACTGTAGTCATTCAAAAATCTTTTCCAAATTTTTCAGTGTAAGGAAGGAATAAGCTGCACACACCTACCAGCTATCGAAATCATGTAAAAAGCATATGGGAATTATTGGACCTGTTGTAACGTCTGTTTAGAGGTAATTTTGTGGTAATGACAGACCACACATTGCCTATGTCTACTGGCTGTCTATTGATATATTGTATGTGTAAGTAGCAGTGGCACAAAAAGTGGGCATGCGATATATGCAGCACATGGGGGCGCAGCACCATGGGGGTGCCAAAGCGATGGTAAAAAAATAATAATAATATATATACTGTACAGTACAGGTCAAAAGTTTGGACACACCTTCTCATTCAATGCGTTTGGTATTTTCTGTAGCTACTGTTGTGCGTTTCTAAATCATTTCAACATTTTCTCAATGTTATATAACATATAATATATAAGTAAGTAAATATATATACTCTTTTGATCCCATGAAAGAAATTTGGTCTCTGCATTTATCCCAATCCGTGAATTAGTGAAACACACTCAGCACATAGTGAACACACAGTGAGGTGAAGCACACACTAATCCCAGCGCAGTGAGCTGCCTGCTACAACAGCGGCGCTCGGGGAGCAGTGAGGGGTTAGGTGCCTTGCTCAAGGGCACTTCAGCCGTGCGGGGTTCAAACCGGCAACCCTCTGGTTACAAGTCCGAAGCGCTAACCAGTAGGCCTAGGCTGCCCTTTATATAATATTCATCATATCATTTTGACATAGAAGAGAGAGTGGGGGCGCCGTGAGCGTTGAGCGAGCAGGTAGGCTCATAGCCGTGGGAAGTGGGGGTGCTGGGGGTGCGGCAGCACCCCCTGCAGGAAAGCACGCGTATTTATGTGTCATACCACTCACGATCAGAAAAAAAAGAAGCTCTCTGTCCCCCTGTCTATTATTCTATTATGCACTAAAAAAATGTTAGGCCTACATTAGACCTGGGAGATCTAAACAAAATCTAAACAAATTAACAAAACAAACCTGAGGGAGATATCCTATGACGCTAGCTTTATGGTACGACAATATGCCATATTAAGTAGCTGAATATTACCGTGAGTTTCCCAAGGAGCTGAACACGGGCCGCCTCAATCTTCAGCTTAAAATGATGCATAGTGTTATCGGGAAGTCTCGGTGCACCACGGTGAAAGGTGGCATGGATATTGAGTAAGCTAGATGCATGCTTAGCATTTTTTGATCATTAAGACTCCTTTCACAAACTCTTACTCAGCTGTATATCCTCTGATTTTAATATTTACCTATATCTAGGCAATATTTGTAACATTTATTTTGCATTTGGCCTGTTATGAAATCATGAAGAACGATTTAAACACATTTTGAAACCTAAAGACCAAAGTTGGAGACATGAATGTAGACCTTGCTGCAGATTACATTTTAAATTTTTAATTTTTAACCGGAATACTCTGGAACGGCTTACTGTACAGGGGACTGCTTTATTTCTGGTAAGGTCTGCTGTTTATTCTGATATATGGTTTGTCATGTGTTGAACTAAGGGTTCGTGAAGTATTCCACCGAGATAAATGGGTAGGGGAGATGGGTATAGCACCTTATGTAGACGTTATGATTAAATTTAATTATATTATTTACTTTTCTCGCGAACCGTTCACCACAGCAATTAGCGGCTAACATCGTTTAAAAGCTGAGAAAAAGCTCTTTCATGTGATGTGATACATGTGTCTGTGTGATGAGTAGGCTTAACGATTGCGAGTATTTCAACTGAGAAGAATGGGTGAGTTTGGACGCACTTTCATTCTTGCCATCGTCATTTTCTGGTAAAACTGAATTAGTTTGCGCTGTGATGCTAAGATTATTTTGACAGGCTATAGGCTAAATAAAAATCGCTATTAAACGGACGCAAAGCAGAATATTGAAAGAAGGGGGCACCAAGGCTAACGCAAGGGGCAAAGACGTGGCCGCCGTGAAATTTCATTTTCATTTTTTTTTTATATGAACCTAAAAAAATGCGCTGGTCTCGAGGACTCGGTCTGAAATTACGAGTCCTTCTCCTCCCACTGTGGTCCGAGACCGAGTCAAGACCGAGTCTTTGAAGGAACAAGTCCGAGTCGAGTCCGAGAAAGCAGAAATCGGTCTCGAGACCGGTCTCGAGTCCGAGACCGGACTCGAGTACTACATCACTGCCAGCTACGGCATAACTCATAAGCATACAACATATCATTTCGAGTGAAAAAACGAAGAGAAAATCCAAAAAAAGGTACAAGACTGTACATATTTTCATTCCGAGCGAAGGAACTACTCATCCCATAAACCACCGCCTCACTGAATAATATAGGCAAAATCTGCGCGATTTATTTTGCCATTGCCAACCGGCGACAGCACACGAACCCTTTCCTCCAAACAGTGATTTTTATATAGTGAATGTGCAGTTAATAGCAGTTATTTCAGGAGTAATCGTGTAAATAATAGTGTTTTGATATTGAATTTTATATTTATCATCGTGTATTTTATATCGTGTGTGTGTGAAAGTGCTTCATAACGTTAGCTGCTACCTGACTCATCCTATGCTGTCATCACTGCTCAGTCGGGCTGATGCATGGACTGGTGCATGGTCTGCTCTTGGACCACCATATTCAGTTTATTAATTTGCCGTGAATTATTACACAAAATGTTCATTAAATACACGAAGAAGTATTCCTAGGTTAATGATTGATATTAATTATACAGTATGAAGGCTACAGTAGCCTAGCTAATGTTAACTAGCACTGCTAGCAGCATTAACGTTACCAACCTCCCTGCTTAACTCACCACAACTTTGTAGGTCTTGTCCCTCATGCTGACCCTTACAAAACCCACAAACTGACTCTCGGACACACAACAGTCAATAATGTGACCCGATTTAAAGTGGCTTTCACCCCTTTGGACACTCACCAAAACAATATATTTCATACTGTGTTGCAGCATGTAGGCTAATGTTAGCTGCATTATGTAATGACATACCATAGATATATACACTAGATGTCGCCTTCTGCTTCTCAGCATGCGTCAACACCGCCGCCATCTTTGTACAGGGTAGACGTCTGGGTCCTGGCGCAAAAGAGTGCGGCGCGGGACAACTTTTGAAAGCTCTTTGCGGGAGCGGGCGGGATGAGAGAGGTGCGTTCGAAGGTGCGGGACAAACTGATGATTCACTGCACTCCCGCAAATTAAATATGTGCGTAAAATTAAATATGGAAATGATGAAAAGTAGTGTTCATATAGTTAAACTGGATGTTCTGTTAGGCAGCATTAAAAAAACGGGGTTTAAGCATAACTGACGGATAGTAGCCTAAGCCTATATTGTCGTTTACGTGGGTTCAATTTGTTCCTGCTGCTCATTGTCAAAACTCGAAATCGAAAGCATGACAGAGGAAGAGGGTACCAGACTAGGCCTACTTCAGTTGTTAGTCTACATTCAGAACCAAGAACCAAGAAACTGACATCTGGAGTCTTTCTCAGGTGTGTGTGCTCCTTCCGTGAGACAGAAATGAAAAAATGAAAAAATGAAATCTCTCCTGCATGCGGGCTTTAGCGGGCGGGAGCGGGACATCATGTTACAGATGCGGGCGGGAGCGGGACTAAAAATGACACATTAATGCGGGAGCGGGCAGGAGCGGGACAGAATATTGCGGGAGCGGGCGGGCGCGGGACTGAAAAATCAGTCCCGCGCAGACCTCTAGTACAGGGATCTGAAGCGCTAAACTAGTTCTCCTGTATTGTCAGCGTTACTTATTTAGCGACGTTTGGCCATCCCCAGCGATAGAAAACCTTTTTAGCGATTAGTGACAAATTTGGGAACTTCTCACAATGATGGCAGATCGGCTTCTTTGTTGTTGAAACGTAAGAAAATCACCTTTCTCATGGCTTTGTCATTTATGAATTCAGCTACATCTCGTTTGCCCATGGCACTGACCCATGATTATAAAAGTAACGACTGGCGTAGCCTATGCAGAGGTAAATGTTCTACAGATCTACAGCAACTTCTGGTGAGATTACAACTTACATGAGTAAACGAGACGAGGGGTATGTGGCCTCAACCAGAGCCTGTCTAGAAGAGCCTGTTTACTTTCATTGTATCGAACCTGGTTGCAGTTTACTCATTGTTCCTCTAGGGGCCGCCACTAGCTAGTGCAGAATGAATGGGAGTCTATGGGGCTAGACGGGTAAAATGTATCTTTATTATCGTCTTAAGCTTAGTTTAAGCTTAGTTTTCTCTAGACTCAACCATAAATACATACCTGTCAGTTGGAACAACCCAAAAAACTAGAGATTTTGACGATTTATGGTGATTTTATTTTCGCTAGATCTTTGCCCAGATTGACGCTAATGCATTATAGAGGAGTGGATCACTGAAGCAAGATGGCGTCTCGATTGACGGATTCGTTCCAATGAACAGCAGTAGTCAAGGCGACATCTAGTGTATATGTCTATGATGACATACAATGTCGGAAATGCTAAAGGTTAGCCTGTCGGCTACCTGAAAAGTTTGAGTATTTAAACTAACATTTACAGTGGTCTATTTGATAGTGTATTGGCCCTGAATAAGTTCGTGTGATGTATAAACCCCAATCCTTGTTGATACAAGTACCAATATTCGTCAAGAAAGTTTTTAATCACATTAAGATTTTCGCCATAGAGTGTCCCAGTGACTTCCGTTTTACTTCCGCTACAAGGGACCTGTCTTTCAAAAAAATATGAACGGGAGTTAATGGAGAGATAACAATTATTTTTTGGTCCAGTTTGAATTGTGCCACGAATTTCACATATGATGTGTGTGAATTTAAAAGATAATTTTTCACATCAAGAAAGTACTGTTGTTCGATAGACTTCAAAAGTTATGTTGGTTTTGTGCGAATCCGCTCAGTGTACTACATCTCTCGTCTCAAACGATGTACGTCACCAACGTAATGAAACGATAAGATTAGCATGCTAGCTGTTATGCTAGTTAACGGTTGCATCTTGCTGCCTGCTATGTCACTTAACAGTATCTAATGTACAGTCTATGGACGAATACAACTTACCTGATGTGTTTAATCCTCTGACTCATGGTATTTTCATCGGCAAGGAAAGCCCAATTAAGACCTGTTGCTGGTATGCTTGTACAATCTAGTGTGGCTGTGAATGAGCTAACGTCACTAGCGCGACTGATGGGTTTGTAGTCGTTGGAATTACCATCTTTCACAATGTTGTAATTCAATAGTTACGAAACAAACTGCAAATGTCTTTACATGAAAAATTGTCTTTAAAATTTACAAACATCATATGGGTAATTCAAGGCACAAGTCAACCGGGACCAGAAAATCATTTCTTTTTCGCCATAGACTGGCGTTCAAAATTTTTAGAAAGATAGGTCCCATGGAGGCAAATGGAAGTGGCGTCACTGGGACACTCTATAGGCAGTAAAAGACTCTGCCATCTTTGTCAATATTTTTCGCTGAGAAAGTTTCAAACTATGACCAGAGCCCGTCTACGGAGAGCCTTGCAACTCGTATTAAGTCCCATTGTACCGAATTTTGGATGCAGTTCCAACAGAGTTCCACTGGGGGCGATCGCCATGAGTGCAGAATGAATGGGAGTCAATGGAGCTAGACGGCTAAATTTGTCTCTTTCTAGGTAAAAAGTTGAATGAACGAGTACTTATGTCCTTTTGATTTCTTACAGGTTGGGTCGTTGTTGCACATAACACGCTAGCATTGTGCTAATGAATGATGTCATTGACACATTTGAAAGGCTTTTTAGAACAATTAAGTGACTTTAAAAAATATAATACTCAACCAAGTGTATTTTCTTTGCCTCCCCTTTCGAATACAATACTCAAATTACTTGAAAAAAAATTATATCCCGAGAAAAGTGGATTTTGAGGGGTACAGCTCCATAGACCTCCATGCATTCTGCACTCGTGGACGAGCGCCCTCATGTGGAACCACAGAAGGAACTGCAACCAGTTCAGAAACCGAAAGTTTTCCGAGAGTGGCAGTTCTCCCCTTATTAGATATTCTCTGCTATGACCGTAACGGCCTTTCCACCAATCTGAGGCATCACTGTGGGATTGTTCAGGATTGTGGGTAATGAAGTACTTATCCAAGAGATCGCGAATAAAAGGCATTTATCTCAAAACAAGGTTAGTGCCCCATGAACTCTTGGTGTCTATAGGAGCATATACAATCGCTTAGTACAGCCGTAGCTGGTTTTAAGTCTACCACGTGCAGTTAAGTTTTTATGGCTTATACCGCAATTGTCAATGGAGAAATTGCTTTGAGTTTTTACATCCGGCATCAGCTGTGGGCGGGACTGTGCAGCTCTATTGTATCATTGTTTTAGCTGCAATGAGCTGTGATATTTAAATGTGGGCATATTAGCGTGTTCAACATGTAAGTTTGTATGTATTATACATGGTTTTGTTACTGAAATGTAATTCCTTCACTTAATTGATTTATGAATGCTGGTTTACTCCTGAGGGGAGGAGTTACTCACTTTATTACCTGTGTTCAGGTAATGGGGAAGTCAGTCTATTCTGGACCTCTGTTGTGAGAGGTTTGTTGACTCAGTGTAATTACAACCTTATTGCTGATATTAAGGATTTTGTTAACGGCAAACTTCATTGAATGTTAAATGTACCAGTCTGTCTTGTCTGTTCACCTGCCTGCAGCTTAAAAATAAATAGCTTTCTTCATACTGGAACAATCTTTCCTGGTGACTGCCTCCACCGCTCAACTCACTACTTCACAGTTGGATCAGCCTTATCCTTTGTGAGCAACAGCTGGCAAAAGGATGTTTATCAATACTTCATCACGTTAAAGAAAATTAAATTGGCAGCATTTCTTTAAAAAAAAATATTTCATACACACTAATACACACTAATAGTGTAAATTATTGGCCTTTTGTTTTACTTTAGTTGTTTGTGTTTGTGTGTGTGTGGGGGGGGGCAATATTGTTGTTGCATACCCCTCAAAAAAGGGTAGCTGGCCCCTGGTGAGTAGTGATACATGTATTGATGTATTACAGTTTTGCATTGTTGTAGTATTTGCCTTCTGATGGATGTATGCATTTTGATACATTTATTGGTGTTTTAGCTATACATCAGTGTTGTATTCGAGTCACTAAAACTCGAGTCCGAATAGAGTCTTGAGTCCCAAGTGTTGGAGTCTGAGGCAAATCCAACTTGAGTTGAGTCCCTAATGTTCTCGAGTTGTCAGACACAAAAATTGACAAACAAAACAAATTTGCAAAAGACTTTAAAGAAAGCAAAAGCGGCCAGTAAAGGGCTGTTAACACAACGGCACTGTGCACCAGGACAGGAAGTATCTGCACCAATATTTAAGTCCTTTAAATGCATGTAGTCATCAGCCTATTGGTCTGAATTAGCTTTTCAACATTACTGAATTCAAGTTTCACGTTTTATTGTCACATATACTTTGCATTATAATGACATTTTTGTGCCACAGTTGCAGTAGTGCAAGGAGGGGTAAATAAACACAGGGGGGAGTTGAAGTAGGACTTTACAGTACCACACATAGCCAAACTATCCATACATGAACACATTATACAGCCATATATACACACACACACACACATATGCACACACACAACCACTATACTTGCATGCAAAGCATAAATAAAACCTCATGGACATGGGACATGTACATTTAGGATTCTGAAAAAAAACTGTCTCTGAATTGTGTGGTGTGGGTGCTAATGCTCCGGTAGCGCTTGCAAGAGGGAAGCAGAGAGAAGAGGGAGTGAGCTGGATGGCTGGCATCCTTGGTGATGGACTCAGCCCTCCTCTGACAGCATGTGGAGTAGATCATTTGAAGCTGAGGCCAGCTAGCTTACCTGCTAAAATTTCCCTCGGGATGAATAAAGTATCTATCTATCTATCTATCTATCTATCTAGCTGCACACACCTAGGAAACTAGATGGTAATGATGGTAGTTGTGAATAGCAGCAACCGAAGTAAGTATCATCACAGAGGGTAGTTTTTACTGCCATTGAGGCCAATGCCAATTCAGGAGAATATTGCAAGTGTCGCGATCACCACACGCGAGTATAAATGGTTATGGCGCTCCCGTGACGTCACATTGTTGCGCTACCGGTCGGGAGTGGCGAGTATGTTGAAGCCTTGAGGCAACAGCCTTGTGGGACGCCGGTGTTGAGGATCAGCGTGGATGATTTCCTGTTGCCTATTTTAACTAACTGTGGCCTGTTGGTCAGGAAGTCTAGCACCCAACTGCATATCGGCTGCTCACACTGCATGAAAAGTGTGATTGTCGTCAGTATGCGGCACTGTAGATTGTCGTGGAAGTTCAGGTTAATGGCTGTTCGCGGCAGTTTGCAGGCAACGCTGAAAACTGCCATGAATTGTCAGAAATTGACGTGGGCCTTGCTTGGCAGTCGTACCCCATGACCCCCCTCCTCCTAATTCTAGGGGAGGCTTTAACATGTAAATGAAAATGCTGTGAGCTATACAAATGCAAATCAGGGTAGCAGGGGGAGTGCACTGTGCATGGTGGCATGACTGTGGCCTTTGGTCTTGCTTAAACAGTGGATGTGTTAACCACACAACTCCCAGCAATACGCTCAACAGGCAGAAATGATGCTGGGTATGACATGTCTATTCCCTGCAAGCTCCAATAATGTAACCTGACTTAAAACAGTCGATAGACTCAAGTTTAGATTCGGATTTTCCCTTCACACCAACACAATGAGAATTTCAGAGGCAAATATATAAATGATTGTCTTTATCACTATCTTCATTCAACAAAAATATATGCAGAACTGCATATATATACTGACTAGATGTCGCCTTCGGCTTCTCAGCATGCGTCAACACCGCCGCCATCTTGTAGCGGGGATCTGAAGCTCTAAACTAGTTCTCCCGTATTTGCAGTGTTACCTATTTTGCGACGTTTGGCCATCCCCAGCGACAGAAAACCTTTTTAGCGATTAGCGACAAATTTGGGAACTTCTCACAATGATGGCAAACTCGGTTTCGTTGTTGAAATGTAAGAAAATCACATTTCTCATGGCTTTGTCATTTGTGAATTAAGCTACATCTCGTTTGCCCATAGCATTGGCCCATGATTAAGTGGGCCACCGCGGCAAGATGGCGTCTCGATTGACGCATTCGTTCCAATGAACAGCAGTCGTCAAGGCGACATCTTGTCAGTATAAATATATATATGGCACAGACAAATGTGACATTCGCGGGTTGCAAATTGTTGAAAATGAGGGAGATCTCCGGGCGTTTACGGGGGCGAAAATCTTACTTTTCACGCAGTGTCAGACCCAGGTCTCTGAGCTTTAACACCAGTTTTGATGGTACAACAGTGTTAAAGGCAGAACTGTAGTCAATGAACAGCATTTTGTCCAGGTGAGCTAGGGCAGTATGCAAGGCGATGGAGATGGCATCATCCACGGACCTGTTGTGCTTGTATGCAAACTGGAGTTGATCCAGGAAAGCAGGGAGGTGTGTGTTGATGTAAACTGCAACCAGTCTCTCCAGGCACTTCATCACCACGGATCAGGGGCGGAGCCAGACATTTGAAACATTGGGGGCTTAGCCCAGTGTCACACACAGGAAGGCTTGGAGGGTCCAGGCGGGGCATGCGCTCCGGGGAAGAACATTTTGAAAAATAAACCCTTAAATAATGACTTCTAGTGAATTCTGTGTAAACTAATGGACACATTGAGACTTTAAAAATGTGAGACTCAAGGTATATCTGACTGGCACTTTGGGTCTTTCAAGAGGGGTCTATAGGCATAACCTATCTGATCAGCTGGCACTTAGTTAATTAAGCGTTTTTTATGAGTTATGGTTTGTATATTACTATTGCAGTGCCCGTTCAAACATGCTATTCCTGTAGCCCAATTACATGCCTGCAGGTAGGCCTGCTTTAAAAATAGAATAGGGAAAAACATAATTCCAGGTAAGCATTCAATAATGAATAGGCCTACAGGTAATATAATAATATAATAAATGTGAAGTGAGCAGAATTTAAGCATGGCTACATGTGACATTTTTTACAAATCAAAATTACATAATCCTAACAGCTGTTTTGAGTCAAGGCTATATGCTTAGCCTATTGAATAACTTGATGATAAAACAAACCATTTTGTGAAATGATGCATCATATGAAATTTGCAACGGTGTGACTCAAAAACAGTCTCTAAGGCCTATAAGTGACATCACACTCTGTCTGCCACTCGTTGCTTGTCGCTGGTTATGCTTTGCATGTGTGGCATTCTGAGACGTTCTTTAATTCGGGACTATCATCGCTCGTTTCAATTTAGGACCTTGCAGTTGGAACTGTCGTTTATGGCAAGCGATTTTATCATTTACCCGCTAAGTTTGACTATCTGGAATTAACATTGTAGATATCAACAACGTCTTTCTGACTGGTCGCAATTACATTTTGGATAGTTGGAATTGTCATTCAAGATATCTGTAACGTAATTGTGACTAGTCGAAACGTCAGATAGAGATATCTGTAATTTAGTTTTGACTAGGCAAAACTGAATTACAGATATCTGTCCTCACGTCATTGAAAACAACATTCAACTCGTCACACATCTTAAATGGCAATTGCAGATATCTTTAATTCAGTTTTGACTAGGCAGAATGAAAGGTGAAGATATCTCAAACGTCATTATGACTAGTGCAAATTATTGTGCAAGACGTTGCTCTTTAGTTCCGTAGCAGAGGCCGTCTAGATTTCTAGGCTAGCCCATCTACTTAGACATTGTCAGCTAATTTCCCCTCCCCAACATAATCGAAGAAAAAGTGGGCTTATTTCCTTATTTCTATGAATGGAAGAAGAATAAGGAGGCTGTAATGTCGTAGCCTACATTAATTAGTAGGCCTATAGGCTACTAAATTCACCAGCACCAGCTACAGGAAATTCCATTCATAATGGTGTTGGCTGTAATCGAAAAAATCAAAGCAACATTGAATCATCAATTCTTGCTGCCAGCTCCTGTCTTGCATAGGCTGCAGCATTAAAAAGACGAACTCCTTCGCCCTCTGGCTGCTCTGACATGGTGCTAATTACAAAGTTAACAGTTAACAGGTGCTATGTGATTTGATGATTTGAACAACAACACGCTCTTCTCCTGCCTAAAGTGGGATGCGGGCCTAATTTGCATAGCAATACAGATATCTCTAACGTAATTTCGCCTAGTCAAAACTCTAATTCAAGATATCTATAATTACATTTTGACTAGGCAGAATGAAAGTTATAGATATCTCCAATTTCAGATATCTCTAATCAAAACTCATTCAAGATATCTATAACTTGATAATAGATATCTACAATCAAATTATGACTATCCCTAACTCCAGTTTGAGATATCTACAACGTCATTTTGACTAGTCAAAATTCCATTTACAGATATCTACAATGTCATTTCGCCTAGTCAAAACTTAATTCAAGATATCTGAAAAGGAACATCTAGATATCTTGAATTGAAGTGAATTAAAGATATCTTCAACTGGAGTTATGACTAGTCAGAATCAAATTGTAGATATCTCTAACTGGAATTACAGATATCTACAATTCAATTGCAGATATCCGTAATTCACATAGTGTATATCTGCAACTGAATTGTAGATATCCGTAATGATAAACCCCATAGAAATGAATGGCAAATGTGGCGTCATTTGTCCTAGGAAGAATGTCTTTGTGGATATCTGAAATGACGATTATGGATAGGAAGAATTCAGTTGCGGATATCTAAAATGTTCGTTTTGACTAGGCAAAACTGAATTACAGATATCTGCAATACATATCCAGTCTAGCGGGAAAATGTTAAAATCGCTTGCCATAGTCGTTTGCTTATTCAAAGTCTAAAGACAGTACAAAGTAGCCTGGGCTATTCATATAGCATCACACTCTGTCTGCCACTCGTTGCTTGTCGCTGGTTATGCTTTGTATGTGTGGCATTCTGAGACGTTCTTTAATTCGGTAGTGTCACACGAAGTTAGCTAAACTGTAATGAGCAACAAAAAACAAACATCTTTAGCAGGTCACTGGCCAGAGTGTTTGAGTTTTAGTGATGAGGACTCGGTGTCAAAACTCGCTTACCTGTGTGACATATTCGGGTTGCTTAATGACCTCAACCTGTCACTCCAGGGGAGAAGCGGTTGATCGAAATTGCAAATGACGGTGGTCTTAAGAGTGTGTATAAGGAAACCTCTCTGGCGGGTTTTTGGATCAAAACCAAAGCAGAATATCCCGAGATAGCCGTAAAAGCGCTGAAAACGTTTCCCACCATCTATGCGAGGCCGGTTTTTCAGCAATGACTGCAACTAAGACCAAATTGCGCAATCGACTGGACATTTCAAACACACTGAGGGTGTCACTGTCTTCCATCACCCCCAGATGGAAGCTTCTTGTTGCAGGGAAACAAGCAGGGCTCCCACTGATTATATTCGTAATGCACGTTTAGTTCCCATGTTTTGTTCCCATATTTTGTTAAGCATGTTCACACTTATAGTCCATATTGTTTAATTTTCACTTCTTCAAGTTCACGTTTTTCACAAGAGATCGTTACCTTCACTGTTCACAAGGATTAAAGTGAAAAAAAAATAGTTTGACTGAACTTTTTTTAGGCCATAAGTCATATATTGTTCATATCTACCTATAGAGATAGCAGGTTTTTAATGTACAAAAAGATGTAAACAGCAAAGCAAAGGGAGTATTCGCCTTATTCACACAGCGGCCATTGTTTAAACCAAAACGAGGCTACAGGGTACACTTACTATATAATTAATGCCACCTACAGGTGAATGCATAGCACATAACAATCCTATGGTTTGTGTACCCTGTAGCCTCGTTTTAGTCGCCAATGGCCGCCATGTGAATAAGGCGAATTGAGAGTGTTCTTGATTGAGATTGAGTGTTCCTGATGAACAAAACAATATTTCAGTACCATCCCTGACCATTGCTGATTAGCCATTGCTGTTCTTTTCTACTGCAGAAATATTGTAGAAAGGCTTTAACTTACACTCTTATTTAATTACTTCAGGCCAAAAGTGTTTAAAGGGGAGAATTGTTAATATGCAATTCAACACCAAGTAAAATCTATAAAATCAAGTTTGCAATTCCCCATTTCCTCATCAAAGTAACGAATAAAAAAAAAACTAGATATTGTTCATATTTCCATTTGTTTGTAATTTTGAGTTTTACAGACAACTCAGTTTTCCAATGAGCAGCAATACTGTGTGTGCTCGTGCAGGAGGTCTGCGCATGATAACGACAATCTGGAGAGGGCGCTTTTGTCTTCAGCAACAGATTGTATAAGGTTGACAAGAGGTTGCGATATGGTGAGGGACAGGTCGTGTCGCGCTATGAAAGAACATGCGTAGCCTACTTTCTGAGCGCAAAAACGGCCAGCCATAGATAAACGTAGTCTACCTCTGTCGTGGTGGCTAGTTGCACCAGGTATAGGGAAGATGTCCTGAAGTGTACGATATGGCGGTCTTCTGATTGTTGCCGTGCTAAAACGTTTTCCTATTGCATCCATAAACAATTTTCTTGCAGCAAACCGTGCATAAGCAAACCCCTGGCACTTTAATTTCTTTACACCATGGCTTGTTAGTTCTCCCCCGTTTCCAAAAGCCACCCATCTCCATTTATTTTTTAACTTTTGACACCTGTGCCTTCCTTTAGCAACAACGCATCCATGACAGCTAGTGGCCTTGCCAAATAGACGCACACAAATCATGACGCTAATATGCGAGGTTCTGGTAGGCCTACTGGTTATGGTTTTGTGCTATAAATTAATAATAGCAGTTTTAAGTTGACTTTTAATTGCATGGTTATTTTTTGTCAACATACACTCACAACCTACTGTCATTAAAAGTGAGGCCTAAGCAAAATAGGCTACAAGGCTGTCTGTGCGTCACAAACACGACTGACCCCCTTACTCAACAGTTCGCGATGATGACAATATTATTATTATTTTATGTTAACACGCTCAGTCAAAACCTTCTGTCGCAAATTGTGAAAAACATTGTTGTACATGTCATAACAGACCGAATAATAAATTGCATAGGCTACGGTTTATATTGCGTCGCTTTACACATAATGTTAGTTGCATTGATTAAAAACTGTAACAATAATAGTACATCGGGTCTGTTCAAGTCATAGGTGACACCCAAAATGAATGACCTCCCCTGACAAGAGTTCGCGATAGTAAGAAATGGTCTACATTGATGCACGGAAAGAACACAGCCTACACTTCTTCTCCGAATTCGCACGAGCTCACAATATCATATCCAAAAAAGTTATTGGGCAGCTGTCTCGATTGTGTCACTTTAATCCAACTTTTAGACCGTTAGTCCTCCAGACGTGTTCTTTTTTTTTAAGCAAACGCCCCAGGCCAATGAGACAAGTGTGTAGCGACAACATAAACAAATCGAAACTCATGGCTGACGTATCTTCTTGAGTGGTCACTGATTGAGACACAGAAAGTTCTCAAGAACACTAAGGTCTAAACATTTACCATCACACACATTCATTCATCGGACCTAATATTTAGTTGCCTTAAAAAAAAGAAAAGAAAAGGTGATAGCCCCCCCCCCCCTCCTATTTTTTTTCTCATCGGATCTGCATCGATCTCAAATATGACATTTCTAAAATCAAATGGACGGAAATCCGTCGTACGACGGAGAACTTTAATCCTTGTGTTCATACATAACTGGAGCTAGTTCTTTTCAAGTAATGCATGCACAACACATATGGAACATGGAACCCCAGAACCTCCCCCCCCCCCCCCCCCTGCCGGTCCGTGAAAAAAAAATAGGAATCAAACCGGTCCATGGTACATAAAAGGTTGGGGACCCCTGGCTTACAGTACAGTGGTGTGTGGGAGGGGGCGTGGCTCATGCCCCACACATTGTGAACAGTCTCACAGTCTCATGCTTCTACGCTATGTCACATCTATGAAACTCCCGCTCTGCGTCCTATTTGGCTCTACCATACAATCTCATGCTGAAATGACTCTCAATGGAAGAGGTCCCAGATGGATGTGAGTGAAGCTAGGCGGAGCTAAAGTGAAGCTAGGCGGAGCTAAGCGGCACAAAATTCATCTGGCAAGAGTCAGGTTAAGACCCCGTTTACACGAGCATGTGTATTTTTATAAACGAAGACATGTCCCTACGTTTGAGCCTTTCATTTAGACGCAAACGGAGAATTCGCCCCGTAAAACGGTTATCCAAAAAAAACTCGCAGGAAGTTGCGTCATAACAAAGGGACGCCAGACCCTCTTGTAACAGCTACTCAGTGATACTGCAGACTCGTTAAAGTAGTTAGAAAATAAGGCAGAAAAACGACAAGTTTCCTCATGCTGCTTCCTTATGTTGGAATATGCAAAAATGTACAAACAATCAAGAGGATGCTTTCTTGTATGTGATTTCTGCAACAGTGATACTGCAAACGTGTTGATAGCCTATTTTATGCTGTAGCCTAGTGTAAAGCATGTCACACTAGACTAGCCTACAGAAAACTAATTGATGTGATATAATGATAACTTGTATGCCTACAATGGTTTATTAAACATCGTAGTCATTTATTTAGTCAGTCATCATGTTCATGTTAATAAATAGGAAGGACATCTAAACGATACCAACATTTAAATAAACCAACATTTCGCGCAATATCTGCCGTGAGTCCCTATGCGTGAGTACATGTTCTCACGTGCGACTTTTCAGGGTTCTGATTGGTTAATGTGAGCTTGAGCTTATCGTTAGACTGCCACTGTGGTTTGGCGTGCTCATGACAGCATGTATGTACACGGGTTCGTGTAAACACATTTTAAAAATAAACGGTCTCGTGTAAATGCAGTTTTATTTGCAAACGTAGATGGCCAGATATTCGTTTAGGAAAATACCCTGCTTCGTGTAAACGTAGTCTAAGTCTTTGTGACAACACGTCATGATACATTTGATAATGTTTGATCGTTGTTTTGGTTTGAAGCATCTTTTACGTAATTAATGCGCACTCTAGAAAGTGAAAGTAGCCTAACCAAGGCCTATATGCGCTCTGTGTCTGAGCTGTCTGTGCACGTCCGCAATTGATTACGTTCCTCAAATGGAGAACACATCAATCCCATGGTATTGTTTGCCCTAAAATGCATGAAACATGCAAGTTCAAAATCCCGCCGGTAGCCACGTTACATCTCCGTTTCATATTTGCCTAGGCTACCAGCCTACAATAAATGAATTGAACGAACTCAACTGACAACAGGTAAATCTACTGATTCGGACTATGAATACAGTAGCCTACAACAAACTTTCTGTCTTTCTGAAGTTTATTTTTGTATTCCGGGGTACAATAGCCTAATTGCCTAATGTCTTGACAATAGTTTTTCTTACCGGCTTGCTGTTTAAACTGACTGCGCCGCTCTGAACTTTCCTGCCAGGTTTATGACGTAAACCCCTACATCTCGGCTCTGGCATTGCCTAAACTCATCGTGTGGGAAATCAGATTATCTGTCAATATTGGGCTTTGAAAATAAGGGATAGCCTATTTGCCTAGTAATTGTAGCCTACATTTTGTAACATTTATAGAGAAACCAAGGGGAAGTTAAATTAGAATCGTAAATTAGAAAAGTTAAAGATGTCAGTGTAGACTTGTGACAGCTGAGTGGCGCACGTCTTAATTCACTTTTCAACATCACCTGAATGTAATACGTTTTCTTCCTTCGAAATAATTGTAATCAAACGAGTTGATGAGTGGTCCAAAATAGTACTAATAATTGTAACAATATAATTAATAAGGATCTTCCTGCTGGCTATGTAAGCGTGTACAGTAATTCTTGAATTTCCCCTGGGGATCAATAAAGTATCTATCTATCTATCTATCTATCTAATGACCTACACATTTTTGCTCAGTGCCCAAATGCAATGTTCCATGGCGATTTAGATAGATAGATAGATAGATAGATAGATAGATAGATAGATACTTTATTGATCCCCAAGGGGAAATTCAAGATTTCTTTGTTTCCCTGAGGATCACACAAATCTACAAGCCCGATTTTGATGAAAGTTGGCGGAATGTAGCAAGGGCAAAGAAAGAATCACCAGGCAACTTTCGCAGTGTTGCATGACATGGCACTTAGCCTGCATGGATATCTGCACTCTCAGAATGATCTACTTCCGAGATGTCTTCAACATTACATTTTGTGTGTCCTCTTGCTGCAGATCAGACATTTTGCCAGTAATTCAGTCGCAGTGGTGGTGAAGGCAAACAAATTCGATCCTAGCATTTAATTGATCATTAAATTGATCTGTTTTACTCCACGACAGGCTTGGAATTTCATCATTTTAGGGGCAAGGCCACTTGGCCTTCAGTTGGGCAGATTTGGTGGGGGGCACAAAGGCCACATGTCAGGGCACCAAGGCCAAAGTTAACTATACAGTAGGTTATAAAAATTATCAAAGTTGTATTGGGGCACCAAGGCCACAGTGTTGTATTGGGGCACCAAGGCCACAGTGGCCTGTAAACCTTTGATTTTCAAAGGGGCATCACGGGACAGGAGGATGTCTTAGCCAAAATTTTTAATGTTTACAACTCTCATGCCCCTCCCCCACTACCATCGAGCATCCCCTCATCGAGTTTGTGCTCGTCAGTCTGCACCAGACTGTGATTGACAGTCAGAACTCACACAGCCCTGCTCTGATTGGACCAGAAGAACCGGGAGCTGTGGAATTTTGCAAAACAAATAACAGGCTCTAGGTGGAGGTAGAAGTGCAGGTTTTTTTCTAAAACCGACTGATTTATGTTGTTCTGTCGGAGCATAGTGTCGGTTTCAGTGAATATGATAAAAAATTGCCTACTGCAGCTTTAACAATGATCAAATTAATTTGCAAACATATTTCTATTTTTAAACAAAGGCAAGGAGTCCATAAAGATGTGGCCTCGGGCCACAGGTTGCTGACCCCTGCTCTAGGTAATATGAATGACCTCGTCCACACATAGGGCCCTATCTTACACCCAGCACATCATGGTGCCAAGCATGATGCAAGTCTTTAGATAAAAATGCATCAAGAAACACCTCACCTCACCTTATGAACTTGTCACAGAATAAGAATATGTCAATAACTCCATTTTAGAGTGATCAGATAGAACCTTACAATTCTAAAGGGACGACATGCTTTAGATTATGCGTTAAGAAAAAAAATAGCCATTACAATGGGACCCAGTGGTCAGTTCCAAAACTGATTACTCTTACCTTCCCATGCATGAGCAGCCTGAGAGTGAGGGTCACATTCATGCCCCCTTCTCCGAAGTCCTGCTCACAGTTCATTCTGGTGTTTGAGTCTGACACAGGGAGACGCATGTAAGTGGCCTGGTCAGCAGGTGGGCTGGCGGTACAATGCGGGGACCTTTGACTTCCCGTTACCACTCTGTTGACACACAACACAGATACATCATTGAGTGAGCTGTGAGATGTACTTTTTGACAGACCATATCAAGGAACATTATCATTCGTGTTTACTAGGATGCATGATACATTGGCAGTCATCTAGGATATGTTTTCCTGATTCATCAATCTAATAGGGGTGTGACGATACACTCAGCCCACGAGATGATACACAATATTGGGTTCATGAGAACGAAACAAGACAATATTTTAACACTATTTTTAAGAAATCTTCAATGATGAAATATGTGACTGGAAAAAAATGCCTTTTATTTACTGAAAGTCACAGAATGCAAAACAATCCAGGTGCATTTTGAAATGTTTTCAAACCAAGTACAAGTATTTACATTAGGCTAGAGTGCCCTACAGAATTATTGGCACCCCTGGTAAAGTTGACTAGGTGTCTGTGAACTTTAAGCAGTAGTTCATAACTAAGGTATGAAAATAAAGTGTGACAGAGGTTAAATGATTATTATTATTATTAGGGCCAAAGTACCAAAGGCACAAGGCCCTATAGTTTTTAGAAAGATTATTATTAGGGCCAGAGCACCAAAGGTGCAAGGGATATGGACCTCCCTAAGAAGAATATAAGCACCCCCCCCCCCCTCAAGTGGGTAAGGCTGAAAGTTTGTAGGATATCAATTGTTGCACTGCATATCACATATGTCATAAATTGTTTACTTGGAAGAATTTCATTGTACCCATATTTGTGGTGTAGTGCCACCTGTGAATAGTGAATATCATTGGTGTAAAATGTCACATCCAACAGATAGTGAGTAAGTGTTTCCAATGTATAGCACTTGCAAAAACAAATGCAGGGTTCCCACTGGTCATGTAGGTCATGGAATTCTATTTTTTTTGTCAGGGAAAGTCAGGGAAAAGTCATGGAATTTTACATTTGACTTAGAGTGGGAACCCGGCAAATAGCACACACATCAGATACATTTGACACATGCACCACATTGAGTGAGTGCATTTTTGGATTCCGGAATGTCATGTGTCGCGGACCGCAGGTGCTCGGGCCCTCCATTGCCACTTGCAGCTCTATTTGAAGTGTTAGGATTGTATACCATTATAGGATTGCCATTGGGATTGTATAACATTAATTTATTAAGTGTAAGCTTAATTAATGACTGAAATAAGGAACACTAACATATTTGACAAAATATTCAGCTTTTGGACCTGGCACACATGAAATGTGCTACTAGAATTTGAGGAATTCATCTAGATTAGAATCTTCACATGGTTTGTTTTTCTTTTAACCCTATTTTTCACATTGACCATGCTGATGCATGGCTTCTGTGTTATGCCCACAAATATAATACATTCCCAAAAACATAACAATAGTTGCCTACCACAAATGTTACATCGTTACACCCCCAATTATCACCACTTTTGTTCGGAAATTCTAAAACAACGATGTTTTTTAACACTTTAAAATATTTTAAAGTAGCCATAGGTGTGTAGATTTGAACAAAATCTGGTTTGGTTCTTAACGGGAGCATTTACTGCCTGAAATATCCGATTTTGTTGACCACGCTCGGAGTTATAGTGCTGGCCTGATGGGTCGCCTATTTACGCCGTTTCAACAGCACATGAACGGTTAAACGGTTAAATTAAAATTTCTTGCCTTACAACACTGTTTACAGCTCTTCGAGTCACGGTAAAATGTCATTTTTGGTACATAGCTAATTTAGATACACCTATGGTGTGGGTGCTTGTGTTTCTTTAGGAAACCGCCGTCTTGGTTTGTATAGAAATGGATATTAAGTGACACCTACACGCAAGACGGCGGAAATACGGGACCGACGGTAATAGGGGGAGTTCCGATAACTCATTTCCCACCAACCCATACTGTGATGATTTTTATGTTTGCAGAACTTTCAAAATCCCTTGACCAACGTTTTTGAAAGAAAGCTCTGGAGATGACACAGATATGCACATTCAAACTGCAGCCTAGGATGAGTTTGAGAAAATGCATTTTCTGTGGGTCAGTGGGAATTATGTGACATATTAAAGAGAGGGAACAAAAATATACATGCAACATGATGATCTCAGGATAATGTGAAAAACTGATTTCCTTACATGTACTCTTAGCTGTAAAATCCTGAGATCATGTATATTACAATGGATATGTGCAGATTATTTTCACAAAAGGCTATTTTTCTAAATGTCTTATTTCAGTTCATGAACAATAAACAGAAGTATATCTGGAACTGCTTGTGTTGCTTGTCAGACATAGATTATAAAAAAACTTTGTTCAGAGAGAAATAAATGTGATACAGAATGAATGGGTAAATCAAAAGAGATTCAAACTCAGTAAGACAACGTATACTGACAGATATTTCAGAAATGCCTTATGGCTGCCCCCATCCCACATTCCAAAAGTAGGTCACAAACTGATGTTAGCATGAAGCATGCGGCACAGAATATGAAATAGCAAAATATCAATTTTTAGTGACATTCTAGCCACTAGTCTTAGAGAGCATGTGGCACCATTTAATAAAAACACAGATAACTGGTGAATCTCAATGTTAAATACTGCTCAGTGTTTGTTCTTGGGAGTTTTCTTGCCACAACTGCTTATTACAGTTTAATTGCATTTTCTTTGTCACTCATTTATCTCAGTGCAGTGCCCGTTCAAACATGACAATCCTGTAGAAAATAGGATGTATTTTAAAAATAGGATGATAGGGAAAAACATTATTCCAGCTAAGCATTCAATAATGAATACTGAATATTATATTATAATATATTAGCCTATAATAAATGTGCAGTAAGCAGAGTTTAGGCATGGCTGCTGCTGTTTTGAGTTAAGGCTATGTGTATTGTTAAGCTTATTGAATAACTTCCTGATAGAGAAGACAAACCATTTTGTGGAATGATGCATCATCATATGACATTTGAAAAGATATGATTCAACAATCTCTGGCAGACTATAAGTGACATCCTGCTCTGTCTGCCATTCGTTGTCTGTAGCTGACTGCTTTGATGTAGGCTATATGTTTAGCCTATTGAATAACTTGATATATGAATATAATGGTATAGAAATACTATAAGTATAGAAAACTATTTTGTAGAAAGATGCATCATCATATGAGATTTGCAATGATGTGACTCAAAAACAGTCTTTGGCAGCATAAGTGATATTATACTGATATATACAGACTACAGACACTCGTCTCTGTGTGGCATTCTGAAACGTCCTTAAATTCGGAACCATTAGCCTATAGCTTGTTTCAATTTGGGACCTTGCAGTCAGAATAGTCGTTTATTCAAAGTCTCTAGTCCAAAGTAGACTGGGCTATGCAAAGTGTCAGTTTATTGCACATCCTTTTTATGTCATTTTGAATAACCACTGCATACCTGTGTTTGTTAGCGTGTTTTTCAAAATCTGCCGAATCATTTTATGCAAGCAAACTGCATACATGTCTTTACTGTTGATGTCAGACATGATAATCATCCAAACATCTTGCATCTTGCATCTTTGATGGCCCGCATCAAATTCAAGGCTCTAACGCTTGCCTACAAAGTAGTCTCCGGTTCTGCTCCCACCTACTTGAATGCCTTCATACAGACATACGCTACCTCCAGACCGCTGCGCTCCTCAGACGAACGACGTCTAGCTCTACCTCCGGTACGCTCAGGCCAATCCAAACTTTTCTCATCTGTTGTTCCTCGTTGGTGGAACACACTGCCAGTTCCTACAAGGGCAGGGACATCCCTCTCCATTTTCAAAAAACTCCTGAAGACCCAGCTCTTTAGAGAACATCTCCTCTCATAGCAACACTTACAACAAGTCTTGCTGATCGATCCTAGCACTCACCAGCCGTCTTAAACGGACACGTAACTGTTAAAAACAGCACTCACTGATGCACTTATTCTTACTGTACTTATTCTTATGTTTTTTAAATTGTCCTAATATTGTTGAGAATTGCTCTAAAACTTAAACTGTTTACCATGTTGTTAGTCGCTTTGGTTAAAAATGCGTCAGCCAAATGTAATGTAATGTAATGTAATGTAATCTTGACCCATGCTGTGCCCTGATTCAGTGCTGCCAAAACTTGTCTCACAGATGCTTGCATTGAATGCAGTGCTGGAGACGCACCTCCTTCACTTTATATGGGCTTACGTCATCTGTTGTGCAAGTAAATTGTGGTTCTGTTGCATTGCTTTTCTCCCATCGCCTCTGTCAAAAAGTTGAAGTGTTCAACTTTTGCTACACCAACGGAGAACAATGCAAGGCACCAGCCAATCAAATTATGGTTATGCTTCAAGATATACACCAAAGTACACACCCCGACTGTTGGGAAAACCTACCAGCATGCAGTAACGCAACGCAACTGTGTGCATCTAGGGTTACCCTCTCTGTCTCTGGTCCTGCACTGTGCTGTGTGAGAGGGGGAGTGGGGGAGCGGAAATAGCCAAGGTGTGCTTCTTTTACTGATATATTTATAGTGGATGGAATCCACTATCTTGAAATCTCCTGGCTTCTTCTTCTTCTTATAACCTTTTCTTTTGACCTTTTCAAGAATGAATGCGACTCTAACCGCTTAACGGACAGACATGTTGAAATAACCGTTGTGTCTGGAGTTGGACAAGAGAGTTATTTTTTCAGATTTTATTAAAAGTTTATACTTTTTGAGAAATAGGGGATTAAAAATGTTAAAAAGCTAATTTCCCCCCCATAGACTTGAATGTCTGTGATGTCATAATGGCCTAAAGCCAGCTGCGCTCGTTAAGCTCCCAGAGTAGTTCCCGGGCTAATCAGAACACTGGCACAGGTGTCACGTGTAAATCCAACTGTCTCAGCTTCTAATGCATACAATCTGGCGCTCCCTAAAACTAGTTAGATAGATAGATAGATAGATAGATAGATACTTTATTGATCCCCAAGGGGAAATTCAATTACACATAAAAACTACACATCCTGTTTAAGTGTTTCCCGTGTGTCAAAATAAAAGTCACAGCCATATCTCATTCTTTGCGCATTATATCTCCAGAACGGCTTGACGCATATGCTTCAAATTTGGTACAAGTGTTTGTATGGACTCAAAGATGAAGTGAGTTGATGTTGGAGGTCAAAGGTCAAGTCCATGAATACTCTGAGCGCGATATCTCAAAAATGCCTTGACATACATGCCTGAAATTTGGTATGAGTGTTTGTATGGACTCAAAGATGAAGTGAATTGATGTTGGAGGTCAAATGTCAAGGTCAAAATCACCTTGAGTGTTATATCTCAAGGTTTTTTGGTAGAAGATTCAATGTTTTTTTTCCAGGAATCTCCCCACCAACATTAAGCCAGCAGCTTTCCATCCACTATTGTAATTCCTCTGGCATTACATTTCTAGTTAACAATATCTTTTGAATTACGTATCCAAACAAACTTGGCACTGCACTTACTCGTGCCCATAGCAAGACACCTGCCAAGTTTGAAATCAATTGGATGAACATTTTGAGATATGCGAGCCTAACCTCCATGAAGCTGGCCCCCCATGTCATACTAAAAATATTAAAAACACTGCTATTCATTTGTGCTACCTCATGCCCATCGAGGATGCTTAATTTAACTAATTGCAACCAGAGGAGGTGAGAACAAGGAGAGAGAAGAAAGGGCCGATATGCGAGGAAACACAAGAGCATCCTATGCATAAACATTTTCAGTCGGAATTGTGCGATCATAGACCTCTGAAGTTCGCCTACAAAAAAGAACAACAGCCATCTATGCCCATATAAGGAGATCCGGGTGTTAATTGAAGCTAACTACCTATGGCAAGTTGCATTGCAATTTAGCTCTGGGGTAGCAAAAATCTGTTTGCCGTCTTAACGTACCGAAGATCACAGTACCCACTTGAAGGCAGAGGACAAAAGTGTGTTGGGCAAAATGTCTGCATTTCAGACTTCTTTGTCCCCGCGAGAGTTTAACAGGTGCGATAATTCAAAATCCCCATGTTATTTTCCCATGGGAAAAAACACAAGATACCAGGTCTCAAAGATGGCAGCTTTTTTGAAGGCGAACTTCAGAGGTCTATTGGTCCAAGCTGTCAAGGTAAAAAGGTCCCTCCCACGTCTATCAACTTTCGGTTTCCTACAAGTTTGTAGGGATTTATTAGCGACAATAAATTGTTCTGCTTAGGCTGCCTTCAGATGCTCTATGCCCCTTTATGAGTCATCATATTTGTCATCAATGATATACTCTCTGCTTTATTGCTCTACTCATTCCTGTAATAATAATATCATACCACATACCCTTTTTCAATGCTGGCCCTACTCTGAATGTATACTCTACTCTGAACTCTGAATGTATCATACCATTATCCATTGTGAATCATCTACATATATTCGACCAGGTTCCTTTTTATACTGTCTCAGTCACCTTACTGCTTGCTCTCAGGATGGAGTTCTATCTGTACTCTGTAAAATGCATTCAGGCATGAGTATGTTATGGCAATGTATTAATACAATTTAATTAAATTCATATAATATATAAATTTAATTAAATTGTATTAATTAGGGCTGTCAATCGATTAAAAAATGTATCTAATTAATTACATACTCTGTGATTAATTACTCTAAATTAATCGCATATATGATTTTTGCTGTGAAAGTATTTTAAATATTTAAATTCAAATCAATCATTGAATAATCAGCATTAGTGACATTAAAGTTCAAAAACTCTTTATTATTATTTTAATAATGGCCATAATAATCTATGATATGACCTAATATGCTGAGGAAATAAATTCAAAAGTGCTTCGGGAAGAAGGTTTTTTATCACATACATTGCAGAGGACTTTATTTTAATCAACACATTATTTTTACCAATACCATCAAGCCGTTTTTGAAAAGTAAATGTTCCAATCAATGATCTAGGCAGCACATTTTCTCGGGGTCTCGGGGTCAAAGGTCATACAGAATCGATTAATCTGCGTTATTTTTTTTAATCAGTTATTTTTTCTCAAATTAATTAATCGAAATTAATCAGTTATTTTGACAGCCCTAGTATTAATACATTGGCATAACATAATAATTTTGTCATAACATGCAAACTGCATATCATGCATCTTCATAACTGCAGAAGCAAAAATGAATCCAAATGATGCAGACTAAATGTAACATGCATCATTTGGAGTAATTCTTGCTTCTGCAGTAGAGAACAGGTTGTGGTGAACAAATATAGCCCCCCCCCCCCACACACACACACACACACACATACACAGATCTATTGATTTGGCTGGTCATTTGAAAGGCAGGATGGCGCCAGTGAGCAGTACTTAATTCTCTTCTCTCCCCCCTCTTTTCTGTCGATCATTCCCTTTACCTTTCATTTTGTGATACTTTCGTTTGCTGTAATTACACCAGACATAATGGCAGAATTAATATGCGGTTACATTCCTTGTTCTGTCGGTCAGTTTGCTCCCATTGTTTATCTACCTGTTTATCCACATGCCCTGACAATCATGGTACAATAATGTGTAAAGACAACTCCACCAATAACAGTGGGGTTTTACCTGCCACCCACACACAATGTAACTCCAGTGTTTCTGCTATTATGTAAACATGATGAAAAATATAATTCAATAGCACTGAACTATTTTGCCTACTATTTGGAATGGAAACACAGAATAACGATCCAAAACTGAAAACGTAGTAATTTGATTCAAGATTCCCAATTCCCAGGATTGCATTGTGAATGTTGCCCATCACCACCAAACTTCAAGAAGAGGAATTTGAAAAAAATACCTTCTGAGTATCTGACAGTTCCCATTCAAAAGTCCACTGTCACAGTAGAAAAACATGTAAAATTATCCAAAAAGAGTCAAATCTCGATCAAATGGTGGTTCATTGATCACACATTGCTATTTTGACGCCACTGAAAATTAGAACACTAATAACCAAGAAAAAACTGGTCTAAAGTGAAATGTGCAGTGGTAGCAAAGTGGATACAGAGCTGGGAATGCAGCAGTTAGAAAAAGTTGTGGACTCGACTCCTGGCTGCCACCATTGTGCCCTTGAGCAAGGCACATTTAATTGAATTACCCTGAGTTGCTCCAGGGAGACTGGCCATTGTAATATTTGATGCATGTAATTTGCTTTGGATAAAAGCATCAGCCAAAGCTAAGAAGTCTAGTTTCTGATCTGCCTAGTCGCGAAACTTAAGCAACAAGTCCCTGGCAACACAATTGTTGATGTACTTGGATGAATGTCCTTAGGATTTTTAACCAGTCAATCAAATGTTATTTGGGTAAGTGTTTTTGAGGCTATGTTTTTGATTGTAACCCCTTGTCAGTCAGTATTGTGAAAGTAAAAAACTATGTGTAAGACTGTTTTGTCATTGCTTACAATTTCAACTAGAATTCATTTCTGATGAACTGCAAAGTGTGCTTGCTCAGGTTAGTTTCGCTTTCGATAAAATCCAATATAGCGGAAGAACGACAAGGGTCAGTGATGCCTTCTTCTTAAGCAACTAACACTGGTTCTGGCCGGACGTTCCACAGATGGACTGGTGCCAATATCTCAAAAGGTCTAGGAGCAGGCGCTGGCCAACAAAATGGACTGACGGGAATAATAATAACAACTAGAATTGCGGTTCCGAGGAACTGCAAGAGTGGGTTTGATCAGGGGCATGGAACTCGGCCTTATCCAAGGATTCCAACGGTACCTCATTTATGAAAATCGGACATACGGGTCAAAAGTTACATGCACACACCTTCATATACACAGACAGCCCAGCCCAGCCCATTATAGCTCTGCCAGGTGGCTTAGAACTCTTCCAGGTGCAAGCTTAAGCAATTAGAGCTGTGATGTCACAATCGAAATTTGAATTCTGAACATTCCGCCATTCATTTCAATGGGCCCAAAAAACGCAGAAAAACGGGAATACCGCGAAAACGACAAGGGCCAGCGACACGAAATCAACAAGCAAGTTACACCGGTTCGGGCCTGAATTTTTGGAGTTCGAACCGCGTCGATAGCTCAAACGGTCTAGGAGCAGTAGTTCGGCCAAAAAGTGGGTGAACAGGAATAATAAATAATAATAATAACTAGAATTGCGGTTCCGAGGAACTGCAAGAGTGGGTTTGATCAGGGGCATGGAACTCGGCCTTATCCAAGGATTCCAACGGTACCTCATTTATGAAAATCGGACATACGGGTCAAAAGTTACATGCACACACCTTCATATACACAGACAGCCCAGCCCAGCCCATTAGAGCTCTGCCAGGTGGCTTAGAACTCTTCCAGGTGCAAGCCTAAGCAATTAGAGCTGTGATGTCACAATCGAAATTTGAATTCTGAACATTCCGCCATTCATTTCAATGGGCCCAAAAAACGCAGAAAAACGGGAATACCGCGAAAACGACAAGGGCCAGCGACACGAAATCAACAAGCAAGTTACACCGGTTCGGGCCTGAATTTTTGGAGTTTGAACCGCGTCGATAGCTCAAACGGTCTAGGAGCAGTAGTTCGGCCAAAAAGTGGGTGAATAGGAAGATATAATAATAAGAAAACTTAAGAAGAACACAGCATGGCAAAGCCATGCTGTGGGCTTGCTGGATCAAACCCACTAATAATAAGAAAACTTAAGAAGAACAATAGTGGGCTTGCTGGATCAAACCCACTAATAACTAGAATTCATTTCCGAGAAACTGCAAAGTGTGCTTACTCAGGTGTGGTTCACCTATGGGAGCAGGTAGTGGAATAGGCTGGTTGAACTTGGTTTGCTTCTAACAGTACTCATTTTTCAACATCGGGCTTACGGGTAAGTTACGTGCATTAACGCACGTCTGAAACGGCAAAACCCATTTTTGATAGTTGCAGTGTCCCCTAGAGGTCGAAGGGCACTATATTTTGTGTGCATTGTCAAGTGTTGCTGAGATATGACCTTATGTGACCTTTGCTCAGCTGTAGTTCACCAACATGAGCAGGTTATAGTAGATTTTATTTATTTTAGAAATTAGAATAGTTATTGTTAGAAATGTTAGAAATTATGATTATTCAGGAGTTTGATCTGTGGTAGCGTTATTTTCTCCAACTGAAAATTTTATCTATTTTCAAACCTAGGTGTTTATCTTTATCTTGCCCAGTGCTCTCTGTTCCTGTGATAGTTTTGAGTCTCTTATGAGTTATGGTTTGTATATTATAGTATTTGTTTTGTCATTATGCTATTGATTGAATTGACATTATTGTTTATTATTGCTATTCTCTTTTATTTTCATTGTTTAGTTTTATTAGGCTATTGATTAAATTCACATTATTGTTTATTATTGCTATTCTCCTTAATGTAGTCTTACAACATTTTAAATTGTTCACTGTTAAATTTAACTATTGTATGTTTTTATTTGTATGTCTTTTTGGACAAAAACATCTGCCAAATCCCATAAATGCATTCTAAATGTGGTTTGTTACGTTCAATGCAGCCCATTACACACCCAGTGGAGGGCGATGTGGTATAGCATAATGAATGACTGAACTAGGCTTAAGGCTAACAAGAGTGAAATGTAATAGGTGCAGTGATGCCTCATGACTCAATACAAGTCAACAATCATAGCCAGAATTTTATTAAAAATAGACAAAAAGTCAAAGTCTGGTAAATTGTGATAGAAATACTGTAAATTTTGGCCTACTCATTAAAATCAATAGAGTCCACTATATTGCAACCCAAAGCCTAAAGACATGGCAAGATAAGCTACACAATCTTGTTTTTGCATTTCTGGCAAAGCAAAAGCAAAGATGGCATGCATCAGAAGAGGATGCTTTATGCTTCATGAAGAATCAAAAAGATTGGCGTGGCACTGCTCTAGATGTTTCGTTAAATCTTCGTAAAATTTTTGAATTTCCCCTTGGGGATCAGTAAAGTATCTATCTATCTATCTATCTAAAAACGGCTGGATGAACTGGAAAAAGGTAAAAATCAATTGTTTAACTCAAGGGTGTGAGTGTAATATCCCTTGGAATATCCCTTTAACCTCCATCATGTTTCCCTTGATGTTAACAAACACTTCAACCTGCGATGTGTCAATAAATGAGCAAATATTGGTATCATCACCTGTTCTCATTATGTGGCTTCCACAGCATGGAGTGTGCACTGCAGATTTAAACTAGTGCCCACAGAGAAGTACTAAAATGACTCACTGACAGATATAATGTAGGCCCAAATTCATTGCTTTAATTAATCTTGGTCTGCCCAAGAATAGTACTACAACACCTCATAGCACCCATTCCCTGTGTCAGAGCTGCAACCATCCAGAAAAATGTTAGATAGGTGGGAGAACAGGAGAGGAAAGAAAGAAAGACAAGTGATGAAGACTGTGGATAGGAAGGTGTCAGCTGCATAAGCAACACTGGCCCGGTATGTCTTTCTGATCTCTGAGAAGCTCTTCAGCTGTTATGGAGTGGACAGCTGTACATGCAACAACTCAACAATGAGTCAGGGGAAAACAGACTTGGTCCTTCCCTTTTCACCTCAAACATGACTCCAGCAACTTACTAATCATTGCATGAATTCATCACTTGTCATCTTTATTTTCTTTCTAGAATTTTGTAAGCATTGACGAATAGCTTCATATACTAAGGATCCAACTTTGTGTCACTCTGTGGACTAACAAACAAGGTAAGAAAATCAGGAGAACAACCCCCAGTGATAATGTAGGGTAAGTGCATCATTGTCTAATGAAAAACAAAGGAGAGAGTAATAAAATACCATGACAAGACCATGTTGCCTTGTACCCAATAAATAAATGAACAGCTGAATGAGGACATTTCTGTAGCTATTTCAGTCTAATTTAGTAGGAAACCAGCTTTAGCAATTTTTTTAGCATGGCTGGTAACTTTAACAAACTTGCATAGGCATGTTAATCTGTAGGCCTAACTTTAACTTTTTTTAGAGTGGTAGCCACCTGGAAGCTTGTTGTTTTTAGCATCAGCATTTTAACGCTTCATGGTTTATAAGAGAAAATCTCTATGGTTAAATGAATGGACTTTTGCATATACGGCTCAGTCTGAGCGAAATAACGGTCGTTGAAAACCTAGGCGTTCAGTTTGGTGAGTTAAAAGATATTTACTATTCTGTCACAAACTGTTGTCTGGTAAAAATTAAGATACCAAAATGAAGATACAAAAATGAAGTGGACTATATAGTGAGTCACTTGCCTGGTACAGCAAGCAGGGTGGTTGAGAGGTATCGATGATTACAGATAACTCTTTGCTCACTCCCCTTGACTTCTCATGTAACTTTACATTACAGCTATAGTGCCTAAAACATCTGATTTATACTATCCAACTGATTGTGGCTGCCAAACTCTTCTGGAATCGACAGTTAACTTTATTTAACTGCGTGATTGTTGTGAGAAAACTTATCCTTGCTTGGTAAAGCTAACTATGGTAAGCTCCTGCTCACCTTGTGACACATTTAGGAGAGAGCGCGAGAGACAGTTTGTAGTTTTAATGTTTTACGCTGGTAGCAAAGGTGTAGCAACAGTCATATTTTGGAGATATAGCAGATATAAAGTCCACACGGAGACAACATACAGTACACGTTGATTTTGTTGAAAGGAAACAAACGCGGGAACTCACGAGCAGTTAATCAACTATCGGGGGCATTATTCTTTTTATGATTCCTGAAACCCCATTCATGCTCTCATAGGGATTTTTTCTTATGAACCGGAACATGCAAAATGCTAATCGAACATGTATGACATTAGACATTACAGAATGTCACGGGTCGCTGAAATGTAGGTGCTATTTTTTGGGGGGGAGGGGAGGTGCTGTTGTTGTCATTTGCCTGCTTAAATATAGAAATAATAGAACAAATAATAGAAATAACAGAACAAATATAAAGCACATACATTTGGATTCCATATGCAGGACCTACAATGGCTCCCATTTAGAAGTGGCCACTTCATTCGTCCTTCCTGTGATTTACGCAGCTGCTTTTCGCCACGAGGTGGTAGCTTAGCATTGCCGGTAAACAGGGCAGCAGACTGCATTCAGAGGCGTTGTAACGGCAGTGTAATTGGCAATCCGCGGACCGGTGCCGGGTCATGAGCTGAACCCATAGACAGTAAAAGAAATGGACTCTGTCGTTTTCAATGGGAGGGCACAGACGCAAATTGAACGTTTTTTCAGTTGGCTTCCCATCGTACTGCGCAGACTCACACTTAACTCCGTGACATTAGCCATCAAACTGAATCTTGTAATTCGTATAGTGTCCCAGTGACGCCACTTCCATTTGCCTCCATGGGACCTACCTTTCAAAAAAATTTTGAATGCCAGTCTATGGCGAAAAAGAAATGATTTTCTGGTCCCGGTATGATGTTTGTCAATTTTAAAGACAATTTTTCATGTAAAGACATTTGCAGTTTGTTTCGTAACTATTGAATTACAACATTGTGAAAGATCGTACACATCATCATACACATCATACACATCACACACATCATATGTGAAATTCATGGCACAATTCAAACTGGACCAAAAAATAATTGTTATCTCTCCATTAACTCCCGTTCATATTTACTTGAAAGATAGGTCCCTTGTAGTGGAAGTAAAACGGAAGTCACTGGGACACTCTATTATAGATGGTTCACACAGAAATTCTTCTCACATTTCTTTCACCTTCAAAGTCATCAAAGTTAAACATTTGTTTGTGTATTATTATTAATACCATCCTCACAAGTGATATCAAGTCGTGTTAATGTTGAAACTACCAGACATGATCATCTTCAAACACAGTCATGGTAAAACAAAACAAAAAAGTTATAGCCTAATCTTCTTTCCACTTGTCCTACTGTCAATCCATCGAAAACCTCTGAAATGATTAACGTTAGTGCCGTTTTTTTTTATTAGGTTTACTTGCCTCTATGTAATGCTTTACCTTATATTGTAGGCTACATAGCTTTGTTCATGAGTTTCCGTGCTGGCTGGACTTAGCTTCTTATCCAAACAATGCGGTTATTTCCCTACTGTGCGACAGAAAGACGCAGGCATAATTGCATCAAATTACGTCAAAAGTTAGCTTCCCTACAACCGGACATGCTAACTATACTTCTTACGGGAACCCAACGTTACGTACGAGGTAGTTGAGCCTGTTTTGCCTTCTATTGTTAATGTAGATAATACAGAAGCTACAATGTCGGCACAGGATATATACTATATGAAGTTATAGGATTTGAAAAAAATTCTAAATGAATGGGTGTTCTATGGGGTTAGCAGAGAGTTGTAGCCTGACGTAGTCATACTCAATTCTAATCAGAATATGAGTCTGATACTGCTCCATTGGGACATAATTATGGGGCGTGTTTCAACCGATACAGGGGGGAGATGCCTCTGCACTCAATTGGATAGACCTAACCAATCAAAGCAACGAAATAGCTTACTGTGAGGTGTACTGTAGGAAGAAAACACACGAACCATCCTTCTTCTACACAAATGCCTTAACATTGTTTTCTGGTCTTTTGTAAAAGTTAGTGCCGTCAATAATTCCTAGCCTACAACACTCATTAGCGAAATCTAAGAGATACGTAGTAGGGTAGGCTATTAGAAAAAAACTGATCGCCTATATCCCCTCCGTTTTTAAAAATCTGTTGAACACTGATATGCTACAAACATAAACAGCTGGAAAAGGCTGTCGCAAATCCCTCGTACAGGTGGTCAATCAGAGATTTCAAACGAACGAGGGAACATGTCGCAATGCAACAGTGCTGTTTTTCCTTGATGAAAGTGAAACCACAAGTTTTCCCACATCTCAACTTTGGCCAAAGTTTTCAGAAATAATCATTTTCAGTGATAAAACCTCATTAAATAATATGCATTTTCCATATGGGGTCTTAAAAGCCATGTATCCTTCTAGCCACAGCGTTTTTATTTCAAACATGGCACCCGGAATGGCACCCAGGCTAAGAGAGTTGATAACCACAGCTCCATTGAACTTCCGGGAATTCGCCTGCCCCCTTGGCTGGACCTAGCTGGTCCACGAAAGAAAACCCCAAAAAACATGTGCTATACGAAGCAACTGCATAGGCTTTCTCTGTCTATGATCTATGGTCTATGATCTTCAAACTATGAGCCTCCTCGACGAGTAGATTGCTGGTCCACAGAGCCACGAATTTAGGCTAGATTATACCCAGTGCTTCTGTCTGTTAAAGGGACACCAGGCAACGTTTTCGTGTTAATTACTCATCTTTGTAAATCGGTATATGGTTAAATGACTTATTACAGGGCGAATGAAGACTCTCTCGCCCGCCCCTACTGCCTATAGGAAGAATATCCCGCTTGCAAGTTCAGTGTATCCTACCCGCCGACCGAAGCAGGATCAATTACATTCTCAGAGGCAGGCTACTAAACGCTAGCGATTGTTGCAAACGTGTGTATAATGGCAGAGCCGGCGAAAAAGCAGCGAAAACCCTTGACGGAAGATGCAAAGAAAAGGAAAAGAGCTTCAGACCGAGCGAAGGGGGAGTTTCGTAGAGAAAAAGCATCAGGCTTGCCTGGTGTCCTTTTAATTTGCGGCACAACTGAATGGTGTTATGGAACCCCGGCAGAGTCCTGCACGGGTTCGGGTACCCGCGGGTACCCGACGGGTGACCCGCACATTTTGATGAAACGGGTGAAAAATATTCTACTGTGTCGGATGCGGGTCGGACACGGGGGTGACACGGGTCGGAATTGGCCTTTCATAAACACACGTGCATATGTAACAATATTTTCTACAGTAACACATCCTAAATAATATGCCTGCAATTCAAGTTGATAAAAGCATTTGAAATGCACGTTTCGTACGTGCCTTCCCAAAACAGGCGCCTATAGGCTATTTCACTTTTAAAAATCACATGCGCGGGATCTGCCTGCAGTCTTTCAGAACAAAAGTGGCTGCACATTGATAAAAAAAACGCCTAAAGATGACTCTGTGTTGTCATGGTGGAGAGAGCATGCTCGTTTAATTCCCAATATTGCCTAGATTGTGAGATCTATTGACATCCCTGCAAGCGAGCGAGATTTCTCCTATGCGTGGGAAAAGGTATAGGCACATTTTCCCCATTCAATCTTGCACTCAAATAAACGGGATAGTGTCACACGTCTTATGCCTATTTCCATAAAGTTTCACAGGCTAATGCATAATCCGGTGTAGGTTATGACCGAATCATTCCTTCTTTTAATGTAGGCTAGCCTACTACTGCTGTTAATAAGTTGTGTGTGCAAGGCCGTGTTTGAATTCTAAATTAGGCATTTGCGTGGCGATAGCCTTGTAGACGCATCTGCTTGAAAAGTGGTAAAATGTTATCACTCGGGTGTTGAAAAGTAGCCAGGCTACCACAATACATCATGTAGGATATGCCTGTCAACTTCAGCTGAAGTTGGATCTGCAATGTTAATGGTTGTGTAATTAGTTCCTTAAACGTGTCTGTTTAACTCGGTACGGGTCGGGTGTCAGTTTTATTTAATGCGGGTCGGGTCGGGTACGGATTTTAACTAGCTCTGGTGTCGGAAAACGGGTCGGATGCGGTTTTAAACATGAAGGGTACGGGTGGGTGCGGATTTAAAAAATTGGACCCGTGCAGGACTCTGAACCCCGGACCAAAAGAAAAAAAAACGAAATGTTTCCCTGATCAATACATACTTCTTAATTCATAAAATATAGAGGCATAACATTAGGTGGTAGTGGTAGGCTGTGAGTGCTCATTCAATGTGTAGGCCGTCTGCGCAAGTGAAACTGACAAATTCGTGGGTAGCTAGAACTACTGTAAGCAACGATATTTAAAACAATGAATGAAGTGGATTCCTGTAATGTTGAATCATGAAAACAGCATAGTGATTGGATAGCCTATAAATCGTGACTTGTTGTAGGCCTAACAGTAGCTTACATCGTAGCAAATAGCCTATGGCGATGACATGACGCGTGATAACCTTACGTCACCTGCTTGCTCTGTTAAAGTATTTCTGCCCCTTCCAAACTGCGTTAAAATGGTGTATTTACCAGCCAGAATTTCTAAATTTTCCCAGGGGAGACACCCCTGAACCCCTGGTAATATGATCAGCACCACCTCTCACAAAATACTCAGAAATATGACCGGTTCTGGTAATGAAAAAGGTTGGGAACCCCACAGATACTAAAGATCACCTCGTTGAAGTCATACAGTAGACTAGCCTCGTGAGACCATCCTGATCTCGCGAGCTTCAGGGTTTCACTCGCAGATCAGTCTGGATACTTTCCGTTAAAGAAAATTTGGAGCAGTTCACCAAACGAACGTCCAATCAGCGTTGGCTTTGAGGCGGGTTGAGGTGTGACGCAACGAACAACATGACGGCATCCACAGAGAAGTTTTATTCAAATTAGAAAGTATTCCTGGGTAAACTGTGAAGCTATGAGTCTCAGCCATGCAGCTGGGAGGAATGAACGACACAGACATCCTCCACGGCTGATTCCAGTTCATAATGGAGGAATATACTTTCTTCAGAAGTGTAGGGCCTACCGTGAAAACTTGATGGGAATTGTCGTTGATTAGGTTCATAAATGGTAAGTTAAAACATCTTAACGTTTGTCACGTTACCTAACTTAATTGTATGTTAAACGGCATTAGAAGAATACTTTGTTCATCTAATTGGTTGATTTGGCCCGTCGATAACCAACAAAGGTGGTGATAGACAGATGGTTTATCCAATCAGCTAACCAGTATGTCCGCCCCTTCCCAAAAGTTCTTCAATGAAAAGTTCCCAGATGGATATGCGGAGCAAATCCATCTGGCGGAGTCAGGTTAACAGTAGACTAGGCTAAATCACAACCTACTTTTTTTATCAAGCTGGGGCCAGAGATGATGGCCTCTGGCGAACAGTTTAAGCCTACTCAAAATTAGTAAAACCAAATTTGGCGAAATCTCACAGTAATTTCATTAATTCCAATTGGAGGAAAGAAAAACACATGCAGTTTTCTTGTTTAATTAATTTGGTAGTCTTATAGCTAGGCTATAAGCCTAATGCAAAACCATTTTCTGATATTTTGTATAGATTGGCTATATGAAGATATCGATAGGCATAAACAGGGCACCCAATGCGTGAGAGACACGCATTTCAATCCGCATTTCAATCCATTTTTTTAGGCCAGAAGTGTCAAGTCATAGGTCTATTAATCGAGGGTTTCTCCCCTGGGATATCTACAAAAGGAGAGAGGAAAGAGCAGCAAGAGTAGGCTACAGAGTAGGCTACCCAACATATTGCAGATGCGCACCCCGAACAGCAGTCGTTTTGGATGCGTATAGCATACTTAATGTAAACATCTCAAAAAAATCGGGTGCACCCAAATAATGTGTTTATTAACCTTATTAACAATTAACCTTGTTCTTGCCCATCTGAAATAACTCCTCTAGCTTTGCTGCCTCCATTCTTTGTTTTTCTTGTTTACAAAAAAAAAACGTTTTATATCCATGATGGGCTTGAAGTCTTCAGTTGGTAAATTAGCTAATCATTGTTTGCTAGTAACCAGCAACAAGTACAAATTATGTAATTACTGCATGCATCCTGCGTGAACAAAATGTGTGCTTTCAAGTAGTGAGTAATTCTGCTGCATAAAGTTGAACTTAATTTGTTTTTACAGGAAGATATATGTAGTTAATGGGCTACAGCAGTGAAGAGTTGGCCAACTTGGAGTGAATATCCACAGGGGAAATTATCTCTCTACTTGTAGCTGAGTAGCCTGATGGTATGCACAGTGCATTACTGTACCGGAAGTCTTTGCACAAGAGATCAGAGTCAAGATTAAAATGAAATGCTGTCAAAAGAAAGTAGATTCTTACTGACTTTGAGGGATTGAATACATTTTGCACGTGGATGTTGGATGTATTAACTTTTTGTATAATCTCATTTATATTCTGAAATTCATTACAGTGTTTACTATACAATTTACTACACTAGTTGACATAATAACTTGTACTTGCCACTCTAGAACGACTTTGATGTTTAGATTGCAACTGTACATTATACTGTATATATTCAAACATTAAAACTATCTAACACTTAAGTAAGTCTGGGTACCCTGATAGAATGCATCTGTAATATTCTGTTATGTGCCAAAGACTGTTGGGCTGCGATTCAGCCTGAGGTTCATGCAGTGGTTGTAGATGAATAGGTCTACTCAGGCCAGATAACATTCCCCTATGAAGCAGGCATAGCCTTGTGAGTAAAAATACCTCTCCGTCCTCTTGCATGACAAAGAGATGAGTTGTGTCACCAGCACAGCGACCACATGATGTGCCCTGGCTTCACAAAGAACATGTGACTGTCTAGTCTGCGCTGTGTATTTGAGAGTGTTTCTGTGTGTGCAATAGCAACATTGATGTTATATACTATATTTATTTTATATTTTAACAATAAACATTACATTAGCATTCAAATGAACAGTTTAAGTCAAACACATTTAAAATCAATAGACTAATTCTAATAACAATAATACATAATACCAAGTCTTCATAACAACAATAATCATGAACATTTACAAACAATGACTGGATTCATGGCCTCCTGAAAATCCCACAACAATCGCTAGAATGGAGAACACTAGGTAAATCATTCCACCAGCAAGGAACCACAAACAACTTAGTTGTTGATTATGAACTATTAGTTTGGATGGAAAGCCAACACAGCAAACACTTATCAGAGGACTGCAGTGGTGAAAAGGGGAATAAACTGAATCATAGAACTATATGATTTGCACTGTGATTATCACTGAATGATAGAAAGTGCAGATCCATTAAGTGTCCTGTAGGCCTGATTGAAGGATTTAATTCAAGTTGCTATGCGAAGACAAAGTAGGGAACGTAATAGAGGAGTACTAAATACTACTGCTTTTGGAATCATCTGTAATAGTTTTACTACATTTGAAGGAACATTTCATTGCAATAGTCCAGTTTCAAAAGAACCTTGTGGCCTGTACAAGAAGTTGTGTAGCACATTATGTGAGAGAGGGTCTGATGTTCTGAATATTGTATGACAGAATGTTCACAAACATTAGGCATATTATCTTCTTAAAATAGCATTAATTTAAGTTAATATTTTATATAATTCAAATACAGGTCATATTCATAAATAAGAGACCACTGCAAATTTGAATATGACCATCAACTCATTCAAATGATACTCAGCAACCATAGGATGACAAAATGTGCAGTGGTCTCTCAATTTTTTTCCAGAGTTGTAAGTTGATGGGGTTTACCACAGTTCCTGACAGGCTATGAAAAGTATGACTATTAGTAATCGTATGACTGTGAAAAGTACTTGATGTTGTATTGGTGATTACTTATCTCATTGAGTGCCAAAAACGTAATATTATGTTTTTCCTTCCCATGCGTTGAGTGCCAAAAACATAATATTATGTTTTTAGCTTTTTTTTTAATTACGAAACTAGACACTGTAACACACCTTATATGTGATTTTGGGAACTCTGTGATGAATGGAAATGAAATATATGACGATCGAAAACTCATGAAAACGCACAATCTGGGGGTCGTTTCTAGAAAAGTTAGCAACGACGTTGCTCAACCACCGTGGTACGACGCAACTTGCGACCAAACAACGACACTGTTACACCTGTTTCCAGAAAGCATCGTACCTGTGTCGCAATTCGCTACCTCCGTCGTTCGAACACCGTAGTTCCAACAACGTTGTTGATGATGCAGCGATACATATCATTGGTGGAAACAGTGGCAACGAGTAATACCCCACCCCCTAGAAATGTTCTGTCACGGCCTATGTCGACATTTTTCTAATCTAAACCGAGTGATTAATGCTGGCATTGTCATTGCCACCAGCCAAAACCTAAACCTATTGCAAGCATATAAAACAGTTAACTTAAGAAGACCAATATGAGTCATTATTTGTGTTAAATATCTATGTTGGAAAAAATATATAGCCTGGACAAATGTCTGGGTATCCCATAGCTTGTCAACTGTCTCGTGGCTTAACGGGAGCGCGTCGGTGCACTGCGAGCTCAGCCCAAGTTCGCATCCTATCTCTTCTTTTCATCTCTGAGTAAGAGTAGGTCTACGAGACACAATAGGTTTTGACCATACATATTTATGTATAGTTACTCTACATCGAGAGACCATAGGTACAATACATCAGTCAAAAACAATTGAATCTACGTGTCACACTAGTTCACCTGCAGGTAGCGAGAAGCAAGAGGACAATCTCACACCATAAGAAAATCGAACCTACAACGTTGGGATAATAAGTCATCTACTTTAGCCACTACACCATTTAGCACTGCTGATGTAAGGGTCTGTGAAGATTATAATACTAAAAGCAAGGCAATACTTAAATTAACATAAATAGCAAGAATGACCCAAGTAGGGGAGTCAGTGTCTTAATCAAAATTAAGCTACAGGATAGATCAATCATTAAGTCACGAGATAAACATCCACTTCGCAAATTTTGGTTAGGCGGTTGTGATTTTTGGTTAGGCGCTCCGGACACCAACAGGAACTACCAAGGAACGACACAAGTGCGACTGCCTAGGGGCAGTAGTTCAAACGACCAAACTTTGCGTCCTTGTTTGCGATTGAGAGTTCGAACTACCCTTTCTAGAAACACCAAATCCAAGAACGATGGAGCGTACTACCAAGGTTGCGACGCAAGTTAGCAAACGATGCTTTCTAGAAACGACCCCCTGGACATTTTATCATAACTCGGTTGGGTCTATCACTAGGTGGCAGTCTTGCCAGGTCTCGCTGATCACTTCCCGGAAAGTTTACAGGCAACACTTCATATTTCATGAAAGACGTTATATCTCTATTTCTAGAAAAAAACAGCGATTTTGATGAAAACTAGCCACTGTTTAGCTTGGGATTTCTCAGGAACAGAGGCGTGTAGAAATACACGGTTTGCACCCACTGAGAGCATCAACAATGGTCTAGATTGCTGGCACTCTAGGACAAAGCTTCCGAAAACAGCTTGGCATTCAATGAGTTAAAAGGTGTATATTCTCACAATGGCCTGATGTGCTATTATGGAGCCTGTTCTGTTTGTGCCTCTGAGGAGGGGGAGAGAAACATGATTGTAGATTTCTGTGTTGTTAAAACACAGATCCTTGTTGACTGGGTGTGGTTGCAGAGTAAGATTCCCATCTGTTAACCTTTCCCTTTACCCCATTTGGTGACCTCCCTGTCTGGATATAGGTTGTGTGAATCTTTATATTGTCTCAACTCACTCCACTCCTTCATCTCCTCTTTCTAAACGATTGGGTGGAGAATGTGAGAATTGTAATAGAGAAGGGACAGATGGTGTAGAGAGGCAGCTGGAGCAGACAGCCTGAGCAGAGGAGGGACAGGGATCAATAGCTTTTAACAATCAGGAGGGTTATGGTTACTGGTTGCAGTTGCATCTTACAGGAAATCTTTGTCAGTCCTGAACAGCAAAAAGGTATACCACCTATTTAACACATGTTCTGTTTTGAAAAGTAAATATTTGAGAATCTCAGCTATTCAGACTATTGTGCTATTCATACAATTCTTCTGTAATCACGTATAATGTGACCTGTATATTTGTCTGATATTTGTATCCATACTGGGGGAGCTATGGTGCAAGCGGCTGCAGCGTCCATACTACATTTGGGTCCAAGTGCCCACGCAGACCCCCAGTCAATTCCCGTTCCTAGCCCATCTCCCCCACTCACTTCCCATCACTCTTCACTGTCCTATCTGAGGCAAAAAGTAAAACAAAATACTGTAAGAAAGAAAACATACCTATGAAATAATTTCATAATTCAGCACTAAAAGAAACCAATTATCCTAAAATCATACCCTATATTTGCCTGACCTGCAAATATTAGCCCTTTGGCACTGTTTATTCACGCTGGATGCTGCATGACGCAACATTCTATCTCCCACTGGTTGCTGCATAGCGCAACATTGAATCTCCCACTGGTTGCTGCGTAGCGCAGCATGCTTTTTATTTCATGTTTCTAGGTGCTACAGAGGCTTAGATATTACATTTTGGTAGACGTTGACAATTTTTAGTATTTTTTCATAAAACCCTCAGGAAATAAGGTTATTTAGTCTAGAATGCCATGTATATGGATAGGAAATACAGAGATGGGGGCATTGATTCTCGCAATTAGCAACTCCTGGCTCCAAACTCCAATATACTGGATCTAGTATTGTCATCTGATTTTCCTGTCTCACATCTTAATATTGCTGTGTCAGACCATTTCTTGGTAGAATTTGGTTGTATATGGTCCTGCCCACACCCTTCTCTCCCTTCCTACCCATCTATAAACTCAGCTACAGCTTCACATTTCTTTAACTCATATCTCTGAAGCCCTATCCACCTGCACTGACACTCTTGAGCTAGTTAATCTTTTCAACTCAGCCTGTGGCACTTTGAACACTATAGCCCCTCTTAAACTAAAACGTCTAAATGACTCCTTGGCTGAATGATTCCACCCACACCCTACGTGAAGCTTGTAGGCAGACGGAATGAAAATGGAAAAAAGACAAATTGCAGGTTTCATACAAAATCTTACAAGACCATTTAAAAATCTACCAACTTTCTGTAAAGGTGGCTAGGGCAGATTACTTTGCAAAAGTAATAAACAATGATGTGTCAAAGAGGTGTCAAAAAAGTGACATCCTCCCAGCTGTCTGAGGTCATCTCACATATTATATATACATATATCCCACCTATTGCCCCTCAAATGCTGTTCCATCACGCCTTTTGTCTGTAATCTGTCCCCTTATCTTAGCCATTCTAAATAGCTCTCTAGCAAATGGTGTTGTCCCTCCCAGTTTTAGACATGCTACCATCCATGATCCAGTGACCATAAGAATTACAGACCTATCTCCTATAAGACCTATAAGTTACCATTCATGTCTAAGATCCTGGAAAAAGTTGTTTTCTCACAGCTCTCATCATACCTGAACAATTTTAATATTTTTGACACATTTCAGTCTGGTTTTAGATCTTTGTACAGCACTGAATCTTCCTTGTTGAAAGTACATAACGACATTTTGCTGTGCACTGACTCTGGTTCATGTGCCATTTTAGTCTTACTTTATCTTAGTGCTTCCTTTGATACAATTGACCACCTCCTTTTAAAACGCCTGGAGAACAGAGTTGGCCTACAGGGCGCAATTATAAAATTGTTTACCTCCTATCTTAAAGACCAAACTTTCTCTGTCAAATTAGGGAACTGCATCAAATGTGGCGTTTCACATGGTTTGATCTTTTATTCTCTCTATACATGCTACCCCTTGATTCAATCCTTGAAAAATACCACATTCAAAGTCATTGCTATGCGGATGATGCACAGTTATACCTACCAGCTACGTCAGATAATACCTGCTCACTTACAAACCCAGTGTTTCCCATACGTTGACTAATCTGTGGCGGGGCGATATGAAATCAAAACCGGCCGCCACACATTAATCTTCTATGTTGTAGGCTACTATTTAAATTAAAGATAAGATAAAATACTTTCATTGAGCTGTGCTTTTTAGGCACACAGCCTTTCCTTGCCCCGCCCCGCCCTCTCTCGTAACGAGCCCGCTGCCCCTACTCTGCATGTGCATTTAAGGGAAGAGGAGAGATAGACTTCTCTGCATAGTCTGTCTGCCTCTTCACCCCCTCCATGTTTGGATACTGTCTGTCCACTAGCCACTTTTACCACTGTCTTTCTGCCTCACTGTTTGCGTGCTATATTAGCACATTAGCACATATGCATAACCCCTCCCTCCTGGATACTGTTTTTAGAATTGATTTAGATTAAGTGTTAGTATAATTTGTATTTTAGTATATTTAGCATATTCTTTATCTTCTACTGTCCTTATTGCTTAGTTGTGTTTTTATATTATATACTTTAATTACTCTTTCTGCTGTTAAAGAATGTGTTTGTGTTGTCTGTATGCTGCTGAGACCTTGAATTTCCCCTGGGGATCAATAAAGTATCTATCTAACAAAAAAGTAATGATTGTTGAACGATTGTTGTTGCCATATAGAAGCTTTGCATAGAAGATGACGGGCTAAATTGCTACTAAATCCGCTTAGCATCGTGACAAATTTTGTTTTGTTCAAAACTGCTGCATTAAAGTTAAAGCAACACCAAAGAGTTTTTTATACCTTAAAATAATGTTTCCAAAATCGTTTCAGTCGTTCATCAACTTGTAACAGGGTGAACGGCACTTCTGCATTTGCTTCGCGGCCCTCTATCGGCTATAACCGCACTATATAAGTTTCCCAGATCGGGTAGCGGATCTGTAGTTCAATGGAATGAGACATAAGAAACTACAAATTTGACTTGCATCTGATGTCGCAATACATCGTAGGCTACTTTTTTTTATAAATCGTGCAACATATTCTACCTTGTCTGTGGACATCGTTATTTGCAAAGCCGGTGCTGGATAAACAAATAGCATGCGTGCGACAGAGGGAAAGTTCTTTGGTGTTGCTTTAACTGCTAAGTCTTATCACAACATAGTACATTGAGGAGACTAAACTAAGTTAAGTTATGCAATCAAGCAGTATCTCAAAGCTAACGTTAGAATACTGTTTGGATGCAAGTTTAGCATGCTTACTTACAGCTGCTTGTCAATTTCGTTACTCATGCAGGGCTCATTTTATTGACTCTGACACTGAATATTTGCAAAATCCCGATGTAAATGGAAAAGTGTTTTCCAAGACTCAAAAGTGCTTGTCCCAATGAGAAGTACCAACCTTTATTTTAACTAACTACATAGAAAACGTTATGAATTGCATCACAATTGCAACACATCAGCAGCCTTTTAACGGTGTTACCCTCACGAACGTCTTAAAGTGACAGGCACTCAATTAGACCTATACAATACCAAGACAATCTTAAGACCCCCCCCGCCATAAATTTAATCAAATTATGTGGGAAACACTGAAACCTGTTGAACTATCTGGATGACATTAAATCATGGATGGCAAATAAATTCTCCAACTAAATGACAACAAAACTGAAGTTATAATTATTTGGCTCTTCTAGTTCTGTTAGTAGTGCTTTTATCAACTCAGAACCATAGTAAAACGTTTTTTTTTTATCTCATAACAATCTGGAAACTGTCAGCTCTGGAACAGTCTTCCCACTCACATCAAGTCATGCCCAACTATTGGCAGTTTTAAATCCAATTTAAAGACCTACCTTTTTACCCTTGCTTTCAGCTCAGGCTGATGTCCCATATCGGTCCTTCTCAAGGTACACTCTTCACCTTCTCATTTCTATTTTCTGTTTTTATCTGTTTATTTTTTAGTTTAGATAATTTCATTAGGGCCCGAGCACCGACGGTGCGCGAGGCCGGGACGGCCCAACAGGAAGTGAGGTATTTGGGATTTTGTGCGGACTAAAATGTGATGAATTGTGATGCCAAAAGAGGTGCTTCCCATCGCTGAAAACACGTGAAAATGACACACACATCAAGAGGTACCGTGAATACACAAGGGAAAAGCCTTGGCACCGGGCGTTGCCCAGGAACTCCATAGCGCCCCCTTATGTCACTGTGACTTGTGGTTGGCATATAGTTTTAGATACACACACCAAATTTGGTGGGTGTATGTAACTCCCAAAAACAATCAACTTTTGTATTAACATGCCATTAGCCACGCCCACAGGAAGTGAGGTAATTGAGATTTTGTTCGTTGTGGACATGATCAATTTTAACATACTCCTCCTAGACGGTTGATCCGATTCATGTCAAAGTTGGTATACATGACGCTGAGATGTTCCTGGTTATAAATTGTAAAGCTTTTTTTGATATGTTGTAATTTGACGAAATGGCGAAATTATTAATTTTAATACCCTTCCACATAAACAATAAATGTGTCATAATTCACCATGCATGGCTTGAAATGTTTTATATTTCACAGGTCATTGAAGACCACGTTAATGATAATAATCACATGCCCATAATGCATGTTTGGCATAGCGCCACCAACTGGCAACAGAAAGAATGACAATTACACTGATGTCACATGATCAATTTTAACATACTGCTCCTAGACGGTTTGTCAGATTCATGTGAAATTTGGCAAACATTATGCCAAGATGTCGCTGATGTTAAATTGTGAAGGGATTTTTGATATGTTATATATTTCATATGATTTTAATATCTCACCACATAAAGAGGAAATGTGTCATAAATCACAGTGCATTGAATGAATGGTCTGAAACTTCTCAGGTTAATAGATATCATGATTATGATGATATCCAGACACCCAATGGGCCTGCCTGGCATAGCGCCACCACCTGGCCAAGCAGGAAATGTGCCAGAAATGGACAATGCCTTAAGTGATTGATCTGAAACTTCATAAAATATTGGATATCATTATTGTGATGATATTCACATGCATAATTCACAGGCCTAGCATAGCGCCACCATCTGGCCAAGCCGGAAATGTGCCAGAAATGCTCTATGCTTTGAATAAATGGTCTGAAACTTCTCAGGTTAATAGATATTATGATTATGATGATATCTAGACACCCAATGGGCCTGCCTGGAATAGCGCCACCACCTGGTCAAGCAGGAAATGTGCCAGAAATGGACAATGCCTTAAGTGATTGATATGAAAGTTTACACAAATTTTGGATATCATGATTGTGATGATATTCACATGTCTAATTTCCATGTCTAACATAGCGCCACCATCTGGCCAACCAAAAAGTGTATCAGAAATGTTCTTTGCTTAAAATGAATGGTCTGAAATTTCTCAGGTTAATATTATGATTATGATGACACCCAATGTGCCTGCCTTGCATTGCGTCCCCACCTGGTCAAGCAAGTACATGTGGCAGAAAATAAAATACAAAAACAAATAGCACACGCATCAAATATGTACATTTCACAAATGCACCACGTCGGTGCTTTGTTGGATTCCGACATGTCACGGGTTGCGGCCCGCAGGTGCTCGGGCCCGCCATTGCCACTTACGGCTATATTTTAGTTTATTATCACTTTTTATTTCATGTTATTTCATATTTCATCTTTTAGTCTTTAGTATTTTATTCACTAGTTTTGTTATTACTTATTTAATTAACTTTTACATTTGTATCCATAAGTATTTCATTTTTTATTCCATCTTTATTTCATGTTTTAGTATGTAGTATTCTTTTTATTTACTATTTTAGTTCCTATTTAACTTTTCTTTTATCTAATATTTTATGAATTATATGTTTTTTTTTATCTCTTTTGATCTTTGTCCCTAGTCTGGCTATCACCAGACCAAGCTCAGTCTTTTCAGATTGAACATAGGTCTGGGGAGTCTGCTATGTATTTTCTACTGCACAACAGGCATGGTCAACCAGCATAGTTCAAATGATGTACGTAATTGGTTAGACATTCAACAATCAGACCAACAATCCGGGTGACATACGTTTGCAGAGTGGCGCGAAAACTCCTGTCAGGAAACATGTCAACAAACATGTTGGTGGTTTGTTGCATTGATCAGCGGTCTACAGAAGCAGCAATGGCATCGAGCGATTTTTGCAGGTTGTGCAAAAAAAAAACATGAAAGTGAGTGGTATTTACACCCCCTCGATCGATTTGTTTGCTAACCTAAAGAACACATTGAGCATCATCGAGAGGTTAAAAGGAATTGGATTGACAGTCGTGAGAGAGACTTTGCCGTCGCTTCTCTATCGTCATTGTGTTAAACCCGCCAATAGCATGCCAGGTGGATAAGCCAGTTTGTGATTGGTCCCCGCAAAATTAACGGAATGGAACGGAATTATCGGAAGCAGGAGAGAAAGATGTACAGGTTTCCAGTCTGAGCTGCAGGGCGAAATCAAATCGCTGGCAGATCGGGCTGGGTTTACCGAGTCTACTTTGTTCCTACCTGGACCATTTTTTATATTGTCAACTCCTAACTGCCTCAACTGTAAAGCACTTTGAGTCAACTGCTGTTGTTTTAAATTGTGCTATATAAATAAAATGACTTGACTTAGCTTGACTTGCTTACTTGTTATATTATAATAATTATGCATTCATCTATCTGATTTAATCAATTGAATCATCCTATTTAATATTATTGAAATACATCAAAATAATTTAATTTCAAATTCAAAAACAGTTTCTAGGCCTGCCCTTTCTAATATATGTAGGCCTACATCTTCCCCTGAAAGACTATAGTTTTCAGCCAACTTCATGACAATATTGTTAGATCATTGTTAACAACTGAGAAATAACACTTCAGGCTTCTAAGTTCTAAGATGATTTGAAAATTATGCTTTTGGACTGAATAATAGCACCATGTTGGTGCCACTAAAGAAGTAGGCTCCTCAACCACAAATCAGACAAATGTTCATGAGAGCCTCAGCTTACCCTGGTTGGAGTCAATATGACAGACAGAAATGGCCTGCTCCTTTGTGCAAACAAACACATACATTTCTTAGACAACATGTAAGACGCAGCCATTGTGAGATAAAAACGGAAGGGAGATAGAGCAAGAAAAATAAAGAGGGGAGGGAAAGAGAGAGACAGGGAGAGAGCACTTCATTCCAAAAATAGCAAAAGCCTTGTTAAATATTTCAGGCACTCAGCAAGCAGCAGAAGGGAAAAAACTCTAATGCCACAAACAAAAAGAAGATGCCAACAGCAAACCATCAGGCACAACCTGAATTAGCATCATAAATATACAGTCTTCAAATTTACCAAAGTACCAAATATACACACACACACAAATATTATATTATATGTATTGTGGGTCTCATAGATGAAAACATAGAGTTCACTAATTTAAACCAAAATCATAGTTATATGTGGAATTGAGCAGAATTTGACCCCTTTGAGAAAAATACATTTGACAGTGTTGCGTATGTGAGTATAGGCTTTATCAGATGCTTGTATTCAAAGCAACATGAACTCACACCTTTGGTATCAAATTATGTTCCGACCGCTTGCTTAGCAGTAGCAGGGGATCACCAACAGTAAACAGTGGATCAGACATTGAAATAAAGAGTGCCCTTAATTGTTTTATTAGTGACTCAAATATAGATAGTTATTAATGATTTGCTTTAACTGGCAGGGTTATGAGTAGGCTATACTGTGGGCGATGTTGCAATGTAGCCTCTCAAAACATTCATTTAAATTTTGTGAAAATCTCTGATAAGGATATATCATATCATATCATATCATAATTTTAGTTTGGTTGGCATACCTTGCTAAAATATGTTTGGCATGGTTTAAAAAGTCAATATTGCAAATGTAGGCCTAGCCTCTCTTAAAATGTTCATTACATTTTTGGAAAACCTCTGATGTGGAGGCAGATATAATGCTCATTTATGAAATTGTCAAATTTGTACCCTACATTGGCTAAAATTACCTGTGCTTTGCCCATGTCCTGCGTACCAGCAGAGAATGGGTTCGATCATCTTGGAGAGGAGAGTGATGCGGCTTAGGTGCATTGCAAGCTGCAAAGATACTATCAACACTGACAAAATCCCCCTGTCTTGATGTATAGGGGATGTCTATGTCTGAAAGAGTAGCAGGAGCTGTAACAGTACAGCTGAATCCCTAAGAGTATAGAGAATAGTCTGGTGTGGCATACAGAGAACTTAGCTGTGAAGTATACTAAACAAAAAATCACTTTTGTTTTCACACCAAATCTGTGAGCATCGCCTTCACCAAGATAATCCATTCACCTGACACGTGTGACATATCGAAAGATGCTGATTAAAAAGCATCTAAAATGTGCAGATTTATCACAAAACACAATGCCACTGATGTCACCAGTTTTGAGGGAGAATGAAACTGGCTTGCAGATTTCAGGGATAATCACCATAGTGGTTGCCTGAACAGAATACAGGTGAAGTTCTCACTAATTCTTTACCATATTTGTGAACAAATACCAGTAAATAATTACTGCATCATTAATGCATCTTGACATGAGCTTCGAGAAAAGGTGTCACTCACTCACATGCATAAAGAGATAAAGAGGACAAGTGACACAAACTGAGATGGGGAATGGGCAAGAGGTGGTCTTGCAAGAGAAGCGACACCATTATCAGTCAGTAAGCCAAAAAGAGGGTATTGTGAGGGGAAGTAAGAGAAAATAAACAGTATTGATTTTACATCAGGATAGAGCTTATGTTCCTACTAAAGGACTACTGGGCCACCCTGGCATATTTTTCAAGTACGATGCCGTGTTATAGGCATCATCATCAAGGCCCTTCCCATTTTTTTTCTTGCTGGCTGATTCTCGTTCCTGAAAAGCAACTCCCTCACTTTCTTGTTATATCTGTGGGGTCATATCAAGATATTGAATTCTCTCCTGATTCTTTCACTTGCTCTCTCCTCGCTCGGTTTTCCATGAGCTGTTTTTCTGGTAGGTGGCGTGAAAACAGAGGATACGTTTCTCTCTGTCCATTTCCCAGCATGCCATGTTGGCTTCAGCTTTTGCTGATCTTTATGCCAAGGATGCAGTGCTGGTGATACAAAGCTAGCCCTTGTGAGGAGTGAGAATGAGAGCAGAGGACTTTGCACAGTAGCAGCTCTGTCAACACATGAATCCAAATGCATGGATGAATGTGTATGCCCCCACGAAAACCCCTACTCCTGTCTGCCTAACATTCTTTGTATGTACAACTATGGCCTTTTATTTTGTTGTCCCAGAAGCCAAAGTGTGCTTTGCCCCAAAATGCCAGATGAAATCTACTTAGTGGGACTACCATTAATGTTCATTCTATGTAATAAAAGACAGAGGGAAAATGCAAAGAAATGCATACTGTTCAGTTGTATGCAAAGTTTGTGCAGTTCCCAGCTAACCCTATAAAGCTGAAATGTGAATACCTTATGAAAAAGGTTTTCTACTAAGGTGCGCTGTGAATAAATAAGATAAAATGTTAGAGAATTTAACACAGAAGAACTTGTGAAAAAAGGTGAACCATAGAACTCTTCAGACTTCCACTGACATACATACTAAAGGACATTGTGCACCCACACATGCACTTGTATGTAACCAACTTCTTTACCTTTGAGGGGTGTTTTCTTTTATGTTAGGCTATTTGTGTGTTTTAATTATGTCAGTTCAGAGATGCTTGTAATCCGGCAGAAACTCGATGTCAGTACATAACAGTTATTCTGATTGTTTCCCAATAAACAGTGTCTTAGCTTTCCAAAGAGGTCAATCATTTGATTATAGGCAAACTAGGTGGGAACAGTAGCCTTTGAAGCAGGCACTGTGCAATGGCAGGCACCTATGTACTAATCACAAAGTCAAGCATATTTATTTTCAAATCTCGAAAATATATTTACAAAGACACGTTTATTTATATAAATGTGTTTATTTGTATGTCACATTTTATATTAGCATTTTGTATTTGGATATTTATAAATGTATGTATATATATCCTTTTATATATATTTAACCCTTAGAACCCGATTGACGCAAAGTGCGTCAAAAAACACACCCTTTCTTCTCTGTTACATTGCTCCGGAAATGTTCATCGCAGCGAGATGAAACCTTTATTGCATGACAGAGCAGAAGTGGGGCTTTCCAAAGAGACTACACACTTGTCTGTACGATCAAGTATGAAAATTAAAAAAAATCATGAAATTAAATCAAATTGCATCATATTTACAGTATATGCTTCTCTGTGTTCACCTGCGCACCCATTACTCTCGTTTGAATTACTCGCGAAAGAGGAGACACAGGATACCAAGTACATCATTCTGGGTTATTAAACAGACGAAGTGACAGCAAAATAATAACTTCATATAGCTGGGCTTACCCCACGTTTTTGTCTGTTCTTGTGGCAAAGCATGTTTATAATCCAACGCTATTGTGTGTTTCTCTATAACAAAGCATGTTCATAATCCGGTTTTAAGATCCTAGCAAATTCCTGCATGGCATCCAATTCAAGGCTCACATTGCATCCCAATTTGTTCAACAAAGAAACACCTTTTTTGCCTTTACTTTGTTCATGGCAATCCAGTAAAAAGTTGAGAATCATTATGAGTGCATAGGCACGCAGGCTAACACGCAACCTCGGGTCAAGTCAGGTCAGATCAGTTCGAGTCACAGATATGGAGCACAGAAAGGTAATTTTTCATCATTAAATAAAAAATGGCATTTATTTCCGTAAATCACACACCACATATTTCTGTAAATTGCTCAGCCCCAGAGTATCCCTCCAACATGGCAATTGTATTGCCCGATTCAGGACAGTCTGCCCTACACACACATGAAATGCATGTAGAGCTATGAGCTTGCTGTGGTGAGATACATGTTGAAATATAAGATTTTTTATAATACGCTTTTTATATTTGAATTCTTTAAAAATCTAAATAAAATCAATGCTAGTACTAATGCATGGAATGACTCAGACTCTGCTGAAAAAAATAATATATAATATGTGTGTGTGGCACTTACAATGACCAGAATAAATCCTTATGAATAAAGGTAGTGAAAATGCCCTTAAAACAGCTTAGGGTTCTAAGGGTTAAATCATTTTGAGACAATCCTCACTCCATAGATCAGTGGTGGTAGATCGGTTGCCTTATGGTCTACGGTTCTGCAGTCGGACCCTTCTCAAATAAAAAGTAAAAGCAGATATAGCCATAGCCTGCATTATGTTCATGAGCAATAGCCATCAGGCAAAGCACAACATTGATGCTTACAATTATTTGTTTTTCTGAATTAAGTAAGTAATTCAGAAAAAAACATGCCCTCTGTTTTTTCTGAATCAGCAAGACAATTAACTCATTAACTTATTAATTAAAATAACTGAGAAGTGTATGGCATGACTCCCTTTAATATGGCCTCACACTCCACACTTAAAATATTGGATCACACTCCACACTGGAGAGAACTATAAAATGAACTAAAAAATGCACATCAGATGTTGATCAAATGTCACAGCCAATCAAGGAGAAAACCCAGGTAAAGTGCCACAAGATTCTAAAGATGTGTAATCAATACATAGGAGCTAACAAAGCCTAGGTCAAATGGCTATTAAAGATAGGATTTCTGTGATAGAGACAGAACACATTGAGTCTTTTGCTGATAGTGGCATCTTCAGACATCTTCAAATCACGATGGGACGTAGCCTAACTGTTAGGCCTACTAACTTTCCTGTAGGCTTTATTATGATAACAACAAACATGCATTTACCAATGAGTCTTATTCATGCACATTTGTTCAAAATCACGGGTAATGGGCGCACATATGCACGATTAGGCCTATATGCTACATAAGGAGTCGACAAATTGACTGTTGAAAAATGTCCTGTGACTGAAATTCTATACGCAATTGATATGGACACTGTCGCGGTCTTTATAGCAGTTTACCGAATTTGTGAAGAAATTTGCTTAGGCTAATTGACACGGATTTCCTAGGACTTGTTTAACCCTACCCGTGGCCCTTCACTGCCGTATAGGCGTTTTCATTCGTTACCCATAAATGGATACAGGGTGTTTAAAATATTATGAGAATAGCCTATTACTTATTCGTGCTTGTTCCGTTTCTGTAGGCTACGATTATTTGAATCATGGTAATTAAGTTCTGGCTTGTGTGGCTTTGCTGAGCATCCTCCATGTCATTAGCCTATTTCACTGGACACTGCCTATAGCCTGTCTGTAAACCCAGATGATCAGTAGCATGACAGGCATTGAAGCCTATGACTACATCACTCGCCACTCTCGAGACGGCTATAGCCTAAGATTAAAGAGAAGAGAAATAAGTCATTGAATTATGGATTAATGATAAACTCTTAGGCCTACCTTATTATCGCTGTCTTGAATGGCACACTCTTAACATACACGTCCGTATTATAATAACATATCCTCAGCTGATTGCATCATTGTCCATGCAAACCTTGTACTGTAGCAAAAAAACGATTTCAGTGTAATAACAAGCCGAGTGGATAAGGCAGCGCCTGAGCGAGGAGGGGGAGGGAGGCAGAGGAGGCAGAAAGGGATGCAGACGTAGGACTACCTCTTTTCACTGTCTATGAGCTCCATCCGATTGCAAGAGGCTAAGGAAAAACAATGCACTGTGGGTAAGGGCATTTTGACAGCTCACTGCGACCTGGCCATGGTTAGCAGATGTGGTAAAATGTATCCTGATATTGCCAAGGTTGCGCGTCTTTTAGCGCTTTAGTCTCACCACCTCAACTACATGCACATCAAACCAGTTTGGTTAGTATGGTTAGCCTATTGCAAATGTCGTCACCGCTATGTGTTCCTGTTGCCTAGCCAATCTTGACAAGTCATTTTCTAAAATTAGCCTATGGCTCACTAAAAGTAGATTTTGGATAGTCAACCTAACACCACCCACTAGTAAGCCTGCGTGGTCATAGGCTATATTGTGACAAATTGCATTGTGATATATTAATGTTATGCAGTATATCCAACAGACTACAGAAAGAGAGAACTGAAATAAAAAATAGGCACATTGTGCATAACTATGGTAACAAGTCACATGCAGTTAGATACATCAATATGCCACATTGGTAAGTTTGCTGGTTGAAAAAGTTTAGCCTATCGATATTTACAGGACAATGAAATGCTACATGCAGACTGAGCGGGTGCATTTAAATACAGATTTGTCACCCTCTAGTGGTATCTCAGCGCACATAAAAGGACATAGGCTATATGACCTATTATTAAACTGAAGTAAGTCCATGCCTGTGCAATAATGATTCAAAATTTATATTTTGACTATTGAAAATATAGGCCTCAAAGTAGGACTAAACAAAATACAAAAGTGAATACACCTGTGATCACTAAAGTTAGAAAACCTGTAGTCACTGAAACAAAAATGTGATTTAGATAGATAGATAGATAGATAGATAGATAGATAGATAGATACTTTATTGATCCCCAAGGGGATTTCTGGCCTTATTGCATGAACATGTTTATAAAATGACCAAGGTCTTACTGATTGTTACTTAGCATCTCTTACTGAGATGCTATAGTGTGGGCCCTAAATATTGCTGAAAGGTTTGCTAGAACTAGGCTACTAGATCAGGTCAGTTAGTGGTGCCCAGAGTTAAAACCAAGGAAAGCGGAATAGTATTTAGCCAATATGGTGACATCAGACCTGCCCAACCTGATTTAAAAACAAATAAAAAAACATAGGGCTATATGTAACTTTATGAAGTAACTGTTTTCTAGCTATAGGCCAAAGGTAGGAAATTATGTCTAGTGCTTCACTGGATATATTGTGATGTGAAGGCTGCATTGCTACCAGATTCTTTGGACACATGGGGGCATTGGAAGTGACAAATTTCAATTTCTCAAGACAATATAAAGGTTTGTAGAGACTGATAATGTAATAATTTTCAAATAATGTAAACTCCCAATAATGTAATAAAAATCCCCTCATAATTCCAAAAAAACATGTAATAAAATGTGATAATCAATCCCTGATAATGTAATAAAGTGCGTTTTCCAATAATGTAATAATCTCTGTACTGATAATGTAACAAATTATTACATGAACGAGAGGCTACTACATTATCAGGTTAACCTTATTTTTGTAGAACATAATCATATTTTTGTAGAAACTAATAACTTTGGCCAATGCTGTAGTAACAAAGCCACCATTTATTGGGGGCCAAGTTGTGAAGCTGTGTAGGCAACTACCCACTATTTTCAGCCTATTGTCATCATTACTGTCTGTCATTGTCATTGTTATTATGAATGTCCTTACTCATCTTCTTACTTCCTCTGCCACAGGATTCTATGGCCATCGCTATCCGTATTATAAAAGGTTTAGAAACTGGGCATCCCAGGTAACACTCATAAGGGGCCCGTGTGGGTTGGTTGTGGGCTGACGAGTGGGGCCCATCTGGGCTAGCCAGCTGGGGCCCAACTAATTTTGTCCTCAGTTGCCATGGTGGCCCTATGGGGTTAGCCCAGATGTGGCTGATGATGGGCCCTTTATGGACTTCATGTAGGCCTACATAGGTAACCCAGGGGTAACCCACCTAAGCATTAGTTACTAAGCCCAAAATTAGTTGCTAATGTTAAATAAATAGAATAAATAGGTACATACATATGAATAAATATAATAAATAATTAAATAGAAATATCCAGAAGGAAATAAGATTATAAGTATGTTTTTTCTAGTCAACAGGAAGTAATAGTATAGACACAGTATGAAAGGAACTTTCGGCTTAAATCAAGAGATGGAAATGGCGTAAATCAATGGCCATTATGGAAATGATTTTACCTATCTTTACCAATCTTTGCTATCATCTTTTTCATCCACTGTTACACTTGCAAAAAAAGGCATTCTATCAGAGCAAGATTGAGAGCGCCACTGACAGTGGAAAACTTTTTTCCACTTTCAAGTCTCTTCTCAATCCTCCACCACCACCATCAGCTACTTCACTCTCAGCAGATGACTTTGCAACATTTTTCACTGAAAAAGTTGCTAAAATAAGTGTACTGGCATCACAGAATGTCCTAATTCAGCTATCCAGCAAGCTAAACAACTCCATACAATAAGTCCCGGACACCGAGGGTGAAGATGACTCTTTATATGGAAAATTGTGAAACTGAAATACAGATACATACACATACAGTAAATACATGGCAATATGGATCTTACAAATAAAAGCTTTGGCTCAGGTGCAATCAATATAAAAGCTATCAGAAACTAGCAGGACAACAAACTGGTTAGCTATAACTCTAGCTGGACATCATAATGCTATTCTTAATCTAATTTGTCTAGGGCACAAACATCATAACTTAATCTCATTTACTTTGAGAACATTTACTTACAGAGAATGCCTTCAAACAGTTACACAGAAGGAGGAGCACAACAACAAACTTCCATGCTGCTTTTAACCATGCTGTCTAACTTTCTTCTTCTTCTTTCTCAGACTTCCTGCAGCTACAGTGCAGAGTGTAAACAATAGACAAAATGAAAGTCCCTACATACCCTAACATGTGAACTGCTGGCAGAGGCCAGAACACTCCCCGTCTGGTATCTTTAGAGATACCATAACACATTAAAATTACACCTTACTCTGGGGATACTAGACACTAGTCAGTGTTTCCCATACATTGACTTATTTGTGGCGGCCCACCACAATATCAACACTGACCACCACACAATGATTTTCCAGGTTGTACTAAATTGTGCTTAAAGCTGGTTAGCATCATAACCACGCCGTGCTAATTTGTTAAAAACTGTTGCATTCAAGTTAATTCTGCAAACCTACCACCACAAATATAATTCAATTCTGTGGGAAACACTGCTAGTTCTGAAATAGGTCTGTAATAGTTCTTCGTTGACCCTTGCTGAACAACTTTGACTTCAGCCTTTCTTATCAGTCCATCTGGCTTGGGACTGTCTTAACAACGACCCCCATAGGCCACTCATTCCTTCTGGCCTGTTTCTCCTTGAGAAGGACTATGTCTCCTGGCTTAAGATCTGGGGCCGTATTCACAAAGCCTTTTATCTTACCACTAGGAGTACTCCTAAATCGCACGAAAAGATTTTAGCTAGGAGTTTTCTCTTAAAAGTTATTCACAAAGCCTTTCAGATCTACTCTTAGTAAAGAAAAATTACAACTCCTAAACTAAGAGTGAGTCTTCGTTGATATAGATGACATCATTACTCATGCACAAGCTTGACTGAAGTGACCACCTTGATTGGCTGATGATTGTAACGCGGGAATGATTCCAAACACCTCCCTTACGATGATGAGTGACAGATGACAGGTCTGAGAATGCGTGCGCTACACAAGTAGTGCAAAGGACGGAAGATGATGAATAACTGAATAAAAAGGCCTAGCCTAAATGGATAAAGAGTAAGACAAAACAAATAGCCTAGTAGCCTAATAAAACATAGGCCTACGGATTGATGCAGTAGGTTAGGCTATCTTTGCAACATTATTAAATGAATCTGTCACCATATGCCTACGTTTGCAAAGAGGAGAACATTTTAATTTGATTCACAATGAAACGTTACATTTAATTTACATGTTGACAATGAGTAGTTCTGGTTGTTGTTGGTGGCGTTATAGCATCCCTTTTATGCCTACAATGCAAAATTGTTCCCTCGCGATTGGAAGCTCCTGTTGCGCATACCCATTTCAAAACATCGCAACGTGAAATGCCACAAAAAGCTGTTTGTGAATAGGTCTTAGTGAGTTAGGAGTCCTCTCGACTTCTTTTAGGCTGTCCCAGACTTAGGTGCTACTTTTAGGTCTAAAATGCTTCGTGAATTACTTTTAGTGAAAAAAAATAGGAGTCCTAAAGTTAGGAGTGACACGCCCATTATTTTTAGGAGTTGCTCCTAAATTCGCCACTTAGGAGCTACTTTTAGCCTTAAAATTCTTTGTGAATACGGCCCCTGGTCTCTTGTGTTGCCACTTCTGCCTCGACTGCAAAGTGCCAAGATACTCCTTGCGACACCTGTTCCAGAACTCGTCGGCCAGCAGCTGAACACGTTTCCACTGATTCCTTAAGATCTCCCTTGGACTGCAGCTGCCCAAAGGTGGGAAGGATGTGCACGATTTCTGGGTCAGCAAGATGGAGGGTGACAGAATGTGAGGATGCTCAGGGTCAGACGAGACTTGTATCAAAGGACAAGCAAAGTCATACTGCAGCCTAAACCGTAACTCCAAAACTCTTCAAATTTTCAGGTATGGTTTCCAGTACCCCCCTTTGCCCATAACCCAAAATTTGGGGTACTGCACCCAAAGGTAGCGCTATTGGAAAAAAAAGTTAATTATGCCAATTTCTCCTTACCAGATTGACCTAGACTCAAAATTCTTTCATAATATTAATCTCTAAACTCAGATGCATCTTTTTGGCCTTGGTCTTATGGTCTAAAAATGTTTACTTTTGACACAATTTCATGGAAAAGCCAAACATTATAAAAAGTTTCACACTCTTCAAAAATATTCAAATCTTCACCAAAATTCTCACAGACAATATTTAGACCAAGCCTCACAAAAGTTATCAAAAGAATTTGGATATGTTGGTCCATTTCAGAGATATAGACCAATAAAGTTCCACCACTCAGCCTATTTCTCCTATATCACCTATATTCCTATATGAGTAATTTTTTTTCCTTTGAGAACCATACAACCATCATTATGTGGATACCATTAACAGTGCACATTTTCAGATCTGTACTCTTTTTTATAAAGTCCTTAATTCTATTGTCAAATGTATGCTAGGAATTTTCTTGATGTTGTGTGTTTGCCAACACACATTTTCACCATGTGAATGTGACTGCCAAATATGTAGGATTGTCAGTGGCTCAGTGGGATAATGCCTAGTGCTGGTGTTTCTTAGGTTGAGAGTTTGAATCCCCGGTAGTGCTTTAGGTTCTAGCTCGAATACTATTGGTTATTGAAGATTCACACCATTGAACAGCACCTGAATGACATCAGGCAATCAACATACACAGTCATTAGTTGCCAAGAATCAGAATGCCGAGACACTCTATGACATTCAGGGGAACTTCTTTGTTTACTATTTTTCCTTCATCGTTAAGTCTATCATATTTATATTTCATCCAGGGCTGTAGTCAAGACCACTGTAGCCAAGTCCAAGACCAGGACTAGTCGAGACCAAGTCAAGACCGAGTCCAAAGAGGTTCGAGTCCAAGACAAGACCGAGTCTAAAAAGGTTCGAGTCCGAGTCAAGACCGAGTCCAGGATAGGAAAAAAAGTCTTATGCATGACAGTATCAAGACAATCATTTTGGGTTATTATTATTATTATCTAAAAGCAAAAACAGTGTGAACACACACAGGATTTGTAAGTGTAGCCATTCCCCTTCTCCAATATTATTATAGGGCTGTCAAACGATTCAAAATATATATTTTGAAATGAATTAATCTCGATTAACCGCAATTAAAAAGTTCCTAAAGACTAAAGCTTCTTAAATGGCATATTAAATACAACATAAATCACAAAATTAATGAGTAACCACAAAGGTAAAAGTAAAACACTTTTATATTATTTAAATGATAATACTGACACAGTAATTGTGTTTTAAAGTATTCATTTCTTAAGAAATACTACACATTTGATGCTGTTTAACTCATTTGTAAATGGTGAACTGTCACTTTAGCCCATTGTGGCCACGTTCTCATAATGATCTTTTTTTTACCAGCTCCATTGAAATATAGCCTATAGCTAGTCCACAAGCTCTAATATTGTTTGTACCACATGTATTGTACAATATTAACAATGATAAGCATGATATTAAGTTGGTATAAACAGTTTTCATTCCTGTGTTTCAATCGGCATAATATGTGCTTCATGTAAACAAATTATTGAAGACTTCAAGACTCACCAGTTCCATTACACAAAGGCAAAGACAACTCTTCATATTTTTGTCCATTTTTCAAATCACAGTGAGTGCAGCCTACATGTCATAGCCTACATGTTTATAACTGGTCAGTAGTGGAAATCGGATAAATCCGCAATCTCCTCTAACCTCGTCTTTGTTGCCTTCCTTTTATACGTTTCTTATATTAAAAAGGAGATATCAATTATCATCAACAACGACAAGCCAGCTGGAGCCTGCCAATCGTTGTCTCTCCTTCTCGTGTGCGCTCAGACGCGCTCTCAATTAAATGGAGTCAGGGCCGTGGGAAGTGAGTTTTGGTTGGGGGTGCTGTAGTCGAGGGGGGGGGGGGGGGGTTAAAAAAAGTTATTGTATTTTATTTAAACGCCTTTCTCTGTTAATGGACAACAGCATACTGGCATTGCATGACACACAGAAAATGTCGCAAACCACAGATTGATACTAACGCAAACAAAGTAACCGTCTGCAATCTGACGCTACACTAGTAAGGTAACAAAGTTGCTGTAGCCTTGCACCGAAATCGAAGGTGAACACGAGAAATATAAAAATGTTGAACACCAACATTAATAAAACATAATAATTATTGACGCTTCTGACATGGGACATTAATAAAACGTAATAATTATTGACGCTTCTGACATGGGTGTTAAACAGGCTAAAGAGTATCGCACAGCATATTAGACAGAACACATTGACTCAAAACATATGCATAAGATAGGCCTACACAACGCAATATTCATAAGCTAGCCTACATTAAATTGATCCACATATCACAAATATAGCCTACAACAAATGCTGACATCATAAACGCACAGTGTAGCCTTTAACCTACACTTTCAAAAAGAAGAGAAAGAACGCTCTGAGGAGGCCACTGAAACAGGCACGCAAAGACAGATGAATAAGTTCATCTACCTCGCTGAAGAGAGCTCTTGTTTGTGGATGGAGCTTACTTAATATCTATGCCACCTTTCACCGTGGTGCACCGAGACTCCCCGATAACACTATGCATCATTTTAAACTGAAGATTGAGGCGGCCCGTGTTCAGCTCCTTGGGAAACTCACGATAATATTCAGCTAGCCTACATATATGGCATATTGTTGTACCATAAAGCTAGCGTCATAGGATATCTCCCTCAGGTTTTGTCAATTTGTTTAGTTTTTGTTTAGATCTCCCAGGTCTAATGTAGGCCTAACATTTTTTAGTGCATAATAGAATAATAGACAGGGGGACGGAGAGCTTCTTTTTTTTCTGATCGTGAGTGGTATGACATATAAATACGCGTGCTTTCCTGCAGGGGGTGCTGCCGCACCCCCAGCACCCCTACTTCCCACGGCTATGAATGGAGTAGCATACGTTCAAGTTTGATCTTAATGGAGAGGACCCGAAAAGTATCATCTTTATGTAACTGTTGCTGTTGGTGCATTTTGACATTGTAAATGTTATCTAACAAGAGTGAAAAGCAGTTTGCAGTAAAGCTACTATTTGGCTAAATGTTGTTTCCTCTTCATCTTCAGCTAACTCCACAGACAGTAAAATAAACTCTCAGGCTTGCGGTTTTAGGTTTTGCGGCTTCCGTTACGTGACATCAGCCCCCACAAAGGTAAACACTATTGAGTTAATATTTTGTAACGCATTATGCAGAGCCATATAAAAAGCGAGTTGCGACAATCCCATAGACTTCCATAGGAAACAATGGCGGTGCTTTTTCCACGCTACTTCCGCTTTATGCTGAGCTCAACAGTTCCAAACTTTGACATTCACGGCTGTAGCCCCATTCACTTCCATTGCTTTCTGCCTGATATTGTCAGTGGTAAGTAGACGAATGTACGACGTTTTTTTAATTGTGATATGCATTTCCTATACCAACTGCACTAGTAGATACTGGTATTGTTCTTTGAGGATTTTGTGCTGCTTGTTTAACTGATATTTATAGCTTAAATGTTGACCGAAATTTTAAAGCCAAAAGTTAGCCTGCAAACCTTGATGTGGAGAGAGGCTAGCTTAAAGATAATGTTCCTACGTCAATAATGAATTTCAGACAAAATACATTTGGTTAGCCTATTGTAGTAGGGCAACTTTAGATGATAGGTTGGTTGTCAACAGATTTTTATTATGTTTATAATGCTATATTTTTCAAACCTGATTGCGTTAGCTTACTAGCTTACGTTAGCTAGTCAGCTCATTCACATACATAGTGATAACGTTAGACATGCTATGAGGGGGAACTCGAAAGCTGTTCTCATATTAAATGCTACATTGATAAAATACATTCCATACAGCATGGTAACTCTATATTCAGATGTGCCGGTTATCAATGGGTTTGTGATTAACGCTCTTCAGGTGAAAAATGGAGGAAATTAATGTGATTATTGTCTTTAAACCTGATATAGACTAGCTTGCTAGATGGCGAGTTTTATGGCGTTATGAACTGAACCGTGGGCTGAACATGACATGATATAGGCTAGTGTCCACGACTCGTGAACGAGGGGATTTCAATTATGAATTTCAGGGGAAGCAGTAGGAGCAAAACCTAGACTATTATAAGTTATTGTTGTTGTTACTGGTGCGTGGCTCTTGTGTCCCTTGCCAGCCCAGTCCTGTGCCACTACTGTTCACTGTTCCAAACGGGACAGTGGCACAAGCAGTAGGCGAGTGTGGCACGAGCGTGGTCGTGGGACAGTAGGTATAGCGTCTGTATAGTAGCCTAGGAGTTTTTGCTCCAACTGATGATCGGTTTCAGTTCATTTAGTTTTCAGTAATTGTACATTTCGTGTTGGTGTTCTTGGTGTAATTTTGATTGCTTTATCTGCCAAGTAATTTGTCAAATACATAGCGAAGTTTGCATGGAAGAGACTGACGTGACAAGAGGGCATTGCCTTTCATTAGGTCAGTGATCTTTGTAAGTAGGACAAATGTCTTTTTTTGGATAACTGAAAAGTGTAGTCAGGTTAATAGGGCATAGATCACTCTGAAAGTAATCCCCAACAAAATCATTCTTCATGTTGTTATTGTTATAGTTTTTGTGTGGACTTGTGGCACCCCCAACCAGCCTTGCAAATGGTTAGCTGTGTATGGGTATGTAAAACTCGTGCTGGCCTCTTGCTGGAGATGGCCTCTTGCTTAGGTTTCTGCTACTTTCTTAATGTGTTGTCCCAAGTATACACTGAGTGTTACCTGCTTTGTTCTCTCCCTCCATTCTCCACTGTGCCTGTTCTGCTTATCCAGGACCAAGGATGCAGAGGACAAAAAGGGTGTGCGATATATGACTGGAATGGTCAGATAAGATAATTTTTTATGTTTGAGGTCCACACGATGGGGCCCTTACACAAATGGAGTTGTGTTGATCCAGCATCTTCCACACCTCCCATAACACTCCCGACTCCAGCCAAATGTTGCATCCTCCTTACCATGTCCCTCTTATAGGTGTACAGAGTACAGGGCTACCCATCCCTTCCACATTGTGTCTTTTGTGTAGTTCACACAATTGTTGTTCAAACTTTGGAAACTGAAATCTTTTTATTTTTTGGAAACCTAAATGAGTGTCAGACCTTCTTTTTATGTTGCAGTGTCACCATACCTCCCTCCCAGTCTTTTTTGCATTTGTTCCTGTTCTTGTTTTAAACACACATTGAAAACTTAATAAAAATTCTATTGAAAACCTAACATCAGTCATCCTTTTCATGCTGTAGTCTCACCAGCCGGCTGAAATATAAGTTATAAGTATTTTATTGAAATAGTTGATTGCTTATTGAGTTACAAGTGTGTTATTGAAACAGTGGGTGTCTTATCTTGCAGTATGAATCAAATTTTTCACATTTAAAGTTGTAATTGATTCTTATTTAGCCTATGTGTTTTTGACATGTTTATGGCTTACTCTTAAAATGTTACACACACAAAAAGGATACAAAATGCATAGCCTACGTTTTGACAATGTAAGTAAAGTATATGTAGCGTGCAGTGTTGGGAACGTTACTTTAAAAAAGTAATTAGTTATAGTTACTCACTACTTGTTCCAAAAAGTAACTGAGTTAGCAACTGAATTACTCTATGATAAGAGTAACTCGTTACCAGGGAAAGTAACTATTTGCGTTACTGTTAAAAAAAAAGTTGCTATATGTCAAACAATTTGGATTTTTTGAGCAGTTTTGAAAAGCCAGTTGAAATTAGTAGAACAGACAGGTGTTTGTAGGCTACATAACTTTCGATATTTATTAGATAGATAGATAGATAGATACTTTATTGATCCCCAAGGGGAAATTGTACATCGATAGACCTACGGTTGACTTCAGCCTGTGTCATAGGTTTTTGTTGTGAGGCAGAAAGATCTAGCTTTTGCTGCTTGGAGGACATTGCTCCGAGTCCTTATTTGCTAGTGGATGGCGAGCTATCATCTCTGGTGGAGGGGGGCTATCGATGTTTTTGGCCACTAGCGTGTGTGAGATGCCTCATTAAATTAGAGTTGCTTAAAACGGATGTCGACAAAGTCTACATAATGTACACATTACATGCACGTTCTTGCCTTTGACCACAATGAATTTGAAGTAGTGCTTATATCTCCACCTTGAAAATGCCAACTTTTCATCGGATTGCTCCTGACCTCTGCTGTTTCATCGAATCTCTACTTTAGCTGTTGCGTGTGTGTGGCGCGTGTGCTGGCTCTGATTGGCTATCATGAAACATGACTCTGCCTTAGCCAATCCTAATCGCTTACGTCGTTATTAACCCACCTCCTCACTAGCTGTGAGCCAGGGGTGCGTTCGGATTACACAGTTTATTCAATCAATGCAAAGTAAGTAACGCACCGCATTTAACATCCAGTAACATTAACGGCGTTGTAACGTTGTAAAAAGTAATTAATTAGATTACTCCGTTATTGACAAATTAACGCCGTTAGTAACGCCGTTACTCCCAACACTGGTAGCGTGATACAGGCAAATGTAGGAATCCAATAACAGCTAATGTCCAGCAAGGAAACAAACGTTCAATGTTAGAACTACCAAAGAACATATTTTAGATTGATGTTGCAAACTAATTATACTCGCAATATATAATTGACACTATAATGTAAGCATGCTAACACGTAATAACACTCGTTTTTGGTTTGTTGTAATGTTTCACGTTCAATAACGCACTTGCTGCTGTCTATCCCATTGAAATAACACGACACGCAAAGAGCTGTTTGGAACTGTTGAAGCATACGTGAACCACGTGACCGCGTGGCGGCGACTTCAAAGAGTGTCGCAACTCTCTTTTTATATGGCTCTGGCATTATGTATTTGAAAATGAATCGCGGCGATTAACACGTTAATTTTGATGGCCATAAAGACACCTGGACTCGGTCGAGACCAAAAGCCATATTTGGCAAGACCAGTGGCCGAGACCGAGACAAGACCAAGTCCAAATACTAGCGAGTCCGAGACAAGTCTGAGACCATAGAAAAACTCCCCAAGACCGGACTCGAGTACTACAGCCCTGATTTCATCCATTAGTATTCTTCTCTACAAATGTCTAATTGCCCCAGAATTTCAAAACGTTTTCAGGTGCAGGCCTACTCTTTTAGGAAAGCCCTTCATTTTATTGTCAAATGTATGCTTGTTTTTCTTGTGTGTTTACCAATACACATTTTCACCATGTGAATGTGACTGGCCAACGTGTAGTATTGACAGTGGCTCAGTGGGATAATGCCTTGTACTGGTGATCCTTAGCTTGAGAGTTCAAATCCCACTTCAAGCATTAGTGTTCGAATACTGTTGGGTTGTGGATGTTAGCATACTACAATAGAATGCTGTTGGGTTGTGGAGGTTAACACACTATAACATTACAGCTACTTGTCAATATGGACTTGTAGTGCAAGGCAAGTATAACTGTATAGGCTGTTTATCTTATTGACTCCGGCACAGCCTATAATTATTTGTTATTCTTATAATATTTGTCATTTCTTATACATATTCAGTCGGCTCTTCCACTTGACAGAACAACTCTGTATCGGTTAAGGATGTCATGCATGAAACAATGCTGCAGAAACACGAAAATACGACTTTGAGTTTAGTAGGCTATAATTTTCAGTTCCTGTTTATCTATTGCACGATGGGTAATAATTTAAAGGAATCGTGTTGCAGTCTTGTAAATAGTGACCCTGCAAGATCCCTAGGGTCTGAGACTGTAGTCTTTCAAAAATCTTTTCCAAATCTTTGCAAATCTTTCCAAAGTCTGTTAGTGTAAGGAGGGCTTGAGGTGGGGAGCGTACCTATGTTCCCCGGGTCCTATGTTCCCCGCTATTTGTATGGGACCGGGGAACATAGGACCCTTTTTGTAGAAAAGGGTCCTATGTTCCCCGCCTTGTATCTGACCACGGAAATTGCATGGGATATGCTTGCGAGTGCACATTTCGTGCACAAACGGTAGCAAAGTGTATTTTTCTGTCAATGTTGCTTGCCGTAGCACACCAGGTAGACCTACACATACGCGCACGGTGCAATATTGACACAAGCCAGAAGGGCGATTTTCCTAACTTCCACGTTGAGTATAGCGGAGTAAAAGAATAGATGAAGAAAATTTTTTATAACATAGGCCTACAATGGTTTTACTTGTGTAGTGCTTCTTTACTGAATATAACGAGTTCAAAGTTAACATTCTAGGTAACTTCGCGTTGTCCGCTTCAGCACTAAATTGAGGACAGCAACACACACGAGCTGCACCTCTCACAGAAGAAACGCGCTACAACTACATGCCTTTTTAAGTTGATATTTAATTGGTTTGTTTTGTTCATTTTTCCGTTCGCTGGCACGCTGCAGGGGGGACTGCGCGTTGCTCCGAATCCCCTTTGGTCTGACTCGTCAATAATCCAAAAATGTCCCTTTGGGTCTACAGCCCAGTATAGTTTGATATCTCTTTGTTCCATTAAAATTAATCACATTCTTCCAACAGCTCAACCAAAGGCTATTTTAGATCACCTCCTTCACCTCTTGTACAGTAACCCCTCTCCTTCCCTCATCACAAACAAAGTGTGGGCACGGAGCAACAACAACCTGCGCCTTGCCGTGCGGCTGCAGTCTACTTGGAAGCAGCGGGGAACATAAGACCCTTTTTTCAAAAAAGGGTCCTATGTTTCCCGGTAGCGGGGAACATAGGACCCGGGGAACATAGGGATGACCCCTTGAGGTGAAAGTGCTGTGGAGAAATTGCAGGATTGTTTGGCTCTGCCACCTAACCACACCCAGTTTACCTGCTGGAAAGCCCTGTAGCTCCGGAGCAGGGGCTCAGACCAGGATAAATTGTTTGCTCGCCCTCAGTTCACTCTTTTGTTCATCTCAACCAAGCACTCCAGTGTGTCCTGCTTTGTGTGCATCTTTGAGTTAACGTTAAGACATCACTAATGACCATCACTATGACTTTTGTGATGTTTATCAGTTTGTAGAGTAGCTCTGCCATCATGTGTAAAGTTAAGGTCTTTGTTTCTTGGTTTGGTGTGTTGGAGTCCCATGTGAGAGATGATTAGATGATGTTGGTTGACTTGGGATGTCAAGTATTGTTTAGTTGTACCTTATATAGTCATATGATTTCAGTTTATTGTTGTGATTTGGGATCTGTACTGATTTACCCCATTTCACTGATTACTCAATTTTCTGTTTGTTTCCTCTTTGATGCAGCACACATACAAGTAAAGAACAAAAGAATAGATGAATTGAAACTCAAATAAAGTTAACTTGTGTTGCACCGAAACCTGCCATCTCCATGTCATCACTCCATACCATGGAGCCTTCTGAACGAGGCTCTGCCTGCTCACCACACACTCACTCTACCTCAACCCACATCGTCCCCTACAGTTCCTTCAGTTGGGTTGTGGAGGTTAGCGTACTAGAATAGAATACTGTTAGAATACTGTTGGGTTGTGGAGGTTAGCACACTATAACGTTACAGCTACTAGTCAGGACTTGTCGTGCAAGGCAAGTATAACTGTATAATTATAGGCTGTTCATATTATTGACTCCAACACAGAACCCCCCTTCACCTACCACCACAAATACAATTCAATTCTGTGGGAAACACTGCCTTCCATTATCAGACCCTTCATCTTATCCATGACAAATGCATAGTCCTGTAGAATAGAGTATTGTTAGAATACTATTGTGTTGTGGAGATTAGCGCACTAGAATACTACTGTTAGAATACTGTTGGGTTGTGGAGGTTAGCACACTAGAATAGGGTATTGTTAGAATACTATTAGGTTGTGGAGGTTAGCACACTATAATGTTACAGCACAGGGTAATCCTAATTTTATGCCTCAAATTTATTCCAATCCAACTAAAAAGTTTTGAACAACACAAAGTGAAGGTTTTATCCAGATCAAAACCAAGAATAGATTATGTGGTCTAATCCAATTTCAGGATCCTTGTTTCCCTTTGAACAACCCATTTTCAAGATTTGATCCAATCCGATAGCCGAAATCTGGTAACTGAAATCCAATAACCGAAATCCGATCACGTTTCTTTTGAACATTTGTGCCCAAACAATCAAAGCATATGTAAAACTAAAAAGCTATGCTACCTCATGTTCGTTTTGCTCGGACCCCGTAAATCACCGCTTGCGGTTATATTTATTATTAAGTGTGCTTGCAAAGCAGCACACTTATTGTTCTTCTTAAGTTTTATTATTAAGTGTGCTTGCTGAAAGCAGCACACTTATTGTTCTTCTTAAGTTTTATTATTCCCGTCTCCCTAATTTTTTGTCAGCTCTAGCGCCTAGGCCCTTTGAGACAGAGACACCGTTCCAACTTTAAAACGTCCGGTCAGTACCGGTGTAAGTTGGTCGCGAAGATGACGTCAGGTGGGCGTGTCATTCGTCCGCCATATTGGATTGAACAGAAAGCAAACTAAATTTTCACAAATTTGGTCCGAACGCCACGAAACTTGATGTACATTATCCTTGGACCAAGCCTCACAAATGTTAGTGGAAGGATTTTTGATTTTCGAAAGCGTTTGCCCGTCACAGCCAAACGAATTCGGTGGCGAAGCTCCGAAACAGGAAGTCGTCCATATCTCAGGAACACTGTCACATATCGATACCAAATTTTGTATATGAACTGGGGACTCCAGTGTGAGGGTGCATAGGCTAAAAAAAAAGACATATTCCAAAAGTTTCCATCATTTGCCAAACCACCCACAGGTATTTGGTAACTCTCACCATTCACCTTCTATCACAATGCCTTCCAAGTATGCTCAATGCCTCTGGGCAGCCACAATGTCTTGGGGCAACCTTGCCCAATCATGAAATCCTTGCTCTGCCATGGGATAGTATGGACTTACAAACTGAAATAGCAAGGTGAACAGTAGCTATATATAGCTTACATAATAGAGTTGTTTTCACATTGACGGTATTCAAATTAAATTTTTCATTATTGTTAAATATCATGATGGGAGAGTATTATTAAAAATGTTACAAGTATGCAAATTCATATGTTTACGGGAAATTAGGTTTTACTGGGTTGTTTTGTTGTAAAGACATGCAAGGCATTCTGGGCCGTAATGAACTGTGGTCGGCAGCACTCCATAGGCTACGTATTAATATGAATAGGTGTTTCTGTAAACCTAGGGACAATAAACAGCTATCTCTGTTACAAAAACGAGCTGGTAATTGCTCATTGAAGAGGGAACTATGATAAAAAGATTGTTTTCCTAAAAGCATGGAGTTGACGAAAGAATAAGCAAGCAATGTCACGTTAATGTTAAATAGCCTACATCTGAACCATAGACTGTAAAAAATGATCTGAACACTAGGTGGCAAACCACACACATCCATTCGTAATCACACGTACACATTTAATACTGGAAGACTGTCATTTCGTTTATTTGATGTTGCTTAGCAACGGGGCAGACTTCAGAGCAAAGATTCTAGAACAGAGCTTCAGAGAGACACGTTTTGAGTTTGTGGCCAAGTACCTAAAATATCGGTTTCCATGCGTATGTGCTGGATGGTGTGCTTCCTTTATGAAAGTAAGTGTTTTATACAGTTAACGTTACAGACATAATGAGTCATGTTGTAGTGGTCCACATAAATGTGCCCCTTCTGTTATTAGAATGCTAAGCGGAGATTTAAAATCATTCATTTCTTGTGTGGCTAGAAGCTAGCTAGCTATGTCATAGGGAGGAGATGTTGCTGTAACGTTATGAGATGTATGTTGCTTAGCGTAATGCCATGGTCATTTGATATGAGATGCTTGTACTCGTAACTTCGTCACTCGTAACTTTAGGACTCCTATTTTTTTTTTACTAAGAGTAATTCAGGAAGCATTTTAGCCCTAAAAGTAGTGCCTGAGTCTGTGACAGCTTAAGCGAGGACTCCTAATAAGACCGATTCACAAACAATGTTTTGTGGTGTCATTTCACGTCGCGATGTTTTGAAATGCGTCTAACAATCACGAGGGAACAATTTTGTATTGTAGGCATAACTAAGGAATGCAGTAACCCCACCAACAACAACCAAAACTAGCCTACTCATTGTCAACATGTACATTAAATGTAACGTTTCATTGTAAATCAAATTAAAAGATTCTCCTCTTTGCAAACGTTGGCATAGGCATATGGTGACAGATTAATTTAACCCTTTAGCCGCCAGGGTTTAAAAAGAATAAATTGGATTTGTACATAAAAAAAAGGCCATGGCTTGCAAGTGGTCAGAGATAAAGTCCTACTGTAAATGTGAAAATCATTTAGTATGAACAGAAGTTTATGAAGGGGGTAAATTTACTCATCTAATTTGCATATTATGACTCACTGGATGGTAACCACTGTGAATTATGCACATTTCAGTAAATACTAGATGTTGAACATATTTGAGCAGTTTTTATTTCTTTTTTTTGCCATTTCACCGACATAACAAATGAACAGGAATACAGTCACATGTAAACCAACAATAGTAAACTATTACTATAATCACAAACCCTATGCTACTATACAATAAAGTAGCCTGGTCAAATCAGTTCCATATCGCGGGTGACTTTGTAGCTCTTCAGAGCCCTATTTTTACAACCCCTGCTGTCTATACCACGTCCATTACGGACACTATCATCACTATTGCCACTAGCACCTCCAGCTATGTTGGGCAGAGGGTCGAAATCAGTCGAAATAAGCATGGTATGCTTAGTGGACACTGTCGCAAAGACGTACCTCCATTCACAGATGCACCGTGACTATCAGTCAATAGACGATCGATCATATTCTCCAAAAGGCAGATATTCTCCTTCAGAATCAGAATAGGTGAATAACAGATCCAAGACTTCATCACACGTGAATTATTTTTTCAACATTTGGTGTATTTCTGCTTCAATTTGTGCAAAACTATGGCCCGCATCGCTTCCGCGTTATGGAGGAAATGCACGTCTTCTTTGTGTGTTTCTCGCGGGTTTTCGCATGCTTCCTGAAAACTTCGAAAAAAAAAGCTTGAGCTTGAATCGAAGCTCTGGGTGTCTGCCAACTAGTGGTCAAGAGTACAAATGAGATTTTACACTGTACTCGCGTCTATCGTCTGTTTTATTCAGTAATGACGCTTGTCGCAATATTGCGACATGGGCGGTTAGAGGGTTAATAATGTTGCTGCGTGAATCACGGTAAGCGCGAATGAAGTGGCCACTTCTTAATAGGAGTCACTGTATGGAAGTAGGCTAAGTAAAATAGAGATGTTTAAAATAAGATAAAGTTAGGATATGCCCGCTTGACAACGGCAGAGATAGAACTGGCCTTTGGCCATAGCAACCATCCATTTAGAACGACTTTGGCCTTCATAGCAACCAAAGATCTGAGCTGTGATTCATGTACAGTATGCATTCAATGTGATGCAAAGTATAGAAAGGTGATGAAATATACAGAGACAGGTCAAGAAATATAGTGCAATGTAGACAGTATTATACAGTTGATTTACAGAAGGTGGTTTAGAGTAATATGAATTAAATATAAATATGTGCAGTGTATTAGCAGTTATCTCATACAATAAGTAGAATAATGTATGTAGATGTAGCAGTAACATTATAATAGTAGAAATAATAATATAAATATATGCAGTGTATTAACAGAATATAATAAAACAGAATAAATATGGATATTCAATATGACAAATATATAACAGATATGTACATAACATACAGCTATGTGCAGTGTAGAAACAGTGTCATTGTAGTGCAGAAACAACATTATAAGAGTAGTAAGAATAAATATGTGCAGGATGAATAGTATAAAGATCAGTAGAATAACTATGTATAAATGTAATTACAGTAGGCCTATGTACATTTGTAAATAAATAGAAAACTATGGGTGAGAGGGATAAATTAATTTTATTTAATCGTAAAAGTAAATTGCATTCAATTAAATTGCAATTAAAAATCTTTTCAGTAGGCATTAATGTCACGCAAAAAGTACAACCAAAGCTGAGCTTGATCAACTAGAACGTCTAAAGAACCAGAACTTGAGTGTAGTTTTTTGCTGGGTCCCAGGCCATGTTGGTCTGAGGGGAAATGAGAAAGCGGACAGTGCTGCTAAGCAAGCCCTCAATGAAGAAGTCACAGAATGTCAAATCCCTGCCCCAGACCTTACATCTCAGATAAGTGGCAATCTGAATGGGATTAACGTACCAACAACAAGCAAGGAATGTGAATTTTGGCACATTTTCATGATCCACTGGGTCGTTATGGGCCACACAAAATACGGTGTTGCTAAAATTACTCCTATTGTGGCTATTAGAGACATGCGTTGATGAGTATCCAGCTACATTCAATGAGTTAAAGGAACACGCCACCCAAAATCAGTAGTGATATATGTTCTTACCGTAACTTTCACGAGTTGAGTCGTACCTCTCCCGCGTCGGTAGGTGCACTCAAACGCTCTGTCGCGCGGCGCGAATGTGTTAGCATGTTGCTATGCTAGCGGGCTCTGCCGTGGCCGTAGAGAGAGGCACATAGCAGTATTCAAACACCTCCACGTTTTACCTACTTAAATACAGTTGCACGAGTAGTTGATGAAAAATGTTAGGGCACACAACATGAAACATGACGATTTTCCAAGCGAATAAACATGAGAACTACAATGTGTGGCGCAATAGCACTTGGGAGTACTTTGACCTAGCGTGGTAATATTATTAACACCTAATTGTAGATCCTATCCACCACAGAGTTTAGAATCCATGCTGGATCGACCCTCAGCCTCTCCCTCCCCTCTGAGCGAGAGAGGTACACACACTAGAGCAGGGGCGTCACTAGACCTTATTCACTGGGGCACGTGCCTTAGTAAAAGTCTCCAGTGCCCCAGTAAAATTCTAGCGTGGCTCTAGCTGGAAACGGCATTCATGAGCGCATCTCCGTGCCTGCTTTAATCATGGCTCGAGTATGTCACTTACCAGCCAATAATAAAAAAAAACAAGGAATAAAGAAAGGGGCCATAATAGCCAATCAGGAAATAGCACCTCTGTAGCTGGCTAAGATTGAACGCAACAACCAATGAAAATCGTTCACATGATTCTTCCGAGTGTTTCGTTGTACTGCACACACATACACTGTGGATTGTGGAATCACTTTGAGCATAGAGTAAGTCGTCCCCTGTTTAATGTTACAACAAATTCACAACTTGTTTGACAGAAAAAATTACAAGTTGATCGCTGTTAGAGAGTGTTAGGATAACATAACATAACTAGCATCTGTTTTTCAATGATTAGCGTCATTGTAGCCTAAATTTAGCAACAGTTTACCAGCTTGTGCTCTCTCCCTCACACACACACTCACGCCATGCGTAGGCTGCATGCACACATGCGGACAATTAATAAGGATTTATACGTATACTGTAGAGACTCCTGTAAAAGTAGCCTAGCCTATATTGTTTGTGAAGCTGTCCTACTGTAAAACTAAACACAGCCTTCTGACTATTTAGAGATGGACATCAGAAAATTCTTCCTGAACAGAGGGAGAGGAACAGTGAGGAGGATGAGGGAGGTATGATAATTTTGCCCACATTAACGGTAACATTAACATTTATGCTGGTAATAGCCAGTGCTGTGATTTGATCAATGGTTTAATGGCAAACTTAAATAAGTTTGCTGCATTTGCAAATGTAGCCTATAATAATATACACAGAATCAGAATAGCCATCTGTGTAGATTATTATAGGCTACATTTGCAAATTATCACCAAAAGTCAGTATGAAGGCTTTAGTAGGCTATTTAAGCTACAAAGAACTGCAGTATTGCCAGGATGTATATAGGACCCTTGCCTGGGAGGGAAGCATATCTCACTTTTGACTAAAAATAAGCTTCCCTTGTGTTAGTAGGAAAGCCTATTAAATTAATGCATGTGAGTATAGGCCTACTTATGCCTATGTGTTTGGATGTTGCTGGATAGTGGCTGCTACAACAATTGAGGGAGAGAGTGCTGGAGGAGGAAGAGAATGTCGAAGAGAGGGAGAAGAGAGGGGAGAAAGAGCACAGGCTGGGCAGTCCAATACCAGGCAGGAGGAGGAGGAGAGACAGGCAAGAAACGGATGAGGACATGATGGGGGCTAGGCGTAAAACTATTCAGAGTATGGAGGAGGATGTCTGTGACCTAGGGGAGATATGTGATGGTCCAAATCAGGCAAGCCATTTATTCATATTGCGCGCACAGTTATTATTTTTTTTTTTTATGTATTGGGAGTTGGGGGCCTGTGCCCCAGCAAAGCTCTAGGTCTAGAATCGCCCCTGCACTAGAGATGCGCTGATGGGCTATTATTTCAACCATAACTGCATAGCAAAACTTATCATCCATCAGCCATCCATCAGCACCAAAGTTTGTTGACCAATTTTCAAAACTACACCTGCCCACCATCCGCTGGTTGTTTTAATGTAGGCTATATGGGTGATGCAGCGCTGCTGACGTGAGGCTAGAAAGCCCTTGCCTGTTCTAGAAAGACTGATCTAATGCAGCAAATATTAAAAGGCAAAAGTCGTACATTGTCTAGGCCTATCCCCAGAATATCAGCAGCAAACTCAGTCTCTGTCGCGCAAAACAGTCTCCAAATAAAACGCACATCGGCCTGTTGCCTATTCTGCCAGCTTGTGACAATATATCGTCCAAAATGCTTGATTGCATTGCATTCTCCACATTTTTAGCTACATTTTCATGTACCACATCAGCATTTTTGTTCAGTGAATCTTTTGTAAATTGCTTTACAATTACCGTCGGGCCCTTGTCAGCAGACTTCGGCTTGCCTCTTGCCATATTCACTCCTTGTCTTCCGATGTCATTTCTGAGTCATCTACAGATGTTCACCTCCCTAACCAACTTCAACCTGTGTTATATCCTAGATGAGACTGCCTGGGTTATTTTGTTTTGATATTAGCCTATATATAAAACACATAATTGTAGCCTACCATTCAGGGAATAGGCATTTAAAAGAGAGACAGAGAGTGATATGACTAAGAAATGACATCGGGCGATGGCAGTGCGAGATGTTCAGAACGTAAGAGCTAAAACTTCTACAAACTCACTAACATCCAGCGGAAAAAGAAGGTAAGAAAAATAGTCGGAAAACTTAGATGTGTAAGGCAAGCAAGCAAGTTCGGCGGTTGTTACTAAAAATGTGAACATGCACGTTGCATTGTTGTGCGGTGGACTTTCAGAATGAATGGAGGCGGAGTTTCTTTAATATCGAGGCGTCATATTTGTCCGATGGCCTGCTATAAAATGAATTGCGATGTCTGTCTGAAAAAGACGCGCTCGTGCAGTCAAAATGAATGGGAGTCTTCAGAACAGGCTTGTCAGTCAACCTGACATAAGTAGCCTATAATGTGAATGACTTGTTATTTTATCAAGGATTTCTTTCTTTTTGCAAAAAATAAAGTACAATAGGCATTAATTAGTAGGCCAGGAGCATGCTGAAATTATGTGGCAAATTGCGTTTTTTATTACAATGATAAAATTGTAAAAGGACGTGACCGAAGCTGAGGCAAGCCAGGCAATAGGCCTATAGGCCCGACGGTAATTGTAAAGCAATTTACAAAAGATTCACTGAACAAAAATGCTGATGTGGTACATGAAAATGTAGCTAAAAATGTGGAGAATGCAATGCAATCAAGCATTTTGGACGATATATTGTCACAAGCTGGCAGAATAGGCAACAGGCCGATGTGCGTTTTATTTGGAGACTGTTTTGCGCAACAGAGACTGAGTTTGCTGATATTCTGGGGATAGGCCTAGCCAATGTACGACTTTTGCCTTTTAATATATTTGCTGCATTAGATCAGTCTTTCTAGAACAGACAAGGGCTTTCTAGCCTCACGTCAGCAGCGCTGCATCACCCATATAGCCTACATTAAAACAACCAGCGGATGGTGGGCAGGTGTAGTTTTGAAAATTGGTCAACAAACTTTGGTGCTGATGGATGGCTGATGGATGATAAGTTTTGCTATGCAGTTATGGTTGAAATAATAGCCCATCAGCACATCTCTAGTGTGTGTGCCTCTCTCGCTCAGAGGGGAGGGAGAGGCTGAGGGTCGATCCAGCATGGATTCTAAACTCTGTGGTGGATAGGATCTACAATTAGGTGTTAATAATATTACCACGCTAGGTCAAAGTACTCCCAAGTGCTATTGCGCCACACATTGTAGTTCTCATGTTTATTCGCTTGGAAAATCGTCATGTTTCATGTTGTGTGCCCTAACATTTTTCATCAACTACTCGTGCAACTGTATTTAAGTAGGTAAAACGTGGAGGTGTTTGAATACTGCTATGTGCCTCTCTCTACGGCCACGGCAGAGCCCGCTTGCATAGCAACATGCTAACACATTCCCGCCGCGCGACAGAGCGTTTGAGTGCACCTACCGACGCGGGAGAGGTACGACTCAACTCGTGAAAGTTACGGTAAGAACATATATCACTACTGATTTTGGGTGGCGTGTTCCTTTAAGTAAAATACATTTACACACGTACACAAAATATCACTAATGTTGTGGACATTCCTTTATTCTGAGATACATCAATAGGCTCTCAAAACAATCCCAAACAGACATAAGGTCTTTATAGAGCAAATCCATATAGATTATTTGTCAAATAAACCAGTAAAACAGAATTAGGGGATGGAATATATAACATTCACACTCATAGCTCATATTTTTAAAATAAATCAGTGAAAAAGTATCCTGACAAACAAGCAGCATTTTAATGCCTTAGTCATATTTCATAATTTCAAATTTTTCTCTAGGTTACCTGATAGCCCAGTTTGAGAGGTGCAAGACGCGTGACATTATTTATTTTTGCAGCCAATCACTGCTGTTTATTTTATTGATTTGATTTTAGTCATAGAAGCTAAATTCGAAGGCAGGCCACAGGTATAATCCAACGAACCGCATTCACCCCGCAAGGCAATAGTTGAATAGAGCTTTTGAGGTATTGCCACTGCTCCAACACTGAAAGGCACTGTTAAAATGCTTGGATCAAGCCAGGTTCAGCATAGCGTATGTCACTGTCTGCTCACGTTGGTGACCGGACCAGGGCAAGCACACTTTCGCAGTTCCCGCCGGAAATGCAGTCTAGTTATGGCTGTGACCTCAGCCAGGAAGGTAGTAAGTGTCTCGTGTAAGATGTGTTTGTCCAGCACACAGCATCATGCTGTCCAGTATGCGCCGTGCAACACCGATCATGCGTTCCCACACTCCACCCATGTGGGATGAATGGGGCGGGTTAAAGATCCATGAACATCTTTGTTCTTGCAGGTAATTTTGGACCTTATCCTGCTCTGCAGTAACCTGACTCTCGCCAGATGAATTTCGTTCTGCTTAGCTCCGCCTAGCTTCACTCACATCCATCTGGGACCACTGGGTGAAAAGGCTCTGAATCAGGGAATATTCATAGTGATATATTTCCTGATATGTGTAATATCAGGAAATATATTGGTTGATATGCTCCTGATATTTTAGTGCCAATTGCCATATCAGGAGCATATCAAAAGTCCTGAATGGGACTGCGACGACATGCAAGATATCCAGACTTCATATTCTCACCTGATATGATCCATGTTTCAAGTATTAGCTACTTATATGACCCCGGACACCTCTTGTTCTTGTTCCCATATATCCCCTGATATGTCAAACATGGGACTACGCATATACTGCCCATATACTGCCAGGCACAGATCATTTCGCAGGCATTTATGTGTATGCCTTTATTTGCTTTTCCATAGGCTTTATGCCTTTATTTTTTAAAATTAATCCTGTGATTTATGTATGGTGATTTATGTAATTTTTTTAAACGTGAGATAGTCCTACATAACCAACACTGAGCTTATTGTGCAACTTTAACTTAAATAATATTTCATATTCATTTTACATACACTTAATTACATTATTTACTTTGAATTACACCTGCTAAATCCCAATGACTTATTTTACTTTACCATGAAAATTCATATACGACAGGCAATAAAATTTGTTACATGGCCTTTATTGTATTTATCAATCAATATTCAAATCAACATGGCTTTCTCGCCTGCAGTAGGGGGCTTACGCAGTGACACTCGCCCCCTCTCAATGACCTGCCTCAAGTGAGAACAGAGACTTCTGCTTGACTACAGTGGTTTAAACAGTCCATGGTCTGGGCGTGAAATGTCCTTTAAAACATTTTGGGCCCTTGTCCGTACTCTTCTGGTATAGATGGTAGGGAGAGGTGCTCTGATGGTCCTTTTGGCAGTAAAAGTGAGGTGTCTGTAAAAAGAGAAAGAAAGTATATGTTACAATTGACCCTGTCCATGAATATAATTAACTCAGCTTGTGTGACAAATAAAAGCAAACCCACAATAGCAGCCTAGACGTCAGGTGCAATAGTTAGAAGTAATGGAGATATGTATTACAGTTGTGCTCATAAGTTTACATAACCTTAGCATACACATACATTTAAAAATCATCTGATCTTAATGCCTTAAAGCGATGGTTCGGAGTAATTTCACCCTAGGGTCCTTTGCACCATGACCCCGAGCCAAACACCCTCCCAGAACCTTTTTTCCCTTGGTCGAACCCTGGTCGAGTAGCGCTATCAAAAACTAATGACGTTCTGCAGTCGTGATGGAACCAACTTTTATCTCGTAAATTACCCCACTAATAATGCCCTGAATGGTACGAAACTTCTGCAGTAGTACAACTACGACCTTTAGTCCAATAACGAGGCATTAGAAAGTTTGTAAGTGCACCGTTGAAACGTTGACGTTGAATTGTTTAGGCTACTGTTAAATTTAACTTTGTATTGTTGTTATGTGGCAACTCCAGCTGAACCAAATTCATTTTGGCAGTCAGCATTGGGGACAAAGGGAAACTAGATAATTTAAAATGTGGACTTTATTCCTCCAACAGATCTCATGCATATACATAAAAAGTAGGCTAGACCTACAGACTACAGCAACTATAAAATCGCAAAGATATAATTGAAATTGAACCATAACCAAAATGGCTACCTGAAAAAGGTAGTCTTTACACTGTAAATAGTCTATTTTTGAATGTCCCGAAATTAGATAGAAATCAAACGGCAAATAGCCTATCAGTGATGTTTTATGGTTCGTTTTGGGCGTAGGGCATGCGTGACTGTTAATTAGGCAGATCTGGGCCTAGGCTATCTAGTATGATAGCCTATCCAAGGGTGGAGACCTACCCAAAGATATCCAGAAATGGTGTGTGTGACTTGTGATTTGGGTATACATACCCCTGATATCTCATTGGCATATCAGGAGTCAAAATAAATAAATATTTTCACTGATTCTTAAAAACTCAGGATATGATCAAAGATGCTCCTGATATGCTGCATGTCATAAAAAATATCCGGTCAGTATATCCCCTGATTCAGAGCCTTTTCACCCAGTGGACCTCTTCCATTGAGAGTGATTTCTGCACCAGATTTTATGGTACAGCCAATCAGGACGCAGGGCGGGAGTTTCATAGATGTGACATAGCGTAGAAGCGACTGTGAGACTGTTATCAGCGTCACGGGTTGGCTTCGATGTGAGTGGTTGAAGTAGCACGTCAATAGATGACGGACAAGTGGCTTATTCAATCATATGCAAGCATTTTTTGATTAGGCCCAGCCTTCTGAAGCAACACTCCAATGGATTGGTCCCAGATGGATGAGTGGAGCTAGGCGGAACGAAATTCATCTGGCGAGAGTCAGGTTAGCTCTGCAGTGCCGATGCCCATTTCTCTGCATGCACCGACGAAGTTTGTCCCACAATCTGAGCGTAACTGTTTGGCTGGTCCGCGCAGCGCAAAGAAACGCCTCAGGGCATTGATGAAGCTGGAAGAGCTCATCTCTTCGACCACTTCGATGTGGACAGCCCTTGTGCATAAACAGGTGAACAGGATTGCCCATCTCTTACTATTAGCCTGACCCCCGCATGTTCTCCTTGTGGACACTTCCCATGGCCCGAACATGTCCATGCTCACGTGTGAGTGCTTGAAGACGATCTGCAGGCAGGTCGCTCATTTGCTGCACTTCAATCTTGCCTCTGAGCCGTCTGCAAATCACACATTTGTTTAATATCTTTCCAATGAACCTCTTCGCTCCTATTATCCACAGGCCGCTCTCTCTGACAGCTCTCTCCATAAAGTGCCTCCCCTGGTGCTGCACTCTCTTGTGATGATGTTGTACAAGAAGAGTGGTGACATGATGACTGCCAGGTAAGATGATTGGGTTTGTTTCCTTTAATTCAAGGCCTGACTGACTGATACACCCACCTACTCGCAGCAGGCCACTGCTGTCAAACTTCTCTGCCTCTTCAAGCGTACCACCAGAGATGGCCTTCTTACAGATGTGCCACCCAGCACAGGGCTGTACGTTAACTTTTTTTGCAACTAGCACTGGTGCTACAGAGGTTCAAAGTTTTGTAGCACCAGCCACAAATTCTGTAGCATCGATATAAAACCTCTAAAATCTCTAAAAACAGTCACAAGTAGGGCAGTTCATCAATTGTGGTTGAGATCTAGGCCTACTGCAACTGGACTGATAAAAGGTCATGTAGTTGTAAACATCTCACCTGGCTACATTGTGTTTGAGATGAACAAAAGCTATCAGCATGATATGTTATTTGGTTGTTGTGTTATTGTAAAAACAAAAAAAACAATCCCTGACAGTTCCATGCAGTTCGACTTTTCAACGGGTAGGCCTATCAGGAAGACAGGTCATGCCATGGATTTTTTGTTAATTTTTCTTATCCATATGCATTGGAGGTCAGTTCATTTATTGTTGAATAAGTAGAAGATATGCTGAATATTTTATTCCACTAAGATTTAATTCACGTTTAGTTCATATGTCTAAGTTTTAGATTAGAGTAGTCCTACATTTAACCTTATTGTCATTGCACGAGTGAAATATCGTTTTACATCTAACCAGTGGTGTAAATGAGTAGGCTAACTGACATGTCAAACAGTGCACCCATGAAATGCATCCCTAGACTGTTCCATACGCTACAGTAGATAGCCTACTGAAAATAGCTGAAGGTCTGTGGCTAACGCAGTCGTAATTAAAGTGTCGTGAAGGTTTTTTCGGAACCGATCATGTTCTTGTATAGGCAGTGTTGGGAAGTAACTGAATACATGTATTCGGGATTACGTATTCAGAATACAAATTATGAGTAACTGTATTTAGTTACAGTTACATGTTCAATGAGTGGTATTCAGAATACAGTTACTTTGGCCATTTTAAGGGGTTACTTTTAGAATCCTTCTCATATGAATTTCTGGGATTTTTGAACTGAAATTCTAATATTTCTGTGAGATGATCTTGTGCATTAACAAAATGTATAATGTTTCAGTTTATCCTATAAAGTTAAGTTGTGGGTTTTTTGCTGACATCGCCTGTGGTTCTTACAAACTGAAATAGCAGCTTGATTTCCCACTTGATAAAATGTAAAACAGCGCTTATGTAATCTAAGTATTTAGAATACGGTACTTAGATGGAGTAATGTAACAGAATACGTTACAAATTACATTTTAGGGCATGTATTCTGTATTCTGTAACTGATTACATTTTAAAAGTATTCTTCCCAACACTGTGTATAGGTTATTAAGCACTACTAAGCGAGACAATGTTGCGCATGAAGCATGAGGTGGGCTCATATTGACAGATATAAGCGAACGTCCCGGTGGACTTTTTTCTTCGAAGTTTTAGATCTGAATGGTGTTGTTTGGATACTAAGTTGTTTGTTTTAAACTGAACTAAAAGTGCAAAGCAACAAGGCGATTGCCACAAACTTCTACCTCTGCTTGCCTAATCTGAATTCACTGGTCGGAAGATACTTTCGCTTTAGGCTAAACATAGCCACTTGTTCGATTCGCGAGGACAATTTGCAAGGTGTTGTTTGATTTGGAGTTGGATTGTTTGGATGCTAGGCCTACTAACAATTAGACATGCTTTTTAATCGCGTAGACTGCAACTACCAAATTGAAATCAAAGTAGGCTACATCGATTCCCCTCTCACAGAAGTAGCCTATACATACGCACTTCAAACAAACAAACAAGCGTTTCACAGGGAGCCTACACCGGGCGCGTAACTGAAGCGTTCCGTTCGCAACGCGCAAAAACAGAAGATGGGTTTTTTTTTTAACGCTGCCTATGCGCCGTGTGTTGCCCCCTGCAGGTAACCCCCAGAACCTAGTCAACGTCAGCCGTTTCTCAGACGTAACCCCAGGCCTAAGTAGTTAAAACCTACGAAACCTCCCTTGAAGTTATTGTAGATAGCAGGGACCTACTGTCGAGTGCAGTCGCACGACTTCCCTCTGCGGCGCAGATAACCTAAAGCTCCTATTTTAAATATCCCCCTTGGAAGTTGTTCAGGCTTCCGTGGTGGACTTATTGAGATGTTTATGAACTAAGGAGCGACTACGCCTAGGTCTCGAACAGTTGGCTAACGTGCGAAGATGTTTGACCCTAGAATTATCTAGAGACACAGGTTATAGGCTACTTCTTGCTCAGGTTTTATAAGGATGGAGATTTAGTTACCGTCCAGCAGCACCTAAGTCCAACTAACCCAAGTCTTAGAAAGAGCAGATGAATAACCACAGAAGAAACCAGTTATCTTACCCTCCTGCTGGTATTCGTAGAAAAACCCAAGAAAAGACAAAAAAATACTGCTTGAAGAATGAGATGCCAAGGTTAAATGAGTTCTTTACTTTTCAGCACTCTGGAGATGATAACAAAATGCGGCGTAATATCCACTTGCAGGTTACAATGTTGTAGAGAATATAAAAAGAGTAAATCCACAAAAGAGAGTACGATAAAAATAGTAATCCACAGATGGAGAAGAGAATACAATAGTAAATCCACAAATGGAGGAAAAGGTATAAAAAAGAGTAAGTCCTCAAAAAAAGGGAAAAATCCGCTGATAGTCGTTCGGCAGTCTCTTTACTGTCGGAGTACGGTGCGATCCCGGCAACAGGTGGTGCGGAGTTCCGATCCGCGGCTTCAGCCTGGCACAAAGTTCCAACACTCGGTTTCTCAACGAAGTACGGACAACGAATCCTGACAATCAAGCATAACAGCAAACAGCACGTAGCAGTAGAAGAAAAAAGAAGAAGCAGCCCCGATTGTCTAGTTCAGCCCTTATTTATACTAGGTAGACTTGACCTCCCCCACACATTCCTGAGACAAATCAATCCTATTTTCCCACGACAGTTTGGAAACTTCTAGAAGTTCCCACGAGGGCTGGGAATATTCTCACGTTAGCTGGGAATATAGCTGGGAATATTCTCACGTTAGCTAATACATTCTAGAAGTCACTGATCTTAACCAACTATTTAAAATGACACGCATTCACATCCTTCTCCGGGTTACATTTCGGAGATGATACATCACATTCAGGTTTACAGATAGTTTCCAGAGGTTACAAAAACAGATGACATGATGCGCGTCACTGACATAATGCATCTACATAATGCATAATTGTCATCTACAACAACTGGTTACCTTGGGCTGCTACAGTCGTCAGTGCACTGTGCACAGTAGGCCTATGCTACTCTTGGTGGTTGATCAACTAAAAATAAAAGATGTATTTGGTGATGACGTTATTGTAGGCCTAGTAGACCTAAATTCTGAGAAATTAAATGGTAAGAGAAACGATCTACATAGCGCACCAGACCGCAATGTCTTCAAGGGTTGAATGAAGGGAGTTTGCAAAAATTAGTGTATTTTTCAAGTCAATAAACATTCTTAATTTTCGAATGTCTTTGTCAGGGAACATCTGACTTTTAAAAACCATAGGCCTGGTAGTCGCCCAGACAAGGAGTTATAAGATAAAGGCAATACCATTTGTGTCACCTAATGCAGTTCAGTGAATTAGCAAGATACCATCAGAAGCCAAAAATCATAAAGCACCTGTGCACGCGCGCACGCTCTCTCCCCTGCGCATGAAGCTGTCTGCGTGTTGTAGGCTAGATTTGCGTGAGTTCTTTCTATCTGCTTTACTTTTGTGAGTTGCGACCACCTAGGCTATGTTATAGACGTTCTATGAGGTACCAGTGTTTAGCTGTGTCACAAAACAATAAGCTTTGTCAGACTACTTTTAAAATGATATTCAGGGCTATATACATTTTAAACATTCGGGGCTGAACAAGGGGCTCAATGATGAACCCTGTAGCTCGGCGGCCGGACGTGTCACCTACACCAGAGCAGGTTTTCAGAGTGTAAGGGTATGTGGGCCCACCTACACCGAAGATATAAAAAAACTCTGAGCGTGCCAGCGACCTGTTGCTTTGGTCGTCCAGCATGATGTACATCCTCTTGCCTTTGTTGCGGCTGTCTGCTGGGTAGACTGTTACTAGGCATATCTTGGAACATGATTTGCCATTGAAGCCTTCCCCACATACCTCAGTGCATTTGGAAACCACAGCGGTTTCTGACGCTTCATCACTCTCCCCGCCATTCTCTGATGGGGGTGGAGAGGTCTTGGAGAACCATGGAGCAGGGCCTGGGTGCAGTGCTGTTGGGTGTCTATGGCTATTACACTCAGTGCATTTGATTGTGGCCTCACAGTCTAGGGATACATGCTTGTTTGACGCACAGCACTTAAAACATATGTTATTCTCCTTTAATATTTTCTTTCGTTCATCCATTAGCTTTTCTCTGAAGCCGCGGCACATTTGCAGGGAGTGTGGTTTTTGATGCACGGGGCATTGTTTCTCTGGGTCTTCAGCAGTGGGCGTGGAGTTAGAGTAGGCAATGTCAGTTCTATGCACAGAGACTGTTCTGCAGCTGCTGTTGTGACTTTCACTAAACTTATCTTTCCTGTTTGCTGCACTGGAGAGAGGAAGACTAAAGCTTGGGTCGTTGCGTGCCTTTGCTTGCCTGCACACAAACTCTAAAAAAAATTGGAATGGAGGATAGGGGACCCTGAATTCTTCTTTGTATCGTGAGCCTTCCATTACCCACTTGTCCTGGAGCCCATACGGCAGTTTCTCCACTATCGGGTTTATACCCCTTGCTGTGTCGAGAGGATAGGCCAGTAAGTATCCTTCATGCTTTGCAGACTCAATCTCCAACAGCAAATCAGACAGTTAAGTTACTTCACTTATCTCACCAACCTATATCACTATCATCTGCCTATTACTGTAACGAATAGAACAATGAATGCTGCTTTGCTCACTCTACAACGAACGAACAAACCTATACTCTGAATCAAACCTATACTCTGAACTATACTGAGAACTACACCTGGGAACCTTTCATACAGAGAAGTACGGTATATCTGTGGACTAATATCTGTAAATCATATCTTTCAAACATTTATACATTTGTATAATCTATTCTGTTAAAGTTATCTGTGCTGTTAGCTCTGTGCTTTTAGACCTGAGCTGTCCTGCAAGACCTGCTGTGCTGTGTGAAGATTTTGATATTCCAACCAAGTTCTGCATAACTTGACGGCTGCCTCCATCATCAAGTGTGACCTCTACATAACCACTCCAGTGCTGCCTATTCAGAATTACCACTGATAAATTGCTGGAATTTAAGCATTACAGATTAAGTTTTGAGCATAATTGTATTGGTATCAAATTCTGAAATTAAGTGTTAAACTTCAGTAGACATTAGCTTATTCCTGACCAAGTAATCATCAGTTGTTATAATTTCTTCTTCCGACATCCAGCCTAATATTGTAACAGAATACTAAATAAAGAATACTTTTTGAATATTGTGTATTAATATTTAATCTGCACCGTTTACATTTACTCATAAGTGTCATTGTTTAACCTGTAAGCAGAGTTAAAGAATACTGTGTATAACCTGTAAGAGGAGTTAAACAACACTGTCTAATCTGTAAGTAATTGTACTGCCAGGTCGTTGTACAGCTTATAGTGCACTTAGATACCCTATAGTCATCCAGTTGCATACTACAGGTGTAACATTTTAAGACATGCCAAGGAAAGGCCGTCGCTCAGAGGCTCAGAAAAAACGCTGGCGAAAATTGGACCTCTCTGAAGTTGAAACACCATGCCAGTCATCATTTGACCAGAGTGAGCCAAGTGAGAGAGAACAGGTAAATGAGGTAACTAGTGCTGCCGATGTGGAGATGGAACAGAGAGACAACTGTGTTCAAGCAAGTCATAGTCAAAATGATTTGAGGTACGGGAACAACAAAGGCAAGCAGTGCACTTGCAACTCGCTGGTATTTCTCGCTACTCTTCATTACAGAACTGAACTCAACAGTGATGATCTTGACTACATTTAGCAAAAAGGTAACTCCATGTACAGTGAAGTACAGGAAAGATTGAGCACTAGAGGCAATGTAGCACCTGACCACTTGGCTCTTGATGAATTACCCGATAGTGTTGAGATCTACGGACAGATGATTCACATTGAGAAGTGCCTGTCACGGTATGGTTACTTTAGACAAGATGGACCTGAAGCTGCTGCAGACTTCTTAAGGCTGTCTGAAAGACTGCACTGTTTGTCAAATGATGTAATTTTTGCATTGCTGACTGTAGGTAGCCTAACAATTGCCTTGTTTAAAAATTATCGATATGGAATTTTTGATCCACATCCAAGAAGCGATTTGATTGATCGACTGTTTGCATTCTGGGCCCTCTTTGACACATCTGATGAATGGGTCTATGAGTTGATGCCGGTGTTATTTAGACCTACGTCTGAGTGTAATGATGAACAAGGAAGCCACACTGACAATATGCAGCGTGCTCCTGCAGAATTACAGGCTCCAGCTGTTTCCGTGAATTCACGGCTTGCTAAATGTGCAAAAGATCGCAGACGTCGAAAAGCTGTCAAAGCACAAAACAAAATGTTGCCCAGTGAGAACAACAAAATCAGACAACAAACATATTATAAAAAGAATAGGATGAATAAACTGCAGTATGAAAGAAAGAGATATGCAAACTGCATTCAACACAATAAGAAATCTTCCATGAAAAGGCGTTACTCAAGTGACCCGCATTTTAGATCGAGGAAGCAGGCTTACATCCAGAGGCGATACTCAAGTGACCCGAATTTTAGGTCAAGGCAGCAGGCTTACATACAAAGGCGTTACTCAAGTGACCCGGATTTTAGGTCAAGGCAGCAGGCTTACTTACAGAGGCGATACTCAAGTGACCCGGATTTTAGATCAAGGCACCAGGCGTACATAAAGCAGAGATACTTGCACAATGTTAATTTTCGTTCAAGACAGAAGTTGACCATGAAGCATCACTATGCGAATGATCCAACATATAGGCAGAAAAAAAAAGAAACCTTAACTTACAGATACAGAAATGACCCCTCTTTCAGACATTATCTAAGCCTACAGAAAAAGAAGTGTTCCAATAACGCATTTCAGAAAATGCATTGTGCTTTGAATATACAGCGGAAATACCGTAATCTTGCACGTCTATCTGAAATTCGATCAGAACCAGAGATTGAACAGTCAACACCAACAGAAAGCACCCCTCTCCATGATGCCATTGTAGCTTTTCGAATTGATGTACAGAATGGTCCTACCTTCGCATGCACAGTGTGTCACCGAGCTTTGTTTTACAATCAGGTAAAACAGTGTAAACATTCAAGTTATCAAAAGAACCCAGGCATGGTTGAGCGATGCTTAACAGGCAAATATGTGCATACTTGCAGCGATCAATGCAGTTCACTTGAATCGTGTTGTGCACCAGAACAAAAGGAAGAGTGGATTTGTCATAGTTGTCACGAAAACCTCAAATCAGGCCGATTTCCACCCATTTCTGCCATTAATTTGTTGGAACTAGCACAAATTCCTCCAGAGCTCTGTAATCTAAATATACTTGAGAGGCACATAATAGCAAAATATATACCATTTGCAAAAATAATCAGTCTTCCCAAAGGCCAGCAGAAATTAATACATGGTGGAATTGTGTGCGTCCCTTCAGAGGTTCAAGCAACAGTTAACGCTTTGCCTAGACCCAGCAGCCAATCTCAATTTTTGAAAGTCAAGCTGAAAAGAAGAATGAATTATACAGGACATTACCAGTTCCAAACTCTTGACATGTCCAAAGTGCTTTGTGCCTTATCAAAACTAAAAGAGATGCATCCAGAGTACAGAGACATAACTATACATGATATACCTGCTTTTGAGGATGAAACAAGTGATATGGCAGATGAAAATGACATCAGCGATGACATTACAGATGCAGAGGCAATTGATCTAATGCAGACCGATGCAATACATGAGTGTGATTTGACTGACACAGGACATTCAGAGACTAACAGTGCTTGCATTCAGCCTAATAATGAAAGGAATGAGTCTAATGATGACCAGGATTCACCTGAGCAGAACACAAGTCAGCAGAATGGTGCATGCTCAATAGACTCCTGTTTGCAGCCAGCTGATCTTGCTCAGGAAATGATTACATTTGGTGAAGGAATATTTAGCGTGGCCCCGGCTGAAGGAAACCGACCAGTTAATTTCTTCCAAGTTCCCAAACTAGAAGCGATGGCCTTTCCAGTACAGTTTCCCACCGGAGTGAACACCTTGGATGAAACAGAGAGACCCAGAAAATTATCACCAAGCAGATATTTCAATGCACGTCTCTTTTCTATTGACAATCAATTTGCTCTCGACTCCAATTACATTTTCTTTGCACAGTTTATCACTGAAATGCATTTGGCCAAGTCCTCAATGTCTATCCAACTACGTAAAGGAAAACCTATGACACGGGATGGACGCAAAATAACAGCAAGAATGCTCCAAGACAAACGTGAGGTGGAAAAATTTGTACGCAACAGAGATGCCACTCGGTTCATGCAACCTTTGCGAGGTACACCTGCATACTGGGAAAGAACACTACGCGACCTATATGCGATGTTACGTACTCTAAACTGTCCAACGTTTTTCGTCACGTTTAGTGCTGCCGAAATGAGATGGCCAGAGGTTATACAAACAATAAAGGCACAACAAGGCGAACAGGTTGACTTCTCTAAGCTTGACTGGGCTTCAAAATGTGAGATTTTACGCAGCAACCCTGTCACTACCATGCGTATGTTTGATAAGCGTGTTGATGCCCTGATGAGAAATTTGATTTTGTCACCAAGCCAGCCAATCGGTGAGGTCATTGACTACTTTTTTCGGGTGGAGTTTCAAGCTAGAGGTTCACCGCATATCCATCTTTTGGTTTGGTGTAAGAACGCACCTGTATTTGAGGAGGATCCTGATGAGAAAGTGTGTGAGTTTGTGGATAAATACATAACATGCCAGCTACCTGACCCTGACAAAGATCCTGAACTTTTCAAAATAGTGACAGAGGTGCAAACCCACAGCAAAAGACACTCCAAATCATGTAAGAAGGGAAATAAGCACTGTCGGTTTGGGTTTCCAAAACAGCCTGTTGAGAACACATTCATAACCCGACCAAGGCCAGAAGAGCTTATAAATGAATCAGATGATGAATCTGCTCATGACTCTCCGTCCATGTCTCCTGAAAATGCCAAAACTAAACTGAAGCCTGTATGGGAGTTGCTGAATAATCCAACTGCATCCTTTGAAAGCATCCCACAACTTATTGCACAATGCAACCTAACCTATGAGGAATACCTAAACTGTGTTGAGTCATTAACAACAGCCAGTGTGTTAGTAATGAAACGTGAACCAAAGGACAGCTGGATAAACGGCTACAACCCACATTTGTTAAGGGCATGGGATGCTAACATGGACATTCAGTTTGTCCCGAACCCTTATTCTTGCATCATGTACATCTTATCATACATTTCCAAAGCGGAACACGAAATGAGTGAGTATCTGAAAAGAGTCGTGTCTGATACCTCTCAGTCAACTACATCTGATTCCGAAGAAATGAAACAAATCATGCAAGCCTACTCCAAAAACAGAGAGGTCAGTGTTCAAGAGGCTGTTGCACGAGTGTGTAGCTTGAAACTCAAGTCTTGCTCTCGAAGTGTGATATTTATACCCACTGATGATGATGCTCTGAAAATGAGTGTCCCTTTGAGATATCTGAATGACAGAATACCTGAATCAGAGAATGTTTGGATGTCTGGAATGGGAGACAAATACAAAAACAGACCTGATACACCAGAGTTTGCAACAATGTGCATGGCAGAGTTTGCTTCCACTTACAGAATTGTGTATGGAAGGCAGAAAAAAGGAAGCCGAGTTTTACCACTTCTAAATGAAATGGGATTTATTCAGAAGCGCACTACTGGAAAGCCTGCCATCATCAGATATGCCAGATTTTCTGTGAAAAAAGCTCCAGAGAAATTCTATGGCACACTAGTTAAGCTGTATTTACCCCACCGTTCAAATTCAGAATTGAAACCCACAGGTTTTCCAACATATGAGTCATTTTACACATCAGGCTCTGTAAGGCTTCCTAGAAAAGACTATCCTGAGAGTGTATTTGCTATTGTCAAAGAGAACAGGTCACACTTTGAAAAGAACAGTGATGCAATTGAGAAAGCTATTGAGAACTTGGAAGAAAATGGGCCTATGGAAGATGTATGGACAACACTTGCACCTGAGACAGAGCTTCTTCGTCTTGAGTGTGTTTCTGAGCGTGAGGAAATAAATCCAGAGGAAATAAATGAACAGGATGACATTCCTGAATATAGCACAACTGCCACCAGCAGAGGAAGTGTAACGCCTATGTTTGAGGCTCCTCAAACAGACCCAAATGTTATCCGAAGCATGTATCAAAATCTAAATCAAACGCAGGCATCCATCTTCTACACGGTGCGTAAGTGGTGCATAAGACGTGTGTGTGGACAGAGTGCTGATCAGTTTTTCTACTTTGTCACTGGTGGAGCTGGAACAGGCAAATCACACCTTATCAAATGCATCTATGCAGAGCCATCAAAGATACTCCGCAAGTTACCCCGCATCACAGAGGAAAGAGACATGTCCATGCCTACTGTCCTTCTCACCGCATTTACTGGCACAGCAGCCTTTAACATATCTGGCAAGACACTGCATTCTGTCCTGAAACTACCGAGAAGCCTTAAACCACCTTACCAGTGCCTTGGAAACTGTCGAGATGAAGTGAGAGCAACCTTGTCCAATGTTCAGATAATCATCATTGATGAAGTGTCCATGGTATCAAAACCACTATTCATGTATGTTAACTGGAGGCTACAAGAAATCAAAGGCAGTAAGAGACCTTTTGGGGGAATTTCTGTAATGGTCTTTGGCGACTTCTTCCAGCTCCCTGCACCAGGCAAAGCTAAACCTCTCTGTGTATATGAGGATCACGTTCTTGATTTCTGGAAGGATCAGTTTCAAATTGTCACCCTCACAGAAATAATGCGTCAAAAAGATGATGTGCCATTTGCTGAACTACTCAACAGGCTAAGAGTGAAACGGGAGAGGCATTAACTGAAGCAGACAGAGCTCTACTTACCCAGGCCATATGTCAAGCTGAGGACTGTCCCAAAGACATTTTGCATCTTTTTGCAACTAATAAAGAAGTACAGCAACACAATGCAAACACCATCTCTGCTCTGTACTCTGAACTGGTCAATATTGAAGCCCATGACTACAGGAAAGATCCTCAAACTGGACGCATGGAAAGGATGAGAGAGCCTGTTAAAGGATGTAAAGGAGAGTTACCTGATAGACTAGACATCGCTGAAGGTACCAGGACAGCCAGATAACTTGGTGTACATTGACAGAATAGAGGAACCTTTGAGCAAGAAAGGAGTCAAGAGATTAATGCTACCATTAGTTCTGTCCTTTTCTTCAACGATTCACAAAGCTCAAGGTATGACTAGAGACTCTGCTGTGGTTTCCCTGAACCGAATCTTTGAACCAGGTATGGCATATGTGGCCCTAAGCAGAACAACCTCACTGCGTGGCCTACGCATTATTGATTTTGATGAAAACACAATTTATTCTGATCCAGAAATCACACATTCTTTGGAAACTATGCAAAAAGCACATTTTGGAAATGCAATGCCCCTTCTCCACTGTCTCCCATCAGTCAGCTCATCATCGTGTCTAAAACTGATTCATCATAACACAGAGGAACTGTCAGCACATATTGATGATGTCAAGAAACACCATGAAATGGGCCTTGCAGACATTTTATGTTTCACTGAAACACACCTTTTCGGAACCTGTGTCCCAGATAATATCCAGCTGGAGAACTACCGTATGTACAAGCGCAACAGGCATGCGTCATACTCTACCCTTACTCATCTAGCACAGAAGAATGGTGGGGGAGTTGCAGTGTTTGTGAAAAACCATGTTGTAGCCCATCATGTTCCATACCTGCAGGGAGTGACTGACCTTGAGTTCCTGGCAGTGAAAGTGGTGGCCCCAGTTTCAGCACTAATTGCAGTGATTTATAGACCACCAGATTACAGCACAAATGTATTCATCCCAAATCTCTGTCATCTGTTGGACTCATTACATGTTATGGCTGATGGTCCAGTTATTGTCTGTGGGGATTTCAATGAGAACCTATTGGCTGATGGAAGGAAGCCAATCTTTGATTCATTTCAGTCTAGAGGTTTCACAAATCTCATTACGACTGCTACCACAGAAAAAAACACATTGTTGGACAATATCTTCATTTCTGATCTCCAGCACTGTGCCCATTCAGGTGTTCTACAAACATATTACAGTTATCATGATCCTATATTTTGTATTTTAACTTGATCTCCTGAGTCTGACACCTTTTACCTCATTCGGAATGGAAATATATTGGAACCCATGCATAAATCGGGAGGAAAGTAACTTAGCCTGAACTTGAACTAAACAACAGCTTAAACTTGAAATACTTAACCTGAACTTCAACTAAACAACAGCTTAAACTTGAAATAACCAACTTAACCTGAACTTGATCTAAACAAAAACAAGAGCTTAAACTTGAAATATGAAAATGCTATGCCGGCTGGGACTCAGGTCCCTGGCAGGTTCAACCATGCCGGTCAGGTCTCAGGTGAAGGGCCAGACTAAGTGCAACACCTGGTCCTCCTGGTTGGAGGTTGGGGCTAACCCAAACCTGCAAAAAACATCATCCTGTGTGGTCAACCACTGAGAAGAATACTTTGTTGGGCAATATCTTCATTTCTGATTACAAGCACAGTGCCCATTCAGGTCTCCTGCAAACATATTACAGTTGTCATGGCCTGGTGTTTTGCATTTTAAGTTAAACATTTAATCCAATGCATACCAATGTTGGGTTATATCAGAAGTAGGCCTATGCAGAATATTGAATTGTTTATACTTTTATGGCAATATGTGTGGTTGGTCTCACATATATCACTCATGTAATCACATTTCCATATTACATGTAGTCTTAGAGTTAATTTTATTATTTGTATAACTACACATACAGCTTAGTAATGGGGTTTAATTGGCAATTTAAAGTACAAGTTGTACAGTTCCTTATCTCCACTGTTTTACCAACTGTGATCTTATAAGATTACCATCTAGCTGCCTGCCTATTTATTATGTAGCCTACAAAGCAAGCTCTTCCCATTGCAAGTAGTTTATTAACTGTGAAAGTACCTTTCTGAACTATGACTGAATAAATAAACTTGTTTTTCAAACAGGTATTAAGTTGTACATGGTAATTTACTTTACATATGCTGTAAGGTAGCCTATAAACAAGTGTCATTAAATAACATACAATTTAATCTTAATAAATCAATCTATCTATCTATCTATCTGTATGTATATTGGAATAGGAAGCTGAAACAGTTTAGTAGAGCAAAGACCAAATGCACCGCTTCATTCTAGAATGTTTCACTGCACAAACAGAGATGTAAGTTATAAATTCTGTGTCAAATAAGGGCAGATTCTCTTTGTATTGTACAACATGAATCTTCAAAACATAGTGACTGCAGCAGAAGGCTATGTTCAGAGAAAGTAAGTCTATTATTAACTATCCCCAAATTATTTTCAGATTTAGGCCTGAGAGTTAAAACACCTAGTGGTAGCATAACAATACAGAACCACATTATGGTGCAACAATGTATGCACATGTGGAATATGTTCAAACTTATGTTACATGCATTGTTAGCATAGTTAGCTTTGCAGCTAAGTTAGCTTTCATAACACTGTTAGCACACTGTTAGCATAGCTAGCCCATTGTTTCCTCTGCCCACAACTGTTTCAAAAGTCCTCACTACAATAATTTACCATTAAATAATTTAACTGTTCAAACTACTCAACTATTAAACCGTTCAATCATTCAAACTGTCAGTTGTCATCAACTGTGTCTCTCCAACTGACATCCATCTTTGTGCTTGGATTCTATTTTTAACAATATTTAAAAATATTTTACTCAGCAGCCATTTTTGCATTTTCATGCACTCGTAATTCCCTGGAAAATGCACTCTACTGTTATCCGATTTATTATAGTGCATGAAAATATGCACTATACTGTTCTTCCTAGGCTTCTTCTTATTACAGTGCATGAAAATGCACTGTACTGTTCTTCCTAGGCTTCTTCTTCTTATTACAGTGCATGAAAATGCACTGTACTGTTCTTCCTAGGCTTCTTATTACAGTGCATGAAAATGCACTGTACTGTTATTCCAAGGCATTTTATTATTATTATTGCATTGCATGTAAATGCAATGGACTATTATCACTGTTCTTCTTATTATCGTCTTTTATTGCATTGCATGTAAATGCAATGGACTATTATCACTGTTCTTCTTATCGTCTTTTATTATTCTTCTTCCGACCAAATTTGACGTTTAATAACACTAAAACCACTGAACCGTTTGACGTCATTCAAACACTCCTACAAAGGTCTTGTAACGGACAATTGTACAATGTATTTTTTACATTTGTGAACTTTATACTTTTTAAGATATTTACGATAAAAGAGCAATACATTCCCATTGAGTTAACATTGACCGCCTTGGCGGCAACTTTTAGCATTATGACGTGACCTGCACCTGAAATCAATCAACAGCTGGTCTGCTGCAATCTTCTGAACGTGACAATTGGCCTGCCGTGATACTTTACCTGCTCTTAAAACTCTCCTCCAGAGGCACATTTCTCTAACTACAGACAAGGTAAGTGGTCCGATTTTTGGTATTTGACTCATTTATGTCGTCAAACATTATGTTATGTAGCATTCTATAGCCTACTATAGGCTATGTATGAAATGATAGGTCACAAGTAGCCAAACTCGGTAGTTCTAATAGGGGAATAGTTAACGTTAGCACTTATCCTATCCGTTGATATTTATTATGTAAGGAAAGTTATGAAACCCACCTAATCAACGTTAATAAGTCGTCACTTTAAATTGACCGGCTGTAGGTTTCGATAACGTTAGCTAACGACAATCAAACCTAACGTCGCTCCCAGCTAAGCACTGACGTTAACGTTACATTTGCTCACTAACCAGTAGCGTTTTAACTAACGTTATACTATCTGGCTCTTGATAACCTGTGGAAAGGGACCTGATGAAAACCTTACTGTTTGGAAACGGACCATATGACCAAAGTATTGTTAAAACACACTACAGAAGTTGAGGTATAACGTTTGTGCTGTCAACATAGCTACAGAGTATGTTTACTTGGCCTAGGCTACTCATTTCTGCATTATTCTGGCCTATAAATTAAAGCTTCCCAGTTGTTGTAGGCTACATCCTAAAGTAGGCCTAGGCCTACATCGTAATCTGTAGAAAAAATGTGGATAACAGACCTAGCATGTTGTAAGATATAGTGTAGTTGGTTATCAAGATGCTTAATATCAGAATGGTCCATCCTTAAGACTCAGTTTATGATTATCAACAGCAACAACACACCCTTTGCCTACAAAGTGTTCTAAGCTGTTTACTTTAAACTGTTCATCAACTATCCTTAAACAGAAATTAATAAAACACAAAATGTTGCTTTGTTTGCAGTGAAATACTATAGGCTAGTATATTTAACTACCATTACAGATTTATGGTGCAACAACCTCACTTAAATATCTAAGTTGTATTGAACAATTGTACACATTCCTTGTTTTTGGTATAACTAACTTGTTTGCTTTTGTCTTATAGGTTCCAGACCAGACCAGTGTGGTGATGACCGTGTATTACATTTCGTGTGTGCCTGTCTGTGTGCACATCCTGCCAACCATACATCGCTGACATTAACACTTACATTCATTCCTAAATTTCCCCATTGACTTAACATGGGCTGATGACATCACAATAGAGCCGTTAAGCAATTAGAATCCTATGGCAGGTGTTCGGGCCACCTGTTTCAACTGCCAGTCTCAGGCTTTAAGCATACAAACTGGCCCTATTAAGACTACACATCCTGTTCAACTGCTTCCTCTGCCAAAAACTGTTTCAAAATAAAACTACTGAACTTTTTAACTGTTCAGCCATTGTAACTGTTACTTGTCATCAACTATGACTCTTACCCACTGTTGTTAGTTAGCATGGTTAACATAGTTAGCATGCTAGCATATTAGCATGCTAGTTAGCTAAGTCACATGGCTAGCATAGTTAGCATGCTAATTAAAATTTTTATTACATTCTCTAGTTACAGTGCATGAAAATGCACTGTACTGTTCTTCCTAGGCTTTTTATTAGAGTGCATGAAAATGCACTCTACTGTTCTTCCTAGGCTTCTTCTTATTAGAGTGCATGAAAATGCACTCTACTGTTCTTCCTATGCTTCTTCTTATTATTACAGTGCATGAAAATGCACTGTACTGTTCTTCCTAGGCTTCTTCTTCTTCTTCTTCTTCTTCTTATTACAGTGCATGAAAATGCACTGTACTGTTATTCCAAGGCATTTTATTATTATTCTTCTTCTAACGCACTTAATGCAGCTTCAACCGTTTAACGTAGAAACTTCATTCAAACTATGTTACGTAGGTCTTACTTAGGACATGGGTGCTATGGATTTTTCATCTTTGTAACTTTTATACTTTTTAAACTATTAATTAAAAACTAATCAAAATTTCCCCATAGACTTAACATGGGCTGATGACATCACAATAGAGCCGTTAAGCAATTAGAATCCTATGGCAGGTGTTCGGGCCACCTGCATCAACTGCCAGTCTCAGGCTTTAAAGCATACAAACTGGCCCTATTAAGACTACACATCCTGTTCAACTGCTTCCTCTGCCAAAAACTGTTTCAAAATAAAAGTCCTCACTACAATATTTCACTGTTAAACAATTTAACCCTTTAAACTACTGAACTTTTTAACTGTTCAGCCATTGTAACTGTTACTTGTCATCAACTATGACTCCTACCCACTGTAGCTAGTTAGCTAAGTTAGCTAAGTAACATGGTTAGCATAGTTAGCATGCTAGCATGTTAGCATGCTAGTTAGCATGCTGGTTAGCATTTTTAGCAAAACTGCTAAAAATGATTAGCTAAGTTAGCTAAGTCACATGGTTAGCATAGTTAGCATGCTAACATGTTAGCATGCTAGTTAGCATGTTTTGCAAAACTGCTAGAAATGATTAGCTAAGTTAGCTAAGTCACATGGTTAGCATAGTTAGCATGCTAACATTTTAGCATGCTAGTTAGCATTTTTTTCAAAACTGCTAAAAATAATTAGCTAAGTTAGCTAAGTCACATGGTTAGCATAGTTAGCATGTTAGCATGTTAGCATGCTAGTTAGCATAACTGTTAAAAATGTTTAGTGAAGTTAGCTAAGTCACATGGTTAATATAATTAGCATGTTAGCATGATAATTAACATAGTTATCATAACTAATAACAATGATTAGCTAGGTTAGCTAAGTCATATGGTTAGCATAGTTAACATTTTAACATTGTTAGCATGCTAGTTAGCATGGTTACTTGGTTAACATTATTATCTTTGTTAACATAGTTAGCATAACTACTAGCAAACATTGGAGCCATTCCAACTGTTAGTTATCGTCAACTATCTGCCTAAATAATTTAACCATTTCAATTATCAACCTATTTAACTGTTCAGTCATTCCAACTATAGTAAACCTTATCTACCAAGCAAATAATTTAACCATATGAACTCATCATATTTTTGCGTTTTCATGCACTGTATTTCCTTCAGGAAATGCTTTTCTAGTTCTTCTTATTCTTCTTCTTCTAACGCGTTTAATGCAGCTTCAACCGTTTAACGTAGAAACTTCATTCAAACTTTGTTACGTAGGTCTTACTTAGGACAAGAGTGCTATGTATTTTTCATCTTTGTAACTTTTATACTTTTTAAACTATTAATTAAAAACTATCAAAATTTCCCCATTGACTTAACATTGCCCTTTATGACATCACAGCAATTAGAATCTTATGGCAGGTGTTCAGGCCAGCTGGCCCAACTGCCATTCTCAGGCTTTAAGCATACAAACTGGCCCTATTAAGACTACACATCCTGTTCAACTGCTTCCTCTGCCAAAAACTGTTTCAAAATAAAAGTCATCACTACAATATTTCACTGTTAAACAATTTAACCCTTTAAACTACTGAACTTTTTAACTGTTCAGCCATTGTAACTGTTACTTGTCATCAACTATGACTCCTACCCACTGTAGCTAGTTAGCTAAGTTAGCTAAGTAACTTGGTTAGCATAGTTAGCGTGTTAGCATGTTAGCATGCTAGTTAACATGCTAGTTAGCATTTTTAGCAAAACTGCTAAAAATGATTAGCTAAGTTAGCTAAGTCACATGGTTAGCATAGTTAGCATGCTAACATGTTAGCATGCTAGTTAGCATTTTTTGCAAAACTGCTAAAAATGATTAGCTAAGTTAGCTAAGTCACATGGTTAGCATAGTTAGCATGCTAACATGTTAGCATGCTAGTTATCATTTTTGATAAAACTGCTAAAAATGATTAGCTAAGTTAGCTAAGTCACATGGTTAGCATAGTTAGCATGCTAGCATGTTAGCATGCTAGTTAGCATTTTTTGTAAAACTGCTAAAAATTATTAGCTAAGTTAGCTAAGTCACATGGTTAGCATAGTTAGCATGCTAGCATGTTAACATGCTAGTTAGCATAGTTAGCAAAACTGCTAAAAATGATTAGCTACATTAGCTAAGTCACATGGTTAGCATAGTTAGCATGTTAGCATGTTAATATGCTAGTTAGCATTTTTAGCAAAACTGCTAAAAAGATTAGCTAAGTTAGCTAAGTAACATGGTTAACATAGTTAGTTAGCATACCTATTAAAAATGAAAACATTAGCTAAGTTAACTAAGTTAAGTATTATCCACCTATTTAACCGTTCAATCATTCCAACTATATTAAACCTTATCTACCAAGCAAATCATTTAACCATATAAACTATCCACCTATTTAATTGCTCAGTCACTCCAACTATATTAAACCTCATCTACCTAGCAACCAATATAGTTTGTTTTTACTCTGTATGATATTTTACATCATATTTTTTGCATTTTCATGCACTGTATTTCCTTCAGGAAATGCTTTTCTAGTTCTTATTATTTTTCTTCTTCTAACGCAGTTAATGCAGCTTCAACCGTTTAACGTAGAAACTTCATTCAAACTGCGTTGCGTAGGTCTTACTTAGGACATGTGGGCTATGTATTTTTCATCTTTGTAACTTTTATACTTTTTAAACTATTAATTAAAAACTACTCAAAATTTCCCCATAGACTTAACATGGGCTGATGACATCACAATGGACTAATTAACTTGATTTGCACCTGGTATCATCTTCCAGCTGCTCATCTAGGCCCCATCAAAGAATCAGTTCAACTGATTGCACCTGTATCAACTGCTTTCTACTGAACTAGACCAACTCTCTCTGTCTCTCCATTCTACAAGGATATAAGACACATTTCCTCCAACTTTCTATCCATTCATCCTCTTCAAACCATTCACTCATCCACCCATTAAACTATCCATCAACATCCATTAAACAATCTGCCTATCAACATCCATTCAACTTTCTGTCTATCAACATCCATTACACTATCTACATTTAACTTTTAAACTATATACTCTGTCTCATGCTTTAAGCATACAATATGGCTCTGTTAAGACTGCCGTTAAGCAATTAGAATCCTAGGCCAGGTGGCCAGGCCACCTGCACCCTATCAGTGTCTCAGGCTAACCTTTTAAACTATCCAGCTATTTGACTGTTCAGTCAGTCCAACTATATTAAACCTCATCTACCTAGTTCAGTCATTCCAACTATATTAAACCTCATCTACCTAGCAAATAATTTAACCTTTTACACTATCCACCTATTTAACCGTTCAGTCATTCCAACTATATTAAACCTCATCTACCTAGTTCAGTCATTCCTATATTAAACCTCATCTACCTAGTTCAGTCATTCCAACTATATTAAACCTCATCTACCTAGCAAATAATTTAACCATTTGAATCCTATGGCAGGTGTTCGGGCCAGCTGCATCAACTGCCAGTCTCAGGCTTTAAGCATATAAACTGGCCCTATTAAGACTACACATCCTGTTCAACTGCTTCCTCTGCCAAAAACTGTTTCAAAATAAAAGTCCTAACCAAAATATTTCACTGTTAAACAATTTAACCCTTTAAACTACTGAACTTTTTAACTGTTCAGCCATTGTAACTGTTACTTGTCATCAACTATGACTCCTACCCACTGTAGCTAGTTAGCATGGTTAACATAGTTAGCATGTTAGCATGCTAACATGTTAACATGCTAGTTAGCAATTTTAGCAAAACTGCTAAAAATGATTAGCTAAGTTAGCTAAGTAACGTGGTTAGCATAGTTAGCATGCTAGCATGTTAACATGCTAGTTAGCATTTTTAAGAAAACTGCTAAAAATGATTAGCTAAGTTAGCTAAGTCACATGGTTAGCATAGTTAGCATGCTAACATGTTAACATGCTAGTTTAGCATTTTTAGCAAAACTGCTAAAAATGATTAGCTAAGTTAGCTAAGTCACATGGTTAGCATAGTTAACATGCTAACATGCTAGTTAGCATAGTTAGCATAACTGCTAAAAAATATTAGCTAGGTTAGCTAAGTAACATGGTTAACATAGTAAGCATGTTAGCATTGCTAACATGCTAGTTAGCATAACTACTAAAAATGAAAACATTAGCTAAGTTAAGTAACTTGGTTAACATTATTATCTTTGATAACATAGTTAGCATAACTACTAGCAAACATTAGAGCCATTCCAACTGTCAGTTATCGTCAATTATCTACCTAAATAATTTAACCATTTAAATTATCCACCTATTTAACCGTTCAATCATTCCAACTATATTAAACCTTATCTACCAAGTAAATCATTTAACTATATAAACTATCCACCTATTTAACTGTTCAGTCATTCCAACTATATTAAACCTCATCTACCTAGCAACCAATATAGTTTGTTTTTACTCTGTATATTTTACATATTTTTGCATTTTCATGCACTGTATTTCCTTCAGGAAATGCTTTTCTAGTTATTCTTATTATAGTGCATGAAAATGCACTATACTGTTCTTCCAAGTCTTCTTATTAGAGTGCATGAAAATGCACGCTACTGTTCTTCCTAGGCTTCTTCTTCTTCTTCTTCTTCTTCTTATTCTTCTTCTTCTAACGCAGTTAATGTAGCTTCAACCGTTTAACGTAGAAACTTCATTCAAACTGCGTTGCGTAGGTCTTACTTATGACATGTGGGCTTTGTATTTTTCATCTTTGTAACTTTTATACTTTTTAAACTATTAATTAAAAACTGCTCAAAATTTCCCCATAGACTTAACATGGGCTGATGACATCACAATGGACTAATTAACTTGATTTGCACCTGGTATCATCTTCCAGCTGCTCATCTAGGCCCCATCAAAGAATCAGTTCAACTGATTGCACCTGTATCAACTGCTTTCTACTGAACTAGACCAACTCTCTCTGTCTCTCCATTCTACAAGGATATAAGACACATTTCCTCCAACTTTCTATCCATTCATCCTCTTCAAACCATTCACTCATCCACCCATTAAACTATCCATCAACATCCATTAAACAATCTGCCTATCAACATCCATTCAACTTTCTGTCTATCAACATCCATTACACTATCTACATTTAACTTTTAAACTATATACTCTGTCTCAGGCTTTAAGCATACAATATGGCTCTATTAAGACTGCCGTTAAGCAATTAGAATCCTATGGCAGGTGTTCGGGCCAGCTGCATCAACTGCCAGTCTCAGGCTTTAAGCATACAAACTGGCCCTATTAAGACTACACATCCTGTCCAACTGCTTCCTCTGCCAAAAACTGTTTCAAAATAAAAGTCCTCACTACAATATTTCACTGTTAAACAATTTAACCCTTTAAACTACTGAACTTTTTAACTGTTCAGCCATTGTAACTGTTACTTGTCATCAACTATGACTCCTACCCACTGTAGCTAGTTAGTATGGTTACCATAGTTAGCATGCTAGCATGCTAATTAGCATTTTTAGCAAAACTGCTAAAAATGATTAGCTAAGTTAGCGAAGTCACATGGTTGCTAGTTAGCATTTTTTGCAAAACTGCTAAAAATGATTAGCTAAGTTAGCTAAGTCACATGGTTAGCATGCTAGCATGTTAACATGCTAGTTAGCATTTTTAGCAAAACTGTTAAAAATGATTAGCTAAGTTAGCTAAGTAAAATGGTTAGCATGCTAGCATGTTAGCATGCTAGTTAGCATAGTTAGCAAAACTGCTAAAAATGATTAGCTAGGTTAGCTAAGTCATATGGTTAGCATAGTTAACATTTTAACATTGTTAGCATGCTAGTTAGCATAGTAACTTGGTTAGCATTATTATCTTTGTTAACATAGTTAGCATAACTACTAGCAAACATTGGAGCCATTCCAACTGTTAGTTATCATCAACTATCTGCCTAAATAATTTAACCATTTCAATTATCAACCTATTTAACTGTTTAGTCATTCCAACTATATTAAACCTTATCTACCAAGCAAATAATTTAACCATATGAACTCATCATATTTTTGCATTTTCATGCACTGTATTTCCTTCAGGAAATGCTTTTCTAGTTACAGTGCATGAAAATGCACTGTACTGTTCTTCCTAGGCTTCTTCTTATTACAGTGCATGAAAATGCACTGTACTGTTCTTCCTAGGCATTTTATTACAGTGCATGAAAATGCACTGTACTGTTCTTCCTAGGCTTCTTCTTATTCTTATTCTTCTTCTAACGCGTTTAATGCAGCTTCAACCGTTTAACGTAGAAACTTCATTCAAACTATGTTACGTAGGTCTTACTTATGACATGGGTGCTATGTATTTTTCATTTTTGTAACTTTTATACTTTTTAAACTATTAATTAAAAACTATCAAAATTTCCCCATTGACTTAACATTGCCCTTTATGACATCACAGCAATTAGAATCCTATGGCAGGTGTTCGGGCCACCTGGACCAACTGCCATTCTCAGGCTTTAAGCATACAAACTGGCCCTATTAAGACTACACATCCTGTTCAACTGCTTCCTCTGCCAAAAACTGTTTCAAAATAGAAGTCCTCACTACAATATTTCACTGTTAAACAATTTAACCCTTTAAACTACTGAACTTTTTAACTGTTCAGCCATTGTAACTGTTACTTGTCATCAACTATGACTCCTACCCACTGTAGCTAGTTAGCATGGTTAGCATAGTTTAGCATACTAGCATGTTAGCATGCTAACATGTTAGCATGCTAATTAGCATTTTTAGCAAAACTGCTAAAAATGATTAGCTAAGTTAGCTAAGTCATATGGTTAGCATAGTTAGCATGCTAGCATGTTAGCATGCTAGTTAGCATTTTTTACAAAACTGCTAAAAATGATTAGCTAAGTTAGCTAAGTAACATGGTTAGCATAGTTAGCATGCTAGCATGTTAGCATGCTAATTAGCATTTTTTACAAAACTGCTAAAAATGATTAGCTAAGTTAGCTAAGTAACATGGTTAGCATAGTTAGCATGCTAGCATGTTAGCATGCTAGTTAGCATTTTTTGCAAAACTGCTAAAAATGATTAGCTAAGTTAGCTAAGTCACGTGGTAAACATAGTTAGCATGCTATCATGTTAGCATGCTAGTTAGCATAGTTAGCATAACTGTTAAAAAAGATTAGCGAAGTTAGCTAAGTCATATGGTTAGCATAATTAGCATTTTAGCATGTTAATTAACATAGTTATCATAACTAATAAAAATGATTAGCTAGGTTAGCTAAGTCATATGGTTAGCATAGTTAACATTTTAACATTGTTATCATGCTAGTTAGCATAGTAACTTGGTTAACATTATTATCTTTATTAACATAGTTAGCATAACTACTAGCAAACATTGGAGCCATTCCAACTGTTAGTTATCGTCAACTATCTGCCTAAATAATTTAACCATTTCAATTATCAACCTATTTAACTGTTCAGTCATTCTAACTATATTAAACCTTATCTACCAAGCAAATAATTTAACCATATGAACGCATCATATTTTTGCATTTTCATGCACTGTATTTCCTTCAGGAAATGCTTTTCTAGTTCTTATTATACTTCTTCTTCTAACGCGTTTAATGCAGCTTCAACCGTTTAACGTAGAAACTTCATTCAAACTTTGTTACGTAGGTCTTACTTGTGTCATAGGGGCTATGTATTTTTCAACTTTGTAACTTTTATACTTTTTAAACTATTAATTATTAACTTTTAAAAAATCCCCATTGACTTAACATTGCCCTTTATGACATCATCGCAATTAGAATCTTGTGGCAGGTGGCCAGGCCAGCTGGCCCAACTGCCATTCTCAGGCTTTAAGCATACAAACTGGCCCTATTAAGACTACACATCCTGTTCAACTGCTTCCTCTGCCAAAAACTGTTTCAAAATAAAAGTCCTCACTATAATATTTCACTGTTCAACAATTTAACCCTTTAAACTACTGAACTTTTTAACTGTTCAGCCATTGTAACTGTTACTTGTCATCAACTATGACTCCTACCCACTGTAGCTAGTTAGCTAAGTTAGCTAAGTAACTTGGTTAGCATAGTTAGCATGCTAGCATGTTAGCATGCTAGTTAGCATTTTTAGCAAAACTGCTAAAAATGATTAGCTAAGTTAGCTAAGTCACGTGGTTAGCATAGTTAGCATGCTAACATGTTAGCATGCTAGTTAGCATTTTTTGCAAAACCGCTAAAAATGATTAGCTAAGTTAGCTAAGTCACGTGGTTAGCATAGTTAGCATGCTAACATGTTAGCATGCTAGTTAGCATTTTTTGCAAAACTGCTGAAAATGATTAGCTAAGTTAGCTAAGTCACATGGTTAGCATAGTTAGCATGCTAGCATGTTAACATGTTAGTTAGCATAGTTAGCATTACTGTTAAAAATGATTAGCGAAGTTAGCTAAGTCACATGGTTAACATAATTAACATGTTAGCATGCTAATTAACATAGTTATCATAACTAATAAAAATGATTAGCTAGGTTAGCTAAGTCATATGGTTAGCATAGTTAACATTTTAATATTGTTAGCATGCTAGTTAGCATAGTTACTTGGTTAACATTATTATCTTTAACATAGTTAGCATAACTACTAGCAAACATTGGAGCCATTCCAACTGTTAGTTATCGTCAACTATCTGCCTAAATAATTTAACCATTTCAATTATCAACCTATTTAACTGTTCAGTCATTCCAACTATAGTAAACCTTATCTACACCAAGCAAATAATTTAACCATATGAACTCATCATATTTTTGCATTTTCATGCACTGTATTTCCTTCAGGAAATGCTTTTCTAGTTACAGTGCATGAAAATGCACTGTACTGTTATTCCAAGGCATTTTATTATTACAGTGCATGAAAATGCACTGTACTGTTATTCCAAGGCATTTTATTATTATTCTTCTTCTAACGCACTTAATGCAGCTTCAACCGTTTAACGTAGAAACTTCATTCAAACTATGTTACGTAGGTCTTACTTAGGACATGGGTGCTATGTATTTTTCATCTTTGTAACTTTTATACTTTTTAAACTATTAATTAAAAACTAATCAAAATTTCCCCATAGACTTAACATGGGCTGATGACATCACAATAGAGCCGTTAAGCAATTAGAATCCTATGGCAGGTGTTCGGGCCACCTGCATCAACTGCCAGTCTCAGGCTTTAAAGCATACAAACTGGCCCTATTAAGACTACACATCCTGTTCAACTGCTTCCTCTGCCAAAAACTGTTTCAAAATAAAAGTCCTCACTACAATATTTCACTGTTAAACAATTTAACCCTTTAAACTACTGAACTTTTTAACTGTTCAGCCATTGTAACTGTTACTTGTCATCAACTATGACTCCTACCCACTGTAGCTAGTTAGCATGGTTAGCATAGTTAGCATGCTAGCATGTTAGCATGCTAGCATGTTAGCATGCTAGTTAGCATTTTTTACAAAACTGCTAAAAATGATTAGCTAAGTTAGCTAAGTCACATGGTTAACATAGTTAGCATGCTAGCATGTTAGCATGCTAGTTAGCATTTTTTGCAAAATTGCTAAAAATGATTAGCTAGGTTAGCTAAGTCACATGGTTAGCATAGTTAGCATGCTAACATGTTAGCATGCTAGTTAGCATTTTTTATAAAACTGCTAAAAATGATTAGCTAAGTTAGCTAAGTCACATGGTTAGCATAGTTAGCATGCTAGCATGTTAGCATGCTAGTTAGCATGCTAGTTAACATTTTTAGCAAAACTGTTAAAAATGATTAGCTAAGTTAGCTAAGTCACATGGTTAGCATAGTTAGCATGCTAACATGTTAGCATGCTAGTTAACATTTTTAGCAAAACTACTAAAAATTATTAGCTAAGTTAGCTAAGTAACATGGTTAACATAGTTAGCATGTTAGCATTGCTAACATGCTAGTTAGCATAACTACTAAAAATGAAAACATTAGCTAAGTTAACTAAGTTAAGTATTATCCACCTATTTAACCGTTCTATTATTCCAACTATATTAAACCTCATCTACCTAGCAACCAATATAGTTTGTTTTTACTCTGTATGATATTTTACATCATATTTTTTGCATTTTCATGCACTGTATTTCCTTCAGGAAATGCTTTTCTAGTTATTATTATTATTATTATTCTTCTTCTAACGCAGCTAATGCAGCTTCAACCGTTTAACGTAGAAACTTCATTCAAACTATGTTACGTAGGTCTTACTTAGGACATGTGAGCTTTGTATTTTTCAACTTTGTAACTTTTATACTTTTTAAACTATTAATTAAAAACTAATCAAAATTTCCCCATTGACTTAACATTATGATTATGACATCACAATACGGCCGTTAAGCAATTAGAATCCTATGGCAGGTGTTCGGGCCACCTGTTTCAACTGCCAGTCTCAGGCTTTAAGCATACAAACTGGCCCTATTAAGACTACACATCCTGTTCAACTGCTTCCTCTGCCAAAAACTGTTTCAAAATAAAAGTCCTCACTACAATATTTCACTGTTAAACAATTTAACCCTTTAAACTACTGAACTTTTTAACTGTTCAGCCATTGTAACTGTTACTTGTCATCAACTATGACTCCTACCCACTGTAGCTAGTTAGCATGGTTAGCATAGTTAGCATGTTAGCATGCTAACATGTTTACATGCTAGTTAGCATTTTTAGCAAAACTGCTCAAAATGATTAGCTAAGTTAGCTAAGTCACATGGTTAGCATAGTTAGGATGTTAGCATGCTAGTTAGCATTTTTTACAAAACTGCTAAAAATGATTAGCTAAGTTAGCTAAGTAACTTGGTTAGCATAGTTAGCATGCTAGCATGTTAGCATGCTAGTTAGCATGCTAGTTAGCATTTTTAGCAAAACTACTAAAAATGATTAGCTAAGTTAGCTAAGTCACATGGTTAGCATAGTTAGCATGCTAGCATGTTAGCATGCTAGTTAGCATTTTTTGCAAAACTGCTAAAAATGATTACCTAAGTTAGCTAAGTCACATGGTTAGCATAGTTAGCATGCTAGCATGTTAACATACTAGTTAGCATTACTGTTAAAAATGATTAGCGAAGTTAGCTAAGTCACATGGTTAACATAATTAGCATGTTAGCATGCTAATTAGCATAGTTATCATAACTAATACAAATTATTAGCTAGGTTAGCTAAGTCATATGGTTAGCATAGTTAACATTTTAATATTGTTAGCATGCTAGTTAGCGTAGTTACTTGGTTAACATTATTATCTTTAACATAGTTAGCATAACTACTAGCAAACATTGGAGCCATTCCAACTGTTAGTTATCGTCAACTATCTGCCTAAATAATTTAACCATTTCAATTATCAACCTATTTAACTGTTCAGTCATTCCAACTATAGTAAACCTTATCTACCAAGCAAATAATTTAACCATATGAACTCATCATATTTTTGCATTTTCATGCACTGTATTTCCTTCAGGAAATGCTTTTCTAGTTCTTATTATTCCTCTTCTTCTAACGCAGTTAATGCAGCTTCAACCGTTTAACGTAGAAACTTCATTCAAACATTGACACGTAGGTCTTAATTAGGACATGTGGGCTTTGTATTTTTCAACTTTGTAACTTTTATACTTTTTAAACTATTAATTAAAAACTATCAAAATTTTCCCATTGACTTAACATTGCCCTTTATGACATCACAGCAATTAGAATCTTATGGCAGGTGTTCAGGCCAGCTGGCCCAACTGCCATTCTCAGGCTTTAAGCATACAAACTGGCCCTATTAAGACTACACATCCTGTTCAACTGCTTCCTCTGCCAAAAACTGTTTCAAAATAAAAGTCCTCACTACAATATTTCACTGTTAAACAATTTAACCCTTTAAACTACTGAACTTTTTAACTGTTCAGCCATTGTAACTGTTACTTGTCATCAACTATGACTCCTACCCACTGTAGCTAGTTAGCTAAGTTAGCTAAGTAACTTGGTTAGCATAGTTAGCATGCTAGCATGTTAGCATGCTAGTTAGCATTTTTAGCAAAACTGCTAAAATGATTAGCTAAGTTAGCTAAGTCACATGGTTAGCATAGTTAGCATGCTAGCATGTTAGCATGCTAGTTAGCATTTTTAGCAAAACTGCTAAAAATGATTAGCTAAGTTAGCTAAGTCACATGGTTCGCATAGTTAGCATGCTAACATGTTAGCATGCTAGTTAGCATTTTTAGCAAAACTGCTAAAAATGATTAGCTAAGTTAGCTAAGTCACATGGTTAGCATAGTTAGCATGCTAGCATGTTAGCATGCTAGTTAGCATTTTTTACAAAACTGCTAAAAATGATTAGCTCAGTTAGCTAAGTCACATGGTTAGCATAGTTAGCATGCTAGCATTGCTAACATGCTAGTTAGCATAACTACTAAAAATGAAAACATTAGCTAAGTTAACTAAGTTAAGTATTATCCACCTATTTAACCGTTCAATCATTCCAACTATATTAAACCTTATCTACCAAGCAAATCATTTAACTGTATAAACTATCCACCTATTTAACTGTTCAGTCATTCCAACTATATTAAACCTCATCTACCTAGCAACCAATATAGTTTATATAGTATATATTTTTTGCATTTTCATGCACTGTATTTCCTTCAGGAAATGCTTTTCTAGTTATTATTCTTCTTCTAACACTTTTTCTGCGTTTAATGCGGCTTCAACCGTTTAATGTAGAAACTTAATTCAAACTGTGTTACGTAGGTCTTACTTAGGACAGGTGGGGAATGTATTTTTCATATTTGTAACTTTTATACTTTTTGAACTATTAATTAAAAACTATTACAATTTTCCCCATAGACTTAACACTGGCGATTATGGCATCACAATAGGGCTCTTAGAATCCTATGCCAAGTGTTCCGGCCAGAGCCATATGGTTCCGGCCACCTCCAGCAACTGTCTGTCTCAGGCTTTAACCCTTTGCAGACCGCGCCAAACATTCCATTTTTTCATACTCGATGGCCTTATGGCACAAAAAGGCTTATTGTGTGATTATGCTACATGACAGAGATATAATTTACCCACCATTATAATCAGGAGAAATAGCCCTTTCAAATGGTATAAAATATAATTAATAATTTTGAGGAGAACACACATATTTTTTAAAAAATATCTTTAAAATTCAACCCCAAAAAACACAAAACTATCAGTTTGTCAAGATTAATCTAATTTTCCCCCCAATTTCTGTTGTAGATAGAGAAAAACTTAGAGTGTATGGGAGATTCACAATTTTGTCCTCTACTCAGTGATGAAAACAGAATCAATGTATCACCTTTTGTTCAAAAGTTATGATAAATGTATTAGACCTTTGCAGACGGCACGAAACATTCCGATTTTTCATAGTTGATGCCATTGTGAGACAAAAAGGCTTATTGTGTGGCCATGCTACATGGCAGAGATAAGATATACCCACCATTGTAATCAGGAGAACTAGCCCTTTAAAATGGTACATATCATAGTTAATAAGTTTGAGTGTAACACACATTGTTTTTAAACAATTCCTTCAAAATTCAACATAAAAAAACACGAAAATATAAATTTGTAAAGATGAATCTTGCTTTTCACCTAATGTCTATTGTAGATATAGTGTGTGAAAGATAGAAAGTGTTGTGGTCTCCTCAGTGAAAAAAACAGAATCAATTTATCACCTTTGGTTCAGAAGTTATGATTAATTTACTCATAACTGCAAGTCGCAGTAACATGTAGAATTTTTAAAGAGTAGGATGTTTTCCTTTCCTGGTTTGACATCTGACCAAAAATACACAGATATAATGGTCATGTAACAAATATAAGATGTGTTACCATCAAAACAAGATGCATAGCTAAATATAGGATGTCTTACGGTACTCTGAAGTGGCTAAATCAATTGTGGGGAGGAAAGATAAAGGCTGAAATAAAGACTAGCCAGATGGTAACTGCTTCTCCGTGTGCTTCATTCTACTATGAAAACAAGAATAAGAGACACTGGCACATGTGTTAAGTTTACAAAAGAAGAAATAAATCATTTTATTTAGATAAGTCTTTAACAATTTCATTAAATAATCAGGAACAACAACTTCAGGTAAATAACAAAACATATGTTTACAAACAAGCAGTAACTATTAGAACTACAAGAATGACAAGACAACAGTATAACAAAGATCAACAAAATACTTTAACATGATGAACAAAACATCAATTCATATTAACATTCACACATATAAACAATTAAAACATTAGAAGAAATTCAATACATTTAACAACCATACAGCATATAATTTGATACAATATATAATTATCGATATCATTTGCCCTACACATAAGGTGATACACTAACGCCGCATTCACACCAGATCCGTGTGTGTGTTGTCACAGCTGTGGCGTGTGTGTGTGTGTGTGTGTGTGTGTGTGTGTGTGTGTGTGTCCATCTAAGCCTAGCAGACGATGAGGTGTAAATGCTACTGGAGTTGGTGTCCCTGTCTGTGTTAGAAGGATAGGCAAAGTGTATGCTTTCTACCTAACATGGGACTTGACCAAGCTCAAAATAAAGAAATTGTCAGATAAGAAAATTAGAAATTGAATTACAAAACTAACCAAACTATTATCACTATAATCCCTGTCATTATTGTTATAAGCAACACTCTTATCACAACCAGAAATGTGCATACGCCCAGTTGGGCGAACACACACACACACACACACACACACACACACACACACACACACACACACACAAACATGTTTACCCAGTTGAGGATGATGGGAGATTACTCTCCTCCTCTACCACATCATTGTCTTCCTCTTCATCCAGAAACTACCCATCCATGTCCCATGTCCATGCCACCGTGGTCCTTGGGGTCATGTTTGCCATCAGCAGTTGGCTGCTTTCACCTCAGTTACACATACTTCTCTCCCTCCATCTAAAATAGCAAAAAATCACAGGTCTGATAGTAAATAGGTTGTTTAGTTTTATTTTACATTACTTCCACATAATCTTAATCACCACCAACCATGACTCTTTTCACTAAAAGTATTATTGTCACTGGAGGACTCCAATATTGCTTGGAGAGGTAACATTAGTCTTAGAGCTCACTAGGTGTTATTGCCTTGGCTAAACCATACATAGCATACCAGCTTACAAGCAAACATTGATTCATGAACACGAGTCAGGAGATATGACAGAAAACATCTAAACAGCATATGCATACACATACACACCGTGCATAGGCTACTGCAGTTGCGTAAAGACAAAACACCCCCTTAGAAAATAATGTGTCGACGACTAGGCTTGGGTGTATGAGCTCCCATCATAGTTAGCCACCCAAAAACCTCATAATCGTAGCAGCCAACCTTACAGCCTAAAAGCTAAACAATACTAAGACACATTTATAACAAATCTTCAGTCATGTATTCATGAAAACAGCAGTCAATGAATAAAATCCTTACGTTACACCATCGGTGATCAACACAGTCTTCACGTCGGTAACGTAACATTAACGTTGTCATTCATGTCAGATGTTTCTATCTAAGTAAGCTAAGCAACTTGGCTACAAACAACTGTAAATTGTGCTATACATATTACGAAGGAATGAAAGGTTTATTTGACAATAAAATACCGAGTAGGTGTACTTGACATAAAGTTGGCAGTCATGAAGCACGGGAGTGAACTTTATCGCGACTACGCGTCAGGGACATGTCGCAGCCTCTTTTGATGCTAACGTTACCTAACTTAGCTAGTTTTCTGTATCAGCTGACAAGCAAGGAACATCGTTCAAAATAGAACAAATCGTTAAAATGTCAGTCCTAGTAGGTATGTAATCTTTTTTGACATATAGTAACCCCCCAGAAATGACTGAAAATAATGAGTTTACTAAAGATTACGGTGTGCTAAAATACCAGCTGTCATATCAGCTGAAGTGAACACACACACGCATTATGTTACGGCCATGCATACAAGGTGTAATTACCAGCAAAAATAACTTTTAAAAACGATTTTGAAGTAATAACATGGATAAAAAGTAGTAATAACATAAAAAGACTTGTTTTTACCTCAGATGATCCAGTAGTTTCTCCTTTAGACGACGTCAAGATCAATGATGCATAGTGCTTCCTGCTGTTTTTCCTCTAGTGGAGGGAGACGTCAACTCTTGATTTTTCCTTCACGTAGTAAAATAAATTCGCGCCACAAATCCCTTAACCAATCATATCGCCAGAAAGCCTATGATGTGACGTTTTTGAGGAAGTTTTCATTGATAAAATTGGTTGGGGTATGGCTGAGTTATTAGACTGAATGTCATCGGTACTGGGGTACCGAAATTAGAGCGTGCGGTCTGCAAAGGGTTAAGCATACAATCTGGCTCTCTTAAGACTACAGATCCTGTTCAACTGTTTCCTCTGCCCACAACTGTTTAAAAACTAGTGTGATCAACTCCCAATCTATATTCAACTTTTAAACTGTCTACTTTTAAACTATCAACTTTTATTCAGCTGTGCAACCACCATGTCTGTCCTAGCGTCATTTTCATGCACTGGTAATTCCTTGGAATTGCATTTCTAGTTAAACATTGTTGTATGACAAATTCTTAAAATCAGATCTTATAGATCATACATTAGAGTCTAGGCAATTGAGGGACCAAACGTCCACAAAACTCAATAAGTGCAGCTAGGCGGGAGCTTACCCAAGGGAGGCACGCTACTGATGATGTGTTCCAAGATTCACACCAAACACACGTGCACCCACACTCGGAGTGAAGTGAGTTCTCTATAACGCAGGCTGCAGTAAGTAGTACACTGAACCGCACAGCTCACCGCACAGCACAGCAACACACGGCACGGCACAGCACAGCACAATAAAGCACAGCAAAAATGCAGTGATAGGGTCCCACCACCAGGTGCCTAGCCTCCCCTTAGGAGCGCCCCGACCTGCCAAACAAACAAACAAACAAACAAACAGACAAAACAAATAAGGCACCAGAGGATAGCAGTAAATAAACCAAAGAGGACACAACCACAATACACTGATGACAGCAACACTTAACACTAACAAAGCTTAAATCATGCAAAGCGACAGCATACACAATCACATTAAAACAATTAAACTGAGGGAGATACGAATCGTGCCACAGCGCACGGGAAACACTGGCAACATGCAGTAGATGTTATAATTAAGCAGCTTCATGCAATAGATGTCATAATTAGGCAGCTTCATGCAGTAGAGGTTATAATTAGGCAGCTTCATGCAGTAGAGGTTATAATTAGGCAGCTTCACCAACGAAACCAAAAGAAAACCCAAAATAAAGTCAGAGTCTACGAAAGCAGACGCAGACACTAACAATACGCGACTGGACAAAAGACGGAACAAACCAACAAAATAAACTCACGAAATAGTCACAAGTTGCAAACAAGACAAAGAGACAAACAGCAATCAATCAGACAAAACAGCAGCGCCTGTGAGTCCGGCCTTCCAGTCAACCAGGCTACACGCACCCGCTCCAGATACGGTGAGGTCACAGATCCGCACTGAGCTGGCAGGAAATAGGAATACCCTCAACAGGAGTGGTGGAGGAGGCAAAGAGCAGTTACGAGGCACGCTAGACAGGGAGCATTATCAACGGAGGGGGAGCAAGAATTACAGCGCAGTCACTCACCGGTACTTCCAGGTCTTTTAAAGGTGTTTGGGCAACAGCTGCTAATCAGGGGGATTGGCAAGTAATTAGGCTTGAGCAATCCAACCCCACTACAATCTACCCCTGGGTTTTTCATCGGCGCCCCGACATTGGACTAACAAAGGGCATAGAAGTTAAGGCACCGATCTGGGAGAGTCAACAGCCCCTAATGCAGCCCCCCCTGCTGGTGTCGGGAGGTGGTGTAGGTTGGAATGCTGACCTGCCTTGAGTCTGGTCGTCCTCCGTACTTCAGGCATACTGGTACTGGATTGGGTTGGCGACAGAGGGGCCTCACCTCTGGATGCTGCCCAGTGTGGATCAGCATGTGACTCGGCAGTGGTTGTTACTTCCCATCCTTGAACCAGGGTTGGTAGGCTGATAGGCTGCAAGGACAGAGGAGCAGCAGTGGGTGGTGGTTCAGAATCAGGGACAGTAGAGGCAGCTGGTGCAGGTTGATCGTGGGACTGGGGCTCGTCGGGTCTCAGAATGAAGAGGTCATGAGACTCCTCTTCCTGGGAGGCCACACATCTAGGGACAAGAGGAGGGGGACTGTTTGGAGGCTCTGTGCCAAGATGTGGCTTCAGCATAGTGCGATGGATATGCTTCACCTTCTCCAGAGCATCAACCGGTGCGATGGTGTAGACCACACCTCCTGGCCTGGGAACCTTCAACACTTGATGTAACCGTGAATCCCACAGATCTTGAATCTTATTGCGGCCCCTGACCCCATGATTACGGACATACGCCAGCTGACCTTCTTGCAACGGCCTGTCCTTCACCCGAGGGGCATGACGTCTCTGGCGCTGTTCAGCAATAGTGGCCAGACGCTTTTTGGCCCCATCAAACGCCAGATTGAGTCGAGTCTGATGTTCCACTATCCAGTCGTGCACTGTGCCCGGCACAGGATCAGCCACCCTACCCAACAAAAAATCCACTGGTAACTTAGGATCTTGACCAAACATAAGGAAATATGGTGTCTCACCCGTCGACTGATGTGGTGTGGTATTATAGGAGAACACCACCTGTGGCAGACAAGAAGTCCAGTCCCTTTTACGTGAGGTGGGGAGAACACGGAGAAGATTGTGCAGCGTCCGGTTGAAGCGCTCACATTGGCCGTTACCAGCCGGATGATAGGGGGTGGTCCTAGACTTTGAAACATCATACAAGAGGCAAAGTTGTTGTATTAACACACTCTCAAAGTTACGGCCTTGATCTGAGTGAACGCGACTAGGGACGCCGAACTTGTAGAACCACTCGGTGACGAGTGCCTGAGCAACGGTCGCAGCCCGCTGGTCCCTAGTCGGAATGGCCAGGGTATATTTGCTAAACACGTCAGTCATGACAAGCACATTTTCAACCCCGTTACGGGCAGGTTCCAGTATGGTAAAATCTAAGGCTAAAATCTCATTAGGTCGAGAAGCCAGCAGGTGTCCCATAAAGCTATGTGCCACAGGCTGCGTTTTTTTACTGACCTGGCAACGTTCACACTCCTGGCACCAACGTTTAATTTCCAAAAACATGCCAGGCCAGTAGCAACGCTGCTGCACCAACTGGCTCGTCCGCTCAATGCCCTGGTGACCGTGACTCTGATGGAGCTGGCCCAGAACAACAGACTTCAATGCCGCAGGCAGGACCAGTTGGAGGACCTCCTCATTACCATCGGGACGGAAGATCCGACGGTACAGTAGGCCATCCTTGTTAACCAGGCGGTCCCACTGGCGCAACAACACCAAAGCGCCAGGAGACAGTTGATGCCGTCCAGCTGCTGTGGGACGTTCCTTCCTCCGCCAATATGCCAAAATGTCCCGAATGTCAGGGTCAGCTTCCTGCAGAGATTGTTGCTCAGAAAGAGAGTGGTGAGGGAGAACAGCAATAGAAGATTGAGTTACCCGAGTAGGGTGTTGGTCCACCACAGCCTGTTGCAAAGAGGCAGGGAGAACAGATCCGGGGGCACCTACCAAGGAAGAATCTGGGGCCAAGTACTGCCGTGAGAGGGCATCAGCATTAGTATTCGCTTTGCCGGACCTGTATTTCAGCTGGTAGTCAAAAGCAGCCAGCTGAGCCGCCCACCGCTGTTCCGTGGCACCTAGCTTGGCGGTAGACAAATGACTGAGAGGATTATTATCCGTGAAAACTACACACTTTTGGCCTAGCAGGTACTCACGGAATTTCTCAGTCATGGCCCACTTGAGCGCAACAAACTCCAGCTTCATGGAGCTATAGTTTGACATGTTGCGCTCAGTGGGCCTCAGACCTCGGCTAGCATATGCGATGGGTCGAACCCTCCCGCCCTGCTCCTGAGAAAGAATGGCACCCAACCCACTATGGCTTGCATCGACTTCAAGGATAAATGGCAGGGAGAAGTCGGCATACGCCAGTACAGGTGCACTAACCAATTTGCTTTTCAGTTCTTCAAAGCTGTTCTCACACTCTCCTGTCCAGGCTGGGGTTAAGCTTCGGCCAGATGCCTTTCTTGATTTGGTACCTACTAGCTCTGCCACCAACTTATGTAAAGGGACTGCCAGCTTGGCAAACCCCTCCACAAAGCGGCGATAGTAGCTGGCAAAACCCAAAAATGAGCGGAGCTCGGAGACGTGGGAAGGCCTTTGCCAATTAGCTACCACCTCTACCTTCTTTGGGTCAGTCGAAACGCCCTGACTGGAGATGACGTGACCCAGATAACCCACTTCTTTCTGGAAAAACGCACATTTCTCCAACTTGGCTTTTAGGCCCTCCTGTTGCAGGCGTCCAAGTACCATGTCCAACCGCTGCAAATGCTGTGACACAGAAGAGAAAACTACCACATCATCCAAATATAGCAGTAATGACTGGCACTGCTGGTCTCCAAACATGCGCTGCATGAGTCTCTGAAAGGTACTAGGGGCATTACAAAGCCAAAACGGCATTCCAGAAAGAGCATTCAAGGTTTCCTCGATACGAGGAAGCGGGAATGCATCCTTACGAGTCTTCCCATTTAACTGGCGGTAATCCACACACAAGCGGGGACTCCCATCTTTCTTCTTAACAAGAACGATGGGGGACACATAGGGGCTGCAACTCTCTCGATTGATCTGTGCCTCCAGCAGTTGTTGGATGTGAGACTTTACCACTTCGTATTCTGACGGGGGCAGCCGGCGGTAATGCTGCCGGACAGGGACATCATCCACTAGGGGGATCTCATGCGTAATGAGGCGAGTGCAACCCAAATCCCCTTCATTAGCAGCAAAAACTGAACTGTAACTCAGCAGCAGTGACCGAACCTGGCTCTGATCTTGACCCGATAGGGCGGACAAATCTAGGGCCTTTATTTTGGACTTAATTGGGTCAGGAGTTACAGCGCAGTCACTCACCAGTACTTCCAGGTCTTTTAAAGGTGTTTGGGCAACAGCTGCTAATCAGGGGGATTGGCAAGTAATTAGGCTGATAATGACGTGACACCGTCAACGTGAGCAATCCAACCCCACTACACATATCACGAATTGTTTGACAACTGGGTTTTTTGTGTCTTTTAGACCAACACATGGAGTGGAGGCCAGACGTGTCGCTGGATTCTAGAGACCATATCAGCTCAGGTACTGCTACTGCACACGTAACTCCAATTGTAAACAATGAATCAAATACTAGGCCAAAACCATGCCTTGGAAAATGCACTGTGTTTCACACACATGTGGTTATACACCAGGGCTCTTCAATTGGGTCCGGCCCGCGAGGTCATTTGTACTGGCCCTTTAAAAAAAATGTAATCTCTAGCAAGCGCATGAGTTGTTGTCCACTCTTGCATCTCTCGCTCGCTTTAGTCCTGCAGCCACTGCACCTCAGCCCATTGAGCAAGTTAGGCTACATTACAATTCATTACATTTGTACATTTATAAGCTGAACTTAAGTGCCATAGTTTAGTTTCAACCTAAATTGGCACGTTGGAGTTTATTAACTACTAATATTTAACAGGTTGCACCACACAAATAGTTTCTGTCAACAATATCGCAAAAAAACACGGGCACAATTTCTGCAAAACTTGGTGGAAAGGTGGAGCATATCCGACTCAAAGGGAATTTCAAAGTATTTCTAGTAGCCTGGCTATTGCCAATGTCCTTCATTTCTTCACGTCTTACAACATAAACAAATGCAATAATAGTCTAGTGAAGTCAGAAATGAGCCTGTCTAAAGGCCTCTTGGAAATCATGTGGCATGTTACATTAAATGCGCAATCAATTGCGATTCGAAGCAAAAAGTATCACTGATAGTAACGAAGGTAAATTGCATATTTGTAAATGTGGCGACGGCAAAACGTTAAAGTGAATCGTAAACTTTATAATAACCAAAGAAAGTAAAGGAGATGATTTGCACCTCCGTTCACCAAATATAGGCCGTGGTTGTGTTTCTACAATATGTTGGCACAAAACGTAATTTCTGTCAGAAACCAAGTAGGCTAAACATTTTCATTGTCATTGTGAACTATGACGATGCCCATGTTCAGTAGGCGTTTCATTTAGGCCTATTCAAGCAGTGACATTTGGTTTAATGCATGGGGTAACGTGAGGTGCGTCAGAAAAAAGATGGGCCTGTCCCTCTCAAAACATGTTAAAATAGCGTGATTAGCAATCAGAAAATAAAAAAAATCCCGGGGGAGACACCCCCGGACCCCCGTGTTATTATTATTAGGCTATTATGACTGGCCTGCCACCACTGCTAAAAACAATCTAGAGGTCACGGCCATCTCATTTAAATGGTGGGAACGTCAAATGTAACAAGTAGGCCTATAAGTCAGAAGAGCTACATATGCGACTGATTACACATTTAATTCACCTGAACTGTGTGTGAAAAAAATCTTGGACCTAGCAGTTACTGTGCAAAGCACAGATTCCATTTGTGTTATCTGTTATCTCAGATTTCATTCCATATTATATGGAGTAAAACTTGTGCCACCTTAAACTGAATTTGAATATGTTGTATTTGCATTTGAATTGCTGAATTTGAACAATTGTATTGGAAAAACGAATTTGAATAGTATATGTTGAAACTGAATTCATTATATTGTAACTGAATCTCAGGCAACTTGAAATTGAATATAATATTTTGAAATTGAACTCATTTGCTCTGATACATAAATTATCCTGACTGAAAATTTCGCTCTTGGAACTTTCACATTCAGTTCTCAAAATTCAGTTTCAAAACGTGAAATTCAATTTCAGTCTACCGAGACAAAAACAGCTGGTAGCTCAGGAAAAGCAATCGAGTGCAGAGCTATTGTGATCGCGTGACTAGTGCCGAGCGCGAAGCAGAGCATAGTGTGGGCACTTGGTTTGCACGGTTATTAGATCTGCACGCACGATTCATAAAACACATTCTGATTGTAGGCCTACTGTCTCACCTACCGTTTATGTAATTTTAAACAAATAAAACATTTGTTGCAGTATTATTTCAAACTTCTAGCTTGTCAATCCTTGAAATACAGAACAGCCTAGGCTACCCAGCCATCAAAAATCGATGTAGCCTAGGCCTACTTACCCACCGTTTTTGTAATTTTAAACAAATAAAAATGTTTTTGCAGTATTACATCTAAAACTTCTAGCCTGTCAATCCTTGAAGTACAGAACTACCCAGCTAGCCATCAAACATCGATGTATGGTCTTACCTACCGTTTTTGTAATTTTAAAGGCTAAAACATTTTTTACAGTATTACATTTCAAACTTCCAGCCTGTCAGTCCATACAGAACTACTCAGCTAGCCATCAAACATCAATGTACTGTCTACCAATTGCAAACTTCTAGCCTGTCATTCTTTAAAATGTCATGGGCATAACTTTCTCTCGTTTTCGTTTTTCCTACTCAACTACTGCTCTATTTCTTATCCTGGACTGCCACCTACTGGATAGAAAAGGCAACAACCTAGTAATTATGTGAATAAAAATCTACATGTTTGAATGACCAAAAAAGGACAAATCATTACCGTTTTCTTACGTTTAAAGCCACTCTTGTAATAGAGTGGTGAAGTCCCGCCCCTTCTACTTCCGATCCATGGGACCTATCTTTCAAAAAATTATGAACGGGAGTTAATGGAGAGATAACAATTATTTTTTGGTCCAGTTTGAATTGTGCCACAAATTTCACATATGATGTGTGTGAATTTAAAAGATAATTTTTCACGTCAAGAAAGTACTGTTGTTCGATAGACTTCAAAAGTTATGTTGGTTTTGTGCGAATCCACTCAGTGGACTACATCTCTCGTCTCGAACGATGTACGTCACCAACGTAATGAAACGATAAGAGCTGTTATGCTAGTTAACGGTTGCATCTTGCTGCCTGCTATGTCACTTAACAGTATGTAATGTACAGTCTATGGACGAATACAACTTACCTGATGTGTTTAATCCTCTGACTCATGGTATTTTCTTCGGCAAGGAAAGCCCAATTAAGACCTGTTGCTGGTATGCTTGTACAATCTAGTGTGGCTGTGAATGAGCTAACGTCACTAGCGCGACTGATGGGTTTGTAGTCGTTGGAATTACGATCTTTCACAATGTTGTAATTCAATAGTTACGAAACAAACTGCAAATGTCTTTACATGAAAAATTGTCTTTAAAATTGACAAACATCATATGGGTAATTCAAGGCACAAGTCAACCGGGACCAGAAAATAATTTCTTTTTCGCCATAGACTGCCATTCAATTTTTTTTGAAAGATAGGTCCCATGGAGGCAAACGGAAGGGGCGGGACTTCACCACTCCTATGATGTGTAGGCTACCTTTATTTGCTTCCAATTACATATGGTTATGGTTACGCTTTTGTCCAAAGCAACATAAATACAAAACAATATAATACTTAAAATTGAACAGGGAACAAATGAAGATGTTGGTCAGACTATAATAAAGAGAATAGCAATAATAAACAACCATGTCAATTCAATCAATAGCCTAATGACATAAACAATGAGAAAAAAGGGAAAATAGTAATAATAAACAATAATGTACATTAAGTCAATAATATAATAAAAATAACAATAGCATGGTAAGACTACATTATGGAGAATATCAATAATAAACAACAATGTCAAATTAATCAACAGCCTAATGAAAATGAAACAATACTATACAAACCATAAGTGTTAATTCAAGTGCATGTTGAACAGATACGTCTTTAGACCCCTGTTAAAAGACCCAAAACTATCACAGGAACAGAGAGCACTGGGCAACTCATTCCACCAACATGGAACCACTGAGGAAAAGTCTTGAATTTGACCTATGTCTGGTCGACACAACAGACACTCTTCAGAAGACCGCAGTGGGCAGTTGGGGATGTACGTCTTGATCATTGAATTAAAATAACAAGGAGCAGATCCGGTCAGTGTCCTATAGGCCAAAGTGAGAGATTTAAATTTAATTCTGCCTAATAGGGAGCCAATGGAGAGTAACTAGGAGAGGAGTTACATATGTCTTTGGCTGATTAAAGACCAGACTCATTCTGACTCAGCTGTAACAATCTTACTACACAAGCAGGTAAACCAGCTAATAGTAAATTACAATAGTCCAGCTTGGAGATGACCATGGCCTGAACAAGAAGTTGTGTGGAATCCTGTGTCAGATAAGGTCTGTTCTTCCTTATGTTGCAAAGGATAAACCTACATGATTTTGCAATTGCATCATATCTAATATCAGCTGATTACACACATAAACTAAAATTTAGATTGCCCATAAATTTGGAAATCCATTTGGAAATCCATCACCACCAATGGCAAACAATTGGTGATGGTGAATTGGCAAACATCAATTCCAGAGAAAACAACAGTGGACATGTTTATTAGTGTGTAAAGTGTTTTACAATATGTGTTGCATCTTGCAAAGATATTTATTAAGAGAAATCAAGCTTCGGTGTCCATGTCTGATCGGTGCCAGTCCATTGTCCTCAGTCTATCTCACTGTCCACTGTTCATTGAGGCCTCTCAACCTATGAAAATAAAACCAACAAACAATCAGTGTTTAGCTTAAAGGTCTACTGTGAGTCTTTCTCGTTAATTGTTTATTCATCTCTGCGCAAAGAGGTCTCATAAGCATCAGGCAATCAGGATACACAAGTCTGTGCACCTAAGAGACAAATCAGTTGTTTCTCACACACACATATATACCTGGGATCGTATACATCATAATAAATATCATTACACCTTCTCTGCACACACACGACTTGGTCAATACAATGAGTTAATTAAGAACCAAGGACATTTCTATCGTCATACAACACATTATTTGCAATCTACACACACATTACTGAAACAGAAGTATCAAGACAACACACAGTTAAAGTATAATAATTAGGTTATTGTAATATACTGTGTCTATTTCTCAATAACTTTTACTAGCTTCTAAGAGTTTCAAACTGAATATGTTCTATATCGATAATATGATCGATCAAGACTCAAGAGACCCTAGTTTAACAGTATTTCTACAGGCTGATTTATGCTTCTTCATCGGCTCCATGCAGATTTAGCTAGCTACCATTTGCTAGTTATCGCAATCCAGTTGTCTGGCAACATCACGGCACGAAAAAATTGCCCCACGTAGCATTAGCTAACAGACAACACAACGATGAAAAAAGCTTAACTAGGGGGACATATCCAGTTTTCCATGAATGATACTGTTTAACCTGAGATTGTAACGTGTTCTTACAGGCCTAAAAGGCACAATGATATGACAATGACCAATCATATTGTTCTATCAAAGAGTAAAGTTATAGTAGTCTAACTGGTTCTGAACTATGGAAAAAACTTTAACTTAGTCGATGAAACTATGCTGGCTAGTCAGCCAGCGCTAGCATATAATGTACATTATATAAAGTAACGTTAACAGACATGGCATATGATATCAACTTACTTGGACGTTTTCTGATGTGCCAGTCGCTTCCATCTCTTCTTTCTCTGTTCGACACTGTAAGGAGGTTCAGGAGACAGCTTGCTAAGAGGGTGCTATGCTCTTTGCTTCGCGCTCGGCACTTGTCACGCGATCACAATAGCTCTGCACTCGATTGCTCTTCCTTAGCTACCAGCTGTTTTTGTCTTGGTAGACTGAAATTGAATTTCACGTTTTGAAACTGAATTTTGAGAACTGAATGTGAAAGTTCCAAGAGCGAAATTTTCAGTCAGGATAATTTATGTATCAGAGCAAATTAGTTCAATTTCAAAATATTATATTAAATTTCAAGTTGACTGAGATTCAGTTCCAATCTAATGAATTCAGTTTCAATATATACTATTCAAATTCGTTTTTCCAATACAATTGCTCAAATTCATATTCAAATTCATATTCAAATTCGGTTTAAGGTGACACAAGTTTTACTCCATAATATTAGCCACCATCAACCAGCCAATGATGTTGTTATGCATGTACAAAATACAACATTTGAACACCAATATTGCTGCTGTTGTACTTGTATATACAGCTGTTAATGTGATTACTCATATTTCAAGCCGCATTTCTCCGGCCCCTCAGTTGTGATGCTTTTCATGAACTGGCCCCCATTACAAACTAATTGAATAGCCCTGGCCTAGGCTTACCACCATATTAGTTCTGATACCAAATAAAGTAAACTTCATAAATAGGCCTGCATCCATTGCGAACATATTTTATTATTAGTCTTAAAATGTCCATAACATAAAATCATCGTTGAGCCACAACATCATCAACATACATAGTTTGACTTGTACTGCGCTGCGCTGATTAAAGACTGCTGCACAGTGGCGGCGACTAGCGCCTTGAGAGCTCAAACAACGCTAAGAGAGAGCTACGAATGGTCCAGACCAACCTTACGAAAGTGTGACTTACAGAAGATATACTTAGCGTACGAACGTGTCGGGAATCATGCCATAACGTTAAAGGTGCGATTTGTAGGATTGTTAACGAACGTTCTGTAGGCCAAAATCAAAACACTGGTGAACGTTCTCAAGACTACCAGAAGTGAGCCTCTTCTGGGTTGCCAGATGTAATGAAGACTTAGCTAACGTCAGGGGCGGAGCCAGACATTGTAAACATTCGGGGCTTAGCCCATTTAATTCTTTTTTAAATAACCCCCTAAATAATGACTTCTAGTGAATTTTGTGTAAACTAATGGACACATTGAGACTTAAAAAATGTGAAACTAACATTCAACAGATTCAAGGTATCTGACTGGCACAACACTGTGTAAAATTATAGTTTTGGGTCTTTCAAGAGGCAATATCTGTTCATATCTGTTTAGCATGTACTTAGTTAATTAAGCGTTTCTTATGGTTTGTATATTATAGTATTTGTTTATTTTCATTAGGCTATTGTTTGATATGACATTATTGTTTATTATTGCTATTCTCCTTCTTCCTCTTCCCTGATCTCATCTGTGTGACAAATATATAGAATATCTTATACTATAATATACATAATATTATGATATAATTACAGTATGGCCAGTCATCATGATACAAGGGTATTTTAGAAGGAATGCATTAACATCTTGACATAGGCGTTTCTAAATTATATTAATTTTGTAATTTAGCAAGATTATTCATAGGTTTCATCAGGCCCCTTTACACAGGTGCATAAAATCAAGCACCTAGATTCTGAATGCAGACTGCATGGTGCTTGATTAACACACTTATGGAAAGGGCCCTTTCCTCTCAATATATCATTGTAATGTTTTTTTTTTTTTTTAGTTAATAATTAGTTAGGCAGCCAAAACAACATAACATGACTTTTATACTCCTTTTATGTGGACTCTTGGATTATAAGATCTGTGGTGGTGGATAGGATATCAACAAGGTTTTAAGGTAGGCTAACAGTTAACATTATTTTGTGCAACATATGACACTGAAAAGTTGACATGGGCAGATAGCTGTTAATGGGTTTTTCTGACATTTCAAAACAGTGTAGCCTAATTTATTACAAGACGAGGATCACTTTGTTTTGGGAGCTGGAATTTCTTATTCTGCAGTAGGCTTAGCTAGCCTATGAGAGTATTGAATTTGCCTTTTCCGCCGACGAACGAGGACATTTAAAGGTGCGATTTGTAGGATTGTTAACGAACGTTCTGTAGGCCAAAATCAAAACACTGGTGAACGTTCTCAAGACTACCAGACGCGAGCCTCTTCTGGGTTGCCAGATGTAATGAAGACTTAGCTAACGTTAGTTGACCTGCAGCTGCTTTAACGTTTCTCCAACCATGACCCAGCTACACATTACGGAAACAGTGAAAACAAAAAATACCTCTCTAACCAACGTAACATCCTCGTGTTAGGCGTTCGTGTAGGCGTTCATGACTACAACTGACAGCTGTTGACAGTTGGCCTTTGCCAATTTGGCAACCCAAATAGGAGGACGCGCTAGCCCATTATTAATATGCTATTCTAGAATTAATCGTTCAAAACATAAACGAAAATTCCAAGAGATTCCGCCCCGTAACTGATTTTTTTTCATGGGTTTTACGGGGTTTCACGGGTTAGAGTAATGTTGTCAAATAAGCCATTACTTCAATTCATCGTGTTTCCTCACTCTCTGACAACATATGGTGATCATTTTTGGAATGGTTACAGTTTATTTTCCATTATTTCCTACATACTGGACCTTTAACTTTCGGGAACTATTTGAGGCTTCCATTAGCTGCCATTGTTGAAAAAAAATGGAACATTAGCGTCAATGGAGTTGTCGCAACTCTACCTTTATATGGCTCTGGTAGGCCCTATTGGTAACCAGCAACAAGTGCAATTTGTTAATCGCTGTCATTCTCTCTCCTGCCAACAAAAATGTGTTACTTTCCAAGTAGCAGTGCGTAGGCCTAATTCTGCTTCATAAAGCAGAATACAGAATACAAATACATTGGTCATATAAATAGCCAGTTTGGTCTACAGTGTAGGCTAGAGTTGGTAAGTTATGGTAGGCCAACTTGGAGTGAATATACAGGAGGATTTCTTTGGCTCTTAGCCTGGCAGGTGCGCACGTAGACATAGCCTACGGCCGAACACTGCAAGCGCCAATGAATCGAGCTCTCCCAACAACCACGTCGTTAACTTAAATAGGCCTACTGTAGGTTAACATCACTCTGAGTTCGCATTCAAGCAAGCAAAACGATGATTTGAATACATCTGTTTCTCTGGAAGGAACACAGAGACAGGCCAGAATGCAGGACTAATGTTATGAGAGTAGATATGGGATATTCTACGGGAAAATATTAAAACGGCAAGACAGCGGGGAAAAGTTAAAATGATAGGCATAAACCCGGAAAAAGTTGGCATGTTAGGTATTTTTCGGTCCCTGTGATTATTTGTGAAATTGTGCAAACGGTCTTTTCAAGTCATTTGAGAATGAAGGAGTGTAGCAAGCTCCCAAATTGACGCTCATCTGAGAAATTGAGTTTTGGATAATGTTCAGCTTCGGCAGCTTTACAATGACTCATGTGTTGAATTTGTTATTACCCAGTGTGCTTTGTTGAATGGTCTCAATGTTTTATTGTTTTATTTCATGTGAATACTTACTAGAGGAGTAAATTATTTCAAGTAGGCTAATGCAGTTGCAGGAAGTGTGCATTTAGTTTCCATGCTTCTTGTGTTTCCACAACAATGTTAGTGAGTAAATCTACAGAAATGGCCACCATCTTGGTGAAGTGTGATGTGTAAGATCAGAAAGCAGAGGGTGAGTTTAGAACAATTGCTTAAATCGACGTGTTTTCATAGCGCTCCATAGCGCTAGGTAGGCTATCGACGATTGGCCGGGGAGGGTCATGTCTTTTTTGAAAAGACTGCTGGAGGGTCGTTGAAAATTTTCTTGCAGGCAGGGGAGGGTCATGCAACTTTTGATTGAAGCACTCAAAATCCCTCCGGTGACCCCGTTTATAAATAACGAACGGTCCCTTGGGACAGCGCCTTTGTAACGTCGAACGTAAGAGGCAGCTTGTTAAGAAGCTTCCTAAGGGACACTTCGGGGAACACACTTAGGAACATAAACAACTTTGGAAAGATATATCTTTTGAGTCTTCTTAGCGGGCTAAGAGTGAGCGTTATCGGGGAACCGGCCCCTGTTTCGTTGGAAGGGCAATGGGTAGCAAAAGGGCAACACAGAGACAGGTCCGATGGCAGGGTTGTTGTGAGAGTATTAAAATCTGGGATAGCCTATTCTACGGCAAGACAGCGGGGGAAAGTTAAAATACGTGATAAACACGGAAAAAGTTGGCATGCATTGTTTCGGTCCGCATGCACAGGGATTATTTGTCATATTATTAATCACATATGATTATTTGTGAAATTGTGCAAACAGGCGCAACACATTTGAAAAGGAAGGACTGGTAGCATGCAAGCTCACGAAAGATTGATTTAAGAACGTTATCACAGTGTGTGGCTGTGGCGCAAAGCAGCGCGGGCGGAATGGCAAGGGGAGGGTCATGTCTTTTTTAACAATTCTGTCGGAGGGTCATTGAACAATTTCTAGCAGGCAAGGGAGGGTCATGCAACTTTTGACTGAAGCACTCAAAATTGTGGCCCCTTCAATAAATAACGAACAGTCCCTAGATTGCTGCTGGGCTATAGCCTATGTCTTGGTTCATGTCCGTTCACAACTCATTGCCGTCAAACGCGTAGCCTATCTCGCGGTTGCATCCATTACAAACAAACATGCAATGTGAACGTCTGGGATTGGAAAGAGCAATAAGCACGAAGTCAAACCTTTAAATGAAAAACACTCTTTAATAATCAAAAAAATAAACCGCTAATGAAGTAAACTTGTGACCTTAAAAAATCGTTTATCGCTTGTAACTCCGTGATAACAGGACGTAACAGGAAGGCATTTGGCTGAGCAACGGAGGTTAATATGCTCTATATTTTGTCCAAATGATGTCTGTCTATCATCGTTGCACTCGGAGAAAACCAGAATGTTTAATTTGTCCTGCGTTTCTTCTACGGCTGCAAACGGGATTCACTCGCAGTTAACCCTTAGAACCCTAAGCTGTTTTTAGGGCATTTTCACTACCTTTATTCATAAGGATTTATTCTGGTCATTGTAAGTGCCACACACATATATTATATATTGTTTTTTTCAGGAGAGTTTAGGCTATTCAGATCTGCCATCATTTCATGTATTAATACTAGCATTGATTTTATTTTGATTTTTAAAGAATTAAAATATAAAAAGTGTATTATAAAAATTCTTATATTTCGACATGTATCTCACCACAGCAAGCTCACAGCTCTACATGCATTTCATGTGTGTGTAGGGCAGACTGTCCTGAAACGGGCAATATAATTGCCATGTTGGAGGGATACTCTGGGGCTGAGCAATTTACAGAAATATTTGCTGTGTGATTTACGGAAATAAATGCCATTTTTTATTTAGTGATGAAAAATGACCTTTCTGCGCTCATATCTGTGACACGAACTGATCGATCTGACCTGACTTGACCCGAGGTTGCGTGTTAGCCTGCGTGCCTGTGTGTATGCAGTCATAATAATTCTCAACTCTTTACTGCATTGCCATGAACAAAGTAAAGGCAAAAAAGGTGTTTATTTGTTGAAATTGGGATGCAATGTGAGCCTTGAATTGGATGCCATGCAGGAATTTGCTAGGATCTCAAAACCGGAATATGAACATGCTTTGCCATAGAGAAACACATGATAGCATTGGATTATAAACATGCTTTGCCACAAGAACAGACAAAAACGTGGGGTAAGTCCAGCTATATGAAGTTATTATTTTGCTGTCACTTCGTCTGTTTTATAACCCAGAAGGATGTACTTGGTATCAAATGATAGCTCTGAGTCTCCTCTTTCATCTGACATGCGTGGCATATCTATGCGATCACGGGTCCGCGAGTAATTCAAACGAGAGTAATGAGTGTGCAGCGTTGGTTTGTGTACATGACGTTATTATTTTGCAGTCACTTCGTCTGGTTTTATAAGCCAGAAGGATCGATACCAATGGATAGCCCTGTGCCCCCTCTTTCATCTGATATGCTTGCCATATCGATGCGATCACGGGTTCGCGAGTAATTCAAACTAGAGTAATGTGTGTGCAGGTGAATGCAGAGAAGTATAGACTGTAAATATGATGCAATTTGATTTAATTTCATGATTTTTTTTAATTTTCATACTTGATCGTACAGACAAGTGTGTAGTCTCGTTGGAAAGCCCCACTTCTGCTCTGTCGTGCAATAAAGGTTTCATCTCGCTGCGATGAACCGTTCCGGAGCAATGTAACAGAGAAGAAAGGGTGTGTTTTTTGACGCACTTTGCGTCAATCGGGTTCTAAGGGTTAACCAAATATTTCTTCATTAGGGCAGGGCAGGCATATTTCTGGCTATTAAATGATTTCTAAACCAGTCTGCTAAAGTCTGTAGTGAAGTCTGTGTAGGGTTTTCAAGGGTTCCATTTCTTTTTACGAGACACCCTGCTCACTTGAGCCATCTACCGGTTGTTTGGGTTGTTGCAGCGTCTCACTGGGAAAATACAAATTCAAGTTGCGTGATACCGCGTGATCCCACGCGCGGACCGCGAGTGAAGCTGGCCAAGTCGAAGCACTGCCCACTGTACGCCAGATCAAGATGGAGAAGAAGGCCGAAGACCAGATCAGCAAGATGGCAGCGAACCTCAGCAGATGTTCCAATGGTCCTTTTAAGGACTAACCAGCTCGCTGAGCTCGCCACTGCAGAGGATGGAGGACCTTCCGGCCAGAGGGGGCTACCGAACGTCCAGGGGTTCCAGCGTATCCAGGGGTTCCAGCGTATCCGGGGTTTCGGCTTGCAGTGGGACTGTTTGCTGCTGTTTGAGGTAGCGCAGCTGCACGGCGGGAAACCGCTTAGGGAAACCCAAGCGACACCACGACCCACGTCTGGCCGGTTCTGGTGCTTGTTCGGGGGAGAACTGACGTGACAGAGGCAGCCGAGAGCCCTTCCAGTCGGGAGGGGTTATCGTGCAGCCGGAGGCTTTCCGGTCACTTGGACTAAGCACTGGGACTGACACCGACGCAGCCGCGAGCGGTGAGCTGAGCTGTCATTGCCGGGGACGACAATGGCTCAGGAGGGGGTTATGTAGCGTCGGTGGATGTTCATGTCTAACGTTGAATGAGTGTCTCCCAGAATGCAGTGCGAGTGAATGCTAGAATGTGTAATGTCGGTTATAATAGTTGTAGTTACGTTTACCATGTTGTGTAGTTGTTAGCGTGTTACTAGTCTCTTTGGTTGTACCTCATGTGTTTATCCCCGTGTTGATGTGTGTGGTGAACCCTTATTGTGTGTAGCATGTGCGGCTGAGACTACCCCTGTGTTGCCCTATGTAGTTGTCCTAGTGTGTCTGAGTCTTCCTGTTCCAATAAATGGCCGTCCTGGCCAAAGGTGAATCTTGTCTGAGGGTGAGATCGCTACAATATAATTATCAACAGTATTGAGACAGGGGATTGGCTGGCAGTGGTGTATGATGATCACTGGTGGTTAGGAAAGTCCATTGATGTAGATATAGAACACCAAGATGTGAAAGTTGAGTTTTTGCATCGTCGTGGTCCTACTGCCAATTTTCACCCTAAATATGGGAGGAGGGTAACCTAGAAATCTAGACGTACCCTAGCAGCAGCAAATGTAATTTGCAGCCAGGGTAGTCTAGCAACTCTCTGTTGGCTTGTGAGCTGGAAAAATCAAACTTTGATCAGGCCAATCATATTGTGTGTAGAGTCGGTGGGCGGGCTTAACATAATGATGACAGAGTTGCGACGGTTCCACGTGAATTCCCTGCTACTTGAAAACAAAAAAGATGGATGCTGTTGCTGGAAAACAGCAGTCTTTGAATCACGACTGGAGTTAAGCTTTTTTTTTAAGTTGGCAAAAGTTTGATCAACTAGCCAACTAGCTCCACTGGTGGGAAAGCGCATGGGACTCATGAGATGTAGGCAGTGTTGGGAAGGATACTTTCAAAAAGTATTCTGTTACAGAATACAGAATACATGCCCAAAAATGTATTTTGTAACGTATTCAATCTGAGTAACGTATTCTGAATACTTGGATTACTTCTGCATTGATTTCCAATGCAGCCATCAAATCCTGCTTACTAAACAGGCCTATTCTGGTGTGTTCTTCTGTTCCAAATGGCTAAACCCTGCTGAAAAAAACAGCTAGAAACCAGCTTATGCTGGTAGCTGGTTTTAGCTGGTCTTTGCTGGTTTTCTTCCAGCTCTTGCTGGTCTTTGCTGGTGTAGCTGGTTGGGCCACCAGCTGGATATGCTGGTGTGACCATCTGAGGAAGCTGGTCATGCTGGTGTGACCAGCCTGGGATACAGCTGGTACAAGATGGTCATGCTGGTGACCAGGCCGTCAAGCTGGTCATGCTGGTCTGCTAGAACATAAGCTGGCATGGCCAGTTAAACTAGCACTATAGACCAGCAACACCAGCTAAAATGACCAGCTTGAGGTGGTACGACAAGCAAAACCAGCTGAATTACCATCATAAGATGGGAAAACCAGCTGAAGGTATGTGAGTTTTGCTGGTCTAGTAGGTCAACCATCATAGGGTGGTGAAACAAGCTGGTCAACCAGCAAACCCCCTTTAGCTGGTCAGGCTGTTTTTTTCAGCAGGGAAGTGTTAGGCCCATATAGGAGAATGTAAAGTCAACAAAGCTACCAGATACAACTATAAAATAGCAAGGTGACCAGTAAAACTACAGCAGGCAACTAGGCTAGGAGGAGGGATGTCTGTTTCTGTCCAGTAAAATATTTTTAAACTGACAGGGACAGCTTGTTCCCTGTTCAACACCTCTTGTCCAATGTCCAAGTCCCGCAGGTTAGACAAACTATTATATATAAATATCTAATACTTGGCTCTACACCGAAGGCAGTAATGACAGATAAAACACTACATGTACTTACTTGCTGAGAGAAATTGGAGCAAATCATAGAACTTACTTGCCTGAGGTCCTGTAGAAACTCTTTGTTTGAAGTTTGATACTCTTTCCCTTGATACTGCCATGTCAAAACTAGTCAAATATCTTTAATCAGTTTGATTCTCGATTAGTTTGTCAACACCGTCAGTTGTGTGTCAACACCGTAAGATGGAGGTTTTTCATTTTTATAAAAAAATGTATATTTATTTTGTTCAATTGAGTGTGTTCATATATTAAAACACCAACTTATCTACATGCATCAGTGTCTTGTGTGCACAAAACCACTAATTGTATATATTAAAAATGTCTACACACTTAAAGACTTTAGAGTGTTGTTGAATTGATCAAACACACAAAAAAACATATTTTCATGTGTCTGACGGAGTTGACAAATGACAAGTTACGTCAGTAAATGTCAATTTTTATAAAAAGTGGTTAATAAAAAACCTGTTCCTTTTCAGGCATGATGAGATCTATGTTTATGATGATATCCAATTCAAATTAATGTAGTATTGATTTTTTGTTTGTCACTTTTCAAAAGTACTTTTGTCCCTTATCTCAAGAATCAGTGAACCATATCTTCTTTTATCTACAATCTTATTCATTTTTATCATTATCATTTCTATTATTTTTTGTATTTTAATTTATTTTTTGTCATTTGTATTTTGTTTTATTACCGTTTTTATTTTATTTTATTTCTGAGAGCACCTTGGGTCAATTGCATTGCGTTTAAGTGTGCTATATAAATAAATGTGACTTGACTTGAACTCAGTGACGCTACCACAGAAGATGTATCGTAGCAACTATTAGCAACCAAACATGACTAGCCTAGCAACCAGCATAGTGACATCATAGGTGGCCAATCAAGCCACTTCAAAGTCTCCCTTTCTCTGTGTACCTCTCCATACAACCATCAACAATACCATGATAACAGTAACATTAAATTAAATAACTTAGTGTTTTATTAACAGAAGAAAAGTGAAGGTATGACCAGTATTGCGTGACTCTTGTAACTGGCTCCAAATCAGACGTTAGTTCATTTAGCAGCTCCAAAATGGCTTTGCTGGAGGCAATATGTCTGAATTGTGTCTTTTGTTGTGAAATAACAGTGGAAAAAAAGACATTCTGTGTTCAGCTTCCTTCTCACAATAACAGTAGCCAACTATGCGTAACGCTTAGCACCTCCCTTTCAAAGAAATTAACAAATTAAACACAGATACATTTACAATAACCTGAAATGACTTTTGGACTTGGTAAATGGCAATGTGTGTGCTAAATGAACATATTTCAGGTATAAATGGCATAATTGCATAGTCATTAAGGCAAACATACTAAAAGCACATTTCAAAGAAGCAATACTACATGTGCACCATTAATAGATGAGCTTGCACATTTGTTTGAGGGTGATCAAGTTTACAGTTAATATGACCAAACCTTTAGTAAAATCATATTAGTAATCATAGACCACATCATCAGTCATCCATCATCAATCCTATGCTGAGATTCAGTTAAATTATGCATATTTATGATGGCAAATAGTCCAATATCTCGTACAGAAATTTGCTAAAGGTGGAGAAATATTGTGCAACAACCGAAGTGTAAAAGGAAGTATTAATACAATGAAGAGACGACAATGATATACTGAAAAAAGACCGCAAATACAACTCTAACATCTTGGTGAAAACACTTTTTTAATACAAGATTTGAACATACAGTGTCTAGTGGCAGAAATCAAATAATGTAAAACACAGACAAAATAATAGATTCTTCTATGCATTCTCTTCATCACTGATTTTATTCAACGTGGAAACAGAATAGGTCAGGCTTCAAAAGATTCATGAGGCTCCCTTTCATTCAATCATATGTCCAGTTACTTCTTTCCTTTCTCCTCTAACCGTTTCTAACAGTCTCTGCATTGTGAAGCCCTCACATTTCAGCTGGCTGCTGATGTGGTTTAGCGCAGGATAGGTCTTGCCCACTGAAATGGCTGTCTGCTGCCGCTTGATAACAGTTGCAGCACAAGGAATATATATGTGTGAAAACAACAGAAAAAGTGATTCCAGTCATTAAAACTTTGCAGAAAGTTATTGTCAGCCTTCATTTTCCAGTTGTAATGATTCATTTGTTCGACCAGAAACACACGCACACTCACACACAAAAAATATATATATCTTGGTTGAAGCTAGGGCACTAATGTCATGCGTAAGGCCCATGGGATTTAACACACCAATGACAAACTATATATTTCAAAAAGGCAACAAAAGGTACAACATTAAGAGATTTGAGATGAAAACTGACAGGGATATCGATCTGTATCTGTTCCAAGGTTCTGGTTAACTTTAAATCTCAAAGAATTGCTTTAGTAAAGAAAAACTGCCTTTGTTATACAATATGCGCCACAGTAGTCACACATGAAGTAGAGTGAAGTGCCTTAACACATTTTGTGTGTTGTGCTATTTCCCACTTTTAAAAAAACAAACAAAACAAAAAAATGCATGTATGTATATATATATATATTTATATATTTATATGATGTTATGATAATCACTTGAATTAGTACTTTAAAGACATATCATATACTGTTTGTCTAACTTACATCCAAAAAACTGAGCCATATTCTACGTGATTAACACTTTGCATCTTTGGTTTTCCACCCAACATGTGACTTGCTTGAGACTATGATTGTGGAGTGTTGATAACATCTAAATTCATTGCTTTATGATATGAACTTCATGGTCAATGATACAAATAGATGAAAATTCTAAACATATAATAAAAGGCCACAAAAATATTCACTGCATTAATCTAGCAGACTTATCACAATTAAATTGAAGTACTGTCTCCATTCTCAACTTTAAAGACACTCAACATCAGGGAAAGAGAGCTGAGGAGTATGTCAAACACTACAATTGTATCAAAACGTCATGAGTACTTTATTTTGTTGTTTTCTCTTTTCAGCGCCTTATTCAAATTAAAATTGACTCACACAAAACCTGATGTGAAATATAAATTAACTGCACATATGATATCCCAGACACAGAATCAGAACTTTCTGAGGTCTGAAAATGATCCAATTATATTTATGGAGGAGCATTTTACTCATTTATTGATAACATTTAAAGTACAGTGAATCTATTGGCTTATACTGTGCATTGGTCCACAAAGTATAGCATCTGTAGTATGTGGGCACAGGGAGGGTAATTTAAGAAGATAAAAAAAAAAAAAAAAACAGCTCAGCACCATGATCTCGTTACAGAATGGTTATAGCCATCATATCAGTATACCTCCCATTATTGCAAGGGCTCATTTCTCTGGAGAATGCTGATGTTCTGGGGTAACTGTTAATATGGCAAAATAAAAATGACCATCACCACCTCCAGCAATAATAATAATGATAATAATAATAACAATAATAATAATAATAACAACATTGAAACTGATCCATTACCTATGTGAATTTGACCATTTAAAATTACATTTAGAAATTGCAATTACACCTACATTATATTTCTTGTATCAAAAACTCTGTAAAAAAATAGACTGAGAATTCACATATTCCTTTAAAAGATTTGAGATGACTGATGAACGTTTCACTTTATCCTGGACTTTTAGCCAGCTGTATTCATGCAATTGAGGATTTCCAACTAGAATTTTCATATCACTGAATACGTTTGTCCATTAAAGTGTCAAAGGGAGCATCACTGCATAATCGATTATCCTTTGTCCCAAATATAATCAATTTCTTGTTTCTTGACCACATTTCACCTGAATGTATTATTATTATTATTATCATTATCATTATCATTATCATCATCATCATTATTATTATTATTATTATTATTATTATTATTAGTTGTTGTTGTTGTTTTGAATGAATTTCAAGCATGTTCCATCTATAACATCTATCATAGGTATAAAAAGCTACTAAATCCTAGGAGATGACTACAAGAGGCCTTTAATAATAGGAACATGAAACAGATACAGTCCATTATTTCAGCATACAGTACCATCTTTTATTTCTGAATTGGGTGTCAAAATGAAATAAAAACAAAACAAACAAAAAACCTACCACTACTGCTGCTGCTACTACTACTATTACTACTACTAATACTACTGCTAGGCACACACACACGCACACACGCACACGCGTTATGCATGCATGTATGTATGAATGCATGTGTATATATAACTAGGTTATTTCAGTCATGTGCTCCCAACCCTTGAAATAAAAATAATAATAATAATAAAAAATAAACACTATTTTAGTCTATCAAGACATCTTTCAAATATACATTGGATTAAACAGAAAAGAAAATCTCTAGTTTTAGACTTTTTGGCTACCTCTTGTTATGCTCATTACAAGAATATGTATGAATCAATACAATTAGTGTCAAGGCAAACCGTATGAAATGAAACCCAACCAGACGTTGCCTGTCGGGCTGTCAGAATTCTCCATGATTACCATTCTTCTTGATTTGTAGTTTCTCTATGAAATCCTTGCCCCTTTACTCAGTACCTATTTCATTCTTGTATTATTTAAAAGTAAATGTTCAGAAGTTTAAAAGAGTGCTGTTAGGCAAATAGTTTCAAATCACCCAAAAGGAAAACCAAACTAAAATAATGATTAAAAAAAAAAAAAAACCCAACATGGAAAAGAGATTTTACAAGCCCATAGTGGGGGAAAAAAGCATTGGGACAGAAGGGCATGTGTCCCAACTTGCGGTTCAGCAGTAGCTCGAGTGAACTCACTTGAGCAAGTGGTTGTTGGCAACTCTTGCAGGCTACGTCCTAGATCATTCCTTCTCTCCATTTTTTGACAAACCAGCCCATGCCCTGCCCACCCCAGCCCACCCCAGCCCAAAATCCCACATTGTAGTGAGCCTCTGTTTCCCCCTTTTAATTCCAAACAGAAAACACTGGCATGGAACTGCAGAAAGTCCCCTCTTGGCTTTATGTGATGCCATTGTCAAATATTAGGGGGGGACATAGGGTGGTGGTGATCTGTAGGGGGTCATGTTCTTTGGGCGGGACCCCTTGCCTTCCATGGGTGCCGTGAAGGGAGGAGGCGGCTGGTAGGGAGGGGCATTAGGATCCTCATCCCGCAAAGCAGTATACTCTCCAAGTAGGTCCTGATTAAGGGGAGTGGTCTCTGGACTGGCCATGTTGGGGTACTCTGGTGGGGGAAGAGGTGGCTTCTCTTCCTGCAGAATGAGGGGCATGCTAGATGATGGAGGTGGCTTAGAGTCATCCAGTTCATCAGCAAATATGATTGGCACTCCCTTCTTGATAAATGTTGCCTGATCCTCAATAGTAAGTTTGCCCTTACGTTTCTTACGATAGCAGATCATAGCTATAATGCCTGCAATTAACAAGATGGCTGCCACCACTACTGCTGGAATGACAGTGTGCAGGTAAACATCATCAGTGCTCTGGCGACTCCCGCCTAATGGTGGTGTGACAGTAGGCGGAATAGGTACAGGGATTTCACCAGGAGGAACAAACATGTAGTTACGGCAGCTTCCAGTACCCGTGATGGTGATGTTTAAGGGTTTAAATTCAGGACCCATTATCATAGCAAATTGTTTGGATGGTACGCCTTTGATATTAGAAATCTTGCTGCTCATAGCCTGAATTTGTTCCTTAGGACAAGGGTTCTGCTGAAGGCTGTTGTTGGTCCACTCCACCACAATGGAGCCCTTGGTGATGTTCTTCAAAGTTACGGTGCTGCTATTACGATCTCCGAATGAGATGGCCAGCTTTTTGACAAGAAGAATTTTCTTCTGGATGTTGCTGGTTACACTATGTGGTTCCCCTTCGAAACGAGCAGCAAACAGAACAGGTGGCTTGTCACTAGTAGCCCAGCGATTTACATGAACCTCAAAGGCATCTATTGCATATAGACTGCCCTTGTCAGTTGCCTGCATGAAGTACTCATGTTTACCAATATGCTGCCAGTCTGGCAATCCATACAGAAGTTGGCTTGTGCTGTTGAACTGGATCCATGAGTCCTCTCCTACCACCTCATTGTGGTTCTTTCTCAGAGTCAATTTCAACTGATCAGTAGTGCCATCCTCTTTGTCAAAGAAAGTGTCTCCTTGTATTTTCACTTCAAAATATGTGCCTACCCATGCATTTACTTGGTCAATAGGATTGTGAAGTTCCGGCTTCTGATTATCCATGCCAGGAAAGACAGGAGAGGGAGTAGTGCGCCTGGGTGGTTTGGTTGGAGTCATTTTAGACATAGGAGTGGTCTTAGGTCTCCTGGGTTTCTTGGTTGGTTTTCTCGTCGTTGGTGTTGGTGGAGTAACAGAAGGCCCAACAGGCATGGGTCGGGTCATGGTGGGCTGGATTGCAATAGTGCTGGTTGTCTCCATAATTGTTGTTGGCAGAACTGGACCAATTGTTGGTGTATGGGCTATTGGATCTCTTGTGTGAATTGTAGGCTTCACAGGCAAGGGCACAGGTCCCCTCACAGGGAAGGAGGAGGTGTCTGTTGTGGGGGCAATAGAAGGGGATGTGGGAGTGGGAATAATACGGGTTGGAGGTTCAGAGTAGGTGGTTGGAGGAAGTAATGAAGGTACAGGAGTAGGGGTGTTGTTGATATGCCTACGTACTCGCTTAGGAACATGAGGTTTTTTGTTAGCAATGTGCCATCCAACAACAGGGTATCCTAATTGTGCCGACATGGTTCCTTCCTTCGCTGGTACCTGGACACTGCTGATGTTGGGTACAGAACCTTGGTCCAGAGCACAGCCTAGTTTCCAAGATAAAAGAGCACCATTTTCTACCACCTTTTTGGCATTTCCAGGCCCTGCCATAAAAGCAGACATGTCGAACAAGCGGTTGTTCACCACAGGCAAGATCTTCATGTGCTGGAGCCCAACTCCTGAAAATTTCTTCATCTTTGCAAGCAATTCCACTCTCTGCCTTGAAGTCATCTTTGTAAGGTCAGCATCAAGGATAACTGTAAGCACTGTTACAGGCTCCTCATTAACACAGACAAATGACTGCACATTGTTGCTTGCTGCTTGAATTGCCAGTTGAATAGGGTCACTGTCTGCATGCTCCTCTGGATGCACTTCAATGGAGAAAACATCAGGATGGGGTGAAACCTGGCTTCCATTAGAGATGAGAACAGATATGTAATGTACACCTTTGTCTGCCTCTAGAGGAAGGCCATGAAGGATGCTGCTCTTGACATCCCAGTGTAACCACGCAGGTAAGTCATCCTTGCCAGCCTCAACAATCTTAGGGGGGGAAAAGGAAGGGAATAGGAGTTAGGCAATTGCATCTGAACCAGTGTTAACAAAGGCGTATTGCATATTAAAATAGAATATACAGTTAAGAACAACATTATTCAAATGCAGGCAAATATTGATTTAATGTTTTTTTCTCTTTATTTAATGTTATTTTCTCTTAATCAATATTTTTGTTCTGACTGAAAATGACACTGCCACATGCCAAAAGGTTGCAACCCAGAATCTGTGCCACTCACCAGGGTCAGACCTCCCATGCAGGGTTTCCCGCAGAAAATTGGTTAGTCAAGGTGGTAGGGTGGGGTTTGCGGGGGGGGCACTAAACACGAGCACTAAAAAACATTGTTTCGATTTAACTAAATGAAATTAAAGAGCTCTTCTTAATAGTTCATATTGTTGGTTGGTTTAATAGCCTACTGTTGCCAATGAAAAGTCATTGCCCTAATGGGTCAACACATCGCTCTCAAGCTACCAGTCGCTTGGGCTACTACATTTAAACACAATTGTTGCGCGAGGCATTCCAGCCTACGAATTTAATAAACAAAGTAAGTAAATCATGCATAATTAATAAATAACTCAATTTAGGCTACCGTAGGCCTACTTGGCTAAGCAATACGGTTTCCATTACAGCAGCGCACATTTAATGACTGAAAGCGACTGCCTGTCTCGCAATAAACACAGCGGGTGGAAATCCCGACCCTCTTTCAACTACATGAAACTTAATAATGAACCATCAAACCAGATTTCAGTGCCCATCAGTCCCAACATTTAGCAATATAAATCAAACAGTCCAAAAGTAAAATAAATCCCAAACCAAACCGAAAATCGTATGCTTTTGATAGCCTGCCGGCGGTATGCCGCTCCAAATGAAACGGATGCCTCACAATAAAACGCAGAAATAAAGGCCTGTCTCGATTACAAGCCTGGCCCAAATAAAGCCCTGTGCTTTGTGCAGCCTAAGTAAATAATAGAACCCGGCCATAATTTGAGGAAATACGGCATTTAAATATTGTAAAAACGTCCAATTCATGGCACGTTGCTTGTTATTTTTTATGCGTTCTGCAGAGAAGGGATACTGGCGTTGGTCATGGTTTGGAATGAAAGGGAGAAGTAGGCCTAGAGTAACAGAGCGGATATCGCTCATATACCTATACATTTTTTTTTTTTTTTTTTTTTTTTTTTACGACGTAGTTAAGGCGGCAGGTGTGTGTTACTAAGGCGGCCACCTTAGCTGCAAAGTGCTGCGGGAAACCCTGGTATGAGATATTGCATCCATACTCAAGATTAATTCTTTGTCTCTCCTTAATTAAAATGTGATGTAAAGATGATGGTACACGGGGCAATTTTTTGGGCAATGTTGCCGGCAACACAGGTCAACTAATGAGCGAAAAGGACAACTAGCAACTTTATTAGCAAAACCACTGCGAGTTAGCTAAATCCCATTCAATCTCAATGGAGCAATGGTAGCTAACAGTTTACTGGGAAAAAAGCGACGTCTTCTTCAAACACCAAAGAGTTTTTTGTACCTTAAAATAATGTTTTCAAAATCGTTTCAGAGGTTCATCAACTCATAACAGGGTGAACTACACTTCTGCATTTGCTTCGTGGGGGTTGGGGGGTGGGGGTTAAGTAAAAACAATTAATATCTTACTACTTGTATTTTGGATGAAACCATAACCATATGAAGTAATATAGAAAACTATATTATATTGAACTATACAGTATCTTAATGCATTCTGTCAAGTCCAATATCCTATATGGCAGGGGTGTCCAAACTACAGCCCACAGGCCAAATGTGGCCCGCGTTTGCGGCCCCAAGCGTTTTACAGGAAGGGTACACCGTAACTGAATCGCTCTGATCGCGACGCGCAGAAATAGTACAAGACTGGTCTATTTTTTTTTCTCCAATGTATGCACCGTTATCACATCTGGTGTAGCCAGGTGCACTGATCACAGTGGAAGCTAGGCTCCCTGTCAGTCTTGCATTGTATCATACGCAAAACTGTACCACACCAGTGCTACAATGGTAAATCATCCATTGCACAGATTGATTTTTTTGTAGCATAATATGTCGCACTGTACAGCCCTGTGAGCTGGCCCTACACCCTCAAATCACTGGTATAGCTTGATCACTGTTGCAAGAACAGTGCTGCAAGAACTACATGATTAGTCGTCAGATATAAGCAATTCTACAAAGTACAGGAAGACAAAGGCTTTCCTACAACAGCTCAGTAAACCAGTACATCAATAAAACCACTGACAAAATCCTCCCAACTGGCATATCCAAAACAAACCTACATGTCATGATTCACTCTATCCGTTACACAAACGACAGGTAAAAATGTTATGAGAGGCTGTGAGAGAGCACAAGCCGCCATCAGCCAAAGACAGACAGAAGGGGGGAGAGGAATGTTCCTTTGCCACAAAAGAATTTCACCAAACCTACAGTCGAGGACATAGGCTAGCCTATAAAGAAGCGCATTGTTATAGTGAACTTGATGAGGGTACAAGAGAAGAAAGAGCTCATTGTTGCGTTGAGAGGACAGCTGGAAAGATAAGATTCATAGTTTTGACGGAATATGTTCAGGCATGTCTAATGTGAGGACAAATATGAAGGCAAGGAGATGGGGAGGGATAAACTCAAAGTTAAGGATCAGTTCTACTAGATAAGTGGAGGATGGGAAGGTATTTTTGGTAAGCCAAACAGAAGTTTTGAAACTTTCTTTGCTGTGATATGGTAAGCTAAGATGCTCCAAATCTATGTAAAGAAGGGTAAAAATAGAAGTCCAAAAGTCCCAAATGGACCACAATCAGGGCTGGACAGGCCATCTGGCATATTGGGTATTTTCCCAGTGGGCTAATGGAATTCAATGCAATTGAATTCATTTGTATCAATTCAATTTTAAAGAGACACCAGGCAATGTTTTCGTGTTAATTAATCATCTTCGTAAGTCAGTATATTGTTAAATGACTTATTACAGGGCGAATGAAGACTCTCGTCTGCCCCTACTAGGAAGAATATCCCGCTTGCAAGTTCAGTGTATCCGACCCGCCGACCTTCAGTCTCAAAAAGACTCAGACATCGCGAGAAGCAGGATCAGTTTACATCCAGCATCCCCAGCACAGAGGCAGGCTACGAAACGCTAGCAATTGTTGCAAACGTGTGTATAATGGCAGAGCCGGCGAAGAAGCAGCGAAAACCCTTGACGGAAGATGCAAAGAAAAGGAAAAGAGCTTCAGACCGAGCGAGGGCTCGCATACGTATCGACACGTAAAGACGGTAGGGGGAGCTTCGTAGAGAAAAATCATCAGGCTTGCCTGGTGTCCCTTTAAATAAATAAATAAATAAATAAATAAATAAATAAATAAATAAATAAATAAATAAAAAAGACCCAACGATCAACCAATAACAACCTCTTATTAGGGCCCACCCATCCCAGTCTGGCTCAGTGCCAAAACTCTGTGATCTGTACATCAAAATAGATAAGCAAAGCGTATACAGGTTGAGGAAAAAGAAAGTTAAGGCAAGAAGAAATACAAATGTAGCTTCAACAATACCCAATATTGAATTATTTGCAAGTAGCCTAGCAACAGGTTGAACTTGGATGAGGATAATGGAGAGGTAAGCAAGCATATTACGGGGCGGGCAGAATAGGGTTGGGCACCGAAATTCGGTTCCAATATGGATACCAGTGCCGATAACTGAATAACAAGACGGATTTCGGTACCTCATTTCGGTGCCACTTCAGTGTCTCACAACTTTACTGATATGTCTTCTGCCCGTTGCCCGAGTGTCTATTGACGCTTGATGTTTTGGTTTAATGTTGTATTTGTAGGGGTTGTATGAATGTCCTCTTTTTGTTTGTTTTCTTCTTTGTGTGTGTTTTTGCCTACGTGGTTGATGTCTTGTCTTGTGTTGTCACCTTAAGGTGTCTTATTTTCTTTGTGCTGTTGTTACATAAGATGATGCATAACCTTCTCTGTGTGTGCAGTAACACAGCCAGACACATCCACAGTTAGCCTAGCTTAGCATAGCTCATTGAGTTGCCAACTAGTCTATAGATCCCAAAAATGACAAAAGAACCAGCATTTTCCTATTTACATCTTGTGACGTGTATAGCTACAATGTGTACAAACAGGGACGCAGGAGACATTTTCAAGGTGAGGGGGACCAAATTGTGAGCAAAATCCCAGATAGTAAAATCCAGCTTCCAGATATCGGACTACCACTTCTGACCCACTGTCGACCATCATAATATTTTAAACTTGCCAGAATATTAAGATAATAACATTGATTGTTTTCAAAATATGTTTTGATCAAAATTGTCAGAAATGGAGGATGGGCAGAATGCCAGATCTGCCCTCAGATCAGCTTCTTGCTATTTGGGAGGTCTCAGCTTTTTACACTCATGCAGTTCTACTTTTGAGTTATTTCACACCGCTTGGGCCCTGAATGAACATGAGTTTATACAGGTCATCATATGCCTGTGATCCAAACAAACATGATCAAATGGTCAGGCCTACTTAACCCTTAGAACCCGATTGATGCAAAGTGCGTCAAAAAACACACCTTTTCTTCTCTGTTACATTGCTCTGCGACTGTTTATCGCAACGAGATGAAACCTTTATTGCATGACAGAGAAAAAGTGGGGCTTTCCAAAGAGACTACACACTTGTCTGTATGATCAAGTATGAAAATGTAAAAAAATCATGAAATTAAATCAAATTGCATCATATTTACAGTCTATACTTCTCTGCGTTCACCTGCGCACCCATTACTTTCGTTTGAATTACTCGCGAACCCGTGATCGCATAGATATGGCAAGCATATCAGATGAAAGAGGAGAAACAGGGCTATCCATTGGTACCATGGATATCGATCTTTCTGGCTTATAAAAACAGACGAAGTGACTGCAAAATATTAACGTCATGTACACAAACCAACGCTGCACACCCATTACTCTCGGAGTAATTACTCGCGGACCCGTGATCGGATATATATGCCACATATGTTAGATGAAAGAGGAGACACAGAGCTATCATTTGATACCAAATACATCCTTCTGGGTTATAAAACAGACGAAGTGACAGCAAAATAATAACTTCATATAGCTGGACTTACCCCACGTTTTTGTTTGTTTTAGTGGCAAAGCATGTTTATAATCCAACGCTATCGTGTGTTTCTCTATGGCAAAACATGTTCATAATCCGGTTTTGAGATCCTAGCAAATTCCTGCATGGCATCCAATTCAAGGCTCACATTGCATCCCAATTTGTTCAACAAAGAAACACCTTTTTTGCCTTTACTTTGTTCATGGCAATGCAGTAAAAAGTTGAGAATCATCATGAGTGCATACACCATAGTCACACGCAGAATGGTCATTTTTCATCGCTAAATAAAAAATGGCATTTATTTCCGTAAATCACACACCACATATTTCTGTAAATTGCTCAGCCCCAGAATATCCCTCCAACATGACAATTATATTGCCGGATTCAGGACAGTCTGCCCTACACACACATGAAATGCATGTAGAGCTATGAGCTTGCTGTGGTGAGATACAGGTCAAAATATAAGTAATAAATATGATTTTTATATTTTAATTCTTTAAAAATCAAAATCAAATGATGGCAGATCTGGATAGCCTAGACTCTGCTGAAAAAAACAATATATAATATGTGTGTGTGTGGCACTTACAATGACCAGAATAATTCCTTATGAATAAAGGTAGTGAAAATGCCCTAACAACAGCTTAGGGTTCTAAGGGTTAAATTGTTTGGCATAAAGTTGTCAATCAAATTACCAAATCAACATGCACTCTCCACTAGTTACCATTTATTGATGTAATGTTACCAGAACACATGGTAAATACCAAAGAAATGGTAAAGACCAAAGAAATGGTAAAAACTAGGGCTGTAACGATATGCGATTCGATACGATCGCGACACTCATATCCACGAACCTGTGTCGCGGTGTGAAAAGGCAGAACCGTGACACACCCTTTCTAGTGTTTCATGCAGTGCTTTGCAGCTTACGCCGCCGCATAAGCAACACACATCTCCCGCTTTACTTAGGCCTACCGGTAGCCTACGTTGTCCAAAAATAAATAAATAAATAAATAAATAATAATTTCATACCTCTCTCCTTGCTTTCATTGTAGACTATGTGTTCAACTTTACCAAACAGTATAGAAGTAAACCCCCTCTCCTTGCCGTCCCTCCCTCTCTCTCTCTCTCTTGCTCAATGGACACGCGCGACTCGGCCAACACAATTCAAATAATACAATCGTGAAAGCAATGACGCATAGAAGACGACTAGCTAAATTACTATTACATCCGCTTAGCATCATTAGCATACTGCACATATTTGTTTAAAACTCTTGCATTCAAGTTGACTGATACTCTCAATACCAATGTTTACCAAAAGTGCTGCCTGTTCCAGGGAGAACAAGTATTACCTTAAAATTTAAACACACATGGGGGAAACTGAAGAGTCCAATCAGTAGCCTAGACTATGATAAGCTACCCAACTATGCTACTTTGTTTACAATATTTCCAGGCTTCAACCAGACAGCTGAATTAAAGAGGTGGAGTTGTAATATAAATAGTAGGCCTAGGCTATAGGCTAATCAGCATAGTGTGCCGTCATAAATATCAGACATTCAGTACTCTTTTTATATCAGGATATAAAATACTGTTATATTATATAGCCTATTACTTTGTAATCATCTGGTGTTCTAAGGTAGGCCCCTCCCCTCCAAAAAAAGAAAAATCGAGATTTGTATCGAACCGTGGGTCAAAAATCGTGATATAAGGGGGGTCGTGAGGTTGGTGTATCGTTACAGCCCTAGTAAAGACTGTTTTTAACAGTGTGTATTACACCAGGTGGAAAACTGTCTGACAAGAATTGACAGCTGCCACCACAAGTACAATCCAGATCTGTGGGAAACATAGTTGCTTTTATTTGTAGTGTACTTGTGCTGCTGTCCCTTTTTGAATTCTAGGAGTTTTACCATCCATGTTAAATGTTTCATTGCTTGTTTGTTTATCTTAACCATGTTGGAAATATGTGTCTTTTCACAAAAACACATTATCCTTTGGATTATGTCATGCGTCTGTTAATCTATCAAATCAATCAATCGATCAATCAGTCAATGACCTAGGCAAAGTCTTTAGAAAGTTAAACCTAACAACAACAAAATACTAGCAGTTTTTTTCTTCTTAAAGGGGAACTATGCAGTTTTTTAGCTTAATTTACCTTAGTAAGTAACCTTAAGTAACCTTAGTAGTCATTGGAATGGTTATATGACTTTTCTGGGTTGAATGGTGGCAGTCTCGCTTCCCCCTTGCGTCTGTGAGTGGAAAAAACAGCCTTGCAACTTTGGTTGGTGAGCCGCCGGCCTTAGAGTCAGAAAGTCTTGCAGTCTTGCAATGTAACAAATTGCTTTACAGCACTACACACATATACGGCAAGAAACAAGGTAGCGATGGAGTCCCTCAGACATTCGTCCTGGCAGAGCCGACAAAAAGACGCAGAAAGGGAGTAAACCATTGTCGGAGGAACAGGGAAAGAGGAAACAGCAGACTGAGCAAGGAGTGTCATAAAATATATACTGTCTTTCTCACTAACTTTCACAAAATCCAAGCATTAAAAAGCCAAACAAATGATGTTTATCTGCAAATACAACCGTCTTGGAACATCTGTAAAGTTCGGGCACCATACTTCCGGTGAAGTCAAGTCTGCATGAAGCTGGAAATGGGCTGGTGTGTATGTAAATTTCAGGACTTTACAAAAAGGTAAGGACCAGTGTCAAATAAGAGACACCACCAGAATCAGTTCAGAGCTGCGTTGAGATTCGCCCGTTTTACGGCGGCAGTATCAAGTTGTGAGATTTGCATATGAAGGAGGTGACAATGTGATTTTGAAGTTCTCTGTATGTCCATTTTACCCACCGAGCTGCCGTTATTCAACTATGAACATTCAACAATCAAATGAATCATTGTAAGAATTACCTGGAGATTGTCCAAAACACAAACTGGTAAAAAAAAAAAAGGTAGACATACATTTAACAGCCAACTTGTTTTGTCTTTTACTGGGCCAAGCCTGATTCCCTCATCTTGTTGTGACTGATTTGGTTTTGGAATTAGGAGGTTATGGAAGTCATCTTCCTCTTTTTCAAAGAAATAACAATGAAGTCAAATTCAGCTTAAAGCTGCAGTTTTTTATTTATGCAAGATTTTATTGATCATATTCACTGAAACCAATACTAAGCTCCGACAGAACAACATAAATCAGCCGGTTTTAGAAAAACACGCGCACTTCTACCTCCACCTAGAGCAGTGGTTCTCAACCTTTTTTGAGCAAACGCCCCCCTGACCTTACTTTGATCCTCTGGCGCCCCCCCCCCCCCCCCCCCACACACACACACAAGAAAAAAAAAAAAAAAAACTACACTCCCGGGTAGGCTATAGGCCACTCACACTCATGCTATATTACTTAAGTAAAAAAACGAGCCCATTTCTGTGCTGTTTTGGTTTCTTCTAGCCTGGCGGGCCATCCTATATCATTGACATGTATAGCCTGGCATCGAATCATTCACCTCGCTTAATCCAAGGGGCGGGCAGAGAATTGTCTTTCAAACTGCCTAGGCATGCAATAGGCCAGCGCTACGACCATATCCGTATCCGGTCGGCAAAACGGCAAATACATCCTTCTTCGAAAGGAATGACTTAAGTGCATTGTGTTGATCTACTTTCAAAGAAAAGCACAAGTCCAACTCCTCCAAAGTTGACGCCAACGCCGATTCAAACAACCGCTCTTCGTTTGCCATAGCCACCTTCCTTGTTGTTCACCGTCGCAGGATGTCGTTATCCTGTTAAGCCCGCCTTAAGACTCTCTAACGAAATAGAGCGCTGTGATTGGCCGTCATCCACGGTGTTAAGCCAATAGAAATTCCTATGGTTCGATACTAGACGTACAAGCTGAGCAAATTAATTTGCCGCCGCTAGGGTGCGTCTAGATTTCTAGGCTAGGTTTCTTCTGGAATTATAAGAAAATGTCCCTATGAGCCTATTTTATTATTAAGCAGATTTAGCCCACTGTTAGAAGCAATAGGAGACTGGTTGGATAAAAAAAAAACACTACCACATCAGCATTGGTTGTAATGATTTTTTTTTTTTTTTTAATTAATAGGAACATTAAATGTAGGCAACAAGACGTGTCATTTTATCATGGACAAAAATCAAGTGCACATCACGTGAACAACATATGCACCATCGCAACAATCCAACCAATCACAAAACAGATTCTGCGCGTGAGGCCTGTTTAGGCCTATATTTCGTATTTGATTAGCAACGGTGTTTTTCGTGGAGACTATGGTCAGGTGGTCGTTTCTAGAAAAGTTAGCAACGACGTTGCTCAACCACCATGGTACGACGCAACTTGCGACCAAACAACGACACTGTTACCTAGTGTTCATGTGCTTCGGAAAAACCTTTCTCCGAGTGAAAACATCATCATTCAGCGTCATTCACGTCACTTAATGTGTGAGTCAGAGGTCGGAAACTGGGGCTAGATTTTGCTAACAGAGTTGCCCAGTTAGGGGCTCATCATCACTTTTGTCGTCACGTTGTAGTTCGTTTGTAGTCCATGTGGCCTTTCATGTCCAACAGTTTTAATGTGAACTTGGTAATTTGCCCTTTTTATCACTTGAAAAGCTGCATATCTTTCTTTAACGAGCATCTTACACTATATTTTAAGCAAATACAGTTGTTTGTTTAGGATTAGTGAGTGTATGTTTTAACCTTTGTTGTGGCATCCGTGTTTGTCACACATTCGATGGCAAAGCACTTGAACACTTGCTGTCGGAAAAACAAAGTAGCCATGGGGGCGGTCCTTGTCATTCCGAGGTGCTCTGAATGCACCCTTACACCTGTTCCCAGAAAGCATCGTACCTGTGTCGCAATTCACTACCTCCGACGTTCGAACACCGTAGTTCCAACAACGTTGTTGATGATGCAGCGATACATATCATTGGTGGAAACAGTGGCAACGTATAATACCCCACCCCCTAGAAATGTTCTGTCACGGCCTATGTCGACACTTTTCTAATCTAAACCGAGTGATTAATGCTGGCATTGTCATTGCCATCAGCCAAAACCTAAACCTATTGCAAGCATATAAAACAGTTAATTTAAGCAGACCAATATGAGTCATTATTTGTGTTAAATATCTATGTTGGAAAAAATATATAGCCTGGACAAATGTCTGGGTATCCCATAGGATATCAACTGTCTCGTGGCTTAACGGCAGCGCGTCAGTGCGCTGAGCGCTCGGCCGGAGTTCGCGTCCTATGTCTTCTTTTCATCTCTGACTAAGAGTAGGCCTACGAGACACAACAATAGGTTTTGACCATACATATTTATGTATATAGTTACTCTACATCGAGAGACCATAGGTAGGCCTATAATACATCAGTCAAAATCAATTGAATGTCACACTAGTTCACCTGCAGGTAGCGAGAAGCAAGAGGACAATCTCATATCATAAGAAAATCGAACCTACAACGTTGGGATAATAAGTCATCTGCTTTAGCCACTACACTATTTATCACTGCTGATGTAAGGGACTGTGAAGATTATAATACTAAAAGCAAGGCAATACTTGAATTAACATAAATAGCAAGAATGAGCCAAGTAGGGGAGTCAGTGTCTTAATCAAAATTAAGCTACAGGATAGATCAATCATTGAGTCATGAGATAAACATCCACTTCGCAAATTTTGGTTTAGGCGGTTGTGATTTTTGGTTAGGCGCTCCGGACACCAACAGGAACTACCAAGGAACGACACAAGTGCGACTGCCTAGGGGCAGTAGTTCAAACGACCAAACTTTGCGTCCTTGTTTGCGATTGAGAGTTCGAACTACCCTTTCTAGAAACACCAAATCCAAGAACGATGGAGCGTACTACCAAGGTTGCGACGCAAGTTAGCAAACGATGCTTTCTAGAAACGACCCCCAGAGCAGCGAGCAGGGCTGGGGACGTGAGTCCGGGCGTGTGCAGGCCCGAACTGCACTGTATGACCACTGAGCATAGATAAACAGTAAAATGTAGCTGGGACGGTAGAGGGGTTAGAAACCCATGAATGAAAATAGTCTATTTATTTCAGGTAGCCTATTTTTGCACCAAAAATATGTGAAAACCATGGAAGTTTAAAATGTAAAAAAAAAAAAAAAAAACTCACGTTCCCAGCGCCCCCCTAGGTTGTATGAACGCCCCCTAGGGGGCGGTACCGCCCCCGTTGAGAAACCCTAACCTAGAGCCTGTTATTTGTTTTGCAAAAATCCACAGCTCCCGAGCACGAACTCGATGTGAGGGTGCTCGGTGGTAGTGGGGGAGGGGCATGAGAGTAAACATTCAAAATTCCCCTCAATCTGTCAGACTTGCCAACTGCAGCTTTAACACTGTAGTCATTACTACAACATCGCGTAAGTGTTGTAGAGTGGTCACTATTCAATTGTTATACCCTATTCCTCCTTAACCTTCCAACAACAGAAATACGAAAGAACATACAGAATTTGTTACCACAATTACAGGACAGACGTGTGACTAGTTTGTTTGGTTTGTAAACATCTTGGAACAAAATTCTGTTTTTAAATTAAATGTGGAGAGTAGGGGTGATCAGTTTGGAGTGGGGTGATATCACTATGACCTCATAAAAGTGCTGGGTGTTCGTATTCTCTGCTACAGCTGTCAGACAAGATTTCCCAAGTATGCACAAAGGGCCTCTGGTTTCAACTTCAAAAATGCTCGACAGAGCAGAAGGGATGCAGTGAATATCGGATTAGCTCATGCGGCTGAGAGAGAAGCATGTAATTGACATGGGCCAGGAGAACACAATGATGGAATGGGAAAGCTTTGTAATCGGGAGTGGGGGGAGGGGGTGGTCAAGCATATCTTGCTTTCACACTTTTTGTTAATTTTATACAACTTCATCAAAAACATCAATCTGTGCTATTGTACACCAATGCTAAATTTGGAGAGACAAAACACCAATTTGATAATAATAATTAAGCACGTGGGGTAAGCACTTGATTTATTTTATTTAAATAGGGGTTAACAAAAAAATAAACAAAATTACTACGATTCTCCACCAGAATCAATTACGGGCTACTTTGTAACTTTGAATAATGTGTTCATTCAAAGCAGGTTAAAGTGTGTTTCTATGTGCCCTAGATCAAAGGTTACAGCATTATGAACATAAGGATAAGTAGAGTGTCAGGCAGTATAGATTTGTGCTCTTGAAAACATTTATCTGAAAGTAATTGCCAACTGTTTTCTTATCCTATTCTTGTTTTATGTTGCACACATTTCCCTTGATATAGTTTCGACATAAAAATGAAGAAACAATATATCTAAAGGGGTTTTAGGAGACTTTTAAAATAACTCTTACCGTAACTCTGTTACCATAAAATGCTGTTTTTCCCCCCTCCCTCAATGGCATTAATCCCAAAAATGCCATGGTAGGACACTTGATTTAGAATATTTAATTTGAAATGTTTCATGCAAGTATAGGAAATATTCTCAGGTTTAAATGTGTAACTCTGTTACCGATATGGTAACGGAGCTACAGCAAAGTCACAGAATTCTTTCTATGTCATTCTATATTTTTATCTATCTATGATGTGTATGGTCACGCTAAAAGCCTCTGGGGCATGCCAAGTTTCTTGAAATTCTGTCCACGGGGGTCCATGAAATAAATTAATTTGTACATGCACATCTAGTGACTGTACACCCATCAGCTTGTAGATAGTGGTGTTAAGTGAAGGGTTGCCGGTAGGTGATGGTGATCAGGGGTGGGTAGTAACGCGTTACAAGTAAAGCACAAAACGGTACTTCTACTCTTACTCAAGTACATTTTTGAACCTGTGTGAAAGCTGGCCCCCCATGTTATTATTCAAAAATGATTAAAAACACTGCTATTCGTTTGTGCTACGTTTGTGCCGTAAAAATTATTGTTTGTGCTGTTAAGGGTTTTAAGCAATTAAACTTTACATTTTCTAGCCAGTGACGTCACTCAAATTTCCCCAAAATAGTCTCAATCGTTTGTGCTACGTTTGTGCTCATTTGTGCTGTTAAAAGTAACATTTGTGCTACTATGTTTTTTAAGACATTCCACGTTATTTGTTACACGTGTGACGTCACCAGCCCCCCATCAATGTCCAAAACTCACCAAAATGGTCTCAATCATTTGTGCTATGTTTGTGCTGATTTGTGCCGTTAAAAATAACATTTGTGCAGCTATGTTTTTTAAGTTAACACGCTTTGTTACATGTGTGATGTCATTCAGCCCCTCATCAGTGTCCAAATCTCCTCAAAATAGACGCGATCATTTGTGCTACGTGCGTGCTGATTTGTGCCATTTAAATAAACGTGTGTAGGGTAGGCTATGTAAATTGTCCAGTGGCCTTGTCCAGCAGTTGTAGCTTATGCTTGACATCACCCAGCCCCTCCATGTCCAAACCTAGGCCTATACCCAATCGTTTGTGCTGATTGCATCAACATTTCTCCTACTATGTTTATTACACGTGATAGCCTACCCAGCCCCATCAATGGGTTTTCTGTAACTATTTTTACATTACCAAGTTCTATCTGCTATGTGCATGACATCAGTCTCACACACACTGGCCAAATCGTCCCAAACTTTAGCCTACCAAATGTTTTTTTTTTAGGTTTATAAAGAGTATATTAATTTAGTCAACTTTATAAAGTGCTAAAAAGGCTACAAATGTACCTTTAGTTTTAGTTTACTGTCGTATGACTTTTTTGAATGTTTAAACATTATTTTGACAAACATACCAATTTAGCCTACCTTCTTGCCCATCTGAAATAACTCCTAGCTTTGCTGCCTACTTCCTTTCTGTTTTTGCTGTTTCATATCCACGGTGGCCTTGGAGACTTGGGTCAGCAACAAGTAGCCTAAGTGCTGCTTGTGTGCACAATCCACTGTAATTCTGATGCATAAAATGATGGAAGAAATGTGTTTATTTTAGAGAATATGGGCTACAGTGCAGTGATGAGTTATGGTAGGTCAACTTGGAGTGAATACACACACGGGAAATTATCTCTCGTAAGTCTCTCATAGCCTACTCCATAGCTGCGTGATAGTATGCCTACGCACACTGCTGTGCACACCTGCAGACGCTACTGGCCGGAGAATGGAGTGGTGTTTCTCCACAGCTGCTGACTAATGGCCAGCAGGTTTATTCTGGTAGTGGTTGCAGTAATTCTGACGTTATGCACAAGCAACTGGTGTACTATAGAATCCCTGGCAGCACAAACAGCCACGTAGGCCTAAATAGTAGCACATCTTCTTTTCTTTTCTCGGTTAAGATCAGCACGATATAGCTTTGTAACTTAAAAAATAAACAAATGTTTCTTTTTTTTAAAAGCACAATCAGCACAAACGATTAGGACTACGATTGGACATTGATGACGGGGGGGGGGGGGGGGGGGGGGGTGCAGGGTGATGTCTAGCTTAAGCTACAACTGCTGGGCAACTTCTACATAGTACACGTTTCTTTAAATGGCACAAATCAGCACGCACAGCCAACGCGATCGCAGCTATTTTCAGGAGATTTGGACACTGATGAGGGGCTGGATGACTCACACATGTAACAAAGCGTGTTAACTTAAAAACATAGCTACACAGATGTTATTTTTAATGGCACAAATCAGCACAAACATAGCACAAATGATTGAGACCATTTTGGTGAGTTTTGGACATTGATGGGGGGCTGGTGACGTCACGAGTAATAAATAAACCATAATAACTTAGAAAACATAGTAGCACAAATGTTTCTTTTAAAGGCACAAATGAGCACAAACGATTGAGACTATTTTGGGGAAATTTGTATGGGGGGCTGAGTGACGTCACTGGCCAGAAAATGTAAAGTTTAATTACTTAAAACCCTTAACAGCACAAATGATAATTTTTATGGCACAAACCGGCACAAACGTAGCACAAACGAATAGCAGTGTTTTTAATCATTTTTGAATAACATGGGGGGCCAGCTTCACGCAGGTCCTTTTTGAGCCAGTAATCTACTCTTTACTCCGCTACATTTTCAATTGCCTTTCGTTACAGAGTACAAGTTTATTATTGGAGGAGAAAATATCTTGAGGGAGAAAAGCGCACCTCTCCCTTGGTGCACAACGCTATTATAAAAGTAATGACTGGCTTATGTAGCCTACTACACGCAAGTAGATGTTCTATCTAACAGCTCAGTTACCGCAATGACGTCCTGCCAGCTGCTGCATCTTTTGGTGAGACTGCCAGAGTAGCAACGAGACGAGATGTATGACATAACACGGAAACTTTCGCTGTATTAATTTCTGGCCAGCATCGTTCAACAATCACATTGGACAAGGAAAGACAACTTAATTTACAAGCAAAGCAAATACACTGGAAATAGAGCACACAAGAAAAAAACCTAGCATTCGTTTATGTAGCCTCAATGTTGCAGAACATGACATGAGATGGTCGGCTGTGAAAACAGATAGCCTGCTCTGTCGCTCTGTCTGAGTGGATATGCCTAGGCTGTATGTACCCATAATATAGCCATTTTTTTTAGGTTACATTGTCTGTATGGTGAAGTTATAACCAGACTTCTAGCAATGCAAAGCAGAAGAATCAGCTGGCAATGGATTGGAAGTGACTGCTTTTCAATCCTTTGCCACTTAATGCTTATTCTGGCTATGACAAGATAGCCTACAAAAGTGTGTCAAATAATATTAAAGCATATTAAACTAGATGTACCGCGTAGCGGTACAAAATATGACCGCCGCTCAGTCCTGCACATCCATTCCGCGAAAATAAATCATATTAATGAATTTGTCTCCATCTTCTACTCCATCCCCCACTCTTGAAACTTTTGTGTATGCTTGTTTGGAATGTGTGTTTGCCAACGTGAAGGAGACACCGAAAATCGCGTTGTTTGTATCCCTGTAAAACAACTGAAAAGGCGAAAATGTTGTTTGTTGGCGTCGCTGATAGGCTGTCAACCACGGAACTCTACACAGTTTACTTCTATGTCATTGCTATCGACTCCGACTCACTCAGGTCCTGTTAGCACGTATATATTTTTTAATTAGGCAAGATGAAGTTAAACCATGTAGACACAAATATTAAGCAAAAAATGTAAACTCATTAAATATTGAGGTGGTGATGAAAAATTTACTACCAAGTCAAATTGCATTTATTACCTTTTACTACCTTTCAAGGGCCTTAATTTTGGTAGATTCTATTTACTACCTTTTACTACCGCGCGGACACCCTGTAAATGCAAAAATGCATAGAGGGAGTTATGACAAAACCGTGACTGTTAACAAACTATAAGCTATATAAGGTAGGACCTATGCTAGGCCTATCACACAACACAAATTGTCACTAGGCTATGCTGGCGACCCAAATAAAATCTCCTTTGGAACCAATGGCTTACACCTTACAGTATCAAGCTGCCACCTCTTGGCGAAAAGTTAATAGTTTTGCATATCAGTAGTAATACATTTCACATAGCTGTGAATCACGGAAAGGGCGAATGAAGTGGACACTTCTAAATGGAACCCAACCCACTGTACAGTAGCTCAAGGTCTGTGGCTAAAGCAGCCATAATGAAAGCGTTATCATTGTTTGGATACTTCACACACACGTGTTTTTTAATCGCATAGACTACAACTACCAAGCTGGAATCAACGCACATCGACTCCCCTCTCACACCCTAAACACGCACTTCGAACAAACAAAAAGCGCCTCAGTCTCACGGAATAGCCATAGGCAAAACTGTATCTGACCGGTGTAACGTTGGTACTAAATCATCCATCGCAAAGAATGATTTTTGTAGCACGTGCAACAAATATGTGTAGGTACAGCCCTGCCCTGAATACATCTCAACGTGCGCTCTAAAACATCTGGTTTAAATGGAGATGTAGATCATCACGTGTGCGTTAATAAATCTACATTGCGGCGAGTTGACACAAATTATTCACTTTGACGAATTTATGTAGTTTCAGTTACTTTTAACTAAGACTAAGAAGACTAAGACTTTAACTTTAACTTTAACTTTAACTTTAACTAAGACTTACTTTAACTAAGACTAAGAAGAGAGAACACATCACCCCTGTGTTGGCTGAACTGCACTGGCTCCCTATTTCCTATAGAATTGATTTTAAGGTTATGTTAATTACTTACAAAGCTCTGAATGGCACAGCACCTTCATATATCTCTGAGCTTTTAATATCTTATCAACCACAAAGGAAACTTAGATCATCCAATTCTAATCTTTTAATCGTACCCAAAGTGCTCCACAAACAAAGTGGAGAAGCTGCTTTTATCCATTATGCCCCCAAACTATGGAACACCCTGCCTCTGTACATCAAGCAGGCGAGTTCAGTAAATATTTTTAAAAAAGATCTGAAAACATACCTGTACAGGAAAGCTTTTAGTTAACTCGTCTTATCCTGTAGACTACTTTTTCAGATTATTCTACATCTGCTGCTATTGGAGGGCGCAGCCAGCCAGAAGCAGATGGGCTCCCCCTATTAAGTCAGGTTCTGCTCAAGGTTTCTTCCTGGAATATGGGAGTTTTTCCTTGCCACAGTTGCCATATGGCGTGCTTGTGGGGGGTAAGAGGGTTAAGGCTGCCAGTCTTATGACATGTCATTTTCTATATTTTTGATATGTTGCTGAGTGGATCATAAACGGCCCCAGCAATGAAGAAATGTGATTGATAATGACTGACTGACTATTATTTTGTTACATGCTTCAAATGTAAAGCACTTTGAGCTGCATTCTGTGTATGAAAGGTGCTATACAAATAAAGCTTATTATTATTATTATTATTACTTTACTTTGAGCCATGCTCTTCCTTACTTGAATCACCTTTGAAAATAGAGGATTGAAGTAGCCTATATGGGTGTTTGGGAATGAACGTTGACTCAGATGCTTTTTGAGACCTTGAGCAGAAATGTCCCAGCCTGGTGTTTAGGGTGCATCATAGACAGGTTATCTTTCAGGTAGCCTATATATTTTCCATTAAAAAACCATCACGTAGCGAACGTGTTGTGGCTAACTCACTTAATTCCTGGGTTCCTTAGCCTAGGTTATGGTCATAAGCAAATGAGATGACAGTCGAAAGATACAAATAGTGCTGTTATCGATTTGCTTGGTAGCCTATAAACGCATTTATGGTTTTCTACAAATACATCAATAATCAAATTGGCCTCCATCACTCAACCATGCTAACTGTAACATTATTTTACCTACGTTCTGCTATTGATAGGATTAACGTAGCCTACCTGCAGTAAAAAACAAGCATGTCCGATAAACATTCTCAGATTTATTTCGGCTTCAAGAGGAAATGGGAATTACATGTCATGCAGAAATCATCCTACCCTTAGACGTTCTCTGCGGTAAACTACTGTAGCCTACAGTCTTGTCCTTGTAGGAAGCGTGTCTTTCCAACCCACTTTAGATTAACTTCCAACAAAATTACGTCTCACTGCAACGATGCGCCATCTAGTGGACAAACGACTACTTATCGCCAATACTGGAAATGCAGCCATGATGATGATGAATATTTATTTTGGCTTTCTTTTAATCCTACTGAATTTGTAATTATGTATCGGCCGTTCTAATACCGATAGTATGTGGGTGCCTGTGTGTGTGTGTGCATGTGTATATGTGTGCGCCACCATCTACAGGCCAATGAGTGTGCAGTCACTAAATGTACACATAACTTAATTTTTTAGACCCCCCCCCCCCCATGGATGAAATTCTATGAAACTTGGCATACCCCCAGAGAATGTCAGGTTAATCATACACATAAAATTTGGTGCAGTTCTGAACGTCTTTACTGAAGAGAGGGGCGATTAAAGCAGAATGATATTGCATTTTCATTTTTTACCGGGGGGGTGCAAATCACAAATGAGTGATTATGGGCTAGGTTGATGTGGGCCCTTGAGACCAACATACCATAAAAATTTCTTCATCCTCGGTGCCACGGTTCAGGTAGTTATTTAGGAAAAACTGCATTTTTTGGGTTTCGGGGGCCCAGCGCGGAGGGGGAGTGGCCCCCGGGGACCAAACTAAATTTTTCCGTAAAAGTCTAGTGGGGCTACATACCCACCAAATTTCATGTGCCCCGGTGTTTCGGTGTTTTACCAAAATTTCAGGAAGTAGATGACGGGGGAAAAAAAAAAAAAAAATTAAAAAAAATAAAAATAAAAACTTTGACAATCCCTATATGACCGCTTCGCTAGCGGCGGTCATAATAAAATTTATTTGAATTGGACTGTTAAAATATGTAGTAATTTTAGTAGGGAGTAATTGTACTTTTCCTTGAGTATAGATTTTCAGTACTCTACCCACCCCTGATGGTGACACAGTACTCACTCGCTCTCACACACAGGCACCTCCCCCACACTAGGGATCGACCGATATGTTTTTTTCAGGGCCGATACCGATATCAATTATTACCAAAACAGGAGGCCGATAACCGATATGCAAAACCGATGTCAGTTGTCAAAAAGGGGGGTAGATAGTAAAGGCGATATGCTGCATAAATTTCATTCAAAAGCATTTAAAGGAACCGTTTGTAAGAAATGTATTTCAATTAATCATAAAATGGCCCTGATATGTCACTAGGCATTAAGAAGTCATGTTCATTTCAAATACTGAAAAAAAATCACTGACAACAATAGTCCGGCCAGGATATTGTCATTTAAAAAGTGAAGTTTCAGCCCTCAACTGAGTTGATGTTGTGTTTTGTGATGTCATGTTGTGTTTTGGCCTGATGCGCCACCCTCCACCTATCTACTAATCACAAAGTCAGTAGTGTTTCGGCATCCGGTTTGGCAACCTCGAGTCAGGGGTGAAGGGGGAGGGGATACACCGCTCTACAGGCTCTACCCGTTTACCTGCTGCTCGCTTATGTGCTGAGCTCACCGGCTGTGGACGCTCTGGGATCTGGTGATGGATCATTTGAATCTTCCCAGATTATTCTCTCAAACTCGGCAACTATGCTGCTCTCTGATACCGCCGGCTTTACATCAACCCTCATGGCTTCATCGGTCTTCCCTGACTGTTCTACTGAGACCTTGCACAAGTACGAACTTCTCGGTTGGGCAGAAATACGGCAGTTTCAATCCATCTCCTACAGGCGTGACTATGGAGTCGGCAATACCCGCCCGACAAGATCAGCAGGCCTTTGGATTACTCTACTCTTGTTCCTATCAGGTAACATCCATGCCAAGAACTGATTGAGCTTTTGAACCCTGGCGAATTAAAAAATAGCAGTGGCTTGCGTTTTATTCATGTCAACGTGCGCAACCTGATTAATAAATTTGACGCTAAGCCATGTCTCTGACCCTTGTCAGAGACATGGCTCAAACCATCAATCACGAACAATATGATTCACATCGAAGGGTACAATCTCTTTAGGACTGATCGTGTGAGTAAAGGAGGGGGAGTATCCATATATCCCATACAAAAATGTGATATATGGCAATATATGAACATATATGTCAAATAACAGGGACTTATAATTTTACTTATATGGACATATATGCGATTCAAATATTTATGGCAAACATATATTCAAAGCTATATCACATCTTGATATGCGCATGCGCACACAGCAATACCCATCCCCCACCCTTGGCTGACTTTTGAACTCCAACCACGGTGACTTCAACAGTCAGTTTTCTGTCCTGTCATGCATCTGACTTTGTAAGCTGTACAAACTCTGCCGTCATCATATCCAAGGTAAGAAGGCCTTTAGTAAACGGGAATTAGTTAGAAAAATATTGTTTTTATAATATAATGTTAACCAAATCCGTTTGTTAGCTAATTCTAACATGATGGTTAGACTGTTAACGTTAATGTTATCAATTAGCTATCGATAATGTTAGCGAGCTAATATTGCTAACGTTAGCGATGTTAGCTGTTAATGTTAACTTTTCCATTAACTAACTTTACCATTATGTGGAATATCTAGAATGGTAGTTAACATCATATCCAACTACAAGCCTGTCTGAGATGTCGTTATGAATATAAGTTTTAGTTTGAATGAAATATCAGGTGTGAGTAAGTTAGCTAACCTAGCTATAACTTCCATTTAAAGTGGCTGCTAATAACCATGCAGGCTAACGTGAATGTTAGTAGGGCTAAATAGATCTTTAGTTTGTGAAGGGTAGTGTTAAGCCATCCTTACAACAGAAGACTTTGACAAGATTTGGGAAAGATTCTTGAAAGAGTCTTTTGAGTAAAGCTTGAATGGGGGGCATTAGTTAAAAGAATGACTGAAAAAAATGGGTTATAAGACTAGGCCTGTCACGATAACAGATTTTGCTGGACGATAAATTGTCTCAGAAATTATTGCGATAAGCGATAATATTGTCGTTCTGAGAATTTTCCTCGGGAAGAGGAAGACGGCCCACTTGTTGTGTTTTTTTTTCCCAACTGGGAAAACTGCAGCGGATGATTGTGTTTTAGATGCATATGCATGTTTGTTGTGTTGCCGCTTTTAATTGCGACTGTTTTCCAACAAATGCAACACACCGACTCGCACGCGTTCAGTGGTTCACCACGGGCATTCGGTTTAAATCCGAAATGCTCCCACACTGCAGCTGTCGCGTTTGGCTTAGAAACAATTCCATCTTTTTTGTCTTTATTAGGTGTAGCCTACTGGAACTCGCAACTAGCTTTCTCTCTGCCTAGTGCCTACCGGTATACTTCTCACACGGCTTTTTAGCTGCACTCTGTGGTAGGATACGCCAGTAGTCCCGCGTCCCCACACACCATGCGACTGACAAGTGACTGACATGAGGGTTCACTCATCGTTACTCTAAGGACCCGAGAGAGGGAGAGAGAGAGACGAGGAAAGCAAACAAGCAAATGGCATTTATCGCGGCCAGAAAAATTATCGAGCTAATTTTAATTATCATGCGATTAATTGATTTATTGAATATCGCGACAGGCCTATATAAGACTCCAATCTTTCAAGAATCTTTCCCAAATCTTGTCAAAGTATTCTGATGTATGGATCATTATGTTCTTCATCTCATAGCCCTTATTTAAGCTTACTTGTGCCAAGGCGTGTGTTTATTAAAGATGTATGTGAAGGTAGTAGTGCTTCAGTGATGGTCTTTTCATGTTCTGTGTGTTTTACAGCATATTAATCTTCTCTGTTCCCTGTTTGCAGGTGGTGATTTGTGAGGACTGCTGCCCTGAGAACACCGAGTGCATTCTGCATGCCAAATCAATGTGTGCCACTTCCATACAGGGAAAAAAGTTTCTACCTGGAGAGTCTACTCACTGTTTGTGTGAAAAAACGAAACTTTAATAAAAGGTTAAACAAATATTTTGTGTGTTTTCTTTGGAACATCAACAATGTTATATTTCTGAAATATACATCTATTGTGACATATTTCTATAAATGTGACATAGCAGAACATTACATATATTTTGCAATATATGTACCTAATATGAGTGCAAATATATGTCCATAGACATTTGCAATATATTGGCATCCCTAGTATGCATACAAATACATAACTTATCATATGTAATTGACATATATTTGTAATATATTTGTATATCTGGGAAATATGTGACATATATAAAAACGGCCAATTTTGCTATATTTTGAAATATATGAGACATGTATGTGTATATATGTGACATGTGTGAGGCATACATATGTAATTTACATTGCCATATATCACATTTTTGTATGGGATGCCAAGGAGTCGTTGGACTGTTGCTCCGTCGAAAAAATAACAAGGCCAAAATTCCTCGAATTATGTGCCATCAAATTAACTCATTCGCGCTGGATGCTGCATGACGCAACATTGACCCTCCTGCTGGATGCTGCGTAGCGCAACATTGACCCTCCCGCTGGATGCTGCGTAGCGCAGCATGCTTTTTATTTCATGTTTCTAGATGCTACAGAGGCTTAGATATTAAATTTTGGTAGACATTGACAATTTTTAGTATGTTTTCAGAAAACCCTCAGGAAATAAGGTTATTTAGTCTAGAATGCCATAGGATTCTATAGGCGTTTTTAGCAGGCATTTTAGGAGTAAATGGGTTAAATCTCCCCAATATCGCTTCCCTGACTGTGGTCGGATGCTACCGTCCACCTTCGGCTGCAGCTGGAGCAACTGCCCTGCTGTCTGACTTTTTGCATAATCTGCCCAACGAGTATATTGTCCTAGGAGACCTGAACTGGGACTGGCTATCAACTTCATCAGCGTTAAGAGACCTATGTGATACGCTACATCTGACGAGTACAGTCACCTACAATTCAAAACGAATGGACAAGTCCACATTAATTGACGTTATTCTGACTAATGCTCCACATAAGTATTCGGCGGCTTGTGTTTTCTTTAATGATGTCAGTGATCACTGTATGGTTGCCTGTGTTAGAAATTGCAAGCTGATTAAAACAAAGCCACGGTTTATTTTTAAACGAAATTACAAACGTTTTAATGAACAAGCTTTTCTTCATGAAATCTATCGAAGTGATTTACACTTAGTTTGTGTTATGGATGATGTTGAGCTGGCCTGGTCTTATTTTAAAAATACCTTTTTAGCCATAGTTGACAAACATGATAGAAGATATAGAGTGAGGGGCAGAGATAATCCTTGGTTTAATGACTCTATTGCAACTGCTATTAGAGACCGGAATGAAGCATGGATCAAGGCAAAAAGAAATAATAATGATAAATGTCGGTTAGATTATAGGGTATTAAGAAACAAATGCACACGATTAATAAAAAGTACAAAAAGTGAATATTATCTGAATTTAATAAATGAAAACCTTAATGACCCCAAAAAGTTTTGGAAAGCAATTAAATCTTTTTCAGGGGAAGTGCCACCCGCCACTATCCCGGAAGTTATAAAAACAAGCCAGGGTGAAGTAAGGGGTAAACAAAATATAGTAGATACTTTTAACAATCATTTTATTAATGCAGGAATAGCTACTCAGTCAACACTCCCAGCAAACCCCACAAATTGTGTAACCCCCATTACAGACTCGTCTAATGTAAGTTTGAATAATTTCAACTTTATTTCTATATCTGTCTCTGAAGTACGAAAGGCACTGCTGGGCCTGGACCATAACAAGTCTGCTGGCCCAGACCAGATTGAGCCATATTTCCTCAAAACGGCTGCAAACTTGATTGCTGGTCCCATCTCCTCCATTTTCAATCTTAGCCTGCACAGTGGTTCAATTCCCAAGTCATGGAAATCTGCATTTGTACTCCCACTTTTAAAAAGTGGAGACCCGTCAGTCTTAGACAATTACCGTCCAATCTCCAGACTATCCGTCTTGGCTAAACTATTTGAATCTCTTATAAATGAGCAATTAAAACATTTTTTAGCTGACAACTGTATTTTAAGTCCTACTCAGTCTGGTTTCCGACAAGGACACAGTACAATTACGGCTGTAACCTCTGTTGCAAATTATATTGTTAATGCTTTGGATAACAAAAATGTTTGTGCTGCTCTATTCATTGACTTATCTAAAGCATTTGACACCGTTGACCATAATCTTCTTCTGCAAAGATTGCAAAGCATATGTTTGAGTAGCACTGTGATAAATTGGTTTTCTAATTACCTGAGTGATAGATCCCAGTGTGTGGCATTAGATAACTGTACGTCATCCTTGCTAGAAGTAAAAATGGGTGTCCCCCAAGGATCAGTTTTGGGTCCTATATTATTTTCTATTTATATAAATAATTTAGGTATGAATTTAAACCAAACTAAGTGTCATCTGCATAAAGATGAGCCTATCTTGTACACCTCTGCCAAGTCATTAAAAGAATCAATTCATAATTTACAGGCTGCCTTTAGCAAGGTACAAACATCTCTGGTAGGATTAAAATTGGTATTAAATGCTAAAAAAACTAAATCAATGTTTTTTACACATACTCATTCTCTTATAGATTTGTCTATTTCAACACAAGATGGTACCCCAATAGAGAGAGTAATAATAATAATAATAATAATAATAATAAGCTTTATTTGTATAGCACCTCTCATACACAGAATGCAGCTCAAAGTGCTTTACATTTGAAACATGTAACACAATAATAGTCAGTCAGTCATTATCAATCAAGAGTAACTTCCTCTCAGAGTCCTCTCCTTGCACAGTTTTGAAAACGAACGTTAAGGGTTGTTTTAAGGACATGTTTGTGCATGCCCATAGCCAGCCAGTCAAAGGCGATTCAAAACGAGTCAGAAAGTTGAGATAGGACCCATCGTCAAAATTTCGGTGTCCACCCCTCTAGTTCATCCAAAACAAACCAGAAAAGGGACTCAAAAGGTGCTAAATACCGGAATATTATCCTTTAAGGGACCTGTCACAAAGAGGATGCTTTGCCATCGTGTGTGTGAGCGCACGAGAGAGGGAGAGGAAGGTGCATGCGTGATTAAGCAAGTGTTAAGGTTGAATAGTTTAACAAAAACAGTTTTAAAATAGTTCCTAGGCTATTTAAGCATGCAATGTGTGTCCATATGTAGGCTATAAGCTACACTTTTGTGAGCCTAAAAGGCACGTTAATAGCCAGCTCAGGACGCAATTTAGTTCAGGTCGGATTAAATTACGGCTGGCCCTGGGTGCCTGTAGTCTTTTCTGACATTCCGTTTCAAAAATTGCAGCAATGAGACTTTTTGACATTCGCTATCGCATAATTTAGGACTTGTCTACTATGTAGGCCTAAGGGATAATAATGTCCACCGAGGTGTCCCGTTATTCACAATTAATGGACGAGGCAGAGGCAAAGAACTCCTGACGCGCAGCACCCGAGTTTGTAGGCTAACTATAAACAGCATATCACTAACGTGCATCAATCGAGAATTCGCTAAATGAAGGAAGTGGGTGCTTTACTTATTGATCCGGATCAAAGAGACAAAAGCTTACAAAGTGGTGTTTTTGTAACTTCAGTGTAGATGATTGTGATTCATCGCAACTTCAGCAATGTAAGGTACCTTCCTTATCTTCGAAAAATAGCTCTGTAAAGCTGAAGCCCAGTTTACAGTCTGCCTCAGTGAGAATCCTAAACTTTCACTGTGTTCAGTCTTCGATCCTGATTGGCTGCATTCCTGCTAACTAACAAATCAGACGGTGTAGTGGGCGGGACAATGCTCTCGACCACAGAGTAGCAAATGCAGGGAGTGAGACAAGACAAAGTAGCGCATTTCATTCTAGATCCATTTCAATATCGGCTTATCGGTGGAAATGACCGATACTGATTATTATAAAAATGCTAAATATTGGCCCGGCCGATAATTGGTCGACCCCTACCCCACACACACACACCCATTACACCAGTGGTTCTCAAAGTGCGGGGTGGGCCCCACTAGTGGGTAACAGAGACATGGCAGGTGGGGTGTGATGAAGGAGGATTTTTTTTTTGTTTGTGCCCATCGTTAACAAGGCCTTTCTTTTTTGACAAGGAAGATCATCGATTTAAAACCAAAAATAATCACACACACACATAGGAGTCATAAACAGACCAACATATGAATTAAAATAACATTTTGAACCAGCGGAACGAGACCGGAAATATAACATGGAGCCAAAATGCGAAAACAAAAATATTTTAAGTTAGCATTTTGCCTGGTTGATGGGGTCATGTGGAGTTTGTAAATTCCCCACCTCCAAAATGGGGAATGACAGAAAAAGTTTGAGAACCACTGCATTACACCATAGCCCCCCCCCCCCACACACACACACACACCATTATAGAGCATCACAGTCCCGCCCACAGGAGTTTCCGGAAGTAAGAATTCAATGCAATTTCTCCATTGACAATTCGGGTATAAGCCATAAAAACTTAACTGCACATGGTAGGCTCAAAACCAGCTACGGCTGTACTAAGCGATTGTAAGGGCAAGGGGCACTAACCTTTTTTTTTAAATAAATGTCTTTTAATCGCGATGTCTTGGATAAGTACTTCATTACCCACAATCCTGAACAATCCCACAATCCCACAGTGACGCCTCTGATTGGTGGAAAGGCCGTTATGATCATAGTTTGAAACTTTATCAGCGAAAATTATTGACAAAGATGGCGGAGTCTTTTACTGCCTATGGCGAAAATCTTAATGTGAATAAAAACTTTTTAGACGAACATTGGTACTTGTATTAACAAGCATTGTGGTTTATATATCACACAAACTTAGTCAGGGCCAATACACCATCAAATAGAAGACTGTAAATGCTAGTTTAAACACTTAACTTTTCAGGTAGCCGATAGGCTAATCATTACTATAATGTTTTAGTAACTACTAACATTAATATAATGTTTTAGTGACCTTGTTGTTTCTATGAACATGAATTGTTGTTTATAGGAAACTTAGTCGAGGCATAAAAAGCCCTGTATCTCATTAAGTACTTCAACTTTTGAACTAGCTAGCTAGCTGATAGCACATGCAAGCTGGATGCTACCACCGGCTAGCAGCTAGAGTCACTGCAGTAAAATGGTTAGCAAACCGTCCATGCCCCCGTGAATATTTCACTGTTTCAAGGACGAAATCAAAAGTGTCCAAAGGGGTGAAAACCACTTTAAATCGGGTCACATTATTGACTGTTGTGTCCGAGGGTTAGCTTGTGGGTTTTGTAAGGGCCAGTATGAGGGACAAGACCTACAAAGTTGTGTGGTGAGTTTTGCAGGGAGGTTGGTAATGCTAGTTAACATTAGCTAGGCTACTGTAGCCTTCATACTGTACGAGTCTAGAAATACTTCTTCGTACATTTAATGAACATTTTGCGTAATAATTCACAGCAAACTGAATATGGTGGTCCAAGAGCAGACCATGCACCGGTCCATGCATCAGGATGGCAGTCAGATACGAAGCACTGCACAATGTTGCTAACGTTAACCGCTTTCACACACACACACACACACACGATATAAAATACACGATGGTAAATATAACATTCAATACCAAAACACGATTATTTGCACGATTACTCCTGAAATAACTGCTATTAACTGCACATTCACTATATAAAAATCACTGTTTGGAGGAAAGGGTTCGCATGCTGTCGCCGGTTGGAAATGATTTTGCGCTGGTTCGTGCATTGCTTATATATTATTCAGTGAGGCGCGGTGGTTTATGGGATGAGTAGTTCCTTCGCTCGGAAATGAAAATATGTACACAGTCTTGTACCTTTGACTTTTTTGGGGCTTTCTCTTCGTTTTTTCACTCGAAATGATATGTTGTATGCTTATGAGTTACTCCGTAGCTGATTAGCCTAAGACATGCTCTAAAACTCTTTAGATACGGATTTTTCCAAAACGTCAATGGGAGAAATGAATGGGAAACTTACTTCCGGAAACTAAGCTCTCTCGGAGGAGGGGCGGGACTGTGATGCTCTATACCCCCATACACACACACACCATTACACCCCCCCCCCCCCACCAGGGCTCAACATTAGCTTTTAAAAGTGGTTGCCAGCTAATTACTAGTAGCTAAACATATGTACTAATTTCAATACTTCATATTGATTTTTAAACTATTACACTTAGGCATATCTTTAATGTCATAGATACTGACAGTATATATTTATGTTTAATGTGGTGTGTACGGCTAATTGAGTGCACATTGGTTGTGTGTAGGCGTAATTGAGTGCCTGTCACTTTAAGAAATATGTGAGAGTAAACCTTCAGTCTCACGGTTTTAGGCTAGTGAATAATAGTTGTGCATAGTGCGTAAGGATATGTGGATGCAATTCATTATGTTTTCTATGTCATTAGATAAAATAAATGTTCTAAAAACGAACAAGTCTGAGAAAATCTTTCTGGGATCAGAGATAAGTGTATTGCAATGTCATTAATGATTTTAGTGACCACTACACGAATGAAAGACTTTACCTGAGCTAGCGGGATCGTTAGCAAGGAGCTCTCTCCAGATGTAAAAGTTTGCCAAGGTTGCGTAGCCTATTTCTAAATAATGTTAAACCTAGTAGGCCTAAATTACCTAAATCCCATAGCCTAGGTAGGTTAGCAACACAAACTTGAGAGATGCAAGTGAGCAAATCAACTTGATATTAGCCTATTATTATGTGTTACAATAGCATCACTTAAACTAGCAGCCATGTCTCGCTGTTTATGGCACGACAGCTGCGCAAGTGCGCATGTGAGTGTAAGGAGAAAAGATGCACAGCCACAGGCTGGGGGAGGCTCTAGAAGCATGCCTTGCGCACACGCATGTTACTTCAAAAGAACGCGGTCATTCTTAAAAGTATCGATTATATCAAAAATGAAAAAATAATCAGACTACAGGAAAATATGTGGGGAAATTTTGTGGTTGCCAATTTTGTGGTTGTGGAGTGAGGAAGTGGTTACCACATGTCATAATTTGGTTGCACCATACCTCCCACACAAACACCCCAATTCATAAACTAGCACACAAACATACCCCAAACACACCTCATAACACCCCCCCACACACACACACACACACACACACAGACACACACGTACATACACATAGTACAGTGTTTCTCAAAGTGTGGTCCGGGGAGCAGACGTGGTAAAATATAATATAGATGAGTTGTTTGCAATATTGAACCAACTTGTGTAAATCCAAACAGTTCTGCAACACTGTCTATGTAAGATATGCCAATTTAAATCATATGAATCCTCTGACACAATAAGCAAAGTGCAAAGACAATAAGCAAGATGGTTCAGTGAGTAGGCCTATTGGGTAGGGTAATATACTGTTGAATAGGTCTAAAAAAAAATTTAAGCTAGGTGGTCCGTGCGTTTTTTTATTTATTGGTTAAGTGGTCCTTCATCTGAAAAAGTTTGAGAAAACACTGACATAGTACGAGTTGCAAAAGTAGAGGATAGAGACAAATTGACAGGTGTGATCTATTTCTACGGAGAGAATGTGCTGGACTGAGCGCCGGTCGTATTTTGTACGACCGTACATCTACTTTGCGTTTTTTTTCCCCCTTTCATTATGATAAATCATACTATAACTAATGAATACATGATAATTTTGGGAACAATTTACACAATTAAATCTTGTTTTAACAATTTCTAACTCTGTTACCATGTAACTCCGTTACCATGACTTATGAAACATATAAGCTTATGTCTTAGAAGTATATCAAAACTAGTCACAGTCGCAAAACCTTATAGGAAAAAAGTTTAGAAACACTTCTATATCAGTTTTTTTAATGTTATATTTTGAAAACCGCATGTTTGATGATGTTGACTTTTATGTTAAGAAAGTGATGTTAATTTTCTCTAACTATGTTACCAAGCACTTTCTGGCTTTAAAATCATATGAAGATTTAATTTCACCAGACCATTTTGTACTACTATTTAAGTAAATGTAGGTAGATATAAACTGACACATTGTTCTTAAATTTTGGTTCATTACTGCATGATCTTCCCCTATTGTCTCTGAAGGCTACTGCTTATGTTAACACCTTTTTAAGTCCCCCAAGTAATGTTCACAATGTTTTGAAAGTAGCACATTTTTTGGAAGATTCTATTATATCTATATAATATCTATCTATTCTATCTGTCATAAAAAGGCTTAACATAATACTTAAACCAGTAAGGGAATCAGTGTGGATCCATTTTGTGTTATACCATACTCTAGTGGACTGTGGACACCTTCATGGCAAATTGTGTTGTAAATATTCAAATTTGTAAATGCTTTAACAAATTGAAATGAGAGCCAATGTGTGATACCAAAGTGTTACAAAATGGGTCCTATTTGCAAAGACTGGCAATGAAGTCATTCTTTGGAACTTGCAGGGCTAATATCTCTGCTCACCTTTACTGTGGAGCCTGCATCCATCTTAATTGGCACATGCATCTGGAATACCCTTCCCACCACTGCAGAGGAGTCTGGGAAGCTAGCAGCTTGTGTGGATATAGCCATTGCCTCAGCTTCCTGGAGCTCGGAGATGACAGCAGAGTGCATGGAGGCCTCGAGCTGGCCATGTAACTCCACCGGTCCCTGAGGCCAGCTGGCCTGCACACCTCCCAGCAGCAGCAGCCCCACCACCACCACCAAAGTAGTCCTGCCAGTGCACAGCAAGGGGCAGACCCCCTGCCCCAGCTTTCTCTGTTTATTGCGCATTCTTCCCTTTGTTTCTTTCACTCAGATGGGGGGAATGATGTCCAGTGAAGAAAGACAGCATGCACACTGGCAAAGTCCCCAACAAAGAAAAGAAGGAGGGTGAGGGGATCCTCTTTTGAAAGCTCAATCTCCTTTACAATTCTCTTCTTTTGTTTTCCAACCTTTTACTTCTCTTTTCTTTCTTCTGTTTTTTCCAACCTCCCCCGTCTTTTGTTGTCAAATGTCTTCAGCAACTCTTAATTTCCATTGTCAAGACTGGATCTGAGACCTGAGTAAAAAACAAAACAATGAATTAGTTGAAAGGCTAAGCTGAACAAAAGAGGACAAGGTGAAATGTCTAGGATTTTTTGAAAAATGTTGTCTCTATCATAAGCCAATGGGCTCTAATTTGAATGTTGAGCAAAGTGCAAAGTCAGTCTATGAGCAAAGTTCTCGTGCATGAACTAAAGACATTATGTGGCGTGAGACCACTTTTAGCTGACCCACCGATGTTTGTGCTTATTCATGGTATTACATTTTGCAAATACATTTTGCAGTTATTAAGCTTTAGTTTGACTTTACACAGCATTTAAATTAGGGCACAATGAATTTGTAAGAGATATGAAACCTATGCGAGCATACTCTGTGGGTAGCCGACTAGGCTACTTTTCGGCATACGTCATGAAAGCTCATGCACAAAGCTTGATGTCAGCCTTGTACCTGTAGGAATTCTACCTTTTACTTAGTAAAAGTAACTTGGTGTTTTTTATCAAAGCCCATGCATTCATTTCCCCCCAAATTAAACTGAGAAAAAAAATATTATAGGCAATGTTGTGCTCTACATTTAAGTTTAGAAAGACAGCAGATGATGCAGTATTGCAGCTAAAATATGTCTGAACAGACAAGCAGTCCTTGCTGACTGGCAGCTTCTAGAAGGCAGGGAATGAGTAGCCTACATGCCTTTCTATTGTCAGGGGTTGGGGTGGGTTAGCAAGTTGAGCTGGATGTGGATTGTTATACAGGTCTTTAAAAAGGAGACTAGGGTGTAGGTGTAGGAGGGATGTATGTTCAAAAAGAGAGGGTTGGCTTTATACTATGCTCTTACTTTCCCTTAAAAGCCCTTAGAAAGACAAAACCATTCTCAAAAGAAGGGTGCAAAACAGATTAGAACACATTTGTAAAATGGTGCTAATGGCCCAGAAAACAACCTGAAAATTCATTCAGCAACAACTGATGAAATAGTACAGTGAACTCCTTATCAATTCAAACATAACACATTTTACACTAGGAGAAGAACTTGAACAGATAATTTCGCACTGACCCCATAACAGACAGATGTTTAAATACTATGCCATCTAGTAGCAAAAGTTTTAATGATCTTTGAAACCACTGCTGCATAGGAAAGCAAAATTCTAAATGATGCCTAAACTGTTTCTCAATCTATTATTATCTCTTCTTATTTCTCCAAAGGGGGGTTTAAGAGAAACAATGGAGACTTCCCTCAACAAAAGCGGATTTATTTCTTGAGACAAAGAAAATACATCATCAAATAGGCTACATTAAATAGTCTTAGGAATAGAAAGCGACAAGGATCAAGGGAAGACAACAATTCAATATTAAACTTCCCAATCCAAGAAAATAAGCCAAATAGACCCTAAACCATTAAACCTACTTTAAACATACACACCTCTTGGCTATTCTCTGATATTGCAAATGGCCACAGCCAGCTAAAAATCCTATGGAATATGGGGTGAACATATTTCAGGTGTGCCTTGTATAGGCAGGACAGAAAGCAAGATGACACCTCCACATGCTAAGTGTTACTAACTTCGTCCGCAACTGTACAGCGGATGTACATATCACACAACACACTAAGGTATTCTGAGATTTGGTGTGTTAAAATAGAATTACATTGGAATTATTCACCGTCATGTCCAGTGTATGTCCGTATGTCAGGACATGTGCAAAGTGCTTGGCAGACTAAGCCAATTCAACCAGCAAAACTGTCCATCAAGAAGGAGCTGTAAATCATCATGTTTTTCCAATAAATGGAAAGATTCACACCATGACCACAACATAACCAAAAATGCTCCTACCTTCAAGTACACTACCTTCATTCAGCTTGTACGGGGATGAAAGGCAAATTTACTGAGGCAAGCGAAAACAGAGTTTACAAATCCTCAACTTCATGCAAAGGAGAATCAATCGGTTCAGCATGTATGTTTGGAAGGTCTAGAAGAAGGCTAAAAACAAAAAAATCTGACGAAGATGGTAAAGGCTGGTGACCCTATAATGTGATAAGTGTTTCCCATACATTGACTTATTTGTGGCGGCCCACCACAATATCAACATTGACCACCACACAATGATTTTCCAGGTTGTACTAAATTGTGCTTAAATCTGGTTAGCATCATAACCAATAATGAATTAATGAGCCAATTACACTGGGGATGATTAGGGGGACAGGTTGAATGAGAAAGGTTGGGATTCAGCCAGTACGGTTGGGAATTCAGCCAGGACACTGGGGAATAGGGCTGGGCGATAAAACGATAGCGATATGCATCGCAATAGACATGTAATCGATATCAATAAAAACTATGTTCGATAGAACATTCGATAATTAAAACACACACCTCCCGCCTTACGTTGTCCATAAATAAATAGCAGTGTTTCCTCTATGTTGATTTGGTAGTGGCGGCCCCCCACGGTTTAATTTTCTTCCCCCCAGTGTCAGAAATGGGGCAGACCTACAATAGTCGCAGTTGCCTTTCAAAATTCATTGTGCAGACCTGTTGTAGATTCTCCAAATATACAGCTCAATCACAACTGAAAATAATGCCTCATTGTGTGTGAATAGAGGTGAATACATATAATTGTTTGTGTTGCAGCGAAGTGTCAGTTGTCAGTTCCGTGGGACGGTGGGGGGGTGGTGGTTCGGACAGGCCTGCCCCCACTGCTTTAAAAAATCCTAGAGGAAACACTGAATAGGCTAAATATATCTTGCATTGTAGCTGTGCAACTCTACCAGAGTAGGCGATAGAAGTAGGCCTACCTCAACACAGACTCTCAATGAGTCCTTGCCCTCGTGCTCTCTCTCTCTCTCTCCCTCTCAACAGGCGCATCCATCCTCAGCATGCACATAATCCAAACATTCACAATCGTGCAAGACGATTGGCTAAATTGCTATTAAATCCGGTTAGCATCATTAGCACGCTACACGAATTTGTTCAAAACTGTTGCATTCAAATTGACTGCTAAGTTCATCATTTCAATCCCGATGCAAATGGAAAAGTATTTTCCAAGACTCAAACCGGCCTGTTTCAAGGAGAAAAAGTATTCATTTGAAACTTAAACACACGTGGGGAAACTGAACAGTCTAACCAGTAGACTATGATAAACTAGCAAATTAAGCTACTTTGTTTACAATATTTCCAGGCTTCAACCAGTGCTGCTTTTCATTCAGTCTTATGTGCACATTTATTTATTTGAGTGTTTTTCATGATTGTGTTGCTATTTCTTTTACCTGTTTGATTGACAACTGAGGTGATTAAAATCAGAGGAAGGTTAAGTTTAAAATAAAAGTGTTTAAATTGAACTTTTTTTCCCTTTTTTTCCCCTATCTGAAATAGATTTTTTTTAAAAATCAATAATTATCGATATCGACCGATATTAAATACTTATATTGTGATACAGTTTTCAGCCATATCGCCCAGCCCTACTGGGGAACCCCCTACTTTTTTGCAATAAATGTCATGGTTTATGACCACAGTGAATCAGGATTAACATCACATCAGAAGGACGGCATATCCTGCAGCACAGTATCCAACACTGCACTGGGCCGTAGAAGGGGGTCACTTGCGCTTCAGCCTGGTTGGTGCTCACGGAACAGGACGCAGAAGTCAAAAAGGGAGATCCAAGGTCTAACAGGAGCCAAGGAGCAGGACCGGAGCACTCGATGCTTAAAGTGATTTTTATTTGTGCAAACTGACTAACGTTTCGACGCCCATGCGTCTTTAAGCATTGAGGTCCTGCTCCTTGGCTCTTGTTTGACCTTGGATCTCCCTTTTTGACTGCACTGGGCCATTGAGATCGATTTTTAGAGGGAGGGGTGCCACCTACAAGCCACCCATCAATACCACTTCAGTGTTTCCCACAGAATTGGATTTAATTTGTGGCGGTAGCTGACTTTGACAACGGGGGGGGGGGGGGGGGGGGGACGTTTGAGGGAACCCTTGCAATTGTAACACAGTTGAAAGGCTGCTGATGTGTGGATGCAATTCATAACATTTTCTACATAGTTAAAATAAAGGTTCGTACTTCTCCTTGGGACAAGCACTTTTGAATTTTGGAAAACACTTTTCCATTTACATCGGGATTTTGCAAACATTCAGTGTCAGAGTCAATAAAATGAGCCCTTCAACGAAATTGACAAGCAGCTGTAAGTAGGCTAAGCATGCTAAATTCGACATCCAAACAGTATTGTAACGTTAGCTTTGAGATACTGCTTGATTTCATGACTTAACTTAGTTTAGTCTCTTCAATGTAGCCTACTATGTTGTGATAAGACCTTAGCAGAGTTCACTTCAATGCAGCAGTTTTGAACAAATTTGCGCAGCATGGTCACGATGCTAAGCGGATTTAACAGCAATTTAGCCAGACGTCTTCTATGCAATGCTTCTATGTGGCAACAACAATCCTTCAACAATCGTGAATATTTTGTTAAATGCACATGCAGAGGAGTGGGGCAGCGGGCTAAGAGAGAGAGCGGGGCGGGGCAAGGAAAGGCTGCGTGCGTAAAAAGCGCAGCTCAATGCCAATGCAAGGATTTGAACTTTAATTTAATTTCATTTAAATTAAATATAACATAGAATATTCATCTGTGGCGGCTGATTTTTATTTTGTGGCGCCCCGCCACAGATTAGTCAATGTATGGGAAACACTGCACTTCAAGCAGCAACTTAGTTTTTCCCATCCAAGTACTAACCAAGCCCACACCTGCTTAGCTTCAGTTATTCAGCAGACAGGGTATTTGCTGCTGGAATATTATACAATTGTTTAGTTATTTTTGTGTCTTGGGAGAAGCATTTCAACAGCCTCTACACTGGAACCTCATAAGCAGTGAGTGATACTATGAATGTTTGACAAATGGATATGTAGGATACAGTTTAGCGATGAAGGGGGCAAGCAATTTTCTGTGACCTGGAAACTTGGGGTCCGACTCCCGAGTCCATGTGCCAAGTTTGTATCAAAACCAAAGTACCCCATTTTGAACGATGTGCAGAGTGCAAAGCCTTAAATTTAAGGTTAAGGTAGCTGATTGAATAACTTGGCAAATCAATTAGCTGATTTAAAACCAGACCTTAAGCATAAACATTGATGAGTCAGCTCAATGCTCAGACTGACCTCACAGCTAAGCATGAGGAGTTGTAAAAGCTTAAGGAGGATTTAATGATTCTAAGCCAATAACCAACACTTTTTGTCACATTTAGCAAATATATTCTTACAATCCACTAGGTGTCAGTTTTGTGCGTCTGCTGAAAAAATGGTGTTCGCACAGTCCTGGATACCTACATTGGAAAAAAGCACCAAATCCCAGGCAAACAACAGTTAATGCTGGTGCACAGAGCAGTGGGAAGGGGTGAGGGAGGGTAAAACTATTGCATTGTCAAGTGTACTGAAGAGAGGTGTGTATTTGTTTAGCTGTTGGGTTCAAATGTCTTTTTCCAGTTTTGCTAATTAGTTATACGTTATTGTTACGCTCTTCCACAAGAGGCCTATATCTTTACAAATTCCATAGATCCACTGCAGAGGAAGGTAAAACATTTGAAATGTTTTCATCCACCAAGAATTAGGTAGCTGGCATGATCACAGTCAGACTAAAATAAAAATGATTTATGCCGTCTCTGTGACAAGTCTGTTCTTGGTATTTCTTAAAGGGGCATCATTAGGCCTACAACATAGCACAGCACTTCCTTCCCTGATTATAACTCAGAACATGACAACAACAAACCTTGTTGCATAGCCTTCTTCTGAGTCAATGTAAAATGATGTCTCTCCAAAGTAGGGTGGGGGAATCACTAACCTGAGTACACAGAGTATGTTGGCTTCCCACCCCGTCTCTTTCCACAACAATACCACACATTGGTTGACAAAATGCATTAAAAATGACTAGTGTGCCCCATTATTGGGCATCTGATACCTTTTCTCCAAAGGGAACCAGAAAAAAAATAGTCCCCTGCCGAGCTCAGCTATTCTTGTAAGCCTGACATCACATGGCAGATCTAGTCTCTGAAGCAGACCACCAGCAAAGTCCTCCATGTTTGGTCAGGTTGACAGCTGGGAGCAGTTGGGAGATGATGTGAATGACAACTGCAGGCGCTCACAACCAAACAAACACTCAACAGACATAACCACACCCAGACAGCAACCTCATATCCTCTTTGCCTGAGACCATCATTACAGCACTGCTCAACCACACTTCTCAAGGCATCATGATCCAGAGTCCATCTGACAACCATGGATTTACTGCAGAACATTTAAACAAAAAAGAATTCAACAGAATGTTTTGGTCATACACAATAAAACCATTTCAATCATTTCCCCCTCCATTGACATTCAAAAACACACAATATATGGAGAGTGAGACAGACAGAGCAGACAGAAACACATTTTGCAGGCTACGGTTACTTCATTCTCCTCTTACGTTCCTCATCTCTAGCTGCTCTATTAATAACTAGCCTATCCTCTCTCCTCCATAAGTACTCCCTACCCCTGGACATAACTAGATAGAAATAGTCTCACTTCCTCAGAGGTCAAAGCCAAAAAGACATTTTGATACACTCATTAGTGAAAATAAAATTGACACTAAAGACATACTGCTCTGATATTATTTTATTATGTTTAGATGACTGTCTCTCTGTAGTTTAGGCACAGGCTTTGCAATAAACTATAGAGCTAGCTTTAAAACTGAATGAGTAAATACAGTGTTTCCCATACATTGACTTATCTGTGGCGGGGCGCCACGAAATAAAAACCAGCCGCCACAGATTAATATTCTATGTTTAATTTAATTTAATTTAACTTTAACTTAAATATAAGATCAAATCCTTGCATTGCCATTGAGTTGTGCTTTTTACGCACGCATTCCTTACCCCGCCCCGCTCTCTCTCGTAGCCAGCTGCCCCTCCTCTGCATTTAACAAAATATTCACGATTGTTGAAGGATTGTTGTTGCCACATGAAGCATTGTATAGAACAGTGGTTCCCAAACTTTTCAACCCGCGACCCCCAAAATAACCGTGCCAGAGACTGGCGACCCCCACTATCCCTGGATGTGACTCAAAAAATAAAATAAAATGTGCGCACCGGCCATACACACTAGGCTTATCCAAACACGGCCTTAACGACAACACAAAAGAACAGAGCAGCCTGTTATGATTTTACATATAGAAATTTACTATATGATAAAAGCAGAATACCTTAGTCAAAAAATAATATCCATGTAACATGAGTGCACATTATTGCTGTCGTGCAAACTTAACTTTGAAACATTACTTTAATTTCCATTTTAACAGAAGAATATCTCAGTCAGGGTAATATCCACAAACTGTTGTAAACATATGTACATTGTTGCTGCGCAAATTTACATGTTTCAGCGTTAATCTCACCTAATGAGATGAATGAGCGCTATGCGCGAAACACAGCAAGTCCATTCTTGGTTTAATTGTGGAGACGGCCACACGGAGATCATCCTCCACATTTAGACGCGATCTGTATTTGTTTTTAATATATGTCAGTGCAGAGAAAGTCTTTTCGCACAGGTATGTGGAGCCAAACGGCGTCAGTACGTCCACTGCGGCCTTGAATAGCTGTGGATATTCCCTCTCGACTGAAATCCAGAAAGCAAGCGTCTTGGAATTAAAAACTGTCTTTAATTAAAGTGCGGTCATGTGACAGCTCTTTTATTTTTCCCAAATTTATTTGATTTATGGAAATCATTTCGCGACCCACCCCTTGGCGTCCCGCGACCCCCGGGGGGTCCCGACCCCCACTTTGGGAACCCATGGCATAGAAGACGTCTGGCTAAATTGCATCGTGACCATGCTGCGCAAATTTGTTCAAAACTGCTGCATTGAAGTTAACTCTGCTAAGGTCTTATCACAACATTGTAGGCTACATTGAAGAGACTAAACTAAGTTAAGTTATGCAATCAAGCAGTATCTCAAAGCTAACGTTAGAATACTGTTTGGATGTCGAATTTAGCATGCTTAGCCTACTTACAGCTGCTTGTCAATTTCGTTGAAGGGCTCATTTTATCGACTCTGACACTGAATATTTGCAAAATCCCGATGTAAATGGAAAAGTGTTTTCCAAAATTCAAAAGTGCTTGTCCCAAGGAGAAGTACGAACCTTTATTTTAACTATGTAGAAAACGTTATGAATTGCATCCACACATCAGCAGCCTTTCAACTGTGTTACAATTGCAAGGGTTCCCTCAAACATCTTAAAGTCCCCCCCCCCCCCCCCCCCGTTGTCAAAGTCAGCAGCCTTTTAACTGTGTTGAACGTGACAGGCACTCAATTAGACCTATACACTACCAAGACGATCTTAATACCCCCCCGTTGTCCAAGTCAGCTACCGCCACAAATTGAATCCAATTCTGTGGGAAACACTGAAATATTGTTGAGGAAAATAAATAAATAAATAAATACACAAAACACAAAAAGAGGACTACCTTACAGCACTGTGAAAAACAGAAATGCAACAGTTCATTAGGACAAGGGGATGAAAATGCATTCAACACTGTCAACGTGTATATGTGTGTGTGTGTGTGGGGGGGGGGGGGACTTAGAGTGCTAGCCAAAGAAATTCTCAAGGAGTCCCTGAGCAAACAAAAGCTAGGCTCAGACACCAAACTGATTGTGAGTGTGGACCTTCAATGTGAATGAATCTACAGTGAGAGTAAGAGGGAGGGGGAAGTAGGAGGTAGCCTAGCTGAAGAGCGAGGTCATGGCTGACTGCCCAAACGGCTACTCTCAACTGGAAACTTAAACTTTCCAACAGCAAGGCACAGCTACACCTACAAAGAAATATACAATTCATTATCATTCTCACCCCCTCAACACCTTTGGTAAAATACGCCAGCGTAATACAGATAAACAGGGTCACCTTCATTTTGTGTCACTTTTATACAATTTTTATACAAAATACCTACTGAAACTGCACTAAGCTGACAGACAGGATGGCTCAACAGCTTAGATAGCTTTAAAGGGACACCAGGCAACATTTTCGTGTTAATTAATCATCTTCGTAAGTCGGTATATGGTTAAATGACTCATTACAGGGCGAATGAAGACTCTCTCGTCCGCCCCTACTGCCTGTAAGAAGAATATCCCACTTGCAAGTTCAGTGTATCCTACCCGCCGACCGAAGCAGGATCAGTTTACATCCTGCATACAGCACAGAGGCAGGCAAACGAAACGCTAGCGATTGTTGCAAACGTGTGTATAATGGCACAGCCAGCGAAGAAGCAGTGAAAACCCTTGACGGAAGATGCAAAGAAAAGGAAAAGAGCTTCAGACCGAGCGAGGGGGAGTTTCGTAGAGAAAAAGCATCAAGCTTGCCTGGTGTCCCTTTAACCCAAGACTCTTCAGCAGACAGTTCTTCAGACCATGTCAACACTTTGGCTTAATACATGGTGGATTGCAGCTTCAACTATCCCAAAATACAAACATGAGAAATTCTAAAATGTCAGTTTAAAGGCATGAAGCTGTTTCTCCATGTGAAACCCATAAGAAACAGGGACCCAGAATACTGGTAATCAGACTGCACATAGCTGTAGCCCTATTCTTTTGCCTGTGTTCCATCTAGGCCTACTGGTCTGTGGAAAGTTAGAGAATTAGTCCTATTCCTAGATTGTGCAGTTTTTCTTAACAGCGTCATTTGGTGAGCTCTGTTCCCAGGTGTAGTACACCGCGATCAGATCTAGCAACCAAGGCTTAAGTACAACCAATCCACCCACTTACCCACCCCCTCAAATATATCAAAATAAAACCACCTCTGCTACAATTTCAGGATCAATCAGCACACATACTTTCACAAGATAAGCAAAATTTTAAATTCACTCCATGCTCAGGCTTAGCACAAGCCAAGCAGTAGAGGGTGAGTGAGCAGCTCACCGTTAAGTAGCCCATGCTCTGTGATTGGAAAAGTTGATTCAGAATAATGTTTGTGGGATTCAAAGCTGAAAACATGTGGAATATACTGAATGGTTTGTGTGTGCGTGTGAAATTATAGAGAGGATCAGTGGACAAATCTGTTTAGGACTCAAGACATCAAGTACAACATTGTCAATTTAACCAAAGAGACTCTACGTTTGTAATGTTTGACTGTGAGAAATGGCACAACCCTGTTCCTCTGCTTTCCATTTTATGATGTTTATGTAAATTTACCACATCAGGGGCTTCAGTCCATGTGGTGGAAGGTTAACACCATTTGCTTGCACCAAACAAAGCACTGGAGTCTGTTTAGGCCTACATCCTCACTAGTACAACCCCCACTTAAGTGTTCTACAAGAATCCACCCCCCTCAGAAAAACACAAAATTCCCTCTCAGTGGTGGAGAGCTCAGATGGCTCAGGGGATGAAACATACCCGATGGAATGGAACAATGCTTCTTAGCAGGTATTAGGTTATAGGTACAACACCACCTTGCACTGACAAATTGAGAACTAAATTAGCAAAATATTATGCTCATCCACTCTTGGTTAAGACAGCATGTTAGGGTTCCAAGCTTACTATGACACAGGAATGCTAAACCTTGAAGCTTACATTTCATTAATTCATTCTCAGAGTTATCATTTGCATATTTATGGTTTTGTTTATTTTCATTATTGATACTTGATTTTGTTATTGATGTCATTAATAGTATTTAGTTTAACATAGATTTACCCATTTTGTTATTATTATTGTAATGTTCATTTTCTGTAAGTCATTTTGGACAAAAGTGTCTGTCAAGTAACCATAGCCATGTGAAACATTGATTTAATGTAAAATTGTTCTAGTCACACCAATGCTTAAAATGGACTTAGACAAGAGGAGGGCTAGGCTATTTGCCAGCTGACAAATACCCCTCCTCTTGTCTCAGCTCAAGTCCAAGATCTCAATTCTCTGTTTTTCTTCTCAATCTATGAGGAAAAGAATGAGAGGAAAATAATGATAGACAGATACAGACAAAGAAGTCTTAGCTTGTGCTGGAATGTAAGGGATGGGTGTTTTCTTGCTTGCCTGCCCACCTCATGTTAGGGCTTATCTTCAATCCAATCAAGTCATGAGCTTGCATGTCTCATCATGATGTACAGGAATGTGGCATAGGCCTTCAGGACTATTTACCTCTAGATCTAAGGAAGGCTTACTTCAGAGGAACGAGATGGTTTTGTTTCTATTGAAAAGGAACATAACTAGCATAACCTACTATTTCAGTTTGATCTTTGCATTTTTGAAAAACAAAATAATAATAATTGAAGCAATCAAGCCATTACGTTGAAATTTTGACAGCAGAGTTGTGACCTACATGTGGACCATGAGTACTAATTCAGCACCATTGGTTACTATCAAAACTGACATTTCACCTTACTTGAAACATTTGATTGCTTTCATCATGTTAGACCCTTACAACATCACCAAATAGCAATTCACTATATAAAATACATGTAGTTAGTTAAAGGAGAAATCCGACAGCTTTTCACATAGATCTCCGTTTCTCGAGGTCACAGAGTACTGTCAGTACGAAAAAACATTAAAACAATCGGTTCTAGCTAGCTCGAGTTGCTACAGCCAGCAGCTAACGCAACCAGGCAACTACAGCGCTACACTCTGGGGGCATGTCCGTGAGCCTCCATGTACATGCCCACAGAGTGTAGCGCTGTAGTTGCCTGGCTGCGTCCATGAAAACTTCACATAGCATTATCCGAATGAAGGTTAAAACTCCACTCAGATTCAGATGTTACAGGTAGAAAGTCACAAGCTGAACATTTCATCTATAAGTTGAAGGTGTCCGTATCTGAAAATGCTACAACACTTTTTGCACATTGCATTTGAGAAAATAGGCCTATTAACAAACAACGTATATTTTCTGATAAGGCATTTTATGGGTCGAAAATGGCTCAAACGCCATTCCCTGTCTAAAATCATTCAAAGCCAACTCTGAAAAAATGGTGTTTGTAGACCATTTCGCCATGATCTAAGTAGATATTACTAAAGTGGAAGAGAGACTCACTTTCTGTGTAGGTAGCATTCAGACAGGACACCACACTAAAACTTACAATAAATGTTTTTCAAGGTCTGAAACCTTAGCTTTCAATTTGTACATGTTTGCATGCTCATTCATTAACCAGGTCATATTTTACTTCCTCTCATAACTAGGCTATATGAACTGATTAAATTAATTGATCCATTGTGCCATTATTCCTTGCGTCTAATCATCTGGGCCTGTATTCACAAAATAAGCTATGCTAAGGCTAGAAGTAGCTTCTAACGTGGCAAACCATACTAACTAAGCTTTATAGGATTCCCTAGCCCTCCAATGTCACAGTTTGAAAGTTTATCATTTTAATATCAGAGTGATTGTTACAATTTTGCTGGTTATTCACACACACTCTCTAACCACGCACGCACACACCATAACCTTTAATCTACAGCATAAGTCTTCACAAATTATGTAACCTACTTCTTGAACATCCAATATAGCAATACAGGATTTAGGTAAACCCGCTTCATGTTAGGCCCTTCAAAGGGGGAGTTTTGAACATTCTAACAACAATGTAACCAGATCAGACACAAAGTTTGAGGGACCCACTGCCTGGATGACGTTCCAACTGTGACACATTATTTAGATTTCTAACCAGACATAACAGTGTCATCCAATATAATTTACATTTACTGGTAACACAGAAGGAAAACGTAAAAGTTGTTTCACGGTAACAAGTAATAATATTAGTTGTTACCCTAAAATAACTTTTACTTTTTCACGGTATATATTATTAGTGTGACGTTTAATGACTACAACGTTCCATCATGCCACAAGTCCAATATCGACCTAATTCAATCAATCATGTAAACACACAGTCTCAACACCTAACAAAACAAATCAGACCTTCACCGTGTATCTCTAGTTTAACTGGTGGAACAGAAACGTGGTACGTTACATTAGGCGAAAATGCTGGTTACGTTTAGCCTGGGAAACCGGGCTAGGTTACGTTACATTAGGCTAAAATGCTGGTTAATCATGAAACGCTACCACACAACAAGAACTCATTACACGTTAACATTACAGTAATGTTGACAATAAGGTTTACATACAACCGGAATTTAAAATAACTAGGCCTATGTCTAGTCTTGCTATCGCATTAATTTTAACATCACATTAATTAGTCGATGTAATGTTAACGTAAGTTAGCCCACGTTTCGTTGTTGTTTTCACATGGTTTTGCGAGCACTGATACCAGGATTCCCACGGGTCATGGATTATCATGGAAATTTGATAAAGTCTATTCCAGAAATGGAAAGTCAGGGAATTCTATCATTTGTGGGGAATGTCATGGAATATCAGGGAATTTTGTTATAGCAGTTTAAAATACTCGCCAAAATACATCAATGCAAATACATGTGTCCACGCAGAATTGGTGTATATCTGGTAATTAGCTTTACTGCTTGCTTGAGTGGTTAGCCCAACTTTGTTTATTCAATGCCCATTTATTCCTCTCCCACTCAAAGATTCTTGAACGCTATGCGGCTACTCTGAAATCTTTGGTCGGTATTGTACGATTCATTCTATAGTAGCTCATGGATATTCAGATTTTTCGTCAGGGGAAAGTCATGGAATTTTACATCTGGCTTAAGAGTGGGAACCCTGTGAAACTAAGTTACACATTATCTGCGAACTTATGGTTAACATCTCTATGGTTAACGTCATAACATTCTTCCTGAAGCTTTCCATTAGACACCGATAACACTCAATCGGAGCCCACTTCATGTTTAACTCGGCTAACTAGATAGCTAACTTCCAGGCCTAGGCTACCTGGTTTAGGCCTTGGCTTATTTGTTCAACGACTGCGTCTAACATTATAAAATAAAGATAATTTGCAACACCAATCTCATAATCACTGAAGTTAAGGATTAATTAGTTAGGTTAAAGCATCTTATTATCAACGTAGGCGATGTCAACATCGTCAGGGCGCGACGGATTCTACATCGTTAACGTTACATGTAGCGAACATAGATAAATGTGGAATACAATCCTACCGAACTCTAGTTCTAGCTAGCATTGTCGGTATTATTCCATCCGCAAGCTGAAGGGGTTTATTTTTTCACACCACCAACATTTCAGACATAACCCTCAACCGCCTCTAGTCGCCACAAACCAACTATACGTCCAAAAAGTCTTGAAGTGCACCTGTTTGGAGGGAAGAAAATGATAGTTGTAGCTGGCGTCATCTTGCTATCAAGTAAGCTAGCAAGCAGACTTAGCAAGAGGCGTCTATCGTTAATCAAATCCACTTTAACGTCGGCACATACAAAAATGCAACGCGCTATACGATCAACAACCAACGCTGTTAGTCTTACCTTTTTCAAAACACCGCTTTCACAAAGCCAGTATTTTCATCTCAGACTTCAATGGTGTATTGTTTTCAGACAGATTTGTATCCATCAAGAGGAGGCGAAGACTCTCGCCCTCTCCTTGAAATTTCTCCCCATCCACAAATAGCAGCAGACTCGATTAGTCGATCGCCGAAACGCTACTTTCAAATCTCTTCAAATAACTCACTAAGACATTGGCTATTTTACTGTAATGCATCCAGTCATGACTAAATTTCATTAACATCCACTAGATTCGTCTCTACTGAAGGCACCAGGGGCATTAGGCTACATAATCTTTCAGGATTCTCGTTTTCACAGGTAACCGTTATGTTGCACGCAAACAGACACATACACACACACACAGCCCAAACAAGAATACAGAAAAAAAACGTGTAGTAGTTACTTGATTTTTGCCCGCAGCTCTTGCTTTGATGTGTTTGAATCCATCAAAGGTCGTATGCGCCACGAATACGAGGTTCGATTACAAGTCCTGTTTTGTTTATGATCTGGAAACAAGGAGGGGGGATAAACAAACTAAATATAAAACAAGAACTAGGCTGTTCAACCCTGGACATACAGACAATCATATGGCGTTGCGTTGCTCACTCATAACAATAAACCGCTAGGAGATGTTTATGAAGTCATTACGCCTGATATTCATTTGGCTGACAATCTGTTTTGTCTCCATTCGGTAGGCGAATGAGATTGCTAGGTAGCCGATGAGGAATGCTCCCATGGAATGTTCCCCTTAGAGCCTTTCCAAAGAAGGAGAGGTTGTTAACCAGCTATCTGCCCAAGAACTACTCCACCCCCTGCGTACCTTCCCTACGAAACCTGATCTACTCAAATGTACCCTAAATTACCCATGAAAACATATCAAAACCACTTAATTTAGGCTATATTAAGTGGTCCTTGATTTCACAGCCCTTTTTTTTACCTTAAAATGCCATAAGGTGACCCCTTAAACTACATTTAAGGTGTCAAGTCAGGGGTTCCCTTTATTTGTTAAGGGTTAATTAAGGACAGTAGGCTATATCTTAATTTTATTTCAAGGTGTCAATTCAGGAATTCTTTCATTAAGGGGGGGGGGGCAATTAAGGGGAAATCGAAAAAGTAAGGGATACATTCAGTAGGTTTTTCTCCTTAATCGAATCGAATTACAGCGAATTTTCAAACCTGTACCAAAACACATTTTTATTCAAACATCAAGTCTGCTTCAAAATACAACAGAGAAATCATGAACTCAAAATGTCATTGTGGGAAAAAAAAAAAAACAATGACTATGTAACAGTGCAAATCAGACCTTTCAGAATAAGGATAATAGCCTAACGCTAATAACAAGCCTTACCAAAATTATGGGTCATTAAGTAAGAATACAAAATAATTGTTAGATTAAGTAGATTATGTTAAAACGACATGGACATTAGGCCGAACTTCCGACGTATTTTTTTTGCACACACGCTGGCTCTGCCTGCTGCGCTGCCTGCACATTCAATGTCCTCTGCTTCGCGAAATCAGTGCATATTCGCGCCTAATTATAGAACGTCAAAAAGAAACAAAGTAGCCGGGCTGCATCCAGACACTTAGCTGCCGTCGGGGGCTGCATGCAGTCGACTCAGACTCTCTATGGACAGTTTTTAATGTTTATCAGAAAATAACTACTCAGTATTCTGATTGAGTATAATTTTCGGGACAATTAGGGCAGGATTCGGGATTCGGGACAACTGCTTGGATATCGGGACTGTCCCGAATTTTTCGGGACGTCTGGTCACCCTACACTCGAGTCCGTAGTTACGCTGATTCTACAACAGCTAAGGGTTTACGAGTTTTAGGCACTCCGCTAGCACGTCGTTCCTAACAACGCCCCTTAGCCGTTGCAGAATCAGCGTAACTATAGGCTACGGCCTCTCGGGGCTTATTGCTTAATCGATGCCATGCCTATGTCCGTCAAAAGTTTGGAATACCCTAATTGACTGACTTAACTACCGACTTGTTTGTGATAATATTTTTGCATGGTAGGAAATGTTGACCCAATGTGGACATCATGACTATGCCTTGGTAGAACTCCCTCTAGAGTAGCAATATATTTATATTTTACTCTGCTGTTGTAAATAGCAAACTTGTGACTTATCCACACTGTACATAAAGAAAATGCTTTAGTTTTGGAGGTAAATGATGGTTTTCTCAATAGCGACTTGCTATGTCTCTGCTGTATAGCTTTGCTAGGTGAACGTTCCACCTATTACAATTAATTTTATACAACCCCACCTCCATCTTGCCTGTTCATAATTCTGAGAAATTCTTGATTGTTTGTGTTATGTTTATGTTATGTATGTGGGTGTGTGTGTGTGTGAGTGTGTGTGTGTGTGTGTGTGTGTGTGTGTGTGTGTGTGTGTGCGTGTGTGCTTGTGTGTGTGCCTGCGTATGTGCCTGTGCATGCAAGCGTACATATGTCTACTGTGTGAGTATGTGTCATACGTATGATTACTGTGAATGTATGTGTGTGTGTGTATCTGTTTGTGCACATGTGTGCACATGAAATGGGTTAACATGACCCCTGGAGGCAAACATACGGAAAAAAATGGTCATCCTAGGCCCTACAGTTCTCAAGATATTCACAGAGAACTGTGTCTGCCCTACCCTCCTTTCGGGGGTCCAGTCCAGCGGGGGGGCTACAGATCAAAACGAAAAATGACGGTTCCATGCTATCCATGTGGGGGTACATGCCCACCAAGTTTTGTGTACCCCGGTCTTTCAGTGTCCCGGGAATCCTTGTTGGTGTACGTCACTAAATGTACACATAAATTATTTTATTGTAAGGCCCCCCATGAACGAAAGTACACACAACTTGGCATGCATTCGGAGGGTGTCATAATGATCCTACACTTTTAATTTCGTGCAGTTTTGACCTTGTCAGCCAGAGATATTGTGATGAAAACACCTAATTTTTTGCTTTTTAATTTTTAACTAGGTGGCGCTATACATGAAATAAGTGGTAATGGGATGGGTTGACATGCCCCCTTAAGACCAACATACATAAAACAGGTGGACCTCCTAGGCCCTACGGTTCTCGAGATATTCACAGAAAACTGTCTCCGGCCACCTACAGGCCAGTTTGTGTATAGTAGTACAGCGGCTAAGCACCGGAATCGTTCAGTTTTTGCAGAAAGCATGAAACTTGGCACAGTTATACTACTACCCCTAGTGATCAAAAATTGAAATGGACCCCAACACATAGCGCCCCCTAGTGGCCGCCATCTTGAATTAAAATATGGCTACCATTCTTAATAGAATTGTTGATACAACTTCAAAATTAAACCAGATAAAAAAGTCTTAAGTTCTAACACTCCATTTTTAGGGTCAAGGAAGCTATTGACATGATTTCCAAACAAACTTGATGTTGGCCATTTTGAAATCCAATATGGCGGATACCAAATGTGAAAATATAGACCATCTCCATTGTTATACATGATAGAAATATAATTCAAAAACTATTTCAAAGTTTGAACAGTCATTTTATAACATGACAACCTCAATAATACACGAGGCATCAAGTATAATCTGGTAAGATTCCAATATGGCCACTATGTGTAAGAAAATAAGCCAATTATTCTATATCTTGGTTAATTGAAGTAACTACCTACATCATCAATAAATTCTTATTCTACCTTCTCTTTCTGAGCAAACTTTAACGCTTACTATACACTGCTCAAAAAAATTATACACTTTAAAAAATAAATAACATCAGATCTCAATTGGGAAAAAACATCATGCTGGATATCTACATTATATTACATTTGGCTGACGCATTTTTAGCCAAAGCGACTTGCAACCTGGGAAACAGTTTAACGCTTTTAAAACAATTCTCTCAACAATTCTAGAACAATTTAAAACAATTCAAAAAGGTAGAGTACAATAGGGAAAAGTGCACCAGTGAGTGCTGTTTTTATACAGTCAAGTCAGGTGGTAAGTGCTAGAATTAGCTAGTTGTAAGAAGTGCTACGAGAGGAGATATTATCTGAAGAGCTGGGTCTTCAGGAGTTTTTGGAAGATGGAGAGGGATATCTCTGCTCTAGTAGGAACTGGTAGTGCGTTCTACCAACGAGGAACAACAGATGAAAAGTTTGAATTGACCTGAGCATACCGGTGGCAGAGCTAGACAATGTTTGTCTGCAGAGCGCAACGGTCGGGGGGTAGCATATGCCTGTATGAGGGCATTCGAGTAGGTGGGAGCAGTAGGTTTAGCTGGGAGGACCAGCAGTTTGGTTTTTGAGAGGTTTAGCTGGAGGTGGTGTGCCTTCATCCATGTAGATATGTCTGGGAGGCAATCCGAGGTCCGTGTCGAGACCAAGGGGTCATCAGGTGGAAAGAACAGATAAAGTTGTGTGTCATCTGCATAGCAGTGGTATGAGAAGCTGTGTGAATGGATAATCTGTCCCAAAGAAGTGGTGTGGATAGCAAAGAGAAGGGGGCCCAGTACTGAGCCCTGGGGGACCCCTGTGGTGGGATGGTGAGGTGCGGACAGCTGTCCAAGCCATGATGCGTTAAACGAGCATCCTGTGAGGTAGGATTCAAACTGATATGGACTGGGTAATATGTTAGGAACAAAAGGATGCCACTTCGTTATTTGGGAATGAAAATGATCAATCCACAGAGGACTGAATTCAAAGACCCCCCGAAAATCTAAGTGGAAAAAATGACTCAGCAAGCTAGTCCATTTTGCTTGAATTTCAGCGCAGCAACTAATGATGCTTGATGGCATCGGGATGGTGTCCTGGGGGATCTACTCCCAGATGTGGACATGGCCATCACTGAGCTCCTTGACAGTCGGTGGTACAACCTGGCAGTGTTGTATGGACCAAAATATAATGTCCCAGAGGTGTTCAATCGGATTTAAGTCAGGAGAGTGTGGGGGGACAGTCAATGGTATCAATGCCTTCATCCTCCAGGAACTGCCTCCACATTCTTGCTACATGTGTCCATTGTTGCCAGGAGGAACCCAGGGCCCACTGCACCAATACAGGGTCAGACAATGGGTCTGAAGTTTTCATCCTGATGCCTAAGAGCAGTGAGGGTGCAGTTGTCTTGCCCATAGAGGTGTGTGTATCCTTCCAAGGATGCAGACCATCACTGCTCATGCTGAATGATGTTGCAGGCAGCATTACATTCTCCAAGACATCTTTAGACGTCACATGCTCAGGGTGAACCTGGTCTCATTTGTGAAAAGCATGTCAATGGCGAACCTGCCAATTTTGTATTCTATGGCAAATGCCAATTGAGCTGCACGGTGCTGGGCAGTGAGCATAGGTCCTTCCAGAGGCCTTCGGGCCCTCAGGCCACCTTCATGAAGTCTGACAGTGTGGTCAGAGACAGTCACACCAGCGGCCTGGAGAGGTCATTTTGTAGGGCTCTGGCAGGGCTCTTACTGTTTGTTGTTGCACAAAGGAGCAGATACTGGTCCTGCTGCTGGGTTAAGGACCCTCTACCATCCTGCCCAGCTCTCCTAGAGCAACTGTCTCCTGGAATCTCCTACATGCTCTTGAGACTGTTCTGGGAGACACAGCAATCTTTCTGGCAATGGAACGTATTGGTCTGCCATTTTGGAGGAGTTAGACTACCTGTGCAACGTTTGTAGGCTCCAGGTACTGGCTTATGCTACCAGTAGTGACACTAGTGAAAATTCAATCAAGGAGGATAAAGATGGAAAATGTATCATTTGCCACCACCTCTAAAACCATTCCTGTTTTTACAGACCTCCCTTCTTCCTTTCTTGTCAAAGTTTTTTGAGAAAGTGGTCTTCAAGCAAGTCTTGGACTTACTATATCAGAACAACCTGCTAGACCCTATGCAGTCTGTTTTCAAGAGTCATTCTACTGAAACTGCTTTTCTGTCTGTGACCGAAGCATTGACAGTAGTCCTCATTTAAGTTGCTAAGTCATTAGTATTCATTCTACTAGACTTATCTGCAGCCTTCGATACTGTTAACCATGACATTCTCCTTTCTACACTATCTGAACTGGGATGTCTAGGAAAGCCCTTGACTGGTTTAAATCCTACCTTAAAGAACACATGACCTCACCAAAGGTGTGCCTCACGGATCAGTATTAGGGCCCCTACTGTTCTCTATATACACACTTCCTTGGGTGAGACCATTTGCTCCCATGAATTTGATTATCACTGCTATGCGGACGATACTCAACTTTACCTGTCTTGAGCTTTTGGTGTTTCCACCACAAAGCACACCCAAGGACTGGGCGCTGAACGCACTAGCCAGTGTCCTAAAAGTGCTGGTTCACTGACTAGCAAGAGCCCTAATGTGTCAGGAGGGAGCTAAACTCATAAGGTATTACATATTTAAATTAGCTTCATTGACAGGCATAATCATTTTATGGGATGCAAAATGTTAAACTACAATAAAACAAAATGGACCTTTTCAAACAAGCCCCACCCACCTCAATTGAATTAGGCTAACAGTAGGATGTGTTGGACTGGGTTATGTACTAATTTATCTAACTATGACTGGGTGTATGTACTAATTTATCTAAGTCTAGGATAGAAGACAAAAAAGCTAATTTCCCAAAAGGCAGCATATGTTTCTTTAAGAGACTTGACAGACACTAGCATCCATGGGTTTTAGCCTTCTTGCTAGCATGCCAGCCTCTAGGGGGCAAATTAGAAGGATTGAGCCCAGGCAAGTGCAGGGTTTAGTCACAGTCAAAACTTCGCACATAGCCTAAATGCACCCCAGTTTTTGACTCAGTGTCAGAATGTATGGCTACTTCCTTAAAATCCAACATGTCTGCCATTTTAATTATGCTATAGACACATCATATTATGTGTTAAAAGCAGCATAGCATTATAAATGTAGAGTGGTGGTAGATGGTGGCCATATTTGAAGTCACGAGTCAAGGGGCCACTAGGGGGCGCTATGTGTTGGGGTCCATTTCAATTTTTGATCACTAGGGGTAGTACTATACCTGTACCAAGTTTCGTGCTTTCTGCAAAAACTGAACGATTTAGGTAAAAATCTGGCCTTAGCCGCTGTACTATAGTAACATAAATTAATTTATTGTGTGGCCCCCCATGAACGGAATTCCACACAACTTGGCGTGCATACAGAGGGTGTCATACACTTCCAATTTCGTGCAGTTTTGACTATGTTAGGTCACAGATACCTTCGATTACAACACCTCATTTTTACTTTTTTGTGTTTAACTAGGTGGCGCTATACATGAAATGAGTGGTTATGGAATGGGTTGACATGGCCCCTTGAGATCAACATACAAAAAAAAAAGGTCCTTCTAAACCCTACGGTTCTCGAGATATTCACAGAAAACTGTGTCTGCCCTACCCTCCTTTCGGGGGGTCCAGTCCAGCGGGGGGGGGGCTACAGATCAAAACGAAAAACGATGGTTCCATGCTATCCATGTGGGGTTACATGCCCACCAAGTTTCGTGTACCCCGGTCTTTCAGTGTCCCGGGAATCCTTGACGGAAATTTGGGCATGCGAAAAAGAAAAAAAAATCTGACTAAACCTATATGACCGCCACTTCGCTGCACGGCGGTCATAATAATTTCTCACTTCAGTGCTGCGGATCATCTCATACAGATCTTGTAATGTGCAGTAGCCTATAAGGGTAAATCACGCTGATTTGAAGTTACCTATAATAACTACCAGTGAGCCGCAATCTCCTGCACAGCATGGCGCAGCACACTATGAAGTGCGTCCAAATTCACCCATTCTTCTCTATTTAAAACCTGAGAAAAGGCTCTTTCATGTGACACATGTGTGATGAGTAGCCTACTCCTCGAGAAGTAGGCTACTCATCACACATGTGTCACATGAAAGAGCCTTTTCTCAGGTTTTAAACGGTGCTAGCTAGCCACTATTGACACTATGGCATATGAATGCTGTTCTATTGACCTTTAGTTTTGTTGCTACTGTGCATGGAGGACAGGCCAATTATGAATTCTGTCCAACATTTATACTGTATCTATAGTGGCTGGTGAAAGAGTTGAGTGGCTTTTTTTCGAGGGGTGGGGGGTTTAATGGTCAGCTTTTACACACCTGATATCATCCATATTTTAAGTATACAAACAGAAACTCCCCAGGACACGTCTCGAGGTTCGAGGCTGAAGGCCATATAACGTAACCTAGCCTATGCTGGAAGCGACCCAGGTCACCTGGCAACCAATTTCACAAATGCTTTTACACTCTGGAATAGTACATCACCTCTACTGGGCTTAAATACCGATCCAAATGAAGTTTTACCCATTATCATTCAACATTGATAGGCTATGTTACATCATACATGCAGGTGTCTGAATTGATTCTGCTATGGTTATTGTTATTATTTAGCAGACGTTTCGGCTAAACTCCAATAACTTGACTAGTCACACATTCTTTATTATTCCTGCATAACAAATTGCATTTTATCACTGGCAGTTGGATGCTCTCTGGTTGTGTCACCAACCGACTCGTATTCCCTGGCTTTCGACCATGCTGTCCGATACGCGTCCGGCGGCGTAAACATGGAATCAGTTCTGGAGTGGGGTGTGGCCAACAACAGCTCATTTACATTTAAGGCAACAGGCCTCAGAAACAGTCTATTCTAAATGAGACTGAAACTGCCAAGAATGGAGCTGCTGATAATGTGTAATGAGGGGAATTTTGTGCAAACAGCTTCAGGGACATGTTTTGTGCAACCCATATGTCTATTTTGACTTGTTGAAAAAGAAGTATAATATAGGACCTTCAAAACTTGCAGTGCAGACACTGTTGTGAGAAGTCACCCAATTAGCTGTCTCTGAATACTGAGAAAAATATGATATTCACAGAAGAGTTCTCGAGAAACGTTGTGCGAATTGGAAGCATGGCCAGGTTAAATTGATCAAGTTGCTAGGACCTTTGTGTATAGCCACAGATATGCAAAACTCCAAACTGGCTGTTGGAGTTTTCCAAAGACTTTATAGCTGAGGGCAACAACTGGATCTTGGCACTGATACTGGTCAAAGGTGAACAGATAATACAATGAACTCCTGACAGTGGGGACCCCTCCTACAGACCCTTTGTGAATTCCAAACACAGATGACAAAACATGTCAGAAATGTGAGACACTGTTTTACCTCTCACCTAAGGCTACAAGAAAGTTAGGCCCCAACGCTGTCTTTACAACATTCTTTCCCTAAGGGCGTCCAGGTGGGTCTCTAAAGTCATGCTCAAGGGGCACATGTAAAGACATGTCATTGTTCCTTTGTGCTGTTAATGTGCTGCACTCCTATACCTCATTTTAGGCAGCAGTTGCTGGCTATCCTGCCTTGGAGAGAGACATTCCAACATACTTGAAGAGTCATTCAAAGGGGCCAAAGAGCATGCATCTGACATAAGTGGGACAGCATTTCAGCTTACAGTACACATTGTAGATAGTTTTGTTTATCTCATCAATAACACAGAGACGGGGGGATGGAGCTGTAGGAATGTGGGTGAGTTTAAAGTACTGGGTAAAGTCAGGGGAATGGACAACCAGATTAGTATTTCAACACAATGGGATGTATTATATATGACACACACCATGCACTGTGTTAATAATATTATCCAGCACAAACTAATGCTTAATTCAGCTTCTGTCAATTCTGACCTCACACCTTCAAAACAATTAGCACACATTTAACAAAATTTCCCCTATTCTACTCAATTTACTTGAGTGTTGGGCACAACTTTGGCCTTTAATCTCGAAATAATATATGTTCCACTCCATCTTTGGTGATAGACTTTTAGTATATGATTCAGGAGTGTATTAGGACCAATAAAAACTATGAGACATTTCTGTTACAATTTTTTTGTCTTTATGGGCTAGATTAACTGGCCTAAAGAGAGCTGACATTGAACTACCACTGGTCAATTTTCATTGAAATAGACCTAGCATCTGGACTTTGTAGGGCCTTCTTCAGCAAATAGATGACACCGTACTTTTTCTAAATGTGCCTTTGGCCTCTTTGATCCATACTTAACACAGAACAAAATGAATGAATGAATGCTGCTTGAGTTCCACACACAGACATTACAACTTCATAATTTCTTCCACTCAATTAGGCAGGGTAAAGGGGGAACAACTTTCTCTATAGTTGCTCTAGAGTCAATTTTGGCGACTTATCTTCCTTCGAGTATATCGCCCTCACTCTGAAGGCTGACCCAGCTGTACTTCTATTGACCTTATACTGCCCTCCAAAACTATGGACTGGCTTCCTCGACCAGTTTTCAGTTATGTCACTCATTTCACTTATGTCACTCATCATCAATATTCATGTCAATAAAACGACTGATGCTAAAGCCAGTAAGTTCCTTAATACTTTGGATAGTTTAGAGCTAAAGCAGCATGTTACAGGGTCCACCCACAACCTTGGCAACACCCTTGATCTAGTCATCTCTAGAGGGATAGAGGTAACTGATTTATTGGTAAATGATATCAATATGTCTGATTATTATTGTGTATCTTTTAATGTCATACTAAAATGCCTTCAGAATTCATCCCGAAACTTCAATTAAATCATGTTTCCTGCACTAGAGCAGAGCAGGAGTTCATAGCTCTAGCAGACTCCATAATTTCAGAATTGTTCAATCATTCTATTGACCAAATGGTAGAAGCTTTCAATACTGATAGTTGTCCTGCTCGACAGAGTGGCTCCTTTAAAGACTAAAAAAGGCCCTGTAGCAAACTGACGCCTTGGATGAACGAAAATATCCATGACCTAAAAAGATCCTGTAGGAAAGCTGAGAGAACATGTATAGGAAAACTAAGCTACAAGTTCACCGTGTCATTCTAAAAGAAAAAAATAGCAAACTATAATAAAGCTGTTCGGAGTGGGAGAAGGATCCACTTCTCTAAGGCAATTGCTGAAACCAGTGGAAGCTCTAGGATGTTGTTTTCCACCATTGATAGGTTACTACATCAAACACCCTTTGACACACTCAGTCAGGCATCTTCTCTAAGATGCTAAGAATTTGCATGCTTCTTCAAAGACAAAGTCACTTCTATAAGGGTGGCGCTCGTCTTCGGACTCTGAGGATTTCACAGGGTAAAAGAGGAGGTGTGCGTTTTGTGACTACTCTGGTGTCCAAAGGGATTCCCTTTAACACAGTTGAGATCGCTACTCCTGTGTGTAGTTGTCTTCGGACTGTGATAATATCACAGGGTAAGAGAGGAAGTGTCTCTTAAGTGTGTGTGTCTCATGCGAGGGCCCCTTTTCAATGGGTTTATGATGTACGATAGGGTTGACTTGATTGAGAGGTTTTCTCTATCTGAATCAAATTCCCTAATTTGGGGTTTGGGGGCTAAGGAAGGTGGACTACTTCAGTCCTCTCTTAGTCGCTGTTCCCTATTCCCTTGGTTCATACTTCAAAATGTGGTTCACATCATTAAAAGAGGAAGAAATTCAGGGGCCGTATTCACAAAGAATTTTAAGGCTAAAAGTAGCTCCTAACTGGCGAATTTAGGAGCAACTCCAAAAAATAATGGGCGTGTCACTCCTAACTTTAGGACTCCTAATTTTTTTCACTAAAAGTAATTCACGAAGCATTTTAGACCTAAAAGTAACACCTAAGTCTGGGACAGCTTAAAAGAAGTCTAGAGGACTCCTAAGTCACTAAGACCTATTCATAAACAGCTTTTTGTGGCATTTCACGTTGCGATGTTTTGAAATGCGTATAGCCTATTAGGCGGGTCAATATAGGGTTCAACATCAAAAAAATTGATACAAAAGGTTTTTTTATGGATTCTGGTACTGTTGGACATGCTAAATAATATACTAAAAATCTAGTAAAATCTGACCTTGGGAAAGGGGTCATTTTCAAAATGGCCACCAAAATGGCTGTCAACAGGTTAGAATGGCTATATCTCAATTACTATTCAGCCTACAGGGGTGAAATTTACGGAGCCCTCCGGGTGACATGGGGGAAAAAAACATGGGTTAGAAAAAAAAAAAAAAAAGTAGTGGGGAAAAAAAACATGAAGAAGAAAAAAAAAACGATGCACTTTTGCGGGATCTCATTGCGGGATCTCGCAAAGTTTTGCGAGATCTCGCAAAACTTTTTTTCTACTTTTGGAACTTGCTGGGCTTCCTACTTGACCCCAATAGGCCCACAAACCACTACCGCCAGATGGCAATCGTATCATGATACTCTGATTGCTCTATCACTGTTGCGTGTTGTGGGTTTTCTGGACACATTACATAGGCCTATGACACGGGAGGGAGAGGGAGACACCTGCCTGCAGACACGCACACACAGCAGGCTACAATAAATTGCCTAACAGACAGCAGCCTAATTTCGAGGTATCACCAGGGTGCGATTTGTAGGGGGGGATGGTGAGGATTTCCCCAACTCTGGTTTTCCTATCCCTACCTCTGCTAAATTATTTTTATCTCCGGTGGGGACAAGGATTAAACCCCTTGATAGCGATGAATGCAACTTAACTGCTAGCCTACTTAAACTCTTGAAATCTAGCGATCTTCAGTGTCAATACATCAGAGTAGGCTATTCAGTAGCCTTCTGGCAGACGGCGCATATTTCTGAACGTCATCGAACACAAAATCTGTACAGCAAAAACAAATGTTGGTGGGTATTTAAACTATCTAGCGGGTGTTTTATAGCCTGACGTAGTCATACTCAATTCTAGTCAGAATTTGAGTCTGATACTGCTCCATAGAGCTGTGATTATGGGGCGTGTTTCAAACGAACCAGGAAAAAAAATGCCTCTGCACTCAATTGGATAGACCTACAACCAATCAGAGCAACGGAGTGTGTGACGTATGTTAAGCGACGCATAGTTGATGTCAACAGAACTCAACTGCACGCTAGAAGAAGAAAATGTGAGCGATTTTCGCAGGTGTTGTAAAAATAATGTAAGGATACACGGAGTTCTTCAACACACGAACCTCATTTTTGAGAGAAAGTAAAGGTGAATGCATATACGATCAAGTTATCCGTTTAGGATTACAACTCCACAACACTGCAAACAAATCGCATCGCATTTGTCGGTCCTGTCAGAACTTTATAACACGGTTGGAACGCGACATGCCCGTGTTTAAAAAATGGACAGAAGACGAAGGAGACCAGCCTGAAGAACCGTGTTCATCTGAGGCATCAGAGACGCCCCGGACTCTGAAGAAGTTCTGCCCCAATCCGTCAACTCCAACCGGTACAAAAACGCGAAGAAGCATTACAGAGGTAAGCTTGTTAATACATTTCTACTTCTTATGATATGACTATGAGAATAACCTCGATTGCCACGTTTCACATGAGTTAATAGTGAGTCGTGATTATTGTCCAATGTGATAAACACTGTGCATTCCCACACTCCTCATTTCCGTGAAATCTATCTATGATTAAATCATCTAGTCATATTTTGACATGCCTAGTATTCTGGAAGCCAGCCCGAATTTCAGTGTAGTGTGAGCAAATGTTACCAGGATAAACTTGTACCTGATGTGTAAGTTGGCCTCTGTCACTTTGTCAATATGTAGAAACTTCATTTTGTAATGGACTAGCATGTTATCCAACCCCCACTTCTGTGCTCTGCACCTCTGTGGGGGGTGGGCAGTGTTTCTCTGACCTGCTCAGCAATTGCATCTGGTGTCACCATATTTAACAGTCTGTATTTTCCAATGTATTGTCAATGCACGTTATACTTATTAGGCTATACTGTAATTCTTCACACTGATGTGTTCACTTATATTTCAGGTTGTCACCCATTTTCCATCCACTTGACCTCCACCTGGAACACCTAAACAATTTTCTCAAATCATTTATGAGAGGATTGGGACCAAACATGTCAGAAATGTCAGCAGCCAGAATCAGTAGGTCCATTGGCATCGTCAAAGAGCTAATGGACAAAACGGACACAGAGCTGGAGCTGACAAGGCCGGCTGGCATTCATCATGTGGCCCGAGAACAGGACGTTTTAACACTGGTAAACGTTTTCAGGGAGACACAACTTTCCCAACAAAAATCACCCAGGCAGGCAGTCTCATGCATTCCCGAATTTCAAGAGAAACTTATTGGCAACGCTGAATTACCAGGAGAAAATAATGGACTGGCAAAATGTGCCTATTTAAATAATTAAGTAAATGTGAAATGTAAATGGTGATGGTAATTTGTAAATATTGTTTTCGTAAATGACAATGTAAATAATTGTTTTCATATAATAGTTTAGTAGTATCCACATTCTTGAAAACATTTTTGTGTTTTCTTATTGGTTGTATGTTCAAAGTTCAGCGTATATCTTCAAACATTACCTATTATGTGTAGATATTAAAAATCTTTATTGAAATGTCTTATTGTTTGTCTTTAAATGCAGAAACATCACCAACCAGTAGAGAAGTATAAACCATTTTAATTTTATTCAAAAATATTAATGTAACAGAGGTAAAAAAAAAGGCATTTGCACAACAACAGGACCCTGAAGCTACAAATTTGAGCCTGAATTTGAAGCTAGCCTGAGATCTTCAACATTGACAAGCCTGATTCCAAGTTACTTGGGGATGATTGTATCTTATCATCCTCATCCTCGTCATCAAAGTAACCAGTGTAATCCATGTCAACCTGAACACGGTCATCCTGAACAACACAGTCATCAAACAAATTAGTTTGACTCTGTTCGATGTCATCAAAAACCTCATGCATAATTCATAGTATCTCTTTTGCATGTTCCAGCTTGTATGTAGGGAGATTATGGATAATGAAGTCCAGGTCAAATATCTGTGTGCACTGTTCTAAAACTGATCAATGAGTTCATCTCCAAAACCAGTGCAGGCTGTGTCGACTGTGTAAAGTGGTATGTTTTTATGGTCCTGAAGTAAACTACTCCTGTAAGTTTGTAACAGTTCCCTGATCAAAAGTGTGCCCTTAGGTGTGACTATTCTGTGTTTGTGGTGTGATGAAACCTCCCCTTGAAAGTGTTCATATTTGGGGATTAGCTCCCCACAACCTTCAGGTTCACAAGAACAAACAGAATGGCAGTGAGTGCAGCACAGATGTCCTAGATCAACAGATGTGGTGTGTTCCTCAAAATGGCAGTACAAAGCTTTCCGCAGACAACTAGTGACTCCATTAAAGTACCGTCTTAACTGCTGGGTCAAGCTTTGTACTAACATCCCTCACAATCCAGTGTAGGCACTCCAGTGTATGGCCAGGTACTTTAATCAGACCCACGCTGTTTCATAACCCTGGCTCTGGATTCCCGATCAGCAGAAGCGATCAATGTCAGCACAGGTGTACCTGGAATATATAGCAGTACAAAAAGCAACCAATAAGTAAGAGTAAAAATAAGAAATTATGAGTAGTATCATTTAGTACTTTTTAATGACTGTACTGACATCTAAAAAGAATACATCACTTATAAGGGGTACAGTGACTAGCCTACCAATATGGGTATGGTGCTTGAGTACATAAAGCAACACCCAAATGCCCTTCTGCCCTTTTGCAGCCTGACCACTGATAGAAATAAAACAGTAACCTACATTAGAATGTTTTAACAGCTAGTTCGCTACAATCACACTAACGTTATGATTGTACCAAGTCTGAGTTAGCGAACGTACAACGATACCTAGGCTACTATGTTTACAACATGGGATTCATATCACGACATTGGGAGTTATTTACTAAGTCAGACAGTTAGACTCTCTTACCATTTGTAAGTTAGATGAACTTCGTCCATGACGATACCCATTACGTTGGCTTGAAAAACATCGGAGCCTAGCATGTCCCTCCACTTGTTGTTCAGCAGCCAGGATTCCGGGCTTCAAAAAAGGATCTGGCAACGACCGCTGGCTATATCCACCTCGTCGTGCACGCCGAGTTGCATCGCCATGATGCCCATTTCAGTTGCTTCGGCAAAAAACATCTTTCTTATCAACAAATGCCTTGATCCCGTTACTCTGTTCCTCTTTTAAAATTAATTCGCTGTCGATATCTTCTAGAACAGACCTGATAGCAGAATCTACACATCTCAATTCTCCAGCGGCAGCCATCGTTGTTGTAAACGAATTCAACCCAAGCGCTCTTTGGTGACGTGGTGGATTACGTTACTGTTGAGCATCTGTCCATCATCGTATAAAGCCCGCCCTGACCATTTGATTGGCCCGCCAGTATTTGGGCGAGCATACTCGCGCCACTATTGATCAATGCCAGACCGAACTTCCCGACCTCAAACGTTGTGGGCGGGACTAAGTTCGGAATGGCACCCAGGCTAGGTGTTTTAACAGCTGCAAGAAATAGAAGCTTATGGCCAGAGCCCGTCTACGGAGAGCCTTGCCACTCCGTATTAAGTCCCATTGTACCGAATTTTGGTTGCAGTTCCACCAGAGTTCCACTGGGGGCGATCGCCATGAGTGCAGAATGAATGGGAGTCAATGGAGCTAGACGGCTAAATTTGCCTCTTTCACCTGATTGTCGTTGACAAATCTCAGATTTGATTGTAGTTTGTATAACTTCAACATGGGTTATAGGTCAAAAGTTGAATGAACGAGTACTTATGTCCTTTTGATTTCTTACAGGTTGGGTCGTTGTTGCCCATAACACGCTAGCATTGTGCTAATGAATGACGTCATTGACACGTTTGAAAGGCTTTTTAGAACAATTAAGTGACGTTAAAAAATATAATACTCAACCAAGTGTATTTTCTTTGCCTCCCCTTTCGAAAACAATATTCAAATTACTTGGAAAAAAATTATATCCCGAGAAAAGTGGATTTTGAGGGGTACAGCTCCATAGACCTCCATGCATTCTGCACTCGTGGACGAGCGCCCTCATGTGGAACCACAGAAGGAACTGCAACCAGTTCAGAACAGTTTAGAAACCGGAAGTTTTCCGAGAGTGGCAGTTCTCCCCTTATTAGACATTCTCTGTTATGGCCCATATGTTCTGGTTCGTAAATTATTTTCATAAAACTTCAAGTTGCCCTATAACTTCTCTCCAAACTCTTCACTGCACTGTAGCCAATTAACTGACAGTATGATAAGCTATTTATTTTCTGTAGGCTTCAATAAACACATTTATTTTTTCAACTTTTACAATATTACGCACTTGGCTACTGAACGCAAATCTGCAGGAGAGAGAATGCACGCAGCCTACGCAGCGTGTAGCGCAATGTGTAGGCTATTTGTATACCAACTAACACTGTTAGCCAATTCACCAACTCAAGACTTCAGTGTCATCATATACAACATTTTACATAACAAATACAGAAAGGATGGAGGCAGCAAAGGTAGAGGAGTCATTTCAGATGGGTCAAGAACAAGGTGAATTTGTATGTTTCTCAAAACGTAGTCCAACCCTGCATTAGAGGAGCTGAGCACACTCGCTGTTTAAAGTCATACACAACTAAAACTAAGCTAAAGGTAAATGTTACAAAGTTGGCAAAATTAATATAGGCTATTATTAGCTATGAAATTATTCGTTCGTTCATTTTTTTTTTTGTTTGGGGGGGGGGGGGTTACAAACATATTCAAAATCCCCCCCCCCCCCCTCTGTTTTTTACACAAATCGCACCCTGGGTATCACTAATACCTATTAAATAAATGTAAAGGACACAGAACTGTAAGCTCAAATTCAAAAACGTTTGAAGTCTACCCAAACATATGCAAAGGGAATAGCCTATATATAAATTGTGTTGCATATAGCCAGCTTAATTAATGTCAATTTAAAGATTATGATTAGCAGTTTCTATCCATTTTTCCATTGATAGTTACAGGAAGCCACGTTTTGTTTAAACTATTGTTGCTTCTAACCCACGTTACCTCCAGTTTCACTTGCTGCAGGGACGCACACATTGCATGATCGATCATAAGCGTTCTATCTCCGATGTAGAACTCAAATGTGTCTTGACGCCGCCGTTTGTAAGATCAGATCAGAGCCATATAGATTAGGGTTTCTCAACGGGGGCGGTACCGCCCCCTAGGGGGCGTTCATACAACCTAGGGGGGCGCTGGGAACGTGAGAGTTTTTTTTTTTTTTTTTTACATTTTAAACTTCCATGGTTTTCACATATTTTTGGTGCAAAAATAGGCTACCTGAAATAAATAGACTATTTTCATTCATGGGTTTCTAACCCCTCTACCGTCCCAGCTACATTTTACTGTTTATCTATGCTCAGTGGTCATACAGTGCAGTTCGGGCCTGCACACGCCCGGACTCACGTCCCCAGCCCTGCTCGCTGCTCTGGGGGTCGTTTCTAGAAAGCATCGTTTGCTAACTTGCGTCGCAACCTTGGTAGTACGCTCCATCGTTCTTGGATTTGGTGTTTCTAGAAAGGGTAGTTCGAACTCTCAATCGCAAACAAGGACGCAAAGTTTGGTCGTTTGAACTACTGCCCCTAGGCAGTCGCACTTGTGTCGTTCCTTGGTAGTTCCTGTTGGTGTCCGGAGCGCCTAACCAAAAATCACAACCGCCTAAACCAAAATTTGCGAAGTGGATGTTTATCTCATGACTCAATGATTGATCTATCCTGTAGCTTAATTTTGATTAAGACACTGACTCCCCTACTTGGCTCATTCTTGCTATTTATGTTAATTCAAGTATTGCCTTGCTTTTAGTATTATAATCTTCACAGTCCCTTACATCAGCAGTGATAAATAGTGTAGTGGCTAAAGCAGATGACTTATTATCCCAACGTTGTAGGTTCGATTTTCTTATGATATGAGATTGTCCTCTTGCTTCTCGCTACCTGCAGGTGAACTAGTGTGACATTCAATTGATTTTGACTGATGTATTATAGGCCTACCTATGGTCTCTCGATGTAGAGTAACTATATACATAAATATGTATGGTCAAAACCTATTGTTGTGTCTCGTAGGCCTACTCTTAGTCAGAGATGAAAAGAAGACATAGGACGCGAACTCCGGCCGAGCGCTCAGCGCACTGACGCGCTGCCGTTAAGCCACGAGACAGTTGATATCCTATGGGATACCCAGACATTTGTCCAGGCTATATATTTTTTCCAACATAGATATTTAACACAAATAATGACTCATATTGGTCTGCTTAAATTAACTGTTTTATATGCTTGCAATAGGTTTAGGTTTTGGCTGATGGCAATGACAATGCCAGCATTAATCACTCGGTTTAGATTAGAAAAGTGTCGACATAGGCCGTGACAGAACATTTCTAGGGGGTGGGGTATTATACGTTGCCACTGTTTCCACCAATGATATGTATCGCTGCATCATCAACAACGTTGTTGGAACTACGGTGTTCGAACGTCGGAGGTAGTGAATTGCGACACAGGTACGATGCTTTCTGGGAACAGGTGTAAGGGTGCATTCAGAGCACCTCGGAATGACAAGGACCGCCCCCATGGCTACTTTGTTTTTCCGACAGCAAGTGTTCAAGTGCTTTGCCATCGAATGTGTGACAAACACGGATGCCACAACAAAGGTTAAAACATACACTCACTAATCCTAAACAAACAACTGTATTTGCTTAAAATATAGTGTAAGATGCTCGTTAAAGAAAGATATGCAGCTTTTCAAGTGATAAAAAGGGCAAATTACCAAGTTCACATTAAAACTGTTGGACATGAAAGGCCACATGGACTACAAACGAACTACAACGTGACGACAAAAGTGATGATGAGCCCCTAACTGGGCAACTCTGTTAGCAAAATCTAGCCCCAGTTTCCGACCTCTGACTCACACATTAAGTGACGTGAATGACGCTGAATGATGATGTTTTCACTCGGAGAAAGGTTTTTCCGAAGCACATGAACACTAGGTAACAGTGTCGTTGTTTGGTCGCAAGTTGCGTCGTACCATGGTGGTTGAGCAACGTCGTTGCTAACTTTTCTAGAAACGACCACCTGACCATAGTCTCCACGAAAAACACCGTTGCTAATCAAATACGAAATATAGGCCTAAACAGGCCTCACGCGCAGAATCTGTTTTGTGATTGGTTGGATTGTTGCGATGGTGCATATGTTGTTCACGTGATGTGCACTTGATTTTTGTCCATGATAAAATGACACGTCTTGTTGCCTACATTTAATGTTCCTATTAATTAAAAAAAAAAAAAAAATCATTACAACCAATGCTGATGTGGTAGTGTTTTTTTTTTTATCCAACCAGTCTCCTATTGCTTCTAACAGTGGGCTAAATCTGCTTAATAATAAAATAGGCTCATAGGGACATTTTCTTATAATTCCAGAAGAAACCTAGCCTAGAAATCTAGACGCACCCTAGCGGCGGCAAATTAATTTGCTCAGCTTGTACGTCTAGTATCGAACCATAGGAATTTCTATTGGCTTAACACCGTGGATGACGGCCAATCACAGCGCTCTATTTCGTTAGAGAGTCTTAAGGCGGGCTTAACAGGATAACGACATCCTGCGACGGTGAACAACAAGGAAGGTGGCTATGGCAAACGAAGAGCGGTTGTTTGAATCGGCGTTGGCGTCAACTTTGGAGGAGTTGGACTTGTGCTTTTCTTTGAAAGTAGATCAACACAATGCACTTAAGTCATTCCTTTCGAAGAAGGATGTATTTGCCGTTTTGCCGACCGGATACGGATATGGTCGTAGCGCTGGCCTATTGCATGCCTAGGCAGTTTGAAAGACAATTCTCTGCCCGCCCCTTGGATTAAGCGAGGTGAATGATTCGATGCCAGGCTATACATGTCAATGATATAGGATGGCCCGCCAGGCTAGAAGAAACCAAAACAGCACAGAAATGGGCTCGTTTTTTTACTTAAGTAATATAGCATGAGTGTGAGTGGCCTATAGCCTACCCGGGAGTGTAGTTTTTTTTATTTTTTTTATTGTGTGTGTGTGTGTGGGGGGGGGGGGCGCCAGAGGATCAAAGTAAGGTCAGGGGGGCGTTTGCTCAAAAAAGGTTGAGAACCACTGATATAGATAGAGAGTTGCGACATCTCCATTGACGCTAATGTTCCATTTTTTTCCAACAATGGCGGCTAACGGAAGCCTCAAATAGTTCCCAGAAGTTAACAATTAATAATAGCAGCAGTGCATTTACAGCAGTACAGACTGTTTGTAGCCAACATTTCAGACTCAGATTTACATTATTGGCTCATCCGAATAATAATAATAACATTAACAACAGTAATAGTAGTAAAGTAATAGTATTAATAACCTAATTATAATAATAAACTATTTATGTATACTTTGACAGCTTTTCTACTGCTCAGTTTTTATCAGTTCCTTATCAAATAAATTAAAAGAGGCTAAAGCCCAATAAATGTGCCACAGATAATAACCTAATATAAGATAAACCTTGCCTATACCATTTCAATTAGGCAGCACTAGGCAACACCACGAACGACCTGTCATTAAGTTTTTGCGTTTGTACTGTAGCCTACAACTTTTATGACGTGACGTGTCTTGGGCATTTAGCTTTACCATCATGTCAACATAGTTGTAACGTTATGCGCAATGTTCATCTAGGCTATGGATTTAAGTGGTTTAATTTTAAAACGAAAGTGGGATAAAGTGCAACTGCTTCCCCAAAACAATCCCTCCATAACTGTGGATTTAATCGTTTGATATGTGGATAACTTTCAGTGGACTAAACACATAAAAGGTAAGATTTTGTTATCACAAAGCTAGCTGCTAGCTGGTTCGTTAAAATTTAATATGGCTAAGCATATTTACAGCCAACTTTGTACTTGCAACAGTGAAACTTGAGTTTGTTGTTAACACTGTTGGTAACGTAAACGTTTCTTCAGTTAGGAGCAGGACTGTTTTTTTTTGTTTTATTTTGCATTCATTTTCATTGGCAAAAGCTGGCCTAATATGCATGAGAGAACCTAGATTTGAGAGAGCTGCAGCTGTTAGCATCAGCACGGTCATATTAACACAGCAGGGCACACTAGCCCAGTGATGGCTAGCCCAGTGATGAAGGATCGTGTAAAATCCCCATCCCCAGAAAGTTTCAAACCAAGCTTGCACTGATGATGCATGATCACTGATCAAATTGCTATTTTCTGACACGATGCACACCATTCCCAGGTGCTCACCTGTCTGAATCTCAAGCTATTTAGCCTAGCATCTTAATGCTGTTCACAGCACGGTGAATGACAAACGATGACAAAATGCTGTTCATGTTTATGAGTTCATAGCCTGGTTATTTATCGAAGGACTTACATGCCACGTTTTATATTTTATTATGATCACTCGCATTACCATGGGGTTACTTAATAGATAGGCCTAATGCTACGGTTAACTTAGAATGCCCACCATTACACTGGAGATGTTAAAAAACGTTTAAACTTTTTTATTCTCCCGCGACGATAGGCTAGGCTTGGCTAGGTAATTCGCTCATAGACCTCTCCAGAATATATCCCGCCTCCTAACTTCCGTATCCATCCAACTTCCGGGCGTGGATTGTCTATGGGAAATAACATGGCGTTTTGAAAGATCGTACCTGTCAAACTCTGTAGGTGACAAAGTAGAAAAAGCTGCTGGGCAGATTGACCTACACACTTCTGCCATCTAGTTTCCACTGGATTTTTTGATTTTCGGTGCCGTTTAAGTAGTATAGTCTATAGTATACTACTTAAACGGCACCGACAATCAAAAAATCCAGTGGAAACTATATGGCAGAAGTGTGTAGGCCAATCTGCCCACCAGCTTTTTCAACTTCGCTACCTACAGATGTTTTACCGGTATGATATTTCGAAACGCCATGTTATTTCTCATAGACAATCCACGCCCGGAAGTTGGATGGATACGGAAGTTACGGAGGCGGGACTTATTCTGGAGAGGTCAATTAGGTCAGATCAGTGACTACCAGAGGAAACGCGGGGTAGAAAACTCAAACAAGTAATGTTAGACTAGCTGTGTCAGTTTCTCGTTGCAACGAGCTTCACAGGAGCTCCATGCGCTTTTGTAGGCTACACGCAGTCTCAAAAACACTGTTCACTTTTCGAGTCACTGTACGAGGTCATTTATTTTATATAGCGATAATTTAGATACACTTATGGTGTGGGTGCAATTGCGTTTTCTAAAGAATCTCCCGTCTTGATTTTGTACAGAACTTAATATTAAGTGACACGTAAAAGGGCGGAAAAAAAGCTCACCTTATATAGCAGGCTAAGATATCTGGAAGGTCTGGAATTTAATTTAATATTATTATAATGGTAGGATAACTACATAGTTTACACAATAATTGCACTGTGTTATAAATATTGTATATCAATGCATTTATTGACTGTCAATTACCCAAAATCGTGGCTCTGTCTATTCATACTTTGCACGTGATGTCACAACCACTGGCTGGCGGGAAAAACGTCGTTCTCCAGCATCGAAATCCAGTAAATTAGTCTAGGATCTGGCCAGGACGTCGCCAGTTTTACTATACAAAAGTTGGTGTTTTGAGGTGTAAATAACATGCCAGATAGTTGTTGTGCGATTGGATGCACTAACCGCCGAGGAGATAAGCCGGGGTTATGTTTTTACCGGTTCTGATAAGGAGAATTCAGAGAGAAGACAACTATGGATAGCAGCTACAGGCTATCAGACGTGAAATCGTTTCAGGAATGGACATGGCAACCTTCACAGTATAGGCCCTACACGTCTGTGCAGTGATCATTTCATCAAAGGTAATTTCAACATTTGTTTGAATACAATGGGGGTATGATCATGTCATTAATCGTGTCTTAAGTTACCCTGTAGTTTCGTTAATCAACACCACCAGCTGGTTCCGCGAGTCAGCTGTTTGTGTTATGAGTCTAAGCTAGGCTAAGAGCTGTCGTCTTTTGCTAACAACAACAAAAGTTGTGTGATAGGTTGTTTTGAGGTTTGTGATATCTATGGTTTTCAATAAGAACCAGAGATGACCCAACAACAGTAGAGCTAGATTATTTACGGAGGAATTATTACTGCTCAAATATAAAAAAAAAACAAAAAAACTTGTCTGCTTCACACAATTTAGCTAGTTACAGTTTTTCTCAGTCGCTTTGGTGCTTTTTGCAGATCAGAATGAAAATTCTCATAACTATTAGTTCATCCTCCACAACATTTAGTCATTTGTGCACATCATAGTAGCAAATTATCCTTCCTCTGAACAAATTGCAAATGCTTTTGGACATGTATCAGTTGCTTTCATACAATTCTCTGCTGTTTTTTAACATTATCATTTGCTTATGTCATGTCAATCAAAATGAACTATACTTATGGATACTGAATAGTCGTTCCCTATAAAACTAATAGTCTTCATTTCATTGCTTGAGTCATTACATACAAAATTGTTGAACTAGTTATCAAATTCTGTCACAATGCTGTAGAATTGCAAAGAGCATACAGTAAAAATGTACGTATTCAGTGTCTTGTACTCACTTACTCCCCTAACTACAGCAATGTGTAACTTTACTTCAAATGGCTGTACAAGTACTGTATAGTGCTGTCTTGAGCATGTTCAGGTAGTGTCACCGAGTTCTGCCCTTTTTTGCATTGAGAGAACTGTCATAATGAAAACATGACAAAGCCATTTGACTATCTTGTTCATAAACGATGGTGTCGAGACTTCTCATTTTGATGACACTGACAGTTTCATTGACATGAATACGTGCTTTTGAGGAATGGACTATCCATTTTGAGTGTCATGCTTTTGCAGGTCATCCACTAGGTTTTGCAGTTTGCACTAATTGTTTTGAGAAATGCACTAACTGCTGTGCAAATGTTAATAGTGATGTGAGAATAGCACCAAAGCGACTGAGAAAAACTGTAATCCCAGTCCCTTATGCAGCTAGCTTGCAGACAGACTTGATAGTTACTAGAAAGACCTGGAACTAACGTTACAGGACTCAATGTTGAAAATACCCAAAACTTTGTGTGGCAATAACGTGTTTTATCTATTATATTATCTTATTTTATTATTTCAGGTGCCAAATCTGATGATCCGCTGTCCCCTGATTGGGTTCCGTCTGTCTTCTCTCACACCCCTGCCACCAAAACGAGGAAAAGGGAGAAAGACATGGAAAGCTTGTCCCATCATTTTTATTTTGGCCACAGAGAGAAGAGCTTCGGCTGTCAATGCCCATGATATTTAGACAAACTTACCCTAGATGTGCCTGCATAATTGATTGTTTCAAAAACCCAAAGACTTAGAAGCAAGAGCACAAACATATTCAACCTATAAACATCATCACACCATAAAATACCTAATAGGCATATCCCCACAAGGAACAGTCATATTCATATCTAAGGGATGGGGAGGCCGAACAACAGTTTTAGACAAAGTAGTCCATGTGTGTTGTGCCCTTACAAATGTGGCACCCTCAATCATTCCTTCTGGTTAAATACTACAATAATACAATGTAAATATGCAATGATTTATTTATACAAACACACACTGTAAATAATAATAATAATGAATATATGACATTTTGTATATTACAATAATACATGTATTACATTTTCACTTTAAATACCTTTGTGCATTGTATTTATTTGTATTCATCTGTTTTATTTATCTATGTATGTGCATTTTATTTATTTATTGAATAAATCTGTAATTGTCTGTCTAACCGTGCAATTCAAAATGTAGCACTTTTCATTTGTTTTCTTTGTGCACGCTTGCGTTTTGCCAATTCCTGTTTGCAGACACCACCTCCAATTCAAAACACTAAGATCAGTAGTCTGCAAACAACTTCTGTGCATGTACATACAGTCTCTTACAGATTCCTGATGTACACTACATGTGAGCACACTTCACCTAACCCGGCCATACAGGTGCAGTGGCCAAATCGAATCAGTCCCTCCTTTTCCACAGCAACCCAAGTTGTCAGAGGTGATTCATTCAAGCTGTAGGAATGATGTACCTAACATAGAAAAAGGTTTTAGTTAGATAAAGTATATCATTCACAAGCACAGTAGCCTACAACATATTTTTTAAAGCTACACATTTCTTTCCTTTTTTTACCATATATGTTTACATGTGGCATCACGTGGGTAGACAAATCAGACGAACTGCAAGCTGTGCGTCCTGCTGGGTTTCACTTCTAAGTGACGGTCATGAAGTCTCCTGTCATAGAGACAGTTGACATAATGGATAATTTCAGATTTATGATTCGCTGATGTTGTTTCATTTATCTTAACTAAACGTGCTTACACGTTCGCCAGTAGGTGGCGAGAACGCGTTATCATCTGTACGTGATTTGATATGAAGAAGAGTACATGGTGAATGAATGACACGTTACTGTTGTACTGCGTCTACTTATTACTTACAGTTACTTTGCATGCATACTATTGTACACTTATTACCACTACATTACAACCTAACAGATTGCTAACAGGATTATACGCATTTCGCTGCCCCAACTGCTCTTGTCTGTTGTCTGATGCTATGTGGAGTGGATAAGCAGGTAGGCTACAATGTTGACATCCTGCTAGCCATATATGATACAGTTGGCATACGTTTTTTTTTTAAACTACTTATCAAGCTGTCATTCGCCGGCAGGCAGGGTGTGCATATTCAGATGAAGACTTCATCACACGATGGAACAGATGTCACTTTGTGTAATTTATAGCTACAAACATGCAAACATTAGCAAACGGGTAACGTTAGCTAACTAGTAACACTCACCTTTTATGAAGATATTCCTGTTTTTCACCTCCCATACGACAGCGTTGTTAACCCATCCACTCTTGATAAAAAGATAGCTATCTGTACTTTTGTAGGCTTTCATTTTTTGTGCGGTGTAAGGTGACGGATTCTCTATAAGATATGTAAGTTAAATATCTCCAAACTCCAAGTCTGGTAGAGACTTTGCCAGCTTCAAAGCAATGAAAACATCAGCGGGTGCTGTGTAACGTTATGGATCACACGTTCCGAGTATGTTCATCTTTTCTTGATATCTATTTGAACATTTGGTGACATATGGTCTAAATAGTTAATTGATTGTAGTATTGGAAATCTGCAATTCCCCTGGCTGGCCACTGTTCGTCGCCATTTTGTTAGCGTTTCTTGCCCGCCAGGTAGCCATGGTAGTCACGTGACTGCAAAGTATTAATTGAACAGTAGCCTATTTAATGCATTCTAATCCATTGTCAATCACTTCCGGGAACTAGTTGAGGTTTACACAAACCACGTGACCAACGGAATTTTGAACACCCATTGTCGCAACTCTATCTATAAGGCTCTGGATCAGATCAAATAAAACGTTCTAAATGGAACGCGATGTAATTAAGCTGTTCCTTTCCAAGCGTCTTGGAGACGTACTGTATGTGTGCTGACTGGGCTATGTCTATATAGTTGATGACACCAAATGAATAAGTATTGTAATTATGTTATTGGTAGTCGGAGGAGGAGTTACACACACACACACACACACACACAACTCGGGATTTACTTTTCACAGTTTATTCACAAGAATTAATTAATACACCACTACCTCCCACACACAACCACCCCGCATTCATACAACCCGCTTAAACTAGCCCTCTCTATGGCCGAGTTAAACTAGGGGAAGGGACTGGCCATTAACCCCGGCCGGGGGCTAAACTCAAAGCGCGCACACACACACACGCGCGCACACACACACACAGTAGGCCACACTAGACTGCAATAACAAGGCAATCAATAGACTGAGCTAGATCACAGGGTCCTATGACCGGCTTTGAGAAAGTACTGGTTTAGTCCGTACAGCAGCTCCAGCCTGGAGCGTTATGAGACTGACCGTAAGTGTCCAGAGATAATTCAGAGTCTGCAAGTAGCCTAATCCACAGAGTTCGCAAGTATCCACAGTGTTCGCAAGTAATCCACAATGTTCGCAAGTAATCCACAACGTTCGCAAGTAGCCATTCACTACAGTATGCTGCAAATGAGCAGATGTGTGAAGCACCGGGCATAACTTAATTTCGCGGCTACGTGGAGCAGTAGTAGGTTCATTGTTGAGGAGGCCCATAGTTTGAGAAAAGCTGCAGATCATAGGCAGAGAAAGCATAATGCTCTGAGAACAGTAGCCAAAGGTTTTCCTGCAGAAACAGGTGCCTTGGTGCACGCACCCCGCTTTCACTTTGACTCCCTGCATTGTGGCAAAAACTGTCAGTCAGACAGTGAATTTTGGTTTACTAAATTAGCATAATGCGGTAACAATTATCATTTCAATTCTATCTGAAATCTGCTCACTGCAGACGTTACAATGCAGACCCAAGCAGCAGCCTTGAAAGACGTACACTTTGAATTTGATCAGAGCGGCTCTGGTTCTTCACCTAACTTGGTGTGATTGGCTGGATGACCGTTCAATCAAATCAACAGACCTATTTGTGTTTCTGTGTGTTCGTTATAGATACGGTTCCAACTCTTTACGGGAGCGTTTATTTCCATATTTTACTTTCAATTTAATCTGACAAAAAGTGTGGGGGATATAATCGTGTTCCAGCAAAACTGTGTACATTATAACACCCACATCCCCCACGCTTGCTACGCGCCTGCGTGTGTGCGTGTCTGCACGCAGGTGTCTCCCTCTCCCTCCCGTGTCATAGGCCTATGTAATGTGTCCAGAAAACCCACAACACGCAACAGTGATAGAGCAATCATAGTATCATGATACGATTGCCATCTGGCGGTAGTGGTTTGTGGGCCTATTGGGGTCAAGTAGGAAGCCCAGCAAGTTCCAAAAGTAGAAAAAAAGTTTTGCGAGATCTCGCAAAACTTTTTGCGAGATCCCGCAAAACTTTGCGAGATCCCGCAATGAGATCCCGCAAAAGTGCATCGATTTTTTTTTCTTCCTCATGTTTTTTTTTCCCCACTACTTTTTTTTTTTTTTTTCTAACCCATGTTTTTTTTTCCCCATGTCACCCGGAGGGCTCCGTAGAAATTGATATCAAATGATGGTCAAATTAAACAAGAATAGGATTTTAAATGTTAAAATTTAAAATGTTTCAATGCTTTACCTTTTTCAGCCATGAATTAAAATCAATGCGTTTTAATACAGAGCAAATGCAATACAGGATTATTAACCATATCCATGGCATGGAGGAAGATAAGACATGTCTTAACTGGTGTTATATCTCATCTAGAGGTTATATGCTTTTAGAAAATATTTGGGGTGTTTAATCTGTTTTGCCTGGACAATATAGGCTAAAATGTATCCCCTTTACACTAGATTCGCCTATACAGAATAGAGGGCAATGCATTGTTCATGGCATGGAGGAAGATGGGACATGTCTTAACTGGTGTTATATCTCATCTGCAGGTTATATGCTTTCAGAAAATATGTAGTTTAGGGTGTTTGATTTGTTTTCCCTGGACTGTACATGCCAAAATGTATCTGCTTTACACTAGATTCAACAATACAGAATAGAGGGCAATGTATTGTTCATGGCATGGAGGAAGATGAGACATGGGACACTATATTTGCCTATACAGAATAGAGTATGTATTATGCTTGGTGTGGAGGAAGATGGAAATGTTATTTTGTTGATTTATGTTATATTTCATGTACAGGGTATATGCTTTTACAATATGTAGAGTAGAGTTTGCGAGTAAGTGGCTGTTTTATGACTTTAATGAACCATGACCCATGTACTGTATAGGCATGCATTGTATATTTGTGTAGATCAATAATTGTTGGCATCTATCATTAGGGGGGAGCTAATTAAACTGAATCTTAAACTATATGCATAAGTAGATCAGAAATAATTATTATATCATTATTCATCATCCTCTGACTCCTCTGAAAGGAACTTGTGTGGATTGTCACATTGTTCATTTTGACACGTTCCATAGGCAGCAGTGCAAGGTAATCCATATCTTCTACACGAACAGGGCAGCCTGTGGCCCACTGGTTAGCACTCTGGACTTGTAACCAGAGGGTTGCCGGTTCGAGCCCCAACCAGTGGGCCGCGGCTGAAGTGCCCTTGAGCAAGGCACCTAACCCCTCACTGCTCCCCGAGCGCCGCCGTCCTAGCAGACAGCTCACAGCGCCGGGATTAGTGTGTGCTTCACCTCACTGTGTGCTGTTTGTGTTTCACTAATTCACCGATTGGGTTAAATGCAGAGACCAAATTTCCCTCACGGGATCAAAAAAGTATATATACTTATACTTAACAGCGGAGTGTCTTGCAGAAATGCACACAATTAAGAACAGTTGACTGTCTCTGTACTTGGATCTAACATGAAAGAGTATTTGATTGAGGTTGATTCCATTCCATTTGGTAATCAGTATCTGAAAGCTAAACTGAGGGAGCGGTACGGGAATGACATATGTTTCACAGAAGGGAAAGGTTTAGAAGGCATGGTGACACTGAGAGAGAAAACATCATGCATCCTCAGGTCCTACTATAAGAACACTAAAAAAGGTGGAGATGAAGAGTCATCAGTGACCTCTTAATCTGATAAAACATGAAAAACACTTTCCTAGGCTGAATAATGCTTCAGATATAGCCAAAATTAGCCTCTGGTGGCCATCTTGAAAATGACAAGTCTTTGAAAATGATGAACTGATACTTTAGTCTGACGTATATGAATCAGTGACCTCTAAATCTGATTAAACACGAAAAACACTTTCCTAGGCTGAATAATGCGTCAGATATAGCCAAAATTAGCTTCTGGTGGCCATCTTGGACGCCATCTTGAAAATTATAAGTCTTTGAAAATTATGAACTGATACTTTAGTGAGACATATATGAATTAGTGACCTCTAAATCTGATTAAACATGAAAAACACTTTCCTAGGCTGATTAATGCTTCAGATATCCCAAATTAGCTTCTGGTGGCCATCTTGGACGCCATCTTGAAAATGACCCCTTTACTGGGGTCAGATTTTACTAGATTTTTAATATGTTATTAAGTACATCGAAAGGTATCATAATCAGTTGAAAAACCTTTTGTATCAATTTTTTTGAGGTTAGGTGTTTTTTTTTTCATATATTGACCCGCCTATATGCAGCAACAGGAATCGCGAGGGAACAATTTTGCATTCATAAAAGGGATGCAATAACGCCACCAAAAACAACCAAAACTACTCATTGTTAACATGTAAATTAAATGTAACGTTTCATTGTGAATCAAATTAAAATGTTCTCCTCTTTGCAAACGTAAGCATATGGTGACAGATTAATTTAATAATGTTGCAAAGATACTGCATCAATCCTGTTAGGGTGCTCTGTCTCTTTTGGCCTCCAGGGGTCACTGTTGAACACTTACCTGTCTTGTTTGTTTTGGTTTCGGCTGTCTTTATGTGACAGTGGGGTGTACTACGAATCTCGATTAGTGGGTTAGCGAGGTATGTTGCGCTCAAAGCCAGGCTATGCTGTGACACGAAAGTGGATCTGTTTTAGTGTCGCTATATCACCATGGTATCTTATGCTGTCAACCAAACCTGGTCGGGAGGAGGTTATGTGCTAAATTATAGCTCAAATCGTGTAATCTACCGCACACTGACCAATCAATTGTCTTAAAAACGAAGTTATCTCACGTGTAGGATTCTGTCATATATCTTACAGGTGGAGCTCCGCCTCTACTAACATTTTGGATCTCGAATGCGCTTTAATAGTGCTGTGCATGCAAATATCCCACTATGGACGTGCATACCATACAACAACTGATGACAATTGATTTATTTGATGTTAAAGGTTAGACACAAAAAATGACCGCAGTGTAGATTAAGCTATCGCTCATGAATGCGGAAGTAATTGTTTTTAAATAGAGGCGGTCTTGTGCGTCTCCACGTTACACGATTGGGCAAAGTCATCCCAACACCGAGAACGCGCACAGATCTGAGCTGAAAGCCTAGTTTGACAAATATATCACATAACTGCAATCGTAGTATCACTTAACGTATACCCCTGAGTCAAGGCTTTGTCAAGCCTCGATATGTCTACATAGCCTAGATATGTCTAACGTGCTTCGTAGTATACCCCACAGGTGCTTGATCTTGTGTTTTGGTTTGCCATGTGCTCCGGGCCACGCCTTTCCTTTGTGTTTCCCTCCATTTTTGTTTCTCACCACCTGTTGTTAATGAGTTATTGTCAGGTGACCAATTAGTCTTGTATTTAAGTTCCGGGTTTCTGTTTGTTGGCCACTGAGACTTTGTCAACTCCACATGTCCCTGGTGAGCTCTTTTTGAATTCTAAAACCTTTTGTGTTCATGGACTTTGCTGTTCTTATTTGTTGATCTTTGTTTTCGGACGTGCCTTTTGTTGCCAAGCAATTTTTCTAATTTTGGATTTTCTGTTTTTTCCCTTTTTTTGTGAACTGATTTATGGACTCTGTTTCTGAGCTTTTTCTTTGGAATAAACAAGACAACATTTTTTGATTTGAACCTCTGCATTTGGGTCTGATCTCTACCTGGACCATAGCACAGTGGTTAGCACTCCTGGCTGCCAAGCCAGCGACCCAGGTTCAATCCCTGAGTCGGTTCTAATAAATCCGTAGGCCTATGTTTCATTAAGCTACTAGGCTATTTGTTTTGCCTTACCCTTTATTCATTTAGGCTAGGCCTTTTTATTCAGTTATTCATCATCTTCCGTCCTTCGCACTATGCGCAAGCATTCTCAAATCATTCCCGCGTTACAATCGTCAGCCAATCAAGGTGTTCACTTCAGTCAAGCTCGTGCATGAGTAATGACGTCATCCATAGCAACGAAGACTCACTCCTAGTTTAGGAGTTGTCATTTATCTTTACTAAGAGTAGGTCTGAAAGGCTTTGTGAATAACTTTTAAGAGAAAACTCCTAGCTAAAATCTTTTAGTGCGATTTAGGAGTACTCCTAGTGGAAAGATAAAAGGCTTCGTGAATACGGCCCCTGAGCTGTATTTGCAAGAGTTGTTTGTCATCATGATCTGAGAGAGGTCAGCAACTCACTACAGATGTTCGTCTGCCCGTCTAGATTTGAGAGAAAATCAACTACCCTATTATCTGGGGATTCTTGTCAAAATTAAATGACAATCTTTGTAAGGGACTGTTCGTTATTTATTTAAGGGGCTACCGGAGGAGTTTTGGGAGCGTTGGTCAAAAAAGACGTGACCCTCCCTTGCCAGCAAGACATTTTTCTATGACCCTCCAAAGTGATTGAGAAAAAACGCATGACCCTCCCCAGTCCCAACAATTTATTGATGCCTTCTGTACTGTGTCAATTTGGGAGCTTGCATGCTACGACTCCTTCCTTGAAATGCCTTGAAATTTCACAAATAATCACCGGGACCAAAACAAACCTGTCAACTTTTCCTGGGTTTATCGCGTATTTAAACTTTTTCCCCGCTGTCTTAGGAGGAGCTGCAGGGCCGTCACAAGGGGGTGCGAGGCCCTGTGCGAACTTGACAGATGCAAGGCCCTTTTCACTTACGTGCATGAAATCATGCGATAGCCTGGTGCCAGGGCTCGAAATTAACGATGTCCTGACGTCCCGGGGACCATTAAAAAATGCCTCCGGGACACAATAGAATGATGTCTGGGACAACTCTGGGACAGTAGAAAAATGGCAAAGCAAATTTCAAAATGGGTACTTTTTTCCTAACCTGTTCACATGGGAATCTAAACGTATCTTTCTTGTCTGAATAAAATTATACAAAATTTGACCTTGCGTAATTTGACCTGGCAAAAGCAGCGTTAGCCAGCTGATCTATAAAGAAGCGGTTTTATACACGCAGCCTTACAACACTGTTTACTGCTCTTCGAATCACTGTAGGCTACAATGTCATTTTTGGTACAAATACAAGATATCCAAATGGGATGGGTGCTTGCGTTTCCTTAGGAATCCGCCATCCTAGCTAACACACAACTAAACAGCCACGTTGCCTATAAGTTGCCAGTTGGTCACGGCCAACTAACCTTCTGGCAACCTTCCTGCAATGTGGCCACAACGTTGCCACTATGAAGTGGCCATTTGGTGACTTGAGCAACGTTGCCACAACGTGGCGCTAAGGTCATTTGGTAATGTTGCCGTTTGGTGGTGTAAATAACGTGGCCGCAACGTGGCGCTATGGTCATTTGGTAACGTTGCCATTTGGTGACTTGAGCAACGTGGCCATAACGTGGCCCTAAGGTCACTTGGCAACGTTGCCATTTAGTGGTCTAAATAACATGGCCGCAACGTGGCGCTATGGTCATTTGGTAACGTTGCTATTTGGTGACTTGAGCAACGTGGCCATAACGTGGCCCTATGGTCATTTAGCAATGTTGCCGTTTCCCAACACCAATTGTTAGCGGAGGTTATATAAAATGCAATAATAATCAGAGATATTATTTATTTACTTTTTATTTTCTTTTTTTAAGTCAAACTATCTTCCAGCCAGAAAAATGGACCACTGGTTTGTACTGTTTATTTACTACCTGATGACTCATCCCCACAAAAATAATGCTAAACTGAGATTAATGTTGACCATCCGGAACTACAATTTTCTAATTTCCACAAACTCTGACCCAGTTGAAAAATAGCAATCAAATATATTCAGATACTGAATTGATGAATCATTTATTTTAAATGCATGTAGGGAACACATTAATAAATCACACTGACAATTCTTTCTATTAACATTTGAAGTAAAATTCATGTGTTTCATGAATTTAAGTGATGTGTACAAACAAACCACGTTGCAGGGTAGGCATTGGTCAACCAGGAGAGAGCACAAAGACCTTGGAGAGGCTGAGGTGGAGAGTAGCTAAACCACTGACTGCTAATCAGAATCCAATCCAAACTATGCTTTATAGTCCAAATTTAAGTTATAAGAAAATAACAGCAGTGCACGACCCACAGGATCAGACTGATAACTGACAATCAACCTGAGTTTAATTTTAGTATTCAGTTACCAAGGCTGAAATGAGGTTAAGCAATTTGAAATTTTGTGAGTAGGAGTGTTGGGTAATGATATAATCACAGGTGTTTTGTTTGGCTGTAACCTCGAGGTTCTGAGGCCGAGTGGCGAAGGTAACAACCCCGCGATCACAAATGCTGTGTTGATTCAATACATTAATTCTGCTGCCAACTAATTAACCTTAAAACACCAGATTATTCTATTGACCTGGGATATTCCCACTTTTGGGAATAGCTGTCTCCTGTCCAGAAAACAAATAATTCCATAGAACCCAAATGTTGTATGAAATTATAGCATGAGAAAATAATTCTATATTACAACACCAGCTTAATTATAATTCAATTATTATTGTATTCACCAAATTATTCGATCAGCAAGTAGGCTAAGTGGTGCCAATCCAACATCAGTTCATATGTCAATTAAGTGTTGCAAGTTTTCTATCAAGCTGAAGTTGTCCTTAAGCCGTAGAGATGCTGGTTCTGCTGTCGCAACTGAGTCAGAGTTATCAATGTTGCCTGGATGGTGGATCGATTCAGTTCGGTCCCTGGAAAAGAAAAAAAGGTAAGAATGTCTTAATACTTTCTGTTCACACACTCACAGTTTAATAAAATATCAAGCGAAATGAAAAAGTGTTCAAAGACAGCTATACAAGAACAATTTTGTCTAGCTAGCTGAGTTTGACTGATCCAAAGTCCTTTTAGGCAAGTCCCTCCACTCGGCAGTCATATTGCAACGCTTTTTGGGTACTCATCGGGCATCCTATTCGGCAGAAATGCGCGTGCACAAGGCTTCACGACACCAGTGTGCTCCAGTGGCGAGTTCACAACACATGATTGGCACGATGTCTGCACAACACAGCACATAACTGGCTCAATGTATTCACATCACACCACATGATTGGCTCAATGTATACACATGTCGACATTTTGGCGAGGAAGGGGTGGGAAATGTGTAGACAACAGCCATATTGGCTTTACAAACTAACCCCATGCATTTCTATGGAGGATTTTTTGAGTGCTGTCTCCTCATTAGAAAGTCTCTGACTGATCTTGTTTTTATGCCTGTAACTCTACTCTACACCAGATGTGAGGAGTACCACCACGCTTCCCTCTGCAACCTGTGCATTGACAATGAGGAGACCAAACATTGTTAATTCGAGCTTGCCTTTTAGATGTAACATTAGGTTAAGAGTCAATTGTCTATGCTTACCTAAATCTTATTTTGCTTTGACATTTTTATGTGCATGCACAAAGTCGATAGAGAGGGGTGAAGGTGTAACCCACATTGGTTACTAAACCCAAAATGAGTTGCCAATGTTAAATAAATAGGTACATAAATTGAATAAATAACAAAATAATTAAAAATCCAGAAGAAGGACATACGATTTTCTAGTCAACGGGAAATGCTTTTATTTTGATAAGCGTGTTGCTTGGATACCAGAATTCGTTTATTTTACGTTCAATGGATTCGATAACGTTACACTTGAATGAATAGACTTTGAATGAAAACCTTTTACTCCTTGACGGTTACATGCTGCTATTCCGACATGCCGCTACTTAGACATTGGCGTCTAATTGTCGAAGTGGCGGCATTAACATTAATTTTCAGGCGTCTCACTACTGCGACATTTTTTTTCCATTGTCGGAGTAGCAGCACTTGACCTTTTTTCAAACGTCCTGTCATTCCGACACGAGGTCATTAACAGTGCCATAGCCAGGATTTTTCAACGGAGTGGACTTTTGCGAAGTAGGCTAGGCCTAGGGTGGGCCTTTATTTTTTTTTTATTCGAATATGGGCAGTATAGCCTAGGCCTACAGTAATCGTCCCAACTTTAAACAACACACGATTTCATCACAGCTCAGACGATTCATGGCAAAAAAACAATAAAAGGCTACATTGATAAATAGCAGGGGCATCGACAGGATTGGATTCTATAATAGCCTACGCACAATAACTTTTTAACCGAATGAAACCGAAAGGTTAGTTGCGTCTTTAAGAGTGCGCCTCACACACACCAGCTCCGTTGAACATCAATGTTCAATACATATTTTTCGTGTTTAAGAGCTAAAACTAGTTGATTAGAGAGTCACATTTAAAATGTCGGGTAGTCTAAATTATAGCCTATAGCGCGTGCATCTCAGAGGAAGAGATTTTGGAGAGAGAGAGAAGATTTAACCTAGGTGATGATTATTTGTGTCTGGTGGTAATTAGACTTGAGTATAGATACCTACGAATTGTTTTGAATAAAAAAAGATAAGACAACAAATGAAATGTGACCCTGCAAGGCGAAACCAGTCGTTTTGGTAAAATTTACAAAATTAAGTTATTGTAGCCTACTCACACGAACGGCCATAAACTAAACTTTAATATGCATATCGAGGGTATTGCAAATAGTATTGGGTATTGGATAGTCGCCGACCCTCATTAGATGTGGATATTTGGAGGTTAGGATAGCCTTAAAGAAACAAGGTTACCGCAGTTGCTGTGAGACATACGGCCCTTCTCCAGTCTCTCTCAAAATCAAAACACACCCAATTCACGCTTGGACTTTTTGATTATGTTTCTAAATGTTGGGACTGATGGACACTGAACTCTGGGGGTTATTTGAACGTTCGTTGTGAAGTGGTTTACTGTAAAAGGAGCGTCGGATATCCCGCCTGTCTTTGCACAATTATAGGGCCATGATAATGCATGCGCTAGCCTAGAGAAAGAAGACTATAAATATGCAGACATGTTATGTGCAATTCAACAACTGCACGCATGACATATAAAAGATATATTCCTAGCCTACATTATTGTGTAGTAAATTGAGTTTATCCAACCTGCTGGCAAGCCAAAATGCGTTGCACATTATCATTGTCCTCTAAAATGCAATATAAGCAACTTGAATATATCGCACACCCAGTTTGAACACCCTGATGGACACTGAACTCTGGGGGTTATTTGAACGTTCACTGAAGTGGTTTAGGCTACTGGAGCAAGAATTCCGCCCGTCTTTGCGCAATTGGCCATTGATTGACGGCCCTGCACGCACAGAGTTTGTTTGATGTATGGACTGAAATGTGTGCCGAAAAACATTGTTTGGAGTGGATGGCGGGTGGATTGTTGATGTAGCTGCAAGTGCAGATGACATGACTCATCCATGCATCTAGGATGTTGGAATTTGATAGGATACAGGAACTGAGATAAATTGAAAATGAGGATTGGTAATGTCGGAATAGCGGTAGGCTACTAAAAAAAGTCAGAGTAGGGGCATGTCTAAATAGAGGCATGTCGTAATAACGGTAGGGGAGAACCGGTGTTCCAGTTTAGATCATAGACTGTATATATAGAACTGGACAGTGTGGTTGCATTCAGCAGTGTTCTATGGAATTGAAGCCGCCGAGGCGACGCCATCTTGGAAAATTTGCAACCAATTTGAAGTGCGGCTGCGCAGCAGAAGTTGAAGCATGCGCAGTGAAGAGGAGTCGCGGTCAGGCACGCCCACTCAGTTGTCACTCAGCGAGTTAAACACGCCCTTGTCAAGTGAAACCCGCCCCCTTCTCCTTTCCACAACGCAGGTCGACTCGGCGCCGAAGGCTAGCTGGCTGGATGAATTTTGCGGCTGTGAGTTAGCTAAACAGTACAAACAACAATCGGTTTGTTCTTGTCTGGTAAGTGTTGCGTATTAACTGAAAAGTTTTTTTTGTCTATTGTTGTTCTTAAATACGTCTAAGAGAGCTTATTATGTTGATTATAGACTGTGACAATTTAGTATGGTGAATACTAATGAGCTAACAACAAAAATACGGACAGCGAATTACATGCTAACGTTAGCAGCTACATTAACGTTACCGTCAACGGGAGGCTAAGTTAGTCGTTGAAGTGAAGATTACCACACAGCTCCCGTAACAGTCGATGCATGATCTACTTGGTTTTATTAGTTGTTGCTGTTTTCAAATATCTCAATCTTAATGTATGCCATCTCAACATGGAGTAACCATTGACTGTACGGGGATTAATAACACTAGACAGTCAGTACAGTAGCAGCTATATGATGTGATAAAGCAACGGTATGATGTGATAAAGCAACGCAAGTTAACGTTAACGTAATGTGAAGCATGGACCTCATCAACCCATCATTTTAATGTAACTACTAGCCAGTTTGCCAGCGTTGCATTTTTTCTAACGTTAACGACAGACACCTCTGTTAGAGCTACTTCTGTGATGGTAGGTCGGTAGCATAGACTGTAAGAAATAGGTCGGTAGTTGTAGACCAAGTGAATGATCGATAAATGAAACGCCTGCATTAAACACTACGCCAAGAACCAGTCACTTCCCAGGGATATCGGTGAACATTTGAGAAAGACCTTAGTTTGTCATCTAACGTCCATGATCAGTCATACTGATAACATTATTTTTCAAGCTGACGCAAGTTAATAACATTACCACCGCATATTTAAATGTGTAGTTAACATTAGGTAGGCTGTGAAGTTTATTGCACACATATATTTAATTAATTGGTATTACTAGTGGTGTTGAGTGCCTGGTTAGATGCTTTGCAATGTTGTAAAATTGTCTGACTAACTTTATTGTAACTTTCCTTTTTGCAGGTAAGATGGCTGAATGTACTGGAGGTGGCGGCAAGGTGGTCTCCATGGTCTACATTAGTCTGCAAGCAAGGGAATGCCTACGTGAAGTGGTTTGGCTGGGGTGGTCTGAGGTGGCATGTCCTCCTCCTTTCTCCAAGTCCCCTGACATCCATCTCCCTGACATCACCCACGGTCACTGGATCAACCTGAAGCCCCTTATACATGGGACATTGCACAGCACCACTACGTTCTGAAAACACATGACTTTCAATAACTTGCGTGGCACCAAGAAAGGTCTGCCGCTGCTCTGAACCTTCTGTCAATGTGACATCATTCATACTTGAGGCTGTACACATCCCTTTGTTTCTATTTTCTTTATTGATGTCACCCAAACTCACACAAATTGTAAATTGCAATGCGCCATTTAACCAGTGGTGTAGTCTAGTTAGTTAGTTGCAGTGGTGGGTATACTGTGAGCAACCCCAAATGTTATTGAATACGTATCCTTGCCTATTTTAAATGGGTATACTGAGATGATGATGCTTTTTAAATGGGTTTACTGTGTAGTCCTGTGTATCACGTAGACTATACCATACCACGGTCATTTAACTGCCTTGATATTTAAGTCAGAGGCCATTGCTTAGTATTTAACTGTAGCCTACACAAAGATGTAGACGTTACAAGAATATTAATATCAGAATAATTATTGGTTGATACGAAATCAATATTGAATGTTTTTTTTTTATTTCTTTTGTGTGATATATCATTCAGAATGTTGCAACATGACTGGTCTTCAATCAGCCAAAGAGGACACATCGTAACTCCTCTCCTAGTTACTCTCCATTGGCTCCCTACAGTAGCCAGAATTAAATTTAAATCTCTCACTTTGGCCTATAGGACACTGACTGGATCTGCTCCTTGTTATTTTAATTCAATGATCAAGCTATACATCCCCAACCGCCCACTGCGGTCTTCTGATGAGCGTCTGTTGTGTCGACCAGTCTTAAACGCTAGGTCAAATTCAAGACTCTTTTCCTCAGTGGTTCCATGTTGGTAGAATGAGTTGCCCAGTGCTCTTCGTTCTTGTGATAGTTTTTGGTCTTTTAAGCACTTCTTATACATTATGGTTTGTATGCAGTAGTACTGTTTTATTTTCATTATAGGCTGTTGATTAATTTGACATTGTTTATTATTGATATTCTCCTTAATGTAGTCTTACCATGTTATTGTTATTATATTATTGATTGAATGGGTATTATTATTTATTATTGCTTTCCCCACTCATTTTCATTGTTTATTTCATTAGGCTATTGATTGATCCCTGTTTTAAGTATTATATTGTTTTGTATTTGTTAAGGGTAACCATAACCATCATCATAATGTGGTATTTTCTTATGCACTTGAAACAAAGAATAAAAATGTTTCTTTAAACGTAGTACCACTTTAAACACATCACACACTGAACAGCAAAGTAGCTTCCTGATTATGTGTAAAATGTTTACGGAGTATCCTGATGTAGTAGGTCCATGTTCTCATATTTTTACAACTGACATGAAGGCTGCAATATTACATTTTTGATTTATAATGGAGCACCCTCTCTGACTAGCAAGCCTGTGGTAGAGGCATACGATTACAGACATATTGAGAGAGCCTATCAATGAGTTCTCACAGTTTTCAATTTAGACGTATTATTTTGAAATGATGTACGTCTACGGGAGGATTACACATCACTGGCAAGACCTGATCAAATCATACCAATGCAAAATGCTTCTCCAGCAGTGCAATCGCAGGTAACAACGATACCTTAACGCATTTTCAGATACCGCTGTTCTGAGCATACTAAGCATTTGTAACTTTGAATCCCTCCTCACGTTAAGCTATGGTCCAATAATGTGTTCACTAAAACACAAGTAACGTTATTTGTCGGGCTGATTCATAAATGGGCATAGCTGCCGGCTAGGTGGCGTTTATTGCCATTCGCAAAACTAGCAAGCAAGAGTTAACGTTAATGAAACTTTGCTAAGCAAGAGTTAACGTTAATGAAACTTAACATCGCCTTCTCCAGTGACTTAACTGTATTCAAATGAAGTTGCAACGATGATGGCGGCAATCACTGGTTACGTTAAACCATTTGAAACAAGTAGGACTGTAAATGATGGTGACTACGGCTAACGTCACTTCAATATAGCAGAGCCCTTTTACTTTACATATCAACTGGCTAATGCTAGCATGATGTAGCATGCTATGAGCTAATATACTTAGCATCTACGAAAGAACAGCACATATCTTTTTTCACAAAGAATCTGTCACAACTAACAACGATGTCTCTCTCTTACAAACAACTACACAATGTATGCCTATCAATTTTGTATTTAGTCAGACTGTGATAAGATATAGCCTAATGATAATAACAGCAACACTTATTTAGGTTAGATTATGTGTCGAAATCAGGTGTCGTTAAAATAAGTGAGCGATGACGTGGTAGTGTCTGCAGCCTAGACGTTAAAACATAATGGACAAAGCGTCGTGTCTGCAGCCAGCCAGCTGTCAATCATAGGTGTAAACACACCCTTTTTAGATTTGTTAATATAACATTAAAAAAAATAATTTCAGCGAGAAAAGAAAAATTGTATGTATTGAAGCATCTTGAAAACTATTTTTTCGAATAAAAAGTTGTAGATACAAAAATAGTTTTAGGTGAGAAAAGTGACAAGGAAAGTTGGCTACTTGGCCATTGAAATACATGGGGATGGGCGGAGTTACACATTGTACTGCAACCAGCCACCAGGGGGCTCTGGACTAGCGCTCGCATCACTCTTAACGGACGGCACACTGTCCAGTTCTATATATACAGTCTATGGTTTAGATGGTGAGCAGTTTAACTGGTGATATTTGCATAAAATCAGTGAATATTCAACAAGACCCTGCCTACTTCTTAATCTGCTCTGCCTCCGATAGTGCAGGTTTATATTAGGCTACATTTTCACGAAGTGTTTTCAAGTGAGACAATATAACGGACATCGCTGAAAACATCACCAGTGTATGTCTAATACATGTCCGTTTAAGCATTATCCACAAATATGACACATACTGAATAAATGGAAAAAATTAAAACTAGCTGGGATTCGAACCACGCATGGACAAGAAAGTTGATTGGATTAGCTTCTACATCATCTATACCACTACACTACGAGCCGCTGAAATTGATGCCAGATTTCTATGTATATATTGAACTGTTAGTCAAAGTTAACACAGGTTAACATAAGAGAGAAATATACGCCCATGTTAACTGGTGCCATCACAATTTAACATGGGCATATGCAAGCCTCAAAACAACAAAATAGGTTCATCTTTGCCTCACATACCAAAACCTAACTGATGTACAACAAACTGGCATGTCCCACTAACACTTTATTCCGTTTTGGGGGTTAATAATATGAAACACGTCAGTCATGTGCAAAAATTATCATAACTTAGTGTCATGTCTCGGTGAAGTTATGCAGTGAGCTGTCTCGGCAAGATCTTGCTTCATATTTTGTCACGCACATAGGCTTGTGAAAAGTGAATCTCCAGCACTGGAAGGGCGGAGGCAGAGCAAAGCGTTGTTAACAAGTAGGCAGGGTCTTGTTGAATATTCACGGATTTTATGCAAATATCACAAGTTAACCTGCTCACCATCTAAACTGGAACACTGGCACAATTGTAACACTTTTTTATTTTTCCAATTCAAACTCGATTTACACAAAGACGATAGACTTGAGAGTTGTGAAATTTGACCAGAACAGAGTCGTACATGTCTACTCCATGAAAGTTGAAACAGAATTTAAAAAAGATGTTAGTTTGTCAATAATTTAACTTAACAGCCATAAAAAAGTGCGGTACAGTTGTAACAGCGTCATGAATGTAACAGTGCTAAAATCGTGAATCCTATAAGATATTTTAACACAAAACAGTGCTGGGTTAAACAAAGAGCATCTGTTTTCATATAAAATCAAGAAAAAAAGTCCAAATGTATGACTGTTAAAGCTAATTTATTGCATTATTGATTAGCCATTGCAGACCATATCACGGTGTTATGCTAGCTCACAATAACCTTTAAATATGCTTATTTTGGCCATATCCACTTGATAAAACCAGTAAATTTTAGTTGATAAACTGCTTATTTCTTACATGTCTGAAGCATTTGGTCCAACAGTGATATTTCAAGTTGCTGTGTTAACTTTAATTGGGTGATGGCGGCACAAAAATCATAATCCATAACTCGCAATAGAATGCGCGATAAAATCAGTTCATTTTGCCATAGAGACTGGTGTTACAACTGACCCGCACAGGTCATGTTTTTATTTTCATTTAATTGCATGTGCTGTGACTACATAAATCAAATGGGACTCATGTTAACTTGAAACAGAGGGACTGAAGATATGAATGACATGTGATTGAAGTCCACACGCTCAAATTTCACAAAGCAAACTTAAACAAACAGTTGCGGTTAAAAATAAATAAAAAATCGCGATGCTTGAATTTTGCACCTTTTTGCTTAATATCTCTGGTCATATTTATAGTAGACCATTCATATTTGGATGGCTGTAAGATTATACATAATTACATGATATGTGTCTGTTTACGTTTTCGTAGCTACACCATATGTTGAGAATAAAACACTGTTACATTTGTACCGCTGTTACAATTGTACCAGTTCTCCCCTATGTCGTAATAACGGGATGTCGTAATAAAGAGTGAACCCCCTCCTGGACACCTTTCTATCGTGAATCATTTTTAATACCTCTTAAGTCGTTTTACTATTTCTACTTTGTCCTTAATCTTTCCTCATTGTTTTCACGTCTTTATCCACTTCTTTTGAACGCCGGTGAGTAATTTATCTGCTAGCAAAGATTGTAGCGAGTGATTAGCATCACGTAGCAGCAATTGCATTAGAATGGGGCTAGCATGTATCGGAACTCCCCCTATTACCGTCGGTCCCGTATTTCCACCGTCTTGCATGTGTCACTTAATATCCATTTCTATACAAACCAAGACAGCGGACTCCTAAAGAAACGCAACCACCCACACCATAGGTGTATCTAAATTAGCTATGTACCAAAAATGACATTTTGCCGTGACTCGAAGAGCTGTAAACAGTGTTGTAAGGCTGCGTGTACACAACCGCTTGGAGCTCCAGTGGAATTTTAATGGGCTACTTGCACAATCGCTTCTGCGTTCTACTTAATACTGCTCAGCTGTTTCCGGTGGAACGATGGCGACAGCTATTTTACACCTGCTTTCAAGAGCCAAAATATGTAGCCTATGGCAGACGTCCACCTGGATCTGCAAGAGATCAAAGGTCCCATCGTTCAAAATGGACAAGGGTTTTCAGCTGTATGTGGGCACTTACATACACAACTATGAAGGTAAGAACATCATTGTCTAACTGACTGTTAGCGCTAGCTAGGTCTCTTCATAGACGGTTGATAATTGATCTAGAAAGGTCGTTTATCTTTTCGGTGTGAGTGTCATGATGAGTATGCTATCTGAGTAGCACTGTAGTAAACACGGTATGCTTTATCTAGGTTGAATTCACAACATTAGCGTTAGTGAGGTTACTTTGACAGTGTTGTCTGTCAACTGTAACGTTATGCCTAACTAACGTTAAAGGAACACGCCACCCAAAATCAGTAGTAATATATGTTCTTACCTTAACTATCACGAGTTGAGTCATACCTCTCCCGCGCCGGTAGGTGCACTCAAACGCTCTGTCGCGCGGCGCGAATGTGTTAGCATGTTGCTATGCTAGCGGGCTCTGCCGTGGCCGTAGAGAGAGGAACATAGCAGTAATCAAACACCTCCATTTTTTCCCTACTTAAATACAGTTGCACGAGTAGTTGATAAAAATGTGTACGTCACACAACATGAAACGTGGCGATTTTCCAAGGGAATAAACAGGAGAACTACAATGTGTGGCGCAATAGCACTTGGGAGTACTTCGACCTAGCGTGGTAAACACCTAATTGTAGATCCTATCCACCACAGAGTTTAGAATCCATGCTGGATCGACCCTCAGCCTCTCCCTCCCCTCTGAGCGAGAGAGAGGCACACACACTAGAGATGCGCTGATGGGCTATTATTTCAACCATAACTGCATAGCAAAACTTATTATCATCCATCAGCCATCCAACAGCACCAAAGTTTGTTGACCAATTTTCAAAACTGCACCCGCCCACCATCCGTTGGTTGTTTTAATGTAGGCTATATGGGTGATGCAGCGCTGCTGACGTGAGGATAGAAAGCCCTTGCCTGTTCTAGAAAGACTGATCTAATGCAGCAAATATATTAAAAGGCTGAAGTCGTACATTGGCTAGGCCTATCCGCAGAATATCAGCAGCAAACTCAGTCTCTGTCGCGCAAAACAGTCTCCAAATAAAACGCACATCGGCCTGTTGCCTATTCTGCCAGCTTGTGACAATATATCGTCCAAAATGCTTGATTGCATTGCATTCTCCACATTTTTAGCTAAATTTTCATGTACCACATCAGCATTTTTGTTCAGTGAATCTTTTGTAAATTACTTTACAATTACCGCCGGGCCCTTGTCAGCAGACTTCGGCTTGCCTCTTGCCACTATTCACTCCTTGTCTTCGGATGTCATTTCTGAGTCATCTACAGATGTTTACACACATTCACCTCCCTAAATAGAACCAACTTGACGTTGACTTCAACCTGTGTTATATCCTAGATGAGACTGCCTGGGTTATTTTGTTTAGATATTAGCCTATATATAAAACACATAATTGTAGCCTATACCATTCAGGGAATAGGCATTTAAAAGAGAGACAGAGAGTGATATGACTCAGAAATGACATCGGGCGATGGCAGTGCGAGATGTTCAGAACGTAAGAGCTAAAACTTCTAGAAACTCCATAACATCCACAGCGGAAAAAGAAGGCAAGAAAAATAGTCGGAAAACTTAGATGTGTAAGGCAAGCAAGCAAGTTTGGCGGTTGTTACTAAAAATGTGAACATGCACGTTGCACTGTTGTGCGGTGGACTTTCAGAATGAATGGAGTCGGAGTTTCTTTAATATCGAGGCGTCATATTTGTCCGATGGCCTGCTATAAAATGAATTGCGATGTCTGTCTGAAAAAGACGCGCTCATGCAGACAAAATGAATGGGAGTCTTCAGAACAGGCTTGTCAGTCAACCTGACATATGTGTAAAGTAGCCTATAATGTGAATGACTTGTTATTTTATCAAGGATTTCTTTTTTTTGCAAAAAATAAAGTACAATAGGCATTAATTAGTAGGTCAGGAGCATGCTGAAATTATGTGGCAAATTGCGTTTTTTATTACAATGATAAAATTGTAAAAAGACGTGACCAAAGCTGAGGCAAGCCAGGCAATAGGCCTATAGGCCCGACGGTAATTGTAAAGCAATTTACAAAAGATTCACTGAACAAAAATGCTGATGTGGTACATGAAAATTTAGCTAAAAATGTGGAGAATGCAATGCAATCAAGCATTTTGGACGATATATTGTCACAAGCTGCATGGCAGAATAGGCAATTTGGAGACTGTTTTGCGCAACAGAGACTGAGTTTGCTGCTGATATTCTGGGGATAGGCCTAGCCAATGTACGACTTCAGCCTTTTAATATATTTGCTGCATTAGATCAGTCTTTCTAGAACAGGCAAGGGCTTTCTAGCCTCACGTCAGCAGCGCTGCATCACCCATATAGCCTACATTAAAACAACCAACGGATGGTGGGCGGGTGCAGTTTTGAAAATTGGTCAACAAACTTTGGTGCTGATGGATGGCTGATGGATGATAAGTTTTGCTATGCAGTTATGGTTGAAATAATAGCCCATCAGCGCATCTCTATTGTGTATGCCTCTCTCTCGCTCAGAGGGGAGGGAGAGGCTGAGGGTCGATCCAGCATGGATTCTAAACTCTGTGGTGGATAGGATCTACAATTAGGTGTTAATAATATTACCACGCTAGGTCGAAGTACTCCCAAGTGCTATTGCGCCACACATTGTAGTTCTCCTGTTTATTCGCTTGGAAAATCGCCACGTTTCATGTTGTGTGACGTACACATTTTTATCATTTACTCGTGCAACTGTATTTAAGTAGGGAAAATGTGGAGGTGTTTGATTACTGCTATGTTCCTCTCTCTACGGCCACGGCAGAGCCCGCTAGCATAGCAACATGCTAACACATTCGCGCCGCGCGACAGAGCATTTGAGTGCACCTACCGGCGCGGGAGAGGTATGACTCAACTCGTGAAAGTTAAGGTAAGAACATATATTACTACTGATTTTGGGTGGCGTGTTCCTTTAAGTCCTTTGCCATTTAGTTTTATTTGTTGCTCATGAAGATGGTTAAAAAAACTCTCTCTCTTTCTCTCTAGCCCTGCAGGACAAGCTGGCGTACCGTACCCCTCCCATCGTCTCCATCGGCCCAGTTCAGCACCACCTTCCAGACAGCAAGCAGTGAAAGGTATTACATACTGTCTCTGTACTTTTCCATTTTCTAACATGGCTACAAATGAAACAAAAACAAACTTGGCTATTTATTTGTATTTGGTGCTAATGAATATGGTATCTAATCTCCCTCCCCTTCTCTTCTCTTCTTTCTTTCTCTCTCTCTCTCTAGTCTTACAGGACAAGCTGTCGGACCATTCTCACACTCTCCATCAAGCACATCAAGTGACAGGCCAATCTTCCCCCCAGAAGTGTTACAACAAATTATTGGAGAAACACTGTGTCTTGATATGTCTATGCTAGGTGTTTTTAACAGAGTATCAAAATCTTGCTGCACTGTCTGTCCACTAGCCACTTTTTACCACTGTCTTACTGCTTCACTGTTTCAGGGCTTAAAATAAATTTTTCAAAATGGGGGGGAATTCCCCCCTTAGTTTATTCATGTGTCAATTCTGATACCAAGTCAAGAATTGCGATTTCAATACTTCTTCGATACTTTTTTAAAAAAGTGTTTGATTTTGGTGCCCCCACCACCCTGACGTCATCAGTAATATATGGGCAATTCCACGGAAAATGGACTTTGTCACATCCATAACGCCAGTGAAATGCCTTGGCATTTGTATGATGTGAATGATAACATTTTTTTTCTTATGTACATTCTTCAGCCAAAAATAGCAAATGCTCAAATTTCATGTAATCATTCACATCATACCATACCATCACATTTCATTGGATGTTACAATTAATCATGGATGTTACAAAAAACGTAATTTTCCATGGAATTGCCCATATACTGTAGTGGGATCATTCACAACAGTGGACATCCTAGATTCTGCTTGACTCTCTCCACACACACACAAACACACACTGAAAATGATGGCTTATGTGATATGTTTCTATTTCATATATTTTTTAATTCATATAGAGTGTATTTAGTTAATAATGTATTTTTTAATGTATAGCATTTTACTAGTAATTACTAGTAGCTAAACATATTTAGTAATATGAATGCTTAATTTTGACGTTTAACCTATAACACTTAGGCATATCTTTATTGTGGTGTGTAGGTCTAATTGAGTGCACATTGGTGATGAGTAGGTGTAATTGAGTGCCTGTCACTTTAAGAAAATACGTGAGAGTAATTAGCCTCCCTTCAGCCTGACGGTTTTAGGCTAGTCGCTAGTGAATAAAAGTTGTGCATAGTGCATAAGGATATGTGGATGCAAATCATTATGTTTTCCATGTCATTAGATACAATAAATGTTCAAAAAACGAACAAGTCGAAGACAATCTTTCTGGGATCAAGTGTTGACGTGACCTGAGCTAGCAGGATAGTTACCAAGGAGCTCTTTCCAGATGTAAAAGTTTGCCATGGTTGCGCAGCCTATTTGCCTAAGCACAAAGTGGTTCTCTCTCTCTCTCTCTCTCCGTGTGTGTGTGTGTCTGCGTCTGCATGAGGCTATGTTCAATTCAACTCGGTAGTTGATCCGTCCGGTCAATAGCACCACATTCATGCCACTTCATGATTATATTAACGTCATCAGACAGGCTGTAAAAGTGTATGCGGGAATTTCTCGGTATTATGATGGCTAGAGTTGCGGGACTTGAACAAATTATGCGCAATACCCGCAATCCCGCAGTGAAATTTAAGCCCTGTGTTTGCATGCTATATTAGCACATATGCATAACCCCTCCCTCCATCCCACAGCCGGATTGTGGCCACACTTATACCTTTACTTAATACTTAATGCTTTATAATCAATACTCGTATAACGGCTGTAACCCTATTACGTCAACCCATTCTTGCACTGATATAGTTTTTCTATAGTCTTTTTTATATTACCTTGTCTACTCTTATATGTCCATATTTATTTTATGCTGGTCTCTAGACTTTATTCTTGCACTTTTGGACTTACTAATTTGCACCATCACCATGATCACAGAGCACCTTACCTTACTATGCACAGAGAATCACAGGCTCAGTCCCTGCCTCAGTCATTGCAAGCGCCTCATGCTTATCACCATACCCTTTATCTTCTACTGTCCTTATTGCTTAGTTGTGTTTTTTATATTATATACTTTTATTACTTTTTTTGTTGTTAGTGCATGTTGTGTGTGATGTCTGTATGCTACTGAGACCTTGAATCAATAAAGTATCTATCTATCTATCTATCTATCTATCTAAATCTTTCAAAACACTTGCAAAGCCCTTCCACCCCTCCATTTACATTAATGATGCTTTGGCAGAACAGGTTTTTGGGGTTTCACAGCCTATTTGGCAAATCAGTTATATGCTACAGGTGAATAAGCTCCTAGTGTAAAAGTGTTTTTATTATTATTATTTAATTATGTTGTTATTTTTGAATCTTTGCAAGTAACTGTGAATTTGTGAATTTGGCACAATGCACTGAAATACATTCATTCAATATGCTTTACTGACCCCTGATGCTATCGGCCAGCTCTCTGGCTCAAAGCATTAAGTGAACTGCTGTTTCTTAATAAATAGCCTGAGTTTTTTCAATACTGTTCTTGCCTGTTCAAAAGTACGAAAACAACACTACTGTTCTTACCATGTACAACTGACCATACTGTGAATATATAAGTAAATAGTTTGAGAACAATTATTTTTATTTGTATCTTTATTGAAAACATTTAATGTGGGGGGGAGTGTAGCCTATGGTATCTGGATTAGAACGGTACAAAGTCCCATGCTCTCTCCAGAGATAACTACACAGCCCCAACATTCTCATTAGATTTGGCTACCATGGAGCCTCCCTGAAATTATCGTAGTTTAGGCTACTGTAATCAGGAAATTACACCTAAACAAGCTGACGTCTGCTTGTGCTTAGATCCTACACGTAGATCAAATGTAAACTTGTACTGTAGGCTAATAGGACTAACGTTCTGTATTGTCGCTAACGCTAGTTCTACGCTACCTGTCCTAGTTCTACTACTCTTAGTGTTCTAAGTGTTATTCTAAAACAACTTCTTTAGAAAGGTTAACTATCTAGCGAATGCTATAACCCAGATGTCAACCGTCGCATTCAGGAGTAGAGGTGGGTCGGTCGCGAACGAACTAGTTCCTTTGAACGGGTCTTTAAAATGAACGACCTGAACTGGTTCGCCTTTCCAGTTCTTGTTCGTTCTTTCGTTCGTCGCTGAATCACACTGACCTAGTGCTGCTGTGAATAGGCTTGTTTGACTTCGGCTGAGTCTGACTTGGGGCCTGTACTACGAAGCGGGGTTACTGGCTTATCTGGGTAACTTCGAGAGTAACTTGATCACGTGTGGCGTAACTTCCCGATTAACCCGTACTACGAAAGGTGGATAGGTTTTAACCGAGGTATGCTGCCATGGCAATTTACACTGCATCTCAAACCTGCTCCGAGCAGGTTATGTTCTTGGTTAACCCGAGGTTTCCGTTAACCACACCCTTTATAAGTCCCACCCCTCCACTAACAATTTCTCCCGAGACATGTCGGCGTACCTGGATGATCCATACGATATTGGAGCGCAAATCGTGAGAGACTCTCTTCGCAGGGCGGAAAATATATATAGCCTACCCGGACGATATTCTCTATGAAGATATAGATTTTCAGCCGAGGGAATTCGTTATCTTTGTCAGATGATCAAGGAAGACGTCTCATAGCAATGCCCGTACGTGGACATTCATGTATTCCATCGGTGATGCTGAACATCTGAGCAAGAATAGCCTACTGTATGTCCGAAAATAAATCGGACATAGGCCTACAGTATGCTGAACATCTGAGCAAGAATAATAAGAACAAAAGAACAAAAGACATATAGTAGGCCTAATAAATTAAAATCACCATTTTAACAAACGTATTGAATTGAATGTCATATTACTGTACCCTGCACATAAAGGCTACACATTTCCACAGCACCAGAATCCGACCGAATGCCTCCCTCAACCCCCTCCATAATCGGCCTTCCACTATTATTTGCGATGGCCAACTCCTCTGCTACTGTAAAACACTCTGGTGCCTTACAGTAGTGTTCAAAGACACCTTTTTCTTGTTAGCTGTAAAACAGAGGCCAAGTGAAGGCTATAAGCATAGGCCTACATGTTTTCATAATTAAGAAATATTAATGCAAGCTATGACTATATAAACCACTATTCTGAATAATGTGTTTGTGTTTCATTTTCACCTGCTGCCATGTGCGTTTGGCAATGGCGTTGCATCTAAATTGTTCACAGGATTAGGCATACACTAAATCAGTCAATGGGGCTACTTAAACATTCAATTATCCTTATTACTGTAATCTATATGCCCACTTCTAAATTGTGTTGCATCTGTAGGCATTTCTATGAACTCAAAATAAGCAATTGAATTTCAACTCATTAAATACATTCCGCAAGCTATTAATCCTCCGTATTTGAAGAACATGTGGAAATAAAACTTTACTTTTAGGCATTTAGGATCTGCAATACGTTGCCAACAGCCTTGCCTTGCTTTGTTCACTGCCGACGTATTTGATTTTTGTCGTAGAGTGGGTTTTAATTCCTCATAACTTGTCATAATAATTGTGCATTCCTCATCCGTAAAATAAGGTGAACGCGTCATCACTGAAAGTGGTGATTTGCGCTGCAACCCGCCACTTTTATGTGAACGCGCACAAACTCCAATGAGGTTAACCCCGGCTCAACAAATCAACTTCATAATCAGCATCGTAGTACCGATTAACACCACTAAAGATAACCAGGTTTTGTCAACCCCGGTTTAACAAAGTAACCCTGGGTTACATCTGGGTAGGTTAAGCTCCCTTCGTAGTACAGGCCCTTGGTCTGGCTTACTACGTAAACGTGATCTTCAGAGCCTAGCCGGGAGGAGCTACAACAGAGGGCAGCTCATCCCGGACAGAAAGGCTACAGTCTGCCTGACGTGACTCGCGGGAGACATCGCGGGAGATATCGCGGAATGTTGTTTGCAATAAACACAGCAGAACTTTCATTCTTACTCATTAAAATGAGCATGATGACTGACGAAATAAATTCTAATGATGTAGTTTAAATAAACCACTGTTGTCATACAGTTAACAGGCCTGCATTGTAGCACATAAATTCAATATCAAGTGTTTCCCCTATATGTGTGTCTATCTATTTAGCCAACAGCAGAAAATAACAGAATATCCAAAAGTTTTCAGTAGGCTAGCCTACCATTGTTGCAGAAATCACGTATAAGAAGGTATCCCTTCGATTTCTGTTTATTTTCGCATATTCCAACATAAGGAAGCAGCATGAGCCTCTAGTCATAATCGTCATGAGGACATTCCTCCCAAATGGCCCTATCACGTCTTTGAACTGACGTCATGAGGGCGTGTTTCAGCTCGTGCAGCTCGTGGAAGGCAACTGCAAGATCTGTCTGCAGGCTAAGGACCGCCCCCATGGCTACTTTGTTTTTCCGACAGCAAGTGTTCAAGTGCTTTGCCATCGAATGTGTGACAAACACGGATGCCACAACAAAGGTTAAAACATACACTCACTAATCCTAAACAAACAACTGTATTTGCTTAAAATATAGTGTAAGATGCTCGTGAAAGAAAGATATGCAGCTTTTCAAGTGATAAAAAGGGCAAATTCCCAAGTTCACATTAAAACTGTTGGACATGAAAGGCCACATGGACTACAAACGAACTACAACGTGACGACAAAAGTGATGACGAGCCCCTAACTGGGCAACTCTGTTAGCAAAATCTAGCCCCAGTTTCCGACCTCTGACTCACACATTAAGTGACGTGAATGACGCGGAATGATGATGTTTTCACTCGGAGAAAGGTTTTTCCGAAGCCCGTGAACGCTAGGTAAGACTCCCGCGATATTTTAAGGTCATGTGACATGGTGTCACGGTGGTAAGTCCCTCCCCGGCTGACAGAAGTCGGACAGAATTTCTAACCAGTATGCATTGCGTCCATCCCAGTATGCATTGTGTTCAACCCAGCATGCATCACATCAAGTCAGATCTGCACAGATCTGCCGCAAGTCGAACTCCCCTATTGTCTATGGCCCAGCTTCCTAAGGCGAGAGCCAAACCAATCGTATGCTGTTGTCTGTATTGTTTCTAAAACGTTCTCATCGAATTAGCCAATGAGAGGCATGAAAGCATAGCAACCGTTTCCATGAAAAAAAAACAAATGGGCTAGTGAGACTATGAGAGCATACGATAAAAAATAACGATAGGCTAATGGTTTACATTAACAACTCAATTTTGCATTTCAATATTGGCATTTACATTTAAATATCTGTCTAATGGTAAATGCATGCTGTCTTTGTATTTTCTGTGTCATGCCAGGTTAATAAATGTCTCTTCAGTCTCGTTCGTTCGTTCGTTCTCACGCCAAGACCCCCCACCTGTTTCACTTCGGTCTGTCGTTCTCGTTAAGTCAGTCACTCGTTCTTGGCAGAGTGAAGCAGAAGCAGAGTGATTATGGCTCTGTAGCCTAGGCAAAATGGGGACTTGAAACCTTTTCATCAATATAATCTTTCTGCCAAGCCTTTAAACATGTTTGTCGGCATAGCCTACTGGATCTTTGTTCCTTTATGAATGAACACATTTTTAAAAAAGAAATTAGCTGATCTAGCCGTAGTCTACTCTATTTACCTTCAATATGTAATGTCAAGGTGAATGAACACATTAGCTACTGCTGTTTTGTCTAAAAGTACACATCATGAAGTTGCAGCTATATTTGCCGCTACAATTACAGTGTTGTGTTGACCGTTTTAACAAACGAGGAGCTGAGAACCTGCATTCCATGATTCACTGCTGAACTACGTTGTAGGCTACCGGAAATGCGAATGAACGAAAGAACGAACGATTCAGAACGAATCATCTTGGTGAACTGAACGACGCGAACTGTGTCATGAGAACGAACGACAAAATCCACCTCTATTCAGGAGGCGAAGAAGTAGGCGAAGGGAGCCGGATGTTGTTGATAGTGACGAAGAAGGGGGCGTTTTGGTCACCAGCACGGGAACGCCTATTTGTGTCCGCAGCCGGATGATATTGGGAAATGACCTCTCCAGAATAAGTCCCGCCTCCGTAACTTCCGTATCCATCCAACTTCCGGGCGTGGATTGTCTATGGGAAATAACATGGCGTTTCGAAATATCATACCGGTAAAACATCTGTAGGTAGCGAAGTTGAAAAAGCTGGTGGGCAGATTGGCCTACACACTTTTGCCATATAGTTTCCACTGGATTTTTTGATTGTCGGTGCCGTTTAAGTAGTATACTATAGACAATACTACTTAAACGGCACCGAAAATCAAAAAATCCAGTGGAAACTAGATGGCAGAAGTGTGTAGGCCAATCTGCCCAGCAGCTTTTTCTACTTTGTCACCTACAGAGTTTGACAGGTACGATCTTTCAAAACGCCATGTTATTTCCCATAGACAATCCACGCACGGAAGTTGGATGGATACGGAAGTTAGGAGGCGGGATATATTCTGGAGAGGTCTAAAGTGGAGGTGCACCCCCTGCACCGGTGCTTCCGGCGCGCTTGCATGGATTTCTATGACACGTCACGAAAACATGCGTGCTCAACCAAGAGGCAGAAAGCACCATAGAACAGCATAGAGCAATGCAAAAGAGCACAAGAATAAAATGAGTTTTTGTGCTGAAAACTGCACCAATTCGAAATCACGATGGTTAGAGAATGTTAAATATGTTCAATATCCCTAACGGAATGCATATCTTCACCAAAAATGACAAAATACGATGTTATATTAATAATGCAAATGAACGGCAAACTTTGAAATATAGTCTGAAATGAGATGTTATTATCATTGAGACAACAGGGGTATACAAAACAATCCGATTGTAGCTTACAGCAGCCGACTATTTATATTATATAGTCGGCTCCTGTTATAACTATTTATAACATTGTGGACAGCCACCAAGTGTCTTCTGCCCCACGGCTGCGCGCGCATCTAGTTTTGTTGGTAAACGGGAAACCCGTGTATAGCCTATAACTTTAACTGAGTCACATATTTGGCCATATGGTGTTTAACATAGGCTACATCACGAAATCAAACTAGTGTAACAAAGGCGAACACTTTAACAGGGGAATTAATTGGGCATGAATCATTGTGCTGAACGCTATGTCAATGAGCAGAAACACACACGACATTCAAACTATTGATAAAATGTGCACTATGGAAATTGGTCTGTAGGCTAACATTGGACAAATAAATAACATTGACTCGCCATATCCTGACTCAGAAAAAAAACAAATCTTGCTTACTTTGCCGCAAACTCAGCAATGAAATCATAGGCCAGCTTGCAGACAGCTTTCCAGTCTTTTTCAATTCATAGAAGGGTAAGCCCACTCTCTCCTGTGACATAGGTGCGCAAATAGTTTTTAATAGCCTGTTCAACTTCGAAAAGCTTCATTCACCCGATGCCAGTCACTGATCGCAATTTCAAAGTTCGGGAAGCTTCGTTCAATCTTTTTAAGTTTTAAATGCAGTATCTGCCCCCCTTTGGAATTATAGACCTTATTCACTGGGGCACGTGCCTTAGTAAAAGTCTCCAGTGTCCCAGTAAAATTCTAGCGCTCTCGCTGGAAACGGCATTCATGAGCGCATCTCCGTGCCTGCTTTAGTCATGACTCGAGCCTGTCACTTACCAGCCAATAAAAAACAAACAAGGAAAAAAAGAAAGGGGCCATAATAGCCAATCAGGAAATAGCACCTCTGTAGCTGGGTAAGATTGAACGCAACAACATGAAAATCGTTCAGATTCTTCCGAGTGTTTCGTTGTTGGCCTATATGTTGCCCACATAATTAGCATCTGTTTTTCAATGCTTAGCGTCAAATTTGTAACCTAAATTTAGCAACAGTTTACCAGCTTGTGCTCTCTCCCAGACACATACACTCACACCATGCGTAGGCTGCATGCACACATGCGGACAATTAATAATGATTTGATAGTGTAGAAAGACTCCTGTAAAAGTAGCCTATACTGTTTGCAGTGGCGCAAAAAGTGGGTATGCGCTATATGCGGCGCATAGGGGCACAGCACCATGGGGGCGCCAAAGCGATGGTAAAAAAAATAAAATAATATATTTGGTATTTTCTATATGTAGCTACTGCTGTCATCATTTCAACATTTTCTCAATGTTCTATAACATTTTAGAGGACTAACCAGGCACCCATATCTGTATATAGCTGTTGGCGGCTAAAAATAGAAAAAGAAAGAGGGAAAAGGAGATGACATGTCAAGGGATGCAACAGCAGTTAAATAAGTGGACGGTGAAAGGCAACAGGTAGGATTTAAAGTGATGACGTCTGTGCTTGGAGGCTTGCAAATATGAATGTTAACAGACTAACTAGCGTTTAATGCCGATTGAAACATAGCCTATTCCATTCAGATAGCTAGGTGGCTACCATGCTCATACTGCACTTTTAATGGCCAACTGCAAACAGAAATATCACGCTAGCAGCAACTCATTACATGTTTCCATATCCTAACAATGAAGGCTCCTTGTAATAACTTAATATTGTGTTGTCAATGTGGTGCAAACAAACAAGGCTAGAGTAGGCCTATCAGCCTGTGAACAATAGATAGATAGATAGATACTTTATTGATCCCCAGGGGAAATTCAAGAAATTCAATAGCTGGCAAAAGGACGTTATGAGAACCGTTTAGACACTCTTAAAGTGACAATGCATCATTTATCAATACTTATCAAGTAGGCTATAACATCAAGTTAAACATCAAATTGGCAGCATTTCTTTAAAAACATATTCAATACACACTAATGCACAGTAATAGTGTAAATTATTGGCCTTTTGTTTGCTTTAGTTGTTTTTTTTTTTTTTTTTTGGGGGGGCGCCAATATTGTTGTTGCATACCTCTCAAAAAATGGGTAGCTGCGCCCCTGACTGTTTCTGTTTGGGAAGCTGTCCTACTGTAAAACTAAACATAGCCTTCTGATAAACTACTTCAGAGATGGACATCAGAAAATTCTTCCTGAACAGAGGCAGAAGGAGAGGAACAGTGAGGAGAGATGAGGAGGACGAGGGAGGTATATAATTGCCCACATTAACGGTAACATTAACATTTATGTTAAAGTGCCAGTGCTGTGATTTGATCAATGGTTTAATGGCAAACTTAAATAAGTTTGCTGCATTTGCAAATGTAGCCTATAATAATCTACACAGACTCTGTGTAGATTATAGGCTACATTTGGAAATTATCACCAAAAGTCAATATGAATGCTTTAGTACGCTATTTAAGCTACAAAGAACTCCAATATTGCCAGGATGACTATAGGACCCTTGCCTGGGAGGGAAGTATATCTCAATTTTGACTAAAAAATAAGCTTTCCCTTGTGTTAGTAGGAAAGCCTATTAAATTCATGCAGTAAGTATAGGCCTACTTATGCCTATGTGTTTGGATGTTGCTGGATAGTGGTTCTTACAACAATTGAGGGAGAGAGTGCTGGTCCTACAGTATGACAGTAACAATAATGATTTTGAAGCTTGTAGCCTACCCGTAGGCTAGCCATTTATTTCATATTGCGCGCACATTTATTTTTATTTTAATTTTTTTTATGTATTGGGGGTTGGGGGCCTGTGCCCCAGCAAAGCTCTAGGTCTAGAATCGCCCCTGACTTGTCCCTCCGTGTTTTCACAAGAATTACCGCTACGCTTCAACCATGACTCCATCGTTTGAGTTTTGACAGTGATTTACAGGTGATAGCGGGTGGCATGTGACAGGTTGGGTGGAACCATCCTGGTATGGGGGGGACTCTGGGTTTTTAGGATAATGAAATTGAATATAAAATTCATTTTATGAACTTTATGAAATATTTCTTAAATAATAATTTAAAAACAATTATTGTTTTTAAAGTATTTTAAAGGATTCTACTTTTTAAATATATGTATATTTTAAAATCTCACGTACCCCCTGGAGTGCCTTCACGTACCCTCAGGGGTACGCGTACCCCCATTTGAGAACCACTGTTCTAGGACATTAAGCCACGTTAAGCTTTTTGCTTAAGCTACAATAGGCGTTAATGAAGAATAAACGCTTAATGTCATCTTGTGCAAGGCCCATCAGACGCGAGGCCATGGTCGAATCCCCAAATATTGCTGTTTTCATGAATACAAAAGTTGGGTGACCCTCCCTCCTAAAATAAAAAAAAATGGGTGACCCTCCCCTCAACAAAGAATAAAAAGACATGACCCTCCCCTATTTTCCTCTGGTGAATCATTCCATAAATACCGAACGGTCCCTTATGAATATGTAATGATATCATCACAACAATCATATACTCTCATATGACTACCATTGCTGGTGGACTGTCAACAACCCTGGATGAGTCCCTGTGTGTTTGTATCACAATTTGAATGATTCAGCCAAATGCACGTGCCACTTGTGCTTGCACTTGGGTACCCCACTAATAACATTATTTCTATCCATTACTCTTTCTATCCATCTATGGACTTGTTTTGGGGCTTAGTGGGTGCACATGACTTGCTGCTGGGGTATCCATGTGCACATCTTTAGAAACTGTCAGTGTGCTTTTACTCTACCCATTAACTCTGGTATGCACACTTCTCTATGGTACTGATATCAGCATCCTATTTAATACTGATCCCTGATATGGTATAATACATTTTCATATTATTCAGTTGGACAGTTATTCAGTGGTTTGTCTGGGTAGTGGTCTGTTTAACATTAAGAATTTCATCATTCCATTTCATAATCTACTTGAGCTGTAATTCCAGCGAAAATTTACCTAAGGGTGTTTTTCTGCATTAAAACACATCAAATAAGCCGTGGAGACAGTATTTTTTTTAGTAATCAACCACTACAGAGCTTGCTCCGGTATACGCTATAGCCCCAAATTGCAAACAGTGGATTAACTAAGGGCCATGAGCCAAACACTTCCCAAATAGCATTTTAACCAGTAATATACACTGGGTGTTTTTTTTTTAATCAAAGAATTAAGTATAGGTACTAACCAGAGGTGGGAGTAAGTCACACATGTGCAAGTCACAAGCAAGTCTCAAGTCTTAACCTTCAAGTCTCAAGCAAGTCCAAGTCATTTTTTGTGACGATCAAGCAAGTCAAGTCAAGTCATAGCTTGGGTCAAGCAAGTCAAGTCAAGTCAAGTCATAGTCAAATCATACAAATTCATGTTGATTTACCCATGTTTTCATTTTAAAATAAGCTACAGTAGGCTAGTTATGAACTGCTGGAGTTTTATTTGTAACAAACAAATAGACACTGCATTCATTCAAGCCACATACATCTGAACGGTTTACAGAATAAGATGAAATGTATACGAATAAAAATAAATGTATTTCAAGTAGACCTATTATAAAATAGCCTATTATTGTTTCAATATGTATACGAATAAAAATAAATGTATTTCAAGTAGACCTATTATAAAATAGCCTATTATTGTTTCAATATGCCTCAAATATTAGGTAAGTTACATCAAATCATGAAAATATATTCAAAGAGTTCAAGTTATACTTGTCATCTCCAGGGACACAATAATGTTGAAAAAGTGAACTAATCAATTAATGAAACGCTGCCGCCGACGTCACTGCCAAACTTTGAAAAGCGCGATGGCGCAATGGGTTTTAGTAGGGTTAAGGACGTCAATGCTGTATCATATTATACATAACCCTAACATGTGAAGAAAGGTACTTTTCTATGCTGATTGCTGGCAGTTAGCTGGCCTACTGACTGTTGTTACTACTAGGCTGTAACGTATGGAACAGGGACGTGTTTAAGAGGGAGGGAGAGGGAGGCGCTTACTTTAGGTTATATTGGCAACATTTTTGCTAGCATATCAAGATTAAACTTAGACAAGAACATTTTTTTAACACCACTTGACGGATGAAAATCGACGTGGTGGTGGTTATGTCGCTAATTTGCGCACTTGCAGACTGCTGTTCATTTCTCCTTTAAGTTGTCAGATAAATCATCTGTGTAGCCAAGCATTATTATGTTTTGTAGAATGTAGAGCTTTCCATATTTGCAAGTTAGCCTACCTCAGTCTGTCTCATTTGATCTGGCACTGCCACTTCCTGTTGGTCTGTCGCGTCACTTGGTAACAATGACAGGTTCGCATGCAACAGCACCTAAGCAGATTTTCTAAAATCGTAAAGTTAACTCCTTAATATCTATGAAAAAGTCAAGTCATTTCAAGTCATATGTCTCAAGTCTAAGTCAAGTCTCAAGTCATGAATAGCAAGTCAAAGTCAAGTCAAGTATTTTATACATGTTGATCAAGCAAGTCTCAAGTCCTAAAAAATGTGACTCGAGTCTGAGAAATGTTTGTCAATAAGTCAACAACAGTAAGAATGAGTAGCCTTGGACATAGAAGAGAAAAAATAAAGTGGCAAGTGCAAGTGGTGTTTGGCCCATATCTGTGAAACAAATTGAGTGGAAGTGAGTGTGTGTGGGGTGGGGTAACCAGTTAAATGTGTGTATGATCTGTTTTCTTCACAGGTCTTCATGAGGAGGAAGGCCTGTGGGGTAAGTTCTGTCAAGGACTCCTAGAAGATGCACGGATGTGATCCCATACCATGTTTACCTAGAAGATCAGCCGCAGCATTAAAACAATTAGGTAAACCATTTACAGGTAACATTAGTCAGCTTAGATACAGTTGTGATGGAATGCACACACCACAGATCTGGTGTCAATATAGTTGTAAAATGCATTGAATGTCTTGTATAGTTTAATTGTGTTTGCGTGTGTGTGTATACTAATTAACTAAATAAATATATATATATATATATATATCAGAGGAGGCTCCTTCATTGAGGAAAGGGAGGAACACCCTCCCTAAAATTTCAGAGAAAAATAAAAAATATATAAAGTGAATTACTAATCTGATAAATTACTGTTAATATTACTATTTTTAACACTTTGAATGAACAAAATCGTTCCCCTAGGTCAAAATGCCAACAGCACCCCCTATCGCTATTGAAAATTACTGTATGGAGGAGCTTCCTCCTCAAGCCCCTCATTGAAGTCCATTATAAACGCCTCGGGCCCCAGCGGCTCGTGAATCACGTCGTTTTCAATGGCCAAGGGAGGAAGCTCCTCCGTACAGTAATTTTCAATTGCGATAGGGGGTGCTGTTTTTAGCGGCAACGGTTCAAGAACGTTATCTGCAGTCTACGAATCTTATGTTGAACGGAAAGCTTGTTTGTTGTTTGCTCGTGAAATAAACTGTACAATGGAATCAGAGGACAATCTCAAATCTTTTATACATTCAAATACACTGTGAATACACTGATGTATGATGAATGTTTATCAAAGCAGGAAGACCAGCTCCAAAAATTCATATTCCAAAACAAGACGGTAAGGCTAGTGTAGGCTACTGAATGCTACATAGTCAGACAAATAGGCTACTAATGGCTAACTGGTAACGTTAGCACAGAAAACAATCAGCCATAGCCTACTGCTGACCTGTCACATACGTGGACAGTTCACTTGGTGATAAAACATTTTTGGATAGTTATGCGTTGTTATAATCATCCAAGTTATGCTTTCATAAATTCCCACTTAGCTATTACAACCTGTCTTTAAATTATAGCGATTTGGCTTTAAAAACAATAGCATGTTACAAATAGCCACATTTAAGGTCTATTTTTAATGGTAAATAGTTACATGGTTTTATAAAACAAGTGTCTATTTTTATTATTATAGACTTTTCTGCCAATATATTACACTGAGCAAAACCTCCAGACTTTCCGTAATTTTTCACATCTGGAAAACAGTATTTCATAACTAGACCTACATATCTTCCCTGACTTCCCAGACCTAAATTTACATTTATTTACATTTACATTTATTAATTTAGCACTATTATCCAAAGTGACTTATATATTTAAATTATATTACAAAGTCCATTGTCCCTGGACGAATTTGGGGTTAAGTGCCTTGCTCAAATGCACAATGGTTGAAGCCAAGAATTGAACCCACAACTTTTCTGGCTGCTGCATGCTTGCCTAGCTCCTTAGGTCAGACCCCCCCCCCCTGCTACATAGTACATACTGCTGCCATAAATGTGTCTGGATAGGCGGCCTACATACTCTATTGTTCACATATGCCACCAACACCATCACAACCTCACATTTGCCACTAACGCCAATCAAGCAGACATTCCTTCCTCCGTTATTTTTTTAACCACCAGCCGCCACTGATATATATATATATATATATATATAATTGAAGCTTTGAATAAATTGAAGTTTTGTTAACCATGTTAAGACAGTTCTAAATAGAAAATACAAATAAAATCCTTTTGTAAACCTAACACTTGTGTCAGTGTCTCTTTTATTCTTGTTTTCATAGTAGACTGTTATCGTGTTGTTATGTTTGTGTAGGAGTGCCATCTAAACTAGGCCAACATGGTTTTTAGCATTGTGTTGGCATGCGTTTGTGTTGGACTGCCATCTAAACTGGATTAACAGGGGTGTTAGTATGTGTTGGTGTAGGACTGCCATCTAAACTGGACCAACATGGTTGTTAAATTAGACTGTAGGAGATCTCTGCATTTTATCCATCCGGGGACACACACACTCAGAGCAACAAGCTCACTAGAAGCACACAGAAAAGCAGACATCATCAGCTAGTCTGTATTACATGTATAGCTTTTCCCTCCACACAATCGATTTTGCTTATTCAGAGTCTTATAATTAAGACATCCCATATTTACCTTTGCATCCTCAAAGAGAACCTTTAGGGAACCTTTAGGGAACGTTCATAGAATGTTAGCTGAAGGTAAAAAAAACCTTTAGGGAACGTTCCCTAAAGGTTCTTTAAAAGTTCAAAATATTTACATTTAGGGAACGTTCCCTAAAGGTTCTTTAAAGGTTCAAAATATTTACCTTTAGGGAAACCTAAAGGTTCTTTAAAGCTACCTTGTGTAAGAACTTCTCCCATCTAGCGGTGAAATTTTATATGACAACCAACTGAATATTACTTTCTAGCCCCTCCCATTCCGAGCGCATTTTAACTCCTACGGTGGCCGTTTCATGCCAAAGTTAACATTGCTTCCAGTACTACGACTTCGTCCGGTGTTCCTTCCAGTTATAAGGTTACTTTAGAAAACAATTACACATTGCATTTAGTTATATAGCCAGTAAACATGTTGGGTATGACCTCTATGTAAAGTGAATAGCCTAGTTTTACGTTTTCATTATTTTGGTAGGCTACTATTTCATTGCTAGCATCAGCTATCAGGTTCCCAAACGAATGCATGCTAATGTTATAGTACAGTAGATTCAGTGCTATCGTTATTCTGTATGTGCGAGATTAATAGTGTAAAGGCAATGTTTACAGCGTAGCCTACTATTTTTCTCAGTGAGCAGAGTCAGAGATCAGTCGATGCAACGGAGGTGCAAGGGAAAGGTAAAGGAAGAGGGAAAGGTAAAGAAAAGCCAAGAGCCGGTGGCAGAGGATCGATGAGACCTCCTAGGCAAAGAAAAAGTAAGACTCCAAAAGATGACGAGGAGAGACTGGAAGAACTTCAAAGACAAAGGAGAGAAGCAACGGAGGTTTGTGTTTTTAATATATTTCTCTGAACAGTATCAATGTCAATGACACCGAAATTAGCTCGGAAGCTGCACCAGGCACGTTCGTTTGCGTTGCGTCTGCTGCAGAAAAAAAATAGACCATTCATCTAAAATTGATTTTACGCGTTGTGAACGGAACGCTTCAGTCACGCGCTTGGTGTAGCTTCCCTGCCTGTTTGTATCTCAATTGTTTGTAGCAATTTCTAGCTGTTGCCAGTCAACTGCATGATGCGAGTTGTCTCCCAGTGAAATCACGACACATAATTACGTTATGGTCTATAGAAAATGTTACACAACATTTTCACCTTTTCATTGTCCATACACATACATAGTATTCATCATTTTGTGTGAACACTTGAAAAATGACACAGAGTAGGCTACTATTACTACTACTCTGCTAACAATCTAACTTTGCTACCTAAACAAGCCTATCTGATCTTATTTCTTGTGTCTTATTTCTTCAGACTTGTGGATGGAATGAGCCTGCAAGAGCACAGGAACCTCACCACACAGTTGCTATAGTGAGGCAGCCAGGTCTGGTGTTTGATGCATCAGTGCAGACATGTCGTCCCCCCACCTGTGCCAGGGATGCCTTGGTGTAGTTGTACACACTGCAGAGACATGCCAATCGATCAGAAGAGAAAATGCTGTGGACAAAACCCTGCCACCTGTGTGAGCCTTCTGCCTCACTACACACAGCACTGCCTAGATGAAGGTTTTCTCCAGATTCACAGGCAGTACATCACAGACATCACAGCATTAGGCCATGTAAGAGAGCCAGGTGATGACAATAGAGTTCAGATATGCTACCTACAGACATTTCATTTTCTGGCAGCATGGGTCTCTAGGACAGGGTAATAGAAGAGTGATCCCAAGCTGTGTGTGTAGGATAAGGGATACATTCCCTGACCCTCAGGGACATCTCTGGAATTTATTTCACCTTCCTATAATGTTGTAATGTTGTGTTATTGTAAATAGTTTTGTATTAGTGTTCTTGTACTGCCTGTTCCTTTTAAAACTGTATTTAATTTATTTTACACCGGTACATCGCTATATTTTGCTTTCATGAAAATAAAAACTTTTAGAATTGATAAGAGACTGTTCATGCTGTACCTCATACATTACATCCACAAACTTATCATTAAAAAAGGAGTTGTGGTAATTTACCATTTTGAAACACCAAATGACAGTAACATGGTCAACAATGTTATTTGCAATATATTTATTTACAGAAATTAACAAATTATGGTATTTACACATGAACCCTTCCTTTTTGTATGGTGCCTTTGAAGCAACATGGGCCATCATTCTAAATTTGCAGTCTCCTGGAAAGCTGATCCTGTGGAAGACATGCAGTGTCGTTAGACATACACGCCATTTTATATAGTTCAACATATTGTTACTAATCTGTATAGTGCTATTTTGCCTAGACTGAGTTACAGGCAAGGTTACAATGAAGGCATGCACGTGCATCACATAACAAGACCATTGAATTTCGTCCACATCCTCCTCCACGATGCTCATGTCATGTAGGCTTTGTAAAAAATATATATAAATGCTTATATCATGAAAATATACAATAGAGAATGTCATCGGGTATAGACATTATGAGCATTGATGGGTTACCTCTGTTCAAGGTTCTCATTCAGGGGCTTCTGCAATTGCGCCAAGATGCTCATCTGAAATGAATAAGCAGAGCGTTTCACAACATATAACAGTACATAAAATGGTAAACACCAAGATATTAAAAATATACTTTCAGTTATTATCAAACAACAATCACATAGAATCAACAATTGTTTTCATGCAGTGAAAAACGTTCAGACAATTTAGTAGGCTACGTCTACAATTAATAAGACTACAGGACAGGCCTCAGGATGTGAACGTCACCCTTGGAATTGGCTACACTAGCATTATCAGATTAGGATATATTTAGGCTACAAAGCAAAAGCAATGAAAAATAACTACAATTTAGTGCCCTTTGCCTGTGATCCGTCATAGCAGATTTATGTTACAATCCTTTTTCATCGAAAAGGATTGTAACATACGTCATTCTAGCGTTATGGACAACCATGCTATACTAAGCCAAGCAACTATAAAACTTCGAATTTACACCATAGACTGTATGTTTACACGAATAGGCCAAATTACCTGTCGAGGAGAAAGCAGGCAATTTCGGCGTCCCTTTTAAAATCCTTGCTCCTCATGAGCTCTTTCCATCTTAGAAAAGCCACTCCAATATTGACTTTGGTCTGTTGTTTTTCCGGTCGCGTTGGCGTTTTAATTCTCTTTTTCGCTTCCTTGGCGACTCCTTTTCATGTCCTCGAGAATAGTTGTAATCCTCCATTTTCAACAGACTTTCAAATCTGCCGGCAGTCGCGAGTAGACTGATCATGCAATGAGTGTTGCCTACAAGCGCGAAAGGCGGAGCTGAATTTCCAGGAATGTCCCTCGTTGGCGAATGTATTTCAAAGATGGAGGCGCAACATGGATTCAGCCATTTGCGCGACTCGCGCATATGTATTTGGAATAGCAGATTCTACACTTACGAGAATACTTTGATTAGTAAGTGGAAATAATTACACATGAATGAGCACATATTTTTGAAAGAACAAATGGGTTTTGCTAAGAATTAACTCAAAAAAGTACACAATGTAGCTTTAAAAGTTCAAAATATTTACCTTTAGGGAACGTTCCCTAAAGGTTCTTTAAAGGTTCAAAATATTTTACCTTTAGGGAACGTTCCCTAAAGGTAATGTGTTTGCTGGGGTGTAAGGTTATGTGTTTGCTGGGGTGTCACTCCTAACTTTAGGACTCCTAATTGTTTTCACTAAAAGTAATTCACGAAGCATTTTAGACCTAAAAGTAGCACCTAAGTCTGGGACAGCTTAAAAGAAGTCGAGAGGACTCCTAACTCACTAAAACCTATTCACAAACAGCTTTTTGTGGCATTTCACGTTGCGATCTTTTGAAATGCGTCGCCTATGCGGCAACAGGAGCTTCCAGAGGGAACAATTTTGCATTCATAAAAGGGATGCAATTACGCCACCAACAACAACCAAAACTTCTCATTGTTAACATGTAAATTAAATGTAACGTTTCATTGTGAATCAAATTAAAATGGTCTCCTCTTTGCAAACGTAGGCATAGCCTATGGTGACAGATTAATTTAATAATGTTGCAAAGATACTGCATCAATCCGTAGGCCTATGTTTCATTAGGCTACTAGGCTATTTGTTTTGCCTTACTCTTTATTCATTTAGGCTAGGCCTTTTTATTCAGTTATTCATCATCTTCCGTCCTTCGCACTAGGCCTACTTGTGTAGCGCACACATTCTCATGGTGCATTCAGAGCACCTCGGAATGACAAGGACCGCCCCCATGGCTACTTTGTTTTTCCGACAGCAAGTGTTCATGTGCTTTGCCATCAGAATGTGTGACAAACACGGATGCCACAACAAAGGTTAAAACATACACTCACTAATCCTAAACAAACAACTGTATTTGCTTAAAATATAGTGTAAGATGCTCGTGAAAGAAAGATATGCAGCTTTCAAGTGACAAAAACGGCAAATTCCCAAGTTCACATTAAAACTGTTGGACATGAAAGGCCACATGGACTACAAACGAACTACAACGTGACGACAAAAGTGATGACAAGCCCCTAACTGGGCAACTCTGTTAGCAAAATCTAGCCCCAGTTTCCGACCTCTGACTCACACATTAAGTGACGTGAATGACGCGGAATGATGATGTTTTCACTCGGAGAAAGGTTTTTCCGAAACCCATGAACGCTAGGTTAGACCTGTCACTCATCATCGTAAAGGTGTTTGGAATCATTCCCGCGTTACAATCATCAGCCAATCAAGGTGGTCACTTCAGTCAAGCTCGTGCATGAGTAATGATGTCATCCATAGCAACGAAGACTCACTCTTAGTTTAGGAGTTGTCATTTTTCCTTACTAAGAGTAGGTCTGAAAGGCTTTGTGAATAACTTTTAAGAGAAAACTCCTAGCTAAAATATTTTAGTGCGATTTAGGAGTACTCCTAGTGGTAAGATAAAAGGCTTTGTGAATACGGCCCCAGAACAACATACTAAAAGTCCTAAGAAATTCTAGTTGAGGAAATATGTGACCCTGCAAGGCGAAACCAGTCGCTTTGCACACAGTGCTATTTTGAAAAAATCCACAATAAACAAACGTACGGGTTAAAATGTCGAATTTCACGTTTTCGCATAATTGGACAGTATACAGTCTACACTTTTATATTGTTAACAAATTTCACGGATAAACATACGTTTTGACTGGTGAAGATTCAACACATTAGCAGTCATTCCATTTGTCCATGCCGCTATAAGGTTTTACGGTAGAGCTAAAATGTACTCATTACTCACTTGTAACGGTGTGTTTCCACACAGCGAAACACCTCGCGATTTTCGGCCAGCGAAATTTCGCCTCGGGGGCGTGACGGCGAAACCGCTAACCTTTTGACTGCAGTGTCTAGCCAGTGGTGGCAAGCGAGCTAATTAGGCTAATCAGCCAATTCAAACGTTTAAGTACTTAATAAAGATATCCAGGGGTCTTTATGCCTCGACTAAGTTGATGTTGCCTATAAACAACAATTCATGTTCATAGAAACAACAAGGTCACAAAGACATAATATATTTCATACCTGTGTTGCAGCATGTAGCCTAGCTGTCTAGCTAGGTTTACAATGCAATCCAATGTCCTAAAATACTAGCATTTCGCCTGTCAGCTAGCTAAAAAGATCGAGTGCTTAAACTAACATATATAGTGGTCTATTTAGTGGTGTATGTGCTCTGACTAAGTTCGTGTGGCATATAAACCACAATTCGTGTTGATACAAGTGCCAATGTTCGTGTAGAAACATTTTAATCACATACAAATGTTCGTGTTACAGCTCAGGTAGTCTCCGCCATCTTGGTCAGACTTTTTTGTAACTCCCGCCTCCAAACACAAAGACGCGGACCTGATTGGTTCTCGATTGGTCCTCATTTAAATAAAGTTAAACTTTGGTCAACTTTGTTTCGCCTGCCTCGGCGATTCGCTTTCATTTCGCCCAACTAGGGCGAATTTCGTCTCCATTCAACCTCAATGAGAGCGACGCGAAATTTCGTTGTGTGGAAACACACCGTTACGTGTGTTTCCACACAGCGAAACACCTCGCGATTTTCGGCCAGCGAAATTTCGCCTCGGGGTCGTGACAGCGAAACCGCTAACCTTTTGACTGCAGTGTCTAGCCAGTGGTGGCAAGCGAGCTAATTAGGCTAATCAGCTAATTCAAACGTTTAAGTACTTAATGAAGATATCCAGGGGTCTTTATGCCTCGACTAAGTTGATGTTGCCTATAAACAACAATTTATGTTCATAGAAACAACAAGGTCAATAAGACATAATATATTTCATACCTGTGTTGCAGCATGTAGCCTAGCTGTCTAGCTAGGTTTACAATGCAATTCAATGTCCTAAAATACTAGCATTTCGGCTGTCAGCTAGCTAAAAAAGATCGAGTGCTTAAACTAACATATAAAGTGGTCTATTTAGTGGTGTATGTGCTCTGACTAAGTTCGTGTGGCATATAAACCACAATTCGTGTTGATACAAGTGCCAATGTTCGTGTAGAAACATTTTAATCACATACAAATTTTCGTGTTACAGCAGGTAGTCTCCGCCATCTTGGTCAGACACAAACACAAAGACGCGGACCTGATTGGTTCTCGAATGGTCCTCATTTAAATAAAGTTAAACTTTGGCCAACTTTGTTTCGCCTGCCTCTGCGATTCGCTTTCATTTCGCCCAACTAGGGGCGAATTTCGTCTCCATTCAACCTCAATGAGAGCGACGCGAAATTTTGTTGTGTGGAAACACACCGTTAGGCTACTCAATGTGTCAGCTCTCTATCGTTCTTGGCAGATGTAACCGAATATACATGTGAAAGACTTGCCTTTCAGGGCATGAACAGTCAAAAGCACGAACTTTTAGAAATATCCTGGCGTCATTTTACGGACAGGAGAAGTTTTCCATTGACGTAGCGCATTTTAAAAGTAGGCCTATGCACAATCTGTGTACACAGAACTTCCTCTCCCCTTACTTCCCCCGAAATACATTCATTTATATAGTGACACCTTATGACCGTCCCAGGTATTAACTAGGGGGCAGAAAAAGACACTCACTTGGTTGATGAAACTGGACAGTCAGTCATCCGTTTCAAAGTCACGCTACCGTAAGGCTAATAATAGCTGTGTCCTCACACTATCGCACGTGACAATTTACTTAAAAAGGTGCACAATAGCTTAATTTTGTAAATTTTACCAAAGCGACTGGTTTTGCCTTGCCCTCGCCTCGCCTCACATATGTTAAATTCTCATCAATCCGAGATGTGTGCCAAGAAGGCCAGGCAACAATACACCCCCAATGGGGCTATTTTTTCCTAGCCTGACGTAGTCATAGCCTACTCAATTCTAGTCAGAATATGAGTCTGATACTGCTCCATTGGGACGCAATTATGGGGCGTGTTTCAACCGATACAGGGGGTTAATGCCTCTGCACTCAACTGGATAGACCTAACCAATCAGAGCAACAAAATAGTTCTCCTATATCCCCTCCGTTTTTAAAAATAATTCTGTTGAACAGTGATATGCTACAAACATGTTAAACAGCTGGGAAAGACTGTCGCAAATCCCTCGAACAGCTGGTCAATCAGAGATTTCAAACGAACGAGGGAACAATCGCAATGCAACAGCGCTGTTTTCCCTTGATGAAAGTGAAACCACGAGTTTTCCCACATCTCAACTTTGGCCAAAGTTTTCAGAAATAATCATTTTCAGTGATACAACCTCATTAAATAATATGAATTTTCCATATGGGGTCTTAAAAGCATGTATCCTTCTAGCCAGCGTTTTTGTTTCAAACATGAGCCTAATCTAAGTGTTCTCAGATGACGTGATAGACCAGGCACAGTTGCTCACCTGTCCATCATCGTAAAGCCTGATTTGATTGGTCCGCCAGATATAGGGCGAGCATATTTCCACCACAATGGAGCAATGCCAGACCGAACTTCCCGACCTCAAATGTTGTGGGCGGGACTAAGTTCGGAATGGCACCAAGGCCAAGGCTTAAGTTTCTTTAAAATTCATTTTAATATGCAAATGAGCTATACACTAATCGAATATGCCCGAAATATACACCCAAATAGGCTTAATTTTTCCTTTACTCTTACCACAATAACACATTACATAGTAAAAGTATATATGAAAAGTAACTGTTTTTGTATCACAAGTTTCTTTTGTAATCAAGTTGAATATGCACATGGCTCCACACTTATTGAATATGTCCTGATTTGCATAGAAACACCATTCATATGACAAATACATAGCCCCAATCTTCATCCAATCATCCTACTGCCAATGGGTGATGGCAATGCTGCTTTTAGACTGGCCTCTAACCTGAAAACTGCCTGGATTGGTAGTACCTGCCACCGGTATAGTCTTCAGGCTCACGGGGGCACACACACAAGCCTCCCCACTACGACAAGGAAGCAACAACAGGGGAGTTTTCTTTTTTTAGTTTTTTAAAAAATCCAGCCAGGATCCTGGACCCCTTCTCTGTGGCTCTTGGTTCTGGCACCCCTCAGTTCCTGGTTTGTTCTTTGCTTAGTTCTTCCCCTCTGGGTCATATTCATCTGATAAATCAGGCAACTGTGAGTTTGTAATGACTAAGATGGCTATTCTGACTTTCTTCTGATGTTACCTGTGGGGGAATGTCATTAGGTAAGGCTGTTTGCAAATAATAATAAAAAAAGAATTTAGAAAGCAACTGGAGACAAGATTGTGCAATCATTTCTTAAGGTCAATACACCGGTAAGTCTTTTTGTGGCAAGTGACCCAGGTGGTAAGTGTGGCAAGTGCCTTCAAATTTATTGTGTTTATACATACGTTAACTTACTGAATGGACAAGAATATGTTAGTTATTTGGTCTCTGTTTTTTCTACTTGTTACTTTATGGCTTCTTGGCAATAAGTCAATTACGCCTTGAGCTCATTTGCATATTCAAAATGGATTTTTCTAAGAATCTTAAAAATGTTACTTTTCATGTATACTTTCACTGTGCTAGGTTTGATTGTGACAGGAGTAGGCCTAAAGGAAAAAATAAGTCCATTAGGGTGTATTTTGGGCATACGCAATTAGTATATTGCTCATTTATGATTATGGTTATGGATTTGGCAGACACTTTGTCCAAAGCGACACAAATACAAAACAACATAATATTTAAAATTGAACAGGGAACAGATTTGAATGTTGGTCAAACTATAATAAGGAGAATAGTAATAATAAACAACAATACCAATTCAATCAATAGCCTAATAAAATAAGCAATGAAAATGAGGGAAAAAGCAATAATAAAACAATAATGTCCATTCAATCAATAATATAAAAACAACGACATGGTAAGACTACAATAATAAACAATAATGTCGAATTAATCAACAGTCTAATGAAAATAAAACAATATTATACAAAGTCTTGAATTATACCTAGTTTTTATAACTGGTCGACATAACAGACGCTCATCAGAAGACCGCAGTGGGCGGTTGGGGATGTAAGCCTTGATTATTGAATTAAAATAACTAGGAGCAGATCCAGTTTTTCATTTGCATATTCAAATTCATTATCAAAATAAACAAACTTCTAATAGAAAATGTTTTACTTTTCATATAGACTTTCATTGTGTAAAGTTTTATTGTGGTAGGAGTAAAGGAAACAATTAAGCTTATGAGTGTATATTTTGAATATCTTGAATTTCCCCTTGGGGATCAATAAAGTATCTATCTATCTATCTATCTATCCATCTATCTATCTATCAGTGGTGTCAATTTAACAGCTTGACACTGAATATCAATAAAACCAAGGAAATGGTAGTGGATTACAGAAGGCAGCAGCAGAACTACAGTTACACCCCACTAATGATCAGCGGGCAACCTGTAGAGAGAGTCACAAGTTTTAAATACCTTAGTGTCTGTGATATCTTTGAGGTGCTGAGGAATCACCACATATTTATGTTCTCCAACTGGTGTCTTTATTGAATGACTGGCCGAACACGCATCAACACAATCTGCCACCTAGAACTCCCGGCTTCTTACTCTGCTAGTTGTTTTACTACTAGCCGGCATATCACCATAGAACATTAGCTCCCTCTAGAGCAGCGGTTCCCAAACTTTTCCCCCCGCGTACCACCGCCTACATTCCGACTCGGCTCGCGTACCCCCACTAGCGCCTCCCTCCACCTCTGCATCCATATTTGGCCACCACATGTAGCTGCGTGCCAACCCTTTCATCCGTGTAATGCCTGGATGGGTCTGGTGAAGCTGCTTCAGCAAAGCATTGCGACCAGGTGGAGGGACAACAACTCGTCCTCCCCACAGTACACACCCTTCCTGGGTGCTGAGCTCATCCTGACGCCAGGTGTACGGTGTGAATGCAGGATCCTCCACCTTCTTTGGCCACCCTCTTAGGATGTATTCTCTTACTCTTGACAGTATCGGATCTTTGTCAGTCCATTTCTTTATCTGCTGCGCATTTACCGGAGGTGTTTCACTGTCTTCCAACAGCAATACTCTCTCTTCCTCCTCAGGTGTCTTTTCTTCTTCCCGTTCCAGTGGCAGTCTACTCAGAGCATCTGCATTTGTGTGGTCTCGGCCTACCTTGTAAATAATGGTGTACTCATATGCTCCTAATGTGACAGCCCATCTCTGTATCCGGGGCGATGACATCTGAGGTATGGCTCTCATTTCACTAAATAGTGAAATTAGCGGCTTATGGTCTGTCACAATGGTGAACTTTCTCCCGTACAAATATTTGTGGAATTTCTTCACTCCAAACACTACGGCCAGTCCCTCCTTGTCTAGCTTTTTCTCAGCGGCATTGAGAGTCCTTGACACAAACCCTATGGGTCTGTCTAAGCCAGGGGTGGGCAAACTTTTTGGCTCAAGGGCCACATTGGGTTTTGAAAATTGGCCGGCGGGCCGCACAACAACCCCCCCCCCCCCCCCCCCACTACACACGCATAAAAAAATACATTTTTTATAGCCTATAATTTAGTATGAAAAGTATTTGCTTTAAAATATGAATTGCTTAAAAATACTGCTAATTTTATGCTGTTTAACAAATGTATAAATTGTGCACTGTCGCTTTAAGACAGTCGCTTTAATTCACGTTTATTTCTCAATTATCTTCTGCCTGCTCCGCTATGGCTAGTGCTATACCTACGGCTGGGCCCTCTCACAGTATTTAAATGGTCAGTAGTGGGAACTACTGTTGCCTTCATGATTTCCTTTTAAAACTTTCTTATAAGGAGATATCAATTATCAACAATCACAAGCCAGCTGGAACCTGCGGCTCTCTCTCCCTCTCGTGAGTGCAGACGCGTTCCCAATTAAATGGATTGCATAATGTTCACGTTAGATCTGCTGCAAAGGAGATAACTAAGAGTTAACTTAGTTTAACATGATGTTATCTCTATTTAACATGATGTTTTGACATTGACATTGTAAACGTTATCTAAGGAGAGTGAAAAGCAGTTTGCAGTAAAGCTAACCAACGTCGTCTCTATCGCAGGAAAAAAATAGCGAGCAGCCTGATAACTAAATGAAATGCTCGGCGGGCTGGATGAAAGTGCTTGGCGGGCCGGATCCGGCCCGCGGGCCACAGTTTGCCCACCCCTGGTCTAAGCCATCTGACATTTGATGGGAAAGCACTGCCCCCACCCCGTAGGGCGAGGCATCACACGCCAAGATGAGGGGTTTGTTTGAATCATAGTGAACTAACACACTACAGGATTGAAGAAGCGCTTTTGATTCTGTGAATGCCTTCTGCTGCTTTGAACCCCATGACCATTTCTCCTCCTTTTTTAATAGGGCATGTAGCGGAGCCAGTAGCGTGGAGAGTTTTGGGAGGAATCTGTGGTAATAATTCAACAACCCCAGGTAAGCTTTCAATTCAGTGACATTTTTTGGTTCCGGGGCTCGGGCTATAGCCTCTACCTTTTCTGTCAGAGGATGCAATCCACTGGCGTTTATCTTGTGGCCTAGGAATGCCACCTCTACCCATGAACTCACACTTGCTTCTTCTTAACCTCAGTCCGCTCTTCTCCAATCTGTGGAGAACTTCCTTTGCTCAGTGGGGCCTGATATCAGGATGTCGTCCAAATAAATGGCAACATTTGGAATGCCACCTAAGATGCCCTCCATGGTTCTCTGGAAAATAGCTGGACTTGATGCTACTCCAAATGGTAGACGTGTATATTTGAACAGGCCTTTGTGTGTGTTAATGGTTACATACTTCCTGGATTCTTCCTCCAGAACGACCTGTTGATAGGCATGACTCATGTCCAATTTTGTAAAGTGTTGTCCTCCATTTAACTGCGCAAACAGGTCCTCAACTTTAGGGATTGGGTACTGGTCCACCCGTGATGCTCGGTTAACAGTGAGTTTATAATCTCCACATATTCGGATTGATCCATCCGGTTTTCTGACTGGGACAATAGGCGCCGCCCACTCTGCAAACTGCACTGGTTCTATGGTTTTGTTGTCCTGCTGCCTCTGTAGCTCTCTCTCTACTAGTGGCTTTACCGCTTATGGCACTGGTCGTGGTTTACAGAATCTTGGCTGTGCCTCCCTATCCACATTTATCTTTGCTGTGACACCTTTCAGTTGTCCTAACCCTTCTTTAAACACTTCCGTGTGTCTTTCAAGTAGGGGAGACCGTGGCTGGTTGTCTCACGGGTTGGTTGTCACTTTGCTTATTCCAGGCACACTAGGTGATGCTGTGGTAAAATTTTTATATCAAACTGTTACCCTTTGATAGTTTACTCATTTGCACTAGGAATTTTGCTGAGCAGACAGACAGCATTGAGGTGAGGAGACTATTTTTAAATTTCATGGGTCAGAGTAAATTTTCATGTTTGTGTTGTTTTTGTATTGAGAGCTTGTAGGATATTAGTTCAAAAACAAAACACTCATTAAAAAGCCAAAGGTAGTAGCTTTATTTTGAGTCATATTTTAGCTATCAAGTTAAAGCCATGTGGCAGCTAGGTTAACATCTTTGTCAAGAGGTCAGTTGGGGATGGTTGTCACATAGCTCGTGGGGTTGGTTGTCACATGTGTTTGTGGTCACTGTGACACAGTTGTCACTGTGTTTGCAACTTTGTTTGCAACTTACATGATAATAAGGAGGTTTTAGCACTGAAAATGATTTCATTTTATTTCTCAACACAGTAGACAATTCAAGTAACTGATCACCTCCTTTAATCCCATTGTTTAAATGTAAGGGGCATTGATGATAACTATCATAGGGGTGGTATTTATATTAAAACGTATTTGCAGTTTCTAGCTTAAAAAACTAAAAAGTTACACATCATTTTTTAAGATCCCATTTTATCACTGAAATCCCATTAAAACTCTATAGGGACAACCAACCCCATACCCTGTGACAACCAACCCAGTGATGGGGTTGATTGTCACATTGTGTCAAATTGTCTTTGATGGTTAATTGCTCCCTGTTACAATACATTCTAAAAGTAAAAATTATACACATTTAAAGCCAAGACCCCAAGCTTTCATTTCATGTAGGAATTACTGCTGAAAGAGTTTTTGAAGATGAGCAATTCATGCATGAGTAAAAATTGTGACAACCAACCCCGGTCTCCCCTACCTTTTCCAGGTGACATTGCTGTTTTCTTCCACAACTGCATGTATTGCTTTTTGCTTACAATGGTCACCCCACAGCCGGTGTCAATTTCCAATGTTACCTTCATTCCATTTATGTTTACTGTGCGAGTGATGGGAGCCACTTTGGATAATTCTTGTGACACGCTATATATGGTGTGAGTGCTAATGTCCTCTGTGTCACTCTCTTCCTCCCCTCTTAGCAAATGCGTCCCCTGCACTTTCCCAAAAACTCTGCTGTCACCTTTCTGACCCTTGTGTGTTGCTTTCTGTACATTTTGCATACCCGCCTTAGTTCTGTAGCAAACCTACATTCAGCCGCCATGTGCTGTCCTTCACAGCGGTAACAACAGGGGAGTTTACGTGTATTCTCAGCAGACACCTTGTGGACAGTTGCTTGAGCTTTAGCCACGTGTGCATTTTGAACAGTGTCCTCTGCTAACATCCCTTGAATATCTTTCACATCCTTTGATGCTGATTCCGTGGCTTGGCATAACTTTAGGGCCCTATCGAATGTCAGGTCTACTTCCGCCAACAGCCTCCGTTGCATTCTATCGTCGTTCACTCTGCACACTAATCTGTCTCTCAGCATTTTGTGGCAGTGTAGCCCCGTATTCACAATGTTGGGCCAACTTCCTCAACTCAGCCACATATACTGCAATAGACTCGTTGCTCTTCCGTATGCGTGAATTAAATTTAAACCTTTGCACAATTTCACTGGGTTTGGGGTTGAAATGAGCCTTAAGGATCAGCGTGAGCTGTGCATACGTTTTCTCTTTAGGCACTTGGGGGCTGACTAAACTTCGTAATAAACTATAAGTGGCTGCACCCACTCCACTTAGCAAAACAGCTTTCTGTCTGTCTTGGTCTGTGATATCATTTGCCTCGAAGAAAAGTTCTAGCATTTCACTATATTCTTCCCAACATTGAGACATACAATCAAAAGGAGTCACCGTTCCCATCACCGCTGCCATTCTTCGTGGTTCGATGATCTCGTGCTCCTCGTCTGAAAAGTTCGCCACACTTGCAGATTTTCACCGTCTCAACTGAACCTCCTGGCTTTATTCTTCGTTGCCAATTGTGTGATATCTTTGAGGTGCTGAGGAATCACCACATATTTATGTTCACCAACTGGTGTCTTTATTGAATGACTGGCCGAACACGCATCAACACAATCTGCCACCTAGAACTCCCGGCTTCTTACTCTGCTAGTTGTTTTACTACTAGCCGGCAAATCACCATAGAACATTAGCTCCCTCTAGAGGATATTCTGATGTATGCTAATGCATTCACTTTACTACAGTGTCCACATTACTGAAGACTTAGGGCCCGTCCCATTTCTCCCCCCTTAAAACTTCCACTTGGTTTTGATTGCCCTCAACATTAAAGCCCCCTCGACAAGGGAAGTGGAGGTGAAGATCTTTCCCTATGAATTGGGACACCACTAAATGCAAATTAGCGTAGCGAACGTGCTCACCTACGTCACGCGCAGCGCCGACGTGTCTACCGGTAGTAGCCTGCTACTATTTTCATTCAGGAACATGCCCATTCCAGCGGTCGTTGTTGTGTGGGCTGTGCTGGTTTATCTACGTCTAGTTAATCAACAAAGATATTCGTGTTCATGTGAACGCCAGAACACCCACCTTAAATATTGACGAAACTACCCAGATCAGATATATAACGTTATTTGATGGGCAGACTCTCTCAAAGCACTCAGCAGATATCATGAACATCGTCAGATAGCTTCGTGAGATATTTTCTAACATTAGTGTTCAAAACTCAACAGTCCATCAGATGTGCATCCAGCTAACATATTCCAACATATTCCGAAATTTTAATATGCTTATTTGCGAAAATATATGAAAAATTTGGCCGGCTCGCTGTGCTCGCACGGTATCCAGGGTAATTTCATCTCCCACTTTGTTTTAAGCCTGCATCGGTCCTGGCTATGTTTTGAGGGTTGATTTTAAGGGGAAAATAGCACTTCCCCTTGCTCCCTAAAGTAATGGGACACCCTAGCCCTACACGTGCACGCGCAAAAACGAGGGTTAGGGCAAAAATCTAGGGGTAGGGGAGGTATTGGGACGGGCCCTTAACATGGACTGTTAACACTCAATATGTTCTGAAGAAGTCCAGACAACGACCCTACTTCCTTCGTCAGCTAAGGAAATTCAAAGTTTCTACATCCATCATGAAGGCCTTCTACACTTCAGCGGTTGAGAGTGTTCTAACTGGTAGCATCATCACCTGGTATGGGAACTCCACAGTTAGAGATTGTAGTACTCTGCAGAGAGTAGTGCGCTCAGCTGAACGTACTATAAGAACTCAACTCCCTGCTCTACATGGGCGTAGATTTAGGGTGGGACGCTAAGGACTAGTCCTAATCAAAATTTTAAGATGACAAAATTGTCCCCACCAATATTTTAGCGAACTTATTTGTGCTGCTGATCCTTCCGACAGCCATGCACTACAGTACAAGAAACGTCATTGATTGGCTGAAAAGCAGTGAGGTCGCAAAAACAATGACTTCAGACTTGACTTACGACTCCACTCAAAAGACTTCAGACTTGACTCGGACTCGAGCTTCGAGACTCCTGAACAAGCTGTATTTCATGCAATTATTGCTTTTTTAAAATCTAAATGTATTCATGTATTACTATTTTATTTTATTGCTACATACAGAATACTTTGGAAAACGTATAACGAGCGACATGGCCCCTTTGCCATAATGTGCAACGTAACGCATGTGCGCACACTCACAGATATACTGTATAAAAAAATGCATTGACCATGGCGACAAGAAATCCTCCCGGAGTTGTGCCTTTTATTATTATTTTCGGTTATAATAACTTCATGCACAGAGGAAATAAGCGAACAGCGACATGCAAGGTGTGTGGCACCAGGATAAATTAAGCCTATTCAACAACGTTCCTGAGGCATCTCCAAACGCACCCAGATAGGTCAGTCACTTAGGCCTAGCATATATCGTCACAGGTGACAAGCTAACCATCGCCGTGTTGTGCTAATGCTGGGAACAGACAGGGATGGACAAAAATACATCAGAATGTATTTCAAAATAAAATACCTAATAGGCCTACCCTCATTTTTAATGTATCAAAATAAAATACTGTATTTTTGTATTTAGAAAATACTCAAAATACTTTTTTCAAGGAAGTATGGAAGCACTGCAAAAAAGCTTTTTTATCCCAAACATTTAGCCTATTAAAACTATATAGTAAAAAACAATACAATTTGGCCCCTGTCATACTAAATACTCATAATCATACTAGTATACCGTATGCAAGTTCATGTAGTGTGATCAGAATTAAAAATAATTCAAGAATTTACATTTACATTTAGCTGATGCTTATCCCATACGACCTACTGGTTAGCGCTTCGGACTTGTAACCAGAGGGTTGTCGGTTCGAACGCTGACCAGTAGGCACGGCTGAAGTGCCCTTGAGCAAGGCACCTAACCCCTCACTGCTCCCCGAGCTCCGCTGTTGATGCAGGCAGCTCACTGCGCCAGGATAAGTGTGTGTTCACTGTGTGCTGAGTATGTTTCACTAATTCACGGATTGGGATAAATGCAGAGATTACATTTTCGGGATCAAAAGAGTAGCCTATATATACTTAAGCAATATAGCACGAGTGAGAGTGGGGTTGGTCATGGATATTCCCACGGGTGTTGTTCGGCCGTAGCCACGAGGCCGGATGCCGAGTGGCGCAGGCAACAACAGCCGTGGGAATATCCATGACCAATCCCACGATCACGAGTGCTATATTGCTTTTATACAACAATTCTACCACAAACTAAATAATCTGAAAACACCCCAATATTGTTTAAAAATGTTAATTTCGACATCGTTCTTACGCATCAAAAAAATAGTTCCCTTTTCAATAGACAGCGTCTTGGTTGCTAGGTAACCAACATTCCAGATGATCCCTCCTTACGGGTCTTTGTGGTTTACGTGTCTTCTTGAAAGAAATGTTGAAAGTCGGGCTGAAATCACATTCATATCTAGGTTTGCTGCATGCATGTTACAAGGACACTGGGCCATGTCATGTAAGGGACATGGTACTGCAAAAAAACGGAAACATAGCCTACATTGCAGAACCACTTAACTTTATTAATTTATGGTGAATAAATGTTACACTACTGTGCACAGCCTGACGTGACGATGCTAGCACCAGAGACGGTTGATGTATATTAAGGATCTTTGCTAGCACGTTAGCAGCGGTTAGCTAACTATGCTAACGTTAGTTATCTACAAGTCTCCTCCAAGTGACAATCATATTATACACAATGCTGGCAATGCTGAGAACAATTAGCATCCTCGTTTATCTTACTTAGGCTACATTGAGTTGACTGTGTGGCTTAATCCACAGATGTGGTGAAGCACTGTTTCGTTATGGTTTGCTAAGGAGTAACCCTTTGGTTAAAATAGTGGAGAGCTGGGATGAGAACATTGTGTCAAAGATCCTTAATATACAATATGCTTTATCAACCGTCTCTGATTGTGTCAAATCTTCGCATTGTATCCCGGAGTGATTTATTATTAGCTGTGCAAAGTCTGAGTTGAAATGTCCAGGGATATTCCAACTCATGGAACGTCTCTCGGCCAATCAGAAACAAATAAATAGTTCCATAGAACCCAATTGTTGTATAATTATACTTAACCACATTAATCAATAGGCCAAAATCATAGTCAAGTCAAATTTATTTATATAGCACATTTCAAAGCAATAGCATTGCACCAAAGTGCTTTACATAAAATAATAATAATAATAAAAATAATAATAATAATAATAAAAATAATAATAATAACAATGATACATATACATACATATAAACAAATAAAAAGGTGAGGGAGTCAGGGAGTGTTAAAAGCTAGGGAGAAGAGGTAGGTCTTTAGGTTGGATTTAAAAATACTAATAGTGGGGCAGGATTTCACAACATCAGGAAGGCTATTCCAAAGCTGGGGAGCATAGACAGAGAAAGCTCTGTCACCTTTGGATTTAAGAGAGGCAGAAGGAACACAAAGAAGACACTGGGAAGATGATCGAAGAGGTCTAGGAGGACAGTAAGGAATTAAAAGATCACATAAATACTGAGGTGCTAAACCATGTAAAGCTTTGAAAACAAACAGAAGAATTTTAAAATTAATTCTTTGTTCCACAGGAAGCCAGTGCAGTTTAGCCAACACAGGTGAAATGTGGTCACGTTTCTTAGATTCAGTCAGTAATCTGGCTGCAGCATTTTGGACCAGCTGGAGTCTGTTTAGAGTAGATTTAGTTACACCTACATACAGTGAGTTGCAATAATCAAGCCTAGAGGAAATAAAGGCATGTATAAGGATTTCTAAATCACTGTAGGAGAGAGAAGACTTGAGCTTTGCTATTGTCCTAAGTTGGTAAAAACTTCCCTTGACAACGCTGTTGACTTGCTTATTAAAAGTCAGAGAAGAGTCTAGGAAAACACCTAGGTTCTTGACCACACTGTGATGGTTAACAGACAGAGGGCCAAGAGACTTGCTCACATTGTTGACAGAATTTGGTGGTCCAAAAATGATTACTTCAGTTTTGCCGTCATTTAGCTGTAAAAAGTTGTTAGCCATCCAATTCTTAATGTCATTAAGACAAAGAAGAAGGTTTGTCAATGAGCAGGAATTTTCAGGGGCCACCGGTATATAAAATTGGGTATCATCTGCGTAGCAGTGGTAACGAATATTGAATTGATTGAAAATGGAGCCCAGGGGAAGCATGTATAAAGAAAATAATAGAGGCCCTAAAATAGAACCCTGGGGGACACCACACTTAATGGGAGAAGATGATGAAGAAGCATTGCCTAAATGCACTGAAAAAGATCTATCAGTTAGGTAAGATCTGAACCAATTTAATACAGTGCCTTGCAGACCAACTTCAACACCCAGGCGTTTTAAAAGGATCTTGTGGTCAATGGTGTCAAAAGCAGCACTAAGATCTAACAGGACCAATAGGGCACACGAGCCAGAGTCAACAGAGAGCAATAGATCATTATGGACCTTAAGTAAGGCAGACTCTGTACTATGAAGTGGTCTAAAACCAGATTGAAACTTGTCAAGGATATTAGAGGTGTTTAAATAGGAAGAGACTTGTGACAGAACAACTTTTTCTAAGATCTTAGAGAGAAAGGGCAGTTTAGAAATGGGCCTATAATTTTTCAAATCAATGGGATCAAGGGAAGGTTTTTTCAGGAGAGGTTGCACAATAGCGTGTTTAAAGCCAGAGGGTACTACTCCATTAGCCAGGGAGCTATTAATGATGCTTAAGATAAAAGGGCAAATAGCTGCAAAAGCTTCTTTGAAAAGGTGAGATGGAAGAATATCAGTGGCAAGAAGAGGGCTTCATATGAGAGACCACGTCTGACAACTGTGAGGAAGAGACTGGTTGGAATTGTTGGAGGCGGCAAACTACAGACTGATACAAAGCAGGATCAGAAATTGAGGGTGTGATATGAGACTTTATGTTGTCAATTTTGTCAATAAAGAAATTGAGAAACATCTCACAGGTTTCTGTTGTAGCAGGAAGAGAGGACATTGTAGTAGGAGGATTTATGATTTTATTAATTGTGTTAAACAACACTTTTGGTCTGTGAGCATTTTTGTGAATAAGCTCAGCATAGAAAGCTGCCTTTGCTGCTTTGACAGTGATTTGATAAGCCTTAAGAGAATCTCTAAATATATCATAGGAGACCTGTAGTTTATCTTTTTTCCATTTTCGCTCTGCTTTCCTACAAGCCTTTCTGAGCGAACAGGTAGTGGAATTTAGCGAAGGAGTAGTTGACCTATTGGATTTACATCGCTTTTGTTTTAAAGGAGCTACAGAATCAAGAGTAGCAAGGCAAGATGTATTAAAAAGAGTAAGTAGATCCTCAGTGTCGGTGCAGGTGGAAAGAGAATCTAAGACAGCAGGTGAAAGAGAGAGCATAAAAGTATTAGTGAACTGTGAGGCTGTGGTGGAATTAATAGCTCTGACAAGGGAGTAGGATGAGGGGGGTGGAGGGGGGGGACAAAACAGTGAAGATTCAAATAAAATCATAAAATGGTCAGACACACCAGTATCAACTATTTTAACATTGGAAGCTGAGAAACCAGAGGACAACACTAGGTCTAGTGTGTGACCCTTCTGATGTGTTGGGGCCATAACTGACTGCACAAGGTTAAAAGCGTCCACAAGGCCTAAAAACTCATTGACCAAAGGTTTAGATGGGCAGCATATGTGGATGTTAAAGTCCCCCAAGATTAATAACTTATCAGCACGAGAGGCCATAAAAGATAGAAGTTCAGCAAATTCTTGAATGAAATTACAATTAATTTTTGGTGGACGGTAGACTAAGGCACAAAGTACAGATGCATTGATCTTAAACAGCTGTAGTTCAAAAGTAGAAAACAGATCAGTTGGTACAATTCTACATTTAAAACTGTTCTTAAACACTGTAATTAGACCACCACCAAGTTTAAAAAACTACAGTGAGCAGGGCAAAGGTGACCAAGTGCAATGATGTCATCACCAGAGAGCCAAGACTCGGTGATAAACAGAAAGTCTAGATGGTGGGACGTAAAACGGTCATTCAGAATAAATGCTTTGTTGGAAACAGAGCGAGCATTTAAGACAGCAAACTTAACCAAAAAAGAGTCCTGTTCATGACGTTCTTGGAAGGGGCCGCAGTTAGAGAGATCTACCCGGCAGAGATTTGCCTCTCCACCAGAGCCCGCACAGGTGGAATCAGTGGCAGCAGTGACGGGAGCAGTAGCAACAGCAGCAGCAGCAGCAGTAGCGGTAACAGGCATAGTCCGTATGGTGAGTTATTATGTTTCTGTGCCGAATTTCGTAATTCAAGTCCAGTGCAGAACTGAATAAGAAAATCATAAGGCTATGTGTCTTGAAGTTCCAGTATGTGAGAAACTTGACATGCCTTAATATCTCCAACCTCAAGTATGCAGCTAATAAGGAAAAATAATTGTTATTTAATTAAACAAGGTGAACTTCTCCCCACTGTGGAATGCAGATAAGTATGCTACAAGGAAGGGAATTCAAACACACTCAACACCTTACCATCTATTGATGTCATTGTGGTTCATTGAGATATCTGACATTTTTTCTGTTAAAGATCGGCATGGAGCCAATAGCAAGGGCGCAGGAGGCACGGGGGACGTGGGGGATGTGTCCTACGCAGTTCTGAAGAGATGGCCGTCGTCCCCCTCACTTTTGATAAGGAAAAAAGCCTTATAAATAAATAATAACCTAGGGTTTGCGCTATAACTATGTAAAACTCCCTATTAACAGCATCACATCACTAACCACACAGCCATCTACAGTAGCCTAGGCTACTGTAAGACTGCACAATCTCATATTCACGCTGTTGGATATCTGAAGCCAGTTTGTCTACACAACCATCATAAAATAATCCAGGCTACTTGATGCATTTCGTTTGGAGCGGCATACGGTAGGCTATCAAAAGCATAACACTTTCGGTTTGGTTTGGGATTTAATTTACTTTTGGACTGTTTGATTATATCGCTAAATGTTGGGACTGACGGGCACTGAAATCTGGGGGGTATTTGATAGTTCATTATTAAGTTCCATGCAGTTGAAAAAGTGTCGGGACTTCCACCGCTGTTTATTGCGATACAAGGCAGACGTTCATTGAACAGGGGCTGTGTTGAAATGGAAACCTTTTTGCATAGCCAAGTAGCCTAAATTGAGCTATTGTTTAATTATGCACGATTTTTTGGTAGGCCTCTCATGTTTATTCATAACTCAACTAGCCTACTGATCAACTCGTTTTCACTAACTTATGAAATACAAATCTTACCCAACGTCTTTGTTCTAAGACATTTATTTCAAACATAATTTCAATACACAAATATAGCTTATTGGCTAGTAGCCTACTTCAGTTACCTTGGTGATAGGCCTGGCTAGCCTATAGCTCTTACGCGTTCAGTGTGGGGTCCTAAACAAGCTGAGAATTTTGCGGTGTTGAGTTCTTTGACGCTTGGGATAAGGAGAAGAATTGCAATGAATCCAGCAAAAAAACAAAGATGCATCACATCTTTTTTCCAGAAGGCAAACGTAGTAAGTTGACATACATTTCATACATCCCCAGTCAACGTGTAATGGAAAAGTAATTTCCCCATGTCGGATAGCATGCCATGTCTATTTTCTTAATGGCGTAGCCTATGATTCGCCTAAATCAAAGAGATAGTTTCACATTTGCCTGAAGTTATAAATGTAGCCTGGATATTATATGGTATTTGTTTCAATATGACAGATATTTTAAATCATGTTCAATTAATTCAGTGTTGTTCCTATGCAATGTTCCTCAGTGTTTTTGTTTTATCATAGGCCAACATTTCCTTGGCTAAATATAAAATGTCCTCGTGGGCTAATATTTTCAGGTAATTTCTGATGATGAGGCAGGTCCAAGTCAGGCTGAAAGAGACAGAGAGGATCAGCTGGAAGGAGATAGGAGAAAAAGAGTACTCCTAAGAGCCCAAAAGATTCTGAAGGACTCATCCCAACAATGGATTATTCCTACCGCTGAAATCAAGAAGACGCCTATGTAGTCACAAAGCCAGAACTGAGAGACTCAGGAGAAGTTTTTATCCCCAGGCCATATCCGAACTCTGAACTCACACTATACTGACTTTGCACACATTCACTCCTCAGCACTCTAAAACATTTCCCAACTCTGAACTCACACTATACTGACTTTGCACTCATTCACTCCTCAGCACTCATGACCCCCCCCCCCCCCAACACACACACACACACCTAAGACTTTTAGCACTTTTACATCCCTCTCCCTATGCTACAGACTTTTTATTTATTTTCTTATTTCATCACACGTCAAAACACACACACACACACACACACACACACACACACACACACACACACACACACACATATCTGACTTTCTCCAACTTTTGCACATCTCCATAGAACTTTTTATTTATTATTTTTGATTTCTCCTCCATCTATCTACCCATGTCCTAGCCTTTCTGCCCCCCCCCCCCCATCCCCAACACACACACACAAAACACACACACTTACATCATCACTGTCATCACCTCACATACATACAGCACACTGCTTGCTACAGTAAGCCTCCTCTACATACTTGCTGCACACTGCCCCCCCCCCCCCCCAGCTTCTCCAACACACATATTGCACACTGCCCTCTCCCAACATACACAGCACACCTGTCATCCCCCCAACACCCACATCAAGACCCCTGGTAGTTGGGTTAGCCCCTTGAGCCGTAGATCTGCCCAAGGTTTCTTCCTTAAAGGAACACGCCACCCAAAATCAGTAGTGATTATTATAGTAGATATTATTAACACCTAATTGTAGATCCTATCCACCACAGAGTTTAGAATCCATGCTGGATCGACCCTCAGCCTCTCCCTCCCCTCTGAGCGAGAGAGGCACACACACTAGAGATGCGCTGATGGGCTATTATTTCAACCATAACTGCATAGCAAAACTTATCATCCATCAGCCATCCATCAGCACCAAAGTTTGTTGACCAATTTTCAAAACTGCACCTGCCCACCATCCGCTGGTTGTTTTAATATAGGCTATATGGGTGATGCAGCGCTGCTGACGTGAGGCTAGAAAGCCCTTGCCTGTTCTAGAAAGACTGATCTAATGCAGAAAATATATTAAAAGGCAAAAGTCGTACATTGGCTAGGCCTATACCCAGAATATCAGCAGCAAACTAAGTCTCTGTCGCGCAAAACAGTCTCCAAATAAAACGCCCATCGGCCTGTTGCCTATTCTGCCAGCTTGTGACAATATATCGTCCAAAATGCTTGATTGCATTGCATTCTCCACATTTTTAGCTACATTTTCATGTACCACATCAGCATTTTTGTTCAGTGAATCTTTTGTAAATTGCTTTACAATTACCGTCGGGCCTATAGGCCTATTGCCTGGCTTGCCTCAGCTTCGGTCACGTCCTTTTACAATTTTATCATTGTAATAAAAAACGCAATTTGCCAAAAAAGCAATTTACAAAAGATTCACTGAACAAAAATGCTGATGTGGTACATGAAAATGTAGCTAAAAATGTGGAGAATGCACAGAATGCAATGCAATCAAGCATTTTGGACGATATATTGTCACAAGCTGGCAGAATAGGCAACAGGCCGATGTGCGTTTTATTTGGAGACTGTTTTGCGCGACAGAGACTGAGTTTGCTGCTGATATTCTGGGGATAGGCCTAGCCAATGTACGACTTTTGCCTTTTAATATATTTGCTGCATTAGATCAGTCTTTCTAGAACAGGCAAGGGCTTTCTAGCCTCACGTCAGCAGCGCTGCATCACCCATATAGCCTACATTAAAACAACCAGCGGATGGTGGGCAGGTGCAGTTTTGAAAATTGGTCAACAAACTTTGGTGCTGATGGATGGCTGATGGATGATAAGTTTTGCTATGCAGTTATGGTTGAAATAATAGCCCATCAGCGCATCTCTAGTGTGTGTGCCTCTCTCGCTCAGAGGGGAGGGAGAGGCTGAGGGTCGATCCAGCATGGATTCTAAACTCTGTGGTGGATAGGATCTACAATTAGGTGTTAATAATATTACCACGCTAGGTCGAAGTACTCCCAAGTGCTATTGCGCCACACATTGTAGTTCTCATGTTTATTCGCTTGGAAAATCGTCACGTTTCATGTTGTGTGCCCTGACATTTTTCATCAACTACTCGTGCAACTGTATTTAAGTAGGTAAAACGTGGAGGTGTTTGAATACTGCTATGTGCCTCTCTCTACGGCCACGGCAGAGTCCGCTAGCATAGCAACATGCTAACACATTCGCGCCGCGCGACAGAGCGTTTGAGTGCACCTACCGACGCGGGAGAGGTACGAATCAACTCGTGAAAGTTACGGTAAGAACATATATCACTACTGATTTTGGGTGGCGTGTTCCTTTAAGGGAGTTTTTCCTTGCCCCTGTTGCTCTTGGGTGCTCCTTGTTGGTGCCCCCCCCCCAATCCCAATCCTCCCCCACCTTTCTTATGCAGCCCTTGCCACTTAATTTCACTGCATTTCTTACTTCCAGTAACTATATGCATGTGACAATAAACTTCCTTGTATCCTTGTATCTATCTATCTATCATATTTTGGGTAACCTATTCGATGTGTATCATTTGCATATTCAAATTAATTTTCAAAGAAACTTGTAATAGAAGAAATGTTACTTTTCATGGATACTTTCATTGTATAAAAAGTTTTATTTTGATAGACGTAAAGGGGGAAATAGGCAGGGGTGTATGTCTGGCCTTATACACACATCTTGGATTGATGAGAATTAAACATATTTCCTCAACTAGGATTTCTTAGGACTTTTAGTATGTTGTTCTGGACACCTCATAAAAATGATCTATGCTGAAAAAAAAAATTACAATTAGTTCTATTGTTGGCTCCAAAATGAGTTACTTTGCCTGGACTAGTAGGGAAAATGTCATTAATGGAAAATGCCATCTCTGGTTCAGTCATATAGACAGTCTATGGGTTCAGTTGTTTAGAACAGAAAATCTGGTTGCCCGGACAACATGACTTCGGTTCGGGGCAAAGATTCTAGAACGGTTCGGGGCCTGCTTCATGGAGGTCTGTAGCGGTGCTATAGGATTCGTCTGATGTTTTTTAGAGCGTAGCAGCTACTGTTTCTTTAAAATATGGCGTGTCCTTGGTCACGGCTGGCTTCTAACAACAACGTTAAAGTTCAAATCAACTGACGTTGTGATGAAATCGCGTTCGTAAAACACTCACGACAAGGAATGCCATCAAACATAAAGTGTACTGTATTAATACGGTAGGTCTCTACTTTTGATGAGACATTCCACGGTTTGGTATGCGAGACTGAGGGCGCATCTTATTGAACTGTGATGACGTTAACGTTAGCCTACTGTGCCTTTCCTTAATTTAGCTAAGTTAGCGATACATTAGCTAGGTCTACGCTATGGGTCTACCCTTGCCTGGTGCCTTGCCTGGCCGTTGACGTTATCTCTACGGACTTAAACTATTGGACAGAAAAACGTTTTGTAATAATGTGATACAATGTGTGTGTGTGGGGTGGGGGTGGTTCATTAATAGCCTAGCTTCTAACTCTGGTGCTGATGTTGCAGCAGGTGGGGTGGGACAAGGCTACTAACACTTAGTAAGCCTACAGTCAATCAATCTACTGTTTACCCCAACGTTAACTTCACAGTCAGTGGTTTACCCATATCGCCATACATTTGGGATTCGCGAAGACTAGTCTAGCCTAAGAAAAACGAAGCCGTCAGTATTAGCTCAATATTGACGTCTGGTTAGAGGAGTATTCCAGAAAGGAGGTTTAACAAACACTGAGATAAAACTTAACCTCTGGGTTGTCTGAACCTGTGGCGACTAACCCCGAGCAGTCGGTTCCAAAACCCCGTTTACCAGTTAGTTCAATCAACCCTGTGTTAGATAACCTAGAGTTGTGCGCGTTCACGGCGAACTTATAAAGGCATCATCTATTGAGAGTCGAGTGAAACCGGCGAAAGGAAGAGCACCATATTTTTCAGAGGCGGAGTACTAGTCGAGGCTTACGAGGAGAGAACTGTTAACAAAAAAAGAGCAATACTTAAGCGCCTGCGTCCGAGACCTTACTTGGCAGAGAATAGCCTAACTGACCGTGTAAATGCGTATGTTTAAGATAGCCTATTTAATGTCAAAAGAACAATTAAATAATTCACTGGACATAACGTATTGTATTGACTGCTTTGAATGATGCTTTCTTAAACTAGGCCTAGCCTAGTTGTCACAGATTGAGTGGGCCATAGAATTCTTTGAGAATCCCAAATGTAATTTTCTATTTTAACGCGGGTCCTGCAGCTGTGGGCCAAGTTAAACTTTTGCGCTCCATCATCGGAAGGGTGAATGTCGGAAGGCATGGGTAGCCTATTGGACACATTTCGGTGCACATTTGGAAAATGTAATAAGTGATGCTGACCTGCCAGTTGGTGAAACTACACTTTAATGATCCTCGTGGGTTTGTGTCAGGAAAACGAATGAAGTTGCGCAGGAACTGCTTTAGCGCAAGGCAAACTTTACGCACCGACCGACAGCTTGCCGATATGCTCTGCGTCTCCAACACTACAAAAACTCCCAGTCGGAGAGCGTGTGTAGCCTATTAAAATATATTTTATCCCAAATGCCATCAGCATTCTTAACCAAACTTAGTGACAACATGCATACCCAGCTTAGCTGTACAGCTATATTTAAACTTATTTATTAATTTTCTATAGGTTATGTTTCCCCTTTTTTGTACTGTAGCCTACTTGTTTTAATTATATCTTCAATGTGTCTGCATGTTGTTTGTCCATCTGTCTGGTGAGCCAAACACAAATGTCCCCTATGGTGTAGGCTAGCTAGCCTACATTAAAGATTTATTTTATTCTATTCTAATCCACCATGCGTAATGTAGGGATGGAGAATGCTTTTCAAGTAGCCTATATTTAGGATTCAGCTGAAAAACCCTAGCGCTCTTGAAAAACTCGTTTGGAAAATAATGGATAGGCTATCATGTGATGTCGTGGTCTTATCGCCCTCTCACGGTGAATTGCACGGATGAATATTACATGATTTTGTGCTTCTTTGTCAATCGGACCTTCGTCAAAATGAAACGCCATTGTGTGACAAGTGTAAAAATAGCGGCCTGATTGAACATGCACTGAAATAACCGAACATAATTGAACATAACCTGAACAAAACCTACCCCCTACCAGGTTAAGTTCAGAGCCTATGTTACCATAGTTACTTACATAGCCGGAGGGTTGCCGGTTCGAACCCCGACCAGTAGGCACGGCTGAAGTGCCCTTGAGCAAGGCACCTAACCCCTCACTGCTCCCCGAGCGCCGCTGTTGTTGCAGGCAGCTCACTGCGCCGGGATTAGTTTGTGCTTCACCTCACTGTGTGTTCACTGTGTGCTTGAGTGTGTTTCACTAATTCACGGATTGGGATAAATGCAGAGACCAAATTTCCCTCACGGGATCAAAAGAGTATACTATACTTAGTAGGACTCAATACGCTTCGGTGGTATTATATGCTGTGGGCTTTAGCGCATTTCGGGTAGCCTATCCTATATCTGGGCAATAATTATTGAACAAATTGAAGTCTACATGCCATGACAAACATTATCAGTAGTAACCTACTGACTGAATATTAAATAGATTGTTTGCAAGTTATGTTACTCACTGCTCCCCAAGCGCTGCTGTAGCAGGCAGCTCACTGCTCCGGGTTAGTGTGTGTTTCACCACACTGTGTACAACATAATTATAATAAAGATATCAGTATACGTCTCACAATGAGTAATTATTCACCATCATTTGCAAATTGATAATGACGGTTAGAAGTGAATAGGCGAGAGGCACATACAGAGCACATCTGAAGACGCACTGTTACGAGATGTAAGCAACTCCTCTGCAGGATAAATGTCCTTAGGTTTCTTATTTATTTAAACACTATTGGGGTAAGTTTTGCCTTTTTCAGGCTATTTTGTCAATGGTAACATATTGTCAGTCAATAGTGAAAGTATTTAACTGTGTATAACTGTTTTGTCGTTGACTATGACACCACGGAGAAGTTAGTTTCACTTTGACAATGAGTTCAAATAATACACAAGTGCAGATGTGTGTAGGCTATACTCTGCTAGGTTTTAGTAAAGCATATTTTAGTGGAATACCTGTTCCATACGGTCTCGCATGCAAGCAGATTCCTTCAAATGCGCCGCTGACTATCAAAATATTGATGCGCTTTTTGAAGTCGCACTGCTTGCTGTTAAAGGGAATGACAAACCCTAAGCTATTTGTTAGTGACCATGCGTATTAGACAAATATAGCCCTATATCTCAATTACTATTCAGCCCACAGGGGTGAATCTGAGGACAAATGATGGTCAAATAATATGATTTTAAATGTTAACATTGAACATTTTGGAATGCTCTACCTTTTTCAGCGATATATTAAAATCAGTGTGTTTTAATACAGAGTAAATGCAATACAGGAATATGTACCATGTCCAAGGCATGGAGGAAGATAATACTTAACTGGTATTATATCTCATCTAGAGGGCATATGCTTTTAGAAAATATATAGTTTAGGGTGGTTAATCTGTTTACCCTGGACATTATAGGCCAAAATGTATCCACACTAGATTCAGCTTTCCAGAATAGAGGGCAATGTATTGTGCATGGCATGGAGGAAGATGGGAAATGTCTGAAATTGTGTAATATCTCTTCTAGAGGGTATGCTTTAGGAAAATATATAGTTTAGGGTGTTTCATTTGTTTTCCCTTGACTGTACATGCCAAAATGTATCCACTGTACACTAGATTCGCCAGTGTTTCCCATACATTGACTAATCTGTGGCGGGGCGCCACGAAATAAAAATCGGCCGCCACAGATGAATATTCTATGTTTAATTTAATTTAATTTAAATTAAATAAAAGGTCAAATCCTTGCATTGGTATTGAGCTGCGCTATTTACGCACGCAGCCTTTCCTTGCCCCGCCCCGCTCTCTCTCGTAGCCCGCTGCCCCTCCTCTGCATGTGCATTTAACAAAATATTCACGATTGTTGAAGGATTGTTGTTTCCACATAGAAGCATTGCATAGAAGACGTCTGGCTAAATTGCTGTTAAATCCGCTTAGCATCGTGACCATGCTGCGCAAACTGCTGCATTGAAGTGAACTCTGCTAAGGTCTTATCACAACATAGTAGGCTACATTGAAGAGACTAAACTAACTTAAGTTATGAAATCAAGCATAACTTAAAGCTAACGTTAGAATACTGTTTGGATGTCGAATTTATCATGCTTAGCCTACTTACAGCTGCTTTTCAATTTCGTTGAAGGGCTCATTTTATTGACTCCGACAATGAAAGTTTGCAAAATCCCGATGTAAATGGAAAAGTGTTTTCCAAAATTCAAAAGTGCTTGTCCCAAGGAGAAGTACGAACCTTTATTTTAACTATGTAGAAAACGTTATGAATTGCACTTACTGGTGTTATATCTCATCTACAAGTAATATGCTTTCAGAAAATATATAGTTTAGGGTATTTAATCTGTTTTTCATAGACAGTATAGGCTAAAATGTATCCGCTTTACACTAGATTCGCCTATACAGAATATAGGGCAATGTATGTGCATTAGGGCTGTCACTTTTGTGAAAAAATCCTGTTCGATTTTTGAGACATAAGTGTTCATTGAATTGATTGTAAAATCGATTTTTTATGTCTGTGTTTACGATTAGAAATGTCAAACAAATTTCGCCTAGAACTCGATTGCACAGTTTGCGTAGCCTACCGCTTTGTTCTTCTCCATAGTTTGATTTACCAAAAATCCTAGCCTATCACTCGTCTCTACATGTCGCACAGGTTGATCGCGTTGTCCTCCATTTTTTGGCAAAACACGAGCAGCACAGCAGCTGATTGAAACAGCTGTTCCCAGTGCGTAAAATTGGTGGGAATTTTCTTTTTAGCTTTCGCAATGCTTACTGCACTTCGGAATTCTTTTATATTCTTATATTCTTGTTTGTGAATTTTTGAATCTTTTTTATTTGTTTATTTCGTTTAAAATGAATAGTGTAAATATTTGGTTAAAATCGATTCCCTATTTTAGTTTTTGAAACTTGTGTTTGTTTGGTCCAATCGATTGTGCAATCGATTTTCGAACGTAAAGTGCAAGCCCTAATGTGCATGGCATGGAGGAAGATGGGAAATATCTTAAATGGTGTTATATCTCCTCTGGAGGGTTTATGCTTTCCGAAAATATATAGTTTAGGGTGTTTAATTTGCTTTCCCTAGACAGTATATGTTAAAATGTGTCCGCTTTACACTAGATTCGCCTATACAGAATAGATGGCAATGTATTGTGCATTGCATGGAGGAAGATGGGACATGTCCTAATTGGTGTCACATCACTTCTAGAGGTTATATGCTTTTAGAAAATGTATAGTTTATGATGTTTAATTTGTTTCCCTTAATAGTGCAGGCCAAAATGTATCAGCTGTCCACTTGATTCGCCTATACAGAATAGAGGAGTATGTATTATGCATGGTATGGAGGAAGATGGGACATAAGTTGATTAATGCTATATTTCATGTACAGGGCAAATGCTTTTAGAATATGTATAGTTTTGGCTGTTCTATTATTTTGGTAAAACCATGACCCATGCATAGGCATGCATTTTAATTATTAATCTTAAACTATATTTATTAGTATAGCATGCACCTTTTGCCAGACGTCACAACAGTCACCTCTTTGGAGGCTAGCTGCAGTTATCTGCACCTTTCTGTCGAATTTGAACATTATCATGTCCATCTTCAACTTTGCCTTTACAATTTTCCTTCATTCCTTCACTTACATAAACATACTGTGCTGTCTGATTACTGTTTTAGCCAAAATTGTGCAAAGTTTGAAAATAAAAGAATGTTCCTCAACAATGCAATATTCTAAAATTCCATGTTAAGTTAGATGGGGTCAGATATTCTTTAGAATGCTTATTCTATAACATTCTAATTACAGTTTTGTCAGTATTTGCTGAAGGATAATGCATAAAACAACCCTCATTTTAACATATTTCCACCAACTGGATGTTCATGGACTTTTACTATGGTGTTTAGATCACCAATTGAAATATAAAAATGTGAAAATAAATTCTATTGCAATTAGTTTTGGGTCAGACCTTACTTTGCCTGGACTATTGGGAGAATTCTTCTGCAACCCCTCAGGCTTATTCCGTGGGTATCCAATTCTATCAGCACGGATGGTCCCACATGCCCAAATATTCTTGTCCAGCAGGTCATTGAACAGGGTGGGGCTTGTGTAGAAATTATCTACAGCCTATACCCTGTTCCGAGATGCTGTGTGGAAACCAGCTCCATAACAGAATCGTAACTTAGACCCTTCCCTGCTCCAACCGGGGCCTTCCCCTCGTAAACAAAAAAGTCCCAAGTGTAGCCATTTGATGAGTCAGCAATGACAAAGAGTTTATAGCCCCACTTTCACAGCTTGTCCTTCATATACTGTTTTTATGCTGATTCGTGCTTTGGAAGCAACCATCCTTTCATCCACACTGATGTGTTGATATGGATGAAAGTTTTCTTTACAGGCTTCTCTCATATCAATATATGGGCTTTATCTTTGCCAGTCGTACTGTCATACTGATCTGTTCCTCTTCTGGCATCATTTTCTTCGTCCTCTTTGGGGTCACTCATGTGAATTGCTCTGGCAATCATATGAAATCGCCGCCCTGACAAGACTGAATGAGGAAAGGCCAAACTGTAGAGGACATCCTCCAATAATCTGTGGTTGCCGACGCTTGCAACAGGCCCATATAATGAGCATCGCCAGATAAGCATAAATGTCCTCCAAAGTGAGAGTATGCCATGTGGTACCATGGTGAATGCTCCATATTTGTTAGTGTTCTGGAGAACAGTTAGCAGTGTGGATTTTGTGAGAAACAACTGAAAAAGCTGTAGTACGGTGTAAGTAGCTCCATGTATAATCTGGGGGCCAGGTGTTCTCTCTCCGGACGAAATGTGTCATGCCATCCAGGTTCATCCTCAGAAGAGCTTGCTCTTTCTTCCTCCTCTTCTCTGTCTTTACCTCTGCATCCAGCCGTGTTCTTTTCTCTGCCTGCCCTCACTTGGTCCTCTCAGTCCTTGCGTTTCCGTTAGAATTGAAGGGCCGTGGTTGAACTCGCCTGGAAGTTTGTTACAGGACATACCCATATGCAACTTTTGCTTCACCATCGCGACACTAATTATGACTGCCGCGCAGCGAAGCGGCGGTCATATAGGTTTAGTCAGAATTTTTTCTTTTTCGCATGCCCAAACTTCCGTCAATGAGTCCCGGGACACTGAAAGACCGGGGTACACGAAACTTGGTGGGCATGTAACCCCACATGGATAGCATGGAACCATCGTTTTTCGTTTTGATCTGTAGCCCCCCCGCTGGACTGGACCCCCCGAAAGGAGGGTAGGGCAGACACAGTTTTCTGTGAATATCTCGAAAACCGTAGGGTTTAGGAGGACCATTTTTTTCTGTATGTTGATCTCAAGGGAATGGTTATGGAATGTCAACCCATTCCATAACCACTCATTTCATGTATAGCCACCTAGTTAAACACAAAAAAGTAAAAATGAGGTGTTGTAATTGAAGGTATCTGTGACCTAACATAGTCAAAACTGCATGAAACGTAGGATCATTATGACACCCTCTGTATGCACGCCAAATTTTGTAGAATTCCGTTCATGGGGGGCCACACAATAAATTAATTTATGTTACTATACACCAACTGGCCTGTAGGTTGCCGGAGACAGTTTTCTGTGAATATCTCGAGAACCGTAGGGCCTAGGAGGTCCACCTTTTTTATTTATGTTGGTCTTAAGGGGTTATGTCAACCCATCCCATTACCACTTATTTCATGTATAGCGCCACCTAGTTAAAAATCAAAGCAAGCAAAGCAAAAAAGTAGGTGTTTTCATCACAATATCTCTGGCTGACAAGGTCAAAACTGCACGAAATTAAAAGTGTAGGATCATTATGACACCCTCCGAATGCATGCCAAGTTTTGTGTACTTTCGTTCATGGGGGGCCTTACAATAAAATAATTTATGTGTACATTTAGTGACGTACACCAACAAGGATTCCCAGGACACTGAAAGACCGGGGTACACAAAACTTGGTGGGCATGTACCCCCACATGGATAGCATGGAACCGTCATTTTTCGTTTTGATCTGTAGCCCCCCCGCTGGACTGGACCCCCCGAAATGAGGGTAGGGCAGACACAGTTCTCTGTGAATATCTTGAGAACTGTAGGGCCTAGGATGACCATTTTTTTCTGTATGTTTGCCTCCAGGGGTCATGTTAACCCATTTCATGTGCACACATGTGCACAAATAGATACACACACACACATACATTCACAGTAATCATACGTATGACACATACTCACACAGTAGACATATGTACGCTTGCATGCACAGGCACATACGCAGGCACACACACAAGCACGCACACACACACCCACACACACACACACACTCACACACACACACACCCACACACATAACATAAACATAACACAAACAATCAAGAATTTCTCAGAATTATGAACAGGCAAGATGGAGGTGGGGTTGTATAAAATTAATTTTACATGTGAAATCTATGAACTAATCATGTTTTGGTACTTGTTGTCTAGCAGATACCAGTGAGAATTGAGTGTGGATAATGCAATTTAGTGAGACAGTTAGAATCATATAGGCTTTTCAGCGTGATTTCTTTATGTGGAAAAAATGTGCTGGACTGGGCAGCGGTCATATTTTGTACCGCTCTGCGGTACATCTAGTTAGATTAATAATGACTAAAATTGGATAACAGCTGCAGCAAATACTCACTGATACACCTTTGCTAAAGTCTTTATAATCATTTACTCACGTGCAGAGACAGTAACCTAAGCATTCTTACTACCTAAATTAGTCTATAGGTTTCATTATTATCACCTACTTGATAAATCACAATTGACCGATCCCAAGCCCCACCTCCCATTGTCAGTCCCATAGTTACTGTTGCTAAGTCGGACAAGTTTGCAGGAAAGTGTGCGAGAACGCGTGTTCAACATGGGGACGCAGCACCCCCATTTAGCCGAGTGCAACAGTGTATGCTGGATTTTTGGGCGTCAAGTAATATTGATATATTCAAAAAACAGAGGCCAGAAAGGCCTTCAGTATGCGGAAGGACCCATTCACAATGTCCACTGTTATTAACGAGGTGTAGGCCTGGGCATAAAAAAAAAAAAGGTTTGGTTCCTGTTGGTTGTCAGTTGAGGCCATGGGTCGGTAGGGAATTTTTTTTTTTTTTTTTTTTCCAGTGGCAGTAAGGGATAGGTAGAAAATCAATCCCACCAGGATTTCGCGAGGTTTTTTGAGACTGTTGCGACCTAAAATGCCTGGATGGAAGTTGCGGTGATTTTAGCTGTTTCTTGTGGAGAAATTGCGGGAGGAAGTGAAAATTGCAAAAATAGTTTAAATTTAGGGCAATTAAGGTTAGTAAGACCAAAATCACACTGATAATCTTGATGCTTATTAAAAAGGATAATCAAAGGTAAACAGTAAGGATTACAGAAAATAAAAGTAGGCCTACTTTATTTGTGAAAATGCTTTGACTAAGGTCATTCACAAAGCATTATAGTAGAACTGTCCAAAAAAGACAGTCACCTAAAGAGATGGCATCATGTCATATGTTTCAATACATTCATATATTTTGTAATTCATATTAAGTTCATATCTTTTTAATAATTCATAGTCTGTGGCCTGCATAATTACTAATAGCCAAGTAAGTATCTAGTAATTTCATATTGATTTAAACTATTTGACTACACTTCTGTTTAATGTCATTACATTAGTGGTGTACGTCTAATTGACTGCCTGCCCCTTTAAGGACGTGAGAGTAGCCTAAGTACATTTCTGAGTGGATTGGAAGGCTTGCATCTCACTGTGTTCGGCTACGAGTGTAAATCACTTTTTGCATAGTGCATTACGATATGTGGATGCAATTGGGAATGTCTTCTATGTCATTAGTTAAAATAAATGTTAAAAAAAACAACTCGAATGAAATCATTATTGGATCATAGAAGAGGTAAATGTCTTGCAATTTTATTAATTTCTATGATTTTGGTAGCACTACTCAAACTAAGCCCACAAGCTAGCAAACATGACATAAGCTAAAAGGACATATCCAGGTAAACGTTTGCCAATGGGTTGCATAGCCTACTCAAAAATCAGTAAACCAAGTAGGCCTTAATTAACTTACTTTCATAGCCTAGGTAGGTTAGCAACACCAGGTTGAGAGATGCAAGTAAGCAGATCATTAACGTTAGCCTTCTATTTATTGTCATCAAAACTGTAGAGGAACGAACACGTTAGGGCAGTCTTTGGTGTCATATGCAAAAGGTGCAGAAGTAAGTGTGCCATCTGGCTCAATATTCTGCGCGAGGGACTGTTGTGGTAGGTGAAATTTCACGGTGAAACTACGATGATTGGTCAAATTTGCGAAAAAGTTGCGGTGTTTGGACAAAATTGCGAGTGCCTTGGTAAGTGACGAAAACAATCGTCTTCGTGAACAGCTGTGCATAGGCTACTTTGTAAAAGAGAGAATACGCTCATCCCTATACATAACGCAAGGGGTAATTAATGTAATTATAGTTAGCCTTTTATTTGTGGATTTATTTAATATATTTAGTGTTATTTCTTCCCCAAGCTCATAAAATAAATTTGGGTCGCACATAAATTGACAGGGTCGGTCGGAAACCGGAACCCAAGAAAAAAAATTTTTATGCCCTAACACCACAAATTGAAACCAATCCGGTGTTACGGATCTTAATGGGGACTAATATGTTACTGGGGATCAGTGTTGGTCAAGTTACTTGGAAAAAGTAATTAGTTACTGATTACTGATTACTTATCCAAGAAAGTAATCTAGTTACTTCACTGATTACTTATTTTCAAAAGTAATTAGTTACTTTACTATTTACTTTACTTAGTTACTTTACAAAAACACAGTAGCTATACACAACCTGAATACACTTTTTTAAAACTTGGTTTTATTAGTTTCAATCTTAACTTTTTGGTGTGTATACTCCTTCATTCGAATAGATGTAAATAAAATACAGCAAAAAAAATATTAAAACCAAAGTCTCTATTAACATTTACATCTTTTAACAGTTGCAGTGCAGAGAGGAGTAATGCATTTACCAAAACAGAAAATGATGTTGCATGCCACATTTAGGCTGTTCTAATGTCAAGAAGAGTATGTGTTTGAACTGTGTGTGTGCAGTGCCGCTGCTGGCTATTTTGGTGCCCAAAGCAGAACTGTTAGTTTAAAATATTTCTTAAGAAACACTACTAATTTGATGCAGTTTAACTCATTTATAAATGGTGCACTGTCACTTTAAGAGCATCTATACAACTCTCATAATGATCAGCTCCATTCAAATATAAGCCTATGGCTAGTCCACAAACTCCACATTTGGCACTATATTAGCAATAGTCATGATATTAAGTTGGTATAAACAGATAGACATTTTCTGTTTGCAATTAAAAGTGATAGCCTATATGAGCCTGGTAGCACCTATCTGAGTGGAATGTGTTTCAATCGGCATAGGCTACTGTGCTTCATGTAAATGCTTAGTTTAAGGCAGTGGTTCTCAAACTTTTTCTTTCATTCCCCACTTTGATCAAGGGGGCCTTTTCGAGCCCCACCTGTCCCTCATTGCTCTAAGAAAATGGTAGGTCAAGCTTAAAATTGTCAAATGTATTGAAATAATGACAAGTTCTAAATATATCCTCTTCAGCAGAGTTAAAATCAGCTGGTGCTGCAGATATAATAATAAATAAATACATAATGTGCCATTGTAAATTAAACACACATATTTCTGTTTTCCATCAACATATTAGGAAGCATAAGCCAATATTTTACAGCATTGTACAATATATTCAATGAAATACCAACATGCTGCATTAAATGGATCCATAATCCAGTCATACTGAGCACTGCTGGTTGGGAAATATTTTTGAAATAAACTTTGCAGGGATGTGATGTAGGCCTACTGTTTAATACATGGGATCACAAGAGTGGCTCCCGAAGCAGACGTTTCAGCGATTTCACTCAGATTCTCAAAGGCTACTGTTGCGATCGAGGCGCCTGTCCCATATCTCAAGTTTTTTGGTGAATGCAGTAGGCTAATCTTATCTGCTAGGTGAGGTAGGTGCTTGTCTTTGCCTTGTAACTGGATATTTAACTCATTGAGCTTTCCAAATATATCGCAAAGATAGGCCAGCTTCAAGAAAGTAAACGTGCTTGCAGATTCAAACATGCGCTCACGCTGCCTTGACACGAGCGCTTCCCTATGAATAACACATGCATCCATTGCGCATCGGGTGCTACCTGGGCCTAGGCTACAGATAAAAAAATAAATAAAAAAAAACTCCTGTTTTTCGCGCCCCACCTGGCATGTCTCCGCAAACCATGTAGAGAAACGCTGGTTTAAGGGAAACGAATTATTGAAGACTTCAACACTCACCAGCCCCATTACAAAAAGGCAAAGACCACATTATATTTTTGCCCATTTTCCAAATCACAGTGAATGCAGCCAGAATATTATAATGCCCTGGCTCCTGTTATAACGGGCCAGTAGGCTACAGGGAACCCGCGACGTCCTCTATTTTCACCTGTTGCTGCAGCCTTCATGTCGGGATCTGGGGGTGTCTCAATGAGTTTCACATTTCTGTGCCGGCTTGCTAGGTGCTTGCTCAGATTTGAGGTGGAATTTTTCGCTGTAGACAACATGTTTCTTCCCATGAAGAGTGTACAGCGTTAATGTTTTTTTCGTAATGTCTGAACTGCAATGAATTAAATGCTCCATGTTCGCGCTCTCTCCCGCACTCCATGTCTTGCACACGTGTGTCTGTTGTTTACATCTATATCATGCAGCTATTCATGGGTTTCATCAGGTCCCTTTCCACAGGTGTATTAATCAAGCACCATGCAGTCTGCATTGATAATCAAGATGATTGATTTTATACACCTGTGGAAAGGGACCCGATGAAACCCATGAATAGCCTACATCATTGTCACGAGTTAGTCTCACAAAATCCATATGGCAAAATCCCAAATTCTTTTACTGTCTATGGCAAAATCACGGTTTAGTAACGCAGTAATGCAGGCTGCTTGCAGGAAAGTAAAGTAATCTAATTACTGTTTTTGCAATTGTAATCCCATACTTTACTCCTTACTTGAAAAAAGTAATTGGATTACAGTAACGCGTTACTGCCCATCACTGCTGGGGATAAGCATGTTATCACGAGCAGGTAGTTTACCTTATTTGCTACAGATGTGACTCGGATTCAATAAACAGGTCTGTGCAAACATCTGGTGTTGACGTGTCCATAACAAAATCTAACCATATTTCGAGGATTAATTGAAGACGGGAAGTGCTGCAGATCCAAAGTTCCCACGCAACTTGGGAGAGTGGCTAGCAGCAGCTCGAGGAGGTGGATATAGCTTCGCTTCGGTAGGCCGATAGCCTACTTATTTTGAATGGCTGCTTTAGAAGGAAGAGTTCAAATAAACATGATACAAGTGTATTAAAAAGAAACCACTAGATCTATCCGAGTTTAAACCCCACGCACGACATATCTGCATGGCAGGCAGACGCTATCAAGAGCAATTGCAGACGTGATTTGTCTTGCACTAGACTTCATCAGTGCCCGCTTAGGCTGTAGCCTACTTAATTTAAATGTGGGCAATGTAGTAGGCCTAATATTGGCGATTTCGAGACTGCATAGCCTATACAGCAAGGCATAGTTTTGAATCGGCACATTATTTGATATTTAGAAGACATTGGCTATCTCGTTCAGCCATCAAATGCATCGCAGTAGGCAGGGCCGGTTCTCCCTATACGCACACTACGCAAGTTGCGTACACAGGAAATTTGCCTGAGTAAAATTTACTCAAATTGAAGAAAATTTTACTCTGTGTCAGATAACATTTGGTCCCTCTCTAAAAAGAGTAAAAGTTACTCTTTTGGTAGAGCTGTTTTTCTAGAGTCAATTCTCCTCAATTTAGAGTTAATGTTTTACTCTTTGTGGTGCCATTTGATTCAACTCAGAGTGTCTTAAAATTAACTCTCGTGCCATTTTACTCAGTTCAGAGCTGTAATCAACTCTATTGTGAGAAACCGTCAATTTACTCTGCCAAATTTTCCTCACCTTTAGAGATGTTTTATGATCAGTTAAGAGTCAAAACTAACTCTAACCAGAGTAATTTTTCAGAATTTTACAACCTGAAAAAATAATGAATAATATCTAACAGACTTTACTAAATAAAAATCAACAAACTGTATGCCCATGTCTCAGTTTATTTCTCAGGCACTTGTATTCTTTTTACAATTCAATCATTTATGACTTGGAGAAAAATAAAATAGTATAAATATAAAATATAAAAGCACATTATATACATTATAAAACTCCACAGTACAATAACTTTGAAAAGTAGTGAAGGACAAAGAACAGGGGAGCAGAGCAATTACATGAAACAATAAGGCACAATAAGCAAATCACAATCATAGGACATCAGTATATCAAAAATCTTGTGGTACAAATAAGTCTGAACATCCAAGACAAATGGTGCCTCAGTAGTATGCGAGACCTTGAAAGCATGGGTATGTTCATCTAAACAATGACATGGAACACTGGCATCTCATTATCAGTCCTCACACACACAGCCAACCCGGGCCTGAACACAGCTCCATTGCGTTTAGCCCCATTTAACTTTTAAAACCTTAGTCCTAACAGGCACTTCAAACTTTTCAGCCAGCTCGACACCAACCTCCATAGCCGAAATCGTCCCTGGTCTTTTGCGCCCTTGACTCGAAGGTGGCAGAAGCTGGACGAGCAAGAGAATGGAAGACATGTCACTGTCCCAACCTGGAGAAATAGAAAACAAAATGAACTGGTCTAAGACCCCAGTAATCTCCTTTGCCTACATTTACGGTTAAGGAATAGCATTTTCAAACAAACTTTAGCCACTCACCACTAACACATTGATTTAGGTTCCTCATTTGTCTACAATTCCGGTAATGACTTTTATGTGAAATGTATTTCGGCATAGCCATTATAGTTACCTTCTTCAATTTCAGTAGCTACAGCATTCTGGACGAGGTCTTGGAGCTCCCCAGTCTGTGTCAGGCCACGACTCTGTGCAATGACCTTTGGTTTATGTTGGTGGACCATTTCTCCAACAGCTTTGCAGAAGTTGAGTCACCAAAAAGTAGTGTAAAATCCTGCTCAATCTACAAAAAAAGACAGAATAGAAACAAGTTATGGATTACTGCAAAGATACAGCACTGAATTTAAAATTTGTATGTCTACTGTAAGACTCACCAGGCCAGGTATGTCCATGAATCGTGGGAAAATGGTTAGAATATCAGATGACTTGTCAGGATCATGCAAAATCTTCTGACGATAGACCAGGGTAAACCTCATCTTTTCCTTCACCACGGATTCTTCAGCTGTGTGCTTCATCAGAGCTATTGCTTCCTGACACTGGCGTTCATCACTCAACCAGTTATCTTCTTTGTAAGGATCTCTGTCCACGGTTGGCCCGCCTGAAATCACAAAAAATATGAAGCAACAGTGCTTTGGTACTAGCCTAGAAATCTAGACGCACCCTAGCGGCGGCAAATTAATTTGCTCAGCCTGTACGTCTAGTATCGAACCATAGGAATTTCTTTTGGCTTAACACCGTCGATGTTATCCAATCACAGCGCTCTATTTCGTTACAGAGTCTTAAGGCGGGCTTAACAGGATAACGACAGTCCTGTGACGGTGAACAACAAGGAAGGTGGCTATGGCGAACGAAGAGCGGTTGTTTGAATCGGCGTTGGCGTCAACTTTGGAGGAGTTGGACTTGTGCTTTTCTTTGAAAGTTGAGCAACACAATGCACTTAAGTCATTCCTTTCTAAGGATGTGTTTGCCGTTTTGCCTACCGGATACGGATATGGTCGTAGCGCTGGCCTATTGCATGCCTAGGCAGTTTGAAAGACAATTCTCTGCCCGCCCCTTGGATTAAGCGAGGTGAATGATTCGATGCCAGACTATACATCTCAATGATATAGGATGGCCCCGCCAGGCTACTTTGGTACTGTTCTTTCCAGAGAACAGTGTACACACAAAACTACAAGTGGGTTGGATAAAACATGAAAATCATGTGTATGCAGTAATTTAAACCTTGCTTTGCTCTATGAAAAATATTAACAGAATAGAAAAATCATAAAACAATACCACAATCACAATATGACTTGATAGAAAAAAATAAGAGGATCAACGCTCTTAGACAAAATGCTGCAGTCATTAATGCAAAAAGTAACTTTTAATTGTGGCTTTCTTAAAACATGGTGCTCTTTGGTCATCCAGAACATCGGAGTGGGTTAAGGGAATAGCGCCACGTTAACTTCACTCTATTCAGAGTCAGGTACATGCGGTGCCCAGTACAAGGCACGTTAGCATGCCTGAAAAAAGCTCATGCATTCTACAGTCAATTGGCATTCTTGCAACATAAAGCCAACCAATACTATTACGTAAAAAAGTATATTTTGAACATTAATGTGATTATCATTTGGGCCTATGTACTATGGCCTTTCCTCATCAACTACATCACAGTTGGTTACGGTAGTGCACCACTTCACTCTATTTAGAGTCACTTACATGTGGTGTCCAAAACATGGCAAATATGGGAGCTAACGTTACCTAGCTCTTGAACATGGTTATTTGACGTTCATGTACCGTTCAACAATCCTACAGCTTTGTCTAGAGAGACTAAATATAGTTATCTTATCCACTACACCTGCCACACTGACGAGCATTCCGGAACAAGTATGTAGCAGGAACATCACCCAATGCTAAGCTACGTTTGCTATAACAGCCATATTGCTTAGTTCGCTAGTCTTAAAGCAATTAAAGCCTCACAAAGTATCTATTAATGAACGAGTATAATATATATATTTCTATTTGATTAAATTTCTATATGATGAATTTTCTACGTTAACAGTTATTCCTATTCAGCACAAAATGTAAACCACGGTTACCTTAATGGTAGACTTGTGTCCATGTTAAAATGAGAATCACTGGGGCAACAAGGAAAGTGTATGCAAATCTGTATAAACACCAAACACATAATATGAAAGTGAAAACTGAGAGATTGGAAGACTACTTACTTTTTTACGTCCTGCAAAATCGTCTTTTCCAAATCCACTTCAACTGCAGTGATGATGAACAGTATGGCGGACAAACGAAACTTAACTTCTTTGACAAGCCCCGCCTATTGATCAGTAACTCTGTGACTTTGCTCTTTCTCTTACTCAAAATTTTACTCTCCAAACTCATTATAGAGCTAAATGTACTCTCTTTGAGGAAAATGGTCTTGACTCTGGAAAAAATGCTCAGTCATTTTTCCTGTGTAGGGCCCCGCAAGTTAATGAAGGCCCCCTCCCCCGTCTCCTCTTGAGTCAAGCTAGTGACAGACAAGTAAGTAGGCCCTATATAGTTATAGTGACAGTGCCTCATACATTAAGAAGATGAACATGAAACCGAATTACCATTCAGGGTATGAAAAACGGAAGAAACGCCACGAGAATGACAGCGGGAACAGCAGTCGGGTAAACTTGCGTTCGTTCCATGGTTTGATGTCAACATGCGTCTCTCAAGCGCATGTTGCTGGTCTAGCATAGGCCTACCTAACAGGGAAGTGAATCCCCTGATCTGTCTGCGGCTTGCTTGCCAACCTTTCCCAGTCACAGTACTTGGCAAAGTTGTGAAATATAATGCATATTCCGTTTGTCTGAATGCGGGCGACTGGCTACATTTTTTTTTTTAAATGACCGCATCTTTAAATGCGTTCATAACGTGCAGCTCGGGATGAAACCAGCAGTTTTTTTTTTTTAAATAACTAATTGTTTTACAATGTTTCAGTCAAGCTTTATAGCCTACAACTGAACGTATGCAAAATGGAAAGTAGGCCTAGCCTAATGTATTAACTTTGATTCGCTGTGCTGCATGGACAGTAGATGCACATCGTAAATTAGGCCTATATGAAGTATTAAAATGATTGTTTAAAATAGTCTACGTTTGAAAAAAATATTGAAATAATAAGAGAATCAGGGGAGCCAGTTCATAGCCTATGTCTTTGGCAAGTAGCCTATACAGACACACAGGTGAAGAACAGTCAGCCAGTAGGCTGCTAGCACAACCAGACCCTTACAAAAAAACTGCATTACTTCAAGTGTCAAACTGCAGATTTCTGAGTATGAAAACCTCAGTTTTGGAGAAAATATTTGCAGTTCTTATGCAGGGAATGCAGTATTTTAGACACAAAAAACTGCATTGTAGGCTACTGCATAGTACTGTACTTTACTACAGAAATGCAGTATTTTGGACATGAAAATACTATACTGCACTGTAGCCTACTGTGGTATAACTGAACTGTACTTGAAAAAACTGCAGTTATTTTTTGCAAACAGCCCAGGCACTGAAACTGGGCATTTATTGCTGTGTGAAGGTGATTCACACACTATTATGTTTCTTTCTCCTAGTCCTTTATAGGGAAACACACTATATTTGGTAACTTCCATAGACATCCAAAATGGGGTGGGATGATTGTATTGGGAGCACTGAGTTGTCAGATGATACTGTAAAAAAATGGTTAAATTTTCACACTCAGAGTTCAGGTAGGAGGGCCCCTTAGCAGGATTTTGCTTAGGGCCCCATGGAGGTCTGAACCGGCACTGGCAGTAGGCTATTAGCCTATTGCGTTTGTTGAAAAAAATAATCGTTAGCTTATTTCTGTGAACAGTCTTCTATCCCAAGTTAAACATGGCAAGTTAGCCTGTGCCTAAAAGCTGAAAGTAGCCTATTCTTGTTGTGTGTAAGGCGATACGTGATTGAAGGTGTAGCCTATTTGCTCGTCTTCCAATCGTATGAGTGTGCGAGTTCAGTTCCTGCAAGGTAGGTAGGCAATACTTTTTTGCGTAGGCTTATGTTGCCGTTTCAACAGTGGAAACCAGGTTTAGTTATGTTTTTGTGTGTAGTTATGAACACAAATAAAGGGAACATTTTCGTACACACTCAGATTTCTTTACTGAAAAGTAGCAGCCTATCCAAAGTTGTGCAAAGTTAGGCCTATGTGTGTTAACGTTTCACACGGTCAGGATATCGGATGTCACTTCTACAAGTACCCCAGGCATATATTTGAACCTTTTTGAGCTCTTTAGTTATTTAGTTACTTAGGCTACTCGCAAAAGAAGCATTATAGCATTCGCATAACCGGCGTATTGTCATACAGAATGGACACTAGAAAATTCAAAATTGACCGAGGTTGACCGAGGTCCTCCGAAGTCCTCATTGTGACATAGTAAAAGGGGGCGGGGCTTGGGATCGGTCAATATAGCTTACAATCGAAATCTAACCAGTTATAAAGCTTATTTTTAGTGGAAATGTATTTATTCAGTGTAGGCTACCTCTTATTACTGTTCTTCCTAGGCAACAACTTCTTATTATTTTTCCGCTTACCACTTTTTCCGTACGCTATTTCTCTTGAACAGTTTAACTTAGAAACTTCATTCAAACTTTGTAACGTAGGTATTCAAACGGACGAAGCTGCTATGTCTTTTCAACTTTGAAACTTTTATACTTTTTAAACTATTAAAGAAAAACGTTTTAAAAATCCCCATAGACTTAACATTGCCGATTGTGACATCATAATACGGCCGTTAAGCAATTAGAATCCTATGGCAGGTGTTCAGGCCACCTGCAGCCTCAGGCTTTAAGCATACAATCTGGGTCAATTAAGACTACACATCCTATTCAACTGTTTCCTCTGCCCAAAACTGTTTCAAAATAAAAGTCCTCACTACAATAATCCACTGTTAAACAACGTAACCCATTAAACTACTGAACTTTTTACATTCAACTTTTAAACGGTCTACTTTTAAACTATCATTAAACTATCTATCTATTAAACTAGCTGTCTATCAACAACTTTTAAACTATCTACATTCAACTTTTAAACTATATACATTCACTAGCTGTCTACCAACAACTTTTAACATTGTTAACATGCTAGTTAGCATATTTAGCATAACTACTAAAAATGATAAGCTTGGTTAGCATGGTTAATATAGTTAGCATGTTAGCATTGCTAGCATAGTTAGCAAGTTTAGCAAAACTGCTAGAAAATGTTAGTTAAGTTAGCTAAGTAGCATGGTTAGCATGTTAGCATTGCTAGCACTGCTATAAAACATTAGCTAAGTAGCATGGTTAGCAGAATTAAAAATCTTAGCATAACTGCTAGCGAACATTAGAGCCATTCCAACTTTCAGTTATCGTCAAATATCTACCTATACACAGCCATTAAACTATTTGAATATCAACATTAATTAAACTGCTAGAAAACGTTAGCTAAGTAGCATGGTTAACAGGTTAGCATTGCTAGCACTGCTATAAAACATTAGCTAAGCAGCATGGTTAGCATAGTTAAAAATCTTAGCATAACTGCTAGCAAACATTAGAGCCATTCCAACTTTCAGTTATCGTCAAATATCTACCTATACACAGACATTAAACTACTTGAATATCAACATTCATTCAACTTCCAGTCGGTCAACAACTTTTAAACTATTTACCTTCAACTTTTAAACGGTCTACTTTTAAACTATCATTAAACTATCTATTAAACTAGCTGTCTATCAACAACTTTTAAACTATCTACTGTCTATCAACAACTTTTAAACTATCTACATTCAGCTTTTAAACAGTCTACTTTTAAACTATCAACTTTTATTAAGCTATGCAACCACCATGTCTATCCTAGCATCACCATAGTAACCATCTCTGTATTATCTGTTTTAACTATACATGATATTTTACATCACAACTTTAGCATTTTCATGCACTGGTAATTCCTTGGAATTGCATTTCTAGTTAATTTTAGCTGTAGCCTAAATGACGCTTGCGTTGCTTTTCATCTTCCACTCACGCCTCGTTTAGGCTAGCTTTGAATAGCTGCACGGGTGGGTAGGCTACATAAGGGTGTAAGCTGAAGCCTTCCCAAGGAATATGGGGAGTATAGGGCCTGGCATGTTTATTATCAACACATCACACCTCCAGGAAATAATCCTAATCCTAGTTTCGTCCATAGCCTATAATTCCGCATGTAGCATTGCAGTGGAACAGAGTAATATTAGTCCATGAGCCAGGGCCCCAAGTTTGAGCCATCGGTATCATCTGGGGGGACTAAGTCTCATAGTGATTTTTGGCAAGGTATACACCCCTAGTACTAGAAAAATCACAATAGCAGTGCAGGGGTGGTAGCGAAATAATTTTTTTCAGCTCATGAAGTTACTAACCCCCTAAGATAAATTCCGTTTTTAAAATCTGGTTTATATGTTGTTTATGCTCATGGTAGGGATATTGTCAATATTCTATAATATGGTGCTTGGTATCATTGGAAAGGGGACCTTTTAGGCTTTAAGCCCAGTGCTGAATCTTTCTGACAAACACAGACGTCACATGACTCCTTTAAACCAGAAATAACTCACATTTTCTCACAATTTCCGCCTAAACTGTATGCTTTCTTTTATCCCTGTGGCTTGAAAGAACACCAGGGACACAAAACTCAACAACTTCAATACTCAAGGCACTCTGATGATTTAGAAAATGTACAATATATACAATATAGCCATACTATTTATTTGTGAGAGCCTTAAATTAGACTTGTGTGGCCAGCACAAGTCTTCAAAATAGAGTGGAGCCAATAGAATGGACAAATAGAATACCCTATTACTCCAGGGCCAAATGGCCTAGTTTTTGAGATACCTCCACCCAATCATGTTTTTTATATATTTGATATGTCTAGTTTATGAAATGGATTGTTGTATAAAAATATTTTACTGCACAACTAGTTTTTTGTATGGTATTTGAATCCTCCCCAAAACCGGAAATTGTAAAAATTCGGATTCTGCAAAAAGGACATTATTTGCTTCGTCACATACATCTTTGGAAGTAATGATCAGAAACTCACCAAATTTTGACTGTATGTCCCCAGGTCGTTGGCCCATACAATGAAGTGATAAATTAACCATTTTTAATTTAACACACAAACACACAGTGAGTCAGGACCTCGGTTTAACATATCATCCGAAGGACGGCATCTCTAACAGTACTGTGTCCCCGTCACTGCACTGGGGCATTGGGATCGATCTTTTTGGCCAGCGGGAAGAGTGCCACCTACTAAACACCCACCAACACCACTTCCAGCCGCAACCTAGTTTTCACATTTAACTGGCACATTTAACAAGTGTCCGATTCAACTGTGTAGTGCATTGGTTGCCAAAGACTGGGTCGCGACCCACAGGTGGGTCGTAGGAGATTTTATTTGGGTCGCCAGCATAGCCTAGTGACAATATATGTTGTGTAATAGGCCTAGCTTATACCTTATATAGCTTAGGAAAGCTAACAGCTTTCTATTAGGATCTAGACCTAGTTTGTTAACAGTCACGGTTTTGTCACGGTTTTTTAACTTCCTCTGTTCATTTTTGCATTTAGAATAGCTCTGAAACTGGGGGGCAAACACGTCGCAGAGGGGACGCCAGAGGGTGGATATCTCACTCGCAAAATGAAACAATATTTCTGTTGGGCGCTTACCATGGACCTCACAGTTGCAAAATGCAAGGGGACATGAATCAGCCTATATTTGCACGAACAATAACGGACAACGGCTCTTCAACTTGGCCTGTTAAAATCTAAAAAGTATTTTAAATCGTAAAAAAATATACTGTCAACAACTAAGCAGACAGATAGACCAGGCTATTACATTTGCGTCAGTAGGCTGCAGTGTTGTAATACTCGAGTCCGAGACTCGAACTCGAGTCCGAGTCATTAGCTAAATTTAGAGACTCGTGACTTGACTTGGACTTGAGCACTGATGACTCGAACTTGGACTCGGACTCGTGCATTCGCACTCGCGATGACTCATCGAGGACTCGACTTTTTTTTGTAATATATCATAAGGCTATAATTGTAGTATGTCATTAGGCTATAATTTGCTATATGATTGTAATATCTAAATTATTCGTAATACTAGTTTTAGTTCAAGGGAATGTTAGGCTACTGCTTCGTGTCGTAGGCTACATCGCAAGTCACATCATGTTCACATGCAAAGCAAACTAACGTTAACTTTAACACCAAAATGCCTGGAGATATGGCCGCCGCTATTTCAATGTAGTATGCTAATTGCCAGGCAATATTAGTTCTCATACATGACATAACATTACCTAAGATTACACTCAGCCTAGGCTAAACAACACACACTGCTGCTGGATAGCTGATCATTGCAAGGCCGTAGTCATGATGTCAACATTGGGGGGGACCAAATCTGTGGTGGGGTCTGAGGGATCCCCAAACAGAATTTTAATACATTTCCTACCATGCAAAAATATTATTAAAAATCACAAACAAGTCGTTAGGTCAGTCAATTAGGTTATTCCAAACGGACATAGGCATGGCATGGATGGATTATGAACCCCTGGACACAGATGCCTCCCCCCCCCCCCGGTGAGTTTTGTGAAAAAAGAAGGATGGAGAAGAAGCAACTTCACTGGTCAATCCCTGGACCCGTGACTCCATTTGTGTTCAAAATGTATACTTTAAAAGAAATTACAAACTAAAGTATCTTATGATAACCTCTATATTACACAGAATGTGGTTCTTTGACTTATTACTTACACCTGAAGATTTTTTTAAACTAAGGCTTAGACTCATAGGTTTGGAGCCTAATAAGATTTTGTCTTTTAATTTAGATTTTATTATGCTGGCGGCTAATCACACAATTTTAACATAGTTTGAAAGGGACAGGATTCAGGAATAGGCGACAGGCCCCTCTTCTGTCTGACCCACCTCATGTTACCCCTGTATGCATTATAGACTGGCTTCTGACAGAAATGACGTTTTGTGCCAACATGTAGAAACACTAGGCCTACTACAGCCTTTAATTGGTGAATGGAGGTGCAAATTCCTTTCTTTGGTTATTGTCCGCGATTCACATTAACTGTAGGCTATCACATAGGCCTATTGTAAACGTCGCCACATTTGATCGTTTTGCCTGCATGGATGCGCGATTGAGTGCGCATCTAAATAATATGCAAGATGCAACAATCATTTCTAAGAGGCCTATAAACGATAATTTCTGGCATTACTACTAGCATATGAATGCATTATTTATGTTGAAAGACGTGAAAGAAATGACACAGGCTTGCACAAATTCATCATTTAAAATAAAATGTTTCACTTTCGCTATCATTGCGAGAATAGGCTACAATATGGAAAATGTTCCCTTTCAGTCTGATCGGCTCCAAACATGTATGGGATTTCCTTCCAAGAAGTTTTGTGAAAATTGTACCAGTAGTTTTTGCGATATTGTTGACAGCCCTACCTCACCGCAGTAGGGTGCACTAAATGGAAGCTTTTGATAGCGCACGCCACTAAAGAAAAAAGGAAAATCACCAGGACAAACCACTCAGGGGTGTAGGCTACTCTGGAACCATAGGTCACTAATTTGTGCGTTATTTAAGTTTGATTACATTTCAGATACAGTACGTGTTGGTTTCCTGTAGGCCTAGTATAGCGCTTTATTCTTTCTTTATTTTTCTATGTCCGAATATTGGGGGGGACATTTTGGTCATATTTGAATATTGGGGGGGACCCGTCCCCCTCAATGTCTATGGTGACTACGGCCCTGGATCATCGTGACTTGGTGAACAGTGTTTTCCCTGACTGACTGACTGAGAAGCGAGGTTCCATTCATTCATTTTCATTTGGAGCGTGCCCTGCCGTGCTTCTGTCTGTTAATTTGCAGCAGGCTATTATCGGATGAAAGAAAAATAAACTAAACGTTTTCCCGATCAAGATATAGCATACTTCTTAATTTTGGTGTCATAAAATATAGAAGCATAACATTAAATTGCCTAGTAGAGTGTCCATGTAGTGTCAATGTAGGCCTACGTGTCTGCGCAAGTGAAACTGACAAACTGAACCTCTCGTGGGTAGGCCAGAAACAACTATATTTAAAACCACGAATGAACTGGATTACTGTTACTGTTCAAACGAGCGATTTGATAGCCTAATCCACTGCACGAAAAAAAGGAAATAGCAACGTGTTCTATTTCTAACAGGTGAATATCGTAGCAAATAGTATGGCAATGGCAGCTTAAAAAAACATTTATTTCACTCATCTCGCTGAAATGAACGTGGCCTGTTGCACAAATAAATTAATTAGGCAGATGATCTACATCTTCTTTAACCTAAAGCTAGTTTTCATCTCTATTGTTGACGTGAAATATGTCTCCATAGTGTCAGTGAAGTGATAACATAATTATGCAGTTGCCGGTAGCCAGTGTTCACGTCACGGGAGTCAGAAAGAAGCTACCAAGACGGGCCCTGCTCTGTTTCTGTCCCTCCCAAACTGCGCTAAAATTGTGTAGGCTATTTAACAGCCAGAATTTTCAAAAATGCCCTTTTATGATCCACACTACCTCTTACAAAATAGGCCTACTCCAACGTTCATCTAGCTCTTGTGAAGTATGAACTTCTACAACACTGCCTATACAATTGTCAGCAGTCAGTAACAGCATAATGTGACTTAATGGCCTGTGTGATTGGGATGTGGATTGCTCATTTATTATGAGTAGGCCTATAGGCTATGGTATAGCTATGGTATGGTATTCTCTCCGATATAATAAATACAACACATTGGGTTTGGCAAGAAATTTGGCAATACTACTTTCACACAAGTGATGGCACCCCTGCTTGGAGACAGAAGATTGTCCGTTTTGCTTTTAAGGATTTCATCTGCAATGGAAAAAAATGGAACGACATGTAGGCTATGCTTACTTTAGTGCTGGACTTGGACTCGACTTGATCAATAGGGACTCGACTCGGACTCGACGTGGATCAATAGTGACTCGACTCGGACTTGACTCGGATGAGTAGTGGACTCGACTCGGACTTGACTTGGAATTTTTTTTTAATGACTTGGACTTGACTCGGACTTGAACACTGAGGACTCTAACCTGGACCCGGACTCGAGGCATAGTGACTTGACTACAACACTGGTAGGCTGCAGATACCGGTAGTTTCAATTGTAGATAGGCCTATTCTCTTGAAAGTTAATAGCAGTCTCCTCACATTCCTTCTTATTTCGGATTTAAAACGCACAACAGTGCATTAGATTAGGCTATAATTTAAATGGACATTTAAACGCTAGTTTTCTCTTTCCATCTCGCAAACTTTAGCCTACTAGGCTACAGTATGGCGCAATATCGTTCATCTTTCGGCTATTTCGTAAAAGCCTGTTGTTCTGATATGTATTAATTTCATATTCTTACAATATAAACACAACACCAATAAATAGGCTACAATATAACGACTTGAGTTATTTGCTGTTTACATCGGAATTGTCCATGGTGTTATGGATCTATTTGTCTACAACACAATATAGGCTACAACAACATATCTTTAGAAATACAGGCGCAGCTTACTATATGCTGAAGAGTGATGACTGCGTAGCATGCCAGAATATACCCAAACTCTCAGATGTACATTAAAATTGATCTTTTCGGTAGGCTAGTCATTTCCAACTTCTCAAGCTGATGGTGCTCAAAATGCAACACAACCGTGTTCAAAGCAGGATGAGGACAAAGGAGGTTGTGTGTGTGTACAAAACTGAGAGAACGCCCAGGGGGAGAGCTGCAATGCGTGGGACAGTTCCAGAGCACAGTAACCTATAAAGGAAAGACCCATCCACTCACTGCATATGTTGTACGCGGAAATGCTGTCAATAATCTTCTCAGTAGGCCGCTTTCTGTGAAGATGAACCTGGTGAGGAGGGTGGAGGAAACTGTACAGCACAGGATATTTACAGGCATACGGTGAGCATGGGACACTAAAGACTGAACCTGTTAGAATACAACTGAAAGACAATGCTCAGCCGTACGCCGTACACACAGCCAGGCGCGTGCCACTCCCCATGCTGCAAAAGGTCAAAGAGGAACTCCAGAGGATGGAGAGAAATGGCATCATCGAGAAGGTGACACAGCCCACCGACTGGTGTGCACCCATGGTGCCAGTCTTGAAAAAAAGCACAGGTAAAGCTCGCATCTGTGTTGACCTCAAGAGGCTGAATGAGGCTGTTAAAAGAGAACAATACATCCTGCCTACCTCAGATGAAATCACAGCGAAACTAATGGCCTCCTTACACCAAACAACTTTGACAAGATTTGGGAAAGATTCTTGAAAGATTGTAGCCTTTTGAGTACTGCTTGAAGGGGGGGGCATAAGTTAAAAGACTACAATCTTTCAAGAATCTTTCCCAAATCTTGTCAAAGTTGTTTGGTGTAAGGTGGCCATAAGTGGGGCCACAGTCTTTTCATCACTTGATGCTGCTAGTGGTTGTTTTCAAATACCACTGCACCCAGACAGATGTAGGCTCACTACTTTTATCAAACCATTTGGCAGGTTTCATTTCAAGAGGCTCCCATTTGGAATAACTAGCGCGCCTGAAATTTTTCAGAGGAAGATGATGGAGACTCTTCAAGGGTTAGAGGGCGTTGAAGTCTTTATGGACGATATCCTCATCCATGGAGCCACTGTGAACGAACATGACCAGCACCTGGAGAAAGTCATGCAGCGCATTGAGACAGCTGGTTTGAAGCTCAACCGCGAGAAGTGCTCCATCAGGAAAAGTCAGCTGCGGTTCCTCGGGCACCTCATTGATGAGTCTGGGATCCGGCCTGACCCAGATAAAATAGAAGCTATACAGCAGCTGCCACCACCAACCATGAGCTGAAAAGGATCCTGGGGATGGTGAATTATCTGGGAAGATATATCCCCAATCTCTCCACTGTAGGACAGCCGCTGTACGAGCTCCTGAAGAACAAGAATGCATGGACATTGACTCACGCGCAGCAAACTGCTTTCGAACACATCAAGCAGCTACTAACGACAACACCAGTTCTGGCCTACTATGATGTGAAGAAGCCCACTGCTGTGTCGGCAGATGCAAGCAGCTATGGACTGGGGGGTGTGCTCCTCCAGCTCCATGGACAGCAATCGAAACCAGTTGCATACTGCTCCAGACGCCTCACTGAGGCAGAAACACGCTACGCCCAGATTGAGAAGTGTTGTGCCTGCCCGGCTCGAGGCAAACACCACATAAAAGGGGAGACCACACGCTGCTCAAAATTAAGAAGATATTTATTAAATAAATGAACTATGTACAAAAGTCAGTGAATGAAGAGTAAAGCAAGACTGTAGTGTATGTCAGCATAGTGAGGTGAAGTGTAAAACCAAAAGAACAGGGCGCAGCCCGCCCGGCCGCAACGACAGCACCCCGCAACTCTGGAACCGGCAGTCAGCGGAAGTGGAGAGGGAGAGAGAGAAAGAGATAGATTGAAGCAGGCTCCCGGGACCCGCTTATATCCTGCCCTAATCGCTGGCGTAATTAGCCCACGCCATTCTGCAGAGCTCCCCCTGTAGGCCACACACAGAACAGCAGCAGAGCCAACACAGACAAAGAGCATGAAGCGCGACAAGACCCAGCACTGACCAGCTGGGGCGTCACAGAAGGAAAGTCTGGCTGGTGTGTGGGCGTGCGAAAAGTTCTACAGATACCTCTGTGTGCTGGAACAATTCAAACTGGTAACCGACCACAAGCCGTTAGTGCCTCTCATTAACAACCGCAGCCTGCACAACGTGCCGTTACGATGTCAGCGTCTTCTCATGAGACTGATGAGATTCAACCCGGTAGCAGAGTATGCTCCAGGTAAAACTCTGGTTGTCGCAGACACCCTTTCTCGTAGTCCACTGGCTGGCACGTGTTCAGAGACAGACACACACAGCGAGGTGGCATGTTATGTTGCTAATGTAGTGGGGACGATCCCCGCAAGCAAGAACAAGCTGGACGAGATCAAAACGGTGACTGCATCAGACACTGAACTGCAGTCTGTCACAAAGTTCATACAGACTGGATGGCCGGAGCACCTCAGCAAAGTGCCTGTCAGTATCAGACATTACGTTCAGGTGAAATCAGAGCTGTCAGAGTACAACGGCCTTGTCCTCAGAGGAAACAGGATTGTCGTGCCACAGCTGATGAGAGGGGAGATCCTCCAGAAAATCCACGAGGGCCACCAGGGCCTAGTTAAATGTAGAGAGAGAGCGTGCTCATCAGTGTGGTGGCCTGGCCTCTCTACTGAAATACGCAACCTTGTCACGTCGTGCCAGGTGTGCTGTGAACTAAAAAGGACACAACGAAAGGAACCTCTCATCCCCACACCGCTTCCAGAACGTCCGTGGAAGAGAATCGCAATGGATCTCTGTGAGTACAATCACCAAAATTACCTAGTCATCTCAGACTACTACTCCAGGTTTATTGAAATACTGCACATGCCCACAACGACGAGCGCACAAGTCATCCGGAAGCTGAAGGCTGTCTTCGCCAGGTTTGGCATTCCAGATGAGGTGGTGAGCGATAACGGGCCGCAGTTTTCAAGCACAGAGTTTTAGGAGCTGGCGAGACAGCTCTACTTCAGACACTCCACGTCTAGCCCTCACCATCCACAGGGCAATGGACATGCGGAGAGAGCCGTTTAGACGGCAAAGAAAATCCTCAAACAAGCAGATCCGGTGATGGCCTTGATGATTTATAGGTCTACCCCGTGTGCCACCACCGGCTTCAGCCCAGCTGAGTTGTTGATGGGGAGAAAGATCAGGACAACGCTCCCTACATTGGAAAGGAATCTTCGACCTAAATGGCCCAACAGAGCTGCAGTGAAAGACAAGGATGGGAGAGAAAGCTAAGCAGGCGTATTACTACAACCGTCGCCATGGAGCCCGGCCCTTACCTGTCCTGCAGCCAGGAGATGCAGTCCGATGCAGGTTGGATCATGAAAAGGTGTGGACGTTGCCAGCAGTGATCTCTAGCGAGAGCGTCACTCCGAGATCTTTCATCGTCAAGACACAGCAGGGAGCTGAGCTTCGGCGGAATCGCCGTCACCTTCAACCTGAGCCGGTTCCCCAGCCCACCCCAACAGCATCCAGCGAGAACGCAGGGACAGACACCCACTCTGATACATTTCAGACTGTTCCTGCCAGCCAGAGCGATGCAGACCCCATACCCGCTCAGACTGTGACCAGATCTGGACGGGTGTGCAAGCCAGTCGACAGGCTCAACCTGTAGACATGTGCTGACCCTATGGCCTTTGGGGGGGATTTAAAAAAAAAAAAAGGGGAAAGAGAGAAATTGAAAAAATTTTTTGTTATGGCATTAAAGGAGAATTCCGGTGTGATATTGACCTAAAGTGTATTGAAACATGATACCGAGTGTGAACGTATGTCTCATAGCCCATCTCGGCTTGTCCCCTGCACTCCAAAATCTGGCGCTAGTTAGCCGATGCTACCAACAGCTTTTTCAATTGTGGTGCTTCGGCATCGGGCTAGCCATGAAAATAAATCACTGAAAAATAATTCAGTGAAAATGCATGGATTCCAGTTGCTGCTACTGGAAGAAACTGGAATCCATGCATTTCCACTGAATTATTTTTGGAATCTGATCCCTTATCATACCTGTTCATTCTTACTCGTCGCTCGACTTATCGTGACTAAATTCAAGATGGCTGCAAACGCTAAACTTCGTGAAGATACTGTCTGTATAAATCGTCTTGTAAGTAAACTACCAGTGCTTTTTCAAAGTTCTCAATGTCTCGTTTTAAATGTCAGGGCCCTCGGAAGTCTACCAATGAAGTGTGGAGATACATTGAGCCTCGTAAATGGTGTAAAACAGTGATTTATTTTCATGGCTAGCCCGATGCCGAAGCACCACAATTGAAAAAGCTGTTGGTAGCATCGGCTATTTAGCGCCAGATTTTGGAGTGCAGGGGACAAGCCGAGATGGGCTATGAGACATACGTTCACACTCGGTATCATGTTTCAATACACTTTAGGTCAATATCACACCGGAATTCTCCTTTAATGTTGATAATGTCTAATTGTGGTTATACAGGAATGTTGTGTTGAGATTAATGTCAACTAGAGTGTCTGGTGTTAATGATACAAGCCCCATATTAAAGGGGGAGATGTCATATACGGTAGTTAAAATGTGCCTGCGCACGTTCTGTGTTATGTACGGTAGTGCCAGTAAAACATGTGTGACACTTTACACTTGTACTTGTTACCAGAGTTGAGAGTAAACGAGTGAACGATAGACTACCTCCTGCGTTATCATTTTACAGCCGGTACCCCGAGAGGCTAGAAAACGGGGTATATTTTCATCAACAGTAACAGTTAGCCTACAGGACGTCTCTCGCGTTTGCAACAGCTCGACGTAATGTAGGCTACTAAGCCAACAACGTGGGCACAGGTTCCCTGTTAAATCCCAAGATGAAAATGCTCATTAACCAACTACTATATTCTTACTACATGAAATATTAACGTAACCTAACATATCTTAGTATCAATCTTCCACAAGCTAGCTAGCTAGCATTAACGTCAGTGGTTTTTGCACGGCTACTCGCCACAACTGCTTGTCACCTTGTATGTATTCAGTTTTGAATACACCCCTCCATAGCATAATTAAGTCCCTTTTGATAGCTTCTGGAGGAAAGTAAATCCTTTTATCGATCAAAACGTCCTCAAAGCCTGCTTTCATATACTGTCAGCTGCCATTGTCCACAATGTATTTCTAATCAAGTCTGGTTTGTTTGTCCGAGTTTTCACACGGTAACAATGGGGGGCGGGGCTTAGCGACAGGTCAATTGGGTCGCGATAGTCTGTAATTTCTAAAAAGTGGGTCCCCAGAAAAAAAGTTTGGGAAACACTGGTCTAATAAGTCACTTGCCGTAGCAGGCATCAACGTACCAGCTATAAACTAGACTAATGTAGAATTAAAAACTAGACTGAATGAAAAAAAATTATTACTTGATGATTATGATGATAAAATGATACAATGTTTATTTTTGCTTTTACTAGAGACACCATGAATAATGGACCTGTGGACTGTGTGATAAAAACTCCAGTGTCACTGCAGATTGGAGATACAGTGACTGATATCCTGCGACCAGGTGTTTATGTCACAGACATTGCTTTTCCAAATGGAAAACCCATAAAGGTAAAGTTGTTTGCTGTCAGTCAAATTTCAACCTTTGGTCCAAGAAACCTAAACTAATTTGTCAATGTTAAAGGAACCGTATGTAAGATTGTGGCCAAAACTGGTACTGCAATCACTTTTAAATTACTGTAGAGCAGTGTATCCCCTCCCCTGACAATATCCTGGCCGGACTACTGTTGTCAGTGATAGAAGTATTTGAAATGAACATGAATTCTTAATGTCTAGTGACATATCAGGGCCATTTTATGATTAATTGAAATACATTTCTTACATACGGTTCCTTTAAAAGGAATATTTTGAAATTGGGTCATTTATGTAGTAGAAATGTGACATCGTTTTTTAAATTTGTGCCTTCTTGACTGAGAAAAGGCTCATGTGGATGAATGTCAACAACTACCAGAATTCACCTCATGCGATGCCCTGCAAGGCCACTCCCACTCTGCTCACACTGGAAAAAACATGTCAGTAGCTCAATACAAGCACACCTGGGGACTTTGGTATTAATAAGAACTCTAAAATTAAAACCATCATTGTTTTATGTTGCACTCAATCTTGTGGCCATATATTGAAAGTTCTGTTCTTCATTGGGAAGTTTTCAAAAATCAATTCAATTCAATTCAAAGAACTTAATTTTTCCGTTAGGAACTTCACATGTGGAGGAGCAGCAGGGTTCACGGTGGCCACGACGGCCATGGCCCCTAATTGCCCCTTGCGTTGGCCGTGATGCCCCTTTGAAAATCAGAGATTTACAGGCCACTGGTGCCCCCTTCTTTCAATATTCTGGTTTGCGTTCGACTAATAGCGTATTTTATTAGCCTATGGCCTGTCAAAATAATCTTATTCACAGCGCAAATTAATTTAGTCTTTTACGCAGTGGAGAAAGTGACAGAAAGTGCGTCCAAATTCACCTATTCTTCTCAGTTGAACTACTCGCGAAGTAGCCTACTCATCATACAGACATCAAGTATCACATCACATGAAAGAGCTTTTTCTCAGCTTTTAAACGATGTTAGTCGCTAATTGTTCACTGTGGTGAACGGTTCGGGAGACAAGTAGGCTAAATAATGATTAAATATAATCATAAATTCTAGCTTCTGCGCCTATCTCCCTACCCATTCATCTCGGTGGAATACTTCACGAACCCTTGGTTCAACACATGACAAACCATATATCAAAATAAACAGCAGACCTTACCGAACACAAAGGCATGCAGGTCTACTGCTGTGAATAGGCTAAATACAACTTTGATCATTTTTATAAGTTCACAGAAATGAATGCACTTACGAGTCCGCTTCTCGTCGGGCCGTTGTACAACCTCGACCGGGCATTAATTTCTGTGAACAGACCACCGCGTCGTCCATTATACCTTACCTACTGTATAGTCCTACTGTATAGTTAACTTTGGCCTTGGTGCCCTGACATGTGGCTTTTGTGCCCCCCACCAAATATGCCCAACTGAAGGCCAAGTGGCCTTGCCCCTAAAATGGTGAAATTCCAAGCCTGATCCATACCCAACAATACATACAATAAACACACACACACACACACACACAGCCCACACTAGACATATGGCAGATAGTACAAACTTTGCTTAGCCTGGTGAATAAATAAGTTGTTAAGTAAATAATAGTTAAAAAGAGTCCAGGTGGAAAGGAGAGAGAAGACAGTTCAAGATGGGGGTTCAACCATTCAAAAGTCTAATGGATGCTGGGACAAAGCTTGACAGGGCTCTATTTGTCCTTAGTGTAGGTGCTCTGTATCTGTGGCCTGAGGGTAGGAGGCAATACTGACTGTGTAGAGTGTGTGTGATGTCCAAAGTGATTTGTTTTGCTTTTTGCTTAGTCCTTTTGTTGTATATTGATGAGTGATTCCTGCTGTTGTCCAGTTATTTTGCTGCTCAGTTTGATGATTCTGTTTTGTGGGTTCCTATGGATGTTGGACAGTGCTCCAAACCAGGTTAGTGATGTTGAAGGTGATTATGGATTCAATGAAACATCTGTAGAATGCTGTCAGAACGGATTGGTGGACCTGGAGTTTGCGGAGTTTGCGAAGGAAAAAGAGACGCTGCTGACACTTGGAGTAAATGGTATCGGTATTTGTTTTGAAGTTGAGTTTGTGGTCGATTATTGTCCCAAGATATCTGTATGTGTCAACCCTCTCTATCGGCTGGTTGTTGACAGGCAGAGTGGGGATGATGGAGGGGGGCTTTCTGAAGTCTATTATTAGTTCTTTTGTTTTAGTGATATTGAGATCAAGGCAGTTCCGGCTGCACCAGTCTGAAAAAGTGGCCAGCTCAGACTGTAACTGATCGGATGAGTTGGTGGAGTCCATGATGACCGTGTCGTCAGAATACTTGATGTATGTAATGTCTGGGATTGTGCTTCTGCAGTCGTTGGTGTAGAGAGTGTAAAGAACTGGTGAGATGACAGCCCTGTGGAGCACCTGTAGAGATCCTTCTGGATGAGCTGAGGTGGCCGTTAACTTTCACTCTCTGGTGTCTGTCTGTCAGGAATGAGAGCACTCAGAGTATGAGGTGGGGATTGACCTCCATCTGGATAAGATGTTGTCCCATTAGATACACAGAGCACAGTGTTAAAGGCACTCGAGAAGTCTATGAACACCAGCCGTACAAATTACTTGGGCTTCTCAAGGTGGGTATAAGCTCCATGCAGCAGCGTCAGTGTGGTGTCGTCTACCCCTCTGTGACGTTTGTACGCAAACTGGAGCGGGTCAACGTACTTACTGACCTCCGCCTGTAGTTGTGTGATCATTAGCCTCTCAAAGCCTTTCATGACCAGGGATGTTAAGGCCACAGGTCGGTAGTCATTGTCGCAGGTGGGGTTACTCTTTTTAGGCACAGGGCATATGATGAATGATTTCCAGACTGAGGGGATAGAGTGTTCAGCCAGTGAGCGGTTAAAGAGGTGGCAATAGACACCAGCAAGCTGGTTACTGCAGGCCTTCAGCAGGCGGCCACAGATCTGGTCTGGCCCTGGTGCTTTATTTGGCCTCGTCCTTCTCAACACCACCTCAACCTCCGCCTGCTGCAGCTCCCGATTTACATAGCCCGGCATCCTAGCAGTGAGCTCCTTTGTCAGTTTCTCCCTCTCCTGCGAGTACTCCAATTTCTCAAACCTGCATTAAGACTGATTAAGGTTCTCTGCCATGTAGGCCTGCACGATTCGGGGAAAAATATGAATCACGATTTTTTAGCCTAGAATTGATATCACGATTCTCTGCCACGATTTTTTCCCCCTCTAAGTGTAATATTTATTGCACACATGAACCATGACAAAACAAAACAATTTGGCAGTACCAAACATAGATTTTGGCACCTATAGCACATTGTGCATCATCACCTGTAAACATAGAGGCTTCAATGAATAAAGAAAATACTGGCCATTTAAGTACAGTAGGCTACCAAAAATAGTACATATCACATTGAACTAAATGGTCCTGATCCAGGCTCTATTTGAACTCCTTGAACATGTCTTTACATAACTAAAACATGTCAATCAACATACTGCAGCTACAGCTTCAATCTGTAGAGAAATGGAGCTTGTCAATTGTCAATTTAAGTACAGTATCAAAAACAGAATGATTTCTTAGCACACTCTTGAACTGCTTGCCCTTTAGAGAATTAACATTCACCTGGCCATTCAGTTCGGTTTGAGTGGTTGGCTGATTCTTGTCACTAGTACCCAATGTTTTTTGCAGTAGTCTACTCTAGGCCACTACTGGTTCATTAATCAAACTGGTGCTTTCTCTACGTCCTTTGCCAATTAAGTTACGTAGTTCGGTAGAGAGACGTTTGAATAAATTAGCGCTTGCGATTGACAACGTTGTGATAAGTAGGCTATACAATTTTGAACAAAATTGTCTAGGCTACACCGCGACAGTAGTCTGCATGAAAAGTCCTTGCACAAGCGGTGCAGGCTGAAGCGATTTGAGGGAGAGCAGTGCAGGGAGAGAATGCGTGCTCTCTCTACAATGAAAGAATGCATCTAGGCTAATCTATATTTTAAATAAGCAATCACTGCGTGCTGCTATGGAAGAAATAAGTCAATGTTTTAGAGATATTGTAGTTCGTAACGTAGGAATGGACGAGTTATTCAGCCTAACTGTAATAATTAGGCTACTGAAATTTGAATTATAATGCGTTACCTTACTTCGTGCATAACTTTATAATTCGTTACCCCCATCACTGCTAGTAGGCTACCTGGGTATTTTTTACAGTCTGGTTTTAAATCACCATCAATTTGGTTTATTTCCTGTCGCACTAGTTCGACGACGCTGCAGCCTCCAAGGCTTTCAAACTACCATACTCGCTCCACTAGTGAAACACGTGACTAAAAGGCGCTTTGTCATTGGCTGAGGGTGAAGCCCTGGACTTTGTGAGAGAAGGGAGAGCATTGCAGCGCTTGGGAGCGCTTTAAAACTCACAGAAAAAATGTAGTAGCGTTTGTGATTCAGTCGGCCCGTAAAATTAAATGAGAATCGAAGTCATATATAAATGAAATCGCGCACAGGGGTGAATCGAGATCTCGATTTTATAACGATTTATCGTGCAGGAATACTGCCATGTCAATGCAGTCTTTTTTCCCCGGTGGTGTGTAGAGCTGAGTTGTTGTTGGGGAGGCCAGCTAGGGTTTTGACTCCTTGCCATGCATCTCTTGGCTTACCCTTCAGGAAGAGTTTCTCAACTCTCTCCTTATATTCCCTCTTTGCTGTTTTTAATTGTTTATTCAGTTTATTTTGAATGAGTTTGGACTCAATTTTATTTCCAGAGAAGAATGCAATTTTCTTTTCATTCAGGGTTGATTTCAGGGCTTTTGTTATCCAAGGCTTGTTGTTAGAAAATACCTTAACAGTCTTAGTAGGGACAATCATCGCCTCACAGAAAGTTATGTAGTCGGTTACCACATCTGCAGCCTCCTCTAGGCTCTTCCCCTACGTTAGCACCTCCCAGTTAGTGCACTCGAAGCAGGCCTGAAGAGTCTCAATTGCAGCATCATCCCACTTTTTCACCTGTTTCTTAAGAACACCCTCCCTTTGCAGCTTTGTGCGATAAGCGGGGATGAGATGGACAACGTTATGGTCCGCAGTACTGAGAGGAGGTTTTTTACATGCCTTGTATGCATTCTTTACATTACCATAACAGAGGTTGATTGTTTTATCGCCTCTGGTAGTACATTTAACATATTGGTAGGTGGGAAGTATTTTATTCAGTCTACAGGCATTAAAGTCCCCAAGGATAAGAACAGGTGAGTCAGGGGATGCGCATTCAATTTTGTGGACACACGCAGCTATGGTCTCAGATGCGCGTGTGACATTGCCTGAGGGCGGGATGTAAACAAGCAGGGATAACTGACTAAACTCACGGGGTAAATATTTCGGTCTAAATGACACGGCAAGCAGCTCCAAGTCAGGTGCGCAGCAAGAGTCCTTCACAACAGCAATTCTGCTCCATTCCTGATTCACATAGACACACAGCTCACCACCGTGACTTTTCAGGCTACTCACAGTGTTCCGATCCAGTCTGAGCGGAGATCCGAATCCGTCCATAGAGAGCTCTGAGTTGTTGCGATGTTATTATCCAACCAGGTTTCGGTGAGGCAGATCAGGTTCGCCTGACTGTACGCCCATTGGCAAGTTATGTTCGCATGTAGTTCATCTAACTTATTCTGTAATGAGCAAACATTGGCAAGTACGATGGAGGGGATCCGTGGACATTTCGATGTGCCGGTGAGTCTTTTCAGCCTCTGCCGAACTCCTCCTCTCCTTCCCCGCTTCCTTCTCGAAGTATCTCACCGGCAATCGTGGTTGAGGCTATATCGTCTCAGTTCTCCCCAGTTTTCCAGATTCGGGGCTGAATAATCCATATTCCATAGTAGCAGCAGATCATCTCGGGAGCACTGCAGAATTCCAATTCCGAGTCCCCCACAAGCCGCGAGTGATCTGGCTATCCAAAGTAGCAGCAGTAACAGTAGTAGACACTTCCTCATCTTGAATTTTGTAAAGTTCAGGCACGCTGGAAACTCTTTGATCAAACCAGTAATCCAAGTAGGCATGCGATGTACCATTCAATCACTTCAGCCAACTAGACACGGGAGTAAAACTTAAACAAACAAACAAAACGCACGACAGGACGCACGACAAGACGCACGCCATCTTACAGCGCCATCTTAAGAAACCTGAAGAAGGGGGGGGGGGGGCAGTGAGAGAGAAAGTGAGTGAAAGTGATTCACTGTTTTGTGAATGTCAACAGCACATCATTATTCAGGCATGAAAACTCCTCACCTTTCGGCAAAATTCGCCGTTTTGAACAAGAGCCCAATTAACTTAAAAAAATTAAAAACTCTGATTCAGCAACGATTATGTGAATGCAGCCCCTATGCATTTAGCCTATTAAACAGTGGAAGCTATTTTTTGCCACGGATGCAACGCGAACAGAACGCTTGTGCTGGAATAGCCTCCCTGTCTGTGTGACTACAGATATATGCGTCTGAAATGTCAGCTGGAATGTGAGCCCGGCGAGGAGAGATGCTTATTGATGTCACAGGTGGGCTAGTTGAAACGTTCAACTTCTGCCAGAAAAAGAAGTTGAGATTGGTGTAACAACGTAGCATAGGCTGTTATCGATAAGTTAGCGATATTGGACAGAAATATAGACATACTGAGTTCATTTGATGAAGAATAGGCTATACGTGCAGTTTGAGCCATCTAGATCGACAAAAGGTGAAGCAAATAGGCATACTTTATCAGTATAGCAAAGGCCAATGTGAATAACTAAATAGTTTAATTAAATATTCCTAAACTGGGCTTTTGCGTTTTGTCGAGTTCAGTGACAAAAGCAGTGTTTGCCATGGTAATGTATTTTAAGAAACGTTCACTGGCCTGATCAGTAGGCCTAGTCTGTGTCTACAGGGTTTAACATGTAATGTGAACACTGTTCACACAACTTTATTGGTTGGTTAAACACACTAGCACAATGCCACAATCTGTAAGTAGCCTAGGCTGCAGGTTAAAACATTTCAAACCAATTTTACAAATTAAAGCCTAGTCTACTCTACCCTAGTTTATTTATTACCTGGTTTGGTCCAACAAATATTCAGACTTATCTTATTCAGACTTATTCTAATAGTCTACTATGAAGTGCCCATTAGACCTGAAATCTTCAGAAATGTTTGATAACTTCAGGCACAAAGAAATAAAGAAAGAAAGAAAGAAAACTCATGTAGGAGAGGAGGGCCAGGCTGAAGCATGTTGCCAAACAGCTTCACACTTAGGCCCAAGCCAAAAAGAAGAAATAAAGGTATTTTTTTAAAAAATTAGTCATTTTCTAGTTTGTTTTCTTTATAAATCTCTGGTTTTAGGCAACTTCATACTCCATGGAAGCTATGCACTATTGGCAACAATGTCACTCGCGCTTGTTTTGCTATGAAACGGCCATTTTCCTCTTCGCGCGCCCTTCTCACCTTTTTCATCCCTGACCCGTTTTCATGCCTGATTATTGCCTATTTGTATGAAAGTCACACATTTTACATACTGTATTTCCATGTCAGATGCCCCGCGAATTCACAGCATACCATGTTCGACATTTAACTAGTGTCCAAATTTGCTGAACTTTTTTACCACGTGTCTGATTTGACTGCATCTTGTTGGTTGTGATATACACTTGCATCTACTACAGGTAGCGATGACTTCTTATGCCAAGTAACGACCATTTATGATATTTTGTAAAATAGTAGGATGTTTACATAGCTTAAACTATGTTTATTTAGTTCCCTATGCCTGTTTCATTCATCTCGTTCATCACCAGGAGGGAGGAATTAGACATTAGTCAGCCTTTTCCCACAAATTGATATAACCATTTCTCTAATGGGCTACATACTCTAATGAGGCAACACTAACAAATAACACTCGTTTACTATTTTCAACCGTGGAGAAGTTAAATCCCCTCTCACAATTAGCGACTGAGCGCCTCCGTAGCACTATGGAGACGTCGTTGCTCTGCTGAGCTCATGAGGAATTTAGGGGCAGCCGTGGCCTACTGGTTATCACTTTAACCAGAGGGTTGCCGGTTCGAACCCCGACCAGTAGGAAGAAAAAGATAAATAACGATGCGAATATTGTTGTCAAAACCTCAACCCAGATTCGAACTCTTGGACAGGTACTGTTAATTGCTACGCACCGGCGGCTGTCATCAGCCGGCCTCAACACACTGCGCCACAGAATTGACAGCGTGTATGGGTGAAAAGGGGGTGAATAACAATAGAGTACACAACTGTCTCACCAGCACATTTACGTTATGTTTATGTTAAACGTAATTCAAAGCAGTCGTTAATTTACAAGCCGATATGAACCAATGAATTAACTTCATGACCCTGAATAAAGAAAAACAAATGATTTCACGGATTAAACTAAGGGTAGTCCATCATTAAGTCTCTGTTATGTGCAGGTGTGCCCGTTCACATGCTACTAAATGTCACTGACCACCTTAGTCCAGACTACTGAAGTTAGGACACTATCATGGTCCAAACTTACAAAGTACTATGTAAGTATGACAGTTTTGGGAAACAGTCGTAACTTACATGTTGGTTAGTTGAGCGATGCAGTAAAAAGCTAACCTCCATAGTTGTACGGGAAACGCACTCCAGATCGGTAAAGTTACCTCTGCACTTAATAATAATGAATTTACTTGTAGTATCTTCATAGACCTATCCAAAGCTTTTGATGCTGTTAACCATTATATTTTATTGGAGAAGTTGCATAAATATGGGTTTAATGATCTTGCACTCAAATGGTTCAGAAGTTATATTTTTGACAGAAAACAGTATGTTTGGGTACAGAGTTGGAACTCACAGAGCAAGACTACTATGTTGGGTCCCACAGGGATCCATTCTTGGACCATTATTATTTGTCATCTATATTAATGACCTGCCAAATGGCTCAAATGTTCTTCAATTATGTTTGCAGATGACACAACCTTAATTCTCTCTCACTTAAATTTCAAATCACTGATAAAAGAAGCTAATGATGGTCTAGCTGCCTATGGTACATGGTTTAGATTAAACCATGACCTAAAATGTCTATTCCATGTGTGTATTTAGATAGATCGATAGATAGATAGATACTTTATTGATCCCCAAGGGGAAATTCAAGATTTTTGACAGCTGATCATTTAATGTCACTTCCAATTATTACATTTTTTACTTATTTGCCTTAATGTCGTCTAGTGATTGGCCCTTAGTATGCACTGTTAGCCATTTGGGCTGCCGGCGACCCGGGTTCGATTCTCGCCCCGTGGTCCTTTCCGGATCCCACCCCGACTCTCTCTCCCACTCACTTCCTGTCATTCTCCACTGTCCTATCAAAATTAAAGGCATAAAAAGCCCCAAAAAATATAAAAAAAATAAAATAAAAAAAAAAGCCATTTGGGCTGTAAGGGCTAAAGCCGGTCAAACTTGGTACTCCTTTGATCAACGTAATCTAGCTCTCGAGGGAGTGTTCATCGTGGTGAAAAAGATCCTGGGTTCAATTTACTATGCAATTACACTTTATAATGAGAAGGTATTACTTTTTGCTTTAAATTCACATAATAGTTAAACCCCTATATGTCATTGTTTGGTACTGCAGGTTCAGGAAATTTCATTTAAGAATTACTACTCAGCCTTCCTGTCAGTGCGTTTGCTAAGAAGAGAGGAAGGAAATCACGAGGGTGCAGCCTCTGCGAAGTGGGTCACTTGTCTAAGAAACTTCCCACTCATGGCCAACCCTCACACTGAAGCAGGATCACAGGACTACTTCTCAGTCTTCAGACAGCAGGTCAGTGGCACCTTTTTCCCCTTCCCCTTTGTCCTCACTTACAGTGGGGAGAATAAGTATTTGAACCCATGCTAAAGTTGACTAAAAAGAGGAATATAAAATCATGTTAGAAATTGATCTTAATACCTTAATTAAAAAAATGAGTAAAAATCCAACATTTAAGGACACCAATTTTCTTAGTGAATGAAGAATGTATCGTAACTAAATAAATGTTCTTCCTTAAAATACAGGGGTAATAAGTATTTGACCCCTATGTTAAATTCCCATAGAGGCAGGCAGATTTTTTATTTTTAAAGGCCACTTATTTCATGGATCCAGGATACTACGCATCCTGATAAAGTTCCCTTGGCCTTTGGAATTAAAATAGCCCCACATCATCACATACCCTTCACCATACCTAGATATTGGCATGGTGTTTTTTTTTTTCAGTTAGCCTATTAGCTGGTTTGATGCTCATTGAGTTCAATGCAAATCGAACTAGCTGAATGTACTGTAGGTTGGATATTTCAATGAGCATTTAGTAGGTTGGATATTTCCTCATTTTTTCACTTAAGGCATCTAGAGTGCCTTGACATTTAAAATGAGACATTGAGAACTTTGAAAAAGCACTGGTAGTTTATTTACAAGACGATTTATACAGACAGTACCTTTATACAGACAGAAGTTTACCGTTCGCCGCCATCTTGAATTTAGTCATGATAAGTCGAGCGACGAGTACGAATGAACAGGTATGATAAGGGACCAGATTCCAAAAATAATTCAGTAGAAATGCACTGGAAGCAACCGTGTTCGTGCTGATCATTTTGCTATGTTCGTGCTGATCATTTTGCATCTTTAAAATATCTATCTATCTATATATATACACACACACACCGTATTTTCCAGACTATAAGTCACACTTTTTTCATGGTATGGCTGGTCCTGTGACTTATAGTCAGGTGTGACTTATATATCAAAATATATATAATTTAACATGTTTTTTAATGTTAATTCACACTGACTGACATGAACCAAGGAGTAAACATTACTGTCTACAGCCGCGAGGGAGCGCTCAAGGCTTGTGACAACTATATGCTGCTCCTCTACCCCTGAAAAAATTAAATGAAATATGCTTACCGGTAACTTGCTTGTTACCGGTCACAGTTATTGAAAAAAAGTGTAGAACTGATCTACATCCATGTTGCAGCCATATCTTTGATTGTTATGTTCTGAATTCATTGTGAGATGCACTTTAAATTAGTCCCTTGTTTCTATAATTTAGTGCAGTAGTGCACACGCTGTGACATGCCTGTTGACTGCACAACAGATGGGCCTAAGCCTCTATCTACTGTAGCCATATTCAGGTGAATTAAACATGCTGGCATGACATGAGAGATATATGTGTTCCTTCACAAAAGAAATACAGAATAGTAATGGATTGAAATAGACCAGGCATAATAATAATAATATTTATGGTAACGCTTTAGAATAACATGTGCTTATTAGGTATTAACAGTGCATAATAAGCAGTTAACAATTCATTACTAACAGTTAGTTAACTGTTGTTATCCTTTAATAACATTAACTAACTGTTAACATGCAGCTTGTAAGTGTTAATAAGCAGCCTTTTAAGTTACTTACAAGCATATTTGTTAACAGTTGTAAGTGTTAACAAGCAGCTTGTTAATGCTTGTTAATGGTGTATAAGACAAAGAGGTGGATAACTAATATGCTTATAAGACCTTTCTTACCTATTTGTAGTACATTTTGCAGCCCCCCAATCTAAAGCGAGGACCATGTAGCCTATAGTTCCACAAGCCCAACCTCCTATCTCTCTATATACTGTATAGAATCAACATAAACAATTTCATCAGCTGTATAAGAAAAGTAGTGTAGCTCAAGAAGTAGCGATGCACTCTCTGATGCAGGAGACCGGGGTTCGATTCCTGCTCACTAGGGCTGGGACAACGCGTCGACGTAATCAATTACGTCGACGCAAAAAATACGTCGACGCAAAATATGCGCGTCAATTTGTCAGACCCAAAACGCTCGCTGCCAAATATTTTGAATTTTACACCTTCAGTGTTTCCCATACGTTGACTAATCTGTGGTGGGGCGCCACAAAACCGTCCGTCACACATTGATGTTCTATGTTGTACTATTTAAATTAATTAAAGATAAGATAAAATCCTTTGAGCTGCACTTTTTACGCACGCAGCCTTTCCCTGCCCCGCCCGCTCTCTCTCGTAACGAGCCCGCTGCCCCTCCTCTGCATGTGCATTTAACACAAAATATTCACGATTGTTGAAGGATTGTTGTTGCCACATAGAAGCATTGCATAGAACACGGCTGGCTAAATTGCTATTAAATCTGCTTAGCATCATGACCATGCTGTGCAAATTTGTTCAAAACTGCTGCAGTCAAGTTAACTCTGCTAAGGTCTATCGCAACAGTACATTGAGGAGACTAAACTTAGTTAAGTTATGCAATCAAGCAGTATCTCAAAGCTAACGTTAGAATACTGTTTGGATGTTGAGTTTAGCATGCTTACTTACAGCTGCTTGCCAATTTCGTTACTCAGGGCTCATTTTATTGACTCTGAATGTTTGCAAAATCCCGATGTAAATGGAAAAGTGTTTTCCAAGACTCAAAAGTGCTTGTCCCAAGGAGAAGTACAAACTGTTATTTGAATTAACTACGTTAGTTCTTGAAGTATCTATCTATCTATCTATCTACGTTATGAATTGCATCCATACATCAGCTGCGTTTAAACTGCGTTAGTGTTATAATTGCAAGGGAACGAACGTCTTAAAGTGACAGGCACTCAATTAGACCTATACACTACTGAACTTTATTGAATGCTACCTCTGACTAAGAATGCATTACTTTGCACTTGTATAGTCTTTTATTTTGGAATTTTAAGAGCAATAAATATGGAGGGGGATAGCTGTCAAAATATTCGTGTCCATAGATTTGATACACGTGCGTATTTGTCTGTAGTTGTGCATAAAATAAATATTTGTGAATTCTCGAATGAGTCCAGTCGTGCATAAAATATATTGTGTGTATTTTATCCATCAGAATACGGATGGAAAAAAAATATGAATTCAAAAATTACAAGTACAAAATCAAACTTTACAGTTGGCTTTCTTTGGTATGAGTACGACTTCGCACAAGTGACTCAACTGTCAAAATACGTCATCGCCGCATTCACAGGCATTACTTGTTGAGAAAAGAAACCAGAGATCAAGAGATCAAGACTGCGCATGCGCTGAGACGAATCCGGCAGGGGCAGTGCCATTACTGCGGGTTAGGCACGTCGGCGCTAACGTTTGTGATAGCTGATAGCTACCTGTGGAGTTGAACAAATCGTCTTTTTCCCCCTTCGTTTATTGTCTTACGATGTCGGGAAGAACCTGTTGTGTGTTCGGCTGTTACAACAGCAGTGGGAAAATACAGATATGGAACAAAAATATATAAGTTCCCCCGCCGTTATTGCTAACATGCTAACATGCTAGTATGCTAAACTATGCTAACCATGCTAACTAGTTACAGTGGGTAGGAGTCATAGTTGATGACAAGTAACAGTTACAATGGCTGAACAGTTAAAAAGTTCAGTAGTTTAAAGGGTTAAATTGTTTAACAGTGAAATATTGTAGTGAGGACTTTTATTTTGAAACAGTTTTTGGCAGAGGAAGCAGTTGAACAGGATGTGTAGTCTTAATAGGGCCAGTTTGTATGCTTAAAGCCTGAGACTGGCAGTTGAAACAGGTGGCCGAAACACCTGCCACAGGATTCTAATTGCTGTGATGTCATAAAGGGCAATGTTAAGTCAATGGGGAAATTTTGATAGTTTTTAATTAATAGTTTAAAAAGTATAAAAGTTACAAAGATAAAAAATACATAGCACTCTTGTCCTAAGTAAGACCTACGTAACAAAGTTTGAATGAAGTTTCTACGTTAAACGGTTGAAGCTGCATTAAACGCGTTAGAAGAAGAATAAGAAGAACTAGAAAAGCATTTCCTGAAGGAAATACAGTGCATGAAAATGCAAAAATATGATGAGTTCATATGGTTAAATTATTTGCTTGGTAGATAAGGTTTACTATAGTTGGAATGACTGAACAGTTAAATAGGTTGATAATTGAAATGGTTAAATTATTTAGGCAGATAGTTGACGATAACTAACAGTTGGAATGGCTCCAATGTTTGCTAGTAGTTATGCTAACTATGTTAAAGATAATAATGGTAACCAAGTAACTATGCTAACTAGCATGCTAACAATAATAAAATGTTAACTTTGCTAACCATATGACTTAGCTAACCTAGCTAATAATTTTTATTAGTTATGATAACTATGCTAATTAGCATGCTAACATGCTAATTATATTAACCATGTGACTTAGCTAACTTCGCTAATCATTTTTAATAGTAATGCTAACTAACATGCTAACATGCTAGCATGCTAACTATGCTAACCATGTGACTTAGCTAATCATTTTTAGCAATTTTGCTAAAAAATGCTAACTAGCATGCTAACATGCTAGCATGCTAACTATGCTAACCATGTGACTTAGCTAACTTAGCTAATCATTTTGAGCAGTTTTATAAAAAATGCTAACTAGCATGCTAATATGTTAGCATGCTAACTATGCTAACCATGTGACTTAGCTAACTTAGCTAATCATTTTTAGCAGTTTTGCAAAAAATGCTAACTAGCATGTTAACATGCTAGCATGCTAACTATGCTAACCATGTGACTTAGCTAACTTAGCTAATCATTTTGAGCAGTTTTATAAAAAATGCTAACTAGCATGCTAACATGCTAGCATGCTAACTATGCTAACCATGTGACTTAGCTAACTTAGCTAATCATTTTTAGCAGTTTTGCAAAAAATGCTAACTAGCATGCTAACATGCTAACTATGCTAACCATGCTAACTAGCTACAGTGGGTAGGAGTCATAGTTGATGACAAGTAACAGTTACAATGGCTGAACAGTTAAAAAGTTCAGTAGTTTAAAGGGTTAAATTGTTGAACAGTGAAATATTGTATTGAGGACTTTTATTTTGAAACAGTTTTTGGCGGAGGAAGCAGTTGAACAGGATGTGTAGTCTTAATAGGGCCAGTTTGTATGCTTAAAGCCTGAGAATGGCAGTTGGGCCAGCTGGCCTGGCCACCTGCCACAAGATTCTAATTGCGATGATGTCATAAAGGGCAATGTTAAGTCAATGGGGATTTTTTAAAAGTTAATAATTAATAGTTTAAAAAGTATAAAAGTTGCAAAGTTGAAAAATACATAGCCCCTATGACACAAGTAAGACCTACGTAACAAAGTTTGAATGAAGTTTCTACGTTAAACGGTTGAAGCTGCATTAAACGCGTTAGAAGAAGAAGTATAACTAGAAAAGCATTTCCTGAAGGAAATACAGTGCATGAAAATGCAAAAAATATGATGTAAAATATCATACAGAGTAAAAACAAACTATATTGGTTGCTAGGTAGATAAGGTTTAATATAGTTAGAGTGACTGAACAGTTAAATAGGTGGATAGTTTATATGGTTAAATGATTTGCTTGGTAGATAAGGTTTAATATAGTTGGAATGATTGAACGGTTAAATAGGTGGATAATACTTAACTTTAGTAGTTATGCCAATTAGCATGTTAGCAATGCTAACATGTTAACTATGATAGCCATGTGACTTAGCTAACTTAACTAATCGTTTTTAGCAGTTTTGCTAAAAATGCTAACTAGCATGCTAACATGTTAGCATGCTAACTATGCTAACCATATGACTTAGCTAACTTAGCTAATTATTTTTAGCAGTTTTACAAAAAATGCTAACTAGCATGCTAACATGCTAGCATGCTAACTATGCTAACCATGTGACTTAGCTAACTTAGCTAATCATTTTTAGCAGTTTTGCTAAAAATGCTAACTAGCATGCTAACATTTTAGCATGCTAACTATGCTAACCATGTGACTTAGCTAACTTAGCTAATCATTTTTAGCAGTTTTATAAAAAATGCTAACTAGCATGCTAACATGCTAGCATGCTAACTATGCTAACCATGTGACTTAGCTAACTTAACTAATCATTTTTAGCAGTTTTGCTAAAAATGCTAACTAGCATGCTAACATGCTAGCATGCTAACTATGCTAACCAAGTTACTTAGCTAACTTAGCTAACTAGCTACAGTGGGTAGGAGTCATAGTTGATGACAAGTAACAGTTACAATGGCTGAACAGTTAAAAAGTTCAGTAGTTTAAAGGGTTAAATTGTTGAACAGTGAAATATTATAGTGAGGACTTTTATTTTGAAACAGTTTTTGGCAGAGGAAGCAGTTGAACAGGATGTGTAGTCTTAATAGGGCCAGTTTGTATGCTTAAAGCCTGAGAATGGCAGTTGGGCCAGCTGGCCTGGCCACCTGCCACAAGATTCTAATTGCGATGATGTCATAAAGGGCAATGTTAAGTCAATGGGGATTTTTTAAAAGTTAATAATTAATAGTTTAAAAAGTATAAAAGTTACAAAGTTGAAAAATACATAGCCCCTATGACACAAGTAAGACCTACGTAACAAAGTTTGAATGAAGTTTCTACGTTAAACGGTTGAAGCTGCATTAAACGCGTTAGAAGAAGAAGTATAATAAGAACTAGAAAAGCATTTCCTGAAGGAAATACAGTGTATGAAAATGCAAAAAATATATACTATATAAACTATATTGGTTGCTAGGTAGATGAGGTTTAATATAGTTGGAATGACTGAACAGTTAAATAGGTGGATAGTTTATACAGTTAAATGATTTGCTTGGTAGATAAGGTTTAATATAGTTGGAATGATTGAACGGTTAAATAGGTGGATAATACTTAACTTAGTTAACTTAGCTAATGTTTTCATTTTTAGTAGTTATGCTAACTAGCATGTTAGCAATGCTAGCATGTTAACTATGCTAACCATGTGACTTAGCTAACTTAGCTAATCATTTTTAGCAGTTTTGTAAAAAATGCTAACTAGCATGCTAACATGCTAGCATGCTAACTATGCTAACCATGTGACTTAGCTAACTGAGCTAATCATTTTTAGCAGTTTTGTAAAAAATGCTGACTAGCATGCTAACATGCTAGCATGCTAACTATGCTAACCATGTGACTTAGCTAACTGAGCTAATCATTTTTAGCAGTTTTGTAAAAAATGCTAACTAGCATGCTAACATGCTAGCATGCTAACTATGCTAACCATGTGACTTAGCTAACTTAGCTAATCATTTTTAGCAGTTTTGCTAAAAATGCTAACTAGCATGTTAACATGCTAGCATGCTAACTATGCTTACCATGTGACTTAGCTAACTTAGCTAATCATTTTAGCAGTTTTGCTAAAAATGCTAACTAGCATGCTAACATGCTAGCATGCTAACTATGCTAACCAAGTTACTTAGCTAACTTAGCTAACTAGCTACAGTGGGTAGGAGTCATAGTTGATGACAAGTAACAGTTACAATGGCTGAACAGTTAAAAAGTTCAGTAGTTTAAAGGGTTAAATTGTTTAACAGTGAAATATTGTAGTGAGGACTTTTATTTTGAAACAGTTTTTGGCAGAGGAAGCAGTTGAACAGGATGTGTAGTCTTAATAGGGCCAGTTTGTATGCTTAAAGCCTGAGAATGGCAGTTGGGCCAGCTGGCCTGAACACCTGCCATAAGATTCTAATTGCTGTGATGTCATAAAGGGCAATGTTAAGTCAATGGGAAAATTTTGATAGTTTTTAATTAATAGTTTAAAAAGTATAAAAGTTACAAAGTTGAAAAATACAAAGCCCACATGTCCTAATTAAGACCTACGCGTCAATGTTTGAATGAAGTTTCTACGTTAAACGGTTGAAGCTGCATTAACTGCGTTAGAAGAAGAGGAATAATAAGAATAAGAAGAAGCCTAGGAAGAACAGTACAGTGCATTTTCATGCACTGTAACTAGAAAAGCATTTCCTGAAGGAAATATAGTGCATGAAAATGCAAAAATATGATGAGTTCATATGGTTAAATTATTTGCTTGGTAGATAAGGTTTAATATAGTTGGAATGACTGAACAGTTAAATAGGTTAATAATTGAAATGGTTAAATTATTTAGGCAGATAGTTGACGATAACTAACAGTTAGAATGGCTCCAATGTTTGCTAGTAGTTATGCTAACTATGTTAATAAAGATAATAATGTTAACCAAGTTACTATGCTAACTAGCATGCTAACAATGTTAAAATGTTAACTATGCTAACCATATGACTTAGCTAACCTAGCTAATCATTTTTATTAGTTATGATAACTATGCTAATTAGCATGCTAACATGTTAATTATATTAACCATGTGACTTAGCTAACTTCGCTAATCATTTTTAGTAGTTTTGTAAAAAATGCTAACTAGCATGCTAGCATGCTAACTATGCTAACCATGTGACTTAGCTAACTTAGCTAATCATTTTTAGCAGTTTTATAAAAAATGCTAACTAGCATGCTAACATGTTAGCATGCTAACTATGCTAACCATGTGACTTAGCTAACTTAGCTAATCATTTTTAGCAGTTTTATAAAAAATGCTAACTAGCATGCTAACATGTTAGCATGCTAACTATGCTAACCATGTGACTTAGCTAACTTAGCTAATCATTTTTAGCAGTTTTGCAAAAAATGCTAACTAGCATGTTAACATGCTAGCATGCTAACTATGTTAACCATGTGACTTAGCTAACTTAGCTAATCATTTTTAGCAGTTTTGCTAAAAATGCTAACTAGCATGCTAACATGCTAGCATGCTAACATGCTAACTATGCTAACCATGCTAACTAGCTACAGTGGGTAGGAGTCATAGTTGATGACAAGTAACAGTTACAATGGCTGAACAGTTAAAAAGTTCAGTAGTTTTAAGGGTTAAATTGTTTAACAGTGAAATATTGTAGTGAGGACTTTTATTTTGAAACAGTTTTTGGCAGAGGAAGCAGTTGAACAGGATGTGTAGTCTTAATAGGGCCAGTTTGTATGCTTAAAGCCTGAAACTGGCAGTTGATCCAGGTGGCCCGAACACCTGCCATAGGATTCTAATTGCTTAACGGCTGTATTGTGATGTCATAATCATAATGTTAAGTCAATGGGGAAATTTTGATTAGTTTTTAATTAATAGTTTAAAAAGTATAAAAGTTACAAAGATGAAAAATACATAGCACCCATGTCATAAGTAAGACCTACGCAACGCAGTTTGAATGAAGTTTCTACGTTAAACGGTTGAAGCTGTATTAAGCGCGTTAGAAGAAGAAGAAGAATAAGAACTAGAAAAGCATTTCCTGAAGGAAATACAGTGCATGAAAATGCAAAAATATGATGAGTTCATATGGTTAAATTATTTGCTTGGTAGATAAGGTTTACTATAGTTGGAATGACTGAACAGTTAAATAGGTTGATAATTGAAATGGTTAAATTATTTAGGCAGATAGTTGACGATAACTAACAGTTGGAATGGCTCCAATGTTTGCTAGTAGTTATGCTAACTATGTTAAAGATAATAATGGTAACCAAGTAACTATGCTAACTAGCATGCTAACAATATTAAAATGTTAACTATGCTAACCATATGACTTAGCTAACCTAGCTAATAATTTTTATTAGTTATGATAACTATGCTAATTAACATGCTAACATGCTAATTATGTTAACCATGTGACTTAGCTAACTTCGCTTATCATTTTTAATAGTAATGCTAACTAGCATGCTAACATGCTAGCATGCTAACATGCTAACCATGTGACTTAGCTAACTTAGCTAATCATTTTTAGCAGTTTTGCTAAAAAATGCTAACTAGCATGCTAACATGCTAGCATGCTAACTATGCTAACCATATGACTTAGCTAACTTAGCTAATCATTTTTAGCAGTTTTGCAAAAAATGCTAACTAGCATGCTAACATGTTAGCATGCTAACTATGCTAACCATGTGACTTAGCTAACTTAGCTAATCATTTTTAGCAGTTTTGCAAAAAATGCTAACTAGCATGCTAACATGTTAGCATGCTAACATGTTAGCATGCTAACTATGCTAACCATGTGACTTAGCTAACTTAGCTAATCGTTTTTAACAGTTTTGCTAAAAATGCTAACTAGCATGATAACTAGCATGCTAACATGCTAGCATGCTAACTATGCTAACCAAGTTACTTAGCTATCTTAGCTAACTAGCTACAGTGGGTAGGAGTCATAGTTGATGACAAGTAACAGTTACAATGGCTGAACAGTTAAAAAGTTCAGTAGTTTAAAGGGTTAAATTGTTTAACAGTGAAATATTGTAGTGAGGACTTTTATTTTGAAACAGTTTTTGGCAGAGGAAGCAGTTGGACAGGATGTGTAGTCTTAATAGGGCCAGTTTGTATGCTTAAAGCCTGAGACTGGCAGTTGATCCAGGTGGCCCGAACACCTGCCATAGGATTCTAATTGCTTAACGGCTCTATTGTGATGTCATCAGCCCATGTTAAGTCTATGGGGAAATTTTGAGTAGTTTTTAATTAATAGTTTAAAAAGTATAAAAGTTACAAAGCTGAAAAATACATAGCACCCATGTCCTAAGTAAGACCTACGTAACATAGTTTGAATGAAGTTTCTACGTTAAACGGTTGAAGCTGCATTAAGTGCGTTAGAAGAAGAATAAGAACTAGAAAAGCATTTCCTGAAGGAAATACAGTGCATGAAAATGCAAAAATATGATGAGTTCATATGGTTAAATTATTTGCTTGGTAGATAAGGTTTACTATAGTTGGAATGACTGAACAGTTAAATAGGTTGATAATTGAAATGGTTAAATTATTTAGGCAGATAGTTGACGATAACTAACAGTTGGAATGGCTCCAATGTTTGCTAGTAGTTATGCTAACTATGTTAAAGATAATAATGGTAACCAAGTAACTATGCTAACTAGCATGCTAACAATATTAAAATGTTAACTATGCTAACCATATGACTTAGCTAACCTAGCTAATAATTTTTATTAGTTATGATAACTATGCTAATTAACATGCTAACATGCTAATTATGTTAACCATGTGACTTAGCTAACTTCGCTTATCATTTTTAACAGTAATGCTAACTAGCATGCTAACATGCTAGCATGCTAACATGCTAACCATGTGACTTAGCTAACTTAGCTAATCATTTTTAGCAGTTTTGCTAAAAAATGCTAACTAGCATGCTAACATGCTAGCATGCTAACTATGCTAACCATATGACTTAGCTAACTTAGCTAATCATTTTTAGCAGTTTTGCAAAAAATGCTAACTAGCATGCTAACATGTTAGCATGCTAACTATGCTAACCATGTGACTTAGCTAACTTAGCTAATCATTTTTAGCAGTTTTGCAAAAAATGCTAACTAGCATGCTAACATGCTAGCATGCTAACTATGCTAACCATATGACTTAGCTAACTTAGCTAATCATTTTTAGCAGTTTTGCAAAAAATGCTAATTAGCATGCTAACATGTTAGCATGCTAACTATGCTAACCATGTGACTTAGCTAACTTAGCTAATCATTTTTAGCAGTTTTGCAAAAAATGCTAACTAGCATGCTAACATGTTAGCATGCTAACTATGCTAACCATGTGACTTAGCTAACTTAGCTAATCGTTTTTAACAGTTTTGCTAAAAATGCTAACTAGCATGCTAACTAGCATGCTAACTAGCATGCTAACATGCTAACTATGCTAACCAAGTTACTTAGCTATCTTAGCTAACTAGCTACAGTGGGTAGGAGTCATAGTTGATGACAAGTAACAGTTACAATGGCTGAACAGATAAAAGTTCAGTAGTTTAAAGGGTTAAATTGTTTAACAGTGAAATATTGTAGTGAGGACTTTTATTTTGAAACAGTTTTTGGCAGAGGAAGCAGTTGAACAAGATGTGTAGTCTTAATTAGGCTTATTCGATCTACGTAATAATCAGGTAATAACGTTCGCAGCGGCCATTTTGTTTATATAGAAAATGCATAGGTGGGTCTATTTAATGCAGCTGTCAATTGACAAGCGCGACAGCACCGGTATGATCGCTGTAGGCTATTTATTTATTTGTACAAAATTTAACGTGATGGTAGGCCTATGTTGTGCAATAGGCCTAGGCTACAGTGCAGGCCGTTATAACAACAGCAATACAGGCCGTTCTAACAGCAAATAGCCCTAGATTCACCCACTGTCAGAAACATAGCCTACCTGTCAACTTTTTTCCAGGTGTCTTCCTGTTTTAATATTTTCCCGTAAAATATCCCATATTTTATTACTTTCATAACATTAGCCCCATCGGACTTGGCCGTCTCTTTACTGTTGTCCTGTACCCCCTGCCCTTGCAGCGAAAATATGTTTTTAAAGCATCGTTTTGCTTGAGAGTGATCCGAACAGTGTGGGAGAGAGCACGATTTGATGACAATCTCATTAGACCTAGCTTAGCTTCACACCTCGTTTAATTAGTGCAGCAGTTTTGTAGTCCTACGACTTCTTGCTCTCAGCAGAGGGATAGCAACAGAAAGACGAATGTTGAAATTCCCCTGTATTTTGGGTGAGTAACCCGGAAAATCTCCCTTATTTTCGTTGCTCAATGTTGACATGGTCAGAAAACGAGAAGAGAATGAGACTGAGAAGTAGTCAGCGCAGGAGAGACTTGTGGCTACATATGATAAATAGCCTAGGCTAAACTTACAGCCAACTCCTCACATCGCCATTATTATATTTGTATTATTAATACTATATTATATTGTCCTCTGTGGGCTTAAGTTAAATACGTTTTAGACAGCGCAGACAGCTGCCCCTATGCAATGCGGAGACATCAGCAGTAGCCTGATGTAGTCGCCTACCATAGATTACCTTTGGACATAATTGCATTTGCATAGCATTGCTAGGTAGGCAATGTTAGCCAACGTTTACAGTAGCCTAAAGGCTAATATATTTATTCATGATGCGCCCTTTTCAGCTTGTCTTAGTGGCACGGCAAGTGGCAAATAGTAGGAACAAACTCAGCGGAGAAAGATATCAGTAGATACTTCTGATTTGTATAGTGTTTTGTTCACTTGGATTTTGGAAATGTTACAGAGAATATGTTAGCCCTTTCTGCCAGACATGTAGTTGCATCATAGATCCTCCTGTAGAAGTTATCAGACAAAAACGATCACTGGCTAACCCACTTTAAACTACTTTAGCAAAGTCCTTGGCTGCAGGTTGTGAGCAACAGGCAAACGCAAGATACAATTGCAGTCCAATGAGATGCAACTTTATTCTCTGCGATCATGGCAATGTTAGACGATGTCGTTGGTGGAACAAATATAAGTTCGCCGACCTTGACTCAGGCGACTTGAACGCTTGTCCCCTTCAGCTGCGACGTGTGCCGATGTATGAACAAGACAGTTAGGCTAAAAATAAATATCGGGGTAATTTACAGTTGACAATAATGACGGATCTTTACTTAATGCTATTAGATATGGGTCCATACGTTTATTTACTTATATTGACGAGATGAAGCCGTTAGGCTACTGTGCTCTGCTCAGCTCAAATCTACGCGCTACAGGCGATTGTCACATAGAATATAGCCTATAGAACTGGAATGTCATATCAACAATATGGCCGCGGCGGTGTTTGCGAATAAGCCCTATAGGGCCAGTTTGTATGCTTAAAGCCTGAGACTGGCAGTTGATGCAGCTGGCCCGAACACCTGCCATAGGATTCTAATTGCTTAACGGCTCTATTGTGATGTCATCAGCCCATGTTAAGTCTATGGGGAAATTTTGAACAGTTTTTAATTAATAGTTTAAAAAGTATAAAAGTTACAAAGCTGAAAAATACAAAGCACCCATGTCCTAAGTAAGACCTACGTAACATAGTTTGAATGAAGTTTCTACGTTAAGCGGTTGAAGCTGCATTAATTGCGTTAGAAGAAGAAGAATAAGAAGCCTAGGAAGAACAGTACAGTGCATTTTCATGCACTGTAATAAGAAGCCTAGGAAGAACAGTACAGTGCATTTTCATGCACTGTAATAAGAATAAGAAGAATAAGAAGCCTAGGAAGAACAGTATAGTGCATTTTCATGCACTATAATAAAATGCCTTGGAATAACAGTACAGTGCATTTTCATGCACTGTAATAAGAAGACTTGGAAGAACAATATAGTGCATTTTCATGCACTATAATAATAAGAAGAAGAAGCCTAGGAAAAACAGTAGAGTGCATTTTCATGCACTCTAATAAGAAGAAGAAGCCTAGGAAGAACAGTAGAGTGCATTTTCATGCACTCTAATAAGAAGAAGAAGAAGAAGAAGAAGCCTAGGAAGAACAGTAGAGTGCATTTTCATGCACTCTAATAAGAAGAAGCCTAGGAAGAACAGTAGAGTGCATTTTCATGCACTCTAATAAGAAATTTTGGAAGAACAGTATAGTGCATTTTCATGCACTATAATAATAAGAAGAAGCCTAGGAAGAACAGTAGAGTGCATTTTCATGCACTCTAATAATAATAACTAAATAAATAAAAGGGCAGACTACCAAACACAAACTTGACTTAAGCTTAATGCATTATTTATTTATTTATTTATTTATTTATTTATTTATTTATTTTTCCCTTAAAGGCGCTCTAAGCAATGTTGGGTAACGTCACTTCTGTTGACGTTCAAACAAAACTGAGGGTTAGCTCGCTACTCCCTCCCTGCAATTGAAATTTTCCTAAACGCGCATATCGTCGGTTATTGGCTGGAACAGTTTGTTATGTTTTATGGTCCAGGTTGGACCAAGTTGTTTGTGTTGCCGTTGCTTGAGCCTGGGCTGTCCACAGGCAGCTAGTGGATGGTGAGGTTTTGTTGTATGTGACAAAAAATGTTTTAGCTTAGAAACTGTGTAACATCATGGGTCACAGTGATAGACCACACTATCTCTGTCTGGACACCTATTAGGTCTATCTTGTTTTCGCACTAATAATCAAGAAAAATATCTACATGCTCCTAAGAAATATAAAAGCAAATTAAACACCCATCATTGAGCAGCAATAGGATGAAATAGGATGTTCCATGCATCATCCAGTTGAAACTTCAAAAGCAGGTGCTTCACTGCTGTAGGATGGCAGAGAAAAATAAGAAAAATGACTGGAGCACACTGATTAGTCTTTACTTTGTGTAAACATAAAACAACTAACATTTTGACGCTTCTGTGTCTTTGTCAATCCTGCATTCAAACCCCATGAATTTGTTTCTTGTCACAGATGTTAGTGGAGCCAGATAATGTGTACTCAGTTCGGCTTATTCTACGACAGCCATCTTCATCCTGGCTCAACTTCAGCATTGATGAGATCAAAATTTATGACAGCACACAAGAGGTGAGAGTATATGGCATGCACACAGATTTCTGCACTGTGAGTCTACTGTGCGCTTCCTACTCAGGACCAGCATGGAGATAATTGGTCTGTTTTTTTCATTGTTTTGCTGTTTTCCAGGATGCTCAGAGAGGTGTTCCCACTTGGCTTTCATCCCTCACAAATGCTGCTGAACCTCTTCTTTTGCAAGTAAGTTCTTGTTGCTCTTTAATTTTTCTTAACCCTCATTTAGAACAGAAATAATATAATCTGTGTTTTACCAGAGGGAATATGACAGGATAGCCAGTGGCTAAGTAGACAGAAGAGGCCAGATTATTATATAAAAAAGTATTTGTTTATTTGTAGCTGTAGCCCACCCACTGCCCCATTGCTAAAATAAATAAATGAACTAAATATTTTTTTAATCGCTTGACTCCCTTATTAATCAAATTAATTACATACTCTGTGATGAATTAATCTAAATTAATCGCATGCGTCCATTTTTGCTATGAACATATTTTAAAAACAATTTTGGCAGATGAGTGAATCAATGAAGAACCAACACTATAGACTTTAAAGTTCAACGTCTCTTATTATAATTTCCCCTTTTGGCACAGTACAGTTTTGCAGTACCCTAACACCAAGGTAATGTGTGGTTTAGTAAGCAGTGTTTTCTCTGACCATTTTTCAGTTGTTTCCACAATATTACCCCCTGATGAGCTTAATTCGTTTTGATGGCTGATAGGCCTACACTACATCTCCTGCGACAGTCCCAACAGTTAGCACTATAATCAAACAATCACCGGAATTACCGGTAGGCCTATATCCCGGAGCAAATGGAAAATCTTCTGTTTTTAATATAGGCTAGCCTACCGATACGCTGCTCCAAACGACATGCAGTCTCACGATAGAACTTGTTATTGTTTTTGAAGGTATCTTTGTTATTTTATGTAGAAGCATCTGGCTGTTTTGTTTGTTTGTTTTACTTTCATTAATGGTTAAGCTCATGAAAATTGAATTTAGACTAAAAACACCATTTTAACACAGTTTTCAGAGGGACAGAAATACCAACAGAGAAAGCAGTGCCCGTCTTCTGTCTGAACATTGCCTACCTGCAATAGGCTATTTCTTCACTGCTTGACACTACCCCACATCCACGTGGAGAAATGTTGCACATTAACAATGGAGAGAACCTTTCAGAAATGATTTATTGTGCGAATGGGTTAGCAAAACCATAGCTTTTGGTGAATGGAGGTGCAGATCATCACCCTAATTCATCTGTTTGCGCAACAGCCCGTTCTCCAGCGAGAGTGAAATAAATGTTTTTAAAAGCTGTGTCATCACCCGGCTATTTGCTACGATATTTGCTACTATAGGCTTACAACAGTCTAATTTTGCGTGCCAATTATTGTTGTTGAACTGTTATTTCCATTTTTGGATTAGACTAGACGAGACTCTATGCTGTTTTCATGGACAGCAAGGATCCGCTTCATTCGTTGTTTTGAATAACGTTGTTTGTTGCTTCTACACATGTCATCTCCAGTGGTTCAGTTTTGCGCAGACGCGCACATACATTGAATGAGCGCTGACATCACTACCCCCTAATTGCATGTCTAACACTAATTAAGAAATATTTTCTTATCAGGAAAATGTTTTGTTTCTTTCAGTCCGTGATTCCATAATAGACCATTCAATTGTGACGCAAATTATCCGCGGGCAATCTCCTCGTCGAGGAAGCCCTAAGCCTGCAGATTATAGACAGAGAAAGCATGCTCTTGGAACAGAACACAGTTGCCTGTCTAGTGTAGCCATGGGTCTGTCTATAAGGAAAATGACAAGTGTCTTAATGTGCTTCGGGGGTCCAACATCACTGGATCACGAGGCCAGTGGCTACCCCACTTTTCAGAAATAAATAAATAAATAAAATGTCTAATTTTCTGACGCACCACAAAACATCTTGCCTATTCGTCTGGGGCTTTCTATAGTTTTGATACAGGCTGTATCGTGAGACAAACAGCAAGAACAGAATAGGTTGATCTATTTCACCTAAACCGCTGTCTGAACCTACATCGCGCGGATACCTAACATTTCATTCGTTGCTTAGGCCTAAATATTTTTTGTCTTATTCAAAACAATTCTTGTAGGTATCCATTACTCTGCTACCACCAGAAGTAATCGTCACTTACGCGCGCGCTCTCTATCTCCCTCTCTCCTAGAAATGCAAATTTTTGTCGGAAATAGAAGTCACACTTTTTTTCATAGTTTGGTTGGTCCTGCGATTTATAGTCAGGTGGGTATGAATAATATATATGATTTTTATATAAATATATATTTCAGATATATGAAAAATATATAATTGAATATGTTTTTAAATGTTCATTCAGATTAACGTCCGCAATCGAATATAACGTTCCTCAAATGGAGAACACATCCATGTTCTCTTGCGTTATAGGCCGTCATGCTACTGCAAAATTCCTGACGGTTCCTGATCGATAAACTTTTTTACATTAAACGTTTTCCTTTCCTGTCGATAGCGGTTGATGTAGAAGCACCTAGGCTATAATTTACCTTTCAGTGGTGACAAATCCTGCTGAGAGAGAGAGAGAGAGAGAGAGAGAGAGAGAGAGAGAGAGAGAGAGAGAGAGAGAGAGAGAGAGAGAGAGAGAGAGGCACCCGCAAAGTGGTCCTGCGCGCGTGTGTGTGTATCTGCACGGGGCTATACGTTCAATTGAAATCAGAGTTAGTACGTCCAGTCAATAGTCCCGCATTCAGGCCGCTCCATTATTAGTTTAACGTTATCAGACAGTGCTGTAAAATGTGTGCGGGAATTTCTCCAATTATGATGCGCAATACATAATGACTTATGCGCAATACCCGCAATCCTGCACTGAAATTTAGGCCCTGGTTTTAAATGCGCATTTTTTTTTCTCTCGCTCTCTCAGAGGTGGCCTGCCGAGAATATGCTTTGCTGCCAGTTTTTGCCAATATATCGTCCTAAATGCTTGATTGCATTGCATTCTCCACATTTTTAGCAAAATTGTCATGTACCACATCAGCCTTTTTGTTCAGTGAATCTTTTGTAAATTGCTTTACAATTAGCGTCGGACCCTCGCTGGCAGTCTTCTTTATCACCCGGCTCACCTCAGCTGGCAGCCATTCACTCCTTCCTCTGCATGTTCTTTTAAAACGTGCATCTTTTTCTCTCTCGTTCTTTTTCTCACTGCTGCCGGTTTGTGCCTCCATGTCGCCCAAAATGCTTGATTGCATTGCATTTTTTTCTAAATAATTATATTTCATTGCATCCACATTTTTTCTAAATAAATGTGACTTATAGTCTGGTGCGACTTATATATGTTTTTTCCTTTTCATGACACATTTTTTGACTGATGCGACTTATACTCCGGAGCGACTTATAGTCCGGAAAATACAGTACTGGCTCAAAAATGTACTTGAGTAAGAGTAGAAGTATCGTTTTGAAAAAGGAATATGGAAAGTTGCCTTCCTCGAAAAAAAAAAATACTTTTTTACTCATGTGCGTTACTTGTAACGTGTTACTACCCACCCCTGATAAATTGTCGCTAGGCTATGCTGGCGACCCAAATAAAATCCCCTTTGGGAACCAATGGCTTACAGTAGGCCTATCAATCACAATGCTGCTTGCAACGCCTCTGAATGCAGACCGCTGCCCTGTTTACCGGCAATGCTACAACAGACTTAAGCTGCCACCTCATGGCGAAAAGTTGTAATACATTTCACGAATCTGCGTGAATCACGGAAAGCGCGAATGAAGTGGCCACTTCTAAATGGGACCCACTGTACGTTTAAAAAACAAAACAAAAAAACACCCAGACCACTTCTGTTGACACAAGTGTCATTCTCTGCTATTTCTGCAGTAATTTCCGTTGTCTACCATTGTCAAGTCTGCCTCTATGCAAAGCAATCTGGAGGTACGAGCACACCTCTTGATGATAATAATGCTAGCCGCCAGCCTTGTCAAAGTTAACTTTGCAAATGTATGGTTTACTTAACCTACCCTATGACCGACTATCTAACAAGCAAACTCTCTTACTAAATCGAGTACATTTGTTGCACACTTGAAACAAAATGTCTTCACATTTGTTTTTCTTAATCTCTTTTTTCCTACTGTTCAGTTCCATCATTTTCTACTCAACTACTTGAACTGCTCTATTTCTTATCATGGACAGCTACCTACTGAATAGAAAAGGCAACAACACAATAATTATGTGAATAAAAATCTACATGATAAATACTACTAGTAACTTTAGAAAGTTACCAGCCATATAAAGTTAATTTAGAACCCTGGATACAACCTATGGTAACAACACAGCAAAATTATTATATACATAGGATGACTGACAATCATGTCAATCAGTAACTTTTAAAATCATGACATTGTGTATTTGTTGTGTATTGCACTTTCACAACATACATCAATTTACCGGAGTAAAGTTAACCATAGTCTTTACTGGATTTTTGTTATAGACACGTTACATTGCATTTGTTACTCTGCCGAAGGTCTACTGCTCTAGTTCAGTGTATCAATACGCCACTCAGTACTACCTCAAAGGTATCATGCGCATAACATAAAAGTAGTCCCATGAACTTTAACTAAAAGTAGTTCCCATAACCAGTATTTATGTGAACATAACAGTATTACCCGCACAACATTCCCATGAAGGGGAAAACTACATTCTTTGGTGCAAATCGCAGTATAAGGCTGTGGAAAGACTCCAGTGATTAGGTCTGATGAGGTTTCTCTACATCCTTCAGGACTCTCTTGTTGAGCAGTATTTTCTCAGCTTTGTGAAGTGCAACTTACCCTTCAGTAAAATAAGAACACATGGTGAAATATTAACCCCTTGCATCATAACAAAATCATATCAATCATAACAATCATAACAAAAGAGTGTGGGAAAATGTAACACTGTTGGTTTTCTGAGTAATGGCACATACCAGGTTGTAGCCATTGTCTTCATGGACATGAACATTTTGTAGGTGTTTTAGCAGTGATGTCCACTTTGCCACCGTTTCTGGTCCAGTGCTTGACGACGTGGCACACCAGTAGACATGGTTTTTGATGCTCTGCAGCCACTTCTTCAGAACAAGCAGTCTTCATGGTGCGAAGCTTTCTCAAGTTTTTTGGACAAACCTGTTTACCACACATACTATGTGTGTATATGAACTGTTAATTGATTAATTTACCACACATACTATGTGTGTATATGAACTGTTAATTGCTAACTTCAAAGTTTAGGATGTGAATTAGGAAAACAATTTACCTTTCCAAACGTCATAGAACTGAGTTATGCTGCGTTCCCTCAGAAATGTCTGGATCTGTAATCCACCTTCAATCCATTCGACTCTAGATGATCTAGGCATCTTTTCAGTCCCTCCTCCATTTGATAGCTGCCACCTACTTCATTGCTCTGGTAGTGAATGGTCATTACAAACAAAAAACATGAGACAAAATAACACATTTTTAAGATTCAAATTCAAACAAATCCAAAGAGAGAAACATACCTGAACAATTTGGGTGTCCATAATGGTGGTGTTCTCCAAATTCATTAGTGTGTAGCTGCCAAATTTTGCTGTGTGCCCTAAAAAAGCAAAGCTTTTCAGCACACCTTCAAGGGATGTCATATGATTCAAAATGGAAGCTATTCATTATAATTTAACTAAATTATTGAAAACTAATCATTTAGTTGCTAGACTATTTCAAATTTCTACAAACCTAGAGAATCAGCCCTCATGTCTCCTACTGCAACCACCCCACCAAGGTGCAATTGATGCGGGAAATGATGCTGCTGATCCATCTTCCACTTATGAACAATAGCCGGTTCCATGTAATTCCTTGCATGCCTTCTGAAGGTGTCATACTGAAATATCTGGAGTTGTATGGCCTTGCACAGCTTTAAAGAAAAGGCAAATAAGAGCCGTTTTAGACCGGTTTAGTCCATCACTAGTGAGATTCACATGTTTGAAATGGTAAAATGTTTACCTTTTCCAGTTGGATGAAGGAGGTCCCTGTGAAGTAGGTAGCAGCCGAAAGTTGTAGGTTTCCGACAGGGGTACTTTCAACCATGGGCTGACTCTCCCACTCTCTGAAGTAACTGCAGTGTGGACACCACTGAGTGAAAGCCTCATAGGTTACCATCCTTCGTCGTTCGACATTACAGCCTTCTTACACACGGGACAGTTCAAACAGCTGTTTGAGGCAGCTTTCAAAAACAATAAACTTTTCCTCATCATGTGTGGACTGTGTCTCAAACCTAACAGCAGAAAACATAATATTAGCTTTCAAATATGTTTTCTAGAATAATAGCAACAGTGTTGTATAGCTGGTAACCATATACTAAAACAGTAACCAATACTGCTTTTAGTACTATACAGCCAATACTATACAGTAGCCAATACTGACGTTGTTTCTTGAAATAGCTTTCCTCAGATAGCAGAGCAAAGATTATAGAGCTAAGATCTTTGCAGCCAAGTGTGCCAAAAACTTCGAATCGAATCGATACAGGGAGCTATGGCAATCAAAAAACAGACTTTTCTCAAAGATGTTTTTTGGGAGGCGATAGTGAAGTGGGAAATTATTTAACCCTTTGTCTACCGCATGAGGTGCTCTTTTCCGTTTCAACCTGAATATTGGTGGGGACATTTCAGTCGTCATTTGACATTGGTCTGGACACGTCCTTCGGTCCACACATAAATCTACACCCATGTTGAAAACATTGTAATTGCTTTTTGTATATATTGATAAGACAATTTTGTATATGAAATTTAACTATATTTCACTGTATTATCAATATCTGTAGCTTCATTGCTTCTAGGCATAATTCTAATTGCAGATGGCTTGCCATATCTGATGTTTAGCCGTAACAGCTTGCCATGGATGCACACACTCTTCTAGGTAATGGAGCAATGGCAAGTAGCCTAATCAGATGTTGCTCTGCTTTCTTTTTTTTTTGTGATTAACTTTTTATTAGGTTTTTAGTAAACACAAAGACAAAACAAAAAACAAACAAACAAACAAAACCGTCATCCTCATAACATGAAGTCAGGGAATAGTGGCCAAAGGGAGGGGGGGGGGTCATCCAAAGGGGCAGTAACCAAAGAAAATTGTTCAAGGAGGGGTGCAGATATAACTCAAGAGTCTCTAAGAAGTTCACACACAAAATGTTCCCAAGCATCCACAGTTTCTGGCTTTGCCCGATGGGCTCGAGCTGTGGAGAGTTCCAAGTTAGCCATGTATCTGACATTTATCATCCAGTTGCTTACTAAATTCAAGTTCTTATCATGCCAGTAACTCAAAATAGTTTTTTTAGCTGCTGTAAATGCACAAAAAAGGATCCTCCTGTAAATTATTTTAAAATGCAAGACTGTGTCATCATTTAACAAACATAAACATGGATCTGGGTCTATTGTAAACAAGAGTATCTTACTCATAACTTTACACACATGAGCCCATAACGCTGTAACTTTCCCAGAACATGTGCATTACTGTCCCCACAACAGTGTTCAAACATAAAGTACACTCAGGGCTAGAAAGCAAACCCATTCTATATAATCTATAAGGAGTGGCATAACATCTATGGATTAGTTTAAGATTGATAAATTGGTGGCTCCAGTTCCTGGAGGTGTTGTTAATATTCGTCCATATCCTTTTCCAGTTTGGCTCAGAGTCTTTAAGTTCCCTGTCCCAGATGCTTGTGATGGGTAGTAGGTTACATTGAGAACGTATGAGTTCTTTGTATACTCTTGAGACCCATCCTCGGATCCATTGGAAGGTGCCAAACCACTCTGACAGTGGATGAGTCTGTATTTGCGCATTGCACTTCAAGCCACATGCCAACAAAGAAGACCTTAATCTTAAATAAAGAAAAAATGTAGAAGCTGGAATGTCAAATTTTTGCCTCAGTTCTTGAAAAGAATGAAGACCATTGTCACCATATATGTTTTCAAAAGTGTGGATACCTTTCGTTGCCCACAGGGGAAATGTAAATGGTTTATTCGCTGTTAAGATAAGAGGGTTATTCCAGAGGGGGGACAGTTTATGAAACAAGGGCATGTTGCCAAGACATTTCTGCACTTTATACCATACCAAAAGGGAGTATGACATTATACTACCTAGCTTAGCACGGCTCTTATATTTCTGTTTAATATACAAAAGGTCCTGCAACCTATGAGGTGCCGCTATAGCTTCCTCTATAATCCTCCAAGGTACTGCAGAGTTCACAGTTGTCCAAGTACGCGATGCTTGTAGTTGAAAGGCCCAGTGATAAAATTTGAAGTTTGGAAGGGATAGGCCTCCATCCAGTTTGGGACACTGTAAGGTGGTCGATTTGATTCTTGCCCTTTTGCCATTCCACAAAAATCTGGAGGTCATAGATTGGACTTGATCAATAAGTTTTGTAGGAGGGGGGGCAGGTAACATAAAAGATAAAATATTTAATCGGGGTAGTATATTCATCTTGATAATGGAGTTCCTTCCCTGTAAAGACACAGGCAGGACACTCCATCGTTGTATGTCACTTTTGACCTTCTGGAACACTTTTGCATAATTTTCATTTACAGTTTTAGATACAGATGTGTATATATCCACACCAAGATAGCGCATGGTAGAATTAGAAGGGATACCAGGAGGAAGTGGGATTGTTGAGAGTTAAGAGGGAGTAAAACCGATTTTGACCAGTTTATCTTATAACCCGCTATATCTTTGAATTCTTCAAATAATGAAAGCACATGGGGGATTGAACTTCTTATATTAGACAGAAAAAGTAGAATATCATCGGCATAGAGAGAAATGACATGTTTAGAACCATGTATAGTGATGGGGTGAATATGGTCATGTTCTCTAACTGCCTGTGCCAATGGCTCCACAGACAGTGCGAATAAGAGTGGAGAGAGAGGACAGCCCTGTCTTGTCCCTCTCTGTAATGTGAAGGCTGAGGAGTGAGGACTGATGATTACCTGTTATGACAGAAGCCAGGGGAGTCTCATAAAGGGTCTGAACCATAGAAATAAACTTGGGGCCAAATCCAAATTGCTTAAGAACTTCCCACAAAAAAGGCCAGGAAATTCTGTCAAAAGCCTTGACCACATCCAATGAGAGCGCTGCACAATCATCTGGAAGGGTTTGTGTGATATCGATAATGTGAAGAAGTCGACGTAAATTGTCTGCAGCCAGCCTTCTTTTCATAAAACCAGTTTGGTCAAAGTGTATTAATTTATCCATCACAGTGTCAACCCTGTTGGCTAATACTTTTGCATACATTTTTAAATCTCCACAAATCAGAGAGATGGGGCGATAACTTGAACAGTCCAGTGGATCTTTACCACTTTTCAAGAGAAGGGTAATTAGAGCAGTTTTTTGATCCCTATGAAATGAGTTGTTCTTTATTGCAAAATTGATAGAGTCTAAAGCAAGCTGTCCCACATTATCCCAAAGCGCAACATATAATTCGGGAGGTATCCCATCATAGCCAGGAGATTTATCTTTATTAAGTGATTCAGCTGCCTTCTTAAGTTCCTCTAATGTTACAGGTGCTTCAAGGAAATCAGAGTCAGAGGGGTCAAGCCTGGGTAATGACAACCTATTGAGAAAGTCTGTGCATTTCTGGTGATTAAAATTAGTATCTGAAGCATAAAGGGCTTCATAAAAAGAACGAAAAATATTATTCACCCCCACAGGATTAGTAATTATCTTGCCCTCTTTGTCTTTGATGGCATTTATTGACGCTCTTGCTTCATTTTGTTTTAGCCTCCAGGCAAGAAGTCGGCTAGGCCTATCCCCATGAACATAATATTTCAATTTAGTTTTATGCAAAATGAATTCTGATCTTTGAAGAGATAGCGCATTATATTCTGTTTTTAGAATGGAGAGAGAGTTTGCCCTTTCTTCTGAAAATGTTTCACTCTGTTGTCTCTCAAGTATCCCCACCTTTTGTTCAAGTTCAGAGAATCTTTTATTTCTTGTTTTCTTCTGGAAAGATGAAAAAGATATGCAAAAACCTCGTATAGCACATTTGCATGCTTCCCATAATAGTTGTGGATTGCCACAGTCTCTATTGAGCTCAATAAAATCAACAAGGTGATTTTTCAGGTTTCCCAAAATATCTGCATTGGTTAACAAACAAGTGTTAAATCGCCATCTTTTCAATTTTGAGGAGGGAGAAAGTTGCAAAGAATGGGGGAGTGGTCAGATAAGAGGATAGGCAGCATTTTAGTATGCATAATATTATTAGTTAGAGTAGATGAGACAAAGATGTAATCAATCCTGGAGTAAGTTCGATGACGTGCTGAGTAAAAGGAGAATTCTTTGGCCGAATTATTATTAATTCGCCATATATCTACTAAATTTAAATCTTTTATAAAAGTATTCAATGCATTTGAGGAGGCTAAGCCATATGTGTTCCCTGAAGACCGGTCCAAGGCAGGGTTTATAACGGAATTAAAATCACCACCCAGTATAAGTTCAGTGTCAGGAAATTTTAACAGGCTACTGTGGACTGAGTTAAGAAATGTTGGATCAAAATCATTAGGTGCATATATGGAAGAAAGAAGTAAACGTGTGTTATTAAACTTGCCCACCACCAAAACAAATCTACCATCCATATCTTCTACATGGTCTAAATCTATTTGTAAACCTCTGTCTGCAAGAATCAAAACGCCCTTTGATTTAGTGTTTGCACATGAGTGTGCTACCACCTTAAAACGCCTATTCTGGAGACGGTGGACGTCCCCTTGTCGTAGGTGCGTCTCCTGGAGAAAAGCAATGGATACATGGTGACGTTGGAGGAATTCTAAAACCCTTGTGCGTTTAATCGGTGAGTTGAGGCCTTTGACATTCCAGCTTATTATATTGATGTCACCCATAAAATGAGTAAAAATAAAGTAAAGATATCTGTGGCGAAGCACACATTGAGCCCCTCATTTTCAGTAATTTTAAACATGTGCACACTGTATCCCCCAAGTTAAAGACTTCTAAAAGTAAAGAAAAGAAGATGACGGTAGAACTAAAAACTATGTACAGAGAAGCAGGTCGCCAGGGCGCAGGAGTAGCCCCGCTCCCCAAGACCTGAGAGAAAGCAAGTTTGCTACGAGCCGTGACTAGTTAACCGCAATGCAAACGCATCCCCAAACCCAAATGCTGTATCAATAAAACAAGCACTTAGAAAATGAGTCAGAGCCTACCAAATAGGTCGGAAACATCTATGTAAATATGATCAATGTTACCGTCCTTATATTTGTAGAGAAAAGGGGGTAGAGAGAGTGGTGTTAATCACGGGGCTGGGATGTATCCATGTCGGGACAGTTGTGCTCCGCGTCAGCGCGCTGGCCATTGGATTCGCGCGCCTCTTCTCCCTCGACTGCTGGGAAAGAGGCTGCTGACGTCAGATGAGGCGTGGTGGGTGCTTTGATGCTGAAGAGAAACTTCTCCGCTTCCACAGGTGATTTGAAGACGTGTGTTTGGCGTTGGAATGTGACTTTGAGTTGTGCTGGGTACGTGAGAAATGGTTTCAGGCCGGCATTAGTCATTTTCTTTTTTATATCACTAAACGGCATTCGCTTCTTGCCCGTTGCTGCGCTGTAATCTGGGAAGAAGGACATGGTTTGCTTATCATGGGAAATAGGGAAGACCTCCCGAGCCCCATTCAAGATAGCCTGGTGGTCAGCATAGTCCAGCAATTTAAAGATGAGCGTGCGTGGACGGTTGTCTGCCCTCTCATTCGCATACATTCTGTGTGCTCGCTCAATTTTAATCTCGCGTCCAGCTAGAGAGGGAATCCATAGTGGCAGGTGTGTTTTCAGAAACCCCATTGGATCTGAGCCTTCAGCGGACTCGGCTAAACCCACCAGTCTTAAATTGTTCCTCCGGCTCCTGTCCTCCATTTCAGTGATTTTATCATTGAGGGCAGCGATTAGCTCACTGTGTTCTTGCACATCTCGGTTGTTAGCGCGCACAGTAGCTTGAAGCGAGTCAACTTTATTCTGGCTTTTGTTCACCACTTTTGAACATCAGCCACCACGTTTTGCACAGCATCATTCGTCTGCTTAACTTGAACTTTTAAATCAGATAGCTGTGGTATTACCGCACTGTCTATTGCTGCTTTGACTGCAGATAAAATAGCAGCATCAAAGTGTTGTTGTTGTTCTGCTAATGCTACACGTACAGCCTTCAGGATAGCATCATCCAGGTCTGGCGGGACACTTACAGTTTCCTTCGGTTTCTTTTTCTCTGGTGACGATTTTTCCAGCCCCCTTTTACCCAACATGTTAGTAGTCGATATTAGGTAGGCAAACTGTGTAAAATAAACGGCAGTTTTTAGAAATATATTAAATTAGGAAGGTTACGAGGCAGAGCTCGGAAACCTACGTCTGCATAGCTGAACACGGTCACGTGACTCCGTTGCTCTGCTTTCAAGTTTATCCAGCGTGTTCCCAAATGTTTCTTTAAATTTGATGTGTTCCCCCTTAACCAGTGTTGTATAACTATAAAGTACTAGAAAGCAATACTTGAGTAGAAGTACAAGTATCGTACTTAGGGCTGGGATAAACGATTATTTTTTAAACGATTAATCTAGCGATTATTTTTTCGATGCATCGATTAATCTAACGATTAATTTTTTCAGTCCGATTCGATTTCGATTCGATTATCGATTATCTCCCCATTAATTCACTAATAGCAACTTATACATGTTTATTTACATATCTGAATGAAAAAACATGAATTATTTAACATTGCAATATATGTTTATTGCTCTTAAGATTCCAAAATAAAAGACTGAAGTGCAAGTAACTACAAGTGCAAAGTAATGTATTCTTAGTCAGAGGTAGCATTCAATAAAGTTTCAGTTAGTCATTTTAAGACGTTCGTGTGGGAATCATGTGTGGATGCAATTCATAACGTAGTTCAAATAACAGTTCGTACTTCTCCTTTTGACAAGCACTTTTGAGTCTTGGAAAACATTTTTCCATTTCCATCTGGATTTTGCAAACAGAGTCAATAAAATGAGCCCTGCATGAGTAATACAAGCAGCTGCAAGTAAGCATGCTAAACTTGACATCCAAACAGTATTCTAACGTTAGCTTTGAGATAAGGCTACTGCTTGATTGCATACTGTAACTTAACTTCGTTTAGTCTCCTCAATGTACTATGTTGTGATAAGACCTTAGCAGAGTTTACTTTAACTTTAATGCAGCGGTTTTGAACAAATTTGCGCAGCATGGTCACAATGCTAAGCGGATTTAATAGCAATGTAGCCCACTGTGTTCTATGCAGTGCTTCTATGTTGCAACAACAATCCTTCAACAATCGTGAATATTTTGTTAAATGCACATGCAGAGGAGGAGCAGCGGGCTCGTTACGAGAGAGAGCGGGCGGGGCGAGGAAAGGCTGTGTGAGTAAGTGGCAAGTGCAGCTCAATGAAATTATTTTATCTTATCTTTAATTTAAATAGCAGGCCTACAACATAGAACATCAATGTGTGGTGGCCGGTTTTGATTTCGTGGTGCCCAGCCACAGATTAGTCAACGTATGGAAAACACTGAAGGTGTAAAATGTAAAATATTTAGCAGCACACGTTATGCTTGACGAATCGACGCTCATATTTTGCGTCGACGTATTTTTTGAGTCGACGTCATCGATTACGTCGACGCGTTGTCCCAGCCCTAATCGTACTAGAAAAAGACTTTGGTAGAAGTGAAAGTTAACTTTTAGAATATTACTTAAGTAAAAGTCTTAAAGTATCTGTTACTGTACTTAAGTATCAAAAGGAATTTTAATGTACTTAAGTATTTGAAGTAAAAGTATTTTTTTTTAAAGCAAGCGGTTAGAACTTTTATTATGAACATTTTTGTGGTTTTCTTATAGTAAAGCATAAAGCATATTCAGGGTTCCCATATCTTAATCTCACTCATCAAATCAATATCACATTATTTTCTAGGACTTTTCAGGCACAATAATTCTCTTAAGAGAACAAACAGCATATTTTTTAGAGCTGACATCAAAGAAAAAAACAGAAACATAAATTTCACTTTTGTATGAACTTAAGGTAAAAATGAAAAATAAATAACTTATTTCTTTAAAAAAAAAATGACCTGCTGGTAGGGAGAACATTTTGGTCATGTGGTATGAACATTTCTAGGGCTTACTCCCCAGGTCACCATCTAACATACAGTTTAGTTGAAACTGAAAAGGTGTCTGTTAATCTTCAAAAGAAGCTGGTTTTCAACGTTGCCAGAATTAAGGCTTACTCTTCTTGGACTGAAGACAAGTCCTGCGATGCTAAATATCCTTTCACAAGCCGCTGAGGCAGGTAGCGGATAGTTCAGCTTCACAGAAAGCTAAGCTGCCAATGTACAGAAACATTTCTTGCTAAAACGGCCACGGATGTATGACATTATCTTCACCACTACCCTGTTCACCGAGTTCACCACTATCGTCGGGGTGGTCGTCTACGATAACAGGTATCCAGTAGGTGCTCGTGCTCATATAATAAAGGCTAGATGTCTCGTCCGCACTGCTGGCCAATGGAGGTCGACGTCCGCACCTGGCGGCCATCTAGCCACAGTCAGCTCGCTCACTCATAACATTGTGTTTCAATGGTGCATACTTTTTAAATAACCATAACTTGCTATATTTTCTACCGATTTTCAACGGTTTGGTTTGTTATAAATGTCAGAGATGTAGTTATGACACTGCATGCTTATGAATAATTATAACTTCAACATGTTCAAGCATCCAGAATATAGTCAGGTTAATAACGTTTGTAAGAAACCAAACCGTTTGTAAATCCATCAAGATTTCAGCGAGATAAGAGTATTTGTGTTTGTGCAAATCTCACTCACCTTGCATCAGGTACTACAGAGCCTACCATATTAAGGTTTTGCACCTCCGTTCTAATGTTACGTCACCGTTTGTTTACAACTAGAGTGGTAGGCTAGCCTAGAAATCTAGACGCACCCTAGCGGCAGCAAATTACATTTGCTTCCAGGGCTAGACTAGCAACTCTCCGTTGGCTTGTGAGCTCGAAAAATTAAACTTCTATCAGGCCAATCCAATCATGTATAGAATCGTTAGGCGGGCTTAACATAATGATTGATGGCGTTGCAACGGTTTGGCTTGAATTCCCTGCTACTTGAAAACAAAGAAGATGGATGTTGCTGTTGGCCAACAGTGTGACACGAGTTAAGCTTGAAGATTGAACTAGCCAACTAGCTCCGCTGGTGGGAAAACGCATGGGACTCAGTGCTGTCCTATTGCGTGCAGAGGGAATTTGAAAGACAACTGATTATCCCGCCCCTCGGACTGAGCACTGGTGAGTGCCCAGACCCTACATTTTAATGTGGGTCTGGCTCGTCAGGTTAGTGGTAGGCAAGAATGGTAGGCAATGCACTGCAGAGTGGTAGGCAAGCCTACAACAGTCGGGTTCTATAGGCTACACATAGTTACAAATGGCTTCAAAATTGAAATTTTAATATCAAATATTGACCGGGATGCCGACCACTTGTGTAGGCCCTAACAGTTGGTTTAACAACTAGATGTACCGCAGAGCGGTACAAAATATGACCGCCGCCCAGTCCAGCACATTTTTTCCACAAAAATAAATCACGCTGAAAGGCCTATATGATTCTAACTGTCTCACTAAATTGCATTATCCACACTCAATTCTCACTGATATCTGCTAGACAACAAGTACCAAAACATGATTAGTTCATAGATTTCACATGTAAAATTAATTTTACAACCCCACCTCCATCTTGCCTGTTCATAATTCTGAGAAATTCTTGAAATGTGTGCATGTACATGTTTATGTTATGTGTGTGGGTGTGGGTGTGTGTGTGTGTGTGTGTGTGTGTGCGTGCTTGTGTGTGTGCCTGCGTATGTGCCTGTGCATGCAAGCGTACATATGTCTACTGTGTGAGTATGTGTCATACGTATGATTACTGTGAATGTATGTGTGTGTGTGTGTATCTGTTTGTGCACATGTGTGCACATGAAATGGGTTAACATGACCCCTGGAGGCAAACATACGGAAAAAATGGTCATCCTAGTCCCTACAGTTCTCAAGATATTCACAGAGAACTGTGTCTGCCCTACCCTCCTTTCGGGGGGTCCAGTCCAGCGGGGGGGCTACAGATCAAAACGAAAAACTACGGTTCCATGCTATCCATGTGGGGTTACATGCCCACCAAGTTTTGTGTACCCTTGTGTAATCCTTGTTGGTGTACGTCACTAAATGTACACATACATTATTTTATTGTAAGGCCCCCCATGAAAGAAAGTACACAAAACTTGGCATTCATTCGGAGGGTGTCATAATGATCCTACACTTTTAATTTTGTGCAGTTTTGACCTTGTCAGCCAGAGATATTGTGATGAAAACACCTAATTTTTTGCTTTTTAATTTTTACCTAGGTGGCGCTATACATGAAATAAGTGGTAATGGGATGGGTTGACATGCCCCCTTAAGACCAACATACATAAAAAAGGTGGACCTCTTAGGCCCTAGGGTTCTCGAGATATTCACAGAAAACTGTCTCCGGCCACCTACAGGCCAGCTGGTGTATAGTAACATAAATTAATTTATTGTGTGGCCCCCCATGAACGGAATTCCACAAAACTTGGCGTGCATACAGAGGGTGTCATAATGATCCTACACTTCCAATTTCGTGCAGTTTTGACTATGTTAGGTCACAGATACCTGCGATTACAACACCTCATTTTTACTTTTTTGTGTTTAACTAGGTGGCGCTATACATGAAATGATAGGTTATGGAATGGGTTGACATGGCCCCTTGAGATCAACATACAAAAAAAAAATGGTCCTCCTAAACCCTACGGTTCTCGAGATATTCACAGAAAACTGTGTCTGCCCTACCCTCCTTTTGGGGGGTCCAATCCAGTGGGGGGGGCTACAGATCAAAACGAAAAACGATGGTTCCATGCTATCCATGTGGGGTTACATGCCCACCAAGTTTCGTGTACCCCGGTCTTTCAGTGTCCCGGGAATCATTGACGGAAATTTGGGCATGCGAAAAAAAAAAAAAAAAAAAAAAGCTGACTAAACCTATATGTTAGCACTTGTAGGGTACTGGTTAGGACCTGTAACCGGAGGGTTGCCGGTTCGAACCCCGACCAGTAGGCACGGCTGAAGTGCCCTTGAGCAAGGCACCTAACCCCTCCCTGCTCCCCGAGCGCCGGTGTTGATGCAGGCAGCTCACTGTGCCGGGATTAGTGTGTGCTTCACCTCACTGTGTGTACACTGTGTGCTGTGTGTGTTCACGGATTGGGATAAAAGCAGAGACCAAATTTCCCTCACGGGATCAAGAGTATATATACTTATACTTATACATTTAAAGGGACCGCGATCCCTGAACAGTTATACTTACATGAAGTAACTACAGACAGAACAAAGTGCTGCGTTTAATATGAACGGTGTGTAGAACCACACTTAATAATAATTAACAAAGGTGAATTATGCAGTAAAATGGTTAGCAAACCGTCCATGCCCCTGTGAATATTTCAGTTTCAAGGACGAAATTAAGAGTGTCCAAAGGGGTGAAAACCACTTTAAATCAGGTCACATTATTGACTGTTGTGTGTCCGAGGGTCAGCTTGTGGGTTTTGTAAGGCCCAGCATGAGGGACCTAATGTTACAAAGTTGTGTGGTGAGATTTACAGGGAGGTTGGTAATGCTAGTTAACATTAGCTAGGCTACTGTAGCCTTCATACTGTACGAGTCATATCATCAATCATTAACCTAGAAATACTTCTTCGTACATTTAATTAACATTTTGTGAACATTTTGTGTAATAATTCACAGCAAGTTAATAAACTGGTGGTCCACGAGCAGACCATGCACCGGTCCATGCATCAGGATGGCAGTCAGATAAAAATCACTGCACAATGTTGCTAACGTTAACGTTAACCGCTTTCACACACACACACAATATAAAATACACGATGGTAAATATAACATTCAATACCAAAACACTATTATTTACACGATTACTCCTGAAATAACTGCTATTAACTGCACATTCACTATATAAAAATCACTGTTTGGAGGAAAGGGTTCGCGTGCTGTCGCCGGTTGGAAATCGTTGAAAATGCATGTCGCGCTGGTTCGTGCGTTGCTTATATATTATTCAGTGAGGCGCGGTGGTTTATGGGATGAGTAGTTCCTTCGCTCGGAAATGAAAATATGTACACTAGGGCTGTAACGATACACCAACCTCACGATTCGGTTTGTATCACGATTTTTGACCCACGGTTCGATACGAATCTCGATTTTTCTTTTTTTTCCCTTTTATTTTGGGGGGGGGGGGGGGCTAGACATTTTATTAAATAACATTTTAATAGCCTCCCTTAGAACACCAGAGGATTACAATATAATATATCTATTATTTTATATCCTGATATAAAAATATTTTTCTGAATGACTGATATTTATGACGGCACACTTTATGCAGATTAGCCTATAGCCTAGGCCTACTATTTTTTATTACAACTCTACCTCTTTAATTCAGCTGTCTGGTTGAAGCCTTGAAATATTGTAAATAAAGTAGCATATAGCTTAGCCTATCATAGTGTACTGATTGGAATGTTCAGTTTCCCCATGTGTGTTTAAGTTTCAAGGTAATACTAGTTCTCCTTGGGACAGGCCCTTTTGGGAAACGTTGGTATTGAGATGATCAGTCAACTTCAATGCAAGAGTTTTAAACAAATATGTGCAGCATGCTAATGATGCTAAGCAGATTTAATAGTAATTTAGCTAGTCGTCTTCTATGCGTCCTTGCTTTCACGATTGTGAATGTTTTATTTAAGTCGCGCGTGTTCATTGAGCAGGAGAGGGAGGGAGAGTGAGAGGGAGGGAGCGCGAGAGAGAGCGGGGCAAGGAGAGGGGGTTTACTTCTATACTGTTTGGTAAAGTTGCACACATAGTCTACAATGAAAGCAAGGAGAGGTATGAAATTATTATTTATTTATTTATTTGTTTTTGGACAACGTAGGCTACCGATAAGTAAAGCGGGAGTTGTGGGTTGCTTTTGCGGCCGCCTAAGCTTCAATGCACTGCGTGAAATAGAAAGGGTGTGTCGCGATTCTGCCTTTTCACATCGCGACACAGTATCGTGGATATGAATGTCGCGATTTCGGTTTCGAATCGTAAATCGTTACAGCCCTAATGTACACAGGCTTGTACCTTTGACTTTTTTTGGACTTTCACTTCGTTTTTTCACTCGAAATTATATGTTGTATGCTTATGAGTTACGCGTAGCTGATTAGCCTAAGACATGCTCTAAAACTCTTTACATACGGATTTTTCCAAAACGTCAATGGGAGAAATGAATGGGAAATTTACTTCCTGAAACTAAGCTCTCTCGGAGGAGGGGCGGGACTGTGATGCTCTATACTGCCTACCAAAACCTGTCGCTGTTCAGTTGAAGTTAAATGATCAAATATTGTTTGATTTTGTGTCAACTTTCAGATGGAATACATGTATGGCTCCTTTCTGGCCAAATTTCACAGCTTCTAAGAAAGTCTATCGTCTTTGTGTAAACCCAGTTTTGAACAGAGAAAAAAAGTTAGGCTACCATTAGGCTACAGGTTCTCCAATAACATTATCGATACAGATCAATGCACCAAATCAGGGCAATTTTAGCGAAATAACGTTCATGTGACAGGCTATTGTAACCCTTCCTGTGTAATAGAGATGCACGGATGGGCTATTATTTCAACCATAACCGCATAGCAAAACTTATCATCCATCCGCCATCCATCCGCACCAAAGTTTTTTGACCAATTTTCAAAACCGCACCCGCCCGCCATCCACTGGTTGTTTTAATGTATATGGGTGATGCGGTGCTGCTGATGTGAGGCTAGAAAGCTCTTGTCTGTTCTAGAAAGACTGATCCAATGCAGCAAATATATTAAAAGGCTAAAGTCCTACATTGGCTATGTTGTAGCCTATCCCCAGAATATCAGCAGCAAACTCAGTCTCTGTCTCGCAAAACAGTCTCCAAATAAAACGCACATCGGCCTGTAGCCTACAATTTTATCATTGTAATAAAAAACGCAATTTGCCACATCATTTCAACATGCTGCTATCTAGCCTACTAATTCTTTATTTTTTGCAAAAAGAAAGAAATCCTTAATAAAATAACAAGTCATTCACATTATAGGCTGTGTCCATGTCCAGTTCATTGCTCTGCATTTTCAGTTTTCCAACTGCAAAAAGAAAAAGAGGGCAAAATTATTATCAATATGCATCTATTGGCCATGTTTAACTAAAACAGCTGATTAAGTTTATCACATTAAATGTTCATTTAATGCTAAAAATAGCTAAAAATATTATGATTTGGCAACTGAATTTTCTCTATTGCTTCAGGCCTAGTACATTTATCACAATATAATTTAAAATGTCAATCATACGTTGGAATTATATGACGCCATTTTGCACCTCAATAACGGCACATTCGTTTAAATTCCACACACTGCAACCTAAGTCCTCTTGCTAAATCACAACAAAAGATTTTAGATAAAAGACCATGGCTTTCTCAGTCAGTAAGGTTATGAGTCCAATTATCCTAATTGTTTTATCAATACAGTAGGAATATCGACATAAACCATAGAACTACACAGTTTAATCTTTACACGTTTTGAATCAACTTAGCATGCTAGCAAGCGTTTCTCATGAGAAAGTTAGAACTAAACTTCATTAAGAGCTCATGAAGACAACTGCTATTGGCAAATTTATACAGCCTAGTTCTAGACCCCAGGCGCCACCATTTCCTCATAACTTCGATAACAAAAAATATCAAAGGGCTTGAATACCTAGAATATTTGTTTTCTGCTCTGCATGGTCTGAGGCAATGTTAACTCGCATAGCTGCTATCAGTTAGCTGCAAACTGTTAGCAGCTAGCGCATATATCGGCCACTTAGCAAGTTGAACTTAACATTACCCCAGCTGTTAATAAAACCGAATGTACAGTTTTGCACAAATGCTGTTAGTTCAACCTATACTGTAAACATTTGACACATTAATACATACTGTAAACTTACCGGACAGAGCAAGTCACTGGTGAAGCTGCGTTACACTCCCATCCCAAAAGTCAGCCACACCGTAACACTGCCGACCGTTGGCTGTGGAATCCAGAATGCTCCCTCTGCTGACTGTGCGCGTGTGCACTGCGTGAGTCCAGTTTACTCAGGTCTGAGTTGTGAAGCTTACTCGTGTATCTCAAGTTTTAGACCCAATTGATGCAAGTTCGGCTCATTACTAATGTTACTCTAGTAAGAACACTAGGTCAGCCTATAGTAAGTAAAGTATACTTGTGTTACTGCAGTAAGATGTAATGTTATTTTTTACAGTGTATCTGAAACACCAACAATGGCATAGTAAAACTAGATCTTGACAGTTCACTTCACACTTCAACATAACATGCTTGAGCTCTCCTCAAAATGAAAATAAAAAATTGCATTGTCCTTGCCTACTGTTTATTTCTGTTTTCTTATGGGAAATTAACTAAAACTAAACAGTAAAAATGGCTGGAGTTGTGTTATTAACATCAACAAGTATGATCAAATAACAAGTATTGATAAAATACTCAGAAGCACACTCCTTGAGTGCTACCTGAAAGACCCAAACAACTGTAGAACAGTCAACTTTAAAGATAAAAAACAAGCATGCTTATTTTTCAAAATAATAATAATACTAATAAAAACATTGCATAATCCTTGCCTACTGGCCGTATAGAGAAAGAGAGAGGAGGGGGGGAGGAGGAGGAGGAGAGAGAGAGAGAGGAGGAAAGAGAGAGAGGAGGAGAGAGAGGTGGGGGTGGGGGAGGAGGAGAGAGAGAGAGGAGGGGGAGGAAGAGAGAGAGAAGGGGGAGAAGGAGAGAGAGAGAGAGAGAGAGAGGTGGGGGTGGGGGAGGAGGAGAGAGGGAGAGAGGAGGGGGAGGAGGAGAGAGAGGTGGGGGAGGAGAGAGAGAGAGGAGGGGGAGGAGGAGGGGCGAGAGAGAGAGAGAAGGGGGAGGAAGAGAGAGAGAAAGAAGAGGGGTACATTAACACCACTGAAGCAACTGATGGCGGTTTTCTAGTGTGTTAGCTTCCACACATATTGTGCTGTGCAAATGTGTCCTGATGCCTGAAGCAAGTAGACATATCAAAATGTTTAATACAACTGAACCTGGGATCAGCAAGTAGACATGTTAAAATGCTTTATAAAACTGAACCTGGGATCAGCAGAACCAGAAAAGTCCAAAAGAAATACACTGCATAATCCTTGTCTACTGGCAGTATAGTGGCCAAAAGAAACACACTGCATAATCCTTGCCTACTGGCAGTATAGTGGCCAAAAGACCCAACCATGTTATAAAACTAAAGAACTTAGGTCACCTTTAACATAAAAAAAAAACAAGAGCGCTTGGGCGCACGAGCGCTTCTATCTCAGTAGGGCATTTTTCAAACTCAGCAACTTTGGTGGGAGGGTTTTGCTTCCCAATCCGAGCATGGCGGACTGAATGAATCTCAGGGTATTTGACATGCATTTGGGATAATCAAGGTGTAAGGCGTATGTGAGGCCAAACAGAAGGCAAACAGCGAGGGGCAAGTCTGGAATATTGTCCATCACAATACTTCCCTCAAGAATAATTGCATGGGACCTGGGCTGGAATTGAAACGAGCTTGGACCTCGGAAATTATGTTCGCTGTCAATCTCTCCAAGAACGGTGAGCACACCAATAGTCACCGATGTGATGGCCCCATCCCCCTCTGTCACAGTGTCCTGTGAAGACACATATGCAAAAAAAAGTTGTTTGCAAGTCTTTGGAGTCGTTACTCTACATTTAAGTTCAGGTGACTGAATTAACTGAAAACAGTAAAGGGTGACCAAAAATAATCATGTGTTGCTACTAATGAACAAAACTGTTACCAAAAAATTTGTCCAGCTTTCCCTTCACACACTGCAAGCTTTTCGTACCAAAAGTAGGGAAACAGTCCAAGAACAGCACTGAAACACTACCATCCTTCACTGTAGGCAGGGTGTACTTTTCAGCACACTCCTTACAGACATACTGTTGATCCATGAGCCAAAACAGAGTACAGTAGGATTAAAGCCATGTCAGAGAACTTCATTTTCAACCAATAGCCCTGTTGATTGAGATCACAGAGTGCTGTCAGATGCAAAAAGAACAAGGAAATTTAGTACAGACCGAATAGCGGACTGGCAGCTAAAGCCAACCTATGAAGGCAAGTTAACGTAAGTTAGGTTAGCTTTAGCTGGCAGCTTCTCATTCACTCAATGTTGCACCAAATTTGATCATTTTTACCCACTGACTTCACCTTGCACAACAGGGCTATGGGTTGATGGCTGGAGTTGTGTATTCTATGGAGCAGTGAAAGAGAACTTGAACTGTTTTGGGCATCAGCAATGGAACTGTGTTGACTTACGCATCAGCAGTATGTCTGGAAGAGTGGTCGGTAGTTTTTTGTTCATTTTAGCCCAACACACGACAAATAAAATAAATCAACTACAGGCAATTGGCTATCTATCACATTAAGCAGCAGGCAAAACAGCAATACTGCAGAAATCCCCAAGATGCATTTGGAGAAAACACATAAAATAATTTGTTGAGCTGTTCTGATTTGATTTGTTTATTGAAAAAAACTAAAGTGTACATTAAAGGAGACTTCCTGACATTTTTTACAATTAAAAAAAAAGAGTAAATTTAAAAAAGAGTAAAAATCCAAATGTAAGGACACCAATTTTCATTGTAAAACTATCATGCATCATAAATAAATAAATAAATATTCTTCCTTAAAATACAGGGTGCATAAGTAAGGACACCCTGTAAGATGATTTTTTATTTCTCTTTTTAGTCAACTTTAGCATGGGTGTCCAAACTTTTGCATATGACTGTAGGTCTGTTTTCCTAGGGTCACCTATTGTTATATGAACTCGAACAAATGTTGGTTCCAACCTAGACTTAGATCTTGCAGTAACATTTTACTTGACAGTATCTACATAAGAGTGACATGACACTGTCATAACTTATCATGACAAAAAAAAAATGACACTTGACAGAAGCGAGTGACTGGTGTTATGTCATAAAATTGAATTGATACTGTAGCTCTAATTATGATCTTCTGAGCATGATAAGAGTCCAAAAGCAACGTTTAAAATATTTCCCCATACAGTAGGTCACCTAGGGGAGATCTAGGTCAATGTTGGATCTTTGCTGTTTTTTCGCTTCCTGCAACACTCGGTGACTCTTGGAAACCAGACCCAGATGTCTTCTTTAAGTCAGTACTCAGTGTAGGTTAGGCTGAATAGGATAGCAACTGTATATCCTTGTACTATTTTATAAAATGTCCAATGGGCCCCCTCGTCACCCCAAGTCATTGAACGTATAAAGATGGGGAATAAGTGGCAATTTCCAATGTGCATTGCACAATTGTGAATAAATATCTTGTGTAGATAAATAACCATGAGTAGATATGATAATTTGCTAAACAAATTGAGATCCAAGATTTCTTTCCTTCCGTGTAAGTATACTTACAAATGTTGTCCTGTAGAACTCATTGGACTTGTCTCCAAGCAAGATAGGAATTCCTTTGAGGACCAAGGTGCGCTGGGCTATCACATCTGATGTCTAAAGATACAGAGACAATAAAGGTTAAAACATTCACAAGACACAAACTAAACATCCCAACAGAACAAAGTTTAAGTCTGGTTGAACAGGATTCCTCAAAATACCACTTGTCTGCCACTATACAAAAACTTTACAGCCCATACAACAAAGAACAGGAGGGTAACCATTATGTCTGTGGCTGCCCTTAAAGGTTGTATCAGCAATGGTGGGGTAACGTAACTTCTGTTGACGTTCAAACAAAACAGAGCTAGCTCACTACTCCCGCCCCTCCCTCCCGTGCAATCGATACTCTCCTGAACGTGCATCTCATCGGTTATTGGTTGGAACACTTTGTTTTGCCTTTGAGTGGTTGACAACACTTGTTGTTAGCAATTGTTTGTGTGCAGATCTCAGAGCCTAGGCTGCCTACAGAGATGCGTTTTTTTGACGGCCTGCTTATGTTTGGGCCTGCAATCGATGATACAACCTTTAACTTTTCCATGGAAATGACTAAAACCAATAGGATCTTACAAGATACTGAAATCACCCTTGACAATATGTGAAGACATGTTATAAAATTCCTTACTACAAAGTTGATGTCCTGCATGAGTTCTGTCAGCTTCTGCCTAGCGGTCCCATTTCTTTCCTTGAACAGCTGCAAAAAATGCGGAATGAGCTGGTCCAGCGCCTCAAAGAAATCTCCCTCCAGATTCTTGCTTGCTACTCTGTTGAACTCAGCACACACCTGAAAAATATGTGGGTTGGGGGAAGCAGGGGAAATATACATTAAACATGAGTTTGATCCACTAAATAACCTTAGACATAATTGAGCCTGAAATCATTATGACCACAGCATTCATTTATTCTTTGAAATAGAAGAATAAGCTTACCTGGCCTTTGGTGAAGAGAGCCGGCCATTGGTCCATTATGCTCTATACATCAGGCTTATCTCTGACGATCTCCCGTCGGCGCATCGGGAACGTTTGATCCATCATTTGCAGAATCATGAGTCCATTTGTTTTTTTCTTTTTCATTTCTTCAACTAGATTGTTTCTAATTGTTTCAAGGTTTGCTTCAGTTTTTTCTTTCGGGCATGTTTGGCAGGTAGTTGGCCTCGCCTCTTTTTGGTCGTTTAATATTTTTTGATGAATGATCTCCTCCCGGGTTGACCTTGCTTTTCTTACTGCCATTGATAGCAACGTCTTCCCACCCAGTCTTTCTTAATTTAGTACGAAAATTTCCCATCTTAAATTTGAAGCTGCTTTTCCAGCCATACCAGCCTGTTTGTGTCCCAGGTTAAGTAAGGCTTGGATGTTTAGAGATCAAGGCCTTTGCCACATCATTAAACTGCTCATCTGTAGGGTAAGCCTTGAAGGAATAAATGGCTTCCGCAATTTTTTCAAGGATGTCGTGCTTCATGTCGCGTGACGGACACAGCAGAGTACCATCTTTTAAGTAAGCAAGTTCTGCTTGCCTCAATTTGTAATTCACGTCAACAGAAAAATTTGGGATTGGAAAAATCTGTGGCCATTGTTGTCTGGCATTGTTGACGGGTGATCCTGGTGGAGACAATGACTGTGTCAGCCTCACTGTCAAAGAATGATGTTGACGCAGGTGATGTAATGGTGGTTAATTTAGTGTGACCATGGGGATAAGTTTTAGTGTTGCTTTGTCGGACAGCTCGGTCATATTAGTTAAGTTACACAAAGCTTGATCAAAATCCTGATCTTGGTATTCGATGTCAAAATCATACTGGAGCTGTAGTTCATCTTTTAGGCGGCTTTTCAGCTCTTCCACATCCTGCGGTCTTTCAGTGACTGTAATCTTTCGGATGTCATCTTCATTTACGATGACGAGTAATAATATTCGAGCCATTTTAAAAAAATAGAATGGGGGGGGGTTAGATAGATTCGTTTCCAACATTACTTAGGTAAGGGATAATGTATTGTCCGCCGGTAATTATCAGAAAACAAGTCCCGACAGGGAGAACAGAACCCGGCTATTACACGGCTACTTGCCAAAACGAGAAAAGAAACCTAACACAATGAATCTTTAAAAATGATTTTGCTACCGTTTCGTGTCTTCCGCTGACAAAATAAATAGTTCGCCACACAGATAGAACTTGACAGTTTCAGGTGTTGCGTGGCAACGTCTTACTAGCTTACTTTCCCTTTCAATGAAATTCCATTGCAATAAGCGAACGGAATTCTTGCGGAGGGATATGAAAGACGTTAATCAACCTGTTGCCATTGACAGCGGTGATTATATACTTTGCCGGTGATTTATATAGATTTCACATAGGCCCGAACGTTGGGAATGCCCATTAATGTGAATGGAACTTTCTGCAGCACTCTGAAGAGCCGTGTAATAACACAAGATATACCTCTTAAGTGTAACTAGCTGCCTGCCTCCAATGCTGTAGACTGATAGGGGAAAAACATCATTCAATTCAGTTAAGTGGGTGACCAAGAAGGTAGATACATGACCCCCACACAGTTCATATGCCCTAAGATGTTCGTCGTACCACGCTGTCATAATAAGCCTGCAGACAAACACAATGTTAGTGTTGATCACCACAATCTTTGTGATCATTCTGAAATCTGGGAGCCCGGAACAAGAACCAACAGAAACCACCATGTCCACACTGTACTTAACGCTGTCTACGCATACAGAAGACGCCACAAGGACTGCTTTGCCGGGCATTCATTTCATAGAGTGAGTTCTGGATATTTTCTGGAAAAGAAGAAACCATCACAGACTTCACTTTGGTAATTTCGATGGATGGCTTAAAAAAGGAGGTGGCAGCTAGTTGGAATGATATCATCTTCTGATGCTTAACAGCTAAAGAGAGGGCTATGTTCTTGAAATTGTTGGTGTGACGCACCGCTTTTTTGAAAAACTTGTGTTTCCCTTCAAAGTGCATCGTCCACACATGAGATAGAGGTCCAAACATTTTAATAAGCCCAGGGTAATCTTCCACATAGTGGTGTTTAGGTCGTAGTCTTTTGTCACACTTTGAAATGTACCTCTGTGTTCTGAAATTTTGCACTGCAGAAAGCACACAGACTCCTCTGTGAAGCCTACGGACAATGACAACTCCACTACATATTTTAAGTGCATCACAACTTCCCAAGTCTCATCGCCCTCTGGGATGAGATGGCCTATCAAGAGAGGTAGCAGTCGAAGAAGTGCCCAATTTTCATGGCCATTTCCCCCAATTGTTCCCTTTGAGGCAAATGCACCCCTGCACCACTACTCAGGAAAATTGGAGACCTGGCCCTGGTTGTGGATGGCTGCTCCATTTCCCCATCTACTGAGGTGCGCAACCTGGGTGTTATTCTGGACTCCACTCTCTCCTTCTGGGCTCACATCAACAATATCACCAAGTCTGCTTTCTACCACCTCAGAAACATCTCACGACTCCGGCCTTCACTCACACCTTCAGTAACTGAGACACTCATCCCATGTAGGGGGCGCTCCTTAGTGTGCGACCCAGCAGCTTGCGTCTCTATCTTTTAATGTTTGGAACTGCTTAAACGGACTCTTTTAAAACTTAATTTTGCGTATGAATGTGTACTGTCAGTGATTTTCAGCCATGCAAATTATGGGAATTCTCTTGGAGCTTTTTGTGCTCTTCCTCTCGGTATCGTTGTTACTGGGTTCCCCTGCCTGTTGGGAAGCAGGTGGACGTGGAATTACCGGGAGAGCATACAGCAGAGAGTTTTTCCTCTCGTTGCGGACTTCAATCTCCAGGATTATCCCTGATACCATCCCGAGGGCGCTGCAGTATAAACCGCCGGCCCCGAGGCCTCGGAAGAGGGGGAAGAGAGGCGGCCTACGCCGGAGACTCAAAACTTTTCGGTTGGACAATCGCCGCAAGTTACCACCGCTTCCCACTATACTGCTATCAAATGTGCAATCCATCCGCAACACGACCGACGAACTGGAATTATGGACTAAGACCAGAGGGGAGATCAGGGAGTCATGTTTACTCGCTTTCACGGAATCATGGCTCACCGGCCAAGATCGAGATGAGGATCTGTCAATAACTGGGTTTGGAAGCCCAATTCGGCTTGACAGGTCATCGGAGACGACAGGGAAAAGCAGAGGAGGAGGGGTGTGTTTTTATATCAATGAGCGGTATTGCAACATCATCACGGTCAGGGAAAAAATCTGTACCGCCGACATAGAACTGCTTTCCATCTCACTCCGCCCCTTCTACCTTCCGCGTGAGTTCCAACAACTTTTTTATACACTGGTATATATTCACCCACACGCTAATGCAGCAGCTGCTGCTCAGCTGATTGCAGACACTACGCACAAACTGGACGAAATTTGCCCCGACGCAGCTAAATTCATTTTGGGGGATTTTAACCACTGTGATTTGAGTAGGACTATGAGAACGTATGAGCAATATGTGACTTGCGCTACAACACAGAAAATGACCTCTATTGATCGGTGTTATGGGTCAGTAGGTGGGGCTTACAGCTCCATACCCATGCCGTCCTTGGGAGCTTCCTACCACAACAGCGTTTACCTCGTACCAGTGTACAAACCCTCTTTTAGACGCTTAGAACTGTGAAAGTCTGGTCAGAGGACAGTATCTCCTCACTTCAAGCATGTTTTGAGTGTACGGTCTGGGAGTGCTTTCAGGAGGGGTCTGAGAACATTGATGAACTAGCAGACATTGTATCATCATCACATCACATTCTGTGTGGACATGGTTATCCCCACTAAAACAACTGTCACTTTTCCTAACAATAAACCATGGGTGACGAAAGAACTTAAATCTGTCATTAACAAGAAAAAGAGGACTGTCTACACTGGGGACATTTGGGAGATTAAAGCAGTGTCCAAAGAAGTAAAAAACGAGATCAGGAAAGCTAAAATGAAATATAGAAGGAAAGTAGAAGAACAATACAGTGGGGGGGATCTTAGAGCCGCCTGGCGAGGAATTAAGTCAATGGCATCATTAAACCAACAAGCCGAAAGGAGAATGCCTATTACTGTTCAAGGGGTTGAGTCATGTGATCTTCCTAATGCTTTTAATTTATTTTACTCACGTTTTGAATCATCTGACTTCTCTGACAATATTTCTATGTTGAGAAACACTTTGGTTCCTAATAATGACCTAATGATATCTCAGGAACAAGTAACATCCCTGTTTAAGAAGGTCAATATTAGGAAGGCTGCTGGTCCTAATGCTGTCTGTGGGCGCACATTACGCTTCTGTGCAGACCAACTAAGTGGAGTATTCACCTGCCTCTTCAATATGTGTGCAAAAGAAGGCCATATTCCCCAGATATGGAAGAGCTCCACCATAATTCCACTAGCTAAACTAAATAAACCCAAGGAGTTGAAAGATTTTAGACCAGTAGCTCTTACGTCGTTGGTGATGAAAATCTTTGAAAAAATCCTTAGAGTTGAAATGATGTCCTTGGTCACTGGAAAACTGGATCCATTACAGTTTGCTTATCAAACTGGTAGAAGTGTTGATGACGCAAAACTTTTTATTGTAGATACAGTCCAATGTTAGGCTTTTATTTGCAGATTTTTCTTCTGCTTTCAACAAAATGCAGCCACATATCCTGATCGAGAGACTAGCAAATGATTTTCAGGTACCGAATCAACTATTGCTACTACTTTTACATTTTTTAACAGATAGAACACAGAGAGTCTTCGTAAATGGTCAGTTGTCCCAACCTATTACTTCAAACACTGGCTCGCCGCAAGGATGTGTACTCTCTCCCTTGTTATTTATTTTGTACACAGATAGCTGCAGGTCTTCTCAACAAGGAAGCTACCAAGTTTTCAGATGACACTGCACTGCTATCTTTATTCCAAGGTCCACATTCCAGTCATGGGCTAGCTTTGACATCATTTGTGAAGTGGTGCGACAATAATTTTTTAGATTTAAATGTAGCCAAAACAAAGGAGCTCATAATTGATTTTAGGAGGACAAAAGCAGATCCAATAGCAAGTGTCATACATGGGGGGGATGTGGAAATCGTTGATTTTTACAAGTACTTAGGTACAATATTTGACAGTGAGCTCAAGTTTCATGTAAACACTGAGACAATTGTCAAAAAGGGACAACAGAGAATTCATCTGCTGAGGAAGCTTAACTCCTTCAGTGTCTCTAAAACCATTTTACGTAACTTTTATCAGTCTTTTATTGAGAGTCTTTTAACTTTTTCTTTTTTATGTTGGTTCAATAGCCTATCAGTCAAAGACAGGAACAGTCTCAGCAGCATTGTTAACACTTCATCAAAGATTATTGGAACACAGCTAAATAGTCTGAGTGCTCTGTTTAACAAACAGGCAGCCCCAAAGGCTAAAAGTATCATCAGTCAGCCTGATCATGTTTTGGGTGGTGAATTTTCATTAATGCCCTCTGGGAGGTGCTATTATTCTGTCAGGACAAAAACAAAAAGGTATTCTGGATCCTTCATCCCTACATCCATTAGATTATTAAATAAGGTTGAAGGGACAGAGTACACTACTGAAATTTTGATTTACTGAGCGCTGTTCATCACTGACAGGACAGGGTGCCTGACTGTATGTGTGTGTTAAGATGTATATGTCTTTTTTTTTTTTTATACTATTTATTGTAGATTGATGGAGACCGGGACTGCAAACTTAATTGCCCACTGATGGGATTAATAAAGTTTTCTGAATCTGAATCTGAATCCACGCCTTCATCACCTCCCGTTTGGACTACTGCAATGGTGTCCTGTCTGGACTGCCCACCAAGGCCCTTAGCAGACTCCAGCATGTCCAGAACTCAGCTGCCAGGGTTTTAACCCACACAAAGCCCTGGCAGCATATCACTCCCATTCTCCAACAGCTCCACTGGTTGCCAGTTAAGTCACGCATCGCCTACAAGATCCTCCTGCTGTCCTACAAATCTCTCCATGGACTCTCACCACAATACCTCACAGACCTCCTCCACCCCTACACTCAGTCACGCTCCCTGCGGTCCTCTGACAAGGACCTGCTGGCCACCCCCCGCACCAGGTTGCGGACTTTTGGGGGCAGGGCTTTCTCTGCCAACGCTCCCACACTCTGGTCTACCACTCCATGTCCGCTCTGCCCCGTCCCTGCCCATGTTCAAAAAGCAACTCAAAACATATCTTTTCACCAAGTCCTTTGACCCCTAACCCCCCCCCCCCCCCCCCCCATTGTAAAGCGACCTTGGGTACCATGAAAGGCGCTATATAAGTCCAAGTTATTATTATTAAATGTTTTCCCGATGACCTGAGGTTGATTCGTCTTATCAGAAAACGAATAAGGAAACTGTTTGATGGCCATATTTAAATTAAGAAGTGAGAAGTATCTTTTTGCAATCAATGCCTTTAAACACAACGCCAATTCAAAAGGAACAATGCCCTCCAAGAGATCATGCAAAAGGTCCGGTGGGAAACGTTTTTTAACACCATATTTTCGAGCCATGGTTTCATCCTGCAATACCTCTTGCACCTGATGATCATGATTTTCTTTTGTTATTTGTTGGAATGCACCTGACTGCACTTCTGTGTGTTGTATTCCTTCCCGCGTGGCCATACAGAAATGACACATGTGACTAACTGTGAAGCTTTCAAAGTGAGCAGCAATATTGTCTGCAGCAACAAATGATACAGTGCCTCTAATGCTCCTAACTGCTCACCATACACACCTTGACGCTCAAGAGAGACAACATCCTAAACAAGACAGCAAAGAATTTCATCATAGCCATATTCCTTAATGGCGTCAACCTTGCAAAGCAGTGCAAGCTGAATGGCATGAAGTGTGGAGTGATATTTTGGGTGTCAAGCACCCAGTAGATGGCACATAGCTTGTGCTTCTTTCTAGACTATCCCAAGGGGTTTGACACCTCAAAATCATCGATGTACAAGAAAAGCGAAATTCTGAACTCTTCCTCAGACAAAAGAGAATTCTCTTTGAAAAGGGAACCGTCCCTGTGAGACCTGTGACAAGCAGCTCCTCAGGCATTACTACAGAGAATTCCTTTAAAATGAATGATGCACGGTTGCTTACAGTTGATAGTGAACCTGGATTTCAGAAACACATTACTCTCAGTAGCTGCTCTTACTATCTCACTCACTAAAGTCTCATCAACATCTCCACAATGCTGCTGCAGTACTCTTTGAACTGAGGATCACATCAAGGGCTGTGACAGCAAATACAATTGGTTGATCTGCTCCATCACATCTTGCAAGGCATGTTCAGTGACATTTGACAGGGTTGTTTTAGGACATGTTTGAGTAGCCTACTACAGTATGCCCATTGCCAGCCACCCTGAGAAGTCAAAGGCGATTCAAAACCAGTCAGAAAAGTCGAGACAGGACCAATTGTCAAAATTTCGGTGTCCACCACTCTAGTTCATTCAAAACAAACCAGAAAAGGGCCTTAAAGTGCTAAAAACTGAATTTTCCTTTAAGAATTGATGACATTTTCAGAAAAAGAGCAGCTACATTATGTTCTAACTGTCTGTCCAAGTCACCCACATCTTCATCAACCTCAGAAACCTCCAACTCAACATCAGCTTCAGTTGCATCATTTCAACATCCAAATTACCAGCAGGTTCAGAAAGTACACTGTCTCTAATCTCAGAAACAATTTCGGGTTTGAATGGACTCTCATTTTGATGCTCTTTGCTTTTGTGCGCATTAAAGGTGGAATAAAAATTGCTCCGAAAGTTACAGTCTTGATATGGACATAAAACTATTTGCTTTAACTTCAAATGTCTTCGCAAATGTGTGAAAAATTTGTTTTAAAAGTGCAAAGACATTCCCTATGAAGGCATGGGATAGATGATGTACGAGCGTGGGAGCCATGTTTCAGGCGATAATGCTTTAGCAAATAGCCTCTCTTATCAGCACAAATAGTGCAGTACTTACAGGTCCACTGCATTCAGGGAGTTCGTTGCTTGACAAAATCTAGACAAGAGAAAGGATCATTTTAGTACCACGCTCAATGAAATTAATATTGTAAACTACATTTGCCCAGACAAAATAAGTTGTGTTGATATGAAATAACATAAAATCAATGAATTTGAAAGCATTTCCTGTCCCATGATGAAAAGTATAGCTAGAACTAATGATCAAGCTGCAATAACATGCTAGTTAATACCGAGGTCGAACAAATTAATCATGATTCATTCCCTGTTTAACTGCTATACATGGCGTGAAACCGGAATTTTCCAAAAATCTCCACTTTGGCCGAAGTTTTTAGAAATAAGAATTTTCAGTGATAAAAAACCTGTCAATGAAAGGCCAAACCGCATAGAAATGTTTCTAAAAGGGGCCTCGAATGCTTTGCTAAAACAATTAACGTTAAGCTTAGCACGCACGTGGCTCTGTTAATTATGCTAGCCGCTAGTCTGATACCGACTGCAGATCAGTTCACCAAAATCATAGCCATGATGGGTTAACGTTGTTGCATGGTGTCTCATTAATATGAGATTATTAACTTCCAAAAATATATCGGAACGTCACATATTAAAAACCGTCATGAATTTCCAACCTCTTACGTGTATGTGTCACTTAATATTCATTTCTATACAAACCAAGACGGTGGATTCCTAAAGAAACGCAAGCACCCACAGTCACCATAAGTGTATCTAAATTAGCTATGTACCAAAAATTACATTATACCGTGACTCGAAGAGCTGTAAACTGTGTTGTAAGGCTGCGTGTAACGTTACAAATCCGGTTAAACAAAATCGGATATTTAAGGCAGTAAAAGCCTAGATTTTATTCAAATCTACACACCTATGGCTACAGAAAAATGTAATCAAATGTTATTAAAAAAGTATTAAAAAACAATACTTCGAATTTTCGAATAAAATGGTTGGTAATTAGCACGTTTACGATAAGGACCAAGTTCAGACTGTTTGCAACGAAAGTTGGGCTAGCTTGGATAGCTAAACGCTACCTAACATCAGACACAAGTCACTCATACATTGACATATGCTGAACAAAACTTAAACTAGAGTTCTCTGAATAATACATGAAGAAAGCAAATCGATTTCAAACTTGTCTGATGAGCATGTATACCAGATAGGCTTCTGCGCATGCCCAAGTGTTGGACTAGTGTTTTGTGAGTTACCTGAACTTGACATTACTTAGTTAGTTTGCATTTTCTCTCCCACGTTACTACTAACTCAAATAAAGTGAGTGTTCTCGACAGATTGGTCAAAACTAAGTCAACCCCACTTACTATTTCTTATTAATTTGAATGTTAGAATTTACAGTGTAGTGCTATGCAAAATGGAATTATTTGTCCAGCTGACCAGCTGGAATTGAGGGTAGTGTTCTGCCACTGAGTAGATCCTTCTTTCTACAAAGTTCTGTTCTGTTCCTGTGTATAGTTCGTTCTAGGACAGGCGGTTGAGAGGTAGATGCTTGAGTCGCAGCCACAGACACAAACCGTTGGCGATATTCAGGACAAGCGGTTGAGAGGTAGAAGCTCGAGCCGCTGACATAAGCCGTTGGCAATATCTGGTGTTCCAGCACAGGTAGATCTCAAGCCGCAGACACAAGCCGTTGGATTCCCCACAGGCTCAGGTGAAAATCAGGACGGTCGTTGGGCACTAGGCACTTTAGCAATCTAGCTACGCAGACACAACTCCTGGCGAGAAGATTGGAGAATAATATAATATATCTTAAGAACAGCAGTACGAAGCACAGCAGAGCTATTGCCTACTCCCTGTGTTGACTCTTGTTGAACACATTACGATGAAAACACTAAACATTGACAAAATGTTCAGAGGTGAACTGTAACATTACACTACCAAAAACAAAACAAAAGAAAAACTTGAAACAAATGATAAAACTACTCTTATTTATGAGTTACATTCAAAAGTATTGCAGACATTTGTCATAAATAAAATAACATCACTATTGTGGTTAGCTAGACGGTAGGCTAGCATAATAACGATAACATTGAGCGGTTAGCTCCAATGTCCGTTTTCCCAGTTATCTCAAATAACCTATTCCATTGTGATTTACCCAACTTAAGAAACACAGAAAGGAAAGGAAAATAGTTCAGATGCCTACCTGGCGAGAAGATTGGAGAATAATATAATATATCTTAAGAACAGCAGTACAAAGCACAGCAGAGCTATTGCCTACTCCCTGTGTTGACTCTTGTTGAACTAACTTCCAACGGCTGCGCAGTAGCTTATATACCACAAGTGACGTGAGTATAACAAACAGACTGTATCTCTCGTGCCAGGTAGAAAAGAGAGGAACATGGGAGAAAAAGGAAACAGTAAAAGTAATATAATATATTAACCTATGGACATATGCATATATAATTATAATAAATAGGCAATGGACTCTGACTTAAATATTTGGGTGGGTTTACACTATCACATAGGTGCTAGGTTACGGGGACGCTGGCGAGACATGCCGCTCCGTCTGGCATCATTTTTTTGTTTGTTTTTATGTATTGTTCGTAATTTTATGTAATGCCACGTTTATTTTTTGTATTGATTTGTCTAGTTAAATGTTTTCTCTCTTTATTTACATTATTTTTTTATAGTTTTCCTGTTATTCTCTTAGTCCTTTTACTGCTTTCAAGTCGGCTGATGTTAACGTCTGTCCATTGGGAGCTTGCTATGGCTAGCTTTTGCCCTGGGCCTCTTACATCCTTCCCATCCATCTGTGAGACGGTGCTGCACTTCACTGTCTGGTCGAGGGGATTTCTCGGAACAGCAGCTGGAGCTACTCTGCGAAAGATCTGCCGAGGCCGCCGAGCTGTTTCTGACCAGTGAGCTGCCATGCCAACTGCCTGGAGTCTGGATTGAGCAGACTAATGTTAACGTTGAATGACTCTGCATTACGGACCAACTACGGTCGCTGTTAAAAGTCCACCGAGTTGCTGATCTACAAGATCGCCCATGACTTCGGACTGTTATGCTTCCAGTGATCTCCAGACTAACAAGGCCTAACGTTCACGTTATCTCCAGACTGCCAGTGAGATGAAGAACTTTGTTGGCGTTGCATGCATCGGTTGTGGAGACACAGCTGTGCGCAGTTTCATGCGAGTCATCATTGCCCTTGGACATTTTCAGCCGGTTGGAAATTGGACTAATTTTTATTTTTAATTTTTATTTATTTTATTTATTAATTTGTTTGTTGTCTGTCTTGTATGTCTTGGTGTCACGGGTACGCTGGCGACTACGCCGCTCCGTCCGGCATTTTTTGCATTTGTTATTTCTTAAATGTAGTTCTGTTTTGGTGTCACGGGTACGCTGGCGACTACGCCGCTCCATCCGCTATTGTCTTTGTTAGTCTATGTGTCATTGACAATGTCTTATATGTGGAGCGCTTTGGGTTGCACTCTGTGCACGTTAAATGCGCTATACAAATAAAACTGACTTGACTTGACTTGACATATTGAACAATGGGATAACGTTTAATCATCACCTTTATTGATGCCTGAAATGTTGACATTGCTGAAATACAGAGATGTAGCCTACTGAGAGGCAGCTGCAGACAACGATGTTCAATGGGTTCAACTTGTACCTTGCCTACCAGGTGGATGTAAACAAAGCTATAGAACCTAGAATACGTCACATGAAAAAAATGTTAAAGGTGCGATTTGTAGGATTGTTACCGAACGTTCTGCAGGCCAAAATCAAAACACTGGTGAACGTTCTCAAGACTACCAGACGCAAGCCTCTTCTGGGTTGCCAGATGTAATGAAGACTTAGCTAACGTTAGTTGACCTGCAGCTTTAACGTTTCTCCAACCATGACCCAGCTACACATTACGGAAACAGTGAAAACAAAAAATACCTCTCTAACCAACGTAACATATTTAGCTGAAGTTAGCGATGCAGATGAAGTTTAGCCTAGGCTACCTGTTGTGGAGAAATATGGCCAGCTCTGCGTCAGACTTGATATTCTTCGTTTGACGAAGACGTCACCATCTCAGGAAGCTCCTCCGATGTCCACTTAATTTGTTTCTTGTTTTAATTTTGGAAATTTGCCTGCCTCTCGTAGGCGTTCATGACTACAACTGACAGCTGTTGACAGTTGGCCTTTGCTAATTTGGCAACCCAAATAGGAGGACGCGCTAGCCCATTATTTATACGCTATTCTAGAATTATTCTTTCAAAACATAAACGAAAATTCCAAGAGATTCCGCCCCGTAACAAATTTTTTTCATGGGTTTTACGGGTTAGAGTAATGTTGTCAAATAAGCCATTACTTCAATTCATCGTGTTTCCTTACTCTCTGACAACATATGGTGATCATATTTGGAATGGTTACAGTTTATTTTCCATTATTTCCTACATACTGGACCTTTAATAGACCCTTTCAAGAGAGTTCCATCATAGTTGGCCCCACAAGGCTTCCGTTTTAACATTCCATATGTTATCTTAATACAGAGGAAGTAGATTGGGAACCAAATAGAATGTTCAAGCATTGTTTTTGTTTTTATTGTTGAAAGGGTCTATAGATGGCCACAGGTGATGCTGTTTGAAACTCTGCCATAAGACATCTAGCCTTTATTATGTATATCTATGCTCGTGCTTCCATGGCGGTTTCAGTTGTGCATCTTCCTCCTCCTTTAGCAACAAACAAGCGCTGAAATAGAGCGTGCGGCGTGCGGAGCGTGCGTAATGCAATCTAGGAGCAGTGATTCGCCAAAGCTCCCTTATTGCAGTCGCACACATTTCTTCTAAATTTATTTTTTAGTAACGAGTAACGAAGATGCTTAGTGGAAATATAACAGAGTAAAAGTATACATTTTATCTAGGAAATGTAGTGGAGTAAAAGTGAAAGTTGACAAATTTAAATAGCGAAGTTAAGTACAGATACGTGAAATTTCTACTTAAGTACAGTAACAAAGTATTTGTACTCCGTTACATTACAACACTGCCCTTAACACGCAATCGTTTTTAAACATGTTACTTATGCCGGCAGTGCCGGTTCAGACCTCCATGGGGCCCTAAGCAAAATCCTGCTAAGGGGCCCTTCTACCTGAACTCTGAGTGTGAAAATTTAACCATTTTTTTACAGTATCATCTGACAACTCAGTGCTCCCAATACAATCATCCCACCCCATTTTGGATGTCTATGGAAGTTACCAAATATAGTGTGTTTCCCTATAAAGGACTAGGAGAAAGAAACATAATAGTGTGTGAATCACCTTCACACAGCAATAAATGCCCAGTTTCAGTGCCTGGGCTGTTTGCAAAAAATAACAGCAGTTTTTTCAAGTACAGTTCAGTTATACCACAGTAGGCTACAGTGCAGTATAGTATTTTCATGTCCAAAATACTGCATTTCTGTAGTAAAGTACAGTACTATGCAGTAGCCTACAATGCAGTTTTTTGTGTCTAAAATACTGCATTCCCTGCATAAGAACTGCAAATATTTTCTCCAAAACTGAGGTTTTCATACTCAGAAATCTGCAGTTTGACACTTGAAGTAATGCAGTTTTTTTGTAAGGGTCTGGTTGTGCTAGCAGCCTACTGGCTGACTGTTCTTCACCTGTGTGTCTGTATAGGCTACTTGCCAAAGACATAGGCTATGAACTGGCTCCCCTGATTCTCTTATTATTTCAATATTTTTTTCAAACGTAGACTATTTTAAACAATCATTTTAATACTTCATATAGGCCTAATTTACGATGTGCATCTACTGTCCATGCAGCACAGCGAATCAAAGTTAATACATTAGGCTAGGCCTACTTTCCATTTTGCATACGTTCAGTTGTAGGCTATAAAGCTTGACTGAAACATTGTAAAACAATTAGTTATTTTAAAAAAAAATTAAAAATCAACTATTAGTTTTAACGGGTCCTCGCATGTTTCTGCTGAAAAACTGCTGGTTTTATCCCGAGCTGCACGTTATGAACGCATTTAAAGATGCGGTCATTTAAAAAAAAAATGTAGCCAGTCGCCCGCATTCAGACAAACGGAATATGCGATTATATTTCACAACTTTGCCAAGTACTGTGACTGGGAAAGGTTGGCAAGCAAGCCGCAGACAGATCAGGGGATTCACTTCCCTGTTAGGTAGGCCTATGCTAGACCAGCAACATGCGCTTGAGAGACGCATGTTGACATCAAACCATGGAACGAACGCAAGTTTACCCGACTGCTGTTCCCGCTGTCATTCTCGTGGCGTTTCTTCCGTTTTTCATACCCTGAATGGTAATTCGGTTTCATGTTCATCTTCTTAATGTATGAGGCACTGTCGCTATAACTATATAGGGCCTACTTACTTGTCTGTCACTAGCTTGACTCAAGAGGAGACGGGGGAGGGGGCCTTCATTAACTTGCGGGGCCCTACGCAACTTGCGTAGTGTGCGTATAGGGAGAACCGGCCCTGTATGCCGGTGTTGGAGTCGTGCCACAACTCCCATGATTTCTGTCCGACTTTGTAAATTTAGTTGCCGACTGTGAAATCAAATGGAAATCGTACAATGTAAGGCCAGCTTCAGTTGCAATCAGAAGGTCATGGGTTTAAGGCTTGTCTGGCTCACACTTTGTTCAAATTCTCAAAGGTTCTATGCTGGGCTTCAGGGATCATATCTAAGATGCATTAAATTGTGCAGAAATTCCTATTCTGAACCTATATGAAGTTGGCACCCCATATGATGAAAATATGAATGAAAGTATTTTGCATCGTTTTTGCATGCAAAATAAAAATGTATGATAAAAACGCACAAACCGTCTTAAAGATATTAAACTTTAACTTGTTTTCGTGACCTGGGGTCACTCAGCACCCCATTACACCCTAATGGCTCCAACATAGTTGGAATCATTTGTGCTTCATTTGTTTGTGCAGACAAAATAAACATTTTTGGGATGTCTTATGTTTATAAGGTTCAAAAGTACAAAGTCTTGGCTAGGTACATTTATTATGTGTTTTTTACATGGTTTGAAGACCTTTGAAAATAGGTTTTTGTGTAGTGTTTACACTTAATTTTAATAAAAACTAATTTAATTACATTCACTTTACTCTCATGTTATTATTGTAGATGTTTTCTAGAATATAAAAATATGTGCCACTTTTGCATAGATGGTTTTAGGTAGATGAAATACTACAAAAGGTGTAGCACACTGCCTCAAACTGTCTGAAAGGCCTGGGACCTCAGAGTGTTAAGAATGTGTTTTTTTCAGTATGCTGGTGATGGCAGCAAGCTTGAGGGGGCAGTGGACAATGCCAGAGGCCAGAGAGTAGTGAGGGGAGGCAGGAATGTGGGGATCAGGTTAAGGGGATGGGCTGAGGGCTTCATGCTGGGGATTATGGAGGATACATCAGCTTCAGTGAACGCAGTGAATGAATAGAGTGAATGGGTTGCAGGGAGGGTGGAGAGTGTGGGGGGGGGGAGCAGTGGATCAGTTGATTATGGATGTCGTCAATGGATGGTCATTAATTATTTGGAGCCTGTTTGTTTCTGCTGTTCAGATTTATTTATGTATTATTATTATTATTATTATTATTATTATTAGAAAGTAGTAGTAGTAAAGTAGTAGTAGTACCACGTCTACAATTTATAATGGGAAGTTAACAGTAATCTTCTTGTGGTGTTGTTGAAGGGACTTCCGGACCCTGAGACAGTGTCATCTAGCATTCAGCAGATGTGGGCTTTGACTGAAGTCATGCAGTCCAATCAAACAACTGCATCTGTTGGCCGTTTTGATGTAAGTCTTACAAGATCTAAAACATATGCAATTTGTAGTAACCCTTCCCTGTACAGTCCCTTACTTATTAAGTAGTTACTTAAATACATGGTCAATTATTGTATATTCTTGGTTAATCATGTCAGGTAACATGAAGGTAAAAACAGAGAATTATTGGGTAATTACTACTTGTAATATGTAGATAAATACAGAGAAACTATATTGTGAATACCAGGAAAAACCTCCACTATAACCCATCAACTCTACTAAGAACCATGTACTTGTGAGCGGTTTAGGCTGGTAATAACTGTGTATTTTCTGTGAAAGAAGTCATGACATTTATGAGTGCAGGGATTTATGATGTCAACAGCTCAGGTTTAGTCGTATTTACCCTGTAAAGGAAAATAGTTCTTTCCAATAAATTGCTTGATCTTACAGCCTTTTATAATGGGTTTATTAAAGCGATGGTTCGGAGTAATTTCACCCTAGGGTCCTTTGCACCATGACCCCGAGCCAAACACCCTCCCAGAACCTGTTTTCCCTTGGTCGAACCCTGGTCGAGTAGCGCTGTCAGAAACTAATGAGTTTCTGCAGTCGTAATGGTACCAACTTTTATCTCGTAAATTACCCCACTAATAATGCCCTGAATGGTACGAAACTTCTACAGTAAGGGAAAAAAAGGTTCTGGGAGGGTGTTTGGCTCGGGGTCATGGTGTAAAGGACCCTAGGGTGAAATTACTCCGAACCATTGCTTTAAGTTTTACCTACCTGGTACCAGCATCTACAGGAATAATTAGATCATGGTACATCTTCTTAAATACTTGGTGCTTTTTGCCGATGGTTTTATGATTTACTCAGTAAGTAAGCAAAACCTCTACTATAAAATGAAGTCATGTCTTTTCCATGGTATAGCCAGGGTCAGCCGTGGCCTACTGGTTAGCGCTTTGGACTTATAACCGGAGGGTTGCCGGTTCGAACCCCAACCAGTATGGCTGAAGTGCCCTTGAGCAAGGCACCTAACCCCTCACTGCTCCTGAGCGCCGCTGTTGTTGCAGGCAGCTCACTGCACCGGGATTAGTTTGTGCTTCACCTCACTGTGTGTTCACTGTGTGCTGAGTGTGTTTCACTAATTCACGGATTGGGATAAATGCAGAGACCAAATTTCCCTCACGGGATCAAAAGAGTATATATACTATAGTTTCTTACTGTATAACTGGTTATATAGACAAGTAAGTAAGTAAACAGAAACTGTATTGTAGAAGGAGGCATTGCCAGTTTCCATGGTTTTACCTGAGGTTTTACCATATAATTTGTAAAATAATTTACCCCTCTTCCATGCAATCAACACAAACATTTGCCATTTATGTTCTGCAGCGACGTTTACCATTTATGTTCTGCAGTAAAGTTTTAGTGTGAATTCAACACAAGTTTCATACATGGGCCCACAGGTCCTCTGATTGACCATATTGTGTGCTAATAAAGTATGAAGATGAAATGTAGCCCAAGAAAACATAAAGGCTACAATAGGTGCTGTTAGTAAAAATCCTTTGACCTGAACGTGAAATTTGTGACCTTTGACAAATTTTTAAACCTTTCGATAAAATCCAATATGGGACCACTATCAATGCATATTCTTTTCTATATATTGGCAATGGATGAATTTAATAGCATTTGTATGAACAATGAAGGAGAAGGGGCTTTCCATCTGTCATGAAAAAAATAAAGATGAAAGAAACAACATATCGGTTTCCAGCATCACAAAATGGAATAGATATTTTATATGAGCCATGGTGGGTCACAGAGCCATTCTGAATTGGTTGTGGTGTGTCTGTGTTCCCCCATAATTTAAATGACTTGTAGAAATATATAAACAGCGGCTCTTACTTTGAAATGGAATTTAATGCCTTCTCATGCCTAATTTCCTATTTGTTGAGATAGATAGATAGATAGAACGGATGAACGAAAGAACATATATTGTTATTTACTTGTCTTATACACAAGTAAAGTTACCAGTCATAAGATATATATTTTCCTGTATGGTACCAGTCATTGGACATGCATTTTCCTGTATGTTACCTGTCATTAGACATGCATTGTCCTGTATGTTACCTGTCATTAGACATGCATTGTCCTGTATGTTACCAGTCATTAGATATTTGTTTTCTGGTGTGTTTACAGGTGGATGGCTGCTATGACATTAACCTGCTATCTTACACATAGCACATGTATAAGATGGACATATATGGACTGTCGTTCTTGCCGAAAAGGTATGAACACTCATTCCTGGACATAATGTACAGTTGGTAATGGATCAAATTTCAGTTTATTTTATCAAACGTGATGAAACCCTTCCATGAAAAGAAAATGCATGCTGCTGTTATGCACAGTCTTTGATGAAATCACAAGTCAAAGTATACAGCTTCTAATGATGCCTTATTACAACATTTGTCTGTAAAACAATGCCATGTACTGTACATCAAATTCATGTCAAAAAAGAAACTAAGTTGTACTTAAAAATGCATTTCTTTAAGCATCATTATTCAATGCCAGTGAAATGTAGTTCAGTACCGTCTTAAATATCTTTGTAAATATTTCTGTATACTCTATGTGTGTTTGAATACCTGAGGGACATATTTATTGCAGTTTCATATTTATTGGCCAAACATTGTGACAAAACATTTTTTGATCCATAAATATGGGTTACAAGCATTCTCTCTGTGTTATAAAGTCAAACCCTGTCCATTTGTGTATTAGTGATGTGACTAGATACCTTGTTAAATTTGTCAGCGAAAATATGAAAAAGAACTGTTTTATCATCTATATCTATAAAACAAGGACGGTTTGTCTGTATGTATATTTGTGTGTCTGTCTTCTCTCCAGTTGTTTGTTTAACTGACTTAACTCAGATCAGGTAATTCTCTGCCAGGTCATCATGCACATACACAAGCACAACTACCATATACTAAATGTTATAGTTACTGTATCTACACTGTCCCGCACTGAATTCAAACTTGCACCCTCGGACAGTGGAGGTGGATGACTAACAATAACAGCAACAAAGTGGAAATGTGTGTTTAGGAATTATATTCAGGTAATGAGGTCATATTATGTTCATTTCATTCCGCTGGATACTGTCCCAGTCACACCAGGTTCTCCTCCAGCCACATCCACTGTTCACTCTCCTAAAGCTCCCCTCACTCGTTCACACTCCCCAGTCTAGTAATGACCTGCACCTGTTCCCAATCAGCCTCACTCCCTACTTAAAGGAAAATTCAGTTTTTTAGCACTTTAAGGCCCCTTTCTGGTTTGTTTTGGATGAACAAGAGTGGTGGACACCGAAATTTTGACAATTGGTCCTGTCTCGACTTTTCTGACTCGTTTTGAATCGCCTTTGACTTCTCAGGGTGGCTGGCAATGGGCATACTATAGTAGGCTACTCAAACATGTCCTAAAACAACCCTTAACGTTCGTTTTCAAAACTGTGCAACTCATCGAGTGGTTAGTGGTGTTCGTTGATGTTCCAAAACAAGTAGCGTAGCGAAATACAGTTTCTGTCGTGTTTTATTTGGCATTTTGTAAAATCCCATTGATTTCTGTTGGAAGACTCATTGCACATTGATATTACTGCGCCACCGTCTATGCTTCAGGTTCAAACATTGAGCGGAAGTTTATACACGGTTGTGAGGTCCCCTAATAAATAGTTCCACAATAGGCCTAGCAAATAAGACGGCTGGAAATCATACATTGCACCGAAATATAATTTGCTTTTAATAGTCAACGAACTCCACTAACCACTCGGTGAGTAGCACAGTTTTGAAAACGAATGTTAAGGGTTGTTTTAGGACATGTTTGAGTAGTCTACTACAGTATGCCCATTGCCAGCCAATTTCGGTGTCCACCACTCTAGTACATCCAAAACAAACCAGAAAAGGGCCTTAAAGTGCTAAAAAACGAAATTTTCCTTTAAAGCTGTCCTGTCCTCCCTGTGGGCCGTGACAGATACATACCATTTGTTATTACAGTAGCCCAGATGGTTTCAACATTATGTCGTTTGACAATATGTTTTAGAGTCCTATTAAGACTCGGTCCAATTCTATGGAAAATGTCTAAAAAACGTTTTGGGGCCAAATGTGAAGAAAAGTCTTGGAAAAATGTTGGAATACTGATTACAGATATTTTATTTACCAACACTGTGCATTCTAAGCCTGCTAATTATTGTAGCACAATAACATAGGCCTCCATAGAGAAGACACTACATGAGAACAGGTAATATATAATATGTGTTATAATGTTATATGTATAGCGGGGGAAATAAGTATTGAACATGTCAACAATTTTTTCAGTAAGTATACTTCCAATGAGGCTATTTGCATGACATTTTCACCAGACATTAATATTAACTAAGGTAATCCACACATAAAAAAAATCCAAACACTAATGTCCATAAGTAGAGTTATGAGTAAAAAAGTGGAATGGCACAGAGAAAAAGTATTGAACAATGCTAAGAAAAAGCAGTACACAAAATCAAGTAATGGCAAGGAACGAGCTGGAATGTATAAGTAGAGTAATTATCCCTCCTATCTGTGCAAATTAATATAAGTTGGGTTAGTACATATTGATGGGCTATAAAAAAGGTTTTTCGTTACCAAGGTGTCACACAAGAAACATTTCATGATGGGTTAAACCAAAGAGCTCTCCCAAGACCTTTGCAATCTTTTTGTTGCAAAACATATCAATGGAATTGGTTACAGATGCATTTCAAAACTTCAGAATCATCCAGTAAGCTGTATTAGAGCCATTCAGGGGCGTAGCAAGCGTGGGGGATGTGGGTGTTATAACGTACACACTTTTCCTGGAACACGATTCTATCCCCCACACTTTTTTGTCAGATTAAAACGAAAGTAAAATGGAAATAAACGCTCACGTAAAGAGTTGGAACCGTATGTCTAATAAGGGTGGGCTCTGATAACGCACACACAGAGAGACACAAATAGGTCTGTTGATTTGATTGAACGGTCATCCAGCCAATCACATCAAGTTAGCGTCAGCGAATAACCCGAGCCGCTCTGATCAAATTCAAAGTTTGCGTCTTTCAAGGCTGCTTGAGTCTGCATTATAAAGTCTGCAGTGATCAGATTTGAGGTAGAATTGAAATGATTATTGTTACCACATTATTAGTAAACCAAAATTCAGAAATAGCTTACATCGCGTTCCATTTAGAACATCTTATTTGATCTTATTGATCTTACAAACGTCGGTGGCATTTCTTATTTTGATTTTACAAACACATTTGAGTTCTACATCTGAGAACTAGGATTTCCGAGCAAGCTACTGACAAGGTTTGGTGCTGTTTTGAACAATATTACTGGTTAAACAATGCTATTTGGGAAGCGTTTGCTCACCGGCCTTAGTTAATTCACTGTTTGCGATTTGGGGCCATGGCATAAACTGGGGCAAGCTCTGTAGTGGTTGATCCACAAAAAATACTGTCTCCACAGCTTATTAGTTGGGTCATAAACCTCAATTCCGTGACCATTCTCTGGCTAATATGTTTTGATGACTGATTTGACTTTTATACACCCTTTAAAAAAAAAATTAGACCCCATGTCCCTCGCAAAAATAACGGCATTTTTTGCTAGAGGGCCGAATCCAAAATGGCCGCTGGCAATATATTAAAAAAGTATTATTATTATACATAACCTACAGTTATGTATGAATACACTTTTTGTGGCAAATTGACCATGAGGATTGTAATTCTGACATCATTTTGAGATTTATAGTATAGTATAGAGTCTTTATTGTCCTATAAGGATATTCTTTTTCACACATCATTATATTCCATGCAGGATATCCACAGCCTCATACATATAACATATAACATAACACACCCCATGACATATAACATATAACACACCCCCATACCCCCCCCCCCCCCAGTATCCCTCCCTCCTCAACACCAAACAAGCAAAAAGGTGGACAGTACAGACAACATAAAACACAAAAGAATAGGGGGAGAACGACAGATGGATAAAGACGCAGACACTAGTGAACTTCTCAGAACAAACACTAAACACACTGGTACAAACAAACCGACAGTAGACAGAGACGTGACGCCGCCATGGAACATTGACTGACTGTGTGTCGTCGCAGCAGAGCATGCGCCGTAGAGCCAAGAAAGTGCCAAGTGCCATTTTTTGCTAAAGGGGCGAATCCAAAATGGCCGCTGGCATCATATTAAAAAAGTATTATTATTATACATAACCTACAGTTATGTATGAATACACTTTTTGTGGCAAATTGACCATGAGGATTGTAATTCTGACATCATTTTGAGATTTAGACATCATCTTGGCCCTGAAATCCAAGGTAGCCACCATCTGGTAGAGCGAAAACATAATTTCTAATATATTAATTTACTTTTTAACCAGAGCGCCTAGAATGATACATCACAACACTTTTTGTGGTAAATTGACCATAAGGATTATGATTTTGACATCATTTTAACATTAAGACATCGTTCTGACCCCAAAACCCAAGATGGCCACCATCCGGGAGGGCAAAAATGTAAAGTTTAGAAGAAGTAATAGAAGATTAGTCCAGAAGATCATTTTCCTTTTCATCACAATCATACTCGCTCTCATCTTCCTTGCTGTCTTCAACTGGCCTTGATGCAGGTAGATGATGGATGAGCAGGTCTTGTGTAGCGGACAGGGTGACAATGACCATCCACCAACTCCCACCCATGTCCAATTGGCATGGGGTGGTGCTTCAGGGAGGGATGGCGTACTAGATATGCCAAGTAATTGGCACAGAGGCAGTGTTGCCCGCCATGGTCGTGCTGATCGTATCATCTGTGTGAATGACCCACACGATGCAGCAAACTCGACTAAAGAAGATGAGCGAGACCTGCGGGCACAGGGTAAGGCACATATCCCCAACACCTACATGAAATCGGATTATCCATTTCCCTCTGCCAGAGCATTTAACACACTGCTTTGTAGTGTTAGTAACAAGGGGCATCTACAAAAATTGATATGCAGCTACCTGACTGACATTGCACAACTTCAGTTCCGCCTTCAACACAATCCAACGTCACCGGCTCATGAAGAAATTGCCTAAACATCCCCCACCTCTCATTCATATATTTAATTGTTTTAATGTAGAAAAAGACCCTGGGGTCAATTTTCGCCTGAGTTACACTTTAAACTTCTCCAGTTTATGACTTTTAAGACAATACATTTTTTGTATGGCAAGTTTTCTGAAATTGTATGTTTCAATAAAGGAGGCATTATCTAATTAAACATGTGCTTCTTTGTATACATGTAGCCTATTTAAAGTGCAGAAATTTGAACACTTGATAAGGTAAGATAAATGATTGTTTAATTTTGTTCACAAAGCCACTTAGAGGGAATTTTATATATATATTTTATCATTCTATAAATCTGAAAATGGTATCATAGTTTTAGATCACAGTTGAATTTGGTAGTTTTACATTTATTTATTCATTTTTTAAAGCTCCTTTTGCGTTCCCTTGTAATAGTTTTGTATTCCCTCCCTTTGCGAAGGAACACAGAACTATTGCAAAGTAACCCAATAGCTGCTAAAAAAAAACATCATGCCCCTTTAGGGGCTCCGTATGACGCAGTTTCAAAAAGTTGTATTTTTTTTTTTTTACTCTGCTGTAGCGCCCCTCAAGACATCATTAAGAAATTATTTTTATTTTTTATTTTTATAAAACCATACAGTATGTGCCACAATTATTGGTACCCCTGTATTTTAATACTTTGTAAAGACTGCCTTTGTCAATAAAACAACTCTTAGTCCTATCCAATTACATCTCAGTGTTGGAAATACAAAGAGGAGGATTTGAGACCATTCCTCTTTACAGAAGTTCTCCAGATTCCTAGTTCTTCTTGCCAAGAAGCATACTTTTCATTCATCTGACCACAGACAACATTTTTAATTGAATTACAGGAAATGCCTTATTAGTATGTAGCTATCATCTGATATTGTGAAGACAATGACTGTAATTTCCATATTGAAAAACAACATATTCTTCTTTTTATACCTCAATGAAACATGCATGACAAAATGCATATATCATATACAGTACTGTATAATGGCTGTACAATACTGTGAGAACTTTTTAAGTTTTTGAAATCATCTCAAATGTGGAGAAAAGAGCCAGCAGATGGCAGCCTTTTCACACATTAGCAGAGAGCATGAATGAAATGACTTATCCTTAAAGAACAATTCCTTTAGAGAAACCATTTGCAAATCAACTTTTAAAATAAAATAAACTTTTTAAGGCAACCTTGTAGTGTATTTAACATTTCCATGGGAAACCTTTCAGATACATTTGTACTAAAAGTATAGATTACACAGGAGCAGCCTTGATTTTGATGTCCATATGTAATGTGTCTTATACACTTGTACACTTGTGTAAAATGAGATTGTTAGAGGTACAGATTGTTTTGTGTTTAGCATACACTTATTACAGACATGACTGAACACACAGAAAGTACAAAGCCTCCAAATAGAGAGACACAGAATTTGCAAAAATGTTGCTTTATTCACATGCTCAATCACTTCCAGCTCCATAACATCAGTTTCTTTGCTTCTCCCAGGAGTGGAGTAGTACACTAAATATTACCAGGAGATTCCAAGCTTGAATGTCTCACGGTTTTTGGACTGTGCCACCCAACGTGTTATTTAGGCTTCTAGTGGAAATTAGGCTACTTGTGCATAAGGATATCTGAATGCAATTCATTGGGTGCGAGTTTTACGGCGAAGCAGTAGCAGTAATGGGAGGGTAGCCTACGTCAACGTTGGGACTCTGAAATGGGCGAGACCTCTCTGTTGAAGTGAATTTAAATAAACCAATGACATGCAACAAGCGTTAAATTCTAGTCTTTCGCAGTCCTTTATGGTCTGTGTTTGTATCTGTATTGTCATTCTGTCTGTATGTGTTCCCTTTTAATCCGGTTGAGATATCTTGTTTGATTATATCATATTATTGTATTATGGAAAACTTTTAAATAAAGTGTTCAAAAAAAAAAAATTCTAGTCTGTCTGTTGGCAAATTAACGCAAACATTCCTTAACGATAATAATGGGACTTTCTGCTAGCCTGGCGAGCCAGACCCACATTAAAATGTAGGGTCTGGGCACTCACCGTTTGCAGTGCTCAGTCCGAGGGGCCGGATAATCAGTTGTCTTTCAAATTCCCTCTGCACGCAATAGGACGCAATAGGATATTTGTTTTCAAGTAGCAGGGAATTCAAGCCAAACCGTTGCAACTCTGCCATCAATCATTATGTTAAGCCCACCAAACGACTCTATACACGATTTCAATGTCCTGATTAAGTTTCGATTTCTGGAGCTCACAAGCCAACGGAGAGTTGCTAGACTAGCCCTGGCAGCAAATGTAATTTGCTGCCGCTAGGGACGCGTCTAGATTTCTAGGCTAACTTTCTGCTGTCCTCTGTGAAAAACTAAGCAGGACGTGTAGCCTAGGCTATCATTAACACGTCATGGCAAGGTTGCCCAAAACAGTATTATGTCATTGTACCATTAAAGTAATGTGTTGGATAGATAGTTGGAGTTCAGAGAGCTCTCACGTCATTCAAACTAATCTCTAATCTCAACTTCATGCGTGACTATCGTTAATTAAATAGGCCTATCTAACCAAACTCAGTTCAAGTTCATGAAAATAGCCTTTTAGAATAATAGGTCTTGTAGGCTACTGCTGGTGCTCCTGCTTCACTAGTAGCCTATATTCCCATCCTCTGTTTCCAATATAAGATGGCCTATACGATTTTGCAGGTATATCAAGTAGGCTAAGGTGCAAATGATTGCCTTTTTGCAAGTTCCAAATATATGGATGAATTATGGCTTGATGAAAAAGGAGTGTATGGCACAGCACCCAAACTTAAATCAGGTATGCCTAGTTGTATAATTTATGTTCGACCTATTCAATCTTAGTCTACTCTCTTCCGCTCATTCTGTAAGTGCTTCATTTGGAAAATATTTGGTGCATTAGGAGTAGATGGGAACATGCAAGCAGACAGGAGTGTGTTCGAAAGTAGCCTATCATCACTTATTCCAAAACATAGGCTACAAAACGCATAGACAACGTCAGTTAAGCTTCATTATTTCCTATAACCTATACACAGTATATAGTATTGTAACGTGGGTGTCAAATGCACACGGCTCTCTGCCGTTTATCTTCAGTAAGTAACAGACATGTAGGAAAAACAACATTGCTGCAACACAGCCCCTTTTATGTCTTTGCAGTGCCGCCACTACCACCGCACGCATCACACACTGTGTTTAGGGCACCAAGGGACAGAGGGGGTACCACAAATTAGCCAATAATATAAGTAGCTTACAATCTACTTTTCACTCTTCTAAATGTTTACAATGGCAGAATACAGCAACAGTATGTTACATGCAAGGAGGATACTTTTTGGGTCCTCTCAATCTCCACTATGCAGCAGATCTAATTTGAACTCCATTTAATTGGGAACGCACCTTATCAAACCAATGTCCCCCTACAGTCCATAAATCAGAATAATACAACAGGAAGTACAACCTCAAATTAGGAAAAGTTAGGATGTTGCGTAAAATGTAAATTAACACAGAATATTCTGCAAATCTCAAAAAACATATTTTGAATTTTATGCCAGCAACACGTCTCAACAACACTATCAAATCTATAAGTAACCTGCGCCATGGAAGCAGTAAGTCAAGTCACATCAAAAATAGTAGTGGCAGAACTCCCAAGTGACACCTTGTGGTTGTTTGTGTCAACTGCAGTTTGTGCCATTTCTGCTGAGAATATGGTGTGCGCGATTCATGCAGGAAACTGTCCAAACTTAACTGATACCCACTGTAGTGCTCAGTTCAAAACCCAGCGTCCAAGATGATATGGGGGTGCATTAGTGCCTATAGCATGGGCATCTTGCACCTCTAGTGAGGCACAATCAATTAAGAACTAGAAAATGTAATTCCAAGGAATTACCAGTGCATGAAAATGCAAAACATAAGATGCAAAATATACAGTGTTAAAACAGATAATGTAGAGACAGTGGTTTCACTTAGGTAGACATGGTTGTTGCAATGCTAAATAAAGCTGTTTCTATGATGGTTGCTAGGGTAATCATGTTGGTTGCAATGGAAACTGACATAGATGCTTTATTTCAATGGTTGCTATGTTGGTAGGTGGTGGCTAGGTAGGTGGTGGTTTAACCCTTAGAACCCGATTGACGCAAAGTGACTGCAAAATAATAACGTCACATACAAAAACCAACGCTGCACACCCATTACTCTCGTTTGAATTACTCGCGAACCCGTGATTGGATAGATATGCCACGCATGTCAGAGGAAATAGGAGACATAGAGCTATCATTTGATACCAAGTACATCCTTCTGGGTTATGAAACAGACAAAGTGACAGCAAAATAATAACTTCATATAGCTTACCCCACGTTTTTCTGTGTTTTTGTGGCAAAGCATGTATAATCCAACGCTATCATGTGTTTCTCCATGGCAAAGTCATAATCCAGTTTTGAGATCCTAGCAAATTCCTGCATGGCATCCAATTCAAGGCTTTGAGGGCAGCCGTGGCCTACTGGTGAGCGCTTCGGACTTGTAACCGGAGGGTTGCCGGTTCGAGCCCCGACCAGTAGGCACGGCTGAAGTGCCCTTGAGCAAGGCACCTAACCCCTCACTGCTCCCCGAGCGCCGCTGTTGTTGCAGGCAGCTCACTGCGCCGGGATTAGTGTGTGCTTCACCTCACTGTGTGTTCACTGTGTGCTGAGTGTGTTTCACTAATTCACGGATTGGGATAAATGCAGAGACCAAATTTCCCTCACGGGATCAAAAGAGTATATATACTTATACTTATATACTTAGGCTCACATTGCATCCCAATTTGTTTGACAAAGAAACACCTTTTTTGCCTTTACTTTGTTCATGGCAATGCAGTAAAAAGTTGTTGTAGAGAATCATCATGAGTGCACACACAGGCTAACACGCAAACTCGGTTCAAGTCAGGTCAGATCAGTTCGTGTCACAGATATGGAGCGCAGAAAAGTCATTTTTCATCACTAAATAAAAAAAATGGTATTTATTTCTGTAAGGCGCACACCACATGTCTGTACATTGCTCAGCCCCATAGTCCCCCTCCACCATGGTTCTTATATTGCCAGATTCAGGACAGTCTGGCCTACACATACATGAAAATCATGTCCAGCTGGCAGCTTGCTGTGGTGATACATTTCAAAATGTAAGAATTGTAAAATATATATAAAAAAATATTTTTATTATTATTATTAAAATCAAAATCAAATCAATGTAAGTACTAATATATGAAATGGTGGCAGATCTAGGTAGCCTAGAATGTGCTGAAAAAATATATATCATGTGTAAATGACACTTATAATGACCAGGATAAATGCTTATAACTAAAGGTAGTGATAATGCCCTTAAAACAGTCTAGGGTGCTAAGGGTTAATATAGTTGGCTGGAGGTATAGTTGATGATAACTGACAGCTGGAATAGCTAAACAGTTAAATAGTAAACTAGTTTAAATGGTTAAATGATTTAATAGTGAATTATTGTAGTGAGGAATTTTATTTTGAAACAGTTGTGGGAAGAGGAAACAGTTGGTGGGAGTAATAGGTGATGACAACTGACAGTTGGAATGACTGAACAGTAACAGTAAATAGTTCGATAGTTTAAATAGTTAAATTATTTAATAGCGAATCATGTGCTTCATGTAAATGCTTGGAAAATGAATTATTGAAGGCTCACCAATTCCATTCTACTAAGGCAAAGTACTCTTTATATTCTTGTCCATGACATGTTCCATATCACATTGATTGCAGCCTATGTTAAAGAGCCCTCTCACCAATCTTGAGATTAAAAATGGTCAGTAGTGGGCAGGGGCGATTCTAGACCTAGAGCTTTGCTGGGGCACAGGTCTCCAACCCCCAATACATAAAAAAAAATAAAAATAAATGTGCGCGTGAAATAAATGGCTAGCCTACGGGTAGGCTACAAGCTTCAAAATCATTATTGTCACTGTCATATTGTAGGACCAGCACTCTCTCCCTCAATTGTTGTAAGAACCACTATCCAGCAACATCCAAACACATAGGCATAAGTAGGCCTATACTCACTGCATGAATTTAATAGGCTTTCCTACTAACACAAGGGAAAGCTTATTTTTTAGTCAAAATTGAGATATACTTCCCTCCCAGGCAAGGGTCCTATAGTCATCCTGGCAATACTGCAGTTCTTTGTACCTTAAATAGCCTACTAAAGCCTTCATATTGACTTTTGGTGATAATTTCCAAATGTAGCTTATAATCTACACAGAGTCTGTGTAGATTATTATAGGCTACATTTGCAAATGCAGCAAACTTATTTAAGATTGCCATTAAACCATTGATCAAATCACAGCACTGGCACTTTAACATAAATGTTAATGTTACCGTTAATGTGGGCAATTATATACCTCCCTCGTCCTCCTCATCTCTCCTCACTGTTCCTCTCCTTCTGCCTCTGTTCAGGAAGAATTTTCTGATGTCCATCTCTGAATAGTTTATCAGAAGGCTATGTTTAGTTTTACAGTAGGACAGCTTCACAGTCAGTGTTGGACAAGTTACTTCAAAATCGTAATGTATTATGTATTACTTATTACTGTCATTTCAAAGTAATTTGTTACATTATAATATTACGGTCTCTGAATTGTAAGGCATTACACTACTATTGTATTACTTTTAAGTTACTTTTACCAAAATATCTAGAAATATGGATTTGGAATTCTAAATGCAGTTTATTATGCTCAATGCAGCTCATTGCACTTCTAATGGAGGCGATGTGGTATAACACATACCTGCCAACATTTGGTTTTCAAAATCCGGGAGATTTGTGCAGGGACCCTTCGGCACGACGGGTCCCTTCAGTTCGGCTTGCATCACGTTTTCTGCCTCTGTCTGTTATGGCAAGCCGATTGAGCATTTATTCAGATATCTTGATATCAGGCATAATTGTCATGTACATGCAAGCCATTTCTGTCCACTAGTTAACTAGTGAGCCATTTCTGTGTGAACTAGTTAACTAGTGACAGCCAAAATGCTCACTAGTTAACTAGTAAGGCCCAAATTCTCTCTAGTTAATTCAATTTCAATTTATTGTGCTTATAGAGCGCCAAAACATAACACATGTATCATGGCGCTTTACAGAATGTAGGCAATCAGAGAAAGAAGGAAAGAAAGGAAGAAAAGGAAAGCAAGAGAGAGGCCCATGGGTAACATGGTAGTTAACTAGTTCATATGTTTCATATCTTACTAGTTAACTAGTAATGCTCAGCATGTTCACTAGTTAACTAGTGGACACTGAAATGTGCACTAGTTAACTAGTTTAAAGACTAATATTTACTAGTCAACTAGTAGGGTACAAAAATGTTTACTAGCTGACTACTGAATGTCAAATTCCCACTTGTTAACTTCTATGTAATTTGGCCAGCCGCTTGGGCATTTATTCTGATATCTTGATATCAGGCCAACATGCAAGCCATTTTTGTCAACTAGTTAACTAGTGAGCCATGTTTGTGCACACTAGTTAACTAGTGACAACATAAATGCCCACTAGTTAACTAGTGAACACATATTAGCTTCACTAGTTAACTAGTGAGAGCCAGAAATGTCCACTAGTAAACTAGCTAGTTGAAGGCTTTTGGGTCTCACTAGTTAACTAGTGCCAGCCAAAAATGTGCACATGTTTACTAGTGAAGGCAAAACTCCTCACTAGTTAACTAGTTGGAGTAGGTCAATGTCACTAGTTAACTAGTGAACCATAAATGGCTTACTAGCTAGCTAGGTGATGGCAGCAGGCTCACTAGTTAACTAGTTGATGCATCATTTGTCCAAACTAGTTAACTAGTGAGGTCATAAATGTATACTAGTAAACTAGTTCAAGACAAAATTCCCACTAGTCAACTAGTGGCGCAGAATTCAAATTAGGAGGCGGAGAATTCTGGAAATTGAGGCTTTCTATTGGCTCCCTATGTCCAAATAGAACATGACAACCAATCACAGTGCAGAATTTCACGAAATCCCACCCACAACATTTGCATGTGGCACACAAGTTAACATGCTGGCTAAAGGAACTTTAACTAGTAAACTAGTGGCTTCAGTGTGACACTTACATGTAAACTAGTGAAGGCAGAACTGCTCACTAGTTAACTAGTTAAGACACAAATGCCCACTAGTTAACTAGTGAGGTCTAAAAAGTGTCACTAGTTTACTAGTGTGCACCAAAACACCCACTAGTGAACTAGTCATGGCAATTTCCATTCGACTAGTTAACTAGTGAGGTGCAAAAAGTGTCACTAGTTTACTAGTGTGCCCCAAAATGCCCACTAGTTAACTAGTGAAGGCCATTGCAGCCCCACTAGTTAACTAGTGAGATGTCAAAACGCTGTTAACATGTAAAGGCCAAAATGCCCACTAGTTTACTAGTGAGGGTGTTGTGGGCCTTACTAGTTAACTAGTGGCATGTATATTTTGTTCACTAGTTAACTAGTTACACCTAAAAAGAGAAACAAGCTGACCGTTTTTGTCCACTAGTTAACTAGTGGAACAATTGAAGTCTCACTAGTTTGCATGTGTGGCAGTGAAGCAGCTCACTAGTTAATTAGTGCCTGAAACGGCTATTATGCAAATTCTAATGAGAGGGTGGGTAGAAGACTCCTACCCAAGAGTCCCACCCAGTCTAAATGTAAATTTACTGTTCATAGCCTCGCGATCAGGTCCTGATGGGTGCCCCTAGTGGCTAAAGTGACACACTGCTCTGCAACGGTACTTCAGTACAGATAGTAAAGCAGAGCCTGCAGTATGTAGTATCTCATATTCTGTCAAAATGGTTTTAAATAATAACAGGGAAACCCCATGCTTTAACAAGTGAGCTCTTAGTGATCCACACCAAAGATTCAAGGGATCGATTTTAATATTAGGCCTATTCTTTGTTTATTGTTGCTAGGCAACCACAGACATAAATGTATCCATTCAGTCACGCTTTTCTGATTAATAACTGAAAAACAAAAGATTGTACACATTAACTGCACATAGTTTCAAAAGTAATTAAAAGCTCAAAGATCAAGAAAAAAACTCCATGCACTTGTGAAGAATTGAACCCTGGTCTCCCACATGAAGTCCTGCTGCTTAACCACTTGAGCTAGTCTTGCCACATCAGCAATGCTATCATCAATGTTCATGTTACTGAAACGTTTTGTTGCTAGGCAACCATATACAAATGCCTCCAGTTTTATCGCAATTTTCAGACTAATAACTGAAAAACTAAAGATTGTACACATTAACTGAACGAAGATTACAGCAATACACCATAACTTTGTCACTAGACATGTTATCAAAACATATTTTTATGCTCAAACGATCTTAGTTTATACAAGTTTGCTCTTAGAACAGCCTGGACTAAGTCAGCCATGTTTTCTAGGTCTCTGAGTCCTAAATGGACCAATCAAAATCCTTGTTCCGCCTTCTTCATTTGCATGCAAGTGCGACATTGCACACTAGTTAACTAGTGGGACAATGTTACGTCCCACTACTTAACTAGTTGCACAAAATGCCAGCCGTTTGTGTATTTATTCAAATTCCACTACTTTACTAGTGTGAATGGCATTTTTCTCCTGCTAGTTCATTATGGACAGTGTTTTGTCCTCACTAGCTAACATCTAAGGCTCAAAATGCCCTCTATAAGCTAGTGAAAGGCATTAATAATGCAGATATGCTCACTAGTTAACTAGTGAGCATGTCCTGTTCCATTACTAGTAAACTAGTAAGGCCAAACATGTCAACTAGTTAACTAGTGAAGGCCAATGTGTCACTAGTTAACTAGTAAGAGTACCTTTTGCATTACTAGTGAACTAGATAGCTCCAAAAACAGCCACTAGTGTGTGTCTTGTGCGCACTAGTTAACTAGTGCGCTGCTTTACTGCCACACATGCAAACTAGTGAGACTTAAATTGTTCCACTAGTTAACTAGTGGACAAAAACGGTCAGCTTGTTTGTGTTTTTAGGTGTAACTAGTTAACTAGTGAACAAAATATGCATGCCACTATTTAACTAGTAAGGCCCACAACACCCTCACTAGTAAACTAGTGGGCATTTTGGCCTTTACATGTTAACAAGTGAGCGTTTTGGCATCTCACTAGTTAACTAGTGGGGCCGCAATGGCCTTCACTAGTTAACTAGTGGGCATTTTGGGGCACACTAGTAAACTAGTGACACTTTTTGCACCTCACTAGTTAACTAGTCGAATGGAAATTGCCATGACTAGTTCACTAGTGGGTGTTTTGGTGCACACTAGTAAACTAGTGACACTAGTTAACTAGTGGGCATTTGTGTCTTAACTAGTTAACTAGTGAGCAGTTCTGCCTTCACTAGTTTACATGTAAGTGTCACACTGAAGCAACTAGTTTACTAGCTAGAGTTCCTTTGGCCAGCATGTTAACTTGTGTGCCACATGCAAATGTTGTGGGTGGGATTTCGTGAAATTCTGCACTGTGATTGGTTGTCATGTTCTATTTGGACATAGGGAGCCAATAGAAAGCCTCAATTTCCAGAATTCTCCGCCTCCTAATTTGAATTCTGCGCCACTAGTTGACTAGTGGGAATTTTGTCTTGAACTAGTTTGGACAAATGATGCATCAACTAGTTAACTAGTGAGCCTGCTGCCATCACCTAGCTAGCTAGTAAGCCATTTATGGTTCACTAGTTAACTAGTAATATTGACCTACTGCAACTAGTGAGGTGTTTTGCCTTCACTAGTAAACATGTGCACATTTATGGCTGTCACTAGTTAACTAGTGAGACCCAAAAGCCTTCAACTAGCTGACTGGTATGTATTTTGGCCTTTACTAGTTAACTAGCAGACATTTCTGGCTCTCACTAGTTAACTAGTGAAGCTAAAATGTGTTCACTAGTTAACTAGTGAGCCTTTTGGCTCCCACTAGTTAACTAGTGTGCATATTTTGGCCTTCACTAGTTAACTAGTTCACACAAACATGGCTCACTAGTTAACTAGTTGACAAAAATGGCTTACATGTACATGACAATTATGCCTGATATCAAGATATCAGAATAAATGCTCAATCGGCTTGCCATAGTCTGTCCTTTCGTGATGAAGGATGAGATCGCCTGTGTGCCCTTACTGGCCTCTTCTGCGCGATGGTGCTGTGTTTTAATGTGCTGACTAATGTCATTTTTCCCTCCGTGGCCTACATTAAAATCAACACGACACACCTTACAAAAATCGTGGAGGTTGTCGATATGACTGGGTAAGATACACGTAAATTGTTGCGTCCAACATTGCTGAAATTTACTACATTTGGCTGACACATTTTTAGCCAAAGCGACTTACAACATGGTAACAATTTAAGTTTTAAAGCGATTCTCAACAATTTTAGGACAATTTAAAGAACAGTTTAAAAACAGTAGAGTACAATTGTTGAATTGTTGCATTTTTTTACAAGTGTATTTCGGTTTCTTTGCGGGGACACCGCGACCGCCTTCACCTGCCATGTCTATCGGCTCGCTTAAACGCGACTGCGCAACTGGGTTATAGGTTGCCAGGTTAAGGTGACAAACGGGTTGAAATTGTATATGGTGTGTGTGGGTTGTGTGAATATAATGCATTTGATACAATATCTGGCAACTGGTCAACATTAGACAAACATATTGGTCCGATTCATAAAGGAGTTTGGGCCATGCAAATTACAGGAGTTTCCCGGGAGAAATAACAAACCGGAAGGGGTCCGGGAGATAGGGCTAAAAACGGGAGAAACCCGGGAAAAACGGGAGTGTTGGCAGGTATGGTATAACATAATGACTGAGCTAGGCTTAAGGCTAACAACAGTATAATGCAATAGGCACAGTGATGGCTCATGATGCAATACAAGGAACAATCATAGCCAGAATTTTGTTAAAAGCAGACAAAAGGTCGAAGTCTGGTCAATTGTGATAGAAATGCTGTAACTTTAGGCTTAGGCCTACTCATTAAAATCAACAGAGAGCCCACTACCTGTATATTGTAACCCAAAACTTGTCAAGATAGGCTACACAGTCAGGGTTCTAAATTAACTTTTTTGATCACCAGCCAATGTGGCTGGTAACTTTCTAAAGTTAGTAGCCAATCAGAATTTCTACTAGCCAATTTTTTGTGAAAATAAGAGAATTATGAGTTTATGAGATGAGTGTCACTGAAAGCATTTGATCATTTTATTAACATTTTCGACATGAATACATACCACAAAATAAAAACAAAAACACTTCATTTCATGTTTGGGATGTCTACAATATCTGTCTATCTATCTCTCTGTCGATATCCTCATCCCTTTATTCCTCTTCTCGCCCCCATAAGTCTGTCCCAACCACCACCGCATTTAGTTTAATCTTAACTTAATAAAAAGGAGATATTAATTATCATTGTGCGTGCTCAGAAGCGTTCTCGGTTAAATGGAGTAGCATAGGGCCTACGTTCAAGTTGGATCCAAAAACCCAAAAAGTATCATCTTTATGTAACATGCTGTTGGTGCATGTTGACATCATAGGCACCGTTTTGGCGTTTTGTGTGTCGGCCGCTGTTGATTTCCTAAAGTGTTGAAATGCATACACTACTTCTCAAAAACCGTATGGCAACAATACACATGGGCGTTGATATAGGGCATTTAATTGTTTGAGCACCCACCAACGGAAACATAAATCGGCGCCTATGGTTGACATTGTGTAGGTTACTTTCTCTAACATCTAGTGAAAAACAGTTTGCAGTAGCCTAGGCTACAGATACTATTTATTGGCTAAATGTTGGTCCCTCCTCTGTCTCTTGGTGCCCTTTGCACAGGGCGTTTTAAAACTGAAAATTTTCGCCTAAGCATCTCACGTTCCATCTTCAGCTAACTCCATAGACAATATAATAAACGATATTGCTGCTTCAGGTTTTGCGCTTCTGACATGACATCATCAGCCCCCCACAAAGGAAATATACCTAGCCTATAGGTAAACACAAACGTAAAAACGTTGTACGTTAATGTTTCGTAAAGCGAAAGCGTAGCCTATGTATTTGTGTCATGTATACTTTACTTTACTGGCTAACTCCCTCCTTTTTCAGTCTATGCTCACTACTCTGGCTCTGTTTGTTCTTCTAATTCATTGTGTTTTCTGGTAGACGATCCGTTCGTTTCCATGGTCTCTCGCGCTGGTTTCACCGCAAACTGCGTGCAGGCAATGGGCGTATGAAACGTAGGCCTAATCACATAGCATACGGAACAGTGGTCATGGGAAATGTAGGAAGTAGCCTACTGCCAGGGGATATATATCGGTGCGACCGAGAACAGAGCCTTACAGTATGTATCATGCATGCAATGCCTCATGCATCACCGGCCAAATTGGCTAGTAAGTTTTTACTAATACCCGCCAAAATGAATTTTTACCCGCATTTGGCGGGTTGGCGGGTGTTAATTTAGAACCCTGTACACAGTGCCGCCGCTGGCCATTTTGGTGCCCTAACTGGTGAAATACAGTATTAACCTAAGTATGTCATCATATGGCCAACTATAAAGATGTAATCTGCCTGTTCCCAGGGATGGGTAGTATTTCTGAAACATGTAATATGTAGAGAATCAAGTCCAGTTGGAGTGCTACCAGGAACTTTGTAAAAACTTTGTAAAGATGGTGCTCTTTGGTGACAGGCTTATGTTCATTTTAGAAAAGTTGTAGAATACCAAGGCACTCATCTTCTTTAGTTGCCTTTATTTTAATGGGCACAACATAATTAAAACACTTCGATGCGTTTCGGCATGAAGCCTTCGTCAGGAAGTGAGCAGTCTCTTGTGTGGCACACTGAAATAAAAGACATCAATTCCATGAGTGTTCTCAGGTGTGTGGGTGGGACCAATTAGCTAATGGCAAACCCCTCATTTACAAAGGTAAACCCACAGAAAAACAGAAAAACAAACAGGTATTGATGGTGGTCAGCAGGGGGCGTCATTCCACAGTCTCTACAGACATAAAAGAGTATTTAGAGAACAAAAAAGAACATACGTGCAATACATATATACAACAATAGAGCATTTGTATTTACAGGAAACGGCAATATTCCAACTCATCATTTAAACCTGGATATAAAGTAGCTCTTAATTTAAAAATCCAGTAGCTCTCTCGCTGGTTTAATTGTTTCAATCTATCACCCCCTCTCATTGTTTGTGGTATATGATCTATACCTATAGCTCTTAAAATAGCAGGGTCACTATAGAGCTGCACAGTCCTGCCCACAGCCAAAATGCGGTTAGGTGCCGGATGTAAGATTCCCATTCATTTGTCCCATTGACATTAGGAAAAATCTGTATCTAAAGAGTTTTACAGCATGTCTTAGGCTAACCAGCTACGGCATAACTCATAAGCATACAACATATCATTTCGAGTGAAAAAACGAAGAGAAAATCCAAAAAAAGTCAAAGGTACAAGACTGTGTACATATTTTCATTTGCGAGCAAAGGAACTAAGGTCCGTGTACCTTCTGCTCATTTGATTTTTAAGGTTGAAACAGTGATCAAAAAACGGATTTGAAGACCTTTACCTAAAACAGTACTTCCCAGAGAAAAATAAAACACAAATATTGAAGCATTTTGTGGAAAAAATAATCAAATATACAATGAGGGTTTGAATTTCAATATTGTAATTTCAATTAGTCATTATTCAAGTTAAAAATGAAAACCCAGGCACACGAGGCCACCACACACTCAACAAGCTAGGCTACTGCATGCTGACAGCATTTTTTTGCCACTGCCCGAATGGATAATTGCTAGCCTATATGTTCATCAAAGGGAGCAAGATGGTGATGTTGAAGGACAGTGATCTGCACATAGAAAAAAAAATCGCCAGAACATTCCAAGCTTCTCATTTTGATCGATATGTAGGCCTAATTTATGTCCAGGTGTGCTAGGGAGTGGGATTAAGGTTGCGTGCACCCTTCGAAGAAAGAGGGGAAATGTCACTGAAAAGACAATCGACATCATGCATTTATTTGCCTATGTTTTGTAGGTATAGGCTTAGCTTAACAGTTTAAACTGCAAAAAAAAAAAAAAAATCTAACGTCGGTGCATTTGACTCGTATCGGACTCCCATAATGCCATATGTGCATGTTGGAATGTGATATATCGGTTTTAGGGATATTGTATTTGCATTTTCCTTGTGGTGTGTTAGCATGTGTAGTCTTCCCTTGGTTGTACCCATAGACTGTATATATATACAGTCTATGGTTGTACCTCATGTGTTTATTCATGTGTGTTGTGTGTGACTACCCGTTCGTGTATTGTGCATGTGTTAGTGACTAGCCTTGTGTGTTCTATAATGATGTTTTGACCTGTCTGTGTTCCCCGCTCCTGACCCAGTACTGATTTGAACCTTGTTGCCTCAGTTGTTGCAATATGAATATAAATATATAAATAGCCTACGTCCTTGGTCAGCTGGCTACTATGCTTCCTTAGGCCTTATCACGTGCACCCCCCCCCCCCCCCCCCCCCCAAATGCAAGGACAGCTCATTCTCGATTCTTTCTCCATTACTATTCTCCTTTACCAACATAATACATGCAACGATTGGCTAGTCGCGCATACAGAACAACAGAGGAGCCCAAATGCATATTTTCGTGCCTCATGCTAGGCCAGTGAATTGTTGTCAGATTTTTTCCAGCTCTGCGTTCTACGGCTTCCACTCCCCTTGCTCCTAGTTGATACAACGTAGGCCTAGTTGACATTTCTGCATAAGTTAGCTTGTTTACAAACATGTCTCTAATTAAAACGTCATAGGTTTCAATGTAGGACAGCCTAGCGGGGATAGGCCAAATGAAAAATTAAGGAAAGTGCCGATTTCACATTATTGTTGTGCGGATTTTGAATTTCGGTCGTGGAGATACAAAGTTTAATATCCAAAACAAAAACACGAGGGAATTTCCTATTTTGTTTTTTAAAAATACAGTTATAAGGTCGTTTTTCGATTTTCCATTTTCGTTTCGAATTTGAAAATCAAATGAACAGAAGGTACACGGACCGAACTACTCATCCCATAAACCACTGCGCCTCACTGAATAATATAGGCAAAATCGGCGCGATTTATTTTGCCATTTCCAACCGGCGACAGCACATGAACCCTTTCCTCCAAACAGTGATTTTTATATAGTGAATAGTTAATAGCAGTTATTTCAGGAGTAATCGTGTAAATAATAGTGTTTTGATATTGAATTTTATATTTATCATCGTGTATTTTATATCGTGTGTGTGTGAAAGTGGTTAACGTTAACGGCAGTGCTTCGTAACGTTACCTGACTCATCCTATGCTGTCATCACTGCTCAGTCGGGCTGATGCATGGACTGGTGCATGGTCTGCTCTTGGACCACCATATTCAGTTTATTAATTTGCCGTGAATTATTACACAAAATGTTCATTAAATGCACGAAGTATTCCTAGGTTAATGATTGATATGAATCATACAGTATGAAGGCTACAGTAGCCTAGCTAATGTTAACTAGCACTGCTAGCAGCATTAACGTTACCCTCCCTGCTTAACTCACCACAACTTTGTAGGTCTTGTCCCTCATGCTGGCCCTTACAAAACCCACAAACTGACTCTCGGAGACACAACAGTCAATAATGTGACCCGATTTAAAGTGGCTTTCACCCCTTTGGACACTCACTAAGACATAATATATTTCATACCTGTGTTGCAGCATGTAGGCTAATGTTAGCTGCATTATGTAATGACATACAATGTCGGAAATGCTAAAGGTTAGCCTGTCGGCTACCTGAAAAGTTTGAGTGTTTAAACTAACATTTACAGTGGTCTTTTTGATAGTGTATTGGCCCTGACTAAGTTCGTGTGATGTATCAAAAAGGATTGGGGTTTATACAAGTACCAATATTCGTCAAGAAAGTTTTTAATCACATTAAGATTTTCGCCATAGGCAGTAAAAGACTCCGCCATCTTTGTCAATATTTTTCGCTGAGAACGTTTCAAACTATGACCATAACGGCCTTTCCACCAATCAGAGGCATCACTGTGGGATTGTGGGATTGTTCAGGATTGTGGGTAATGAACAGTGTTGGGAGTAATGCGTTACAAAAGTAATGTAATTACTGTAATATATTGCTGTTTGCAGTAACGCGGTACAACGAAGCACTCGGAAGAATCTGAACGATTTTCATTGGTTGTTGCGTTCAATCTTACCCAGCTACAGAGGTGCTATTTCCTGATTGGCTATTATGGCCCCTTTCTTTTTTTCCTTGTTTGTTTTTTATTGGCTGGTAAGTGACAGGCTCGAGTCATGACTAAAGCAGGCACAGAGATGCGCTCATGAATGCCGTTTCCAGCGAGAGCGCTAGAATTTTACTGGGGCACTGGAGACTTTTACTAAGGCACGTGCCCCAGTGAATAAGGTCTAGTGACGCCCCTGGTAGTGGGAACCGGATAATCTCGCAAATCGCAACCTCCTGTAGCCTCGTCTTTGTTGCCTTCATGATTTCCTTTAAAATGTATTATATTAAAAAGGAGATACACAATGACAAGCCAGATGAAAACTGCCACTCTCTTTGTCTCTCTCCTGCGCATGCAAGATGCGTTCCCAATTAAGTGGAGTAAGTAAAGCTAGATCTGCTACGTGGTAGAGATTGAGAGAACCCAAAGTGTTATCCTTGCATGTAACATGGTGTTAAATTCAATTTATTGGCTAAATATGGGTGTCCCCTCTGTCCTTTGGTGCCCTACGCACAGTGCGTGATGCGCATGGTGGGAGTGGCGGCACTGGATACACTTTTGATCCCCAAGGTGATGCAAAAGTCATATATATACCTGTAGAAAAGATTTGTAACTGTAGGACAGTGTTGTGTGCATACGTCATTGCTTTGGAACTAAAATATATTTGTAACTGTACGGTGATTTGAAGCTGTAAAACAGACAAAAAAACATATGACTATGGATTCTGGCACTGCCCTACCCCCTGCGGCAGCACCCTCTCGCCTGAGGATGGACACAATCCATGAGCAGAGTGTCTGGGCCCTGATGACGCTCAGGTGGCGCTCTGTACCTTTGGCAGCCACTGCACTGCTATGGACCCCCAGACAATTCACTACTGAATCCTGGTTTGCGAGTCAACATCTGGAGGTCCTGCTCTCCCCAGCTCACAGCCATCACCATTGAGGCGGGCTGAACTCTGTTGCATTCTGCTGTGCGAAGCCAGCCCTTGGGGGTCAAGCAAGGCACTCTATCTCCTAACCCGTTCAACCTGGGTAATGATGTTACGTCCTTGCCTCTAACTCTGACTAGGAAGTGGCTTGCATTGTTCTCCAGTCTCAAGCTGAAGAGGAAGCCATTCACAGCAGAGATGATTCCTCCGGACTGACAACGGTGGGTGCCCAAAACACCATCAAGCGCTCTCAAGATGATGGCACTTATGGCTGTTTACGCCGGTGAGATTCTCCACCACGCAGACAACACTTTCAGCCCTGAGGACCTCACTGAGCTCAAGAGGGTGTTTGACTTTAGCCTTCTAACTATGAAATGTTCAGCCTTGGCTCAAGGCTGCAGACTGGGTTTCCTAATAGTCCAGTTCTGGCATCTACTGTATGGCTGAACTTGTCTGACATCCCCTACCTGATACCTTCCAAATCAGTTAGGCAGCACTGCCGTACAAAGCCAAACTAGTAAGCACACATTTGGTCAAAATTGAGTTATGACTTGAAATGGGCTTTGTGACATCTGTTCTTTCTTGTGACAAAGTGTCCTGGTTCAATTATGTTTAGTTTCAGAGAAACGAGTGTCAAAATTGCAGTCTACATAATCCAAGCTAATACCAAGGTAAACCGCAGTAACTGCGGTACTTAACATCAGTTACTGCAGTTTGCCTTTGTATGAGCTTGGATTTAACAGTTACTGTGTTCTGGCTTTGTTTCCCCAGCTTTGACACTGCAGATACTGCAATCTGACTTTGTTGCCAGACCGTGTCTGCGCTGCGCAAGCTATTGAAAATAATGGGTAACACAGTTGCAAGATCCTACCTTTAGGGACCTTTATCCCGAAAACTTTTTGTCCCGATCATAACGGTCCCTAACACAGAACCAACAAACCAACCAGGTAGCCTACTAAAGAAATGCTATGGCTCATTCTCACATTAAAATTATGTTTGAATTCACATTAAAATGCAAATCCAGAGACAGATAAGGAAGACAGCAAAATATGAACACATAGCCTGGCAAATGACCGCTTTATCAATGAACTGTTACCATAGCTAGCTAGCTGCTAGCAGACTAAAGACATTTTAGCCAACCTACTCACTTGGCAATATCCACTCCGACAATGTTATGATAATCCGATTTATTATGTTGTTTATCATGTTGATGTTTCTTGCGTTCTTCATTTCTTGAGCTGTTCACGCATCAAGCTGGTTCAAAAGTTAGGTGGCTCCAGTATAGTTAGTTATAGTTAGTAGAGATGCACCGATATGGAATTTTAGGGCCGATAACGATAACCGATATTTATTGGTTTGTTGTGGCCGATACCGATACGATAACCGATAATATTACTCTTGAAAAAAAATTGTGAAAAGTGATTTGGGGAAAGCATTTAATAAGCATAATTTTATTGCAGTAATTTTACCTACCACCAAATGATGGACAGAACTCATAATAGTCCTCAATAGTACGGCAGTCAACAACATAACAGTAGCCTAGCCCTACAGTATGTGTGGCTCCTTTAAGTGAACCTTACGTCAGTGAATTGCGAGTGAGTGGCTAGAGAGTTTGAATCGTTTTCATTTAGGACTAAACGCTCATAAACGGCTCAGCTTAGAATAAGCTACATTATAGCGACCAAATCAGAGTTTGTGAGGGAAACTTAGGTTTAGTTTCAACTGCGGGTAACTGAATAAAGCTGCAACTCCTCAGACTGTATCTTATGTCCGTCTACTCTGTTGCGAACAGTGTTGTATAAAGTACTAGAAAGCAATACTTGAGTAAAAGTAAAAGTATCGTACTAGAAAAAGACTTTGGTAGAAGTGAAAGTTACCTTTTAGAATATTACTTAAGTAAAAGTCTTAAAGTATCTGATATATACTGTACTTAAGTATCAAAAGTAATTTTCTGATATTTAATGTACTTAAGCATTTGAAGTAAAAGTAAAAAGCAAGCGGTTTTATTTTGAACTTTTATTGTGAACTTTATTTTGGCTTTCTTATAGTAAAGCATAAAGCATATTCAGGGTTCCCATATCTTCTTTCAAAGAAAAAACAGAAACAGAAATTTCACTTTTGTATGAACTTCAGGTAAAAATGAAAAATAAATAACTTATTTCTTTAAAAAAAAATGACCTGCTGGTAGGGAGAACATTTTGGTCATGTGGTATGAGCATTTCTAGGGCTTACTCCCCAGGTCACCATCTCACTCTCACACACACAAGCCACCTACGTCCAGCAGCTACTATATGCCAGTCGTTAGTTGAAACTGAAAAATTGTGTCTGTTCATCTTCAAAAGAAGCTGGTTTTCAAAGTTGCCAGAATTCAGTGCAGGAGTTTCAGGCCCAAGACCGGCCCACGTTTTCCATAGTGGTGGAAACTGGATAAATGAAGCAACATTTCAGCTCTTACTATCCTGTAGTTTTTATTAGTACCATGGTTCAACAAATGTGTAAAGGTTATATAATAATTCACTTCAACTGATAAGTTAACAAAAAATATTCCACTATTCCACAAAAAAACAGAAAGAAAGATAGCATTTGAAATGTAGCCTATCCCACGCTTCCACAAAGAGGCATATTGAACTAATGTTTAGGCTACATGTTTTTTTTTTGCATGGGTAGGCTATATTGTTGTTTGGTGATTTAGCCTACTCCTTTACTACACCCTCTTCTGAGCAAACAAGGCATATAGGTTTATCATGTAGGGTAATTGCTCTTTCTTACATTAAATAACTTTAATTTATCCTCTCTACTTGTCCCTGTAGTCATGGCCTCCTCATCACTAATTTCGGGCTCATCATTTTCAGTGGTCGACTGGTTGATCTGCTGCTCAGTCTCTCCTGGCCTCTTTCTACCATACATCCTTCCTGACGCTTGTGTCTACTGTAGGGCCGGCTCGGCTATCGGTATCTGAGAAAACTTTTTGGAAAAGACGGGCTATATGGACCCAACCAACTCTTTTTGGGAGGGGATAACTCCATTACGTAGGCTACAACCCATGCAGAGGCATTGCATTTGTGCCATGCACAGAATGCGGAACGTGTAGGCTACTATTTTAAGAAAATATATTTTTTTCCTCGACCGGCCCAAAAGTTAAGCGGCCCACCGGGAATTCTCCCGAGTATCCATCCCGGGCCTGATTCAGTCTTACTCTTCTTGGACTGAAGACTAGTCCTGCGATGCTAAATAGCCTTTAACATGCCTCTGAGGCAGGTAGCGGAGTGTTTAGCTTCACAGAAAGCTGCCAATGTACATTTCTGTTGTACATCAACATTTCTTGCAAATACGGCCACGGGTGTATGACGTTATCTTCACCGCTACCCTGTTCACCGAGTTCACCACTATCGTCGGGGTGGTCGTCTATGATAACGGGAGGTCCTCCAGTAGGTGCTCGTGCTTCCATGGCGGTTTCACTTGTGCGTCCTCCTCCTTTAGCAACAAACAAGCGCAGAAATAGAGCGCGCAGCGTGCGGAGTGTGCGTAATGCAATCTAGTAGCAGTGATTCGCCAAACCTCCCTTATTGCAGTCGCACACATTTCTTCTAATTTTATGTTTTAGTAACGAGTAACGAAGATGCTTAGTGGAAATATAACGGAGTAAAAGTATACATTTTATCTAGGAAATGTAGTGGAGTAAATGTGAAAGTTGACAAATTTAAATAGCGAAGTAAAGTACAGATACGTGAAATTTCTACTTAAGTACAGTAACGAAGTATTTGTACTCCGTTACATTACAACACTGGTTGCGAACAACCTGCTGCAGCAGAAATGAAAGGTGTTAGCCCCGAAGGTTTTAATAACTTATTATGATGACCTGTCTAGAACTGAAGCACGAATGGTTAGCATATTTCTAGGTAATAATACAAAACCCATACTAAAGTAATGCAAATATAATACTAAAACACAACTTAGAACTAGGCCTACATACTCGTCCCACTAACGAGTTTGTTTATTTGTTTCCCCGACCAGCGCGGTAAAGTGCAAACACACCAGCACAAGACGGCTCTAGATAGGGCTGAGCTCCGCTCTGTTAAGGTTAAATGGCGGATCATTCACGAGAGGATTTTGAGATGCACAGATTCCCAAATGAACGCATATCCATAGATTTTGTTAGAGTGGTGAAATACATTCACACCGCTGACATTATATTGAGGAAAAAGTATAGCCAACCAAGCTCAAGTAGGCTAGCTCAGTGTAGCCAGACGTAGGCCTAAATTAGGATTTTAAAAAATATCGGCGCAAATTATCGGCCAGAATTCTGTTATCGGACAGATAATAATATTTTCATTTTTTCACTTATCGGCTAATAATATATCGGCCGCCGATATATCGTGCATCCCTAATAGTTAGCTAAAGTTAGCTGCACCCCAGGAAAGTGGACTAGCCGCCGGGGTGGCAGGAGGAGCATTTTAATTAGCTGTCAAATTCCGACTGACAACTATCCTCAATCCTGTTACATATGTGTGTGTTAGGTAGAGAATAGTGTGTAGTGAATAGTGCAAATAGTGTTTTATGAAATTGAAAACTGAGTCGAAGGCTGAGAATTAGTGCATGGTTTAGTGGATTTGGTATTGTGGTGTTTGAGTAAAAGATCTTGTGTGTAAGCGATTAAAAGAAATTGTAAATTGCATTTTTAACTACTTTTTTAAAAACATCCTTAATCTGTATTTATTTAAGATTTAAAACAAGGCCCCAGCCGTGGCGCAACTGGCTGGGGCACCTGCACCGTACGCCGGCGACCCGGGTTCGATTCCCGCCCCGTGGTCCTTTCCGGATCCCACCCTGACTCTCTCTCCCACTCACTTCCTGTCAATCTCCACTGTCCTATCCAATTAAAGGCATAAAAAGCCCAAAAAAATATATAAAAAAAAAAAAAAAAAAAAAGATTTAAAACAAAAATGTCAAAGCCAAACACTGATGAAAGAATGAAGCTCTGCAATAAAATATATGTATTAATCTTGAGGGTTACTAGCATTCACAACTTGCAAACATCAATAAATAAAATAAACATTTAGATTGCAGATACTGCACTTTGCCTTTGCGATAGTGTTTTAGTTGTTTATCCCAATATCCCAATGCAGAGTGCAGTATCTGCATTTTTGGGGTCAAAGGTCACATCAGTGGTCCTGTTTTTTATCTACAAAAAATACTTCCTAAGAAGGCATCATATGAATATATTACCACTAATCTACTCACAACATGTTTGGCTGGCCACTGTGAAAACGTTAAAGGCATTTTTGTCAGTTTCTATCACAAACAAGGACTTGAAACGAGGTTTTTAGGATGCAGACGCTCAAGGCGTTACTTTACTTAAACAAAACAAAAGGCCACAGTGGGCAAACACGACAAAAGGTATTTTCTTTTCACAGAGCTTCACGCTGAATCCACAAATAATAATCGACAACACACACTGAGAGTCCAGGGTTTAAATAGGAACTTAATTAGGATAGGAAACAGGTGGGCACTGAACAAGGCGGGAAACTAATGAAGGCAAACTAAAATTCTGGGGAGGATGAACGGATTGGATCTGCATATGCTGGTTGGGCAGGAAGCCGGACTGGAGTAGCTGCAGGGACTGGAGCTGGAACAGAGGGCTGGGATAGCATGGATGTGACAGAATCCCCCCTCTGATGAGCATCTCCAGATGCTCCAGAACGTGGACCAGGGGGACGGCCTCGGGTTCGCGGAGCGGGACGGTCAGGGCGTCTTCGGTGGAACAGGGCGTCATCCGCGACCCAAGATCACTCCTCGGGACCATACCCTTCCCAATCAACGAGATAGTGGAGTCGTCTGGCTCTCCGTCTTGAATTCAAAAGTGCCCTCACAGCATATGCCGGCTCCCCATCAACGTCAAGGACCGGAGGTGGAGTGTCCAGGGGCTCTGCCTCCTGCAGTGGACCTGGAACTACCGGCCTGAGGAGGGAGACATGAAATGAAGGTGAGACCTTAAAATGAGGAGGTAATTGCAAGCGGAATGTCACCCTGTTAATCTGTTTCAGGATCTTGAAAGGCCCAATGAAGCGTGGTCCGAGTTTCTTGCATTGCTGGCGGAGATTGATGTCCCTTGTGGACAACCACACCCTCTGGCCCGGTAAGTAAGTTGGGGCCTCTCGGCGGTGACGGTCAGCTGCCTTCTTGTGTCTCTTCACGGCCCTCTGTAAGTGAACGTTAGCGGAAGACCAGACATTCTTGCTGCAAGCATACCACTCCTCCACAGCTGGTACCTCTGTACTACATGGGTTCCAGGGAAAGAGAGGTGGTTGAAAACCCAAAAAACATTGAAAAGGCGTCAGGCCGGAAGAAGAATGTTTTAATGAGTTCTGAGCATATTCGGCCCAGGGAAGAAATCTACACCAGTCGTTCTGACGGTCCCCACAATAGCATCTGAGGAACCGTCCGATCTCCTGGTTCAACCTCTCCACCTGGCCATTAGATTGTGGGTGATGGCCCGAGGTCAAACTCACTGTGACCCCCAGCCTCTCAATGAAGGCCTGCCAAACCTGTGAGGTAAACTGGGTGCCCCGGTCGGAGACGATATCCTCAGGTAGGCCAAAACGTTGGAAGACATGGTGGAAAAGGGCCTCAGCAGTCTGGAGAGCTGTAGGGAGACCAGGCAGAGGAACAAGGCAACAACCCTTGGAAAATCTGTCGACTATGACTAAAATTGTAGTATTACCCTCAGACCGAGGTAGGTCGGTGACAAAGTCTATGGAGAGGTGAGTCCAAGGACGCTGAGGAATCGGAAGTGGTTCCAGGGTGCCTGCAGGTAAATGTCGAGGAACCTTAGATTGAGCACAAACACTACACGACTGAACATGAGTCTGGACATCTTTGTTCAGGGTTGACCACCAGTATAGAGAGGACAGCAGCTGTTGGGTGCGTGTGGTGCCAGGATGGCCTGTACCTAGAGATGTGTGTGCCCAGGTTATGAGACGACTTCGCAGCGGCTTGGGTACATAGACCCTGCCCGGAGGGCATTCAGGCGGTTGAGGGTCATGAGCTGTGGCCTCCCGGATCTCCCTCTCCAGATCCCACCGTATTGGAGCCAGAATACATGTTGGCGGGACAATGGGTTCCGGCGTGTCAGAGCACCGTTCTGTGTCGAACATACGAGAGAGTGAGTCAGCCTTGGCATTCTTTGAACCCGGACGATATGAAATGGTGAACTGAAAACGGGTAAAAAATAGGGCCCATCTGGCTTGTCGGGTGTTGAGACGCTTGGCGGTACGTATATACTCAAGATTCTTGTGATCCGTATATATTACAAAAGGATGTTGTGCACCTTCAAGCCAGTGATGCCACTCTTCAATTGCAAGCTTGATGGCCAGTAGCTCCCTATTTCCAACGTCATAATTCCTCTCCGCCTGGGACAATTTCCTGGAGAAGTAAGCACATGGGAAAAGTTTAGCAGGGCTACCTTGACGCTGGGAAAGAATGGCTCCGACCCCCACCTCAGAGGCATCCACTTCTACCACAAATGGAAGTGCAGGGTCTGGATGCTTCAGCAATGGGGCTGACGTAAATTTAGTTTTGAGCGCCTTGAATGCCTCCTCTGCTTCTGGTGTCCAGGTAAAACGACGAGGAGAACCTTTCAGGAGGAAAGTTAGGGGCGCTGCCACAGAACTGAAATTTCAAATAAACCTGCGGTAGAAGTTAGAAAAGCCTAGAAATCTCTGAAGCTCCTTAGTTGTCCTGGGGCTCGACCAGTCCAGAACGGCTCGCACCTTCTCCTCTGGGAACTCAGCACATAGCCTAGAAAAGACATGGAAGACTGATGGAAGAGACATTTCTCAGCCTTGAGAAATAGCCGATGCTCAAGCAGTCTGGTAAGTACCGCCCTCACATGTACATGGAGATTATCTGAGTATACCAGAATGTCATCAGAATAAACAACAAATTTATGCAGCATGTCTCGGAGTACCTCATTGACAAATGACTGGAACACAGATGGAGCATTGGCTAACCCATAGGGTAACACAAGGTATTCGTAGTGACCAGTGGTAGTGGAGAACGCCGTCTTCCATTCATCACCCTCCCGTATCCTCACCAGGTTGTATGCGCTCCGCAAGTCCAGCTTGGTAAAGTATCAGGCCCCACGAAGTTGTTCCAGTGCTGATGGGACTAAAGGAAGTGGGTAACGATACTTTATAGTGATGTCATTGAGGGCTCTGTAATCAATACATGGGCGCAACCCACCATCCTTCTTTTCCACAAAGAAGAACCCTGCTGACACAGGCGAAGTCGAAGGCCGAATGAAACCTTGTCTCAGAGCCTCATCCACATATTCCTGCATGGCTTTTGTCTCCTTGGTAGATAAGGGGTAGGCCCGGGAACGTGGCAGTGGAGCCCCTGGCAAGAGGTCAATCGAGCAGTCCCAACGGCGATGAGGTGGCAGCTGTGTGGCTCTCACCTTACTGAAAGCCTCAGATAGATCCTGGTATTCAGGTGGGATCTCAATGTCACCCACTTCAGGGCTTTCAATGGATGTAGAGGCACATTGTACCTGCAGGCATCGGTCCTGACATGCTGGAGACCAGGTAAGAACACTGCTCTTAGACCAACATATGTTAGGGTCATGTTGGCGAAGCCATGGCAAGCCTAGGACAAGGGGATGGACAGGCGAGTTAATAACAAATAAACTTAAAGTTTCTGTATGAACATGGTCAACGGTCAGTTGTAAAACCTGCGTCCTCTCCGTAACTTGTCCTGTGCCCAGCGGTCGACCATCAATTCCATTCACCCGTAAATGGGGAATACAGGGAGTTCGTGGAATCTTCAAAGAGTGCACTAACTGTTCAGCAATGAAATTGCCAGCAGCACCAGAGTCGATCATGGCAGGCCCCGAGTAGTGACCACTTCCCCATTTAAGAGTTACTCATATGCTGAATAGTTCAGGTATAAAATCACTGGAGGATCTACTCACCACAGCAGACTGTTGTGGCCCTTGGGGTTGAGGACGGCGGTTACAGGTAGCTCTAAGGTGGCCAGACGCCCCACAGTACAGACATAAACCATTACGCCACCGGCGCTCTTTCTCCTCTATGGTCAGGTGTGTGAGGCCTATTTCCATTGGCTCCTGGGCTTGCTGAACCTGAAGGGGTTCACTGTTGACGGACGAACGGATCCTAGGCACTCCTCTTGTTCTTAGGAGATTGTCCAGACGTATGGCCAACGCCATTAACTGGTCCAGGGTCAAGTTGTCATCCCGGCAGGCCAGCTCAGACTGTATATCAGGTTTCAGACCACGTCGGTAGACAGTGAGCAGAGATTGGTCATTCCAACCACTTCTGGCTGCAATGGTCCGGAAAGCCAGCGAATAGTCAGCAACTGTACGGCCACCCTGTTTAAGTTTCAGCAGCTGCTCCCCGACCTCCAAACCCTCTGCTGGATGCTGGAACACTGCTTTGAAGAGGGCCTCGAAGCTGGTAAAATCCTCAATGTTGTCTCCTCCTTGCTCCCATACTGCAGTAGCCCACTCTAAGGCTCTTCCAGTAAGAAGGGAAATGAAAAGAGCTACCTTGGATTCTTCGGACTGGAAGTTCACAGGATCATGAGCCATGTACAGTGCGCATTGCAGCATGAAACCTCGACAGATGTCCGGGTTTCCATCATACTTCTCCGGTTTCACCCCTCGTTGGGGCGCAGGCTGAGGAGGTGGTGGTGGACGAGCAACCAATTCCTGGATGGTTGCAGACATGCGGGTAATTTGCTCTCGCTGTTGACCCAGTACTACTACAACTACTAAGGTAACACCAATATGAAGAATGTAAATGCTACTGTAAGATCATCTGACGCATTCCATTTAAAGGTATGGCTCAACACTGCTATTGGTCGGCTTTATCGAAATCTTTTATTAATTAACCTAGGCTTGACTTTGCCCACTTTGTGTGTCTGACTCACTCTGACCACATTGCAATGTCGGCAAAATACCAAGTAAATATCAAGTCAATTATTTGGTCAGCAAACAGTCTGGATCTCAATTCCATTGAAAATGTATGGTACAAACTGAAGAAAAGGCACCATCATGTAAAGCTGATCGGTCAACTGCTATCTGTCAAAGTTGAAACATGATTGATGAAGAATACTGTTCTATATGTTGTTGTCCTCAGGATTGAGTGATTCCATATTTTTTCCTCTACATGATCTAAAAATGGCAGATTTTTTGGAGCTATGGTTCACAAAGCCAGAAAGTTCATCTGTTACAGAAAAATATATTTGAGGCACATTTGTGATTTGTCTTTTTTTCTAAAAAATAAAACAGCTGAATGAACATCATCCAATAGTGGTGATTCCATAATTTTTGCCAGGGGTTGTAGAACTTGTGTTTATGTTTTGTTATTTCAACATGGTGAAATAGGATCCATTTTTACATTGAGATAAAGAAAGTAATGCGTTTCCCCCATGCAGAAGATGAAAATGTCACCATGCAGTTTTAGGCATCTTACACAGGAAAAAAAGAAATCTGGTGTTGTACAGAGCCTTGCTATCAGTTTTGGTTGTTATGGAAACTAACTCTTTTTTTCCAAGAGAGCTGTGAGAAGATGTAGGAGGTAAAGGGAATGTTATTATGCCATTACTGACCTTTTATGTATGTGTACTGCATATTCAGAGTTGACTGTGACATTTTTCCTGTGTTCAATCATAGCTACCAATTATCTTTTGATCACAATGTTGTTTCCGTATTTTTGAGAATGTTATTCATTTGGGAAGATGTGTGCTATTGTGTCTTACAGTATGTTGGATTCAAACTGTAAGTACTTGGCCTTGGTGACAGAAGTGATGCATACTGGAAACACTAATCCATTTGTTAAGACAAGATGGTGACAAACTTGCTGTCCATCTAGAATAATGTCTGAGAACACAAATTGCACCCTCTCACCTACAGTAGTGAAGCTAATCCAATTCAAACTTTTTCGTTCATTTCAATTAGTGCAATACTGCCTACTGTAGTTGGAGAATAGCAGAAAGGTAGGAGTGTTTTTGCTGTACTTATAGGTGATCAGAATCTCACCCTGATAGCACAGGGGCGTTGAATCCACGTTGAATCAACCTCCGCCGCTTCAAACAAACGTGGATTCAACGCCCCTCAACGCCCCTTTGCTATCTGGGCAGAATTTCAGGTGTTATATAATACTCACTTATATGAAAGCCACATTTTCATTTAGTTATGACTAACAAGAGCTGATTTTTTTCTGTAAAGATCAGTGCAGTGAAAAAAAAGAGTGTTTTAAGATTAAAAAAAATAGACACAAGAGGTAAGGTATTTTTAAGTTGAAATTAACGGTTAGAAGTTGTAAATGTTTATGCATAAATCCAAGGCTGCAAAACACACAGAGGGCCAGATGTACGTACATTTGCGAACGTAACGTTATCAGCGCCATGGACAAACCGCAGACTGCGAACGCTGACAGACCCAAGTTTCCGTCGTATTTATCAATCGTTCAATCCTTGGTGTAAACTGCGCCTTTCTCTGCCTCTCTCCGCCCATAAATGCAATTTACGAACGTCCACAACTGAATGGCAGAGCCTACAAGCGCAGTTGAATGAAGTTAACTGATGACAACATTAAAAAGAATCAAACGTTTAGCGATCATGAAATAATACCATAGATGATAAGATGTCAACGAGCAGGGAGATAATGAAGATCAGTAGTTCTACTCAAACTACTTGTGAACGTAGGCTATGGAAAATTGGTCAAATCTAGCAAGTAGGAAAGTTTAAGTGAATGACGTGAAAGTGAAAGTAAGACATTCTAAAGGCCAACGAAAGTTAATGTTGCTTTTGATAGTAGCCTACAAAGACTTGCAAAACTGGTGCTCTAAATAGCGATTCTGTTGTCTTTGAAAGGTTCTCTTATTGAAGCATTGAACTTCAATTTGGATTAACACCTGCTTTTACAAGGCGCAAGTATTTAGGCGCAGAATAGACGTGCGCTTTCAGGAGCAGTCTTTGTACATACCGTGGAATACATAATTAGGCGCTCTTTACTCTTCCCCTCCCATCTTTTTACGCTAAACTCCCACTTTCCCCTGGATCCTCCCATGAATGCATGCATGACACTAAAAGCGCAATTAGACATTTTCAGCTCCCGCGACAGGCAGATTGCGCTTTTACCTCATTGCGGCCTGTTTGTACATACCTCGCAATGATTTTAAACGCAAGTTGCGAAACAAATACGCCTGAAGTGGGCGCAAAAGCGTTAGTACATCTGGCCCAGAGACCCACACCATCAGCGGTTACTCTACTCAAGACTAGCATACTGTCTTCTCCGTAGAAGAGTCTACTCGGGGGTCTTCAAATGGCTGAAGAGGTTAATACGTGCGCCACATATTTTGGTGCAGTGTGGGCAGGGGAAAGTAGAGGAGGTGGTGGAGCCTTTTTCTCTCTCAGGTGCTGTCGTTTTGTCTCTGCAATATGGGGAGTTTGATTTCATGATTTACAGCTCTTGATAGATCCTGTACAGATCTCCTTCAGCACCTGTCCAGTGCAATGTGCTCTCAGTTGCTTAAAGGTGCCATGTGTAATGTCCGGCAAAAAATCAAATTCATACTCCACATTCCATAAAAGATGGGGGCAGTATACCTCCAGAAAGTGAGTTGGTCTACCCTAGAGTAACAACCAAGATGCGTGTATTGCAGTTTGGCTGGCGGTTATGTTGCCCGCATACCGCCTTCCGTGGCCGAAACTGGTATTATGACACCTGACGGGCTGTGGCTAGTAATTTAGCATGCTAATTCAGGTTGATATTTTTTTAATGACATCCTTGCCCTTATTTCTTCTCATTCTTTTGATGCATGTAGCTCATTGTTTGGATATTTTTACCTCAATTCTTACACATGGCACCTTTAATGTGATGTTGGAATTTGTTGATGTTGGAATTCTGTGGCTCACTGACCTTCCCTCGGCTCAGAGTAAGGGATCTGTTTGGGAAGACATGTATTGGACATGTGAATTACATGGCCAGTCCATCTAAGTTGTTGATACATTATTGTGGTGGTGTTGCTAAGCATATTGGCTTCCCTGGTGTTGGTGCGTCTGTCCATGAATCCACTCCATACAGTACGGCACGACTTTGTAGTCCAGGAATTTTGGACCTATTTAGATCTTGGTCTTCAAAGACTTCAAAGAGTCTGGCATATGCTCAGCAACTCAGGCAATGAGTTGGAGGCCCTGGAGGTCTTCTGAGAAGTGGGCTGCTTCATGATGGTGATGCCTCTAACTTTGCTTTTGGCTTTGAACCTGTTGAAGAGCCTGCCATCAGTTTTGTATGGGATTGGGATCCCCTGTGGCAGCTCTTTCCCAATGAGGTGGAGTATGGCAGCATCACACAGTGTCCACAGTTTCCACAGTGAAGGTCACACATGAAGTAGCCACAGTATTCTGACGTACTTATCATGGCATCTATACCTTGATACTTGATAGTATGCTCCACAGAGCCTGGTGGTCAACTGTGTCAAAGGCCTTTGTCAGGTATATAAATGTACAACCCCAATTTTAAAGGAGTTGGGATGCTGATAAAATGTGAATAAAAACAGAATGGTGTGATCTACACATCATGTTAGCCCTATACTGAATTGAGAATAGTTCAAAGACTACATATCAGTTGTTGAAACCAAGAAATTCTTGGAAAATATATGTTCATTTTTAATTTGATGCCAGCATCACCTCTCAAAAAAGTTGGGACAGGGGCATGTTTCCCATTGTGTTGTTCCACCTCCTAATTTAACATCTTGTAAATGTTTAGGAACTGAGGAGACCTTCATACAGGCAATTTTTAGCTTCTATTATGGAGCCGTACTTATGATATATTCAGAATGAAGTTTGGCGACCTTGTTGTTCTTAAGACTCCTGATGGCATTGTGGACCTTTGTTGTGGTGGGAGGTTACCCCATATCTATGTGATATACCTATATATATGTGGCTGGTAATGCCTGGTTCAGTTGCTCTGTCACAATGGAGGAGTTCCTGGAAGTTCTCTTTCCATCGGGCATCGAGTCATTGTCCTTCAGCAGCTTCTATCTGTCCTTTGAGTGCAGTAGGTGCACACACACACACATATATATATATATGTGAGGGATAATGGACGACACGGTGGTCTGTTCACAGAAGTTAATGCACGTCGAGGTTGTAAAACGGCCCCGACGCGAAGCGGAGGGCCGTTTAAACCTCGTAAGTGCCAAGCGGGCTTATCCCAAGATTCTGATGAACTTGAGCTTTGAAACATCGCTATTTTACTTAGCCTGCTGTCATCCATCTAGCTAAAAGCCACCTCCGTCATATGCTACAATGTTGCAACGTTCTGAACGTCTGCATTTTACAGCTCGGATGCAATGTGACAGTTCATTTAAACTTCACAACGAGTTCGGCGAATTAATATACAAGTGTGATACGGCCAAAAAAATGGATCTACTTCATGGGTGTGCACATAACATACGGTTAATGGTCGTTCTAAATTACGTAGGACAATGGGAAATTCAGCCAAGCAGTGGAATAAATATATATATATGTAATAGATAATGTATAGAACACCGGTCATTATTGGGAAAATAAGTCCCGACAGGGCGAACCGGACCCCGACGCGTAGTGGAGGGGTCTTGTTCCGCCCTGAAGGGACATATTTTCCCAATAATGACCGGCATTCTATACAGTGGGCATCGCTTTCAAATGGCCACTTCAGTCGCGCATTACGAGGCGTGAAGCTGCGTGAAGCTTTAGTACCACTTTCAGCCACTGCGCGTCGCTCTGCCACTGTACATCGCTCTGTCTGCCGCCCCTTCTGAAAAAGCTCGATTTACCTCGATTTAGGCTACTTGGGTATGGCTTAAGGCTTGACTACACGGTGGTAACGGAAATCGAAATTTGCTGTCTACATTATTGTCAGTGTTGGGTTAACGCAACTACGCAAATCAAAACAGTGGTGTGATAATTGAGCCAGTAGAGAAATAACTGTTCAGAATTAATCTGTAGCCTTGGGTAGGCTTCTGCGACGTTTTTAACAGGCTACGCTATAGAGGCTTAGACAACTATGACCCACGTTTTGGTTTCGTAAATTAATTTGCCCTACTTCTTGACTGCAATGTAGTCAATTGACTGCTTGACATGTCATTTTTATTTTTCTGTACAATAAACAAATACATCTGCTTTATGCCGCAGAATTACATTCATATTTGGAATTTACATAGTCCAATGCATCGTTACACTATGTTAGTGTTTCCCAAAACCATAGTAGCAACGAACGTTCTCAACCACTATCGTAAAGTTGTGTAGTTACAACTACACCTCTCGACCTGTGGTTAGAATGCTAGTAGAAGCATAGTTCCAGGGATCTTCATGTCAAAGGCGTCACTGATGGCAGTTATTTGTTTGCAAATTAATAATTATAAATATATTTAGGTTTCTAATTGATATTTACACTTCTAACCAGAGGTGGGACCAAGTCACTGTTTGGCAAGTCACAAGTAAGTCCCAAGTCTTAGCAGTCAAGTCCAAGTCAAGTCCCAAGTAAATACAGAGAAGGGCAAGTCGAGTCCAAGTCCAAGTCCCAATCTTTTTCAAGTCCTGAAGTCATCAGGTACTCTTCACTTAATAATGCCATTATTAGACTATCGATCATAATTTTAGCACTTCCATCTAATCCACAGTATTTTTTTTTTTTATAAATACAGATTAAAATATGTTTCTGTCTTGTAATCTTTTACGACATATGCATGTGCATACCTGTGTAATATACACATGTGCATACCTGAGTAATCTGTACAAAACGGATAGCTACATGACACTCAGCACAGCTGCAAATATATATATTGTTTTTCCAAATTGCGGAGCCCACTGTAAGGATGAGTAATAATTTGACTGATGGCATTTCACTGTGCTAGGCCACAGATTTGCCTGCAAACAATTTATTAGGCTGTCTGCCAGTGCCGACTCATAAGGGAAGCCAAGGTCAACACTTTTATATTATTTAAAAGATAATAATGACAGTAATTTTGTTTTAAAGTATTCATTTCTTAAGAAATACTACACATTTGATGCTGTTTATCTCATTTGTAAATGGTGCACTGTCACTTTAAGCCCATTGTGTCATTGTGTGCCACTGTCCACAAATTCTCATAATGATCTTTTTTTACCAGCTCCGTTCAAATATAGCCTATGGCTAGTCCACAAACTCAAACATTGTTTGTGCCACATGTATAGCACAATATTAACAATGATAAGCATGATATTAAGTTGGCACAAACAGCTTTCATTCCTTTGGAAAGAGAAGCATGTATGACATGATGCTTGCTTGACATTTTCTGTTTGCAATTAAAAGTGAATTATGAGCCTGGTAGCCAGTAGCCACCTAGCTACAGTAGCTGAGTGGAATGCGTTTCAATCGGCATATCATGTTCTTCATGTAAATAAATTATTGAATACTTCAAGACTCACCAGTTCCATTACACAAGGCAAAGACAACTCATAATATTCTTGTCCACTTTCCAAATCACAGTGAGTGCAGCTATGTCATAGTGACCTGGATCTCATAGCCTAGGCTACAGTAGGCTAGTGAGAACCGGATAAATTCACAATCTCCTCTAATCTCGTATTTGTTGCATTCACGATTTCGTTTTATATTTTTCTTAAATTTAAAAGAAGATATCAATCATCATCAACAATGACAAGCCAGCTGGAACCTACTCGTTTTCTCTCCCTCTCGTGCGTGCTTAGATGCGTTCTCAATTAAATGCAGTAGCCTAGGCTAGCATAAGTTCAAGTTGGATCTTAATGGAGAGGACTCGAAAAGTATCAACTTTATGTAAAATGCTGTTGGTGCTTTTTGACATTAAACGTTCTCTAACAAGAGTGCAAATCAGTTTGCAGTAAAGCTAATAGTGATTGGCTAAATGTTGGTCCTTCCTCTGTCTCTTGGTGCCCTACACACAGTGCGTAACGCGTGTGGGGGTAGCGGCAGTACTGAACTGTGCTCTGGCCGCACGATCAGGAAATTTAGTTTTTGATTCCAGACATGTCAAGTCATCACAAGTCAAAGAGGCAAAGTCCGAGTCAAGTCTCGAGTGAATAGTATTCAAGTCCAAGTCGAGTCGCAAGTCATGCCGAATTTTATCAAGTCAAGTCTGAAGTCATTAAAATCATGACTGGAGTCCAAGTCATGTGACTCGAGTCCACATGTCTGCTTCTAACCACCATACATCCATATTTTAAAATGCCCAAGGCAGAAAATACATAAATTAAAAGTAAAATTTGCAGCCATGTGCACGTAAGTAAGTCACACACCTGCAGATAATAATAAGGTGGTGCGCACTTTTTGACGAGTCAGCTGAGAATATGTAGCCTTTGATTTTCATGGAGGGGGGGGGGGGGGTCCTTGTTAGTTTACGCAAACCAAGTCAAGAAGGCTGATTCTGATTTTGATAATATGATCTGCACAAAAGATAAACTTAGGTAAACAACGATGTCAATATTGTTGTCAAAATCTTAACCCAGATTCGAACTCTTGGACAGGGGACTGGTAACTGCTGTGCAACGGCGGCTGTCATCTGCCGGCCTTAACGCAATGCGCCACAGAAGTATGGGCAGGTGCCCGTTCACGTGCTAAATGTCATTAACCACCTTAGTCCAGACTACTGAAGTTTGGAAACTATCATGGTACTTCATATTTTATGAAGCCTACACAGTAGATCACATGCCACATTCTCACTTTCAATAGACAGATGCAATAGCCATTGGTCAAGTATTGAGTATAAAGCAATTAAGATAGTACCCTATACAAAAAGTACTTCATACTATCATAAAAATTCGTTAAAACGAATAGCATTTTGCAACTTGACAAAACACTGGATTAAATATCGTAGGCACAGGAGAAAACTTGTACATCCATTGGCCCGTGGGGAGATCACATGCCAGTTGCCTCTCCCTTCAGTGCTATGACTCGTTCGGCTGTGAGCTTATTTCGCCAAAAAAAAAAAACTATTGCAGATATCAATGCGTCTTTGTTCATGGGTTTGGCCTCACAGCAGAGGCTAGACAACTATGACCCACGTTTTGGTTTCGTAATTTGCCCTACTTATTGACTGCTTGACAGGTTATTTTTATTTTTCTGTACAATAAACAAATACATCTGCTTTATGGCGCAGAATTACGCACTTGGCCAGCCTATAGAACGGGAACATTTTGGAGAGAATAGAGAATGTACGCACGCAAGAATCTGTAGGCTATTTGTGGCTGGTTACCAGCAAACAATGTTTAATGCATTAACTCAAGACGTCAAACATTTTCTAAACAATACAAAGGATGCAGCAGGCAGCAAATGTAGAAGAGTAATTTCCAGTGGAAGAACAAAATGCTGAATGAAGCCCAAAGATATGAAGGCATATCTGGCAAGTTGTTATTTTTTGAAGACGTAAATGGTTGGGCTATAGGCATAGTTTGCAAGAAGGAGACATTGGGCTCTATCTTCCGTGCCGGCGCAATTGACTTTGTATAGTCGCGCGTTTGTCTTTCCTATTTTGCAGTCAGCGCATATTGGAATTTTCCCTCCACAGGTACATGCCTGTAAATTAGGGAATTCGATTGCGCCCACGGGGGCGGTTCAGCGAAAAGACGGGGCGTGTTCCGGCGCAAACGTTCACTGTTGATATTTTGCAGTTTCAGAAAACAATTCCGCCACAGACCAGGAACTCCCTGGTCTGAAGTCTGTGGCGAAAATGCAGATGCTATTTTAAGGGCGCATGCATGACCACAGGCCTGCATGAATGAATGCGTTGCACACCAATCTACAGACACCTCCGTGCACAGACGGAAACATTCAAAGCCTTGATAATATTTGTCCATTTCCCGGTTTTGTTCGTGCATTGGTGACCTAAATATTTAGTAGCCTATATAGTACAACATCTACATGCAATATCTTTACAACAACGCCTAATTACGACCTATTAATCTGGACAACTTTATAGGCTACAGCCCTATAAAGGCTAAAGTTACTTTTAGTTTTGTTCCAATTTACCGTTGTGTAAGGTTTTAAGCACCATCATTTTGCCTACCTTGTTGTAGCCCATCTGAAATAACTCCAAGCTTTGCTATGTTCCCTCCATCCTTTCGTTATTTTCAAAAAACGTTTTATATCCATGATGGCCTTGAAGTCTTGAGTTAGTGAATTAGCTTAAATCAGCTTTTCATGTGCTGTTAACCAGCAACAGATAGTACAAGAAAGCAGCAAGTATGGTTACAATTTCTGTACAATTTCTGTAGTTGCTGCATCCCTTCATTGTTATTCTCTCTCCTGCTCAAATAAATGTTGTGCGTGAATTAAGTTGATGATAACGTGTTTACAAACTCTGCTTTACAGAAAATATTGTAAATAGTCTACTGTCACGCAGTTAATGGGATACTGTGCAGAGTTGAAAGTTAGGTCAACTTAAACGAAGCCCTTGCTTGGCCGCCTGTGCTGCGCAACGCACACTTAGCTCCTCTCATCTATACAATGTAGTTCCCATTTCTGTAAACCATACATAATTTCAAAGAAAAATATTACCACTCGAGGGAAATCAGTGTGGTGTCCATGTGAAAAAATAGGCATAAATCTAGCGTACACATTTTCACGAATCACTGATGTGTTGATGACATAAATTAGGAAATGTTAGAGGACTTAAGGAGACGTGATGTTGAACTGCATGCCGATGCCATTTAACCCAAATGCCCCAGCGGCAGCACGGGAGAGAAGAGATTAACTGACAGAAGATATGCATTGTCTATAGAGAGGTAATGTTAGATTACATTGTACATTGCAAATATATCACCATGCATTCATAACCTCGTGATTCAGTGAGAATGATCCCAAAACATCGGAAAGTACGTCTTTGTGACAATTCTGTATTACATTTTGTGAAGATGAAAAATCAATAGCTAACTGTTCCCAACTGAACAGTGATTATAGCGCTGTGAACGCTCCTGGCTGCGCCTGGCAAATACGCCACCATAATAGCAATCAGCTATGGAACAAGCGTGCCTGTTGTTAAAGGGAATGTGAGGTGACGCTCTGATTGGTTTATTGCACGTTACGCCCAAACCACACCCATGATTAATGTAGCTACTTCAGACAACCCCATTTTAGATTTGAGTCGGGCGCAACAGTCAAATATCCCGCCGGTAAAATAGCATCAGCGCCCGAGATCCGCCCACAAAGTGAATTGCGTTTTGCGCAAAGACACTTCCGTTTTAGACCATTAAAATAGGGCCCATAAAGCGTGAGCATGCCACACTATCCACAGCTGTGGTAGCGGGAGGTAGGATGATTACTGTTAGCGCAGGATTTATATAAAATTCTTCAACAGAAGGCCTGCCTCGAATGCAGGCTTGCCCAAAAAAAGGCCTGTGGTTTCCGCAGCCTACAGTAAGTAGGTCTTAGTGAGTTAGAAGTCCTCTAGACTTCTTTTCAGCTGTCTCAGAGGTGAAAAGTTGCGTTCGTTGGGGGCAGGGCCGGATTAACAATTCATAGACCCTTGGGAACAAATGTCTGATGGCCCCCCCCAGCCAACGTGAATCGGGCGGTCAGTTAATAGGCCTATCGTGAAGATTTGTATTGCCATTTAAGGCACGAGCGCATCTGTGAGGCCAAGCCTCACCAAGTGTGGAATATCAGTGTCGGGTGAATTAGGAAATGCCTTATGGCTGAAAGCTGCTTGGGATCCCCCCTGTCAAGCAATAACCATACAAAAAGTTAAAAACAGATGACATGATGCGCGTCACTGACATAATGCGCAAATAATATAGCATAGATATTCCAATATATTCGAATACATGTGTTTATTTTAGAGGGGATATTCAAACTTCAAACTGAGCAATTTTGACAGCCCTAGTCCACTGTAGGCTACGCCAATCGTCTATTAACACCTTCCACCTAATCCCGGTGAGTGGGGGTCGCTATAATGCGTGTGAAATAGCACCAGTGAGTAGCCTATGCGAAATAGCCTTAAAATCGTTCCGGTGTTGTGTGCCTTCTGGTTTCTCCACCTACTGGTTTCCTTGCGCGTGCATGCGCTGCAGCAGTTGTCAGACATTCACAAACAAGTTGTTTTAGGCGGTTTGAAGTCGCTTTTCATACGCCATGAGCGCTCGGCTACATTACAGCCACTCGGACAAAAGACATGTAAAAAATATATGTTTTTAAAAACTAGCATTAAATTGGATTCGATCCCGCAAAAGCAACACACGCGTGACTCTCTCCATCCTGATTCCCTACTCTTTGAGCCAACTAATATGTTACACGAATCAATTAACTATTGTAGGCTACCATTAATTAACTAGACTGCATTTCCGGCGGGAACTGCGAAAGTGTGCTTGCCCTGGTCCGGTCACCAACGTGAGCAGACAGTGACATACGCTATGCTGAACCTGGCTTGATCCAAGCATTCTAACAGTGCCTTTCAGTGTTGGAGCAGTGGCAATACCTCAAAAGCTCTATTCAACTATTGCCTTGCGGGGTGAATGCGGTTCGTTGGATTTTACCTGTGGCCTGCCTTCAAATTTAGCTTCTATGACTAAAATCAAATCAATAAAATAAAACAACAGCAGTGATTGGCTGCAAAATTAAATAATGTCACGCGTCTTGCACCTCTCAAACTGGGCTATCAGGTAACCTAGAGAAAATTTCAGAATTGAAATTATGAAATATGACTAAGGCATTAAAATGCTGCTTGTCAGGATACTTTTTCACTTATTTATTTTAAAAATATGAGCTATGAGTGTGAATGTTATATATTCCATCCCCTAATTCTGTTTTACTGGTTTATTTGACAAATAATCTATATGGATTTGCTCTATAAAGACCTTATGTCTGTTTGGGATTGTTTTGAGAGCCTATTGATGTATCTCAGAATAAAGGAATGTCCACAACATTAGTGATGTTTTTTTTGTGTGTGTGAATGTATTTTACTTAACTCATTGAATGTAGCTGGATACTCATGAACGCATGTCTCTAATAGCCACAATAGGAGTAATTTTAGCAACACCGTATTTTGTGTGGCCCATAACGACCCAGTGGATCATGAAAATGTGCCAAAATTCACATTCCTTGCTTGTTGTTGGTACATTAATCCCATTCAGATTGCCACTTATCTGAGATGTAAGAGTTCAGTATAGGTTTAAGGTCTGGGGCAGGGATTTGACATTCTGTGACTTCTTCATTGAGGGCTTGCTTAGCAGCACTGTCCGCTTTCTCATTTCCCCTCAGACCAACATGGCCTGGGACCCAGCAAAAAACTACACTCAAGTTCTGGTTCTTTAGACGTTCTAGTTGATCAAGCTCAGCTTTGGTTGTACTTTTTGCGTGACATTAAAGCCTACTGGAAATATTTTTAATTGCAATTTAATTGAATGCAATTTACTTTTACGATTAAATAAAATTAATTTATCCCTCTCACCCATAGTTTTTTATTTATTTACAAATGTACATAGGCCTACTGTAATTACATTTATACATAGTTATTCTACTGATCTTTATACTATTCATCCTGCACATAGACTTATTCTTACTACTCTTATAATGTTGTTTCTGCACTACAATGACACTGTTTCCACACTGCACATAGCTGTATGTTATGTACATATCTGTTATATATTTGTCATATTGAATATCCATATTTATTCTGTTTTATTATATTCTGTTAATACACTGCATATATCTATATTATTATTTCTACTATTATAATGTTACTGCTACATCTACATATATTATTCTACTTATTGTATGAGATAACTGCTAATACACTGCACATATTTATATTTAATTCATACTACTCTAAACCACGTTCTGTAAATCAACTGTATACTACTGTATACACTGCACTATATTTCTTGACCTGTCTCTGTATGTTTCATCACCTTTCTATACTTTGCCTCACATTGCAACATAGCTCAGATCTTTGGTTGCTATGAAGGCCAGTCGTTCTAAATGGATGGTTGCTATGGCCAAAGGCCAGTTCTATCTCTGCCGTTGTCAAGCGGGCATATCGTAGAATTCTGATTAACCTTATCTTATTTAAAACATCTCTATTTTACTTAGCCCACTTCCATACAGTAGGTCCCATTAAGAAGTGGCCACTTCATTCACGCTTACCGTGATTCACACAGCAGCATTATTAAATTAATCTGTCACCATACCACTATGCCTACGTTTGCAAAGAAAACATTTTAATTTGATTCACATGAAACGTTACATTTCATGTACGTTGACAATGAGTAGGCTAGTTTTGGTTGCTGGTGGTGTTATTGCATCCCTTAGTTATGCCTACAATGCAAGTTCCCTCGCGATTGGAAGCTCCTTTAGACCAGTGTTTTTCAACCACTGTGCCGGGGCACACTAGTGTGCCGTGAGAGATCATCAAGTGTGCCGCAGAAAATTACCCAAATGTCACTCACTGGTCCAGAAAAGCAACTGTTGCATCAAAGAATTTATAACCACATGCTCTCATTGATTGTATGATTGCACTATTTGTGGTATGCAGGCATTGTACAACGGGGGCCCCATATCCAGTATTCACAGAATCATCACAGTTCATAACAACAATTAAATTAGATATAGTCACCTACAAATGAAACAGAGTGCTGCCGACCAATGTTCATTACGGCCCAGAATGCCTTGCTTTACAACAAAACAACACAGTAAAACCTAAATGCCCGTAAACATATGCATTTGCATACTTGTAATATTTTTAATAATACTCTTCCATCATGATATTTAACAATAATAACTCTATACAACTCTATTATGTAAGCTATATATAGCTACTGTTCTCCTTGCTATTTCAGTTCGTAAGTCCATGGCAGAGCAAGGATTTCATGATTGGGCAAGGTTGCCTGGAGACATTGTGGCTGCCCAGAGACTTGGTAGGCATTGTGATAGAAGGTGAATGGTGAGAGTTACCAAATACTTGTGGGTGGTTTGCAAAATGATGGAAACTTTTGGAATATTTCTTTTTTTTTTTAGCTTATGCACCCTCACATTGGAGTCCCCAGTTCATATACAAAATTTGGTATCGATATGTGACAGTGTTCCTGAGATATGGACGACTTCCTGTTTCGGAGTTTCGCCGCTGATTTCGCTTTCGAAAATCAAAAATCCTTTGGGTAACTTTTGTGAGGCTTAGTCCAAGGATAATGTACGTCAAGTTTCGTGGCGTTCGGATCAAATTTGTGACCTGTGAAAATTTAGTTTCACTTTCTGTTCAATCCAATATGGCGGACGAACGGCACGCCCACCTGACATCATCTTCGCGACCAACTTACACCGGTACTGACCGGACGTTTTAAAGTTGGAACGGTGTCTCTGTCTCAAAGGGCCTAGGCGCTAGGGCTGACAAAAAATTAGGGAGACGGGAAAAATAATAATAATAATAAAACTTAAGAAGAACAATAAGTGTGCTGCTTTGCAAGCACACTTAATAACGTAGGCAACACCCAGGTAACATGTTGTCCAGGCTATCTGAAACAAGGGGTTGCCTCTCATCTACAACAACTGGTTACCTTGGGCTGCTACAGTCGTCAGTGCACTGTGCACAGTAGGCCTATGCTACTCTTTGTGGTTGATCAACTAAAAATAAAAGATGTATTTGGTGATGACGTTATTGTAGGATTAGAATTCTTAGAATACAATTCTTAGAAATTAAATGGTACGAAAAACGATCTACATAGCGCACCAGACCGCAATGTCTTCAAGGGTTGAATGAAGGGAGTTTGCAAAAATTAGTGTATTTTTCAAGTCAATAAACATTCTTAATTTTCGAATGTCTTTGTCAGGAAACATCTGACTTTTAAAAACCATAGGCCTGGTAGTCGCTCAGACAAGGAGTTATAAGATAAAGGCAATACAATTTGTGTCACCTAATAGAGTTCAGTGAATTAGCAAGATACCATCAGAAGGCAACAATCATAAAGCACAGTGCGCACGCGCACTCTCTCCCCTGCGCATAAAGCTGTCTGCGTGTTGTAGGCTAGATTTGCGTGAGTTCTTTCTATCTGCTTTACTTTTGTGAGTTGCGACCACCTAGGCTATGTTATACAGTGGGCAGTGCTTCGACTTGGCCAGCTTCACTCGCGCGTGGGATCACGCGGTATCACGCGACTTTAATTTGTATTTTTCCAGTGACGCTGCAACGACGCTGCAACAACCGGCAGAGGTCTCAAGTGAGCAGGACGAGAAATGGAGCCTGGAAAACCCTACACAGACTTCACTACAGACTTTAGAAGACTGGTTTAGAAATAATTTAATAGCCAGAAATATGCCTGCCCTGCCCTAATAAAGAAATATTTGGTTAACTGCGAGTGAATCCCGTTTGCAGCCGTAGAAAAAACGCAGGACAAATTAAACATTCTGGTTTTCTCCGAGTGCAACGATGATAGACAGACATCATTTGGACAAAATATAGAGCATATTAACCTCCGTTGCTCAGCCAAATGCCTTCCTGTTACGTCCTGTTATCACAGTTACAGGCGATAAACGAATTTTGATGGTCACAAGTTTACTTCATTAGCGGTTTATTTATTTTTTTGATTTTTTTAATTTAAAGGTTTGACTTTGTGCTTATTCAGTAGAGCATTTAGTGCTCTCCCCAATCCCAGACGTTCACATTGCATGTTTGTTTGTAATGGGTGCAACCGGAGGAATTTTGAGTGCTTTAGTTGCAAGTTGCATGACCCTCTCTTGCCTGCTAGAAATTGTTCAATGACCCTCCGACAGAATTGTTAAAAAAGACATGACCCTCCCCTGCCAATTGTCGCTGTCTTCCGCCCGCGCCACAGCCACACACTGTGATAACGTTCTTAAATCAATCTTTCCTGTGAGCTTGCATGCTACCAGTCCTTCTTTTTCAAATGTGTTGCGCCTGTTTGCACAATTTCACAAATAATCATATGTGATTAACTAGATGTACCGCAGAGCGGTACAAAATATGACCGCCGCCCAGATCAGCACATTTTTTCCACAAAAATAAATCACGCTGAAAGGCCTATATGGTTCTAACTGTCTCACTAAATTGCATTATCCACACTCAATTCTCACTGGTATCTGCTAGACAACAAGTACCAAAACATGATTAGTTCATAGATTTCACATGTAAAATTCATTTTATACAACCCCACCCGCATCTTGCCTGTTCATAATTCTGAGAAATTCTTGAATTGTGTGCATGTGTGCGTGTACACGTTTATCTTTATGTGTGTGGGTGTGTGTGTGTGTGTGTGTGCGTGCTTGTGTGTTTGCCTGCGTATGTGTGTTTGTGCATGTGCATGCATGCGTACATATGTCTACTGTGTGAGTATGTGTCATACGTATGATAACTGTGAATGTATGTGTGTGTGTGTGTATCTGTTTATGCACATGTGTGCACATGGAATGGGTTAACATGACCCCTGGAGGCAAACATACGAAAAAAATTGGTCATCCTAGGCCCTACGGTTCTCAAGATATTCACAGAAAACTGTGTCTGCCCTATCCTCCTTTCCTCCAGGGGGGTCCAGTCTTTCAGTGTCCCGGGAATCCTTGTTGGTGTACGGTCACTAAATGTACACATAAATTATTTTATTGTAAGGCCCCCATGAACGAAAGTTCACAAAACTTGGCATTAGGGATCGACCGATATGGATTTTTTAGTGCCGATACCGATTTTTTTCCATCAGCCTTAGCCGATGACCGATAGGCTACAGGCTGCCGATTTTCTTGAGCCGATATTTGGAGCCGATACTGCTTTTATTTTGCTCCCTCAATTTACATCATACAAATGACACATAATTACACAAATGATAACAAATGTTATAAGTCTCAATTTAAAAAAGGAAAATTTATTAAACTTATGGATGGGTGCACTGGATATGGTTAACTGTGCAAAATGCTTTCATCAACATCTTACAACACAGCCTTGATGATGCATTGCTTGCTGACTATAAGACATAATTCAGGTCATCACAAAATGTCCTTTGTCAACACATTTAAATAATTTAAGAAAACAATAAGCCTGAAAAGTAGCTTTTGAAATAAAGTGCTTGATTTGTAATTTAAGACTGCATGGTTTCAATTTTTCTATGTCTATATTTTTCTAAAAAAAGCTGCAAGATTTGTCAATCACAGAACATAAATCAGCAGAAGAAAATAACGTGGTGTCAGATGTTTCTGTTCTAAACGGCATCAACATCAAAAGGTATAAAACATATCTTTAAAATCTCTTCTTCAGGTAGCGCAGCACTCTCATATCGCTGTGATGCGTGTGTCCCACTGAGTGAGACACACCAGACGCACACACAAACTTCTGTTTGGTAGCTGACGAACCACTATTGAACTGGATTGATAATGATAACGTTAGCAAACGGCTCTAAACAAGTAAGGCATACACGGTATGTCTGGTACGTGGTAAACGTTAACACGAATTAATATTCAACTACATATAACACGTCTCTCATTATTAAAGCTCTTATATATCACTGTGATGGCAACTCCGCCCAGCTCGAAGGGAGAAGGGGAGGGAGACACACACACCACACGCGTCCAAAAACTCAGCCAGGTGGTCGCTGAATAAAACTCCCACAAATATCACGGAACAACGTCGGCATTACTTAATCATGATTGACCAGTGTTCGTAACAGCAGAGAATGTCTTAGAAGGGCTCTGGTAACAGCTACCGCTACCGCAAGCATACGGATAGCCTACAACTTAGCTATTTACAGCTTCCTAAATACAATGGCAAGCAGTTTTATAGAAGAGGCATTCAGGGAGGGAGACACACACACACACCACACGCGTCCAACACTCAGCCAGGTGGTCGCTGAATAAAACTCCCACAAATACCACGGAACAACGTTGGCATTACTTAATGACCAGTGTTTGTAACAGCTACCGCTAGCCTAGCCTACAACTTAGCTATTTGCAGCTCCCTAAATACAATGGCAAGCAGTTCTATAAACGAGGCATTAAGCATTAAATAAAGTACCTATCTATCTATCATTCGCGTTTTCCATTTGGACCCACAAACTTGCTTCCACCTTCAAAGTGTATGGCAATATTTCAGCTAAGTCAAACAGTTAAAAGATGCTTTGAAAGTTTACATTTTACTGTTGTCTTGAAGAGCAGGCTTTCAGCACTCTGCTTGTGGGGGAGGGGCAGTCTGCACGTGAATTGCAGCGTCTCCAGCAACACAGAGCTGCCTTTGGACGCCTGTATGTAAATAATGCGGGGGAAAAACTATCGGCGAACGCAGCCACTTATCGGCCGATGCCGATACACGTAAAAAACGTAAATATCGGCCCGATATATCGGCCGGCCGATATATCGGTCGATCCCTACTTGGCATGCATTCGGAGGGTGTCATAATGATCCTACACTTTCAATTTCGTGCAGTTTTGACAATGTCAGCCAGAGATATTGTGATGAAAACACCTAATTTTATGCTTTTTAATTTTTAACTAGGTGGCGCTATACATGAAATAAGTGGTAATGGGATGGGTTGACATGCCCCCTTAAGACCAACATACAAAAAAAAGGTGGACCTCCTAGGCCCTACGGTTCTCGAGATATTCACAGAAAACTGTCTCCGGCCACCTACAGGCCAGTTGGTGTATAGTAACATAAATTATTTAATTGTGTGGCCCCCCATGAACGGAATTCCACGAAACTTGGCGTGCATTCAGAGGGTGTCATAATGATCCTACACTTCCAATTTCGTGCAGTTTTGACTATGTTAGGTCACAGATACCTGCGATTACAACACCTCATTTTTACTTTTTTGTGTTTAACTAGGTGGCGCTATACATGAAATGAGTGGTTATGGAATGGGTTGACATGGCTCCTTGAGATCAACATACGAAAAAAAAAATGGTCCTCCTAAACCTTACGGTTCTCGAGATATTCACAGAAAACTGTGTCTGCCCTACCCTCCTTTCGGGGGGTGCAGTCCAGCGGGGGGGCTACAGATCAAAACGAAAAACAATGGTTCCATGCTATCCATATGGGGTTACATGCCCACCAAGTTTCGTCTACCCTGGTCTTTCAGTGTCCCGGGAATCCTTGACGGAAATTTGGACATGCGAAAAAGAAAAGAAAAAAAAAAAAAAAAAAAAATCTGACTAAACCTATATGACCGCCGCTTCGCTGCGCGGCGGTCATAATAATATGACAAATAATCCCTGTGCACGGGGACCGAAACAATGCATACCAACTTTTTCCGTGTTTATCATGTATTTTAACTTTCCCCCGCTGTCTTGCCGTTTTAATGTTTTCCCGTAGAATATCCCATATTTTAATACTCTCATAACAGCCCTGCCATCGGGCCTGTCTCTGTGTTGCCCTGTTGCTACCCCTTGCCCTTCCAACGAAACAGATGTCTTCAAATCATCGTTTTCCTTGCTTGAAGGCGAACTTAGAGTGATGTTAACCTATTTAAGTTTAACGGCGTGATTGTCGTGAGAGCATAACCTCCAGTTTCACTTGCTGCAGGGACGCACACATTGCATGAGCGCTCATAAGCGTTCTATTTGAGTTCATGCTGGAAATATTACTTCTCAGATGTAGAACTCAAAATTTGTGTCTTGACGCCGCCGTATAAGATCAAAGTAAGATGTTCTAAATGGAATGCGATCGCCAGTAGATGTAGCACTACACACATTGACAGTGAAATGCCACCTACGTTTGTAAAGATCAGGTCAAATAAGACGTTCTAAATGGCGATGTAATTAAGCTGTTCAGATCTTTTCCAAGCGTCTTGGAGACGTATGTGTGCTGACTGGGCTATGTCTATATAGTTGATGACACCAAATTAATAAGTATTTCTGATTGGGGAAACTTAGCCTAGTTTATTTTTTTTTCAGTCCGCGGTTCCATACAATCTTGCTGTAAATGATCAGACGTTAAGCACCGGGCATAACTTAATTTCGCGGCTTCGTGGACCAGTAGGTTAATTGTTGTGAAGGCCCATAGTTTGAGAAAAGCTGCAGATCATAGACAGAGAAAGCATAATGCTCTGAGAACAGTAGCCAAGGTCTTTCTGCAGAAAAAACAAGTGCCTTGGTGCACGCACCCCCGCTTTCACTTTGGCTCCCTGCATTTCTACATGTGACAAAAACTGTCAGTCAGTGAATTTTGGTTTACTAAACTAGCATAATGTGGTAACAATTATCATTTCAATTCTACCTGAAATCTGCTCACTGCAGACCTTATAATTCAGACCCAAGCAGCAGCACAGCCTTGAAAGACGCACACTTTGAATTTGATCAGAGCGGCTCTGGGCCCACTTCCCCGATAACGACGGAGACACGCTCTTAAGAGGGTTTTCTACGATTCATCTTACGATCGTTCGTTTGGTTTTTCCGACTGTTTCCCGAACATGCTCGTAGCGTGAACGCGCGTGCACAGCTCTTAAGATGCTCTTAAGGGGAGCTCTCCACGTTAATAGTTCTGAAATATCCTCTGATTTGACGGTGATGTTAGGTGACTGCACGTCACAGCTATAGGCCTACCATTTAAACTTCGGATCTACACATTAATTCACATCAATACGAAAATAGAAAAACTTTGACATCTGCATGTAAGCATCCCAAGTAGGTTATATACCACAAAGAGACATAAATAATTGTAATTATTTTAAGATTAGATTGTTGCAATAATTTTTTGCGGTGCCACTTAAGAACACGTTTGAAGATAAGAAAGAGAGGAAATGTGTAGGCTTAGATTTTGATGCAGTAGGCTACAGACTAAACCACATGTTGCTTTCTCTGCTTTTTACCTCATAGGCCTAATAAAATATTCACTTAGCAAAGATAATGTCAAACTATTCTGGCAACGTCTCGTTTCATAACTTGATTGCATTTTTGTCCGCTTTTCATCACATTATTATGACCATTAAATGTAGGCTATTTTGCACGCTAAAATCTGATTCATCACAGGTAAACACAATAAAGAATGGGAACGTAAATTGGATTATGTATTCTAAGTTGTAATTCCTCTGTCCTGTTGGTGACCTCAGTGAGAAGTACTGTTAAGACGCTCTTAGCCGGTAACGAGTACTCTGGAGCACTCGTAGATCTACGAGTGTTTTCACGATGCTCTTAAGCTACGATGGTTTCGGGAAACAGTCGGCAAATCGTAAGACGTTCGTAAGAGGGACTTTACGACGCTCTTAGGCTTAAGATGCTTTCGGGGAAGTGGGCCCAGGTTCTTCACTGGCTAACTTGATGTGATTGGCTGGATAACCATTCAATCAAATCAACAGACCTATTTGTGTCTCTCTGTGTGTGGGTTATTGATACGGTTCCAACTCTTTACGGGAGCGTTTATTTCCATATTTTACTTTCATTTTAATCTGACAAAATGTGTGGGGGATAGAATCGTGTTCCAGCAATAGTGTGTACGTTATAACACCCACATCCCCCACGCTTGCTACGCGCCTGGTCTAACAGCACAGGTATTTTTCACAGATGTTACAGCACAGGAATGATTCAAAGGTATGAATGGTTGACAAATATGATTCACAGGTATACATGTTCCATATAGTTAGTGAGTATAGTCCTCACACAACAATATAGTTCTCAGAATGTCTCAGTGTAGATCTCAGATAAGTCTCAGTATGGTTAAATGGTATGTGCACAGATATGGTTACATGTTTGTAAGAATGTATGTTAGTATGTTACTAGCAACATTGTCAGAGATGTATGGTTGACAGGTGTGCACACAGACAGGCACACACGTAATGTCATACATGGTCATCACCACTGGTCTGGTCTGGTCCCTAAAAGACAAAAGCAAAAAAGTTTAACAGTTAGGCCTATACCAAAACAAGGAATGTCTGCAATTGTACAATTGTTCAATACAACTAAGGTATTTAAGTGAAGTTGTTACATTACATTAGGCTGACACATTATAACGACTAACATGGTAAACAGTTTACAACAAGTCAACAATTCTAGGACAATTAAAAAAAGGTAGAGTAGGCCTACAATACAATTGTTGCACCATCAAGCTACTGGTAGTTAAATACTAGCCTATAATATTAAATTGCAAACAAAGCAGAATTCTGTGTTTTATTGTTTTCAGTTTTAGTATAGGTGATAGCTAATCATATTTTTTTTTTAAATATAAAACGTAAACAGCTTAGAAAACTTTGCAGGCAAAGGGTCTGTTGTTGCTGTTGATAATCATATGATATATATCATATATCATCATTCTGATACTAAGTATCTTGATAACCAACTGCTATAACTTAAACAGTTTCCTAGGTCTGTCAGACACATTTTTTCCTACAGATTACAATGTACTACAACTGAAAAGTTTGATTCACGTGCCAGGCTACACTTTAATTTATAGACCAGAACAATGTAGAAATTAGTAGGCTAAGTAAACATTGTAGCCTGTGTTGACAACATAAACATTATAAATTAGCTCAACTTCTGTTGTGTGTTTTAACAAGACTTTAGTCGTATTGTCCATTTCCTAACAGTAGCCTATTCATGGCTTTCATAAGGTCCCTTTCCACAGGAGTATTAATACAGCACCAATGCATTCATAATCTAGGTGCTTGATTGTATTCACCTGTGGAAAGGGACCTGATGAAACCCATCAATAGACGAACTATAGTATACCGTGATAAGTGTTTACTTAGGCTAGCTTCTATGTAAGAATCAGGAGCGTAGAATGACACGTAGCCTGGCCTATTTGATACACAAACAAGCGGTGTACAACGTTAAACATTTGTTAAAATAAAAACAGGAGCATATATTTGTTAACTTTAACTAAAATGTGAACGGTAGAAGCTATAACGTTATGACCATCAACAAGTAGCTAACTTGGGTGGGTTTCATCAGGACCCTTCACACAGCCTAGCCCTAGGCTATAATCAAGCATCAGGCAATCTGCATTCATAATCTATTCTAGGTGCTTGATTCTATACACCTGTGACCTGATGTTGAATAGAACCAGAGCCTAGTATCTGTAGGCCTAACGTTACTTCTCTGGTTTACGTTAACGTTCTAGTTAAAACGCTGCTGGTTAGTAGGCCTAATGAACAAATGTAACGTTACGTTTGATTGTCGTTAGCTATCAAAACCTACAGGTCACTGTAAAGTTGACGACATATTAACGTTGATTAACAGTGGGTTTCCTTACATAATACATATCAATGTAGCAAGGTGCTAACGTCAACTATTTCACTAACGTTAACGTTACCTAACGTTATAACGTTAGTTTAGTTATTTGTGACCCATCATTTCATACATTTAACGCTAACGTTACATAATGTTTGACGACATAAATGACTCAAATACCGAAACACTTACCTTGTCTGTAATTAGAGAGATGTGCCTCGAGCAAATAAAGTGACCACGGTACAGCAGGCGAAGACGTTCAGAAGATTCACAGCTCCAGTGGCAGCTCGCAGGTCACGTCATAATGCTAAAAGTTGCCGCCAAGGCAATGGGAATTTATTGCTCTTTTATCGTAAATATCTCAAAAAGTATAAAGTTCACAAATGTAAAAATGTCATTGTACAATTGTCCGTTACAAGACCTTTGTAGGAGTGTTTGAGTGACGTCAAACGGTTCAGTGGTTTTATTGTCATTAAACGTCAAATTTGGTCGGAAGAAGAATAATAACAGATAACTAGAAAAGCATTTCCTGAAGGAAATATAGTGCATGAAAATGCAAAAAATATGATGTAAAATATCATACAGAGTAAAAACAAACTATATTGGTTGCTAGGTAGATGAGGTTTAATATAGTTGGAATAACTGAACAGTTAAATAGGTTGATAGTTTATATAGTTAAATGATTTGCTTGGTAGATAAGGTTTAATATAGTTGGAATGATTGAACGGTTAAATAGGTGGATAATTTAAATGGTTAAATTATTTAGGTAGATAATTAATGATAACTGACAGTTGGAATGGCTCTAATGTTTGCTAGCAGTTATGCTAACTATGTTATCAAAGATAAAAATGTTAACCAAGTTACTTAACTTAGTTAACTTAGCTAATGTTTTCATTTTTAGTAGTTAAGCTAACTAGCATGTTAGCAATGCTAACTATGTTAACCATGTGACTTAGCTAACCTAGCTAATCATTTTTAGTAGGTATGCTAACTAGCATGCTAACATGTTAAGTATGCTAACCATGTGACTTAGCTAACTTAGCTAATCATTTTTAGTAGGTATGCTAACTATTCTAACTAGCATGCTAACATGTTAACTATGTTAACCATGTTACTTAGCTAACTTAACTACTCATTTTTAGTAGTTTTGCTAAAAATGCTAACTACCATGCTAACATGCTAGCATGCTAACTATGTTAACCATGTTACTTAGCTAACTTAGCTAATCATTTTTAGCAGTTTTGCTAAAAATGCTAACTAACATTCTAACATGTTAGCATGCTAACTATGTTACTTAGCTAATCATTTTTAACAGTTTTGCTAACTATGCTAACTAGCATGCTAACATGCTAATAACTACGCTAACCATGTTACTTAGCTAACCATTTTTAGCAGTTTTGCTAAAAATGTTAGCAATATTAACATGCTAACTATGCTAACTAGCTACAGTAGGTAGGAGTCATAGTTGATGACAAGTAACAGTTACAATGGCTGAACAGTTAAAAAGTTCAGTAGTTTAAAGGGTTAAATTGTTTAACAGTGAAATATTGTAGTGAGGACTTTTATTTTGAAACAGTTTTTGGCAGAGGAAGCAGTTGAACAGGATGTGTAGTCTTAATAGGGCCAGTTTGTATGCTTAAAGCCTGAGACTGGCAGTTGACCCAGGTGGCCGGAACACCTGCCATAGGATTATAATTGCTTAACGGCTCTATTGTGATGTCATCAGCCCATGTTAAGTCTATGGGGAAATTTTGAGTAGTTTTTAATTAATAGTGGATAATTTAAATGGTTAAATTATTTAGGTAGATAATTGACGATAACTGACAGTTGGAATGGCTCTAATGTTTGCTAGCAGTTATGCTAACTATGTTATCAAAGATAATAATGTTAACCAAGTTACTTAACTTAGCTAATGTTTTCATTTTTAGTAGTTATGCTAACTAGCATGTTAGCAATGCTAACATGTTAACTATGTTAACCATGTTACTTAGCTAACCTAGCTAATCATTTTTAGCAGTTATGCTAACTATGCTAACTAGCATGTTAGCATGCTAACTATAGTAACCATGTTACTTAGCTAACTTAGCTAATCATTTTTAGTAGTTTTGCTAAAAATGTTAACAATGTTAGCAATGTTAACCATGCTAACTAGCTACAGTGGGTAGGAGTGATAGTTGATGACAAGTAACAGTTACAATGGCTGAACAGTTAAAAAGTTCAGTAGTTTGAAGGGTTAAATTGTTTTACAGTGAAATATTGTAGTGAGGACTTTTATTTTGAAACAGTTTTTGGCAGAGGAAGCAGTTGAATAGGGTTTGTAGTCTTAACCCTTACAAGCCCGACCGTTCTAATTTCGTTAAAATTTTAACGATGACCGATCATCTAATATCTCAGCTGTCCAATGACTGCGCGAAATGTTTTGGATACTTGAAGATGAGTCGTGAAAAAAACTTTTCACTTCAGTCGTACATTTTGACATGGACCGCCAGATGCCGCCTGCACTTCGTTGGAGTTTACCTCGACTGGAAACCACACAGCTGGATAAACTGAGGTAATATATGTTTTTACATAGTTTCTAGTTATGGTTAATCTTAATTTGTAGTCATAAAATCATGTTATTTGACAGTAATATGCTTTCTCATCAGCGTCAACATTATGGCATAGCGGGGGCTAAGTGCATCGTCATGTAACTTTAGCTAGCTGCATTACTCTGAACTGCTTGCAGTATTCTCGCTTGCTTTTGATATCAGTTATTTTCATTTGACAATTTCATTTAAAAACCTGTTAGTATATAACCTGTAAGTAAGTTTGTTTTCTAGTACCAATTTGCTTGTTAGGTAAGCATTATATTGGTAAGTCAGTATAGCATACCAAAGCTGAATAAATCAATGGGCGCCGCGTTTCTAAGTTGCGTTCTCTTACATGAAATAAGTTGAGCGATATTTTTACTCCTCTCAATATGTAGTTGTAGAAAACAAGATGTGAAATCACGGATTCTGTCAGAAATGTAGTGCTAATTAACTTATTGCCTCTCCTCGGGTTGTTACCTCGCTAGGCAGTTTGTAGCACTAGTGAACTGTTTTACCTTGCTAACTTCTAAATGACAAACATCAGACGTGCTTGTCTCAACATTTTCTAAGATGGCATGACTTGATATTCTACTCTTCTCAATATGTAGTTATAGAAAACATGATGTGAAATCATATATTATGTCAGAAATGTCATTATTGCATTTCAGCAGTTAGTTACTAGGTGAAATGTAATCTGTCTTTATCTTAATGCCAGCCAGGCAATCAGATTTAGGGTAGCTAAACCCATGTGTAATAAAATGACTTTTCATACTTCTAAATATTTTTGAGTTACTCAGAATGCTTCAATAGTTTAGGCTACCTCTTCTTGTGTATGTATGTGCACACACGCACGCATCTGTAGTTTTGTGATTTTATTTTTTAAATTAATAAAGGTATTACATTTGTATGATTTTACTGTTGTTTCAGATGGAGGATGACAAGACCTACACAGACCTCCTTGCAGGCCTGAAGAGGTGGCTGACTGCTGATGAGCTTGCGCTCACAATGTTGAAGACCATGTGAGGATGGAGGAAGAAGGTATAGATTTAGGTGGCGTGCGTAGGGTGGTGTAGACTGCCACTAAAACACTGTGAAATAGACTTGTTATGTTGTTTTTTATATGTTGTCCCAGGCATATGTGGTTTTACCAACCGGAACGGGTGGGAGGTTGTGCTTAGTAGGCCGTTGTATGCAAACACACAGTACAGGGGCATGGGACGAAGAGACCCCAGAAGAGTTTCACAGTTTTCTGGGATTGATCATTGACATGGGACTTCACTTCCCTCCCTAATATCCATTGCTACTGGGGAACCAAGTCTCTGAAGGGATCAGGGAGCGTTGACCAAATGAGAAATACATATTGTGTACACTTTTTCTCCATTGACATTGCCGTTGTCAGTAGTTTCTTATTATTTCAAGTAGGGCTGCATGATATATCTAAAATCTATCGTTATCGCGATATCAACATTTGCGATGGACATACCGCAAAGATTACTTAATTTTCGATAAATTTCGATACATTTTCTGTGCCGTGCGCATTCCATACAGTCTATGGTGTATTCACATTCTGAATGTCAACATATTTTACCAAACCGATGCTGTCATGCTGCCCTAGAAGCCCGTCCCCTACCAGTTTAGGTGTGTGGTGTTTTAGGTGTTGAGGCGGGAGCTAATGTCATGATGGCTGAAGATCGAGCGAGGTAGGTTACACTTAGGTGAAGAGGAATTGGTGACTAAAAGGAAAAGCATGTCTGTTCTATGGAAATATTTTGGTTTTATTAAGGAGGACGTGTTACAAACACAACGCCAAATGCATCCTTCTCCACTGTGTTAAAATAAACAATTTCTATCGTTATAGGATCAGAAGATATCTGTCTTTCACTGTAAGGCTTGTATTTCATGATTTGCATTTAGCAAAAGCCCCAGACAGCAGCAGAGAGGTAATTCGTTTATTGGATTCGTTATTTGTAAAAGTTGTTTAGCCTACTTCGTTGGACTGTGCGATGTGCCCCTTACTTTCACTTTCCGCTGCACTTGGCATGCCGGTAGCCTAATAACGTGGGATGCGCAGCGTATGAGGTTGGAGAAAAACATGAGGTGGAGAAAAACATTAAATATTTAAATATCGCAAGTTATATCGTTATCGCAGTACTCAATAATGTTATCGCATACCGCATGTTTTCCTAATATCATGCAGCCCTAATTTCAAGTTTGGCAATGCAGAATCTGGTGTTGAACCTAGGTTTGGTAGCTACAGCCAGAAAGACTTTGGAGAAAATCTATCACAACAGCTGGCAGGCATTTCCGTCAAAATTTCAGCCTCGCCTTCAGCTGCTCCAACTACTACTTTGTCGTCTTTTCATCAAGTACATATTCCTGTACAGCAGGAGCCAAAGAAAAATTGTTGGCTTTGTTATAAAAACAATACATAATAACACTAAAGTAGCTTGTATGGCCTGGAGTTTAGCGGTAGGTGACTTTGTTTTTTTGGTAAACAAAATTGCTGTCAGATTTGGCATTCTACAGAAGGGGATGCGTTTCGTTATGAGTCATAGGTCTTCTGTGTTTAACCTTCAGGTTCCCCACCCCACCTTTCCCTATCCTCCTCTGTGTGTGTGTGTGTGTGTGTGTGAGAGAGAGTTTGTGTGTATATGTGGCAGGCTTGTTCTATGTAATCCACTTTCAAATGTTTAGAACACATTGATTTTTGAGTGTTGTTGAAGTTGATTGTATTCCTAGCTTTTCATAAATAATACATTTTATAGATGTATATCATTTTCATATTACACTAATTTATATAAGGAAGTTGTATCTGTTGAATCAAATGTATTTTATGTCTCTATTCAGAATTGATCTTCAATAAATATACAGTATACTTACTTCCGTATTACTGGTAAGGTACATGTTTTTCTTTTATATATCATTATTATTGACTGTAGCATTTGCTTATATACAAATAAATTGTTTATTCTTATGGACCAAATAAATCTAAACCATTGTGTCTGACTTCATTATTAGTTTTTATGCATACTTTTATGTTTTTGGTGAGAAAGAGAATGTGAATTCTGTCAACATTCTAAATCCCGTTTCCTGCATTTTTTTACACTGATCACTAAATTTATCATAACTTTTGAAAGGTTAATGATATTCCAATTCAGTCTTTTTTGTTAAATAGCCCACAACTTGCTGAACATGTCATACACTCTATATTTTTCTCTATCTCGTATAGAAATATGATGAAAATTATTTTTTATGTGAATGAAATCAAATCATTTGATAGAACTGATCCTTCTGATTACAATGGTATGTATATCCTATTGATGGTATGTATTATACTCAAGTAATAAGGTTTTTTGTGTAAGGAGGTCATCCAGCACAAAAAATGGAATGTTCGGCACGGGCACGAAAGGGTTAATAGGGCCAGTTTGTATGCTTAAAGCCTGAGAATGGCAGTTGGGACAGGTGGCCTGAACACCTGCCATATGATTCTAATTGCTGTGATGTCATAAAGGGCAATGTTAAGTCAATAGGGAAATTTTGATAGTTTTTAATTAATAGTTTAAAAAGTATAAAAGTTACAAAGTTGAAAAATACAAAGCCCACATGTCCTAATTAAGACCTACGCGTCAATGTTTGAATGAAGTTTCTACGTTAAACGGTTGAAGCTGCATTAACTGCGTTAGAAGAAGAGGAACTAGAAAAGCATTTCCTGAAGGAAATACAGTGCATGAAAATGCAAAAAATATAATGTAAAATATCATACAGAGTAAAAACAAACTATATTGGTTGCTAGGTAGATGAGGTTTAATATAGTTGGAGTGACTGAACAGTTAAATAGGTGGATAGTTTATATGGTTAAATGATTTGCTTGGTAGATAAGGTTTAATATAGTTGAAATGATTGAACGGTTAAATAGGTGGATAATACTTAACTTAGTTAACTTAGCTAATGTTTTCATTTTTAGTAGTTATGCTAACTAGCATGTTAGCAATGCTAACTATGCTAACCATGTGACTTAGCTAACTTAGCTAATCATTTTTAGTAGTTTTGCTAAAAATGCTAACTAGCATGCTAACTATGCTAACCATGTGACTTAGCTAATCATTTTTAGCAGTTTTGCTAAAAATGCTAACTAACATGTTAACATGCTAACTATGCTAACCATGTGACTTAGCTAACTTAGCTAATCATTTTTAGCAGTTTTGCTAAAAATGTTAACTAGCATGTTAACATGCTAGCATGCTAACTATGCTAACCATGTGACTTAGCTAACTTAGCTAATCATTTTTAGCAGTTTTACTAAAAATGTTAACTAGCATGCTAACATGCTAACTATGCTAACCATGTGACTTAGCTAACTTAGCTAATCATTTTTAGCAGTTTTGCAAAAAAAATTAACTAGCATGCTAACATGCTAGCATGCTAACTATGCTAACCATGTGACTTAGCTAACTTAGCTAATCATTTTTAGCAGTTTTACTAACTAACTTTGTATGCTTAAAGCCTGAGACTGGCAGTTGATGCAGCTGGCCCGAACACCTGCCATAGGATTCTAATTGCTTAACGGCTCTATTGTGATGTCATCAGCCCATGTTAAGTCTATGGGGAAATTTTGAACAGTTTTTAATTAATAGTTTAAAAAGTATAAAAGTTACAAAGCTGAAAAATACATAGCAGGCATGTCCTAAGTAAGACCTACGTAACATAGTTTGAATGAAGTTTCTACGTTAAACGGTTGAAGCTGCATTAAGTGCGTTAGAAGAACGCACTTAATGCAGTTCATTCAAACTGTTCATTTTTAAATATTATTATGTTGTTTTGTATTTATATGTCGCTTTGGACAAAGGCGTCTGCTAAATCCATAACCATAACCATAACCATAACAAGAATAAGAATAAGAATCAGAAGAAGCCTAGGAAGAACAGTACAGTGCATTTTCATGCACTGTAATAACTAGAAAAGCATTTCCTGAAGGAAATATAGTGCATGAAAATGCAAAAATATGATGCGTTCATATGGTTAAATTATTTGCTTGGTAGATAAGGTTTAATATAGTTGGAATGAGTGAACAGTTAAATAGGTTAATAATTGAAATGGTTAAATTATTTAGCCAGATAGTTGACGATAACTAACAGTTGGAATGGCTCCAATGTTTGCTAGCAGTTATGCTAACTATGTTAACAAAGATAATAATGTTAACCAAGTTACTATGCTAGCTAACAATGTTAAAATGTTAACTATGCTAACCATATGACTTAGCTAACCTAGCTAATCATTTTTATTAGTTATGCTAACTATGCTAACTAGAAGCCTAGGAAGAACAGTATAGTGCATTTTCATGCACTATAATAAGAAGAAATCGGTTAACAGTAGATTGCATTTTCATGCACTCTAACTAGAGAATGTAATTCCAGGGAATTACGAGTGCATGAAAATGCAAAAATGGCTGCTGAATAAAAATATTGTTGAATATTGTTTAAAATATAATCCAAGTAAAAAGATGGAGGTCAGATAGAGAAAAAAGTTTGGTGGGGAGTCATAGTTGATGAAAACTGACAGTTGGAATGGCTGAACAGTTAAATAGTCGGATAGTGAAAATGGTTAGGTTGTTTAATAGGGAATTATTATAGTGAGGACTTTTAATTTGAAACAGTTGTGGGCAGAGGAAACAGTTGGCAGGAGTCATAGTTGATTACAACTGAGAGTTGAAATGGCTGAACAGTTAAACAGTTGGATAGTTAAAATGGTTAAATTATTTAATATAGAATTATTGTAGTGAGAACTTTTATTTTGAAACAGTTGAGGACAGAGGAAACAGTTGGCGGTAGTTATAGTTGATGACAACTCACAGTTGGAATAGTTGAACAGTTAAAAAGTTGGAAAGTTTAAATGGTTAAATTATTTAACAGGGAATTATTGTACTGAGGACTTTTATTTTGAAATGTGGGCAGAGGAAACAGTTGGCAGGAGTCATAGTTGATTACAACTGAGAGTTTGAATGGCTGAACAGTTAAATAGTTGGGTAGTTAAAATGGTTAAATTATTTAATAGGGAATTATTGTAGTGAGGACTTACATTTTGAAACAGTTGTGGACAGAGGAAACAGTTGGCAGGAGTCATAGTTGATGACAACTGACAGTTTGAAAGGCTGAACAGTTAAATAGTTGGAGTCTGGAATCGTGCAACCTAGCTCTAGCCCCTACTCGTCGCCCATAGTCATTGTACAAAAGAAGGGGGGGGGGGTCTTAGACTCTGTGTTGACTACCGGCTCTTGAACGCAAAGACGAGGAAGGACGCTTACCCGCTCCCTCGTATAGACGAGTCTTTGGATGCACTGACCGGAGCGAAGTGGTTCTCAACTTTAGATCTTGCCAGTGGCTACAATCAAGTGCCCGTGGCGGAAGCGGATAAGGCAAAGACAGCATTCTGCACACCGTTTGGATTATTTGAGTTTAATCGTATGCCGTTTGGCCTTTGTAACTCACCGAGTACGTTTCAGAGGTTGATGGAGAGAATTTTTGGAGATCAAAGCTTCCAATCGCTTCTTCTTTATTTAGACGACATAATAATCTTCTCCACCTCTTTTGACGAACACTTAAAGCGCTTGGAACTCGTCTTTAACCGTCTGCACAGTAACCGCCTTAACCCTTACAAGCCCGACCGTTCTAATTTCGTTAAAATTTTAACGATGACCAATCATCTAATATCTCAGCTGTCCAATGACTGATTTTATTTCTGAAATCTTCCCCGTAATGCTGACAACATAAGCTTCAATTTGATATGATTGGTTAAGGGGTTTATGGCGCGAAATGTTTTGGATACTTGAAGATGAGTCGTGAAAAAAACTTTTCACTTCAGTCAGTACATTTTGACATTGACCGCCAGATGCCACCTGCACTTCGTTGGAGTTTACCTCGACTGGAAACCACACAGCTGGATAAACTGAGGTAATATATGTTTTACATAGTTTCTAGTTATGGTTCATCTTAATTTGTAGTCATAAAATCATGTCATTTGACAGTAATATGCTTTCTCATCAGCGTCAACATTATGGCATAGAGGGGGCTAAGTGCATCGTCATGTAACTAGCTAGCTGCATTACTCTGAACAACTTGCAGTATTCTCGTTTGCTTTTGATATCAGTTATTTTCATTTGACAATTTCATTTAAAAACCTGTTAGTATATAACCTGTAAGTAAGTTTGTTTTCTAGTACCAATTTGCTTGTTAGGTAAGCATTATATTGGCAAGTCAGTTTAGCATACCAAAGCTGAATAAATCAATGGGCGCCGCGTTTCTAAGTTGCGTTCTCTTACATGAAATAAGTTGAGCGATATTTTTACTCCTCTCAATGTAGTTGTAAAAAACAAGATGTGAAATCACGGATTCTGTCAGAAATGTAGTGCTAATTAACTTATTGCCTCTCCTCGGGTTGTTACCTCGCCAGGCAGTTTGTAGTGAACTGTTTTACCTTGCTAACTTCTAAATGACAAACAGACGTGCTTGTCTCAACATTTTCTAAGATGGCATGACTTGATATTCTACTCTTCTCAATATGTAGTTATAGAAAACATGATGTGAAATCACATATTATGTCAGAAATGTCATTATTGCATTTCAGCAGTTAGTTACTAGGTGAAATGTAATCTGTCTTTATCTTAATGCCAGCCAGGCAATCAGATTTAGGGTAGCTAAACCCATGTGTAATAAAATGACTTTTCATACTTCTAAATATTTTTGAGTTCTTGAATGCTTCAATAGTTTAGGCTACCTCTTCTTGTGTATGTATGTGCACACACGCACACATCTGTAGTTTTGTGATTTTATTTTTTAAATTAATAAAGGTATTACATTTGTATGATTTTACTGTTGTTTCAGATGGAGGATGACAAGACCTACACAGACCTCCTTGCAGGCCTGAAGAGGTAGCTGACTGCTGATGAGCTTGCGCTCACAATGTTGAAGACCATGTGGGGATGGAGGAAGAAGGTATAGATTTAGGTGGCGTGCTTAGGTTGGTGTAGACTGCCACTTAAACACTGTGAAATAGACTTGTTATGTTGTTTTTTATATGTTGTTGTCCCAGGCATATGTGGTTTTACCAACCGGAACGGGTGGGAGGTTGTGCTTAGTAGGCCGTCGTATGCAAACACACAGTGCAGGGGCATGGGACGAAGAGACCCCAGAAGAGTTTCACAGTTTTCTGGGATTGATCATTGACATGGGACCACTTCCCTCCCTGATATCCATTGCTACTAGGGAACCAAGTCTCTGAAGGGATCAGGGAGCGTTGACCAAATGAGAAATACATATTGTGTACACTTTTTCTCCATTGACATTGCCGTTGTCAGTAGTTTCTTATTATTTCAAGTTTGGCAATGCAGAATCTGGTGTTGAACCTAGGTTTGGTAGCTACAGCCAGAAAGACTTTGGAGAAAATCTATCACAACAGCTTTCAGCCTCGCCTTCAGCTGCTCCAACTACTACTTTGTCGTCTTTTCATCAAGTACATATTCCTGTACAGCAGGAGCCAAAGAAAAATGGTTGGCTTTGTTATAAAAACAATACATAATAACACTAAAGTAGCTTGTATGGCCTGGAGTTTAGCGGTAGGTGACTTTGTTTTTTTGGTAAACAAAATTGCTGTCAGATTTGGCATTCTACAGAAGGGGATGCGTTTCGTTATGAGTCATAGGTCTTCTGTGTTTAACCTTCAGGTTCCCCACCCCACCTTTCCCTATCCTCCTCCTGTGTGTGTGTGTGTGTGTGTGTGTGTGTGTGTGTGTGAGTTTGTGTGTATATGTGGCAGGCTTGTTCTATGTAATCCACTTTCAAATGTTTAGAACACATTGATTTTTGAGTGTTGTTGAAGTTGATTGCATTCCTAGCTTTTCATAAATAATACATTTTATAGATGTATATCATTTTCATATTACACTAATTTATATAAGGAAGTTGTATCTGTTGAATCAAATGTATTTTATGTCTCTATTCAGAATTGATCTTCAATAAATATACAGTATACTTACTTCCTGTATTACTGGTAAGGTACATGTTTTTCTTTTATATATCATTATTATTGACTGTAGCATTTGCTTATATACAAATAAATGGTTTATTCTTATGGACCAAATAAATCTAAACCATTGTGTCTGACTTCATTATTAGTTTTTATGCATACTTTTATGTTTTTGGTGAGAAAGAGAATGTGAATTCTGTCAACATTCTAAATCCCGTTTCCTGCATTTTTTTACACTGATCACTAAATTTATCATAACTTTTGAAAGGTTAATGATATTCCAATTCAGTCTTTTTTGTTAAATAGCCCACAACTTGCTGAACATGTCATACACTCTATATTGTTCTCTATCTTGTATAGAAATATGATGAAAATTAATTTTTATGTGAATGAAATTAAATTTTAACAAATTTCGGTATACATTTGGAGAGGATTTTCAAAGACTGTTCATTACTGTATCAACATTACCATATGTATTTTACATCATTTGATAGAAATGATCCTTCTGATTACAATGGTATGTATATCCCATTGATGGTATGTATTATACTCAAGTAATAAGGTTTTTTGTGTAAGGAGGTCATCCAGCACCAAAAATGGAATGTTCGGCACGGGCACGAAAGGGTTAAGTTAAGTTAAGCAGACGGCCCATTCTAATTTCGGTACCCCAGTACCGATGACGTTCAGTCTAATAACTCCGCCATACCCTAACCAATTTTATCAATGAAAACTTCCTCAAAAACGTCACATCATAGGCTTTCTGGCGATATGATTGGTTAAGGGATTTGTGGCGTGAATTTCTTTTACTACGTGAAGGAAAAATCAAGAGTTGACGTCTCCCTCCATTAGAGGAAAAACAGCAGGAAGCCCTATGTATTGTTGATCTTGACGTCGTCTAAAGGAGAAACTACTGGATCATCTGAGGTAAAAACAAATCTTTTTATGTTATTATTACTTGTTAGGGCCCGAGCACCGAAGGGCGCAAGGCCCTATTGTTTTTGTAAGGATTATTATTATTTATTATTATTATTATTATTATTATTTATTATTGTTATTCTACTTTTTTGCTTTCCTGTTTTTGAGGGAGTTAACATGGTCGAAAATTCTTGAAATTTGGCACACACGTCAGGTGTCACGCAACGCAGTTAGGTACAAGAGCTTGACCCCGGGCGTGGCCCAGGGACTCGCTAGCGCCCCCTTAGGTGACTGATCCCGTGGTTGGCAAATATTTTGAGGTGGTTAATGTAATCGAAAAGTCTTGAAATTTGGCACACACATCAGGTGTCACACAAAGCAGCTAGGTAAAAAAGCTTGGCCCCGCGCATGGCCCAGAGACTCGCTAGCGCCCCCTTATGCCCCCTTAGATGACTGATCCCGTGGTGGGCATATACTTTCAGCTACACACACCAAATTTGGTAGGTGTTTGTATCTCCCCAAGATGAACAACTTTCGAATGTACAATGCATTAGCCACGCCCAACAGGAAGTGAGGTATTTGGGATTTTGTGCAGACTAATATGTGATGAAATATGTGATGAATCATGATGCCAAAGGAGGTGCTTCCCATGGGTGAAAACGCATGAAATTTGGCACACACATCAAGTGATACAGTGAATAGACAGGGATAAAAGCTTGGCACCGGGCGTTGCCCAGGAACTCCATAGCGCCCCCTTATGTCACAGTGACTTGTGGTTGGCATATAGTTTTAGATACACATACCAAATTTGGTGGGTGTATGTAACTGCCAAAAACAAACAACTTTTGTATTAACATGCCATTAGCCACGCCCACAGGAAGTGAGGTAATTGAGATTTTGTGCATTGTGGACATGATCAATTTTAACGTACTCCTCCTAGACGGTTGATCCGATTCATGTCAAAGTTGGTATACATGACGCCGAGATGTTCCTGATTATAAATTGTGAAGCCTTTTTTTGATATGTTGATATGATATGTTTGACGAAATGGCGAAATTATTAATTTTAATACCCTTCCACATAAGCAATAAATGTGTCATAATTCACCATGCATGGCTTGAAATGTTTTAAATTTCACAGGTCATTGAAGACCATGTTAATGATAATATTTACATGCCCATAATTCATGTTTGGCATAGCGCCACCAACTGGCAACAGAAAGAATGACAATTACACTGATGTCACATGATCAATTTTAACATACTGCTCCTAGACGGTTTGTCAGATTCATGTGAAATTTGGCAAACATTATGCCAAGATGTCGCTGATGTTAAATTGTGAAGGGATTTTTGATATGTTATATATTTGATATGATTTTAATATCTCACCACATGAAGAGGAAATGTGTCATAAATCACAGTTCATTGAATGAATGGTCTGAAACTTCTCAGGTTAATAGATATCATGATTATGATGATATTCAGACACCCAATGGGCCTGCCTGGCATAGCGCCACCACCTGGCCAAGCAGGAAATGTGTCAGAAATGCTCTATGCTTTGAATAAATGGTCTGAAACTTCTCAGGTTAATAGATATTATGATTATGATGATATCCAGACACCCAATGGGCCTGCCTGGCATAGCGCCACCACCTGGTCAAGCAGGAAATGTGCCAGAAATGGACAATGCCTTAAGTGATTGATCTGAAAGTTTACACAAATTTTGGATATCATTATTGTGATGATATTCACATGTCTAATTTCCATGTCTAACATAGCGCCACCATCTGGCCAACCAAAAAGTGTATCAGAAATGTTCTTTGCTTAAAATGAATGGTCTGAAATTTCTCAGGTTAATATATATTATGATTATGATGACACCCAATGGGCCTGCCTTGCATTGCGCCCCCACCTGGCCAAGCAAGTACATGTGGCAGAAAATAAAATACAAAAACAACTAGCACAAGCATTAAATATGTACATTTCACAAACGCACCACGTCGGTGCTTTGTTGGATTCCGACATGTCACGGGTTGCGGCCCGCAGGTGCTCGGGCCCGCCATTGCCGCTTGCGGCTATATTTATCCATGTTATTACTTCAAAATCGTTTTTAAAAGTTATTTTTGCTGGTAATTACACCTTGTATGCATGGCCGTAACATAATGCGTGTGTGTGTTCACTTCAGCTGATGACAGCTGGTATTTTAGCACACCGTAATCTTTAGTAAACTCATCATTTTCAGTCATTTTTGGGGGGTTACTATATGTCAACCAAGATTACAGACCTACTGTACAGTGTACAAGACTGACACTTTAACAATTTGTTCCATTTTTAACAATGTTGCTTGCTTGTCATCTGATAGAAAACTAGCTAAGTTAGGTAACGTTAGCATCAGGAGAGGCTGCAACATGTCCTTGACGCGTAGTCGCTATAAAGTTCACTCCCGTGCTTCATGACTGCCAACTTTATGTCAAGTACACCTATCGGTATTTTATTGTCAAATAAACCTTTTCATTCCTTCGTAATATGTATAGCATAATTTACAGTTGTTTGTAGCCAAGTTGCTTAGCTTACTTAGATAGAAACATCTGACATGAATGACAACGTTAATGTTACGTTACCGACGTGAAGACTGTGTTGATCACCATTGGTGTAATGTTAGGATTTTATTCATTGACTGCTGTTTTCATGAATACATGACTGAAGATTTGTTATAAATGTGTCTTAGTATTGTTTAGCTTTTAGGCTGTAAGGTTGGCTGCTACGATTATGAGGTTTTTGGGTGGCTAACTATGATGGGAGCTCATACACCCAAGCCTACTCGTCGACACATTATTTTCTAAGGGGGTGTTTTGTCTTTACGCAACTGCAGTAGCCTATGCATGGTATGTATGTGTATGCATACGCTGTTTAGATGTTTTCTGTCATATCTCCTGACTCATGTTAATGAATCAATTTTTGCTTGTAAGCTGGTATGCTATGTATGGTTTAGCCAAGGCAATAACACTTACTGTAGTGAGCTCTGAGACTGTTACCTCTCCAAGCAATATTGGAGTCCTCCAGTGACAATAATACTTTTAGTGAAAAAAGTCATGGTTGGTGGTGATTAAGATTATGTGGAAGTAATGTAAAATAAAACTAAACAACCTATTCACTATCAGACCTGTGATTTTTTTTGTTATTTTAGATGGAGGGAGAGAAGTACGTGCAACTGGGGGGAAAGCAGCCAACTGCTGATGGCAAATATGACCCCAAGGACCACGATGACATGGGACATGGATAGGTAGCTTCTGGATGGACATGTCGTTTCTGCCTCAGGGGTAGCCACTGATCCGGACTGAGTCAAAACAGTAGCAGAATGGAAACCGCCAGCCACTTCAAAGGAAATGGAAGCGTAAGCGTTAGTTCTGTCAGGAAGACTTAATTGGTCACTCATCATTCATTACTTCCGTCCAATCACCTGTCTGCATCAGTCTTTATAATGACATGACTTTGCACCTGCATGTTGCTTTCAGGTGCCGATTTTCGATGTTCCGTATCCATGCATGGGTAGCTAGTCATTCACTTTGCCAAAACTTTAACTTGTGATGCAGTCACAGATCTTACTTACGTTCGCTTTCAACTGTTTTGGATGCATCACCAAAGTCTCGGGGTTCCATTAATGTAGGAGGATATATCTCTCGTAAACGTCGGAGAGTAGGTAGGCCAAATTGTTGCCACTTGTTCGCGTTGTCCGCTTGGTCTTATCAACGGAAAGAAACAAGTTCTCGGTAAGATCCTAGTGATATCTAGTCTCGGTAAGATCCTAGTTGCGTAATGATGTTTACGTTCCTATCGCTAACAATGCAATTGGTCGCTAAACCTTCTGACGGAAAACATCAGACTTATTAGGCTACGCTGTCACCATAAACACACTGAACCCTCTTAAACCTCAGTTATTCCAGTTACTGTAGGCCTATCGACACTCGCAAATTGGCTCGCTGGTTAGGCTACTGTTGTGTATGGAAGGCCAACAGGGACAAAAGTAGGCTACTTTCCTTGTTGGCTGCAGTGCACTGGTCTGTTTATGACTGCAGTTCAGGAGACGGGATGTTAGTTTGCAGAGATTTATGGTAGGCCTGTTGGTATTGTCTGCAGGGCTATACTATCGTCATTAACCCATAATATTTCCGCACCTGAAGGCCTTGATTAATCCATTTTCATTCTCATGTCTGGCTGATCATTATTGTGTCATTGTCTGTTACTGTCATGGTTAAATGTGTCTACATAATATGTAGGCCCATACATTGTTGATTTAACTAATGGCAATGTAAATGTTTCATGGCTGTTTATTTGCCCGCGTACTAGGTCCTTTAAAAAATTCTGTATGTATGCTATTCTGTATGTCTCCTCTCTAACCACTCCATTCCTCCTTGCAGGTCTTCAGGCTGTAGGGACTAGTAGCCTACTAGAGCTTTCCACAAACTCTTTCTCTGCCGAAAGAGCAACACTAGCAAGCACAAAGTCTTCAGGCCAATACTGCACCCAGTCATTCACCTTTTTTTCCCAAGCACAATGCACTGTGCTTGTCGTCATTCGTAATCCCCCATTAAGTCATGGCAGCCGCAAGCACAGGGATGACATTACTTCCCAGTTCTTCATTAGGCCTACATTAACATCTTAATCTTTTAATTTCAGGAGCAGCTCCTCTTTGTTTAATGTAAATGCCTCACTCTCTAAGTTAAGGGTATGCATCTGTTGGTAGTGGAGTACTAGCAGGCGCGCCTGCAGGTGTACGTCCGTACGCACTGTGCGTACCATCAGGCTACTCAACGACATAAAATTTCCCTTGTGTGTGTGTGTGTAATGTGTATTCACACCAAATTGGCCCACCATACCTTCCCAACTATGCACAGTATCCCATTAGCTGCATGCCATCGGGCTATTTACAATTTTCTATTACGTGACTTAGTGAACACGTTATGAAAATTAACGCGCGCACATTTTGTTTGAGCAGGAGACAGAATATGCACGCAGGCACGCAACTAGGCTACTTGTTTTCTTTTACTCGGCTATCTATATGGTTATCAGCACACAATGTTGAGCTAATTCACTAACTCAATACTTATCATGAATATCACAAGTTTAAACAACGAAAACAGAAAGTATGGAGGCAGCAAAGCTAGAGGGGTTAAGAACAAGGTAGGCAATTGGTGTGCTTGTCAGAACGTTAGACTGCATTACAGCTGTTTAAAGCCAGACGTCACGGTACGCTAGAACAAAACAAGGTAACTTTCACCTGTATAGGGCTGTATCAAGTTGTCCAAATGAATAGGTCATTGTAGACGTTGTTGTTGTATTATTGCATATGTATGTTGTTATGCTATGTAGGCTACTTTTACAATGCACGGGGCTAAAACCTGGAAACGGACAAATATTGTCCACGCATGATTTTTTTTTTTTTTGGGGGGGGTGATGGGTGTGCGTACCATAGCATTAATTCCTGCAGGCGCCCCTGAGTACTAGTCCCCTAACTCACTGTAACTATCTACTTCACGCATGGATGCGGGGTGGTTCTCGTAGGCTATAGCCAAAACATTCATTGAGGGACAATGCATTGGTTCATATTTAATCTTACTTCATCCAGGTCATGTGGTGTCAACTTAGATAAGGAGGTAAGTAAGCTATATCTAACCCTGTACTCTTCATGTCTTTATCCCACCACAGTAGGAGCAGCAGCATAGTGAACTCGCATCGTTAAATCTTTAGATCTTGCAATTCACTTTTGAATATCCATATGTCCCTGGATCTCAATCACATATTTCTCAATCGTCATATGATCAAATCAATTGATTAGCAATTCTCAATCATCAATTATTCGGCTACATCACCAATTCACTAACTATCTACTTCTTTACAGGGACTGTGGTGCTGGTTCACATATACTAAACATCCATTTACTCTTTGCTCAGGAGCAGTGCATTGTTTCACATTTAATCTTATTTCACTCAGCATGATGAGGATTACTCTTCTATCTCTTGTCTTGTTTATTTAAGTTATATGCTAAATCATCCTCAGCGACCATCCATAAGTGCCAGTGTATTCCAGCTATGTATCTGTTGATTTGTATTTTGTTTTGTTTTAAGTTATGTTGTGCCCTTAGGTCTGCTTCTGGTTAGTTAACCCTGGTTCTGAGCTCTGCAAGCATTCTTTCAGCAGCTCTGTGTTTAATGGGTTCAACCAGGTACTTTGCCTCAATGGTAGTCCTTCTGCATATGGGATTCACAGGAGGTCTTCCCTTATTTACATTCACAAGGTTCTGGTCTCATTTACTAACCTGATGTTACTAATGCACCCCTTCTTCTACCTGCTGTTTGTCTATGCCTAGGCCTAAAGAATGGTTCACAATTCATTTAACTGCCATGGCTGAGAGATGTGGCCTCTACAATAGGCATATACTGGTTGTTCGTTTAGTATTGGTACTGCCTCAACAGCAGCTGCACTAGGATTACCCGCTTCCTCAATCAAGTCGCTCGGGAGATGGTCCTCGTCTTTTATATATAAGACCTCAGGATCGAGTCATTCTGGACGCTCAAGTAGCACTGTCAAGAATCTAAGGTAAGCTTCTTTGCAAAGGTCTGGTGGTGGTTCAAAGGCTCAGCTAAAGCCTCATCTTGATTGTCCCAAGCCATTCTGATTTCAGTCACTTCACACCGCCGGCACTTAGGCACAGAGTTAAGTAGCATATTCATACATAATAGTCACATACGCACCGCCGCCCCTGGTCAGCTTCTGCAAGCTCAAACCACGGCACGTTTAGTCACAACATTTCATGCCTATCCATTTCACTTCTTATCACATCGTTCGCATCGTTCGTCAAATCAGCACAAATCCACAGGTGCTTGCACCACATTTGCACCACATTCTTGCATCGCAAGAACTGAGCTTATGCAAGCTCCGAGCTTATGCAAGCTCCTGCACTTCGAATCGACCTCTGCATTACCAATGCTGGTTTTGCTCATCTTTACACTCGAGAGAGCACTCATCTCCATGAGCTGTTCTTATTCCTCGATCCCTATTCTAAAGAACTATTACCCATGGTCAATGTCTAATATTCATGTTTTCTTGTCTTGTTTAGCTAACGTTACCTATGCTGCTCATCTTATTTTGGGGGGGTTTCCAAGAGCAAGGTGCAAAAGCATGGCCTCCCTCATTTCACCTTGCCCTTGGGTCTGCTTTAGCTTCATTCTGTTGCAGGATGTGGCTTGCTCACAGAAACGGGCTTTGGCTTGGTGGCATTTGTGCAGCTGGCACCTTGTGCACTGGGTCTGGGTGCTTGTGGGTTGTCTCATTAGTACCGCTGCTCGAATAAGGCCAACTCGGGCCACCATGCATCGAATCATGCGTCATGAGCTTCTGCAACTGCAGGCTCTATTTCTTCTGCTCTAACCCTGAGCATTTGCAACGGCAAGCTCTATTTTTGCTTCACTGCCCCGAGCATCTGCAACCTCTGTCCCGCTGCACTGACCCCAAGAATCTGCAACTGCGAGCTGAATCCTGCAGCACTGTACCTGAGCATCTGCAACTGCAGGCTCTATTCCCCTGCTCTGACCCTGAGCATCTGCAACTGCAGGCTCTATTCCCCTGCTCTGACCCTGAGCATCTGAAACTGCAAGCTCATTGCCCTGCATGTCATTTGGGGGGCAATTGTGGCCTACTGGTTAGGGCTTCGGGCTTGCAACCTGAGGGTTGCCGGTTTGATCCCCGACCAGTAGGAGCGGCTGAAACGTCCTGGAGCAAGGCACCTGACCCCTCAATGTTCCCTGAACGCCGCTGTAGCAAAGCAGTTCACCGCTTTGGGTTAGTGTGTGCGTTTCACCTCACTGTGTGTTCACTGTGTGCTCTGTGGTCACTAATTCACGGGCGGGATAAATGCAGAGACCAAATTCCTTGTATACATATGCAACTATCCTATACCAAGAAACCTGATTTGCATTTAAATTTACATGTTAGTTAATGACATCTGCTAGCTTGACTCCCGTCTATAGCACCAAATCAATCTTAAATCTTTGAGTTACAGGTGGTTGAATTATTATCAAATCATGAGTTCTCATTAATAGTATATTTATTCAGGTCATCGGTAGGGATGTAACGATTACCGGTATAATGATAAACCGTGATAAAAATGTTGACGATAACAATTACCGTTTTCTTTTGAAATATCATAATTATCACGGTTGATTACCACGGTGTTGAAACCGTGTGTTTAATCCTTCCCAGCTTCATCCGAGCCTGCTTTTGACATACATTAGGCCTGGTACAATGAAGCAAAATTGGTACCCTACTGATTCTGTTGTCCAATTGATGGTTTTAACTGCTATTTGGATTAGGCTACAACTGATTTTAAAAGGCGGAACATTTTCACCGCAAAACTTGCACTGTATCATTTAGCCGCTCTGCGTTTTTCTTTTTTATCTTCGCGTCCACATTAAATCCATTCCACTCACGTTATCAGAAGAGCACAGTAGCCTAAAGTTTTATTTCTCAGGGTAGGAATTTCACGGCGGCCACGTCGTTGCCCCTTGCGTTGGCCGTGATGTCCCTTTGAAAATCAGAGGTTTACAGGCCACGCCCCACTAACACAAAACGTTAAGGGAACGTTCGGGAACGTTAGTGTATGGTTCCCTAAAGGGTAGTTCGAACCAAACCAAAAACTAACGGTTAGGGAACGTTACCTAAGGGTTCCTTAACGTTCCTAAACGTTAAGGGAACCAACCAACCAAAACATTCTCCTATGGTTGCACAGTACCTTCACACAACGTTCCCGTTTGGTTGTTATTGGTTGTTTTTGGTTGTTCTGAGTGCTGTTTTGACATGTTTATTTTAACCAGCTCCGTTTAAGTTTTTGAAGTAGGCCTAGCATATACAAGGTTTGCAGTCACTTGATATTCACTAAAAATGATTGGCCTTATGTAATCAAATTAAGATAAGGAGTAAGAGAATATATTTATTTTTAGGCTGATATCAATTTTGCTATAAACAATACTTTTGTGCTTGATTTCAATTTTGTAACCGTATGAAGTGAAAAATGCTTAAAACACGAATCTATCAATAAAACAATTTTCACTTCTACATTTCACATTTCACTTGGCTCAATATAAAAGTCCAACACCCCCACGCCAGTAGGGGGAAGACAACGCCTGGTCTGCATTCAGAACCGATTGCAGTTTCACGTTGGATTAAACAAACAATAATACTTCGGTAAATAAAATATAAAATATTTTTATAATAGTTTTCTGCTATCACTAGAATACATTCAGAACATGTTTCATTTGTTCCTGTAGCCTACATTACCATTTTACATTCACACATTTTACATTATTTGCATTCGAGGCTTCTGATTAGGTGGCAATGACGTCAATGGTAATGCGTCTCTATTCATTCCAATTCCATGCCGTGTTAAATGTGTTATATGGCATTGTGTGATTGATTGCGCCTCTATCAGCTTTAGAAACTGGAGACAATAACAGCTATAGTCGACACTAACACAAGCTCCATTTCAGTTTTTGAAGTAACATACAAAATGTTTGCAGTCACTTGATTTAGATCCACTCAAATGATTGGTCTTATAAAATCTGTAAGGTAAACATCATATCAAGATAATATTTATTTTAGGCTAATATCAATTTTACTGAATAAAAAATATATACTTTTGTGCTTTTTTTTTACCGTATTAGGTGAATGAACTTTAAACAAAAATCTATCAATAGAACACTTTTCACAACTAAGAAAATTCACTTCTTTCATTTCACAATTCACTTCAGTTCAATCAGACAGGCTCTGCCTTACACGTAGGCCTACCCCCACGCCAGTAGGGGGAAGACAGCGCCTCTGCTTTCAGGTGATCGATTGAAGTCTTGTCCTGACTTCCGTAAACGGGCTCTGTTTGAATTCCGTGATTCTTGAACACAGCTGGAAGAAGTCTTGGAATGGATTACACTAGTCTTGAATTCGATCTCACGAAAGTAAGTGAAATATGTTAGTTTCATGATGTAGGCCTAGTGGTTGTAATGCAAGGGTTTGAGGTTTAACCTTAAGTCCTTTCACTTGTAGGGTTTTGTTATATTCTGATTCTGCCAAGTTTGTAATTTACCAGAGCACATTGCTCGTTCGTCTTTGTTTGCGCTGTTCTCAACGTGTTATGTTTTGCAGCATTGTATGATTTGTGTCATCGTGTTAACCTGCTCACGTTGATGTTACAAATAATAGCACTAGGCTACCGTTTCTTTTAATTAGTTTTAGTGTACAGTTAGTCCTTTTAGCCAAGTCACTCGGCAGCAGTGGTGTAGGCTAGTGGATATAGGCCTACTGTATGTAGCTGGATCTAGGCTACTGTAATGTAGGCTAGTAGTTAGCTGTAGTGGGTAGGCTATACTGTGATCAACCCCAAATGTATCCTAGTCTATTTTAAGTGGGTATACTGAGGTGGTGATGCTTTTTAAGTGGGTATAACCTACTGAACAGTCCTGCATATGTAGGCTACACTAGAGCCATAGAGATGGCTATAGATAATGTGTACACTGTCGGCGGCCATCTTGTAGCACAGTTGATCGGATAGACGATTCAAGTGAATAGACCTCTGAATTTTGCCTTCAAAAAGCTGAGATCCGGTAGCCTATCTTTCAATTTTTGCTATGGGAAAATAACATGGGGAGAGAATTATTGCACTCTCCCGGGGACGAAGAAGTCTGAAATGCAGACATTTTGCTCAACACACGTTTGTCCTCTGCCTTCGAGTGGTAGGCTAACTGTGATCTTCAACAGGCCTACGTTAAGACAGCAACTTAGATTTTTGCTACCCCAGACCTAACTTGCAATGTAACTTGTCATAGGTAGTTAGGTTAAATTAACACCCTGATCTCCTTATAGGCAAAGATGGCAGTTTTGGTTCCTTTTTGTAGGCGAACTTCAGAGGTCTGTTGGAAAGCATACAGGAAGGGGCAGAATGTGTGTAGTAGACTATAAACAGCTGCCATACTGGCTTTACAAACTAAGCCCATGCATTTCTATGGATGCGGTGTCTCCCCATTAGAAATTCTCTGGGCTACAATACAAAAATCAAGTCAAAAGCTGGGCCAAATATCCAGTCAAGAAAATCTGGTTGTGTACAGATGACTGATTGCTGCAATACTATCAATAATATTTTTCTCTATATGGAAATACTGCTTTGCTCTACTACTGGCTCACAAAAACTTTGTTCTCTTAAAGTTCATAGATTCATACACCAAAGCTATGGAAAAATGTCAGCGGCTGATGGACACTTCTAGCATTGAGGCGGAAGAAGATGCGAGCGTCCACAAAAGGCAGTGCATGGTCACGTGATGGTAAGACCTCTTAAATACAGACTACATTATTTGCACAATTCAAATATTCTTTTTGCAATCAGTGCAGATTGTATGGTCTTTTATTTCAGATGAATCCGTTCCGCAAGCAAGAAAGCATTCCAGGATGGTGCGTGTGCCTGGAAGCCCTGTCTGTAAGTTAACATTTATACATGTATTATTTAAGAAAACCAGTTGAGTCATATTTCCTACCATGGAACTACTGACATTCATGTTTATTAACCTGGTGCATATCATGTTACTGTTCTGATGTATTTGTCTCTTCCTGCCTTTTATTAGGTCAGCAGATGTCACTGCCTCTACCACCTGCATGTGAGTTTTTCTTTTTAGCGATTGTTTAATGTAACAGCATAGGTTTATCTTTTGCAAATGTCATGTGCAAGAAACCTACCATAAATTAACTGACCAATATTCATATTTACTTTCTTTTTAGATGAGCCAACACCACACAGGCAACCAGCTCATTGCCCAGAGCTGGATGGGTCTATTATAACGCCTGCCACTTCATCTTGGGACCTAGTTGAAGGTACAGTGTCTTTGAATTTTCCATTTCCAAGTAAATACAATTTCATGACCAGGAAATTGAGAGTAACTAACTTTTTTTTTTGTCATATTTCCTACCATGGAACTACTGACATTCATGTTTATTAACCTGGTGCATATCATGTTACTGTTCTGATGTATTTGTCTCTTCCTGCCTTTTATTAGGTCAGCAGATGTCACTGCCTCCACCACCTGCATTTGAGTTTTTTTTTTTAGCGATTGTTTAATGTAACAGCATAGGTTTATCTTTTGCAAATGTCATGTGCAAGAAACCTACCATAAATTAACTGGCCAATATTCATATTTACTTTCTTTTTAGATGAGTCAACACCACACAGGCAACCAGCTCATTGCCCAGAGCTGGATGGGTCTATTATAACGCCTGCCACTTCATCTTGGGACCCAGTTGAAGGTACAGTGTCTTTGAATTTTCCATTTCCAAGTAAATACAATTTCATGACAAGGAACTTGAGAGTAACTAACTTTTTTTTTGTTGTAAACAGCACAAGTGACTCATCACACAGAGGGAGGTGGCTTGGCCATGGAGACGGAAATAAGAGGTAAGAAGACTCACTTAATTTGTTCACATATGCAGGTATATAATGTATTTAACAACTAAAACTAACACCATCCATTTTTCCATAGCAATAAGGACAACCATTACCGCATGGCACAGCGAATGGACGCATTTGAGGAGAAGATGGATGAGCTGCTCATGCTCTTAAGGAGCTCCCAGTCACCTCCCTCTGCTCCAGTCGATGACCTATTGCTGTCGTCCTGCTCGACAGTCACTGAGCTGCATGAGAAGAGGAACAAAATGCCCTCCCTCCAGGACTTGTACTCTGGGACCTAAGCGGGCAGAGACCATCACCAAAGACTCCACATATCCTGCACACACACTCTTTAACTTCCTCCCCTCTGGCAGGCGCTACAGATCCCTGCACACAAAAACAACCAGACACAAGAACAACTCTTTTCCCACTGCCGTCACTCTCCTGAACTGCAGATAAGTGGGGTCATCCCCACTTTGACCGTTTACCTGCCCATTACATACTTTATCATTCCAATATGTGTCTTGCACACTACATTTGCACTATTACTTTGCACTCTACATCACACTCCATGTGTACTTATATTGGTATTATGTCTTATTTGTATAGTTGTTTTGTATATTGTGTTGGTATCTGCCACAATGTATATTGTTGTCTCTATTGTACAGTATGTCTGTCTATTTGTTGAATGTATAGAGCACCTACCAAATCAGTCAAATGCCTTATGTTAATATACTTAGCTAACACTAAGTCTAATTTTTATATATATATATATATAGTTAGGCCTTTTATATTGTTTTTTTTTGTCTTTTGATAATTTTATATTAAAGTTATAAGTTCCATCGATTTTGCCTCTTCATTCTTTCCTGCTAATATATAATAATGCATTCCTGCTCATGCTGTTTAAAGTAATAATACAATTGGTATGCAAAGGTTGCAATGTTAGGGCAAAGTTCCCTAAAGGTTGCAATATTTAGGGAAGGGAACGTTCCCTAAATGTTACAACGTTTAGGGAACGTTATGGGAACAGTTAGGGAACGTTAGGGGAAGGTTTCTAAAGTTTGCAACGGTTAGGGAACGTTATGGGAAGGTTTTTTAAAGTTTGCAACGGTTGGGGAACGTTAGGGGAAGGTTCAGGGAACGTTTTATATAACCAAGAACTAACGTTTCCGGAACGTTCAGCAAACTTTCCATGGGAACCAAAACTTACTCAAAAACTAACCTTCGGGGAACTTTTGGGAACCAAAAACTAACGTTTCCGAAACCAAAAACTATGGTTCCCAGAACGTTTTGGAAACCATAAATTGTTAGCTGGGCGGTGGCCTTGGTGCCCTTCTTTCAATCTCCTGCTTTGCGTCCTACTAATAGCGATTTTTATTTAGCCTATGGCCTGTCAAAATATTCACAGCGCAAATTCATTTAGTATTTTATTCTTCTTAGTTGAACTACTCGCGAACGAGCCTACTTATCACGCAGACATCAGTATCACATGAAAGAGCTTTTTCTCAGCTTTTAAACGATGTTAGCCGTGAATTGCTATGGTGAACGGTTCGCGAGAAAAGTAAATAATATAATTCAATTTAATCATAAATTCTACTGAAGGTTTTGCGTCCATCACCCTTCCCATTCCTCTCGGTGAAATACTTCACAAACCTTTCGTTTAACACATAACAAACCATATATCAGAATAAACAGCAGACCTTACCGAACACAAAGATGTAAAGTCACCTGTACAGTTAGCCGTTCCAGAGTAATCCAGTTTTGAATTTGCAGTAAATTTCGACATGCATGGATGTCTCCAAATTTGGGCTTTAAGTTTTACAATGTGTTTAAATTGTTCCACATGATTTCATAACGGGCCAAATACAAAATAAATGTTACAAATATCACCTAGATATCGGTAAATCAGAGGACAGCTGACTAAGAGTTTGTGAAAGTAGATCACAAAATGCTAAGCATGCATCTAGGCTATTTGAGTTTCTTAAAGCTGAACTGTGCTTAAATTGTTCAATACATGATTTCATAACAGGCCAAATATAAAATAAATGTTAAATATAGCCTAGATATCTGTAAATATTAGATGATCAGATCATTTGCAGTTCTATGTAATATGTCATGTTTCATGTTTTTGTAATGTTTCATACAGTGATGCAGGTCTACTGCAGTGAATAGGCTATACAACTTTGATCATTTTTATAGCCTACTACTGTATAGTTAACTTTGGCCTTGGTGCCCTAACATGTGGCCTTTGTGCCCTCCACCAAATATGCTCAACTGAAGGCCAAGTGGCCTTGCCCCCGTTAGCCCCGTACCCAATAAACATGAACGGGACACTTTTTGAAACTATTTCAGCTTGTGTAGGCCTATCAGTGCTTTCTGAACATATTGAACACACTTTTAAAAATACCGTGATAATACCGAAAACCGTGATCATTTTGGTCACTATAACCGAGAGGTTAAATTTTCATACCGTTACATCCCTAGTCATCGGATACTCTTTCTTGCTTTCTCTGATTCATCTCCTGGGTTACAACATGCACTGTTTAATATTGTTATGCTTTATTTCAGAGAGGATGACCATCTAAACATTTCTGGTGGGTATCTTTATTTCTTATTCTTTGGGGGTAGGCTCCGCCAGCTGCCGTTGCATTCCGGCAGGATCTGCAAGGGTCTGCACATTCAGTGACCTGGACCGAGGACGAGGCCTACGCCAAAGACTATCTTATTGTTGCTTATCTATTTTGTGTATCCTTTGATGGATTAAAACATGTGTTAACTTTCATTATACTTCCCTGAGTCTTTCTGATAGAACTAAGATCTTTCCTGGGGTTTGCTTCGTATTACCGTCGTTTTGTGGAGGGCTTTGCGTAGATCGCCACCCCGCTGCATAGGCTGGTTGCTCAGGTGGAGACGGGCTCGAAGAGGTCCAAGTCCCAGGCCAATGCACTGGTAGTCGGCTGGACCCCAGAGTGCCAACAGAGCTTTCAGACTCGTCTGACCAGAGCCCCCGTCTTGGCGTATGCCGATTCCACAAAACCATTTATCTTGGAAGTGGACGCAAGCCATGCCGGGCTCAGCGCCGTCCTAGCCCAGGAGCAAGATGGACGTAGGAAACCCATTGCTTTTGCCAGCAGAGGCTTACGCCCTACCGAGAGAAATATGTCTAACTATAACTCCCGTAAACTAGAGCTCCTAGCCCTTAAATGGGCCATAACCAGCAAGTTTAGGGAGTATCTTCTAGGTGCAAAGTTTCTTGTCTTCACCGACAATAACCCATAAGTTATTTGCAGACGGCTAGGTTAGGGGCTACAGAACACCGTTGGGCTTCAGAGCTAGCAATGTTTGACTTTGAAATCAGATACCGCCCCGGCTACGCGAATAGAAACGTGGATGCACTTTCCAGACTGCCAGCTCCTGTCTCCATTGCCACGGTGGCCCCAGGCTTAGAGGTCCCCTCAGTCCCCTCCAGCGGTAGTGACTGCAAGACCCAAACCCTGTGCCAAGAGACCAGTGCCTTACCAATCCGAGAGAAGGCTGACTTGCAAGCCCTACAGACGGAGGACCCTGCTATTGGGCCATTCATCCACCTCTGGAAACGAGGAACAGTGCCAACAGGACCAGAACGGACATTACTGCCCACAGACACTCAGAAACTGCTTAAGCATTGGTCGAGGATTCTGTGTCGGGACGGGGTGCTGTACCGCAGAATTCGTCTGCCAGGGGACAGTAGAGAAACGTTTCAGCTCATCTTGCCGCAGTGCCTAAAACAGAAAGTCTTGAAAGGTCTTCATGATGACCATGGACATCAAGGGATAGAAGGGTATCTCGCGGTTGCATCCATTACAAACAAACATGCAATGTGAACGTCTGGGATTGGGGAGAGCACTAAATGCTCTTCTGAATAAGCACGAAGTCAAGCCTTTAAATGAAAAACACTCTTTAATAATCAAAGAAATAAACGCTAATGAAGTAAACTTGTGACCATCAAAAATAGTTTATCGCCTGTAACTCCGTTATAACAGGACGTAACAGGAGGCATTTGGCTGAGCAACGGAGGTTAATATGCTCTATATTTTGTCCAAATGATGTCTGTCTATCATCGTTGCACTCGGAGAAAAACAATGTTTAATTTGTCCTGCGTTTCTTCTACTGCTGCAAACGGGATTCACTCGCCGTTATTAGGGCAGGGCAGGCATATTTCTGGCTATTAAATTATTTCTAAACCAGTCTGCTAAAGTCTGTAGTGAAGTCTGTGTAGGGGTTTCCAGCTCCATTTCTTTTTACGAGACACCCTGCTCACTTGAGACCTCTGCCGGTTGTTGCAGCGTCGTTGCAGCGTCACTGGAAAAATACAAATTAAAGTCGCGTGATGCCGCGTGATCCCGCGCGCGGACCACGAGGGAAGCTGGCCAAGTCGAAGCACTGTCCACTGTACATTATCCTGCTTATTACACGGCTACTTGCCAAACCAAAACAATAAACTCCCCACGATATGACTCTTTAGCCTATGTAGCCTAGGCTATAGCCTATTTGTTACCGTTTCATCGTGGCTTTTGCTGAGAAACAAATAGTTCGCAACAGCACACCTGAACTTGAATCAAACATTCTTTAGAACACAGCTGATCAACCGTCCGCTTTCACTTTTGAATGAAGTTCCAGTCCTTGGTAGTGATATGAAAGACGTGAAATAGAAGCACAAAACCCATTTTCCTTGACAGCGGTCTGTTATACTTATCAACGGTCTGTTATTGAGAATTAGCAGACCACCGACCGTTGGGAAGGCCCATTCAAATGAATGGAGCATTCTTCAGCATTATGAAGAGCCGTGTAATAAGTAAGGGATAATGGACGACATGGTGGTCTGTTCACAGAAGTTAATGCACGGTCGAGGTTGTAAAACGGCCCCGATGCGAAGCGGAGGGCCGTTTAAACCTCGCAAGTGCATTAATTTCTGTGAACAGACCACCGTGGAGTCCATTATCCCGCTTATTCCACTGTTGCCACTTGCGTTCATTTCCTGTTACAATTTAAACGTTTTAATCGCTAAAACTGTCTTGTTTGTAGAACTAATTTCTTCCGAAACATATCAACTAATTTCTCAACTTGCAGGACAAACTGCCGTTACTAGTTCTAAATGGATGGTTGCGACGGCCAAAGGCCAGTTGTTAGTTCTATCTCTCCCATTGTCAAGCGGGCATATCCCAAGATTCTGATGAACTTTAGCTTTGAAACATCGCTATTTTACTTCATCCATCTAGCTAAAAGCCACCTCCGTTAGGGTGCATCAAAAAACACAATTCTTGAATTTTGATTTGGCTGGGTGCTAAAAGTGTTCCAATATATGTAGAAACAACACATGCAAAATATTTTTCCAGTACATTATGATTTAGGGGTGCCACCGCACATCTGTTTTTGTTGGATGAAGTGGTTAACAGTGCTCAATGGTCGCCATGGAGATCTGAGGTAAACAATACTACAGCTCAAGAAAACTGAGGTGATCTTTCTGTTTGAGGTGATCTTGATCTGTGTTGGATGTGTTACAGTATTACATATTACTATCATATCTGTAGTTGTTTCCCCGCCCCCTCTGCAAAGCTAATTGCGTGCCCACAGCTGAACCACAAGCGCAGTTGAATAGTTAACCAATTGCGACATTAAAAATAAAAAACCTTTAGCATGACAATAAGATGTCAACGAGCAGCGACATACAGAGTAGGCCTAGTAGTTCTACTAATCTACTTAAAAATACTTGAACTATTTATTGCACAATGAAGAAAACTGATGCTCTGAATACTTATTCAGCTGTCTCTAAAAGTTTCTCTAATTGACGCATTCAACCGCGATTTTGATTACACCTGCTTTTAACAGGCGCAAGTTTTTCACCGCATGCGCTGTTTTCATACATATGGCGGAATACCTAATCAATGCTATTAGCACTTGTCGTCTCCTGTGTTTGCGCGATACTCCCACTTTCCCCTGACCCTCCTATGAATGCATATGCATGACACGGAAAAGCGCTAATAGCCATTTGCAGCTCCCACGACAGGCAGTCTACGCTTTTTCCTCAGTGCGGCCTGTTTGTACATACTTCGCCATGCTTTTACGTGCACTTTGCGAATGAAATATGCTTGATGTGGGCACAAAAACATACATCTGGCCCTGTCTCTCCTTTTTTCATCCGCTTTCTCTGGGTGTGTCTTACTTCTCTCCATTGCATCCCTTATTCTCTCTCTCTCTCTCTATTTATCTCTTTGGCTGTGGAGAACATGTGTGTGTGTGTGTTTGTGTGTGTTTCTTTGTGTGTGTGTGTGTGTCTGTGTGTGTGTGTCTCTGTGTGTGTGTGTGTCTGTGTATGTGTGTGTGTGTGTGTCTGTGTGTGTGTGTGCGTGTGTCTGTGTCTGTGTCTTTGTGTGTATGTCTCACTCTGTGTGTGTGTCTGTGTGTGTGTGTGTGTGTGTCTGTGTGTGTGTGTGTGTATGTGTGTGTGTGTGTGTGTTTGTGTGTATGTCTCTCTCTCTCTCTGTGTCTGTCTGTGTCTGCCTGTATGTGTGTGTGTGTGTGTGTGTGTGAGTGTGTCTGTGTCTTTGTGTGTATGTCTCTCTCTGTGTGTGTTTCTGTCTGTGTCTGTGTGTGTGTGTCTGTGTGTGTGTGTGTGTGTTTGTGTGTGTGTATGTGTGTGTGTGTGTGTGTGAGTTGAACATGACCGCAACCAACAGCCAAACCTTTGCCGCTGCAAACCCAAGCTAATCCCTAAATAGGACGGTTACTCTTGGGTGGAGGGTGGGGGAGACATATCTGGGGGGAGACACACTGGCTAGGTCCAGAGTTCAGGATCCATTCCCTCTCTCTTTCTCCCTGGTGATGTTGCTCAGTGGAGCAGAGACTCTGGCACTGACTGAGCAGTTAAGTTCGGAGTTTAGTTAGTGTCAGCTCTTACCATTAGGCCCTGTTAGTCAGTGAGTTAGCCACTAGAGAGGGTTTGTTCTTTTAAGTTTGTCAGTATCGCCATTTGTGTTTAACAATAAAGTCAATTCAATTTTATATGTGTGTCCGACATCCATCACTGCTGTACAGAATTCAGGGTAAGGCCACGTGAACATGTCCCATTGACCTCCATTCATTTTGTCTATAGGACAAATGAATGGAGAATCTTGAAAGTTGAATTCTGAGAATTCCCCCAAAGGGCAAACAAACAACTTTTACTTTGATAACCCTATAGAACTTGTTAATGTATAAAAGTTCACTGTACTCAACATTTCCAGGTCAACTTTTGGCAATTAGACTAAAAATTGCACATTTTTCGAAATTTCGCCAAAGTTCATGTGTTAGGTGGCACCCATAAATCTCAATGGAATTACTCAAAACTGTGCAAAAGTCATTTTTATGTTAATTGGAACAAAATGCAATGCCAGCCAAATTGATATTTTGAAATTAAAATTTCCCATTCAAATTTAATGCACCCTAACCTCCGTCATATGCTACAATGTTGCCATGTTCTGAACGTCTGCATTTTACAGCTCGGATGCAACGTGACAGTTCATTTAAACTTCACAACGAGTTCGGCGAATTAATATACAAGTGTGATACGGCCAAAAAATGTATCTACTTCACAGGTGTGCAAATAACATACGGTTAATGGTCGTTCTAAATTACGTAGGACAATGGGAAATTCAACCAAGCAGTGTAATAAACATGCTTAACTAGTGTCAATTTAAAGATCTAGCCAGTCTCTATGCTGTTTTCATGGACAGCAAGAATCCGCTTTGTTCGTTGTTTTAATAGGCGTTGTTTATTGCTGCTACCCACGTTATCTCCAGTGGTTTAAGTTTCACTTGCACAGATGCACACACACATTGAATGAGTGCTCACACCACTACCCCCTAATGCTATGCCTCTTTATTTGATAACACTAAATTAAGAAATATTTCCTATTCTGGAAAATGTTCAGTTTCTTTTTCTTTCGGTCCGAGGTTCAATGATAGGCCTACCATTCGATTGTGCTGCAAATTATCATTATCATATTATTATTATTGTTATCTAACAGATGTTTTAAGCGTGCACTTTATTTGAAATGCAGCATATGCATGTTCATGTTGTTTAAGAAATTTCAAACTGCAGAGCCTGTTCCTTTAAAACATAGCCAAAGGACGTAGTATAGGCCTACTTTATAGGCTTATTCTCAAATTCAGATTGTGTTAGGGGGACGGGATTATTATCCAGTTTCAATCGGATAATTTGACCGGAGAGATTTAATTTTTTATTATTTTTTCGGCCAATGTCCGGCAATTACCGGGCAACAGAAACCCTGATATACACCCCATGGAATTGTTATTCACCTTTTAATTTACATGTTGGCTCGGTACTATTGCTTTGTAGATTTTGTTATATAATTTTGCAAAACTGTACAGTGCCTGTTAGTCATTATGTATTCACTTGTTAGAAGAGCAACAAAAAATGTAAAAATGTAACTTGAGAGTGTGATCATATAAGGGTAATTTGCCAGTAGCATGACATTACAATGTATAAAATTATGAAAACTGCCATGAAAGTACACATTTTTAGAAAACACTTATAAAGTATAAAGTGTTCATACAAATGTGTATGCCATTTTGAAAATGTGTGTGTGTAGTTTTGTGAAAGAGTGAATTGAATCAGAAAACCTGTCTTCGCTGAAAGGCAACTGCTGCATAAAATAGAGCTGTACACTGTAGGTTTCAGGAGAAAACAAGGGGTGATTTCTTGTAACCATGGCTACTGCACTAGAGCCCCACATGCTGTGTCAGCAACAGTCACTAAGACTTGAGGGAAGCAACACCAATGTAGTCTATTTTTTTTAGCAACACTAATCACTGATGTGTGAAAACCCATTTACGTGGCAATAGGAATTTGTATTGATATGTTTTGTAGAACACTGAATTACTAAAATAACAACACTAATAGTTGTTTCCATAACTATCATTTAAAGCAAAACACTTAATTTCATTTATCTCTTGGTCAGGATGCATAATGAATAATCCCTGCATTAAAAAATCTCCAACCCTGGTTTCAGCCAGGTATTGATGCAGGTAGCCATCTTTGGTCATATAAGGAAAGCATTGAAAATGCTACACGTTTTCTACGATTATTCTTGGGTGACGCAAACATGATTAGGCTTTTATCAAGAAAATTGGCAGCAATGTCGAAGCTAATGTTGAAATGAGTGAAAAATTCAATTTAATATATAAATCTTAAACTGCCATAAATAACTGGCATAGTGTAGCATAGCGGTTAAGCACCTGGGGCCTCATTTATAAAGCGTTCTTACGCACAGATTTGATCTTAGACCGTGCGTACGCTCAAATCCATGCCAACGCTCAGATTTATAAAAACCGTCTTTGACGTGAAAAAGTGCTTATCTCCATGTCAGGTTCAAACTTGACGTACGACCATTTCCTTGTGGTAATGCCGGGGTACTGCAAGTAATCTGAGGTCTAAGTGCGATGCATTTTCAAAATTCCGATGTTAAAAGTGAATAAACTTTTTTGAGAGGTGGATAAACTCTAATAAGAGGTGGGTAGGCCTAAACTCTATTCCTGAAATTTCAGGTGGATAAACTGCGTTTATTCGCGTTTAGCCTCCACTACATCCTTATTTGCGCTCATAGGCCTATTCCCAGCTTCGTAACAGAAAGGTAATATTTGACTGTAAGCTATACAATGTAGGCTATAGATATTTTATAGCCTATCATATATAGCCTACACAACCAGGGACAAAAGTTATCCTCTGAAAGCAAGAAATTTAGTGTTGCGTAGTGCAGAGCGCGCACCTGTTTGCTTTTTTTGACTGGCAGTGCCCAAGATCAGTAGCCTGGCGGGCCATCCTATATCATTGACATGTATAGTCTGGCATCGAATCATTCACCTCGCTTAATCCAAGGGGCGGGCAGAGAATTGTCTTTCAAACTGCCTAGGCATGCAATAGGCAGCGCTACGACCATATCCGTATCCGGTCGGCAAAACGGCAAATACATCCTTCTTCGAAAGGAATGACTTAAGTGCATTGTGTTGATCTACTTTCAAAGAAAAGCACAAGTCCAACTCCTCCAAAGTTGACGCCAACGCCGATTCAAACAACCGCTCTTCGTTTGCCATAGCCACCTTCCTTGTTGTTCACCGTCGCAGGATGTCGTTATCCTGTTAAGCCCGCCTTAAGACTCTCTAACGAAATAGAGCGCTGTGATTGGCCGTCATCCACGGTGTTAAGCCAATAGAAATTCCTATGGTTCGATACTAGACGTACAAGCTGAGCAAATTAATTTGCCGCCGCTAGGGTGCGTCTAGATTTCTAGGCTACAAGATCAGATGACAATACGTGAGTTGAATAATGTAGGATAAAATATAAAGGTAAGCCTAAAGCAAACAATAAAGGATAATGTTTAAGCCATTGGACATTATTGAAAGAAAATGATAGCAAAGATATGCAGAATGAATGAAAAATGACTGGCGAACTAGGCTACTTTTTCAGCAAAAACATAGCCTACCCTAAAAGAAACGTTAAGCCTACATGACATATAACGCTTATAATTTAGTCATCTGTTTTGTAGGCTAAATCAGCATATTACCCTGGGTCATGTTGGAAACGTACAGTAGCCTACTGTATCATAACGTACAGGATTATATAGGCCTAGAGGTCTTTCCTTCATAAGCTAGGCCTACCCATTTTTTTTCTACAAAGTAGGCCTAAACATACGAAATGTTGATTATTCACATTACTGCAAGCAAAAGGAATGAAAGCGAGCAGAGGACAATGGACATGGATGCATACGATGTCTTTCCAGAAAGCTTTGCTGGAAAAAACATAATTAGTTAAGCTATTCGAACTGACGCATATAGTTTACATCAGATGGCATAGGCTAGGCCTATACAATGTTTTCAATATATAATTTTACATAAGCTACAGCTTTTAGGCCATTGATTTCATTAAAACATATGCTAATGATATTGATGAGGGGATGTTTACAAGGCGGAGACCTAAAAGCATCCGTCTGCGCACAAGTTGACGTTCATTTGTGATTTATAATGGGCACATCTGGAAGGGTGGCGTACGCACGTTTTTTTGTGCGTACGTTCGTTTTCTCTGAATCACACGTACGATCATTTCAGAAATTATCTAAGATCAAATGAAGGATGGTTTCTACGCAACCCTTTTATAAATGAGGCACAAGTTGCTCCAATATAATTGACAAGTCGATTTGGATAGAAGCGTCTGCTAAATGAATAAATGTAAATTACTGAGCTGATTTAGTGAAGTTTGCAATCCCTTATCCCCTGCAACTGAAGTATCACTGTAGGTTCCTATTGGTTTCAATGGAAGGTTCCTGTAATCCAAGATCAAATCTGCCAATAATGTAGTTTTAATACATTCACTGCACAAAAAAATCTTGAAATGAATTTTGTTCTTCTCAAGGAATGATAAAAAAATAAATAACCAAACTGTTTTATTTCATGTTGATACATTCTTGGACAACACCACAGAGTAGTTGCATGAGTGGCCAAATGTAAATGTCTCCCACAATATTGGCACATAAGCTGCAAGGGCAACATGGATATACTTAATACAAACTGTATAAAACATACATGCTTTTATTTTTTGTATTTTCTTTTAAATATATATATATTCATGTTTTCACAATTTCTCTTTAGTTGCGGGGCAATAAGAAATTCCAAGACAAATTAAAGCCATATTCTGCCTTCAGGGATAAAATGTCAGGAAGAAATTCAGGGAAATAGAAAATAAATATGAAGGCTGTAAAATTCCTTGAGAGCATGTTGACCGAACATCCTTGTTGTGAAATATTTACTCCTTGATTTATTAACAGTACTGCAACATCAAACATACCAGGCATGCATTGACAACTGGGACATGTACACCTTGTTAGAACTGGAACACCATCAATCACTGGGGTTTAGATAGATCCAATAAAACATGAATGGGTGCTCTCTTATAGTCACTGACATTGGCGATGGTTCACAAACCCTGACAAAATACCAAAATATCTATAAGAAGAGAAAAAGTTATCAATATCTGGATAAGGGCCGAGATTTAGGTATAATAATGATAAAAATGGATAGGAGTTTTTTTTTTAAACATAACATCTCAAAAGAGAAGAATATGGCTTTAACATTATGTGCATTCAAGAAGCAAGGAAAAAACATTGAAGTTTAAAATTAAAATTGAATAACAAAGGTAACAGTTTACCAAAATAAGCACAGTTATACACAAATTTAGGAAAACTTGCAATTTGGAAGTACAAGTAAAGACAATAAGGAGATTGGGATCCGTGTGCGGACATGGTTCTCCCATGAGACAGTGAGTGAAGCATCTGTTCTATGAGATTATCAGTGCTATATCTCTTTCAGGGGCATGGCCAGTGTCATATTCTAATGGGGTTAAAGCTCCACATCCAAATGCGTTCCTCTTACATTTCCATTTAATAGATTTACATTTTTTCATACATTAAACAGACTGGATATTTTTTTTTATTATTATTTTCTCTTTCTGTATTTCTTTTGCCTCCATATGTTCTTGTCTTCTTTTTATCTCTTTAGTTCCTGTGAAGAGTGAAAACATGGACCATGTCCTCAGATGATCGGTAACTCCTAGAGGTGCCTTTCTGTTGTGGTTTCTGATGTAGAAAAGTAGCACTGCACATGAACCCAAGAAGCCTTTTATTTACTTTTTGGGTAAAAGGGCAATCATACCAAGTGTCCATGTCACATTTTTCCAATCCCTCTATTGACAGGGGTCTTTAAATCACCAAGTCATTGTAGCTCACATACTTCTTCTTTGCTGCTGGACCTGTATGAAAAAAAAACAAACAAAGAGAATATGGGTCATGAAAGCTCATGTGGACCAGGGCCAGGTTCCCCCATAATGATGGATTCTTTCACTTACAGGGGTTTTCTACGATTAATCTTAAGATCGTTCGTTGGTTTTTCCTACTGTTTTCCGAACATGCCTGTAGCATGAAAGTGTGTGCACTGCTCTTTCAGGAAACAGTCCGCAAATCTTGTTTGTATGATGTTTGTAAGAGGGACATTACGACCTACTTAGGCTTCCAATGCTTTCAGGGAACTGGTCCCTGGAGTCATTTTTTAAAGATAGATCAATAGACATACTGGGCCAGATGTACAAAGAAATTACTGCCCGTTTCAGACATTATGTGCACCTATGTACAAACAGATCGCACGTGGATGAAAATGTGTTTTTTTTTGCCTGCCACAGGATTGAATGGCGGATTGCAGTTTTCTTACTCATGTAAATGCATTCAAGGGATGGGTGATGGAAATGTGGGAAAATCACACAAAAACATGGGAGAACTGTTAATAGTGGTATTTGCACTGTCTTCGTACTTTGGTCCATTCACATAAACAGTCAACACCATTGTTTAACTCCTGCTAAACCATCTAATGCCAGTCTATCAACATATTATTGTACACTAAAAAAACAGCCACTTAGTCTTCTTTTCAATATAATTTTTGAACTCATGGAATGCATAAAACATTACAGCCAAACCTATCATAAGTTATAAGAAAATATTATCAGCAATTTCTAAATCAAGTGAAATATGGATTATATCAATATAATTTATCATTACAAATATAATGGCTAAACCAGTACAAAAGTTCATAAGAATTACAATTTTCCACAACTTAACCAGTAACCGAAATGACCAATAAAATACACATCAGGCACCTGAAATTAAAGGCAAATTGTCTTTGAGATATGTTTCTCTAGACCTTATCACCTCAAACTTGTCACATCCATTAATTCACTTAATTACTTTCATACATCCAGACAGAGAGAGAGGGGAACACTGAGAGTGAGAAAAGAGTTCAAGCTAACACAATCGTCTGTCTCTAAAAGGAAACCAGACCATATGCAGACAAGAAAGATTGTTAGTATGACCAAAACACTTGTGATTTACGTATATGTGCAGGTTTTCCAGTAGCATGTCTATATATGTCATACTGAGAGTAATATGTGAACGTGAAGAGCAGGAGATAAAAAGCAGGAGAACTTGAACACAGATGGCACATCACTCTACTGAGAGCTATAGTGGAGTTGACTACAGTTAAGTTCTGGTAAAACTGTGGGCTTCACTGTCTGTTATAGACACGCTATTCATAGCTTTGCATTTGATCCATCTTACATTGATTCAGAACTTTGCTAGTAATGCCAGTAAAGGGGATAATGCCAGATATATCTCTTAACGTCATTTGTATTACCTTTACAGCTGTACATTATTTTTCATCAGAGAACATTTAAAACAGTATACAGAGCTGAATTTAATTCTAACAATTTCAAGGGTAGTTATGGAATAGGCTGTCATTGAATGTCCTTTTCTCTTGTACTTGGAAACTACATTAAGGTAATGAAAGAAGGAGATTAATTTAGTCTTACCTGCTACACGAGAATTAGCCTGTTGGGAGAAGAAACATTACTTGATGAGCCTCTAAATCTCACTGGGATAACAGGAGAGAGCTACAAAAGTATAAATCTTATTGATAGTTTCACAACAAAATGATGGGTTTGTATCACACATTGTTCACTTTGATTATTAGGACTACTAATTGAATCCATAAAATAACATGCATAAAAAGTTTGGGCAAATATTTGCTGACATAAATTAATGGCATTTAAATAATATAGGACCATCCCTGGGTTATGTCTGTGTTATACAACCCATCATTTTCTTGTTATATTTTCTGAGTGTTTTGTCCCAGTAGGGGGACTTAGTCCCTGTTGCTGAGCCAGAGTAGTTCATGCCAAAGCAAGCAAGACCAGGGTGACACAATATCGGCCAGTGAGACAGATGATGCCAACTGTCAGCAGTGAAACAGGGATGATTGCACCTGATGAGACTTACATAATGTAATTTTAGTACAGCTTGTTGATGCTGAACAGTACTTCTGAACAAACACAGTTTCCATTTCAGATCATTTGGGTGCTATTAGAAGAGAAACTGTGTTCTTTGGTTGATTGATTGATTGTTGACTGTCTGACTGACTTGTGCTTGTTATCTATTATTAACTACAGTATTTCAACAATTGAAACCGGTAACACTCCATAATAAGGTGCCATAATAAATAGCAAACTAGTAATTACCTAACCCTTTGTTAATTGTTACTAAAATATCTATTTGGCACAAGTTAATAGTTTTTTCATCATTAATTAAATATTAGTTGTTTGCATAAAATCTGTATGTTAATGTTTTAACAAATCTATTAACTAATATTGTATTAATATATGTTAATAGTTAACTAAATATATTTTTGGCACTAATTAACAGTTATTTCTTACATCATTTAAATGTTAAATGTTTATTTATTATTATTTACACTATATGCTAAAATAAAAGTTAATGACATATCATTATTTATCTAGCTTTTATGATTAGCTTTGTTGAGAATTTATGGAATTTATGGTTTATGGCTTTATGGTCTTGTGGGGTGCATACGGCACCCTACTGCCAGTGGTTGGTTGTGTGAGAGTTTGCGCTCCTCTTCTTTCACTTCATCCTTATTGGATACCTTTGTGGCTGTCCTGTAATTGGTGACTCTCTGTCTAGTCTTTGAAAGTAGTGTACTCTTTGCCTTTGGAAGTACTATTTGGTTGCTGCTTGGATTTGGTGAAATTCAGGGGAGGGGTGTAACAGAGTTAGAAATGTAGTTTAGTGTTTGTATGTGATTTTCGCTGTAATTAAGCAGCTTTATTGATATTGGTGTTTTGGAGCCCCCTTTGGAGAAACGCTATACTGCAGTTCTGCTGCGTTTTGTCCTTGTATTGTTGCCATAGCCGATCAGAAGCGGTATGCTTTGCATTGGGTAGGTTGACTGTATACATACAGTCGGCAACTAGTCATAATCGTGGTTACCGCCCCCAGTTGCCGTGGTTACCGTGGCTGAAAAGCCCCCGAGGGGGAAAACATTCGTTTCGATTGCATGTAATCTAATGGAGGTGCACCGGCTTGAGTACAGAAAGCACCTATACAAATATTAAATCTTTTAGCAAACATCACTAAACGGCACAAACACGTTTCAACTGAGAGTTATCTGTGTGTCAAGGAGGTTAAGGGTAACATTAAGTTCCCTCATTTTGCTAATTCCAGTTAAACGGCCAGAACTGTCTCGAGTGTACTCATTGTAGAACTGCTTTCAATGGCCGGACTGTGTAGCTCGGTTTAGCAAGCTAACCCTTTTGCCTTAATATTACATACTCGTAAGTTCCATCTGAATTTATTCTCACATGAATGCACATTCCCTACAATGGCCGTGGGAATAGTTTTAACAAGTAATGTGTACCAGTAGGTGATGTTACACTGACGATATAAAGTTAGCCAGTTAGCAACCTAATGATGCTACCATTGAATATAGCTTCCAGAGAAATTTGTCGTCAACATTGGGCAATCGAGGGTGAATTAAGTTGTTAGCATACACTGGGCAGTTAAGTAAACACAATTCCTTCAAATTATTGTGTTCAGAAACAAGCAGAACTCTACCTGAATGTAAAATGAATGTATAAAGTCTAACTGTTAGCTAGTTCGCCCATTGACTTCCATTGTGTGAGGTTAGCATGCTTTCCCCCTCGTGGGGGGCGGTAACCTTTCTGAACGTCTTAACCGACTGTATCTATAAAGCACTCCCCACTTTTGTAACTGTGAAATGTTGTTTAAGTTGAAAACTTTGATATACCACCTGTATTGTGTTACTTTACATGTATTTTTAAGATTTGGGTGCAATTCTAGCGACTTAGAGAACGTTTATTAATGTTTTCATGACCACGAGTTCATACACACTGAGTCTAACGTGACTAGCTGTAAACTCCGCTAGCAACTTTCCATGCATTCAGTGTAGTTAAGCAGTTTAGCTCAGTGTGCATGGAAAGTGCAATTCAGTCTAGCAGGAAATGAATGTACATTTAGTTTAGCATTATGTTTATGCATTACCTCCGTATGGTCTACGTCTGTGAGTGTTTAGTGAGTCTCAGAATATTAATAAACTGTCGTTCTGTGCACCTGAACATTCCATGTCTCCCAGGGCTGACAGTGATGGTATAGGAATGATGCATGTAATATCCCATTCAACTACTTGTTGTTTTGTTTTAACTTTTCCTAAAATAATAAATGTGATAAGCCAGTTTTGGTCTCAGTCCCTTCACCGTCTGACTATAGTTATATATTACTAATATATTAATAAAGCTTAACCAACTTTATTATAAGGGTCCCCCATACTGATAGTTATATATTACTAATATATTAATTAAGCTTAACCAACTTTATTATAAGGGGCTCCACACTGATAGCTATATACTACTAATATATTAATTAAGCTTAACCAACTTTATTATAAGGGTCCCCCATACTGATAGTAATATATTACTAATATATTAATTAAGCTTAACCAACTTTATTATAAGGGACCCCATGCTTATAGCTATATACCACTAATATATTAATTAAGCTTAGCCAACTTTATTGCAAGCGGTTCCGGAGCTGACAACAGTGGCAACATGTCAAGGTAGCTCCATGTTTTTTTTCTGGAATTTCCCCTTGGGGATCAATAAAGTATCTATCTATCTATTGTAAGGGTCTTATGGAGAGTGGTTCATATTGGGATAGGCAGAAGCACAGTTTAATAACAATTAGTTAAATAATAATGTCATTAACTTTTCTATTAACATATACAATAGTTTGCAAATAAACATTAAACATTTAAATGATGTAAGATATAACTGTTAATTAGTAATCACATATTAATGCAATATTAGTTAATAGATTTGCTAAAGCATTAACATACAGTTTTTATGCAAACAACTAATATTTAATTAATGATGAAAAAACTATTAACTTGTACCAAATAGATATGTTAGTAACAATTAACAAAGGGTTAGGTAATTACTAGTTTGCTATTTATTATGGCACCTTATTATGGAGTGTTACCTTGAAACCTTGTTATTTCACAACTGCTCGGCATAACTTTTTGTTTCATCAATAAATATATGTAAATATTTGTTGTAGTTTGTTTTATTTATGTAAGAAATAAATGGTTAAAAATAAAGTAATGTGCTTTCAACATTTAACATTATGATATTTTAGTTAGTAATTATTAGATTATTATAACTCCAAGAAGTGGAGCTGCTGGAACCTTATTGCTTTTGTATGGATTCTTATGTGATTGCACAAGAGATCCATACATTTTGTTCATTCTTCACAAAATTTGGCATAGATGACGTTCAGACCAAGCCACACAAGTTAATTGTTGCCGTTTCGATTATGCAAGCATTCAACACATGCACAAATCGGTCAACATGCATATTAACATTGGATGCCTGTATCATTGCATAGGTCACTACACAATTGTGTTGGTCACTGTAACAGCCCACACTGCACACTGCAGCTAGAAGGTAGGGTAGCACCAAAGACGGGGGGGGGGGGGGGGGGGGGGGGGATGTCTGAGAATGTAAAGCATTATACAGATTGTACATGAAAAAAGGTGTCATTTTTGGATTCCCAAGAGTCAAAGCTTTCAAATGGTGTATAACATTACTATGCTACATAGCAATATGGTGCATACATGCATAATTAATAATAACTAGGTTTCATGACCAAACTGTACATTCATCTATTCATGGTCCTCCATATTTACTGTACAAAACGCATGAGCATACCTTGGCAAATAATGGTCTAAAGCACTCATATTTTCATTCTATATTGATCTACTTTTGCACACAGCTTCACAAGACCTGGTGCTAGGGCTCAATTGTGTTTCTAAGTGATATCAAGTGACCTAGAGGGCTGAAATGTGGTCAGTTCCGAGATGCATGTAATCCAGCCAGAAAGAAAAACTACCGTATTTTCCGGACTATAAGTCGCACTGGAGTATAAGTTGCACCAGTCAAAAAATGTGTCATGAAGAGGAAAAAAACATATATATAACTATATATATGTTGCACCTGAGTCGCAGGACCAGCCAAACTATGAAAAAAAGTGTGACTTATAGTCTGGAAAATATGGTATATTCTAGCCTCTGTAACTCTGTGTCAGTACATCACAGAGTTATTCTGACTGTTTCGTACGAAAACTACAGGTTCTCAGCTTTCTATAGAGGTCAAACATTTGATGGTAGGCCCCAAAAGAGGTGGGAACAATGCCCTCGTAAATAGGCACAGTGCAATTTCAGGCAAAAACTTGAAATTTGTATTGGAATTCATGTGGTTAATATTTATAAACATTACAATGCTGAATCATTGTTATTTTGGTAATAAACTTCACGTCTGGTCTCCGTGGAAATGGGAAAAGGCATGAGTTTGACTTCGGTACAGACTTAAGCCTACAGGAAGCAACCGAGAGAAACAGGTAGGCATACTGTTCCTTCACAATTATTGGGTTGAACACGCACAGTGGTGTCATGTAAGGACCCTGTTCATGTTGCACAGCACTTGTCATGATATTTTGAGTCTGTTATGAGGCACAAAGGCACAGTTTAGTGCATGTCCTCATAGCATAGCTTGTAAGCTTGGCGTCTCACATCAGACAACACCGATTTTTTTTCACGTTTTTTCCGACTGACAGTATTCAGTGAACATGATCAACTGAGGTCTGTGTTAAAAATGGACAGAGTTCTCCTTTAACTTCATGTGATGCACATGCCCACAGTGTAGCACTGTAGCTGCCTGGATGCTCTAGCTGTTGGCTGCATTTTTTCCTAGACCTACAGTACTCTGTGACCGAGAAACAGAGATCTATGTGAAAAATGGCAGGAATTCTCCTTTAACTTAAGCGAAGATGGCAAACCGAGTTCAGTATATGGTAAAATATGCCATTTGTATAACTTTTACATGATTAGATATCTTACAAATTAGCAAAAATGTCTGAGGCAATTAGTGATAATAATGCTCCAACTATCTTGGCAAGTAAGCAAACAAACTAATCGCACAGTAGTCACAGACCCAGCAAACAGCAGTGACTGATGACCTGTCAATCTCGCTAAACCCACCTGCAAGCGTTAATGCATGTAGCCATGTAAGTGCCCCGTAGTGCAAAGGTGATGGCATTTCTTTGTTCTTCCATTTTTTGTTCTTCTATCTTTTCTATGCACTAAAAGTGGTTGGACAGCAAAAACTAAATCACACAGGCATCAAACTTGGTATGTAGATTCCTAGCCTGGCAACAGCCTCACACACTCTTGAGTACCTCACCATGACTCTAGGGATGGGCATTCTGGGCAATTGCCCTGGGCGCCAAACTACCAGGGGCGCCACAGCGTGGCGGGCTATAGGCTACAACATTGAAAACACATTGATTGTCAAATAATGACATAGACGGTTTAAATGCGGGAGCAGTAAGTAATTAATTTTCAGTGATATCGGTTAAATTCAAAGGATAGTGCTGCAGAATACAGAAAAGTGCACACTAGGTTGAAAAACGTTTCTCCCACGTATGGGTGCTGATCTTAAGCCTGAATCGTCAGGTTGCTAGCAGTGGAAGTAGCAGAGGAACAACAAAGTAATAAGGTAACATCTGAATCTCACCATGTCACCGAATCAGGGGAGCAATAAGCTTGTTTCCCAGCAATAAGATGGTCCTATCGCGGGGTGATATGAGACAGTGACACTCGAAGTGCGTTCCTAATGTCACGATTAAATGCACACCTAACAGACGTCATCATATTAAATAGGTAATCCCAGAGCCTTGTAGATAGGGCTCTCTCTAGGGCTCTCGGTAATCCGATTTCTGTATAATAGCCTGTAATAATAATATGTTTATGTTATGTGAAAAGCCTAATTGCTTAATTGGAGGCTACAATTTTTTCCGTGAGGCCTGGTCGCAATTGTCCCGGAACATTTTTTTGTTTTATTTTTCCTTGCGGCCCAGTAGCGCTGGAAAGTAGCAACTTTGAGCTCCCACACATTGAAACCAGCCCCGATCTGCACGCTGCAGCCAGGGGCTTCTGCGAAGGTAGCACACAGTCTATGAACGTGGGGGCAACATACAGTATTCCTATTTCGCCCAGGGCGCAGGATTGCCTTCCGCCGGCCCTGGTCCCACATTAACAGTGGAAATATTATACTGTACAATTCAGCATATATGCAGAGTATGGTGAGTATGCCATGGCTAATAAAGATAGAGATGTTTAAACTGATTCATTTTAAACGGTTCCGATATCTCTGCGGTCCAAGACATATTTTTTTTTTTCTGGTAAAAAAAAATTCCTTTTAAGAGAAAAGGTTGCTGACCCCTACTTTAGGAGGTACTACAATAAGCACTAATTTAAGTTTTGGGTCATATCTCAGGCTGCAATACTTTATGTCCATTTTCCTGGGGCCGTTTTCACAAAGAATTTTAAGGCTAAAAGTATCTCCTAACTGGCGAATTTATAGCCTGGCCTCTGCCTGTCTACGTACTTCCGCTCGACTGTATATATGCTATGAATAGGTTGATTCGCCCCAAGGGGGCAGGCGAACGTTCGGAGAGCGTAGACACTATGGCGGATCTGAGGCTAAATAGTAGACCAGTTCACCTAGCCATCCCCATTGAACCCCATTCAATTTTGGCGCCACTTTGACATCATTACAGCTGAAGTGTTTTAAGCCTTTATATGAACTTTTTCTATTTTCGGAGTAATACAACATTGTGTGATTGGCGTCATAACCTCGTAACTGACTTACCGGCTGAGTAATAAACTTTTTTCCGAAATCAATGCTAAAGTGACGTAATAAGCATACAACCAGAGCGGGTGAAAGCGTCGCACAGGAGCAAAATAACCGTATTCTCTGGATAAGAACGAAAGCATCAGAGCACAACATTTCAGCGAAGTTTTGATGGATTGACACAGGGCCGGAGTGGGGCCACTTTTCAGCCCAGGAGTTTTAGGCCCAAGACCGGCCCATGTTTTCCATAGTGGTGGAAATTGGATAAATGAAGCAACATTTCAGCTTTTATCCTGTAGTTTTTATTAGTACCATGGTTCAACAAATGTGTAAAGGTTATTATAATTCACTTCAACTGAGAAGTTAACAAAACATATTCCACTATTCCACAAGTTAACAAAAACAGAAAGAAAGAAAAAAGAAAGAAAGAAAGAAAGAAAGAAAGCCTTTGAAATGTAGCCTATCCCACGCTTCCCACAGAGGCATATTAAACTAATGTTTAGGCTATGTTTTTGCATGAGTAGGCTATAATGTTGTTTGGTGATTTAGCCTACTCCTTTACTACACCCTCTTCTGAGCAAACAAGGCATATATGTTTATCATGTAGCATAATTGCTCTTTCTTACATTAAATAACTATAAATTATCCTCTCTACTTGTCCCTGTAGTCATGGCCTCCTCATCACTAATTTCGGGCTCATCACTGAGTTGATCTGCTGCTCAGAGGCTACAATTTTTATTGCATAGGCCTACACAGATCATGCTTCAGTTTTGTTATCAATATTTGCATACTGCAAAGTCTATGAATCGGATACAAAAGGCTAATTTTAAAGTAATTTAATATGTTGCTTGCGAATAGCTTGACAACGCTACAAACGTCCAATATTAGCCCAATAATTATTGTCAATAGGCTAATCATTGCCTAGGCTATCTCTCTTTACCAGTTGCCACTTTTGTCTGTAATCTGGAAGCTTGGCACATTTAGCAGTATTCTACCTGGCCGTTTTATCCCTCCTGGCCTCTTTCTACATCCATCCTTCTGGCTACTGTAGGGCCGGCCCGGTAGGCTATCTGAGAAAACTTTTTGGAAAAGACGGGCGATATGGACCCAACCAACTCTTTTTGGGAGGGGAGAACTCCCTCACATGGTAGGCTACAACCCATACAGAGGCAACGGTGTCATGCACAGAATGCGGAACGTGTATAGCCTACTTTAAGAGAAGATAGACTAACGTGACAAATGTCAATATTTTTTTTCCTCGACCGGCCCAAAAGTGAAGCGGCCCACCGGGAATTCTCCCGATTCTCCCGATTACCCACCCCGGGCCTGGATTGACAGTAGCCTAGGCTATGAATGTGGCGAGTGCTGTTTATATTAAATCACATTTATCTACGAACAACTAGGACATTTAGAACAGTAATGTAGACATGGTGGTAACGAAGTAAGTGGCTACATACCCAATCTCTCGGTGCAGCTATCACAAGAGTTACACAAGTCAGACTACGTGCCTACGTTACATTTACGTCCCCTGAGCCTGCGCAGAAAGCCTCGTCGACCAACAGGAAATGGTTGAAATTTGCTTCACCCGCCTCGATTGACGTCTACGTGATGACTCTGTCCATTAGGGTTGGGCGAATGAAGTCCCACGAGGCTTTGGAAGGTTCTTCCTGATTGTATCGTAAGTGTTTCGAAGTGTCAAAGCATCGAATACAAAACAGTGACATCTGGTGGTTAGCAGACATAACGGCGGCTCTCATTAGCGATTAAACAATCACAGACGAAGCCACATGCCGGCCAAATGGCCCTTCTCTGACACTGGTAAAACAGAGCGGAGAGACCGTAGAGGACAATCTCTCACTGCTGTCAGTGTCAGCATCACTGCTAAGGTGCGTCTTTTAACGTTACGGTTAAACGCATGAAAAATATTAAACTGCTGCTGTTGTTTTCTTTTCATGACTGAATGATTTAGGCTATTATCCTATGAATGAATGGAACGTTGTGTTTTTAAGCGTCAGAATTGACCCATGCAAAGCCACGCTCCACAGGCCAAGGCATGACAATGCTACGTTTTCATATTTTATAGTCTATGGTTTCCATGCACACCATATTCCAGTTTTATTCGGAATAATGCCAATATTCGGATTGCACATGGGTCAATAAATATAGGCTAGTTGACACACAAGTTTTTTTTTTTATTGTTGTAGGCTAATATTGTATTGAATGATTTCATAAATAAAGCCGTGAAAAAATTGTACGCACAGTGCGTACAGGATTACGCCTGCCGGCGCCACTGATAGGACTACATGGTGACAGATTAATTTAAAAATGTTGCAAAGATACTGCATCAATCCGTATGTTTCATTAGGTTACTAGGCTATTTGTTTTGTCTTACACTAGGCTATATTTGCTATTTATTCAGTTATTCATCATCTTCCGTCCTTCGCACTACTTGTGTAGCACACGCATTCTCAGACCTGTCACCTGTCACTCATCATCGTAGGGGAGGTGTTTGGAATCATTCCCGCTTTACAATCATCAGCCAATCAAGGTGGTCACTTCAGTCAAGCTCGTGCACGAGTAATGACGTCATCCATAGCAACGAAGACTCACTCTTAGTTAGGAGTTGGCTTTGTGAATAACTTTTAAGAGAAAACTCCTAGCTAAAATCTTTTAGTGTGATTTAGGAGTACTCCTAGCGTTAAGATAAAAGGCTTTGTGAATACGGCCCCAGATTCCTTAGAAACTCCAGAATCCAAGCGCTGGCTGCAGAGGTCTTGATTGGCTGGTAGCTAGTCCTTGTGATGTGCTGTGCCGATCTGTCCACCCTCGGCAGAGCTTTGTGGTTGTGGTTGGTGGTGTTGTCATACCAAGCTGTGATGATGCCACTCAGAATACTCTCAGTGGTACAGTGGTAAAAGTTGGTGAGTATCTGGGGCCGTATTCACAAAGAATTTTAAGGCTAAAAGTAGCTCCTAAGTGGTGAATTTAGGAGCAACTCCTAAAAATAATGGGCGTGTCACTCCTAACTTTAGGACTCCTAATTTTTCTCACTAAAAGTAATTCACGAAGCATTTTAGACCTAAAAGTAGCACCTAAGTCTGGGACAGCTTAAAAGAAGTCGAGAGGACTCCTAACTCACTAAGACCTATTCACAAACAGCTTTTTGAGGCATTTCACATTGCGATGTTTTGAATTGCGTAGCCTATGCGGCAACAGGAGCTTCCAATCGCGAGGGAACAATTTTGCAATCATAAAAGGGACGCAATAACGCCACCAACAACAACCAAAACTACTCATTGTTAACATGTAAATTAAATGTAATGTTTCATTGTGAATCATACTAAAATGTTCTCCTCTTTGCAAACGTAGGCATATGGTGACAGATTAATTTAATAATGCTGCATCAATCCGTATGTTTCATTAGGCTACTAGGCTATTTGTTTTGCCTTACTCTTTATTCAAGGCTAGGCATTTTTATTATGACCGCCGCGCAGCGAAGCGGCGGTCATATAGGTTTAGTCAGATTTTTTTCTTTTTCTTTTTTTTTCTTTTTCGCATGCCCAAATTTCTGTCAATGATTCCCGGGACACTGAAAGACCGGGGTACATGAAAGTTGGTGGGCATGTAACCCCACATGGATAGCATGGAACCATCGTTTTTCGTTTTGATCTGTGGCCCCCCCGCTGGACTGGAGCCCCCGAAAGGAGGGTAGGGCAGACACAGTTTTCTGTGAATATCTCGAAAACCGTAGGGTTTAGGAGGACCATTTTTTTTTTGTATGTTGATCTCAAGGGGCCATGTCAACCCATTCCATAACCACTCATTTCATGTATAGCGCCACCTAGTTAAACACAAAAAAGTAAAACTGAGGTGTTGTAATTGAAGGTATCTGTGACCTAACATAGTCAAAACTGCACGAAATTGGAAATGTAGGATCATTATGACACCATCTGTATGCACGCCAAGTTTTGTGGAATTCCGTTCATGGGGGGCCACACAATACATTAATTTATGTTACTATACACCAACTGGCCTGTAGGTGGCCGGAGACAGTTTTCTGTGAATATCTCGAGAACCGTAGGGCCTAGGAGGTCCACCTTTTTTTATGTATGTTGGTCTTAAGGGGGCATGTCAACCCATCCCATTACCACTTATTTCATGTATAGCGCCACCTAGTTAAAAATTAAAAAGCAAAAAATTAGGTGTTTTCATCACAATATCTCTGGCTGACAAGGTCAAAACTGCACGAAATTAAAAGTGTAGGATCATTATGACACCCTCCAAATGCATTGCCAGTTTTGTGTACTTTCGTTCATGGGGGGCCTTACAATAAAATAATTTATGTGTACATTTAGTGACGTACACCAACAAGGATTCCCGGGACACTGAAAGACCGGGGTACACAAAACTTGGTGGGCATGTACCCCCACATGAATAGCATGGAACCGTCATTTTTCGTTTTGATCTGTAGCCCCCCCCCCCGCTGGACTGGACCCCCCGAAAGGAGGGTAGGGCAGACACAGTTCTCTGTGAATATCTTGAGAACTGTAGGGCCTAGGATGACCATTTTTTTCCGTATGTTTACCTCCAGGGGTCATGTTAACCCATTTCATGTGCACAAACAGATATACACACACACACACACATACATTCACAGTAATCATACGTATGACACATACTCACACAGTAGACATATGTACGCTTGCATGCACAGGCACACACACAAGCACACACACACACACACACACACACACACACCCACACACATAACATAAACATAACACAAACAATCAAGAATTTCTCAGAATTATGAACAGGCAAGATGGAGGTGGGGTTGTATAAAATGAATTTTACATGTGAAATCTATGAACTAATCATGTTTTGGTACTTGTTGTCTAGCAGATACCAGTGAGAATTGAGTGTGGATAATGCAATTTAGTGAGACAGTTAGAATCATATAGGCCTTTCAGCGTGATTTCTTTTTGTGGAAAAAATGTGCTGGACTGGGCGGCGGTTATATTTTGTACCGCTCTGCGGTACATCTAGTTCAGTTATTCATCATCTTCCGTCATTCGCACTACTTGTGTAGTGCACGCATTCTCAGACCTGTCACCTGTCACTCATCATTGTAAGGGAGGTGTTTGGAATCATTCCCGCGTTACAATCATCAACCAATCAAGGTGGTCACTTCAGTCAAGCTCGTGCATGAGTAATGACGTCATCCATAGCAACGAAGACTCACTCTTAGTTTAGGAGTTGTCATTTTTCCTTACTAAGAGTAGGTCTGAAAGGCTTTGTGAATAACTTTTAAGAGAAAACCCCTAGCTAAAATATTTTAGTGCTATTTAGGAGTACTCCTAGTGGTCAGATAAAAGGCTTTGTGAATACGGCCCCTGGAGTTCATGCCAAAACCTTCTCAGTTGCCAGAGAAAGAAGAGCCACTGTCTAGCTGCCTTCATGACCACACCTATGTGGTGTGACCAACTCATTGTCCTCGCACTAGGAATCATAAGCAGCTGACTCTCCACTGCTGAGCCCCGAATGTGTATGGGGGTGTGCACTCCTCAGTCTTGGAAGTTGTTGTTCTGGCACTATGATGTCAAGGCTCTCACCTCTGATCTGTAAGCCCACTCGTCTCTGTCTGTGATGCAGCCGATAATGGTGGCAAACTTGATGACAATGTTGGAGCCGAGTGTGGCCGTACAGTCATGAGTGAACAGGGTGTACAGTAGGGTGACTGAGCACACATCCCTGGGTGGAAACAGCACTGAGTGCCAGTGTGGAGGAGGAGACATTACTAATCCATACTGCCTGAGGTCTGCCTGTCAGGAAGTCAACAGCTGAGCTGCACAGGAAGGAACTGATTTTTAGGTCACAGAGATTCATGACAAGCCTAGATGGTACAATGGTGTTAAATGCTGAGCTGTATTCAATGAACAGCATCTGCACATAGGTGTTTTTCTGGTCCAGGTGGGAAAGGACAGTGTGCAGTGTGGATGCTATTGCATTGTCTGTGGACACTTTTAACCTGTAGACGTACTGAAGTGAGTCTAGTGCAGCGATTCTCAAACTGTGGGTCGCGAGTCGCGACCCACTACTGGGTCTCGGAGACATGCCAGGTGGGGCGCGAACTGACGTGAAAAACACGTTATTTATTTTTTTATCTGTAGCCTGGGCCCAGGTAGCACCCGATGCGCAATGGACGCACTGTGTTATTCACAGGGAAGCGCTCGTGTCAAGGCAGCTTAGTTAGTCTCGACCTACATGAGATTTTGAACGTTGTTGTGAGAGTGGTGAATTTCATCAAAACCCGGCCCTTAAAAGCACGTCTATTCTCCGCACTTTGCGAAGAGATGGTAGCTGACCAAAAGGCTGTACTGTTTCACAGCGAGGCAAGGTGGCTTTCCCGAGGTAAAGTGCTGTCGCGCGTGTTTGAGCTCCGAGTCGCCTCTTGGAGGAAGAGCGCATGTTTGAATCTGCAAGCACGTTCACTAATGAACATTTCTTGACGAAGCTGGCCTATCTTAGCGATATATTTGATATATCTTAGCGATACATTTGAGTTAAATGTCCAGTTACAAGGCAAAGACAAGCACCTACCACACCTAGCAAATAAGATTACTGCATTCACCAAAAAAACTTGAGTATGGGACAGGCGCCTCGATCGCGACAGTATTTGAGATTTCTGAGTGAAATCGCTGAAACGTCTGATTGGGAGCCACTGTTGTGATCCCATGTATTAAACAGTAGGCCTACATCACATCCCTGCAAAGTTTATTTCAAAAATATTTCCCAACCAGCAGTGCTCAGTATGACTGGATTATGGATCCATTTAATGCAGCATGTTGGTATTTCATTGAATATATTGTACAATGCTGTAAAATGGCCTATGCTTCCTAATATGTTGCTGGAAAACAGAAATATGTGTGTTATGTATTTATTTATTATTATATCTGCAGCACCAGCTGATTTTAACTCTGTTGAAGAGGATATATTTAGAACTTGTCATTATTTCAATAAATTTGACAATTTTAAGCTTGACCTACCACTTTCTTAGAGCGATGAGGGACAGGTGAGGCTCGAGAATGCCCCCTTGATCAAAGTGGGGAATGAAAGAAAAAGTTTGAGAACCACTGGTCTAGTGGGTTGGGTAGAGAGGATATAATTTGAGCTTTGACAATCTGTTCAAAACACTTCATCACGTTGAAGATGCAACTGGGTGATAGGTTTCTTTGGGACTGAGATGACGGGATGATCTGTCACTCCATTTCAAAGTTACATTGTGAAACACATTTCAGGGTGTAGCTCATAATGATTCTATTGTGAATTCTAATGATTCTAATATCTTCTGATCAGAGCTGTAGTCAAGACCACCGTTGTCAAGGTCCAAGACAAGTAAGACAAGCCATTGATGTCAATTTCCCCCCAAACTTTTTCTGCCATTTTCTAAAATATTCGAAAGTGAAGCTAAACTATCTCCTCTGAGGTTTATCCAAATGTCATGAAAATGGGCATACTTTATCTTAAGACTATGCAGAATTTTTATTTATCACCCCATTTCAAAGTTACTGTACATGTTAATCAAATTCCAGGGTATGTCCTATAATGATTCTATTTCTTAAATCTTTTGAAATAAAGGTCCAATTATAACTAATCTTGGTAAATACAATCATCACAGTGTTCTTTGGATGCAGATCTAATATCTGTCCATAGGTGGTGCTACAACAAACCCATGTCAATATCTCAAGAATCACTTGATGTAAAAATGTGCCTGCTTACATTTAGCCTGTTTATACTTTGTCCAGTTTTCTCACTGACCTTCAATCATTTTCCCCTTGGGGGCTCTTCATCCAACCTCCTTGGACCCTGATAATCACTGATTGTGGTTATATTTGTAATGTAGAACTATTAAACTATTATCTAGAACAGTGTTTCTCAAACAAGGACCACTTAACCAGTAAAAAATAACCTCACGGACCATAGGATGGATCATCATGTTGGATCATAGGATTCATATGATTTAAACTGGCGTAGCTTACATAGGCAGTGTTGTAGAACTGTTTGAATTTACATACAAATTTGTTCAATATTGCAAACAACTCATCTATATTATATTTTACCATGTCTTGCGGACCACTTGGGATAGCTTGCGGACCACCAGTGGTCCCCGGACCACACTTTGAGAAACACTGATCTAGAACTATTAAAACATTCTCACATTGTCTCATTATGCCGGCCTATGTACTTCCCTTGATACATTTTAATGCGGTTTAGTTTGTATAGCATACTTAATCGTGCAGTGCATGAATTCAGATATGATGTTGTTTTTTCAAGGTGAATACTAATTAATGTGCACTTGCAGAAAATTATGACTGAAACGTTAAAGGTACACTATGCAAGATTTTCACCGTAATATAAACTTTACAAAGCCAATTTGATGGTAAACGAACTTGTAATAGGGGAATCGTTCACCTAGCATAGCCATACAGCACAGCCGTAGCGAATCACTAATAAGAGAACCAGCCATGCAACTTCAAGAATAGCGGCCCGAAGAAATCACGCGAGAATCATGAAACATTACCTTGTCAGTAGATATAGCTCTTTTTGCCTGTTGTTAATCCTTCACCTCCACAACAAAAGCATTTTCATTGTGTACATTGGTTTTGGGACTCTTAGTTTGTAGTTTGATATGTTCTCTTGTTTACTTCCTGTTTTCTTTGTTACTTCCTGTGTCCTGTGCCATGTGTTCCATTATTTGTTTTGCCATGTGTCTGTTCCCTGTGCCTGTGTCTCTGCCCCTTACCTGAGCCTTGTTAGTCTACTAGTTTAATTATGGTTTCCAGCCCCGTGTTCACCTGTCTCTCGTTGTGCCTTCTTTCTTGTCCACCTGTGCCCTGTTAGACTTGTTTCTCCTCCTGTGTATTTAAACTCCTAGTTTTGTTCTGTTCCTTGATTCGTCATTGTGTTTAGTCGTGGTTGTTTTGTTCCTGTGGGTTTTGTCTAGGGGTGAACGATTTTGGGAAAAAATCTAATTGCGATTTTTCTCACCAATATTGCGATTGCGATGCGATATGCGATTATTTTTAAGCTCTTTATCTTCTGTCTTATTCAACAAAGACAAGCAATATATTATTCTATAGTATGACCAACACAAAATTAGATAAGTTAAACATAAACTGTTCTTTCCTGGAGGCCAGGCCTATGTTATGATGGCATTAGGTCATTGAATAAGATTGATGAATGAAATATTTTTTATTTAACTATTTTAATCACATTAGTAGACCTGTCCTATATTTGTTGAACTTCCAGCCTTGTAAACATTTAATGATTCTGATACGTTTCTATTTTGTTTCTATTTCATGTAGATATGATCTTCTTTCGTTAGTTAAAAAATAGGTCTACATGTAGTGGCACTGACACGGCTTCTCCTTGTCCTGTGCTCTCCATACACGCGCGCGCATGCACACATGCACACACACACACACACACACGCACACACACACACACACACACACACACCCGCTCCTCTCCTCTGTAGGCTACTTGCACGTGAATCGGAACAAACTACTGTAGATAATAAATAAATGCGGCCGAATGACCGTTCGGCTAGGTGTTAACTAAAGGTTAGCATCATCAACACCGCAGCGCAATACGCATGCATGCAAATTAACTAGTTTGTTCATATCACAACAAAGCCAATCGCGGAGACAAAACTCTTTAAACAGGCAAAGTTATCAGCAGTTAGCAGCATGTATGTAGCCTAGAGCCTTAGCTGGTAAGCTAATGTTAGAACAGCTGGGTTTTTGGTGGTTAGCTGTGTCAACTACTTGAGAATAACATTATGCATCAATTCATTACCTGTGATGAAATGTTTGTGCCGCAAATGCAAATCCCCCCACTGTCACTGTTCTCCAGTAAAAAAAAGTCCCCAGTGCACAGATGACTAAACAGTCGTGGAGTTTTAATCGTCAGCTGGACAAGTGAACGAAGTTACCAGCCAGAGTAGCAGCACAGGGTATTTATGAACTAGAACCTGGCATGGCAGGTTCGAGCAAAATGTAATGAAGAGGTTTATTTTTAACCAAAGTAGCTCTAGTGATCAGACCTTTCTTGACACAAGCGCAAGTATGGACCCTTTCAAGAGAGTTCCATTATCAGCATCATAGTTGGCCCCACAAGACTTCCTTTTTAACATTCCATGTTATCTTAATGCAGAGGAAGTAGATTGGGGCCCAAATAGAACGTTCAAGCATTGTTTTTGTTTACCTTGTTGAAAGGGTCTATAAATGCGTTTTGTTGACGTCACATATTACGAATCACAGCCTTTGCGGTTTGAAAATCGCGTTTCATCATATCACGATATTATCGCAAATGCAATAAATCGTTCAGCCCTAGTTTTGTCAGTGAAATTCCTTTGTGTTCTCGAATATCTTGTCATGCATTTTGGTCCAAACCTAACCTGAAATCCTGACATAGACATTAGTAAAATATAAATATATCACAACTCTAGGGGGAGCGCTACAGTTGCCAAAAATACCTGAACCTGCACACTATACCTTTAAGGTAGGCTACATCATCTGACTAGGATTGAAAAAGACGTGGTCCCTCCCTTTCGACAGTGTAGCTAAGATGGCAAACATGGCGTCACTTTTTAGGGACTCTACTGTAGGTCGCTATAATTGGCATTGTGAGCACACTTATACACCTAAAATAGTGTAGAGAGATGCAAATTGAGACAGGGTGTTTGAATTTGTTTAACATAGGGCTCAGAATGCAATCTCGATCCTTAGAAGATGATGAGAAAATAATGTACACAAGTAGTCTTCATAAACCAGGGTTAAAGCGATGGTTCGGAGTAATTTCACTCTAGGGTCCTTTGCACCATGACCCCGAACCAAACACCCTCCCAGAACCTGTTTTCCCTTGGTCGAACACTGGTCGAGTAGCGCTGTCAGAAACGAATGACTTTCTGCAGGCGCTAATGGAACCAACTTAGTATCTCGTAAATTTCCCCCTTAATAATTCCCAGAATGGTACGAAACTTCTACAGTAGTACAACTATGTTCTTTACTCATAAAACAAGGCATTGGAAAGTTTGTAAGTACACCAGGAGTTTATTTAAATACCTTACCTACAGAGATACGCTGCATGCCAGTTATGTATAATTCACCTGCTGCCTGGTAACCTACTTCCAAAACTTGACCTGCTAACAGATGTTTCCGAGGACACAAGTTGCATATTTTTTTCCAACAACACAATAACAGTTTATGTGATATGTCAATCACTATATTTCTTCCCTAACAATTTGACCACAGCTAGTTCTGGAGCATTCAACTATACAACTAAGGACACTAATTTTCTTTGTGAATGAAATGTATCGTAAATAAATAAATGTTCTTCCTTAAAATACAGGAGGCATAAGTATTAAAAAATATTCAAACCAGCTAATAGGCTAACGGAAATTAAACCATGCCAATCTCTAGGTATGGTGCAGGGTATGCGATGATATGGGGCTATTTTAATTCCAAAGGCCAAAGGAACTTTGTCAGGATGCATAGTCTCCTGGATCCATGAAATAACTGGCCTTAAAAAATAAAAATCTGCCTGCCTCCATTGGAATTTAACATAAGAGTGCATATACTTATGCCCCCTGTATTTTAAGGAAGAACATTAATTTATTTATGATACATTATTCATTCACAAAGAAAACTGGTGTCCTTAAAGGTCAGATTTTTCCTCATTGTTTTAATTAAAGCATTAAGATCAATTTCCAAAAAATGAGTTTTTATTCCTCTTTTTAGTCAACTTTAGCAGGGGTTCACATACTTTTTCTTGCCACTGTACGTCTCCTGTAAAGTGGCACCTAATTGGCTAATTCTATGATGCCAGAAATGAGCCCTGTGAAACACCATTTTGAAAAAGATGGTTATGATGAGTTTCAAATATTTTTGGCTAAAGTAGCTATAGCATTGGCCACTGCAATTAATGGGGGCAGTACTTTCTCCCTCTCTCCAATTCTACATACAGTAACACCTCCATGATATCACCCAATCATAGGGTCTGAAATTGTATCTCTACATTGTGTAAATTTGTGGCAAAGACTCATATTCCTAAATAGTTGCCTCCGTTCAATCCTAACCACTTTACTTCTCTCTATATCTAAATAGCAATTGCTACCTGAAATACTGTTGCTGGTTATCTAATTAGCTATAATTAAAATAAATAATAATAATAATAATAATAATAATAATAATAATAATACTAATAATAGAAGTTCTCATTTTGTCACCGTAGTAATTCACTTGTAATTTTAATCCCAGGGAGCAAACACTCAAATGAAAAAAAAAATCTGTTTTCAAAGTCACTTTGTTTGAACGTTTTTTGTTTTCTCTTGACCTAATCCCCATTGCTTGAAAACTTGCATGCACATGTATAGTAAATAGTAAATATACAGAAGCCAATGTAGACACAACATGTTGGTGTATCAGGAGAGTTTGTATGGATGGTACTAATGACAACATTTTCGTCATCCACACTGTGCATAAACCATGTGCAGACCATATCTATAAAAGTTCACTTGGGTCCTGAGGGTAAACAAAAAACAGTACAAGAAAACTAAACAACAAACTAGAAGTCAGCAGTGGTCTGCCAGTACCTTATCTGGTAACACTTTATAATAACTACACACTATGAAGCACTTTGTAACCAAATTGTTAATACTTTGGTCATCATTTGTTATGCATTGCATTCTCATGCATTGTTCCTACATTAACTCTCATCTCTCAGAAATTGTCTATGTTTAAGGTTTAAGGTCTAGGTTCAGTAAGAATATGTAAGTGAATGCTTAATAAACCATTTACACCTACATTTATGCACACATTTGTAAATGTAACAATGTAACCATTTTTAAATTAAGTAATATTGCATTGTTTACCATTAGACTACTGTTCTAATGATGACTAATGATTTGTCTAAATGAAAGACGTACAGTAATGGTGAGTGTGTTAATACGTGTTTTATTATTAACAGTGACAAATCCATGATGAATTTAGGAGTTACTAGTGGTCAGTTGAATATATTGTGTGACCTCATCTAAAGTGAGGACTTTCTATGCCTTACAAACCATTTACAAATGAGTTATAAAGGTTCGAAGTACCGAGTTCAACTTCTTGCAGTGCTGCGCAATGCTACCAGAAGTCAAACTCGCCCACTGATTTGAAGCTACCGGAATACAATACTTTGGTTTGTCTGTAGGGACCCTCCCCACACTACCACCAAAGTGTAAGGCTATTTTGAACCTTGTCAGTGGTTTGACAATAACGATTTGTTAAGACCATGATAGCGATTTTGAACTGGCCATACCCTAAACGTATTTAAACCATCCGCTTAACCATACAGATTGTGCATTTCAGATTGTTAAAATAAGGCCCTCAAGCATTTCAAGAGGGGAGGAACCATGTCTGGAGCATTTAGACCAGAACACAGTGGTTGTCAAAATCCCAGGAGACAACAAAAAATGTATATCCATCTGACTATCTGTCACGCAGTGTGCTAACAGGGGATATAAAACAAAAATAAATTAAAGCAGTGGGGAAAGCTGGGGCTAGACATTTTATTGAATAACATTTCAATAGCCTACCTACATGAACGCACACTTTATGCAGATTATAGGCCTACTATCTCTATTACAACTCTACCTCTTTAATTCAGCTCTCTGGTTGAAGCCTGGAAATATTGTAAACAATATTGACCTCTCTTCTTGATAGCTGTTGAAAACTGCATGGATCTGACAGGGATTGTTTTGTTTAATAATAAATAAATAAATAAATTCATTATGCTGCTACCTTCTGCTTTTCTCAAATACAATGTAGCCTACAGGTGTACCTTTCATCAGTCCAGTTGCAATGGATGGACTGTGATGAACTGCCCTACTTGTGATTGTTTAGAGATTTTAAAGGTTTTATAACAATGCTACAATTTTTTGGGCAAACTATGTGCTACAAACCTATTCACCTTTGCAGCGCCAGTAGGCTACTTTCTGTGCGGCCCGCAAACACACATGCCAAACAAGCATACACAAAAGTTTCAAGAGTGGGGGATGGAGTAGAAGATGGAGACAAATTGATTAAGTTAATGTGATTTATTTTCGCGGAATGGATGTACAGGACTGAGCGGCAGTCATATTTTGTACCGCTATGCGGTACATCTAGTTTATTGTTGAACAACGTAGGCTACCGGTAAGTAAAGCGGGAGATGTGGGTTGCTTATGCGGCCGCGTAAGCGGCAAAGCACTGCATGAAATACTAGTAAGGTTGTGTCGCGGTTCTGCCTTTTCACACCACGACACAGGTTCGTGGATATGAGTGTCGCGATTTCGGTTTTAAATCGCATATCGTTACAGCCCTACTCTGTTTGTCACAAACAGGTTTTAGTTAACCATGGTTTAGTGGAATACCTGCTACATACGGTTTTGCGTGCACACAGATACCTTCAAATGCGTCGTGACCATCAAAAAAAGTACCGATGCGCTGTTTGAAGTCACGCTGTTAAAGGGAATGACAGATGTCACTTTCATTGATTTAAAGGATGTTTACGCCCAAAACACACCCATGACTGATTAAGAAACATAAGAACCGTCTTTTAGTGTCGCCCAACGTTTGATAAACAAAACCACCCCCAATGTGGACTGGACAAACCCCTACATTTATTTAAGCTATTCGCTAGTGACCATGCCATAGATCACCAAGATAGGGCCCTATATTATTTGACCAATTTTAATGTTTTATTACATTTTGTGCCCAAAATCCACCCTTCTGTTGGGATCAGGATAATCCTGATTTTTTGGATCAAATGTATCCCAATCCAAGTGAAAAGTTTTGAACAACACAACAAGGTTTTATCAACAAAACCAAGATTAGATCATGTGATCCAAACTGATTTCAGGATCCTATTTTTACCTTTCGACATTCCCTTTTCAATATTTGATCCAATTCAAAATCCAATCACATTACTTTTCTAACAACTGGGCGCCTGAATTGGCGTGTTTGTAAAACACTAATTGGCACACTCACTAACTTTTAGTATATGTCTAAATCATTAGACAAATCATTAGCAACTGATCAATGATGGAAATATGACTTAATTTAGAAATGGTTAATGCATAATTGATTGTGAAATTTCAATGAATAAAAACCTGGGCTGGGATGGGTTTATTTGACCAAAAACAAAACATTAAACGGTTTCCAAAAAACTGATTATTAATTATGGATGACAATTAATGTAGAAACAATGCTTTAGAATTATTACATGTTCACTGTATTCAAGATAGCGATACAGGTGGGTGATGTTTTAGAGCCATGCATGCTGGTGTAGTAAAGAAACTTTGCCACTTATTTTTGGTGAGCAGGTTGAATTGAAAAAGTTTCCACAATCAAAAAGACAAACAAGCTGTTGAACTGCATTACTCACTGTTTGGATCCACGTTTTCACACAGTTCAGTCTTTGCTTCGCCATTGGGTCTGTCACTAGGTTTGTGAGAGAGACGTGAGGACATGGTTGCAGCGGTCACCACGGCCTTAAAGCTGCGCTTGCGCTTCTGCACGTTCAGCTCTGGGTGGAAAATAATGACATACACTTTGGGCATGTAGAGCATCCCCAGTGCAACGGATGCACTCAGGTTCATAGAGATTGTAAGTGTTGTTGTCTGGATATATAGCTGAGAAGGAGAGAGTAAGAGGGAGAGGGAGAAAGACAAGGACAGGGTTTAGTATGACTACACTGGTTTTGTGGATAGAATACATTTCTGAAGGTGCCATAATTGCATTCTTGATAAAGACTTGACTAAACCAATCTCAGTCATGCTGATGTTATCACATTCCAAATGAAATATATCCTTTAGATTATCACCTACAACACTCACCACAACATGATAGGTAGAACAAAAACAGGACTGAGAAGTTATTGTCTGTTGCTCGTGGCAAGACAATAATGAAAAAAATGAAAATTCAGTGTGGGGTACACAGTCTGAGAGCTCTATTTTAACTAGGCCTATCTAAACACAGTCTGAGGGCTCTATTTTAACTAGACCTATCTAAACGCAGTCTGAGGGCTCTATTTTAACTAGACCTATCTAAACGCAGTCTGAAGTGCATGGCACAAGTGCAATTAGAGTGTGTACAAATCCACTTTTGGTTGTTTAATGGTGTATGTGTGGTCACCAGAGGCTTAATTAATCAAGGGTATGTTTTTGGGTGTAACATGTTATAAACTAATCAGTGTCTCCTCCCATTAGCTATAATAGCCAAGTACTCCTTGGCAGATTGCTATTATAATGGGGGATTTTTAAGAAAGAGGAAACAGATCTGCTCATGTGCAAAGTGAAAGTGTGCCAGCTCATCTTCTATGGCAACCTGATGTGATCTACATGATAATAATCTTTCACATTGTAATATTTTTGCTTATACCTTATACCCTGCATTGACTGACAATATACAGACTGGCTGTTTGATGTTGTGCTGCTGGCTCTTCAAAGGAAGGACAGATCATTGGTTTAAAGGATGTTACGCCCAAAACACACCCATGACTGATTGAAAAACATAAGAACAACCCTTTTGCACCCAGCGCCCAGCGTTAGATCACAAAATCACGCCATTAAATTAGAGACTCTAACCAGACGTTTCAGATCGCCAAGACATTAATATTATGACTTTTGCATGTTTTTGCGCTGCGTACATTTTATAGGCACAATCTCTGACTCTGAACCTTTTCATCACATCTCATATTCTTGATAATATGCCCTTAAAATAACAATGAAATACTGTGTTATTGACAGTTTTTTGTCAATTGCACTTTCCACTAGCTCAACATAGCAATGAGCCAATAATGTATCATTCTGAACACACCTCAGTGACTAGTTTGCCTTGTGTGCTGGACAAGAACAGTACAACTATGTCATTCTCTGATTCAAATGCAAAGACACAAGCTGGGAAACGCTCTACACCGGGAGTAAGATAGGGCTCTGAGAGTCACCAGTGAAGTAAACAGTGTCAGAGCTTAGAAAAATGAGGCAAGAATGAGAAGCCCAAGATGGATGGCTGAGGAATTATAACAAAAAGCAAAGAGAACAAAAGAGACAGGAAAGGTGAGCAGAAATCCCATAGCAGGTATGACATCTACTGCTTGCTGTGCTTTATGAAGGTTATGCAGTGTGGCTGCTGACAGAACCAATGCCACTCGCCTGCTACTCCACCAAGCTCCTGTCACAAGATACCACAAATTATCACACAGCATGGTATTGGAAAATTAGACCCATAGGGCATTATTTGTGTTACATGTATGACAAAGAGGTGTGTGTGCACAGCTCCCCTTCAAGCTAGAGATTGTCAAACCATCAGAAACTGTCAAATTCATTTACATCCTAGAGTCCTGACAGAAGACATCAGGAGGTGCCATTCTGAAACCATGGTGGTGGCCCTGGGGGTGGCAATGGGGGTGGCCCTTTATGGTGATCACGCAAGGGCAAGCGTTTGATGAAAAGACAAAAAAGAGTCAAACAAAATAAATAATAAATAAATAAAAAAAATTGCAGTGTAGTTTCTGCTTTCTTAGTACTGAGTAAATTGTAAAAAATATCAGAAAAAAAAACCGCCAGAATTTAAGAGGATGTACCATGAAGTAATTGCTCCTGCAGACGTTGACACCAGGTAGGTAAATTGAATAAACTCATTATAAATGGGTGTACTGGTGAACAACTATTATAAGAACAAGTCATTTATTGGAAAGTTCTAATTTCTAGGTAAAACACGATTAAACCTGGGCTGTGTAGCGTGACTTTACAAATATAAAGATGTGATAATCAATAATCAGACTCATGATTTACTATTAAAAGATTTTTAGTCATATAACTGCTTAAATCCAGCTTGCTCTAAAACAAATAAAAATGTGCAAATGCTGCAAGATAATGATAGACAACCGGTGTGAAACAAGTTAGACTTATAATGTTTAAAAACGTAGAAGCTTAGAATTGAAGTGTGTTTTCTTAATTAAAACCATAAATTGTTTTTGCTAGAATAATATGATAATAATTATGATTTTGTGTTTTTCTTAAACATATAAGAACGTTTGCTTATAATACTTAAAATGTTTTGCTAATATTTACATAAAATGTGTTTGCTTAGATATAAAAAGGTTGTGTTAGAATTAAAGTGTGTTATGCTAAATGAGATGTGCTTTGAACAAAATGTAAAGACAGAAGAACATAATGTACCAGCTGTAAGAAACTGTTTTTCAGCAAAACAAAACGCTGACTGGCAACTAAACAAAACAAAAAAAAAGCAGAACCAATATTTCATGGCAAGACATAATACCAAACTTGGACGTGTTCTGCCTGACCGAGAGGGGTATAAAAAGAGAACGGCCCCTTGTTTAGGGTTCTTTGTTCTTCTTTTTCCTTTTCATTTTTCTTTGGACCGAGCATTTAGCCTTTAGACTTAAACAGTTATCTTTCTTTGTATTTTTTATTTGTATTTAATAAAAGTCAAAATCCTAACCTTTGATTAGGAGTTTGTAAAAAGATCGTTTAGCGTTTTCTTGTATTTTTCTGCCTCTCCTGTGTTGCTGAGAACCCCGGATGCCTTGCAACAGGGCCTCTGCTCCAAAGACTTGACTTCGCTCCGGGGAGTAGGCAGCTGTTTGAGGGCTACTTTCTAAGACACTGTATATGGGCAAAAAACATACTGCCCACGCACTGATATACACAGGAGTAGTGAACTCAGCCAGGCATTTGGGAAGGAAAGTCCTATGCTCCAGGGCAGACAGAAAACCAAATAGGCTTTGTTAGCAAATTTATTTGTTGTGACAAATTGTTTGTGAAGCTAAGGTCTAGGACCCGTTGTGGTTTAAATGCACATCACACACCCAAGCGAGGATACGGAAATCTGTGTATTTAGGGATAGAATCTAAATTGTTATAGACCCGTTGTGGTCAATTGAAGTTCTTATATGTTACAAGAACTGTCATTAAAAAGAGCTTTAACTTCATTTTGACAAAACTCCCGAAAAATAGGGTAGTTGATTTTCCCTCAAATCTAGACAGACAGACGAATGTCTGTAGTGAGTTTTTAACCTCTCTCAGATTTTGATGACAAACAACTCTGGCAAATACAGCTCTGAATTTCTTCCTCTTTTTAGTGAAGTACGAGTCGAAGGGAATAGGGAACAGCGACTAAGAGATAGAGAGAGACTCTGAAGTGGTCTATTTTCGATACCAGGGCGAAATCCCTAAAATATCTGGAAAGGAAAGGACGCAGACCTCCTCCAAGTGTATTGAGTCATTTGTGTTGAATTTGGTGCACTTTTGTAATGTGCAGGTCAATTCTAGGTTCTAAACTTCCTACATAATTATTATTTTAATAGTCAGTAAAATAGTAGTTTGTGTTTGATTAAGTCTTTTTTGTTATAGTTCATTTACATTGTGTTGTGTTTTGGCAATAAAATACCTTTAAATTTGCTCCATCTTTGCTAGATCAAGGTCAGTGTTGAAATTACTGCATGCAAATCACTGAATGCTGCTTGCAATAATTATATTGCATGTATCTTCAAAAGAAGCTGGTTTTCAAAGTTGCCAGAATTCAGTGCCCGGGAGTTTCAGGCCCAAGGCCGGCCCACGTTTTCCATATTGGTCGAAATTGGATAAATGAAGCAACATTTCAGCTCTTACTATCCTGTAGTTTTTATTAGTACCATGGTTCAACAAAAGGTTATATAATAATTCACTTCAACTGAGAAGTTAACAAAAAATATTCACGATAAGTCGAGCGACGAGTAAGAATGAACAGGTATGATAAGGGATCAGATTCCAAAAATAATTCAGTGGAAATGCATGGATTCCAGTTGCTGCTACTGGAAGAAACTGTAATCCATGCATTTCCACAGAATTATTTTTGGAATCTAATCCCTTATCATACCTGTTCATTCTTACTCGTCGCTCGACTTATCGTGACTAAATTCAAGATGGCTGCAAACGCTAAACTTCGAGAAGATACTGTCTCTATAAATCGTCTTGTAAGTAAACTACCAGTGCTTTTTCAAAGTTCTCAATGTCTCGTTTTAAATGTCAGGGCCCTCAGAAGTCTACCAATGAAGTGTGGAGATACATTGAGCCTCGTAAATGGTGTAAAACAGTGATTTATTTGCATGGCTATGCCGATGCCGAGGCACCACCATTGACCGCCTTGTTGGTAGCATCGGCTAACTAGCGCCAGATTTCGGAGTGCAGGGGACAAGCCGAGATGGGCTATGAGACATACGTTCACACTCGGTATCATGTTTCAAAACACTTTAGGTCAAAATCACACCGGAATTCTCCTTTAAGTATGAAATGTAATTTTCTGATATTTAATGTACTTAAGTATTCAAAGTAAAAGTAAAAAGTAAAAAGCAAGCGGTTTTATTTTGAACTTTTATTGTGAACTTTATTTTGGCTTTCTTATAGTAAAGCATAAAACACATTCAGGGTTCCCATATCTTCTTAATCTCACTCATCAAATCAAAATCACATTGTTTTCTAGGACTTTTCAGGCACAATTCTCTTAAGTTCTAAGAACAAACAGCATATTTTTAGAGCTGACATCAAAGAAAAAAACAGAAACAGAAATTTCACTTTTGTATGAACTTAAGGTAAAAATGAAAAATAAATAACTTATTTCTTTTAAAAAAAATGACCTGCTGGTAGGGAGAACCTTTTGATCATTTGGTATGAGCATTTCTAGGGCTTACTCCCCAGGTCACCATCTCACTCTCTCACACACACAGGCCACCTATGTCCAGCAGCTACTAATATGCCAGTCATTAGTTGAAACTGAAAAGGTGTCTGTTCATCTTCAAAAGAAGCTGGTTTTCAAAGTTGCCAGAATTCAGTGCCCGGGAGTTTCAGGCCCAAGGCCGGCCCACATTTTCCATATTGGTCGAAATTGGATAAATGAAGCAACATTTCAGCTCTTACTATCCTGTAGTTTTTATTAGTACCATGGTTCAACAAAAGGTTATATAATAATTCACTTCAACTGAGAAGTTAACAAAAAATATTCCACTCTTCCACAAGTTAACTAAAACAGAAAGAAAGAAAGCATTTGAAATGTAGCCTATCCCACGCTTCCACAAAGAGGCATATTGAACTAATGTTTAGGCTACATGTTTTTTGGGTAACACTTTTTTTGAAGGGGTCTACATAAGGGTGACATGTAACCGTCATAAGAATGACATGACACATGTTATGTACATTAATGACACATTATTGATGTTTATGACTGTTGTCATAATGTGTCATTCGGTTTTTGGAATGTCAAGTTGACATTGTTTGGGTGTCATCATTATGACAACTTGACATTAGCCAAGATGACATTATTTGACGGGTCTTTGTCATGACAACTTGACATTAGCCAAGAAAATGTAACCCGTTTACAATATTGTCATGACGACTTGACATTAGCCAAGAAAGAAATGCAAGGTGTTTGGCATGATATTGTCATGACAACTTGACATATAACTGTGTTTGGCCTGACTTATCTTCTAGGTTTGTGAAGTGAAGGGCCTGAACAATTGACTGTCATGACACCATTATAATTGTGTCATGAATACTTTCCTTGACCTCAACTACAGTGGTACAGTTTTGACTTGTCATTAAGCTGTCACAAAGAACTATTACACACCAAAATAGTTTCCTGACAGTGTCATGAATTGTCATGACAACTTGACATAATTGTTTAATTATTACATGAACAAGTTCATATAACTGTGTTTGACCTGACTTATCTTCTAGGTTTGTGAAGTGATGGGCCTGAACAATTGGCTGCCATGACACCATTATAAATTGGTCATGAATACTTTTCTTGACCTCAACTACAGTGGTACAGTTTTGACTTGTCATTAAGCTGTCACAAAGAACTAGTATTACACACCACAATAGTTTCCTGACAGTGTCATGAATACTTACCTTTGACCTAAAGTACAGTGAACCATCTGAGATGTTTCCGGAACGTGTCATTATGTGTCATTACTCTATCATGTAGGTCCTATTTCTGTACATTTTACATTTCTGGAACATTGGGTCAGCTATAATGACAACAAATACCATACTCAGTCATGACTTAAAAGAGTTTATTTCAGCAATGCATTTTGCAAAACCATAATACATGGACATGTTACCATGCCAGCTAACCTAACTGTGCATGTGGAACATGCATTAAACTATTCACATACTGGTCTTTAAGCACCATTTCATTGCCATCATTTCTGCAGCTTTTTCAAATTATGCACGAGTCTACCCAACACTCCATTACGATGGCGGATTCCTAACCAGTAGTACAATTCAATCATTTTAAGGTGTGTTTTGAGGGACTGAGGGGTTCGATTCCCCCTGAGACGCCATATTTGGTTCTTGTATGTCTGTGTAAGGGGCACTTATTATATTGTAGAGTGAAGTGCTGCCTTTCTAAGGAACTTTTCACAAAAGGAGTAGACAAATGAAAGTACCAAAATAGTTTACCCAGAATATATAGCCCGCATTTCTCAAACAGTATGACATACATCCCAAGTCTCCCGGAAGTTCCGGGAGTCTCCTGCATATTGATAGCGCTCCCTGATGCCCGCAAATGAGACAAAAATTTCCCGGAATCTAGAGTGAGCCATCAAGAGCGCGCATGCGAGATCGCGTGTGCATCTGAGTGCAGCGCGCACACGACGGGAGGGAGAGAGAGAGCTGGTGGTGCGTGTGTGCCTGAGGGCCACCAAGACAGAGAGCATCCTGATTGGCCTGTTTCGCTAAATCAACCAATCAGTTTTCAGTGTAGGCGGGCTTTTATCTCTTTTCTCCCGAACTTAATCAGTTTAGTGTATATAGTAGGAACAGGAGCATCATGGCAGAGTCGGTGCCTCAAAAAAAGGGAAATGTAAGACCCATTTCAAAGTGGAGGCTACCCTTGTCTCATAAGAATAATGATAAAAAAATAATGATAGGCCTAGCACTGTTCACTTGCAAAACACATGTTGAGGTGAGTTTAACAAGCGTCAATTCATGTGCATATTATTCAGGCCTATAGCCTACTAGATGGCTAGTTGCCAAGGCTACATGAAAAGACCAAACTACCAAAATCTACATATTTTATTTTCACAATTTCTATCTAGGTCTTCCTTATTTGGTGTACTGACTAGACATTATTGAACATATTAATCTGTATTAAAGTAGGCTAAAGTTTTTAAAACTTTGTGATACCACCCTGAAATGACTTTTTGCAGGTTGGGATGTCTGGTATGACCTTGTTTCTCTTTTCTGTCCTTTTAGTTGTGAAAATCAGTATTTCTCTTAGTTTTCAACCTTTTCACACAAGTTGAGAAAAATATACATGTAAAGTAAAATGACCTCAGAGCTCTGATAAAATCTACCTGGGTAGTATTTTTTTTAGTTTTTTTAAGTGGTGAGATCTTGCGCTTATCTGTAGGCTACGATGAAATGAAGAAATATTGAGTAGAAGCAGTTCATGTCGCAGGCAAGATTATCATTCGCGCCCTTTGCTCTTCTGCCTCCCGTGTCCAATGAAGAATTTGTCCAATGGAACACTCTCTCAAATCATGCATCCAAACAAAAAACAACCTGCATAGCAGGGCAACAATTCAATTACTCTCGATACATTTTACCAGATCTGGAAATATAACTCATATTCATGAACTGTAGTACCTTATTCTTTTTTTTAATCTATATACATTCACTACATACATGCAGTGACGGACTGGACGGTCTGGCATTTGGGCAGATGCCAGAAGGGCCGCGGCCCCTCGTGGGCCGTTTGGGCCGGCCAATCACGAAGCGGCATGTTTGTCGGCTTTGCGCGGCCCATTTATCGTAAAGATGGTTTTACTCCGTCTTATCGGTTTTATCTCTCGGCCCACTATCAAGCATCAATAGTGTTACATGGCTTCAAATAAGCCATTTATCTCTAACTCCCTTTTCCTCCTTCATAGTTGGAAACTGATCAGTATTTATACCAGACATGAGTCTCTACACTACAGTCATGGTGACCCTCAATATTTACATCAGTCTACATTCTTTTTTAACCTTATTCAATCAAATGATTTAAAAGTGCATTGTTTGAAATTGGAATACAATAAATATGCTGCCTGTATATCTTTTATTTTATTATTGGTTTACAAAAGTTAGGCTACATGAAGCAAGGACTTCTGGGAATTTCAAAACCGAATGCGTCTACTACCTTCAGCACGGGGAATTGCTGAGCATGGCTTGATCCTCGGAATTTTCCCCTTATAAAAGCTAATAAACTGCCCCCAAATGCACTTAGAAACATAAGAGAATGTCTGCTTAAATTTAGTGAAGGTGCTACCGTTGAAAATCTACAGTCGGAATTGACACATCTCGCCATGCACTGGGACAGCCTGAAAAAGTCTCCTCTAAACGAGTAGGCCTATACAGTCAAAGCGTCGGACTTTGATGATGCCGCGGAGATATAGGAAGATACAGAAATAAACCTGGTGAGCAAGAAATGTGCTACCTGCAAGAATTGTGCAATCTGTTGCTATTTCCTTCTCCAGCAGTTAAACCTCTTTACCTGTGCCTACAACTATATATGGTTAGCAAATGAATTCCTACTAACACTGTCATGTAGCCTACTCAAGTGCCATGCAAATGGAGTTTTTCCACTCTTAAATTCATCAAGAATCGCCTAAGGACACGATTGTCACAGGATAATTTGGAGGCCTTTATGCTGATGACAACAGAGAAAGAGGTCCTATAATGCATGACGTTAATTAAGACACATTTGTGGAGCGGCTGCTCTGATGGGTTTCCCGTTTATCAACAAAACTAAATTCGCGCGCAGCCATGGGGTAGAAGACGCTTGGTGCCACAACGTTATAAACTTGACTTAAATAGTCGGCTGCTGTAAGCTACAATCGTATTTTTTTATATACCCCTGGTCCCCTGTTGTCTCAATGATAATAGCATCTCATTCTAGGCTATATTTCAAAGTTTGCCATTCATTTGCATTAACATCGTATTTTGTCATTTTTGGCGAAGACATGCATTCCTTTAGGGATATTGACCATATTGAACATTCTCTAACCATCGTGATTTCGAATTGGTGCAATTTTCAGCACAAAAACGTATTTTGTTCTTTTCATGGAGAGCACTGTTCTATGGTGCTTTCTGCCTCTTGCGCACGCATGTTTTCGTGACGTTACATAGAAATCCATGTATTCTAGGCTATTCTTTTTTCATTTTCATATTGCATTCATTTTTTTTGGAGGTTTGCATTGATATATCCATGTTCTTGGTTCAGTCTTTATGCATATTAAAGTTAGAGTTCATCACCAATGGGGCTACAAACGTGTTATGTCCGTGCATGTGAAGTTATATCTGTGTGTTTCGAGCACATGCATGCGTGTGCATGCGCGTCCTCGTGTGGGCCGCTGGTTGGTGAAAATGCCAGGGCCGTTTTTTAATCCCAGTCCGTCACTGCATACATGAAACGTCAGCACTAGCATACCACGTAGTAACATGGCTTCAACATAGCATGAAATAGCACTTCAAATCATTAAACTCATGTTCAACTCCGATTGGATTTTAGCTTATGCAGTATCATCAATACATTTCCACACAATGCATTAAACAACTGAGTCACAGCAAACAAATGTTTACGTGCTTAACTCATTAAACACATCTATCATGCCATGTATGCTAGTAACATAAATGACGAACACGTGTAAAACACTCACCGGAGAAAACTCATACAAACTCCTTGTCGTAATTTCGACCTTTTGCTGTTATTCCTTCCTTAGAAAGTAGGTTTGGTGGGAAAACCCCTTTTAACTAGCTCTTCAATGTTATTTTTAACTTTTCTTCTCAGTGTGGAAAATCTAAATATGGCTTCAGCTCATTATTCTGCTGTCCTTCTGCTGTTTGCAATTTCTGTCTTCTTCTCTAAGAATCAGTGTAGCAGTTTCCCCTCTATGCTGCGCCACCACTGCCACCAAATGGACAAATACGGTGAGCAGGGAAAACATAACTAAAAGTAATCAAGAAATTAGATATTGAACTAGAATAATGTAATCCTATCAGTAGGCTATTTTCGAGTGGATTACATCTGCAATGCACGTTCAATATGTTGAGTATATCTAATTTATAATGGTGTCATGACAGCCAATTGTTCAGGCTCATCACTTCATAAACCTAGAAGATAAGTCAGGCCAAACACAGTTATATGTCAAGTTGTAGGGGTGAACGATTTTGGAAAAAAATCTAATTGCGATTTTTCTCACCAATATTGCGATTGCGATATGCGATTATTTTTAAGCTCTTTATCTTCTGTCTTATTCAACAAAGACAAGCAATATATTATTCTATAGTATGACCAACACAAAATTAGATAAGTTAAACATAAACTGTACTTTCCTGCAGCCCAGGCCTATGTTATGATGGCATTAGGTCATTGAATAAGATTGATGAATGAAATATGTTTTATTTAACTATTTTAATCACATTAGTAGACCTATATTTGTTGAACTTCCAGCCTTGTAAACATTTAATGATTCTGATTCGTTTCTATTTTGTTTCTATTTCATGTAGATAGAACCTTCTTTCGATAGTTAACAAATACATGCAGTGGCACTGACACGGCTTCTCCATACACGCGCGCGCGCACGCCCACACACACACAGACCCGCTCCTCTCCTCTGTAGGCTACTTGCACGTGAATCGGAACAAACTACTGTAGATTGTTGTAGCGCAAATAAATGCGGCCGAATGACCGTTCGGCTCGGTGTTAACTAAAGGTTAGCATCATCAACACCGCAGCGCAATATGCATGCATGCAAATTAACTAGTTTGTTCATATCACAACAAAGCCAATCGCGGAGACAAAACTCTTTAAACAGGCAAAGTTATCAGCAGTTAGCAGCATGTATGTAGCCTAGAGCCTTAGTAAGCTAATGTTAGAACAGCTGGGTTTTTGGTGGTTAGCCGTGTCAACTACTTGCGGATAACATTATGCATCAATTCCTGTGAGATTAAATGTTTGTGCCGCCAACCCCCTTGGATATCGCAAATGCCCCCACTGTCACTGTACTCCAGTAAACAAAGTCCCCAGTGCACAGGTGAATGGCTGCTGTGCAGCCTAAACAGTCGTGGAGTTTTAATCGTCAGCTGGACAAGTGAACGAAGTTACCAGCCAGAGCAGCAGCACAGGGGAATTATGAACTAGAACCAGGGACATGGCAGGTTCGGGCAAAAGGTAATGAAGAGGTTTTTAACCAAAGTAGCTCTACTGATCAGACCTTTCTTGACACTGTTAGCTGGTCCTCTTGTTTACGTTTTTTGCTTTTTCAATGGTCGGTGAGAAGAGTCGGTGGCGCGTCGGCAAGCGCAAGTAAAAATGCGTTTTGTTGATGTCACATATTACAAATCGCAGCCTTTGCGGTTTGAAAATCGTGTTTCATCATATCATTATCGCAAATGCAAAAAATCGTTCAGCCCTATCAAATTGTCATGACAATATCATGCCAAGGAAATTATTCATGACACAATTATAATGGTGTCATTACAATCAACTATTCCGGCCCACCACTTCACAAACCTAGAAGATGAGCCAGGCCAAACACAGTTATATGTCAATTTTGCATTTCTTTCTTGGCTAATGTCATGACAACGGTTTACATTTTCTTGGCTTATGTCAAGTTGTCATGACAGAGACACCCTCAAATAATGTCATCTTGGCTAATGTCAAGTTGTTATAATGATGACACACAAACAATGTCAACTTGACATTCCAAAAACCGAATGACACATTATGACAACAGTCATAAACATCAAAAATGTGTCATTAATGTGCATGACATGTGTCATGTCATTCGTATGACGGTTACATGTCACCCTTGTGTAGACCCCTTCAAATAAAGTGTTACCGTTTTTTGCATGGGTAGGCTATATTGTTGTTTGGTGATTTAGCCTACTCCTTTACTACACCCTCTTCTGAGCAAACAAGGCATATAGGTTTATCATGTAGGGTAATTGCTCTTTCTTACATTAAATAACTTTAATTTATCCTCTCTACTTGTCCCTGTAGGCATGGCCTCATCACTAATTTCGGGCTCATCATTTTCAGTGGTCGTCTGGTTGGTCTGCTGCTCAGTCTCTCCTGGCCTCTTTCTACCATCCATCCTTCCTGACGCTTGTGTCTACTGTAGGGCCGGCTCGGCTATCCATATCTGAGAAAACTTTTTGGAAAAGACGGGCTATATGGACCCAACCAACTCTTTTTTGGAAGGGGAGAACTCCCTCACGTAAGCTACAACCCATGCAGAGGCATTGCATTGGTGTCATGCACAGAATGCGGAACGTGTCCTACTTTAAGAAAACATAGACTAACATGACAAATGTCAATATTTTTTTCCTCGACCGGCCCAAAAGTGAAGCGGCCCACCGGGAATTCTCCGGATTCTCCCGATTACCCACCCCGGGTCTGATTCAGTCTTACTCTTCTTGGACTGAAGACAAGTCCTGCGATGCTAAATAGCCTTTCACAGGCCGCTAAGGCAGGTAGTGGAGTGTTCAGCATCACAGTTCAACACCACTATCGTCGGGGTGGTCGTGCGGAGCGTGCATAATGCAATCTAGGAGCAGTGATTCGCCAAACCTCCCTTATTGCAGTCGCACACATTTCTTCTAATTTTATGTTTTAGTAACGAGTAACGAAGATGCTTAGTGGAAATATAACGGAGTAAAAGTATACATTTTATCTAGGAAATGTAGTGGAGTAAAAGTGAAAGTTGACATAAATTTAAATAGCGAAGTAAAGTACAGATACGTGAAATTTCTACTTAAGTACAGTAACAAAGTATTAGTACTCCGTTACATTACAACACTGGATTTGACCAATCTTCCATAGCCAACGTGCACAAGTAGTTTGAGTAGAACTACTGATCTTCATTATCTCCCTGCTTGTTGACATCTTATCATGTGTTGTATTATTTCATGATAGCTAAACGTTTGATTCTTTTTAATGTTTGATTCTTTTTAGTCCAAAAATGGAAGTACCGGTAACTTGAAAAAACAACCCACAGAATGTAAATAAGATGTCGCAGAATAAGAATAAGAATAGGCCATGTGAAAAGAATATGCCCAATGCCCTGATAAGAACAATTGTATTAGGGCCCGAGCACCGGAGGGCGCAAGGCCCTATTGTTTTTGTAAGGATTATTATTATTATTAGGGCCCAAGAGGGGGACGGCCTTGCTCACCGAGAGGTGCGAAGCCCTATTGTTTTTGTAAGGATTATTATTATTAGGGCCCGAGCACCGAAGGGCGCAAGGCCCTATTGTTTTTGTAAGGATTATTATTAGGGCCCGAGCACCGAAGGGCGCAAGGCCCTATTGTTTTTGTAAGGATTATTATTATTATTAGGGCCCGAGCACCGAAGGGCGCAAGGCCCTATTGTTTTTGTAAGGATTATTATTATTCAGTATTATTTGTTATTCCACTTTTTTGCTTTCCTGTTTTTGAGGTGGTTAACATGGTCGAAAACTCTTGAAATTTGGCACACACGTCAGGTGTCACGCATGTAATGTAATATTTTTGATATGATTTTAATATCTCACCACATAAACAGGAAATGTGTCATAAATCACATTGCATTGAATGAATGGTCTGAAACTTCTCAGGTTAGGGACTGTACGATATTTAGCGGGGGGGGGGAGGGCCGGTCGCCAGACGATCGGGTTAAAAATGTTCTGCCTGGCCCTCCCCCCTGGTCAAATTTTTTTTTCCAGGGGCCTCCCCCCGGCTCAAAAGAATTCTCCTAGGCCCTCCCCCCTACGTGAATCAAATAAAACTGGTCAAAAAATGACGTTTACAAGGTTAAAACGGCCAGCAAATGTCATAAGCACACATACACACACACGGGGCTACAAACCAGTGTTGCGCGGGTTTGGTCACAAGCGGCCCGCGGTCGCCCGATATTTTAATCAACCCGACCGCAACTCGGACCACGAATATTAATTAGGACAAAATTATACCCGACCCGCGATCCGACCCGCTTATTTACAAAATGTGTGCTTTTGGCTATAGCCTGCATGCAGTAGTCCATTTCTGTAAAACAAACTAATTTATTTGCGAAACTTTATGCAGTAGAACTACACGCAGGCATGCAGGACATAATGTTTGCGCAGGAGAGAGAATGAGAATAAGAGCGCAAGCACGCACGCAACCACCAAGGATTAGAACACTAGGATAAGATTTGGCCATGGACATACTTCTTTTGAAAATAGAAATGGGGAGGCAAGGTAGGCAAGAGAGATACATTGCTGGTCAAAACATTAGCGTAAGAACTGGTTTAAAATGCTGAATGAAGCACAAAGCTTTACTAAAGGACATCCACTGTTTAAAGTCACAAACACAACGAACTAAGGTAACTTTTATGCATGCGCGAACCTATACATACCGGTAGATATGGCTGTGTAGTCTGTGCCATTAGATTTATTCCTGCAGGCTGCCCGTTTCGGCTGTCATACTTTTAAATGGCTTCGCAAGAAGTAGACCTACATAGACCATAACTTGTAGCCTATACTACTGTCATCTTCTTTAAGAACTTTTCCCAATATTTCCCATAGCCGATATCGCTTTTCCTGAAGGGGTGTCTTTATTATTTTAACTCCGTCTTCAGCTTCTTTACTGTTGACTTTACTGTATTGATGCTTTACTGTATTGATGCTAGCCTTCTCGTGATATTTTAAGTAGGCCTATTTGTAGAAAATATATATTTGATTAATTTTAACTGACCCGCCCGCAAATGACCCGAATATCATTAAAATATTTGGTTTATGACTCATAACCGCGGGTGACCTGAAAGCTTACGAAGGGAGTTGTGGGGGATTCAGCCCACTCTGTCAAAGAGACGTGAATCATGTTTTGGCCTACAAACCTTTTAAAATATCGAAAACAGATCATTGATCAGGGGAAAAAAATATCATGGATCAGGAAAAAATAATTTTCCTTGGCCCTCCCCCCAGGCCAAAAAAATTCTCCTGGGCCTTCCCCTAAGGCTTAAAAAATTCTCTTAGGCCCTCCCCCCCCCTGACGACCGGCCCTCCCCCCGGTAAATATCGTACAGTCCCTTAACAGATATCATGATTATGATGATATCCAGACACCCAATGGGCCTGCCTGGCATAGCGCCACCACCTGGTCAAGCAGGAAATGTGCCAGAAATGGACAATGCCTTAAGTGATTGATCTGAAACTTTATAGAATATCGGATATCATTATTGTGATGATATTCACATTCGTAATTCACAGGCCTAGCATAGCGCCACCATCTGGCCAAGCAGGAAATGTGCCAGAAATGTTCTATGCTTTGAATGAATGGTCTGAAACTTCTCAGGTTAATAGATATTATGATTATGATGATATCCAGACACCCAATGAGCCTGCCTGGCATAGCGGCTATATTTATTATTATTATTAGTTCAGCTTTTTGCTATTTTTGAGGTGGTTAACATGGTTAACATTCAACATTTGAATGCACTCCTCCTAGACGGTTTGTCAGATTCATGTGAAATATGGCAAATATGATGGCAAGATGACGCTGATGTTAAATTGCGAAGGGATTTTTGATATGTTGTAATATTTTATGATTTTAATATCTTGCACATAAACAGGAAATGTGTCATAAAGTCAAAGTGCATTGAATGAACAGTCTGTTCTGGTTCATAGATATTATGATTATGAGAATAATCAGAAACCCTATTGGCCTGCCTGGCATAGCGCCACCACCTGGCCAAACAGGAAATGTGTCAGAATGGGCAATGCCTTAACTGATTTATTTGAAACCTATAAGTATACAATATTGGAAATCATTATTGTGATGATGTGCACATATGTCATTCAGATGGCTAGCATAGCGCCACCACCTGGCCAAGCATGAAATGTTCTATGCTTTGAATGAATGGTCTGAAACTTAACAGGTTAATATACATTATGATTATGATGATATCCAGACACCTAATGGGCCTGCCTGGCATAGCGCCACCACCTGGCCAAGCGAGAAATGTGCCAGAAATAGGCAATGCCTTAACTGTTTGATCTCAAACTTTATAAAATATTGGATATATATTTTATATATCTGGACAAGCAGGAAGTGTGTCAGGAAATGTTCTATGCTTTGAATGAATGGTCTGAAACTTCTCAGGTTAATAAATATTATGATGACATCCAGCCACCCAATGGGCCTGCCTGGCATAGCGCCCCCACCTGGCCAAGCAAGTAAATGTGCCAGAAAATAACATGCAAAAACAAATAGCACACACATCAAATATGTACATTTTAATGCACCACGTCGGTGCTTTGTTGGATTCTGAAATGTCATGGGTTGCGGCCCGCAGGTGCTCGGGCCCGCCATTGCCGCTTGCGGCTATATTTTATTATTATTTTTCTACTGTATTCAATCATAAAAGCCCTTCTAGGGACACGTGTTAGCATTAGCTATAAACACTATAATACGTGCATCAGATAGCCATTTCAGTTTGTCTATGTATACTGTAACCCTATCAAATAAACTAGCAAATCAACTTGATATTAGCCTGTTATTATGTGTTGTTGTGCGGCCACAGCATCACTTAAACTTGCAGCCATGTCTCACTGTTTATGGCACGACAGCTGCCCATACGTGTGTGTGAGGAGAAAGGACGCAAAGCCACAGGCTAGGGGAGGAGGCAGTAGAAGAATGTTACTTCAAAAGAACACGGTCATTCTTAAAAGTATCGATACTAATAAAATCAGGTATTGTGACATTTTTAATTCCAGGGTATTGCAATACTTTTGTAGTATCATTGCAGCATACAACACTAATCAGAATATGGATTTTCCAAACAGAGGGACCAGCATACTGGACCAAGTTTACACCAATATCCCAGATGCCTACATCCTGCCCTTATCTGGGTCTCTGAGATCACATTTTCCTATATCTCACATTGCATTGAGAGTATCCTGACTGGCAATATCACAGCATGGCATGGTAGCAGCACCGCCCATGACCGCAAATCTCTGCAAAGGGTGGTCAGGTCAGCGCAGCGCATTACAAGGACTGAGTTACCAACTATTCAGGACCTTTACAGCCAGCGCTGCAGGAGAAAGACCAAGTAGATCCTCGCTGACCCCAGTCATCCCAGCCACAGTCTCTTCATCCCCAGCAGATACAAAGACAGTCTATCCACAAACCACCAGGATCCTGAACTGCCATACTCCCATACACACATCATTACACCATCCCCCCAAACACATCACATACTGTACCTCCTTTCCCCCCACACACCAACACCCCCCCCCCCCCCCCCCACACACACACACACACACATGCACAGACACCATACCCCCCCCCCCCACACACACACACACATAATTAATCTACCTTTTTCATTACTACTTTTTAATTTATTCTTTAAAGTTGAGCTGGCTCATTACTGATAAATCCTTTTATGAATACAATAAACTTAAACTTGAAGGAATTTACACAGCTACAGTATGGTACTGTATGGTACATATACACAATCAAATAAAATAGCAGTTGCAAGTTGCAACATATAATCAGAATGCACGTGGAACACATACAAACAGACCAAGAATGTGTACATATGGTAAATGCACCCTGCATAGTTGATGACCCCAGTTTAATTCAAATCAATTTTTATTCATGCCATCTATAGTCAGCCCATGTAGATCTAGGTCAATGAACACAGGTGCTGTTCATTCTGCCTCAGCACAGCACAATTTTACAGCCAAACACAGTCTTACTCATACTGCATTGGCCAAAAGCACATACACTATAGCTCTATATTCTACTGACGTGGATTTAGGAAAACCGTTTAAGGGAAAACTTCATAAAATAAGTTGTAATCCTGATATCACTGTCTGTATATCTTATGTTGTATGAGTCAACCAAATATTGATTATGCTGGCCAGTTATTTCTATGCCAGTGGGCACAGCCCTTCAATGATATTAGTGTAATAATAAGTACACAATAAAACACTATCAACCGACCCATAGGTATAGCAAGGGAATCCAATCCAGTAATGGTTGAATTCCATCAATGCCGTTTTAATGGCCTACATAGATGGAATCCAGGGCAAATAGACAATTAGATCGGACGAGTCCATAAAAAGCTGAAAACCTCATTACAGAAAATGTTTCATCCTTATGCATCAATTTCTATTTCAGAGTAATTTCACATCAAAGACACAATACATTATCCCTGCCAGGAAATACCATGACTAATCCTCTGCTTTTTCAACCCTACAAAAGTTCAGGTTCTCAGTGTTAAACCCAATGATTACATACAGCGCTAGGATTACAGTCATATAAGCACACAAACAGTGTTACTGTTTAATATAGGTGTGTTTTACCTTCTACAGGCTTTCAAAAAACATTATCCTAAAATGGAATTCTCCTCCACACAGATGTGTCCTAAATTATCTGATATTCTCAGTTCTGGTAGTGAGAGTGAGAAGCAAGAGTGTGAGTGAGAATTCTTGTTTTCTGTTCAAGGATATATGTGCTGTATGTGTAATATTGCTACAGTACATGCTAGTACATACAGTCTTACCTAGAGTAGGGGTAAAGGCTTAGTCAGTGTCAATACATGAAGAGTTTGGATTCAAAACGCTATATGTCCATTAAAAAAAAAAAACATTAATAAATCATGTCATTTAACTGTGTATATCAGGTAATATCAATACAATTGCAGTTTTGCTGTTTTGACAAAGTAAAGATAAATCGAATAACAATAACCTAATTACAATTCCACTGAAATTACCTGGAAAGCAAAATGTAAAAAAAATGATTTATGAAAATGTGTTGGAATGGAGGATATAGCGTTTGATAGTACCATTTGACAAATGTGCAAACTGGTATGATTGACATGATTTTGGTATGATTGATTGAAGGTCAATAACTTGTCAATTTTTTGCACTGAATATTGTATCTATACTTCTCTCATTGTGTACACCAAGTTGATTTCCAACATGAACAAAACTGTCCAAAACTGACAAAAAAGAGCCCTTGCCTATTAATACCATATTAATACTATATTAACACACTACGAGAGACTTCAGCGGCCGTTATCCTTACACATTTAATACAAAAATTGTATACTTCATTTGGATCACCCATGGGCTTAAATGGTACATTTCATACCAATTAAGCTCATGCCAGAATGTTGGCATATCAAAACAATTTATTTACCCTTTTAATTTTCATTATCTATCTGAAATGAGAGATTACAGGTTTAGTTAGATTTCCCCAGTTATTGAAGGTAATTTGATGGTATCTGAAAAATAGATTTAGACTGAGTTAATGGATATGCTTACCCTACTTATTTCAACACAAAACAAAAATAAGATTATTTAGTATTTCTTCATTTGGGAATTGATCTCTATCAATTCTGAGCTAAGGCTAGACTGTCACCAGCCTTTCAAAGGCATTATCCCCTTGTGCAAACATTAGCTAACTCTACACTCCCTCACTCAGTGAAAGTAGGACACTTCAAGGAACAGGAAGAAACTGAAGCGAGGAATCAATCCACCATCCAAAATCATTTCTCCCTCATGGGTTTCCACAATAGCTGACCTTTTCTAATCAAACTCTTCTGTCTGTTCTGTCAGATATTATGTGTATGATTTGATTGGGTTCTCGTATACAAATAGTTGTTTTAGTCTATGACTGTTTAAAAATCTGATATACTCTACATAGGGCCTATTCAACAGACGTGTGGAAATACTAAGCACCCACAGTAAGCCTCTTTAGTAACACAGTAATAACCCCTTATTGTTAATAAATGTTAAGGATTAATGAATGAGATCATGGGATTATGATTATGGGCCACATTCTCACATGCTATTTTGGGCACTTCTACTCCTGTTAACAGTAGCTATAGTCCATAGTAGACCTCACATAAGTAATAAGAGACAGTTGAAGATATACTGAAGTCAAATTAGATGAATATTAGGGTTATTTATGAAGTGAGTATTCAAAAAATTATGAACAGTTTGGATTTCCATCATTACCTGTAAATGATTTAATGATTCAATAATTCACTTAATAGTGAGTCATAAAATGTTTGTTAAGAAAGATCAAAATAATAATGTGAAATGCAAGTGTATTAACTGATTTTGTCACCTTGCCATCAACATGCACAACACTACAGTACACTGCAGTAATGATATTTATGGTAAGCGATATGACACAAGTGAAAGTGAGCTTGAAATCTCCTGGTAATATTTAGTGTCCCAATCTGGCCTGGCTACAATGATTTTAGGGCCTCTGAAACCAGTGTTCATCCACACAGCATATCAAAACTTAAAAAGTTATTTTTTAATCAATTTTAGTCATAATTTGGGGATACTCTGGACAAAAGCACATGTTTGGTCTTTCATTGGGTCCTACAGATTCAAGCTGAAATAGGTGCCATTGTAATAGAGCATTTTTTATCATACAACATTTAACAGGCTGGTAAGGAAGGCTGGCTCTGTAGTGGGAGCTGAACTGGAGTGCATCACTTCAATATCTGACAAAAGGACCCTAAACAAACTGATCAACATCTTGGACAATGAATGCCATCCACTCTACAGCACTATTAAAAAGCAAAAGAGCTTGATCAGCTGGAGACTTCGCTCACTGCCATGCACAACTGAAAGGCTGAGGAAGTCATTTGTCCCCAGGGCCATTGAACTGTTTAATGCTTCACTAAAGGGAAGAGGAGAGATAGACTTCTCTGCTTAGTCTGTCTGCCTCTCCACCCTTTCCATGTTTGAGTACTGACTGCCCACTACTGCTTTACTACTGTTTTACTAATGTCCACAGCCTAATGTTTTTACTTGTTTTCCTGCTACACTGTTTTTCATGCTATATTAGCACACATGATCAATGGCTTCTGCTACAATACTGAATGGCTGTAACCCTATTACCTCAACCTGTTCTTGCACTGACATAGTTTTTTATAGTTTTTTTATATTACCTTGTCTACATTATACTTTACTCTCCTATTTGTCCATATTATTTATGCTGGTCTCTAGACCTTATTATTGCACTGTTGGACTAATGTTGGACTACTTTTTGCACCTTCACCATGACACTCACTCTCTTGAGCACCTTACAATGCACACATAACTAAAGGACTACTGTTGGACTACTTTTTGCACCTTCACCATGACACTCACTCTCTTGAGCACCTTACCATACACACAGAACTACAGGAATACTGTTGGACTACTTTTGCACCCTCACCATGACACTCACTCTCTTGAGCACCTCACCATGCACACAGAACTACAGGCCCTGTCACTACAAGCGTCTCATGCTTGATCACCCTCAAGCACACTGGATTTTTTACATTTAATTTATATAGTATATTTAGTATTTAGTTTTGTTAGTTTTTCTTATCTACTACTGTCTCTATCGTACAGTGGAGTTTGGTTATATGTTTATACTTATACTTATATTTACCATTTCTGCTGTAAGTGCATGTTGTGTGTGATGTCTGTATGCTACTGAGACCCCCTGAATTTCCCCTTTGGAGATCAATAAAGTATCTATCTATCTATCTATCTATCTATCTATCTATCTATCTATCTATCTATCTATCTATCTATCTTAATGTGAGGCACTAGGAGCAGGGGCACTGCAAAAAATTAAATCTATCCAAGTATTATTACTTGTAATTATAACTTACAAGTAATAATAATAAATGGTAACACTTTATTTTAATGTGTCGCTGTTACAGTGTACCTACCTAATTAGGTACAGTGGTACAACCTGTGTAACAACATGTACTATCAGGTACTATCATTGTACTTGCATTATGTATTTGTGGGTACCTACATATAGTTGTAAAGTCATAAAGTCAAACCTGAAGTCATTATACACAGGCCTAACCCAATATAATTTAAACAGACTCCAGTTAGTTCTCCAGTTTTAGCTGAGCTTCATTGGTTACCAGCAAAATTTAGAATTAATTTTAAAGTTCTACTTTTTGTTTTTAAAGCACTCAATGGTCAAGCCCCTCTGTATATTTCCGATCTACTGTCCACCTCTACTGCCAGGTCACTCAGGTCCACAACCCAACAGCTTCTTGCCATCCCCGAAACACGCCTAAAAACCAGAGGGGACTGCGCCTTTTCTGTAGTAGCCCCTACACTCTGGAACTCCCTCCAACCCCATATCAAATCCTGTAACACAATGACCAGCTTAAAGTCAAACCTGAAGACACACTTTTACCCTCTTGCTTTTAATTCCTTTTATGCTCTTTGGTTTTATCCTTCATTTTAAATGTTATATATATATAACATTTAAACATATATATATATATATATATATATATATATATATATATATATATATATTTAAAAAAAATATATATATATATATATATTTTTTTTTTCATATCTTCATTCTCATCTTTGTGTATTTATCATTTAGCATTATGATTATTTTTAGCCTTTTATTTATTTTGCTTTACCTTTTTTGCTTTTTTATTTTTTTAATTATGTTTTAATTATGTTTTATTCTATTTTATTTTATTTTATCTAACTTTATTTCATTTGTTATTTTAATTTATTTCAACACTGGTATTGCCTAACTTTATTCATTGAGTCTTGCACATTGTCTACGTATTTTCAAGGCATATTGAACTGCCTTCCCTGCTCTACCTGTAAAGCACTTTGGGTCAACTGTTGTTCGTTTAAATGTGCTATACAAATAAAATGACTTGACTTGACTTCCTATGGACCCAAGGACACACCTCTGAAAATGTCATGCTTTTGTCTGGAGTGTCCCCATTTTGTCAAAAAACTTGTCAAAAGACTTTTGAATAAACACAATGGCCAGTTCCCTTGGTGTTAAGGGTACACTATGCAAGATACAGTATACAGCATAGACATAGCGAGTCGTGAAACATTACCTTGTCAGTAGATATAGCTCTTTGGAAATAGTTTTTGCCTGTTAATAATCCTTCACCTCCACAACAAAAGCATTTTCATTGTGTAAGAGGGGATAAGACACAAGAAGTTTGCTATTTACAACAGCAGAATAAATATAAATATAGCATGACTCTAAAGGGAGTTCTACAGTCACCAAAAACACCTAAACCTGCATAGTGTACTTTTAAAAGGAACATACAACACAAGCAGACGTCTGACCCTGTCAAATCCCCTGGGTCACACTCCACTGCACAACCAGGAAGACCCTCCAGCACTACAGATGTCATCCAAGAGTGAGTACACCAAATAGCAACAGTGAAATTCATTAGATCAACCATAGCGTATGACTCTTTTTGACATATGGTGCAAGTTAAAAGCTTTACATAGCTGATATTCTTTTTGACATATGGTGCAAGTGTAGAGCATTACATTTAATCCTGATACAAATGTCAAATTATCCAGAATTCATTTGGGCAAAGACCAGGATCTAAGATAAACAGAGTTTAATAAGGCAGACAAATTAGTCATATATGCAGGAGAGTTTAACATAATTTCAGTTGGTGACTGGGCTTTTCATGTGCAAAATGTCAGGGCGGACTGGCAAAATAAAGCAGCCCAGGATTTTTTGTCAAGTGACCCCAACTTGATGAGCCAAATTTGAAAATTGGCACACTAATTGGCGGTGGTAGTGTAAGGAGCTGGGCTAACGTTACCACAGGTTACTCTATACAACCACAGGTGGCACTGTGGTAACTCTACACAAAACATATTGATCTCAATGGTGCATTTTGCCCATGTTCAGGGTGGAACATAAAAAAGAAAGATTTGTATAAGACAAGTCAAATTGGTGTGTTTAAAAAGAAGGGACCATGGAGAGTGAAGGAAACAATATAAAAAAAATCTTTGTATATTCCCACAAGGTGTTAAGGCGCTCTGAAAATGAGAACCAAAATGATTTTTCAGACTTGTGAGGTCTGCTGTTCAGACCCTGAAGGAATTTATGTTCTGTTCATTGCTTTTTGTGAGAGTGGTTCTACTTATCTCAATAAGGGAAATAAATTAAGAGCCTATGTTGAGTACAAATATGTCTTCTGAAGGCCTAAACAGTGTGTCATGTATACTTTACTGGCTAACTCCCTTCTTTTTGTCTATGCTCCCTGCTCTGGCTCTGTTCATTATTCTAATTCATTGTGTTTTCTGGTAGACGCTCCGTTCGTTTCCATGGTCTCTCGCGCTGGTTTCACCGCAAACTGCGTGCAGGCAATGGGCGTATGAAACGTAATCACATAGCATTACGGCACAGTGGTCATGGGAAATGTAGGAAGTAGCCTACTTCCAGGGGATATCGGTGCGACCGAGAACAGAGCCTTACAGTATGTATCATGCATGCAATGCCTCATGCATCACCGGCCAAATTGGCTAGTAAGTTTTTACTAATACCCGGCAAAATTATTTTTTACCCGCATTTGGCGGGTTGGCGGGTGTTAATTTAGAACCCTGGTGACGATTGTGAAATTCTAGGCCGATACTAATGCTTAAAATAACAATTTGGCTGATACCTATCAATAGCTTTCATATATTTCATTTCTTTGATTATTTCGTTTTAGTTGTATATACTCTTTCGTTGCAAGGAAACACAAATATTTGTCATCACCGTTCGTTCAGACCTTCGTAGCATTTCGGTATCTCACTATAAAATGTGCCAGTATGCGCAATGCATGACACAACATTTAGTGCAGAATTGATGCAACATAATGAGATAAACCGAGCCGCCAACAGTAAATGTCATATTACTTATGCCGATAGGCTGATATCGCCTGTTACCAAAGTTAGGCTGATATATCTGTGCATCCCCACTCACAAAAGGTCTTAACTGTTATGGACAATGTATGTGAGCATATCAGACCTTAGATCAATGCCAGAGTAAAAAAATATGAGCAATGTAACACCAAGGGCTCTAATGTCTGTGACATGAAAAGAGCCACGCAATGCGTTAATACTGTCCTGCACAAACCAAAGCTAATTTAACTACAGGGTAAACATACTGATTTTGCTCATTTAATAACACGCTCATTTAATAACACCACCTTTCAAGTCACACTTTAAGTGATCCTGCAACATGTCTTCATGTCAACTTATTTTACATTTCATGTAACTGGTCATGACCATCAGCACACTTCACTTAAAGTGCTACTTGTGTCATTAGTGCTGCACATGTCATAGTCAGTGGCAGTTGGTTGATATGCATTTTGCTGACATATTTGTGAAATTAAGATTTGTTTCAGTCCCAAAGTCATCCCAGAGTGATGGCTGACATACTGTATCTTCACTTTGTCTTTCGTATTATATGGAATTAAGGAATGCCATATATCCTGTGGTCAAGCCTGTAGACCTCAAGAACAGCATTATTTTCTTTGAAAAACTGTGTATATGTGTGTGTGTGTGTGTGTGAGTGTGTGTGTGTGAGAGAGAGGCACAGAGAGAGACACAAACACACACACACACACACACACACACACACACACACACACACACACACACACACACTGCCGTTGCAGTAATGTATGATGCATGATGTTTTGTTTTATGTCTTTACACACTACTACGTACATGTATGCTTTGGCAATACAAATTGTATTTTTTGTCATGCCAATAAAGCTCAATTGAATTGAATTGAAATTGAATTGAGAGAGAAAGAGAGAGAAGCTGGGGAGAACTAATGTTGTACATGTATTTTCTGTGTGATACAGGCATAGGCAAAGACAAAAGGCAAAAGCCAATGTCACAATTCCTGTCAGCTATGCAGCGCAATGCTGACGTCAAAGATGCAGAGGGTGTAGTATCTAGTGTGCCTTCTGCTGCTGAACTGCTCCCCTCTGTGCAATGACGCACTATATTTAGAATCATATTTAGCTCCCAAGGTTGTATTGTATTTTAAATTCTCTGATCTCATCCCATCACAAGTTGACTTCCATCACTACTGAATAAATTAAATATCAGTCAAGACAATGTATGGGGTCTTTAAGGCTCCTGCTACATGATATGGCGCCTCATCCCAGGTTATGCCACAATATGAACTTGATACATACTAGCAGTGCTGAGATATTCCCCCCTGACAATAAATGGAGGCAAAAAGCTGGGTAGGGGTTATCAAAAATATCCGTTTATGGTAAAAATAAGGTGACAATTTGAATAACTTACCTTCTCTGCAGACTGTGCTGTGCCAAAGAATATGGGAATGAAGGCAAGCCACACTATGCATGTGGTGTACATAGTAAAACCAATAGGCTTGGCCTCATTGAAGTTCTCAGGTACACCACGGGTCTTGATTGCATACACGGTGCATGTCACCATGAGTAAGATGCTGTATCCAAGTGAACAGATAATCTGCAGGTCTGTGATGTCACACTTAAGGACACCCCGAGCCTTGTCAGGGTTTATGGTCTTCTGCTCATCATAGTCAATGACAGCGTTAGGTGGATCCACCCCAAACCAGATGAAGACCCCCAGGAGCTGCACAGATATAAGGCTGGAGGTGATGGCTAGCTGGGAGGTGGGACTGATCAACTTCGGTGGTGTTACTGATTTTTTACCCTCTTCAAAGATGCGATAGATTCGGTTGGTTTTGGTGAGCAGAGCAGCGTAACTTATGCACATGCCCAGTCCTAGAAAGATCCGTCGGAAGGAGCAGATGCCTATGTCAGGCTTGGCAATCATGAGGAACGTAATGATGTAGCACAGGAATATTCCAGTCAGCAACACATAGCTTAACTCACGGCCAGAGGCACGGACAATAGGGGTGTCATTGTAGCGGATGAATGTCGCCATTACAAATATGGTGGCAATGATGCCCAGCATGGCCAGGAAGACAGGGATGACAGCCCAGGGAGAGTGCCACTCTAATTTGACAATTGGGATGGGTTGGCATCCTGTGCGATTCACGTTGGGTCGCATATTGTAGGTGCACAGCTTGCAGGTGGTCTCGTCATACTGGTACTGATAGCCATCACACAATTCACAGTGCCAGCAGCACGGCATGCCTTTCACCATCTTCTTCCGCTCACCGGTTTTGCATGGCAGGTTGCATACAGAGATGGGGATCTCCTGCTCACCATTTGGCCATTGCATGTCCTCAATCTACAGAGGAGAAACCAAATAAGAAAATGATATGAAAGGCACATAGTTTCCATATTGATATCGTTAAATATCATCATCATCACAATAGATTAATGTAAAAAATATATGCATTTGCATATAAAATGTTAAAATAGCAATAGATATAACACACTGTTCAGATCCCCGAAAAAAATGTGGCATGTAAAATTCATTTGTTAATTTATGTGCACAGCATTAGGCACCTGGGCATTCTAAAGCATCAGCCTTTATAAGTCAATTATTAAGTCCACAAAAAGTATCATTCAAAACACTGCAAATCATAGACCTTTCACATTTAGCTGCTACAGAGAACAGTAGCAACCCCTCATCCTGACCCTAATTTAGATATATTTTCTAGCCATGGATACCCCTATCCACCCACAAATTAGATTAAATTAGATTAGATCTTGGTGTACTATTGTACATTCCAAATATGATCTTGATAACAGTTCAGATATATTTTCCCAGAATGGTGGGAGGAGTCCATGCACACATACACATGCAGAAATCCATCCATGGATGTCAACCATTCTGATCATGAGCTAGAATTTAAATCCTGATGGTATCCTCCGATAACCTGACAATAGCCAGATGAATTTCGCTCCGCCTAGCTCCACTCATCCATCTGGAACCGATCCATTGAAGTGTTGCTTCAGAAGGCTGGGCCTAATCAAAAAATGCTTGCATATGATTGAATAAGCCACTTGTCCGTCATCTATTGACATGCTACTTCAACCACTCACATCGAAGCCAAACCGTGACGCTGATAACTATGAAACTCCCGCCCTGCGTCCTGATTGGTTGAACCATAAAGTCGGTTGCAGAAATCACTCTCAATGGAAGAGGTCCCAGATGGATGTGAGTGAAGCTAGGCGGAGCTAAGCGGAACGACATTCATCTGGCTATTGTCAGGTTAATCCTCCGAGGCTCACTGTGCCGATAGTGTGACTAGCAGAGTAGTAGAGGTCTGGAAAGTGAAACACTTGTGGTAGTGAATGATGCATGAGCTCCTAGCACGACTGGAGGTGCCAAGGCAATTCAGAGGCGTAAAAAACCCTTAACATCCCAGTAATCTGCCATCTGAAAGGTATATTAATTCTGAAGATAAGAGGAGGCAAGAGAAGAAGTATGAGAGGGATTAAAGTTCTTTTGAATCGCTGAATGTCTCGATTTCCTGTCCCTCTGTGACTTCCCTCCTAATCAGTCCATTGTACTGTAGGTGTTGTGAAAAACCAAGTGACAGGCAGGGGCGCAGGAGATATTTTGAAAGTGAGGGGGACCAAATTGTGAACACAAACCCATAGTGAGATCAGATTTCCAGATATCGAATTGCCACCTCTGGCCCACTTTCGACCATCATATTTTAAACTTGCCAGAATATTAAGATAATACCATTGATTGTTTTCAAACAATTGTTTTCACTACTTGGGCCAATGGTAGAATACTGGTCACTAATTGGGCTAATGGTAGAAAAAAGCAACATGGGATGTTGATATTTTATGAAGCCATGAATGAATCATCATGCCTATGATCCAATTCCAAACATAGACTACATGATCAAATAGCCTAGTTAGGCCTACTTAAATTGTCTGGTATAAACCAAATCAACTCTCCACTGTGTGTTTGCAGTTAATATTTATGCAACGTTAGAACTTAACAAGTGTTGGCTTAACAAGTTACCAGTCCAGAACACACAGAAAGTTGCCTTTATAATCAACTATTTGTTCCAACAGCATTTAAACAAAGCATTTATAAAATTGAAAAAAAAAAAATACATAACAAGTAAAATAAAATACTGTTACTGTAGTGACTGTATCACATTATCCCAAGCTTCAAAGAGCTCCCCACGTCTGTGACAGGCAGACGTGACACCGCTAAATTCTCAGCTTGTTTATACCTCACACTGAACGCATAAGAACGCTAGGCCCATCACTCTGGGGTGTGGTAGCCTACTCTCTGGGATTTATGCACCAAGGTAACTGAAGTATCCAATTTGTGTCTTGAAATTATGTTTGAAATAAATGTCTTAGAACAAAAACGTTGATAGACTTGTATTTTATAGTTAGGCTAGTGAAAACGAGTTGATAAGTAGGCTGAGTTTATTATCATAAACATAACAGCTAACGTCATGTTGAGCAGGAGGAGTTGAGCACTAGGCTACCATAAATCCTCAAATTATGCCCGGGATTGATTCTATTTATAGCAGGACAAATAAAGGCAGGTTCCCATATACAAGACGGGGTAACATTTGCCTACCATACCAACAATTGCCATCAGTCCACTAGAAGACATTGTTCGATTTAAGTCAATGAAATAACCTCTTCTTAATATTTTATTATATGTTGTATTGTATTGTATTATGTTGGTTGGAATAGCCTACGGTTGGCAAAGAAAAGTCGTTTTCCTACCATGGGTCTCCAACACACGTTCTCAAGCTCATTCTCTTGCCGCCCCTTTCGAGCTAATTGCCAGAGGCTGAAGCCTACTACATTCAAACACAATTGTTGCGACTCAAGGCATTCCAGCCTATGAATTTTATTTATACGAATACTTGGCTACGCAAAAAGGTTTCCATTACAGCACAACCCCTATTCAATGAAGGGCTGCCTTGTCTCGCAATAAACAGCAGTGGAAATCCCGACACTTTTTCAACTGCATGAAACTTAACAGTGAACCATCAAATATCTTCCAGATTTCAGTGCCCATCAGTCCCAACATTTAGCAATATAATCAAACAGTCCAAAAGTACATTAAATCCCAAACCAAACCGAAAATGCTTTTGATAGCCTACGGGTATGCATGCCGCTCCAAACGAATCGAATACCAGCCTGCCTCAAATAAAGATGATGATAAATGATTTATGCTAAGCAAGTAGCCTGGATTATTTTATGATTGTTAGTAGACAAACTGGCTTCAGATATCCAACAGAGTGAATATGAGATTGTGCAGTCTTACAGTACTGTAGATGGCTGTGGTTAGTGATGTGATGCTGTTAATGGGGAGTTTTACAGTTAGCGCAAATCCTATATGTTATTATTTATTTAGCGTACCTATAAGGCTTTTTTTCCATATCAAAAGTGAGGGGGACGACGGCTGTCTCTTCAGCACTGCGTGGGACACATCCCCCACGTCCCCCGTGCCTCCTGTGCCCCTGGTGACAGGCAAAGTACACTGGGCACTGTCTGTTGTGTATTGAATAGAGATGCATGTGACTCCCTATTCTCCCTATTACACCCTATTCCCTACTCCCTATTGCATCTTTGTTAGAGTTTAGCACGACATATGCCAGAATACAATATCAGGCGTTGACTTGTCATAATATTATTTACCCAAAAGCAACTGTCTGCACACAATCAATTATTTACATTGAACAGCAAATATCAATCACACAGTCACAGCACTGCTGCTTTGAATTATTGAATTATTATGCCTTTAGTGCAGATGTCATCATTGTTTCATAGTCATTGTTGAACTAGTATCAGCCATCTTACATAGTTTTAAATGATATAGCTTTTAGTGGTACAAATCAAATGAGATTGTGAACAAAATAATTTTGGATTAACAAAGTCTATGGCAACAATAGAAAAAAATGTATTTCTATTTATGAAAAATAAATTTTGGTGGTATATGTAAAAGACAGATAAATACATTTGTTTTTCCCACTATAGCTGCAGGTTACTAAGTACCACTCCACAAGCTTATGTCAGTGCCAACTGAGCTATTGCTGGGCCTTGCAAGTTTTTACTTGTTTTCCACGTTGTTAGACCCCGTTTACAAAACGCATATATTTTCATTCGGTTTGGCCTTTCATTTATACAAAAACGGAGGTTTTATCACTGAAAACTATCATCTCTGAAAACTCCGGCCAAAATGGAGATTTGGGAAAACTCTGGTTTCATGTTTACATGTAAACAAGGAAAACGGCATTTTTGCATTGTGACATGTCATTCCCTACTTTGTTTGAAATATCTGATTGGCCACCGGTTTGCGACACCCTTCCATTGCTGTTTTTAGCATCGGTGTGAACGGAATTATTTATCCCAGAACGGAAGTATTTATCCCAGTTATACATAACAATGATGTCAGCAGTCAGGTTAGGCTATCAGCACATTTTACATGAAATAGGCCCATATCACAGAAATCATGTGTGTCTTTCATACACAAATCTTAATTACTGAATTCACAAATGAAAAATGCATAATTTTAAATTGAGAATGAATGATTCATAGGTCTATAGGTGCTCCAGCTTTCTTGTGTTATCAAGGGATTTATTATGGCTATGAAGCACTGAGCAGAATCTCCCAAGCAGTTGCTAGGATACTAAGAATTCAATCCAGCATCCTTTCTACTTTCTGGGTGCTGGCTCATTCCCAACCTTATTCCCAACACCTTTCTGTGCACCAGGGGTCGCCAACCCGTCGATCGCAATCGACCTGTAGATCTTTGGGACTCCTAGTAGATCCCGAGAAAAAAAGGAAAAATAAAAACACAGTCACCAAATTCCTGCATGTTCGCCAAAGTCACAGGGCCTACATTTCAGCGTGGGATTGTAGGTACGCGCATGATTTATTCAAGTACCGCAACTCTAGCCATCATGATGCGAGAAATTCCCGCACACATTTTACAGCGCTGTTTAATAACATTAATCTAATAATGGAGCTGCATGAATGCGGAACCGGACGGACCAACTGACTTGAACCGAACGTAACCCCATGCAGAGACACACACGCGCGCAGAACCACTTTGCAGGTGCGCTGTCCAGGAAAAGAAAAGGAAAGTTTAGCGATCGGGAACTGTACGTAATTTTGCAAACACAGAAGGATTATATAGAATGGCCATGAAACACGAGGGAACATAGATGTGTTCTCCATTTGAGGAACGTAATCGATTGCGGACGTGCACAGTCAGCTACAGATACGCAGCGCCTATAGGCCTAGGTTACTTTCACTTTCTAGAGTGCACATTCATTACGTGAAAGATGCTTCATACCAAAACAGCAATCAAACATTATATAATGTATCATGATGTGTTGTCAAAAACACTTAATCCAATTAGGAAATCAAAACCAAAATAATGTAAGTAAAGACTATGTTAAGTGTTCTTCTCTCATTGATGCCTGTATAAGGAAAATCACACTACTAAATCTAATAAACTAAAAATATTGCATCAAGCAGTCTCTGGGTATATGAATCCAACCTTTTAAAGGTGCTCTAAGCGATGCCATGCTAATTTACAGGCATGTACCTGTGGAGGGAAAATTCCAATGTGCGCTGACTGCAAAATTGGAAAGACAAAAACGTGAGTATACAAAGTCAATTACGCTTGGACGCAAGATAGAGCCCATTAAGTTCACATGTAAAGGTTATAGTGGATTTTACGTTCATCCTGAACTTTCATCCGAAAGCGGAATATCCCTGACTTTTTGTGTGTAGTGCATTTTTGTTCCAGTGAAAACATCACTTGATGGGGTTTATGCAGATTGGGTATGGGACAGGCTTAGTTTATCACAATGCACTTGTCAGGTTATTGCACCATAAATTCTTATTGTTGAAATTAGTCATACTGTAAGGTACCACAGAGAAAGACAACCCCTCTGCTATCAGGTCTCTCTCTCTACCTTCCCAATACATATAAGTACATAAGTACTGTAACACTTCAAATAATAGCCAAGTCCCAAATAGACGCCTGTCTCTTTTAAAGCGATGGTATATACTGCTGCCTCGACGTTTCTTCCGTGATTTGGGAAAAGCCCGTAAAAGTCCTGGCAGGAAGCATGCATAAGGATGTAGATCCAGGAATGCACTAATATTTTGTTCGTAGTCCAGTTTGCAACAATTATTAGTTAACACTAAGTTGTAAACACTTCGGAAAAAAATATTTAAAACTGGATATACCAAAAAACGTTCCTGCAAGGACTTTGACAGGCTTTTCCCAAATCACGGAAGAAACGTCGACGCTTTGGTATAGTAGCAGATAATCAGGAAAGTCTTATTTAAATAAACTCCTGGTGCACTTACAAACTTTCTAATGCCTCGTTATTGGACTAAAGGTCATAGTTGTACTACTGCAGAAGTTTCGTACCATTCAGGGCATTATTAGTAGGGTAATTTACGAGATAAAAGTTGGTTCCATCACGACTGCAGAACGTCATTAGTTTCTGACATCGCTCCTCGACCAGGGCTCAACCAAGGGAAAAAAGGTTCTGGGAGGGTGTTTGGCTCGGGGTCATGGTGCAAAGGACCCTAGGGTGAAATTACTCCGAACCATCGCTTTAAACGCCTGGCGTGGCTACAGATGTGGGTTAAAGGCCGGTCTCAAATAGAGGACTGGTCTGTTTTTTAGCTTTGGGTAGTATTTAATCTTCTAAAATCTGTCAGATTGTTTAAAGCCCAATTCACACCAAAGATTCGCAATGAGACGAAACCGTTGCAGAAAGGAGTTGCAGCGGTGTGAATTAGATGTTGCACGTCGTTGCAAGCTGTTGCAAAGAATTCACCATGTCTAGTCACAGTTGCAAGGTTTTAGAATGTTGCATCAAGTTGCTGGATTATAGAATGTTGCAGCTCATCTCGTCGCAAATCTTTGGTGTGAATTGGGCTTAAGCCAGTATGGTGCAGACTGTGCACGCTAACGTTTTGATTAGATGGCATTAAAAGACTGTAAACTATGCCTATATGTCTGAGTTCGTCATCGTTCAATTCATCCCTTTTGTTGTGGATAGGCCGATGGTAAGCTTGTTTTTAAGCTGGCAACAAAACAAAAAGGTTAGCAAACATTATTCTTTATTCTAAATGCGCCATGGCGATAAAGAAATAGAAGTAGGCTATGATTTGAAATGTAAGCGACTGTTGTCTGTTGATGACGATGTGATTTTTTTGCCAAATAAAATACAGGAGAAACGATATGGTTCATGCTCTCTCATGCTGTTTCATACATGCAGTAATGGGGCTTTATCTGCAGGTGGAAGGAACATCACTGCATCATCAACCGGCCATGCCCAGGATCTCCTCACAAGATTTTTGACCATGTAGTGAGTCAGTGAGGAAGTTCAACCTCTTTTTCACCTAATGAAATTAATTAAAACCAACTGTTTTTACATTCTATGGAGAAAATGGTGCCTCAAGATTCAATTGTGAACAATCTATCATAAGCAATGACATTTCAAGCTTAAAAACAAATTAGTGCTGAGCCAATAAGTTTAAATGTTTTGAATTTACCCCCTTTAAAGGGCACCTGAATGTTGCAGTAAATTAGGACAATTTGAATAAATAGTGCAGTGACATATAAATGATTTCATTTCACTTACTAAGGTCTTCTATAAAATGTCAAAGAGCTGGTTAAGTTTGGATTAAGGATTTATCTAGGACTATGATGCAACCACATCAAAGTAAATACTTTGGGGAAATCTATTGATTTGGGGAAGGAAATCTACCAAAACACTTGAAATATTATCACACATTCCCCTTGAGACACAATGGGTCAATTGCTCTGTCGCTTATTACTTCTTCGAATTTTTACTCCCCATTGCTGTCATCAGCGTTTAATCTACTACAGGGTTTTACCCATAGATATTCGAAAGCTAGATACTGCATTGTTCATCAAATTCTATTAGGTGCCATACGTGAACGCGGCCGGCACATTGCTGGGGACAAACACCAGAGGCGGACTGGCCATCTGGCTTACCAGGCATTTTCCCGTTGGGCCGACGCACCTTTTGGGCCAATAGAATAGGCTGTATATGTAATTTAATTCCTTTGGCCAATGATCGGCCCTAAGTAAGGTTCATTTTCCATACTGACACTGGACTGATCGAATAACATCTCTCTCATTTTGGCTGAGAGTCGGGATTCTGTGAGCGCATTACAATACTAATAGTTAGGGCCTAATCGAAGTAGCCTACACAATGAAATTGCGGCGGGTGCCGGTAGTAGCAATTGTGCAAACATAACATCAATGTAGAAGCTTCAAAATATATTGCAAGTAGGCTAGCCTATGTCAGCAACAGGTTAAAGTTTATTGCATTTGAACAAGGAGATGTAAGCAAGCATACAGAGCAGAGGGACAGTGAGCTACATGATAACAAGAACTCAGTGATGGAGTCTATGTGTGATATGCCATGGTGACGATGATGATTATGATGACTTACAGTAATAATTATATAATATAATGGTATGGTAATGATAACATAGTTAGGCCGTGCTGTGATCATAATAACAAATAGTGCAACTTAAGTTTTCGAAATAAATTATTTGCTAACCTGGACAGCAAAAAAGTGTCAAGTCAACGTTAATTGATGGTCAGATTGATAATTTTTCCGTCAGAGCCCAAAATTCCACATCGACAGTATGAGTGGTGGTTGGTCTCTCAAAGTAGAGTGTCTAAAGGGTTCTCTATCTCTCTAAAGATGGGCTAAAAGACTGTAGACTAATGATGGGCTATGTCAGGTCATATTCATGCACAAGGCTAAACTAAACTGGGGTGCGTTTCTAGAAAAGTTAACAATGACGATGCTCAACCATCATGGTACAACGCAACGTGCGATCAAACAATGACGTTGTTTGCGATACATATCATTGGTAGAAACAGTGGCAACATGTAATATCCCACCCCCTAGAAATTCTCTGCCACAGTCATGTCCACATTTTTCTAATTTAAACCAAAAGTGATTAATACTGGCATTGTCATTGCCATCAGCAAAAACCTAAACCTATTGCCAGCATATAGTTTACTTAAGGCGACCAATGTGTCATTATTTACCATTAGGCACATGGCATCAGTTTCAAATATAGTTGCACTGCTTTATTTGGTATTTCCACATGTCACACTAGTTCACCTGCACGTAGTCAGAAGCAAGAGGACAATCTCACTTCATAAGAGAATCAAACCTACAACATTCGGACAACAAGTCACCTGCTTTAGCCACTTCACCATTAATTACTGTGCTGGCTGTGAAGTTTAACATTAGCCTATCAAAAAGCAAGTCAACATTCAAATTAACATAAATAGCAAGAAAGAGCCCAGTAGGGAAGTCAGTCTCTTAATGAAAATTAAGCTACAGCATACATCAATCAATCACTGAGTCAGGAGATAAATAAACACCTTGTAATTTTTGGTTAGGCGTTTGTGATTGGAACTATCAAGGAACGACACAAATGCGACTGCCCAGGGGCAGTAGTTCAAACAACCAAACTTTGTGTCTTTGTTTGCGATTGAGAGTTCAAACTACCCTTTCCAGAAACACCAAATCCAAGAATGACTAATGAATTAGTTTAAATGTAACCTATTGAATATATTGTTAGTATAAGTCTGCTGTGAGAATGGCAAGATGGTTAAAAGAAAACTCACTTCTGTACCATTCTATTTTCTTTCATGGAATTGATCATATGGACAGAAGAATTTGCTAGTATCCATGATAGGATGAAAAAACAGGATACAGCTAACTTTGACACACCCACCCACATGTAAATACTAGCCTATAAATTGATGCTGGGTTAGCAAAACATTAATGTGTTGGCACTAATAAAGCTAAATTAGCAGACCTGTCTTGCTAGTCTCTTAATGGTCTTTATACCTCACACTCAGGCGCTCAGCTATTGTCATTAACATAGCCTCCATACAGTTTTAATGTCATCTTTTCTGGGAGGGCTTTACTGTAACAGCTAAACTCAGATGTCCAGGTGTGGCCGTCACAGAAAATGAAATGTTTCATGTCTTTTTAGTTTGCATTAAAGATGAATGTTCAGCTGTTTGAAATGTAATAGGGCCTACCGTTAACTTAGGCTGTTGATTGCTTGTTTTTTCATGATAAAAAAAAAAAAAAACATTTGTCAAATCGCACCCTGTGTATATATGTGTGTGTGTTGCAGGGACAATAATAGGACCAGAGACAATACTCACATTAAGTTGTAGAGTGTCCATCCATTGTCCAATAACTCTGTAGCCAGGGGTGCTATTATTATTTACTTGGTACTGGAACAGATCATATCGTCCTGGAGCATCACCATTGCGATTGAATGTCACAGATGTCCCAGCACTTCCTGCAGAGAAAAATGTAGCACCTGTTGTGAGTAAGGTGCATGACTACATGTGAAGCAAGTTTAGACCTGCTGCTGGAAAAGCAATTAATCCAGGCCCACTGCAAGGACCTCTTCAACTCATGCATTCCTTCTCTTCCTAGTTCACTGTATGTCTTTTTTCTATTTGGCAGCTTTTGTGTGTCTACCCAATTAATTTGCTGAGTATAGATGTTTTGATGTATGGGGGTGGTAATCATTAGGACAGGTGGGGTGTCTCTCCTCTCATATCCAGTGGTTCACCTGGTTGACTTGCTCACCTGGTATCATATACCCTCTATTGGTGTTTCTGTGGTCAGACCAATATGTATGTAGATACTCCTAGAGCTTGGCTAGTTATTAGAGTGGTTGAACTGAACAATCTCTATTTATTGTAATATTTTGGCCATTAACCTATCATAGAACCTAATTTCATTTATCAATCTAACATAGAAACCAGCACAGATCTGAGCGCAGGAATCATCTTATGACAGGGCTTATGTATAATTCATGAAACGTTCATATCACTCCAATTGACCGATCCCAAGCCCCGGATAGGTGGGTCAAACATTACCAGAGTCGGCTAGAACTGCATGCCATCTGCAATGCTAGCGTGATGACCAAGAGATGAGGCTTCTCCTTTTTGTCTATTCATCTGTAACCTTTCTGTCGCTTCCAATCTAAGCTTATGACCATCCACAGCATGATTTCTGGGTGAAATTTGTCCCATTGTCTCCTAATAATTAGCCACCCAGTGCCATGTAATATCACTTGGACATTATCAGTGATTAGATAACTATGATAGCTACCTAAAAGGCTGAGGGAAGGCGCTTGTCTAAGCTTGTGCGACAGGTGGTAAACTGTTATAGGCTTAATTGCGTTCGATGGGCGGGGCTAGGGATCGGTCAATTCCAGTGCAAGAATGAGCGGGTGAATTTATGTCATGGAGGTGCATACATTTCTGCCCTCCAGATAGCCATGGTACACCATACGACACGTCATTTGTCCCGGAACACTACAGTATGCTGCATATGACAAGCACATGACAAACCAGGAAGTACACAAAGGGGGGTGAATATGAGAAATGATAAGATCAACACTAGCACATGGGCTGAATCACAATCTCATCCCTCTGCCCTGAACCCTCAAAGACTTAACTGACATGCGTTTATAAATTATTGAGTTTGCAAGGCTATAAGGGTTCACAATGCTAGTAACAGTAATGGGACAGCACCTGTAGTGGTGTATGAGTGTGTGTAGTGGTGTATGTGTGTAGTGGTGTATGAGTGTGTGTAGTGGTGTATGAGTGTGTGTAGTGGTGTATGAGTGTGTGTAGTGGTGTATAGTGGTGTATGAGTGTGTGTAGTGGTGTATGAGTGTGCGTAGTGGTGTATGAGTGTGTGTAGTGGTGTATGAGTGTGTGTAGTGGTGTATGTGTGTAGTGGTGTATGAGTGTGTGTAGTGGTGTATGAGTGTGTGTAGTGGTGTATGAGTGTAGTGGTGTATGAGTGTGCATAGTGGTGTATGTGTGTAGTGGTGTATGAGTGTGTGTAGTGGTGTATGAGTGTGTGTGTGTGTGTGTGTGTGTGTGTGAGGGGTGTAATGGTGTGTTTGTTGGAGGGAAGGGGGGGTAGTGTATATGTGTGTGTGTGTTGGGGGGGGGGTGCCTGTGTTTGTGTGTGGGGTGGGGGTAGTGGGTGTGTGGGGGAGGAGGGTGTACTCAGTGCTTTGCAATTTTGTGCCAAAAACGTAGTCTACAGTACATTATATGTCAACCAAGGAACCAAATTAAACACGCCAGCGAGATAGCTCACCCCTACTGTACCTTCAGTAGCTCACCCCTACCTCCAGTAGCCTATTCCCAGATTAATTCCACGCAGGGTTTCATTTTTGTTTGTTCTATATATAGCCTACAGTCAATGCTCTCAAGCCCTGTGTTGCTAACATACATAGGCTGTGAAATTATGGTCTACTGGTGGGTTTCATTGAATTTGAGTAATAGGATATGCAACCATTTACATCTGGAGATAGTTATTTGTAATTCATGTAGAGTTTACTTAAATCATAGAAATTATCATTACTAGATTACATAGATTTTCTTCGAGTTGTTAGGCTTTGAGCCTTTACTAACAAATTACATGGAAAACAATTAATTTCATCCACATATCCTTGCATACCAACGCTACTTAAAGTGACAGCCACTCATTTTCGACAGGCACTCAATTCAACTTGCACACCACCAATACAGTGTAATGACATGAGAGAGAAGTCTATATAGTTTATTCATTCTAAATAGTAATAGTTTAGCTCATAGGTGTGATGTGGCTTTAATTTTTTGTAATTAATTGTAAATAACAATTTTCTGTGTTGTGCGCTGTGCCATTTCATTTTTGTTTAATTTCAATTTCTGATAATAATGTAAGTAATAATTAATGTAAATGAAAAAGGTGAAAGAAAAACATGAATAATCCTGTCCAGTTCAAGTACTGCAATACTTATGCTTTGTCTTTTTTTTTCAAAGCAGATGCCTGTGTTGATGGTTATATGTCAATTTCTTTCGACAAAATCCACCAGAGCACCAGGGGGAGTTAGCTTCCTACTTAGCTTTCCGTTGCTGGAAAAAATTCTAGGGGTAACACTGTACCTGTGTGTGTATGTGTGTGTGTGTGTGTGTGTGTGTGTGTGTGTGATATTGCAATTTTGTCGAGGTACAAGCTACCTATCCAGTGTTAATAATTAACCCCTTAACATGTGTTTTAGCCAGGTTGTCAGCTTTAAAAAAAGGTGGTAACATCTGATTTTTACCACTTTATTCTTCTAAATTATTCCAATCCTTATTCTTCTAAACCTCCTCCTGTAATTTTGAGCGAATTTGCAACATCCATTTGTATCGGAAATCCCCCCCCCCCAACTTTCCCCCGAGTTGGAAAGTGTAAATCTGCCAGCTATCTCACAACATTTCACAGACGCACCCCACTTTTGGTCATAATTTCGACTGTCCACTTCGGGGCTCCTGAGGGTGCACCAAGCTGAACGTACGAGTTGAAAACAGAGATGGCTGCGCCCATAATTGCTGAAGTTGAGATGTATTTTCTTTGTATTTGTACTACGTTGGTCGATTTAATATTGATTTTAAATGCTCTTACACACTTGAAATAATAATAAACAACTGCTACTTCAAATTAGAGACAGACGTTGGAACGGATAACTAACGATACAAAAAGATAGAAGAAGAATATTCATCAAAACAAGAATAATATTGACCAAACAGAAATCAAACACATTCTTTTGACCAAAAAGCTTCAATCCTGGTGAGTCGCTAACTCCAAATAATTATTTATTATGTAGGTTGCCAAGTCACTTAACAAAGACAACATTATTATCCTGATAACTGTTACAGATAAACCACTTCTTGAACAAAGACCTCGTTGGACCATCGTAACAGATGGAAATGTATTAATCACTGAAAACCTGGTGAGCTAGTATTTTTTTTAATGTTTATCTTGTAATCGTTTTTTTCTATGTTGTGCTAACCTAAGCTAAGTCACCTACACTAGAGATCACTAATGACCCTAAATATGCCCTAATGTATTTTTCGTGAGTGATATACTTTTTAAAAACCAGTCATGACAACCTCTTAAATGAGATCGATTTTATAATGTATGACGTTACAAACAATTTATGATTTAAAAAAAAAAAAAAAAAGGTATCCTGTATTTGTTATTCTGGGAAGCCAAAGTGCTGGTTAGCTGTCTTAGATAGCCTTCTCGCTCTGCGGTTACCATGTGAACCCATAGCAACCAAACAAACTGGTAGTAAATGGATTCGTGGAAATAATATTCTAAACTTTAGCATTTTATGAACTTGGTTGACCTCAGTACTACGGTTATGATATGCCTATGATAGTTTTATTATAGAAATGATTAAGAAGGAGATCCATTGAATTGATTAGTATTCTGTACAATTTTGTACAGACTGGTTTTTTGATTACCCCTTCAACCACTCCTTGTGTCTACGCCTTGGATACCTCGAATTCTCTGCTGTGATATCCTTCCCTGGACCATCCTCATCGCCATTCTTCCTTGCAATATTCCCAGAATTTGAACCCCCGCCTTCATTCACTTTCCACCCAGTGACTGTGGTAGGATCTGGGCAAATACACCCACACCCACGGACTGTAACATTGAGGAATTACATCCACCACTATTTTTTATTTAATTATTTATTTTGAGTGCACTCTCTTTTATTTTTGGGGTTTATGTTTATTTTGTTATTTTAAGTTCAGAGATCTCAAGGGAATTATTTATTGAAAAGTTACCTAAGTGCTGGCACTTCTGATAAACTGATATTATAGTTATATGTTAAGAATTGTTTTTATTGTATAAGGAAAAGTGATTTGACACCATAAGTATATAAATCAAATAAGTAGCAATAGAATCTAGTAATAAATTGAATATAGAGTCAAATAAAATAGTATAACATATAATGATTAAAATAGATCAATAAATAAAGGGTATATCAAATAGGGTTTAAATAGACTATAAATAGATTTTAAATAGAATATCAATAATATATACAGTCAAATGAAATAGTTAATATATATATATATATATCACAATAGTTTTTTATATTTCCACTGATACCTTAGAATAGAATAATATATGATTGCATAGAGTGAATTGAATGATATTTGAATGTTAAAATAAATATATTTTGTATTTAAAGAAGAATCTTTGAGAGTGGTGTGTTGTCTTGGGGTGAGTCATTGAACTGTGGTCTACTGTAGCAATAACCTAAACCAGTCTCCTCTTGAACCTAGAGCTTAGAACTAGACTGTTGCCGCACAAGCACAGGCCCTTCCCTCGTCGTGCGGGTTACAATTACATTACTGCTTTAATTCGGTCACCAATTTATGCATTGCCCAGTCTTGCTGTGTGTGCAATACAATGTAACATTTTGTTTTCGAGCTGGTTTGCTAAAGAGGCTAATGCAGCTAACAATAACAATAGCTACTGCTCTCCTTGTGACTTGACAATAATGCACAGCACTTGTTGAAATTAAAATTGTAAGTGTGATGAAGCTGGAATATGAATGCAAATCATCCCATAGTTTGTTTAGATGAGCCACAAGCTTGCTCTTGTGTTCTAGGCAAGCGTCCAGCACTACCGAGAGCTGCTGTCGTGGTGGCAGCCATGTTCTTTCCCACAAAGACAAACTGGAATGTTAAAGTGCTACAAGCCAGGCAATTACAACACGTTCACGCATACAACTCGGGCAGTACGAGCCAAATGGATGGAGGCAGAACCACCTATCTTTGGACCTCTTGGCTCTCACTGAGACTTGGATCAAACCGGAAAACAATGCCACCCCGGCTGTGCTTTCCATCAACCACACACTTTCCCACACCTGCTACCAGTCTGGGGCGGTGGGGCGGGCCTGCTAATTTCCAACAAATGCGAATATACTGTTACCATCAAACAAATACAACTCCTTTGAATACCATGCTATCATTGTGACAGCTGCGGTCAAAATCTATGTGATTGTCATACACCATCCACCGGGACAATTGGGTGTTTTTTCTTGATGAGCTGAACACCCTGCTCTACTCCATCCCTGAGAATGACTGTTCCATGCGTGTGCCATGCCTCGGTGACATGAACATCCACTTAGATAACATTCCTTTAAACTTCAGTTCTCCAACTAACAAAGCAGGCAGAGAGCTTGATCTCATTCTTGCTCAAAACTGCGACAGACACCATAACAGTTACTCCTCTGCACCACTCCACTTTTCATACAGTTTAATGTGTGCCTCACAGTACATCCCTCTGTTCCTCCACCCATGGTCTCTTTTCGACGCAACCTCCGCAACCTCTCTCCTGTCCATTTCTCCTCTCTAGTAGCCTCTGCTCTTCTACCGTCTAGCACATTCTCCTCTCTTGAGGTTAATGATGCCACAGAATCTCTCTGCTCTACACTCAGCTCCTGTCTGGATAGATTGCCCTCTATCCATCATGCCTGCTCGTCCTAACCAGTCACACCCATGGTGCATTAGCTTCAGAGCTGCTGAGAGGAAATGGCAAAAAACGAATGCACCTACTGATCTTTCAAGCTACCGGTCGTTACTGTCCTCCTCATCCAGCGTCACTGCTGCAAAGAAGGCTTTTTACAATGATCCACAGTACCACTGACACCCGAAAACTCTACTCCATCCTTCATCTCCACAAGCTACTGTACATATCCTCACAGCTGACATATTCGCTTCTTTCTTCACTGACAAGGTAGCAGCCATTAGAAGTCAGTTCTCTGAACCAAGCACGCACAACCTACCTCTCCAGGCTAAGGTTGCAACATTTCCTTCATTCACCCCTCTCACTGAGACTGAGGTGTCTAAACTTGTAACATGTAGCCACCCTACTACATGCCCACTAGACCCTATTCCTACCAAACTACTCCAAGACATAGCTCTCACCATCACACCAGCACCTCAATGACTTCTATTACATTTCCAACTGCTTTTAAACTGGCTCCAGTAACTCTGCTGCTTAAAAAGCCTTCTCTTGCTCCCACCCAGGTGGAGAACTATCGCCCAGTCTCACTCCTACCTTTTCTCTCTAAGGCTTTAGAAAAGGCAGCTTCCAAACAAATCAAAGAGTTTCTCTCACAGAATGACCTCCTTGATCCTAACCAATCTGGGTTCAAAAGTGGCCACTCCCCTGAAACAGCTCTGTTGACTGTGACTGAAGCTTTGAAATCTGCCAGAGCAGCAACTCGGTCCTCAGTTCTCATCTTGCTTGACCTAGCAGCTGCTTTTGACACAGTCAACCACCACAATCTACAGTACTATCCATACTCTCAAACATGGGCATTTCAGGCAAAGCGCTTTCCTGGATTCAATCCTACCTCACTGGGCGTTCGTTCAATGTCATGGCTAGGACACAAGTCCACATCTCATTGCATTGCCATAGGGGTACCTTAAGGCTCAGTGCTGGGGCCCCTTCTTTTTGCTGTGTACACTACCTCATTAGGCCCAATCATCCACTTGCATAGCTTATCATATCACTGCTAAGCAGATGATATATAAGGGATAATGTATTGTCTGCTGGTCATTATTGGAATCCAGACAGGGCGACCAGGTCTTGCTTCATCCTGAAAGGGTTTATTTTCCGGTAATGACCGGCGGACAATACATTATCCTGATTATTAGATAGATAGATAGAGATAGATAGATACTTTATTGATCCCCAAGGGGAAATTCAAGTTTATTATATTATTTTAGTATTACACGGCTACTTGCCAAACGAGTCAAGAAACTTCAGGTAGGCTGTCTCATCATTGTTACTGATGAGACCAATCACCGTAGTGTCATCTGCAAACTTGACAATTATGTTAGAGCCATGTACAGGTGTGCAGCAGAGGAGGCTCCTTTATTGAGGAAAGGGAGGAACACCCTCCCTAAAATTTCAGAGAAAAATAAAAAATATATAAAGTGAATTACTATTCTTATAAATTACTGTTAATATATTACTATTTGAACACTTTAAAATGAACAAAATCGTTCCCCTAGGTCAAAATGCCAACAGCACCCCCTATCGCAATTGAAAATTACTGTATGGAGGAGCTTCCTCCTCAAGCCCCTCATTGAAGTCCATTATAAACGCCTCGGACCCCAGCGGCTCGTGAATCACGTCGTTTTCAATGGCCAAGGGAGGTAGCTCCTCCGTACAGTAATTTTCAATTGCGATAGGGGGTGCTGTTTTTAGCGGCAACGTGAACTAATGAGCAGCTAGCTGCTCTGCAAGCAAGAACGTTATCTGCAGTCATACAACTAAGAATCTTGTGTTGAACGGAAAGCTTGTTTTTTTGCTCCTGAAATAAACAGTAAAATGAAATCAGAGGACAAAGTCCATCTTTTATACATTCAAATACAAAAGTTCAATTCAAAAGTTAGGATCAAAGCAGGAAGACCAGATCCAAAAATGAAGGATGGTAAGGCTAGTGTAGGCTACTGAATGCTACGTAGGCTAGTATGACAAATAGCCTACTCGTGACTAACTGGTAACGTTAGCACTGGTCTGTCACAAACGTGGACAGTTCAGGGATTTGGTGATAAAAACATTTTCGGATAGTTATGCGTTGTTATAATCATCCAAGTTATGCCTCAACTAAACAATTGTTAAATGATGTTCTTGTTGTTAATATGCTCTTGTTTTTACCGTTCTAACTGTATCTTTGGATGGTTACATTGTTAATGAATGTTTCAGACCATGATGCATTCCTTTAATGACGTCTTCAATAACATTTGCCTTTCGAGTATAAATTCTCACTTAGCTATTAGGCTACAACCTGTCTTTAAATAATAGCAATTTGGCTTTAAAAACATTAGCATGTTACAAATAACCACTTTTAAAGTCTATTTTTAATGGTCAATAGTTACATGGTTTTATGAAACAAGTGTCTATTTTTAGTATTATAGACTTTTTTGCAAATGTATTACATTGAGCAAAACCTCCAGACTTTTCATAATTTTGCACATCAGGAAAACAGTGGTTCATAACTAGACTTACATATCTTCCCTGACTTCCCAGACCTACATTTACATTTATTTACATTTACATTTATTAATTTAGCAGTATTCTCCAAAGTGACTTGTATATTTAAATGATATTACAAAGTCTATTGTCCCTGGAGGAGTTTGGGGTTAAGTGCCTTGCTCAAATGCACAATGGTGGAAGCCAAGAATTGAACCCACAACTTTTCTGGCTACTGCATGCTAGCCTAGCTCCTTAGGTCAGACCCCAATCAAGCGGACATTTCTTCCTCCGTTATTTTTTTAACCACCGGCCGCCACTGGTGTGCAGTCGTAGGTGAAGAGGCAGTAGAGGAGAGGGCTCAGCACACATCCTTGTGGAACGCCGGTGTTCAGGTTGATGGTTGAGGAGGTGTGGTTATCTAACCTAACAGACTGAGGTCTGTTGGTTAGGAAGTCCAGAATCCAGTTACAGAGGGAGGTATTGATGCCCAGTTCTCTGAGTTTGGTGTTGGGAGGGGATGATGGTGTTGAATGCTGAGCTGAAGTCAATGAACAGCATTCTTACATAGGTGTTGCTATTATCAAGGTGGGACAGGGTAGAGTGGAGTGCCGTAAAGATGGCATCCTCTGTACTCCTGTTCTGATGGTAGGCGAATTGGAAGGGGTCCAGTGAGGGTGGTAAACAGGTTTTGAGATGGGCCAGGACCAGCCTCTCAAAGCACTTTACACCTACACACCACCAATGTGCACTCAATTAGCCCTACACACCACATTAAATATATGCCTAATGGTAGGTTTCCACACCGTGAAATTTCGCATCTCTGTCATTGAGGTTGAATGGGGGCAAAATTCGCTCTGATGGGACGAAATGAGAGAAAATCGCCGAGGCAAGCGAAACAAAGTTGACGAAAGATTGACTTTATTCGCATGAGGACCACTCAAGAACCAATCAATTCAGCGTGTTTGTGTTTGGAGGCGGGAGTTACAAAAAAGTTTACTGTACCTGAGCTAAATCTTAATGTGATTAAAAACTTTTTAGTCGATCATTGGTACTTGTATCAACAAGGATTGTGTTTTATATGTCACACAAATTTAGTCAGGGCCAATACACCATCAAATAGACCACTGTAAATGTTAGTTTAAACACTCAAACTTTTCAGGTAGCCGACAGGCCAACTGCTGGCATTTCCAGACATTGCATCAAATTGGATTGGATCAAAAGAGTATATATATACTTATATATACTTATATATACTTATACTTACTAAGACACACACACACACACACACACACACACACACACACACACACACACACACACCAATATTAATTGAAATTATATTTCAATTTTTCCTCATATCATAAAAAATGTTGCCACAAATGTTGGCTCCATGTTAACTCACCATTGAAACTGACACTGCGGATGTATTTTAGAAGTTTCTTCCCTCCAGCCACTTCCATTTCTGGACAAATTCCAGACATATCAGGACAGAGATCCTTCTGCATGTTGTGCAGGGCATGGGCCATTGCATACACTGCATCAATAACAAATTGAACTTTGCCCTCCTGTTCATACTTTGAGTCTATTCCTATTCTTTCTTGACCTATGAAGAGAATAGAGGAACAAGTGAAAAATAGCTTAGGCATACACATAACACATGCACATTATTCTCCCCTGGTTGAGATAAGAAAAAAAAAAAAAAGAAAAAAACATTTTGATGTAAGAGATAGCAGAGGTTCATGCACATTTCTTGAATTTCCCCTGGGGATCAATAAAGTATCTATCTATCTATCTATTTGAGATAGTGCGACCATGACTTGAAGTGGAGCATAATCAAACGCCATGAAGTCCATTATCCCACAGAGTCTTTCTATGGCTCAGGGGTGCGTTTGTAGAAAGCGTAGTTGGCTAACTTGTGTCGCAACCTTTGTAGTTCGATCCGTCATTCTTGGATTTGGTGTTTCTAGAAAGGGTAGTTCGAACTCTCAATCACAAAAGTTTAGTGGCTTAAATTACTGCCCCTGAGCAGTCACAGTTGTGTCGTTCCTTGGTAGTTCTGGTTGGTGAAGTTGTCAGTGTCCTGAGCGCCTACCCAAAAGTCACAACCACCTAACCAAAAATCATGAGGTGGTTGTTTTTCTCGTGACTCAATGATTGATCTATGCTGTAGCTTAATGTTCATTAAAAGACTTGACTCCCCTGCTGTGCTCATTCTTGCTACTTATGCTACTGCCCAGACCCAACAATCAAGCACAATGATCGTTGGTACTGTGGCTAAAGCAGGTGACTTGTCAATTGAAATTGTAGGTTCTAATCCCTTATTCTGTGAGCTTGCTTTTGTTTCTGACTACATGCAGTGAAACATGGAAATACTAAATAATGCTGTGGATCTTTATTTTCAAATTATTTTAACTGATGTCATGTTCCTAATGGTCCCTCAATGTATGTAAACTTTAGGGTGAAAACCTATAGTTACCTACTCTTACTTAAAAATGAAAAGAAAAGAGACGTGTGCGCAGTGTTCTGACGCACTGCCCGTAAGCCAAGAGACAGTGTCATTAGTGATACCTTAAAGTTCGTCGACACTATACATTTTTACACAGATATTTAACACAAATAATGACAAATATTGGTCGGCTTAAGTAAACAATTGTATTTGCTTGCAATAGGTTTAATTAGGTTTTTACTCATGACAATGACAATCACTTTTGGTTTAAATTAGAAAAATGTCGACATAGGCTGTGGCAGAGAATTTTTAGGGGGTGGGGTATTACACGTTGCCACTGTTTCCACCAATTATATGTTTCACTGCATCATCAACAACATTGTTGGAACTACGGTGTCATTAAGGGGATTTGACTTCATGTAGCCGCCTGCAGCCATCTTAAGCTAACTGCATAACGTGATTATTTCTGAGATTCTGATACATTTTCAACCATGACGTATGCACAATTTCGGGTTGCAAACGTATCAGAATCTCAGAAATAATCACGTTATGCAGTTAGCTTAAGATGGCTGCAGGCGGCTACATGAAGTCGAATCCCCCTAGTCACTCATTTCTAAATGACTTAACTCCCTCTCTACGGTGTTCGAACGCCAGAAGTAGCGAATTGCGACATAGGCACGATGCTTTCTAGAAACAGGTGTTAGTTACAACATAGCGCAAGTTGCGTCGTACCATGGTGGTTGAGCAACGCCGTTGCAAATTTTTCTAGAAACGCACCCCTGTGATATGTTTATCACAACATTATGTTATGCCTTAGCTCTGTAAAAATCACATTGCAGCTGGAATGTACATGTATACAGCAATGGTAAATATATTGTTTCCTTACTGCAATTGCAGTTTATTATCAGTTTGAAAATATTAGTGGCAAAATAGGAAGTAATCCCTACTCCCTGCTCCAGGGCTGCACTCCAAATGCAGTGTAAAGGTGCTAAAAGATATTTCAGATATATGTTACAATGATGTTATGGTCTGTATGTTTGTCATTGCTAATTTGGAACTCTGACAATATGACAATTCCTTTCAATGTCGCAACAAACATGACAAATTGATCATTGCAGTACCAAAAAACTGGAACTACTTCATAGGAGTGCAAATATCTAAAGTGAATTGAAAGAATGTGTCACACTAGGAAATACAGTTCAACAAAGCAAAGCTATTGCATAATTTTCGGTATGAAGCACTTTCTAAAGAGAGCTGTACATACTCTAATATGATATTGCCTGGCTCTCAGTGTAAATGTAGCTTTAAATGTAGTAAAATATGTTAAAAGAAAATAGATGCATTCAGCTGTTGAACCATATTGTTTCTCCCGTATTTCATTTGGCAAATTTGAAAAGTCAGCTTACATTTCAAATCATACTTCTTTCTCTTTATCGCCATGGCGGTACACATTTAGAATAAAGAATAACATTTGCAAACCCTTTTGTTTTGTTGCCAGCATAAAAACAAGCTTACCATCGGCCTACCCGCAAATTTGAAACAAAAGTGACGAATTGAACGGTGACGAAGTCGGACATATAGGCATAGTTCATATTGAAAAAGTTATACAATTTGGAACTCTAGCTTTCCCCCACCGCATCCTTTTAATGCCATCTAATCATAACATTAGCATGCACAGTCTGCATCAAACTGGCTTAAGCCCAATTCACACCAAAGATTTGCGACGAGATGAGCTGCAACATTCTATAAACCAGCAACTTCATGCAACATTCTAAAACCTTGCAACTGTGACTAGACATGGTGAATGCTTTGCGACGGCTTGCAACGATGTGCAACATCTAATTCACACCTCTGCAACTCCTTTCTGCAACAGTTTCGTCTCATTGCGAATCTATGGTGTCAATTTGGCTTTAAACAGACGATCTGACGGGTTTTAGAAGATTAAATACAACCCGAAACTAAAAAAAATGATTTCATAACAAGCCAAATACAAAATAAATGTTAAAGATATCGCCTGGATATCTGTAAAAATCAGAGGATATACAGCTCATGACTTAGAGTTTGTCAAAGTAGCCTTAGTGATCACAAAATGTTAAGCATGCATGTAGGCTATTTGAGTTTCTTAAAGCTAAGCTGTGCTTAAATTGTTCAATACATTATTTCATAACAGGCCAAATAGAAAGTAAATGTTTAATATAGGATAGATATCAGGAAATATTAAAATTAGATGATAAAAATGTCCATGTCATATTTCATATTTTTGTAATGTTCAATACAGTGATGCAGGTCTACTACTGTGAATAGGCTAAATTCACCTTTGATCATTTTTATGTAGCCTACTGTATAGTTAAAGGATAATTTGGGTATTTAGCACTTTGAGTCCCTTTTCTGGTTTGTTTTGGATGAACTAGAGTGGTGGACACCGAAATTTTGTGTTCTAAGGACATGTTTGTGCATGCCTGTAGGCAGCCACTCTGAAGTAGTCAAAGGTGATTCAAAACAAGTCAGAAAAGGCGAGACAGGACCCATTGTCAAAATTTCGGTGTCCACCACTCTAGTTCATCCAAAACAAACCAGAAAAGGGACTCAAAGTGCTAAATACCGGAATTATCCTTTAAACCTAGCTGAATAAATTGTGCAATATTCATATAAACTTTGGGTAGAGCCAATAAATAAAGACAGAGAGGGTGTTTATGGTCATGATTTTAAGCTATTTGGAAGAGCTAAGTACTGTGCCATGGAAGTGTGACACTTTATATCCAGTAAATAAACCTTAAAGCAACACCAAAGAGTTTTTTGTACCTTAAAATAATGTTTCCAAAATTGTTTCCGTGGTTCATCAACTCGTAACAGGGTGAACGGCACTTCTGCATTCGCTTCGCGGCCCTCTATCGGCGATAACCGCACTATGTAAGTTTGCCATATCGGGTAGCGGATCTGTAGTTCGATGGAATGAGACATAAGAAACTACAAATTTGACTTGAATGATGTCGCAATACATCGTAGCCTACTTTCATAAAATCATGCAACCTATTCTACCTTGTCTATGGACATCGCTATTTACAAAGCCGTTGGATAAACAAATTGCGTGCGTGCGACAGAGGAAAAGTTCTTTGGTGTTGCTTTTTAATTAAGTGATATCAATATGTTATTACATTATTGGCTGCAGTTATTACATTTTTATAGTTTTTTTCCAAACCAAGCCAAAAACGTAATAACTAGCCAATAATGTACAACAACATTATGTAATAACTTATTACATTATTGCCAAAATATTATTACATTATTGGTTTCAGAAATGTTATTACATTATTGGCAAATTATTACATTATTGGCTTTATTACAATAAAATTATTACGTTTTTGGATGTTATTACATTATCGGCTGCTACAAGCTGGATTAATATCTCTCTTTAATCAGTACTTTTTTCAGTGTTTAAGAGTGGCTTACTGACGTGGTCAAGCATATCATCTGTTACCCTTATTTCTAGTGAACTAATATTTTTGGTGTTTTTGAAGATATGGTTAATTTATATCTTAAAAATCGTAATGTGTCATGTGATATCCTGTTGTTCATCACATGAGTAATAATAGCCAGCTTTAGCCTCATTTGCCCCCACCCCCTCCCTAATTTGCCCCCCTCCTGAATGAATGAATTTAATTGTGAATTATGATTTTTTAATAGAACTAGCAGTGTCCTGGCCAGAACTAATGGGGGAGGACGCTACCAAGCCTGACAATTTGAACCCTGGCTACCATTTAAATCCTAAAATACATGTATCACCATTAGGGTTGCAAAGGGGCGGAAAATTTTCGGTAAATTTTGAAAATATTCCAAATTGGAAACTTTCATGGAATTAAAGGAAATTATGGGAATTTACGGGTATTAACTGGGAATTTTGGGTAATTCATACAAACTGTTTCATATACAAACATTTTGTTTCGTAATAAGCAATATGATTTGTATGTTCAAAGCTAGCTAGCATGCTAGCGGGAATCCCATTCTCTGCCTATGGTTTACTAGCGTGCTAAACTAGCAACACTGAACTGCCCAAGATACACCACACCACATAACAACAACAACAAAATCCGATTGGTTGGAAAAAATTTTCACCATAGGTTTATGGTTTTTGTTTGTGATGGGCTGTGCCTAGGGTGATGGTTGGTTGGCCAAGGTTTTTATGGTTATGGTTCAGTCCACATCAACGGGACGGACCAACCTAGCCAACCTTGACCATGCCTGGGCTGGTTAAGAGTATTTTGGGTATTTGATATTTCAATGTGGTAATATGGTGGCAACATGGAGGGGAGTGTCTCCAGGACGCTGGTTTCACTGTTAAGCCTTCATGAGGTGTCGTGGGCCTAACTTAACGAAACATCGGTGAATGAGGGTGCCCACTTGATAACCCCAATGACATGCCGCATACTATATAGGCTACTGCTGTTGGATAGGCCATTTGTATTGTGCTTGTGACCATTTGTTGGCGGATTTGTGGGTAGTGTGCTTTTTAAAGTCAAACTTGAGCAGGGGCTTCTGAATGTGTTTTTACCTTGGATTTTGGCACAAGGGATTTTAACATCTAATCCTGTGTATTAATGTAATGGCCTATGCCGATTTCTGTGTGCATGTGATTGACATATGTGCAGGGTAGAAATTCGACTGAAATTGCATTAAAACAGGTTGTTTTAACTAATATTAAACTGCAAGATGGGGTTTTGTCCATTACATTTAAGTTCCCTGTTATAGACTAACTTTCCATATTAAAAATTCCCAGTTTATTCCCATTAATTCCCGTTTATTCCTGTTAATTCCCATATATTCCTGTTAACTCCCATGGAAAGTTTCCAACTTTGAAAATTCCCGGAATTTTGCAACCCTAATCACCATCAATATACATCTTAAACCCTAGTTGCTTCAGGGTCACTGTCCCTACTATTGGTGTCTGTAAGTCGCTTTGGATACAAGCATCAGCTAAATTAATGAATAAAAATGGTAGGGTGACATCTTAAACAATCACTACAGGCACATTCAAAATAAATGAACACAAGGCAGATTCGGGCATATTTTGGATCCTGAAATCCTCTCCTTTGCAGGGCTCTACAGTGCGCCCATTTCACTCGCACATGCGAGTAAAAATGATGGCGTGCGAGTGCAAAAAAATATTTAGGCGCACTGGTGCGAATGACTTCTAACCATGTCAGTGTTTGTCTACAAAATACACTGCAACATCGAGAAACATTACTGGTGCAAACCATAGAATCACGTCGCGAATGCAGCATAAAAACTACACCTCCTATCAACGTTAGCAGTTTCGCGTTGTGACTCACTAGTAGTCGCTTCTATCAAATCCAAGAGCGCGCAGAAAAAGCGGAAAGTTAGACTAGCCAGCCAAGATGCAAAGATTGAAGAAATTAGTGATTCTATCCACCGAATTCATCGGATATAGGAGGAACAGGATGAGATTCTGAGAATGCCGTGAGAGAAGGAAAGGTAACATGCCTTTTAGCCCAGTTGACGTATTGGCTGCAATATGCAAAATATAGCTGTAGCGAACAGGCACAAAAGTAGCCTCCCGTAATACATTTTATTCAAAGGTAGAACGCTACTGACAACTCTAGGCTTCCACCCATGCTTGTTTGTTTACACCGAATACAAGCTGAAGTGCAAAACGAAAGTATGCCTAACGTTTGCCTACTGCCCACATCAATGCAGATATTTCAAATAAAAAATAAAAGGATAAGAAAATATACATCCTTGATAGCCTATGCTGGGTTTTGTGGAAGAGAAAATGGACTGTTTTAGTAGTAGTATTAGGCAGTATGCAGTCAGATAGGTCACCATGGGCATATTTGGCATAGCCTATTAGCTACAGATGGATTCACAAATAAATAAATTAGCCTACATTTGGCAGGATACTTGATATACAGGCTAAATGCAAATATGGCAATGTATTCTATTATTTTACATTAACAAAATGTAGGAAAATAGAACAGACTGAAAATAAAGTAGGCACTGATCTTTAAAATCCTGTTTCCTGTAGCCTAAATGTTGTCAGTCATTCTTAAAGGAACCGTATGTAAGAAATGAATTTCAATGAATCATAAAATGGCCCTGATATGTCATTAGACATTAAGAAATCATGTTCATTTTAAACACTTATATCACTGACAACAGCAGTCTGGCCAGGATATTGTCATTTAAAAAGTGAAGTTGCAGCCCTCAACTGATGTTGATGATGTGTTTTGTCATGTCATGTTGTGTTTTGGCCTGATGCGCCACCCTCCACCTATGTACTAATCACAAAGTCAGTAGTGTTTCGGCATCTGGGTTGGCAACCTCAAGTCGGGGGGGGGGGGGGGGGGGGGATTACACAAAGTGATTGCAGTACCAGTTTTGGCCACAATCTTACATATGGTTCCTACGCAATTGGTGCACTGGCATGTTTAACTGTTAGCTGGAGTGTAATGTTAGATTATGTGTAAGTTAAGTACAGAACTGACTGTGCGCCCAAATTTTTGTCTGTGCTCCTACATTTTTTAACTTAGGCACACAAGTGCTCCTGGAAAATGTTTTTAGTGTAGAGCCCTGCCTTTGTTAGAAAAAGTTTTTAAGGTAATGTTATCAGGTAAGGGGCGGGGTGGCAATCGGGACGGTCGGGAGTTTTCCCGGTGGGCTGGCCGAGGTGAGTCGTACATGAAATATACATATAGAATTTTCCGCAAAAATCTCCGAGATCTACACTTCTAAGAAGTTCTAAGAAGTCCAACCAATATTTATACCACTCGCTCACTGTCTATATGTCATTCATGGTTACCCTGCACACTCGTCTCTCCCATGCTGATTTTTGTGAAGGCTAGCCTTAATTTTTTATCTTAATTCATTTTTGTCTTATTCAGGCGTTACAGAACTTTCATGGTCACAAATTAAAAAAAAAGACAATTTAATTTGTTTGTTTGTTCTTAAATTAACGCAGGCCTAGGCTAGAATGGAGCAAAGCCTCCTAGGAATGGGGAATGTGTTTCTGGTTTATCCATAGACAGTAAAAGATATGGACAGAGTCATCACGTAGACGTCAATCGAGGCGGGTGAAGCAAATTTCAACCGGTTCCTGTTGGTCGACGAGGCTTTCTGCGCAGGCTCAGGGGACGTAAATGTAACGTAGGCACGTAGTCTGACTCGGGTAACTCTTGTGATAGCTGCACCGAGAGATTGGGTATATAGCCACTTACTTCGTCTTACTTTGTCTACATTACTGTTCTAAATGTCCTAGTTGTTCGTAGATAAATGTGATTTAATATGAACAGCACTCGCCACATTCATAGCCTAGGCTACTGTCAATCCATCAAAACTTCGCTGAAATGTTGTGCTCCGATGCTTTCGGAGAATCGGTTATTTTGCTCAGAATTTTCCCGGTGGATTTTAGTGCCCCACTCCGCCCCTGAATGTTATGATGACAAAATCCAATTAGCTTTCACACTTAGTTACTATTTTACTATGTTACTAACTATATCCATAATTAGAAGAAATTTAAACCTTCTCATATGTTAGCCTATTTTGATAATCGTTTATGAACTTCTTTTGAAACTTCTGTCGCAGAATTTGAACAACTGTAAATCATTTACACAAAAGTGAGATGCTCGTTTCAGTCTATAGTTTGTGGTGTAGTATTTTTTTAATTATTAGAAAACTTGCAGGGAAAAGTCTGTCACAGTCATTATCCTATTGCCATGTTTCTCCACAGCTCATCTCTGAGGAAAAAAAATGATCCACAAGGCTGGAAAACAAAGATAAACACAGCATGCCATTATGACACAAAGAAGACTGTGGTAAGATTGGCACTAACAGAACGGGAGCAGGGGAGTTTTGCTAAGTTCCTCGTCCTCCCCCTCATTTGGCAGCTGCACACAAATGAAAAGCTGTTTTCTGGGCAAAGAAAGAGTCCCCCAGAAAATAATTGTCGATTGACGATTTATTGTCTCTGGTGTATGTGACATTTATGATAGAAAATAGAAAATAGTTCAGTGCTGCTTTAAAATAAACTCTGGCAGATATTTAATTCCTTACTCAGAGATGTATACCACTATTTACTGTTCTCAGAAATGGGCCTTCTGGTTAGGGAATCATACTTGTGACCGAAGGAGCAAGGCACCTAACCCCAACTCTTCCCTGGGCGCTGGATTAAGGGCTCCCCACTGCTCTGGGTGTGTCTGCGTGCGTGCTCTTAGTATGTGTTGGCTCTGAGTGAGCTCACTGCTCCAAGTATATGTGTGTGTGTATGTGTATGTATGTGTGTACACTACCCCCAGATGGGTAAAACGCAGAGACCAGATTTCCTACAGGACAAGTAAAGAATGACTTAACTTAAGCAAACAAGCTAGCACCAGGCCTGCTCTCATAATATCACGTTGTGCCACATGTGGTGCTGTATCAAATACAATGCAAGTCAAAGAAAGAGTGCCATCGCAAACATCTGAATGACCTTTTGCGACACTGAGGTAATAACCAGTCTTTATCTTAAATGCTGGCAGACACACAAACACTCCTCTACACAAAAGGCCTCCATCATCAAATCAACCATCAAGAGTTCACTGCTTCCTATGGTAATGCCATTTGCCACTAATGGCTCGGTCAGATTACATGACTTCAGCCCGATTTTGGCACGATTGTAGCCGACAAATTTCCAGCGTTGTGCTTGAATATGAAATGTCGGGAGGGGGAAGGAAGAACTGAACATTGAATATACCTTGAACAATAACATTGAATATGTTTTGTAATGTGACATATTCAATGACTATAGATTTATTGTCTGTGACGTTCCACAACACCACTACAAAAAGTCTAGGATGTCAGAATTTTTGGGGAATGTCTTATGATACCCGTACTGACATGGACACTATGATGACACACGACACAAACGATAGGCTACATGATAATGTGTTTAAAAAAAAAATGTGCAATCTGACAAAGCCATAAGGAGTATCGGTTATCATATAGACCATCTCTCACTTGTGTTCCCTTTTTCGATTTTGAATATGGTGTTTGAGCAGAAAGATGTTTTCCTCTTCAATCCAATTAATTTTTCCATGACAGCAAATGCATATAAACACAAAACTACTGCTCTATTTGTAGTACTCCATATAAGGACAATAGACCTGAGTTCGCCTATAAAAAGCTGTCGTCGTTGCCCATATGTGTGGCGTAACTTCCCGATTAACCCGTACTACGAAAGGTGGATAGGTTTCAACCAAGCTATGCTGCCATGGCAATTTACGCTGCATCTCAAACCTGCTCCGAGCAGGTTATGTTCTTGGTTAACCCGAGGTTTCCGTTAACCACACCCTTTATAAGTACCACCCCTCCACTAACAATTCGAGATAATGTCGGCGTACCTGGATGATCCATACGACATTGGAGCGCAAATCGTGAGGGGCTCTCATCGCAGGGCGAGGGGTTTTAGAGACCGCCATATATAGACTATATATATATATATATATATATATATATATATATATCCGGACGATATTCTCTATGAAGATATTGTCAGCCGAGGGAATTTGTTATCTTTGTCAGATGATCTAGGCAGAAGTCTCTAATGTCATCTAATCGGTGATGCTGAACATCTGAGCAAGAATACTGTATGTCCGAAAATAAATCGGATATAGGCCTAGCCTACAGTATGCTGAACATCTGAGCAAGAATAGCCTGAAATAAATCGGACATAGCCTACAGTAGGCCTAATAAATTAAAATCACCATTTTAACAAACTTGTTGAATTGAATGACATATTACTGTACCCTGCACATAAAGGCTACACATTTCCACAGCACCAGAATCTGACCGAATGCCTCCCTCAACCACTTCCATAATCGGCCTTCCACTATTATTTGCGATGGCCAACTCCTCTGCTACTGTAAAACACTCTGGTGCCTTACAGTAGTGTTCAAAAACACCTTTTTCTTGTTAGCTGTAAAACAGAGGCCAAGTGAAGGCTATAAGCATACTAGGCCTACATGTTTTCATAATTAAGAAATATTAATGCAAGCTATAACTATATAAACCTACGATTCTGAATAATGTGTTTGTGTTTAATTTTCACCTGCTGCCATGTGCGTTTGGCAATGGTGTTGCATCTGAAATGTTCACAGGATTAGGCATACACTAAATCAGTCAATGGGGCCTACTTAAACATTAAATTATCCTATTACTGTAATCTATATGCCCACTTCTAAATTGTGTTGCATCTGTAGGCTATGAACTCAAAATAGGCAACTTAATTATTTCAACTCATTTCAGACATTCTGCAAGCTATTAATCCTCCGTAACACATATTTGAAGAACATGTGGAAATAAAACTTTACTTTTAGGCATTTAGGCTACCCAATCTGCAATACGTTGCCAACAGCCTTGCCTTGCTTTGTTCACTGCCGACGTATTTGATTTTTGTCGTAGAGTGGGCTTTAATTCCTCATAACTTGGCATAATAATTGTGCATTCCTCATCCGTAAAATAAGGTGATCGTGTCATCATTGAAAGTGGTGACTTGCGCTGCAACCCGCCCCTTTTATGTGAACGCGCACAAACTCCAATTAGGTTAACCCCGGCTCAACAAATCAACTTCATAATCAGCGTCTTAGTACCGATTAACACCACTTAAGATAACCAGGTTTTGTCAACCCTGGTTTAACAAAATAACCCTGGGTTACATCTGGGTAGGTTAAGCTCCCTTCGTAGTACAGGCCCCTGGAGATCCGGTATCTTGCTTTTTTTTTTATGGGAAAATAACATGAAGATTTTGAATAATCACATGTGTTACAATGTCGTGGGGACAAATAAGTTTAAAAATGTAGACAATACACCCTACACACTTTTGTCATCTGTGATCATCGGTACGTTAAGATGGTGAACTTTGATTTTTGCTACTCCAGAGCTTGCAATAAAAAATTGGAAAATCCAGAGTTCTCGCAAGAGCACAATTTGAATTGGCAATGAGTAATAATGCATGCTACTTTTGCCACTTGTATCGCGGGAAGCCAATCACATCGGTGTATCTGATATAGGCGGGCCAAAGGCGAGCTAAACACTAAACAGATGACAGTCGTAGTGTTATCCAATTGCGTCGAAGTCTGGAATCAGTCTGTAAACATTGGTCGTATAGTCTTATCCAATTGCGTGCAGTGAGATTTTCAAATGCACGCTTGGTGCCACCCCTCGAGTTGGGCCATTACATTATTCGTGGCCAGACCCTTTCCAGAATCTTTCTAGTTTACCAGGGTCTGGAATCTCCATGCTCTGCAATAGCTGCAATTTACAGGTTTAGATCTTGATTCTCTCTAAACAGAATGACCATTGTTCAAGCAGCTATAATGTCAGTCGTGACCTTGTGTATATGTGTAACCTGCGTTGTGTTGAACCTGTGCTATTCAGCCCCGCACACGCCCAGACTCGAACCTGTGAAACAGCAGCCGCTCGGATCGGGAGTTGAGCGTGCTAACAATCGAGCTAAAAGCCCAGGCCACTAGCTTTCATGCCAGCAGGACTCTTGAAGCGTCGGGGAGTGAGGTTTATCAACGTTTCAAATACACACAGCTAAACTAGCTGGTATCTGTTACACATTCATGCAGCCCCTTCCACACTGAAATCACTTGATACAGTTTACCACAGTACGTTTTATAACTGGGGATGGGTTTAGAACTCATCACTGTAAACTATACCATTAATTAATAAACTTTTTATCTAATAAATGGAAAAAATGCAAGAATTAATAAAATTAGATTAGAAGGTTTGTACCAATTCAAGGGTATGATTAATGATATGGCTGTTGTACAATTTTCCTGCTTTGACTAATATTTAGACCTTTTATATTATTATTATTATTTTGATTTTATAATCCTTCTAATAGCAGCTAGTCTTACCACATCCTCCTTTCTGCTGCTGTATGTAAATTAGCTTCACGCAAAATTGCAATGTGCAAATACCAATGTGCAAAATTGCAAAGTGCAGATACCAATGTGCAAAATTGCAATGTGCAAAATTGCAAGGTGCAAATATTACTTAAATTACAACTAAAGTTTATACATTACAAGCAACAATGTCCATATACAGTCCAATTCTAGAGCCATGATAACATCTCATCCCCATATTCATATCTAACATATCCAAGGTTCACATTTCATCAGTAACTCCAATATCAATAATGATCCAATATCAATCAGTACACATCTTGTGCATCAGGTTCATATATCATAAATACCAGTGTGCTAATATGCATTGTGCAAATGCCAAAAGATTTTCACAGAAATACACTTAAATCTTGTAATTCATTGAGACCATGGGGTTCTACTGTATTTAATTCATGTATCCAATATGCCTCTCTCTGTAACAGTTGTTTAATCAAGTTGCCCCCTCTTGGGCTGGGTTTCACACGTTCGATGCCAATACATTTTAGGGAGGTGGCTGGTCCATGGTGCATCTCTTTATAATGCCTAGCTATGGCGTAATCCATATTTCCATTTCTTATTGCCCCTTTATGTTCTGCAATTCTTAGTTTTAAATTACGTTTGGTTTGTCCAATGTATATTTGTCCACACGGGCATTTCAGCATGTATACTACATGTGTTGACAGACAGTTAATAAATTCTTTTATTTGGTATTTCTTGCCTGAGTGTGGGTGACTAAATGTTTTTGTGTTGAAAGTATGGGAGCAATGTGCACATTTCCCACATCTATAATTTCCATATACGTAATTTAAGTAATATTTGCACCTTGCAATTTTGCACATTGCAATTTTGCACATTGGTATCTGCACTTTGCAATTTTGCACATTGGTATTTGCACATTGCAATTTTGCACAGAGGTATTTGCACATTGCATTTTTGCACAGTAGTATTTGCACATTGCATTTTTAGACTTTGATAGACGAGTATTTTTGAAGTTGAACCCACTCTTACATTAAGTCTTGAAATTGAACATTGAGAAAGTTAACCTTGGAAGTGATATGTGAACATGGATATGTAAAATTCTAACTGTGTATGTGCTCGAGTTTTGGGCATTGTCGTAGGTGGTGTGTGAACTATGGATGTACTGTAATGTATATGAACTCATACGGGAACCCAAATTGTTAATTGGGTGGCATCTTGCACCAATTGGTGTGGTCATGTGACCTGGGTAATCACCTATATCACCTGTCGGTGGCATGTGGAGATGAAAAGTGAACCTGACGAAGCATAGGCGAAACACGTTGTTCACTAAAAATAAAAAAGCAAAGAACTATAAATAAATATTGTTCTCGTTAATATGAATGACGACGTTCACACATAAACTATAACGATAACGACATGAAGAACGATATCGTTGGGGATCACTTTCAGAGCGATTTTCAGAACGATAAAAAGCTAATAGCCAATCAGAACCCATCGAATTTTAACCATCACATTCATTAATGAAGGAGAGACTTTGTTTATTGTTGTTTTATAGTTATGGTTTTATAGTTATGGTTATAGTTATCGTTATCGTTCTTGGTGTGAATGGGCCTTAACACTGATGTCTGAGGGGAAAAAGACTGATCCACAAAAGCTTGTTCTAGAGAGCTGTTGCTGTCACTGCCAACTGTCACTAGCAGCATGGCTTCTTATTACTCCTCAAATCACATCAATTGACCTGCAGAAAGCCTCCTGTCACAGAAGGCTTACCCTGACAGGGAGTTCTCTTGACACTGTTCAAACTAAATATATTAGACATTATGAACCAGACTTGAAATTCAATTTTAAAAAATGCACATGTGTGGATACCACTCCTTTCCATATGTTCCCAATGAGAAATGGTTTTATTTGTTGAAACTAAATGTATTATTTATTACTACTAAGACAATGGATATTTAATATAGATCATGACTACATTATAAAACTGTTCAAACAATCATTCATTTCAACAAGGGGTATAGTACTAAAAGTAAGACAAACAAAAGATATTAAGCCAATTTAACTTTAAGAAATTATAAAATGCCAACCCACATACCTTTCCCCGATGTTACTATGTCCTAAATTGCCATGAATGAATACTATCACCAAAAACCCTTGGAAATGCTGGAGTTAAAATCAAAATTGAGATGAAATCATAGAGTTGGAATTGATTACTTGTCATTTGTCTGCATTGCCATGAACATTAGCAGTTGGGTAGCCTGCAGACCATTTTGTATGTGGGAGAGATCTGAAAAGGGGCAGTGAGAATGGGAATGCAGGGATGGGTGGAAATGGATGAATGGCAAGCCATTGGAACAGATGGGCCCATTTTGTTATATAGCTGACAGAGTGAGGTTTTAAAAAGAGAGGTAGCAGTTTACAGAACTGCTTAGTTCAATGAATAGCTCCCCTTGGAGAGTGTTTTGTGATTAAAGAAGGAATTCTGTCATGACGTCAGTCAGCATTTTAAATATTACCTGTGCATTTTCTGCTGGTCTCTTCTTTCTTTGATGAACTCATTAGCTTGCAATTAAAGTTCTCCTCCCAGAATTCAGCAAACCACACATTCCTTCTGTTGTTTTCCAGTGAACGAGATGCAAAATAGGCATCAAACCCTGAAAGAAAAAGAGAACACACTTAGCTTGGCAAGAATAGATTTCACAGAATAGGCATCGATCATATTCCCATGTACTGAGACCTATGAAACCATAATTAGTTTTAGTAAATCCAGACGAATCTTTGAGTGCATTTCAATTTGTTCTGCAGATCCACCTGGCCATCCTACAATTCACAACGATTTCCAAAATCATAGAAAACCCAAGAACCAATCACAACCGATTGTGATTTTGGTATGGGCTGCACAATTATCGCAATCATAATCAAAATATGAATGAACACAATTATCTAATGGCTAAATCTACAAATAATGGTGCACAGTTAATTTTGTCACATTTCTGACTTTTATATTCATTTCATCCTCCTTGACTATGTCACTTCTGGTTGGTGGGTGTGCCGTGTTTGTCACATATTACTGTGTTAGTACGTGAGGGGCACAGAAATTCTGATTGGTGAGCTTCATAGTTGGTCGGTGTGCTGTGCTTCTTGTGCACCGGGCATGCTCACCAATCAGAGTGGCACAAATTAAAGAGACATATGGATATATTAATTGACATTAAAAAACATACTGCAAATATCTGTCAGAAAAATTAGATACAGTATATAGACAGACAGAGGAGTACGGTTAGCAGTGCTATTCCATGGAGAATAAAATGGTCAGTTTTGGCAGATTTAGCGTGGTTTTCTGGACATCCTCATGAATGAGACCCAAGAGGCTCTTTTGGAGAGCCACAGACCTGATTTCATTTAGAATCCATCGAAAGACTTCAGTATGACACGGAGACACATGTATAAAATACCTGCAAGGGTAAAAAATAATACCAATCGCTGAATTACCGTCATTCTCGAATTATTGTCAATAAACATTATTGTGGGATAGGCAGGTAAAGTGGAACAACTGCCAAACCTGAAGAAATGTTTGGAGTACACCTTATGTTGAAAATGTTTTGAAAAACTTTACAAAAGATATAACACGTTATATTTTTGCATAGTTGACTTCTTAATGTCAGAAATGTAAATTGAGAATGTACCTGAATAAAATAACCATTTACAGTAAGTCTATTGTACATTAGCCTAACTGATATTCTCACCCTGAACATTCTGTTCTTTGTAAAAAATTATGTTATTTGAAAAATGTTGTTGATATCAAGGACTGACACAGACCTCTCTCTCATAACATCAAATGAGCACTTCAATGTTTCTTTCAAAGTAGCCTATTGCCATAATTTTGTTAATTTCAATTCACTTAAAGGAATTATCCGGAGTAAAATGCACTTTAGATCGATTTACGGATGATTGGGGGTACATACGTTGAGTTGACATCAAAATCATGTCATTCGGATGTGTTTTGAGAAAGTTCGATTGTACCGTTTTCAGTCACACAACTCGTAGCCTGGAAGTGAGCAGGGCATTTCAATTTCGCCGCTACAAAACGCTATTTTTATACCTCTTCTACAGTTCCAAACAACATAACACTTACGTGGTAGTGAGTAGAGTGTCCCTAAAGCCAAACCGAAGTATCCCGAGGTCTTTATGTGGTCGAATAGAGAGTCCAGAATGAATTTCATCAAGCCAGTACCTTTCCGGAAATGTTGTCATCTTTGCTGTAGGAGTCTTATTGCTGAGTGTGTTGTAACACGCTCTGGAAATTCACAATTTTGTCGCCTTTAAAAAAAAACGTAAGTGTTATGTTGTTTGGAACTGTAGAAGAGGTATAAAAATAGCGTTTTGTAGCGGCGAAATTGAAATGCCCTGCTCACTTCCAGGCTACGAGTTGTGTGACTGAAAACGGTACAATCGAACTTTCTCAAAACACATCCGAATGACATGATTTTGATGTCAACTCAACGTATGTACCCCCAATCATCCGTAAATCGATCTAAAGTGCATTTTACTCCGGATAATTCCTTTAACACCTACATATCAATACATAAAGATTGCCCTGAAAATGCAAAATATATTGCTCTGAAAATGCAAAATACATACATTATATTACATACTATGTTTAAGCAGACTATATCAGCACTGCAGACTGTACACAATGCACGGTCCTGTCATCTTGTCATCTCTTGGCCATCTCTAACATTCTAGGAATTTCTGCAACACATGCACTTGTTTTTCCTTGATCTCTCATTAGTATTAAGCTACGAGTTTAGCTGAAATAATCACTTTTCTGCATAGTTTGTTTGTATTTAACGTTAAACAGTATTATGGAAAACAATTTCAGTAACATAGCGAGATATTGGCATTTGCAAAAGTCTGCGCTCTATGAGTAGTCTACCCTTTAATTGAGGTTATAAACAGGAAGGCTACTATGAAAATTACGTTAACCATCTGCATTAGCTTACATGGACAATGTAACTTCCTTTGTCAGCTTATGAACAACCAAACTAGCTTACATACATAACGTTAACTTAAAACAAAACTAAGTGCAACCTTTTTGTGAATGTATCCGAATGTACTTAAAGCAAAACTAAGTTATTTTTGTGAATGTACCCGAGTCAAACTTTCATTCAAACTTCATTTAAAAGCATAACTACAACGTAAGCCCCACTTTTAAGATCGTATTTTCGTTTTCGGGTCAAATAGCCTTTTGAATGGGAGTGCTAGGGGCACCACTATGATCGCATCAAACATTTTAAAACACTAAGAAGGCTCAACACAACATAAGCTTTGCTCAAAGTATCACCAGGGTCAGTACACATAACTCGAGCATTGAGAACATTGTTTGTGTACACAGAGTTTACTAAAAAGAAAGGTTTTGAACAACTCACTTCTTGACTGGCAAGAAGGTGGCGAGCAGAAAAAAACAACTGCTGTCAATAATGGGCTTGCACAAATAAATTAATTAGTGAGATGATCTGCATCTCTGTTCAACTAAAGCTATGAAGGTGCTAACCCATTTGCACAAAACATATATTTTTAAAATGTTTTCTTAATTGATAACGTGAGATATCCATGTCTCCATGTAGGGTAGTGTCAAGCAGTGAAGTGATAGCAGGTAGAACATGTAGGCCTACATGTCACATGAGCCACACAGAAGAGGAACGCTGCTTGCGGACACCTGCTAATATCGTCTCGACCCTCTCAGAAAATACTTCCAACGTCCTTGCAGGGAGTTATTTATAATTTGGCTGGATTATTTCACTTCCCTATTCCAGAACACCCCCACTTTTAAAAAGCTTGATACACCTCTGTGAACAGTGTCTATTTCTCACTTACTTTAACAAAATCCAAGCATTAAAAAGCCAAACAAATGATGTTTATCTGCAAATACGGCACCTTGGATCATCTAGCCTACTGAAGTCTGGCGTCATCAAACTTCCGGTGAAGGAGCCTGAAGCTGGAAGTTGGCTGGTGTGTATGTACATTTCGGGGGCGTTAAAAGGGTACAGACCAGAGCCAAATAAGGTACAGCCCTGAGTTGACGTCAACTATAAGCTTTGTTGAGATTTGCCCGTTTTACAGAGACAGTTTCAAGTTTTGAGATTTGCATTGGAAAGAGCTGTCACTGGGACTTCTCTGTATGTCCATGTTACCCACCGAACTGTTGTTATTCAACTATGACAAGGTAAACTTGGTTTTGCATTCTATCAACTTACACTGAGAAGAAAATATATCAGGTGGAAGACACAAGCTTCATAGTTGTGTGCACCATTACACAAATGCCATGACAGTGGAAGAAAGGGGTGGGATACATTGCATGGTAAATTAGAAAGGACATTTGATAAATCCCACTGCATGTTGTCCCCCCTCCCCCCTAAATGTAGATTAGAACACCATTAATCTTTTCTAAATGTATTTATATTGGCTCTGCTTTGGATAATGTGAGGCGTGAGTGTGAGGCAGCCGTGGCCTACTGGTTAGCACTTCGGACCTGTAACCGGAGGGTTGCTGGTTCGAACCCCGACCAGTAGGCACGGCTGAAGTGCCCTTGAGCAAGGCACCTAACCCCTCACTGCTCCCCGAGCGCCGCTCTTGATGCAGGCAGCTCACTGCGCCGGGATTAGTGTGTGCTTCACCTCACTGTGTGTTGTGTGTGTTTCACTAATTCACGGATTGGGATAAATGCAGAGACCAAATTTCCCTCACCGGATCAAAAAAGTACAGTATATACTGTACTTTTTTGATCCGGTGAGGGAAATTTGGTCTCTGCATTTATCCCAATCCGTGAATTAGTGAAACACTTAATTAAAATGCATGATTTTTTTAAAATCATCAACAATCTTGAATAGCCTTTTGTGATTCGTACAACATTATCTGTGTATCACTGCATATTTAAAAGCATAGGCTATTGAAGTGTGGTACCGTACACATACATACACAGATTCATTGGCAATGGGATGTACACTACAGTACATACAGACCTATCAGACACAAAACCAATTAGTTTGAGCAAGCCATACTAGTGTTAGAAAATACTTTTGAATGTGGACATGATATATGTACATATCCTAACAAGGTTCAAGGTAAAAGACTAGGATACTGAAGTACCATGTGGCTAACATGGGAATTCAGTGAGTAAGGCAGTTCTGACTGAGCCATGAGTGTAACCCTTTCTGACAGTGACTGGGGTCCAGAGTCACTTCAAAAGCAAAAGGGAAACCTCTAGTGACACTGTGCATCAATGCACAGCGGGAGGGGTGATGGGTCTGATGTGATGGCCCATGCCAGGTTAAATGGTCCATTTTGCCCAGGGGAGGAAAAGCCAAAGGAACAGGTCACAGATCAGTGACAGCAAACTAGGGTTGTCACTCCACATCCTGCTCCCAGTAGCTTTAACTACAAGGCTTAAAAAATGGACTAGATCAAACCAGCTCTTAGTGCTTTGTAACTTAGGACTAATTATTCATAAATTTTGCAGTGCCCAGCTTCTTTCTGTCGATTAAAAGAAAAAGGCACAAAGTTTATAGACATTAAAGGCGTGGCCAGTCCACAATCACTAATTTCATGGCGTGATTTTGTGATGCTGGGCGCATATATCTGCTTGAATATCTGTCATTCCCTTTAACAGCAAGCAGCACAACTTCAAACAGCACATCGGTATTTTGATAGTCAGTGGCACATTTAAAGGAATGCGCTTGCACGCAAGACCGTATGGAACAGGGATTCCACTAAACCTTGTTTTACTAAAACCTGTTTCTGACTAGCAAAAACAAAACAGTTCTATATAGTTAATTACTTTCACTATTGACTGACAAGGGGTTACCATCGAAAACATAGCCTGAAAAAAGCAACACTTAACCCAATAATGTTCGAATATCCTAAGGATATTTATCCTACAGAGGAGTTGCTGCTTACATCTTGTGACAGTGCGTCTTCAGCTGTGCTTATTATGCGCCTTTTGCTATAGACCAGGTTTTTTTGGTCAGTGATGTAATGATTTTTAGAGGGTGTAAGATAGTGATTTTTAGATCATGCATCAGACGACACCTTATATCGTTAATTGCCAAACCCCCGAGCGCAAGGTTTAATAAAAGTGGAGCGCATGGTGAAAATGTTGTCACTGACTGGGTGTAAGATATGAATAAGTCTTGCGTCGCACTTTGCGCCATGTTGCGCAGGGGGTACGATAGGGCCCTAAATGTGCCACTCCAAGTATATACAGAAGATTTTCAATCAGACAACAAAAGGACTTTCTAACTGGGAATTTAAACCAGAGCCATTTTTCCCGTGAGGGAAATTTGGTCTCTGCATTTAACCCAATCGGTGAATTAGTGAAACACAAACAGCACACAGTGAACACACAGTGAGGTGAAGCACACACTAATCCCGGCGCAGTGAGCTGCCTGCTTCAACGGCGGCGCTCGGGGAGCAGTGAGGGGTTAGGTGCCTTGCTCAAGGGCACTTCAGCCGCGGCCCACTGGTCGGGGCTCGAACCGGCAACCCTCCAGTTGCAAGTCCAGTGGGCCACGGCTGCCCATTAGAATAAGTGAGTAAATTTACACAGCACTTCACATGCGTATTGCGGCCGAATATTCACTTTGTGAATAGAGTCCGGACATTGACGTTGCGACACCTGGGCTCAAGGTCAGATGGGGTGACTGCTGTCTCCCTTCGCTACAAATGGTGTCAGAAGTGGGATGGCTTGGCGTGAGGCCATCAGAGGCGTGCCTAATGTGTGAGTCGTACGAGGGACCCCCAGAGATGGGTAAAGCACTAGTGTGTGGGGTACTCTGGAATGGTAAGTACAGTTGGTGGACAGCAGTGTGCATGAAGCCCATGGACACGCTTCCCGAAGGGGAGGGCCGTGTTGACAGAGTATCATCACTATGGTTGAGTATGCACTCTTACTGTCTCTTTGGCTTCTGCGGTCAAGCTGCAGGTTTAGTACCCCGGACACCCAGATTCGAGGCCAGGTGGGGTGAGTGCTCTCTCCCTTTGCTACACTCCTCAAAATTAAACTCCACAGTTTGAGGCAGTCTTTTTTTTTTGTTTGCTTGAGCTCGTTTTGCCGCGTGAGACAGTCTGTCACACTGCTTTTGAAGCAAACTCAACTGCATCTTTAGTCAAATCACTTTCATCAAGTGGAATAGACACGTGAACCTTCACTTCAGTCCTCCTCTCAACCTTGTCATAGAACATTAAAGGGTTGATTTTCTACACTAAATAAGTGTACTTTTCCATAAATTTCTCTCCATCAATCTAACTATTTATCTGTGTGTCTATACATTTATCTATCTGTTTGTTTGTCTTGTTTATACAAAGATATTCAGAATTAGTATCTAAGTAATCTGCTGACTCCGTTCACTATATTGATCCATTGTTGCACAATATTGCCATGCCAATATGACCTATTACCTACCTATTTTTCGAGTAAAAAGGCAAAAATCTTATTGAAATAATATTTAAATAATAAAAACAGGCTGTAACTAACCATAATATATGCATTCAGTGCTGCAGATATATGAAAAATTGCAGTCTTTACAGATTCTGGAGTGCTTCTGGAGTGCTTAGTGACCCTAATTCATCTACAGGGGTGGGAAAGAGTAAGAATTTAAAGGGATGTGATCAGGGTTTCCGTTGTCCGGTAATTGTCAGATATTGGCCGAAAAAAAAAAAAAGAAATGTCCGACAAAATTAAATCTCTCCGGTCAAATTGTCCGATTGAAATTGGCTAATAATCCCATCCCCCTAACACAATCTGAATTTGAGAATAAGCCTCAAAAAAATTTAGGCCTATACTAAAGCAAGAATATGTCTTTGGCTAAGGGACAGGCTCTACCAAAAAAGCAGAAGTGTCAGGCGTATCTGTCGGAATCAGTGACGTTGGTGGAGGTGCGGGGGGTGCGGCCGCACCAAGACACTTGTCATTCTCTGTGTAGACAGACCCATAGCTACACTGGACATGGAACTGTGTTCTGTTCCCAAAGCATGCTTTTTCTGTCTATGATCAGCAGGGTTAGGGCCTCCTCAACGAGGAGATTGCTGGTCCGCGGATAATTTGCGGCACAATGAAAGAAAAGAAAAAGAAAGAAAACCGAAAGAAAAAGAAACAAACAATTTTCCAGAATAAGAAACATTTCTTAATTTAGTGTTATCAAATAAAGAGGCATAGCATTGGGGGTAGTGGTGTGAGCGCTCATTCAATGTGTGTGCGCCTCTGTGCAAGTGAAACCGTTGAACCACTGGAGATAATGTGGGTAGCAGCAACAAACAACGTAGCCTATTTAAAACAACGAATAAAGCGGATTCTTGCTGTCCATGAAAACAGCATAGAGACTGGCTAGATCTTTAAAATGACACTAGTTAAGCATGTTTAAGTTAGGCTAATGAACATGTTACGCTTGATTATGTCATTCTTTAAGCTACATAGCCTCTGTCCAGTCTGTCCAGAAAACGAAACCTCTGAACGGCACCATTTTTTTCAAACGGAAACTCTGGATGTGAAGTCACATGATCTCATCCAAGCACATAATTATTTAAAAGAATGCACCGCCTTTCTTGTAAAGAGTTTAAGTTGATTAAACATCAGGAACTATCAGGAACTTGCAAATGAAAGGGTATAAATGAAAGGGTATCTCTTTTCATGCATTCTATGATGCCTTCAAACTACCTCAAAATGGTTGTTTTTGAAAGTAGCTGTGATCTATTTTCTATGCTGCCTATTATCTATATATCTGTGCAGAAACTCTCTCAAACTGCTGTGAAAAGTAAACACAATGTCGGAAGAAGCTCTTCTTTGGCTGCCGATTATATTGAAATGTCATTTGGTTACATCACTTTTGTAATCAATAGTGTCTAGTGTCATATGTGCTGTCTGTCAGCCAACTGTCTAACGCTAGCCTGCTAGCTTATGAAAGCTAGTTTAAAGGACAAGTTCGGTATTTTACACTTAAAGCCCTGTTTTCAGATAGTTTATGATTAAATAGAACGTTTAAGATTGAAATTTGGACACATGCTGCTGTCCTGAGAATTTTTGGTTTCTGTGGTAACATCCCCCAACCTCCGCAACGCTGCATAGGTGCACTGGAACAATCTTTCTAAAACGCATTAAACTTTCGTTTACAAAGACGCAAAACTCACCGAGTGGTCAAGGGTGTTCACTGATATGCTCACACAAAAATCGCTGCAAAAGATTCTTTCCAACAGGTTTCATCGTAGTTTTTGTCCAACTCCATTAACTTGTATTGGATGTGCTGTGAGGTACGGTATTACTCCGCCGCCGGAAACGGATATGGGGTTGTATTCTTTCTGTAGTCTTATGCAGTCGCGGTATCGTAGGCTACGCTATCCAAATTATTGTCACGTCCATGGCTAATGCTAAAATGTCTTGGAACTTCCATGATGTGAATGATAGCCTACGTGAATCATTACGTTTTCATCATGAAAGTTCCACAGCCAAAAAAATAGTAAACGTACAAAATCATGTAGCCAAATTATTCATGTAGGCTAGGGTTAGTGTTAGGCTTATGATGTGAACATGACAGGTTATGGACATAACAAATAAGTTCATTTTACGCCTGTTATAAACGTTACGTTACAAAATGTCAGCCTTACCCCAAGTTCTTCAAACTCTGTCGCCCCAGGAGGTAATGTGGGAACCGCTGTATTTCTCAGGCGAAATAACTTTTTGGGCAATTTCTTTCGACCTCCAGCGAAGTTCAGTAAAATGCAGACCGCAGAGACACGGTGATCAGCTTTCTGCAGATCCTCAACAGGTGTGCTCACATACGGTACGGGTGTGAGGCGTTTGGGAAAAATAGCTCCACAGTTTTACAGCGAATGGTAAAACACCTGTTGGAAAGCATCTTTTGCAGCAATTTTTGTGTGAGCATATCAGTAAACACCCCTGACCACTCAGTGTTTCACGTCTTTGTAAACGAAAGTTTAATGCATTTTAGAAAGATTGTTCCAGTGCACCTATGCAGCTTTGTGGAGGTGGGGGGGGTGCTACCACAGAAACTGAAAATTCTTAGGACAGCAGCATGTGTCCAAATTTCAATCTTAAACATTCTATTTAATCATAAACTATCTGAGAACAGGGCTTTAAGTGTAAAATAGCAAACTTGTCCTTTAACATTCTTGCTGTGTGCTTACTTCATACCATAGTATTAACTTTATATTAAAAGACTCCGTTTGAAACCATCGTTTTAAAAGATGCCTTAACTCCAAGTCATACCCAGATAGCAAAGGGTCGTTGAATCCATGTTGAATCAACCTCCACCGCTTCAAACAAACGTGGATTCAACGCCCCTTTGCTATCTGGGTATCTTCTGAGACACATCTCTATGATGGCAGTGAGGCAACAAAGCTGATGCCTTCCGTTTGGAACGCACCCATCAGTCTATTTTAGAAAATGAAAAAATCACAAATCTGCTTCTGTTAAATGTGCTGTTAAGCTCTATAAAATTAAATTTCATAGAACATAGAGCTAAATTTCCTTTTCAACACTGGCATTTGGCTTATAGCACACACAAGCAGTCCTTCTGCCAGTTGTTCCACGATAAAATAAAACTGCTCAGTTATCTGCATTTTCTGATATTCTTAAGCATCTACTCCAACACAGTCACTAAATAGTTATGTCTTAGCCTGAAAACTTTGCTAATGTGTACACACTGTATTCCTGCTTTGAAGATGACTGCAATCCTGCCTATACCAATTGTGTGCACATTTTACTAAATAATAATACAGTGAATAGTAAATAATACAGTGATTTAGTAATATTAAAAGTTGCAATAGGGATAAAGTTGGAATAGTGGATAAACTCTATTTCTGACATTTCAAAGGGGGATAAACTGTGTTTACTTGCGTTTAGCCTTAGCCACTACAGCCCTGATTCTTTCAGTGACACCTCCCGGGTTCTTTAGTTTTGTTTTATTAATGTATTAATTTATTAATTTATTTATTTGATAAACAGTGAAGTTGCCAACATGAGACATCATGTACAAAAAAAACTACAAAACAAAATGAGTCTCAGGTTCAATAGACATGTAGCCAACACATAACATGGTTCCTTTATTTGGCCACCAACCAAGGTTATAAGCAGAAATGAGTGTTAGAGTGTATAGTATAGTGAAGGCAGGCAAGACAGTTAACTGGATCAGGCTACCAATTTTTTTTTTAAATAGTAGCATAATTATTGCCTACTCAGGCATCTATACCCAGTCCCTCTATCTCTTGTCACATCTCAGTATCGAGAGCCATTCAGACTGGCAACACTTACTGACAGGCTGCCAGCAAAATTCCAGCCTGAGCTGGCTGACTGGTACACAAGTAGCCACTGTCATGACAGTGGTATGCTAAGAGGTGCAATTTATCAAGAAGAAATAAATCCTAAAAATCTATGACGAGCAGGGTCCAAGCAGTACTTTGTAACACATTATGCAGAGTAAGTGGAATTTTTCACTATCGTCGCAGAGGCAAAATCTTACAGATGTTGGAGCTGATGTACTAAGACTATAGTGCCTCATAACTTGTCATTGTATGTACGAACAGACCGCACATGACTGAAAATGCTTTTTTCCGGGCACAGGAGAGCTCTTCAGGCTAGCTGTGCTTTTCTTATTCATACATATGTATCTATCGGAAGGTAGAGGGGAAAATGAAGTATTACACAAAAACATGGGAGGAGAAGTGGTAACACTGATTGATTAGGTATGTATGCATATGTATGAAAACAGCAAACATCTTTTTGGTAACACTTTATAATAACTACAGACAATTAATCATTTATTAAGCCTTTGTTACTTATTAGTTAATGGTTTGTTCATCATTAGAAATTTCTAATGTATCATCAGTAAAGCATTTGTAAAGCATTTGTTCACACAGTTATAAATAGTTTGTTCATAGTAAATAAGCCTATATCTAAATATGTTTATTGTTAAAACTTAATAAATGATGCAATAATATGTTTTTGATTCCATTATTTAACAGTTGTTACATACACATGCACTAATGATTAGTTAGGGTGAGGATACATATTTTATAAACCACTTCCTAATACTATAATTCATGATAAACTCAGGAGTTACAAGTGGTTAGTTAATGATATTTTGTGAGCTCATCTAAAGTGAGGACGTTTTATGGCTTGCAACACATTTACAAATGAGTTATAAAGTTTGCACTTGCATTTATTCATTTAGCCGACACTTTCACCCAAAGCGACTTACACATGTCAATGAAATTAAAGGGCAAGGCCACATTGGTGGACGCCGGGGTTTGAACCCCAACTTTATGGGTTACTGCATGTTAACCAGGCTCCCTATCCACTACACTACCTCTGCCCAGTGATATTATAACAGTCAATTCAAAAATATATTATAGATATGCGTGTTTCAGGCATGCAAACTGGTCAGGGGTGAAAAAGGTGAGAAGGGCACGCGAAGTGACAATAGTGCATAGCTTCCACGGAGTATGAAATGGCCCAAAACCAGAGATTTACAGAGAAAACAAACTATAAAATCACTAAAAAATTTGTTGTGGCCAAAAATATCATATGTATGATAAAAATAAGTGAATATAAAAAAAGTGTCTTCTTCTCCTATTTCTCCTTAAGTGTGAGGGGCCCGTTGCACTGTTTGGCATCATGCTTCAGCATGGCCCTCCTCTCCTCCTAAGCAATCTACATGAGTTTTCTTTCTTTCTTTTTTCTCTGTGCCTGAAGTTCAGACATTTCTGAAGATTTCAGGCCTATTGGACATGAAGACATAGTAGGCATAGTATTAGAATAAAGATGATAAGTTTGAATATTTGTTGAACCAAACCAGGTGAAACTTGCTTGAGACACACACTATTTCAGACTAACATTATATAAAATAGGGTAAACTAGACTAATTTTTGTAAAATCGATTTGAAATGTTTTAACTTCCTATGGAATGGGCATTTTTGTGTCTAGACCAGGTCTTGTGAAGCCGTGTGCAAAAGTAGATCAAAATAAAATGAAAAATGAGTCATTTAGACCATTATTTGCTAAGATATGCTCATGTGTTTTGTAAAATGCCCAATGGAAACTCCCCATAGGACTTTTGGTTACCCAAATTGCATACTGACAATAAAAGCCTTACTGTGTGGTTTCTGGACTATTTGGATTGTTTGTCAGAGGTTCTGATGGAATGACTACACTATGGAATAATTACAGAAATGTCTTTGCATTTTCTTTGTTGGTTCAATGGGTGTGGATAAGATGGATTATACATCTGCACAACAAATATTGGATAAAACAATGGATAAAAATATGGATTCCGGTGACTATTTCAATACCCAATTTGCTGCATCTATCTTATTGATAAGGATACACACTGCAGCTAGAAGGTAGGGAAGCACAAGAGGAGGGCAATTTGATACAATTTAATTAAGACATAGTAAGATTAATCTGACAATGTAAAGCACTATACAGATTGTACATGAAAAAGGTTGTCATATATGGATTCCCAAGTGTCCAAGCTTTCAAATGGTGTATAACATTACTATGCTACATAGCAATATGGTGCAATTGATTTATAATGTTGGGGGAGAGTGTGTTGTGGAGGGCACACTGTTTCATAACAAGTGTTATCCTGCAGCCTAGGTTACTTACAGATTGTGGCATTGTGGCTAGTTAGTTTGTTTAACCAACCAATAAAGTTGTGTTGTGTGATTAGTGTTCACACTAAATGTTAAACTGTAGCCTACCCTATAGGCACAGGCTACTTCTGATCAGGTCACTGAACGTTTCTTAAAGACATGTCAATCAACACTGATTTTGTCTCTGAGCCAGATCAGTATAGCAAAGATCAGTATAGCAAAGTCTAATGTGAATAATTAAAGAGTTAAATGTGAATAATTAAAGGAGTTAAACGTTTTGCACAGCCCAGTTTAGGAGACATTTAACTCTTTAGGTTATTCACATTAGCCTTTGCTATACTGACAAGGTCTGTGTATTTGCTTCACATTTTGCCGATCTAGACCAAATACAGCACGTAACCTATTCATCAAATTAACTCGTTGTGTCTATATTTCTGTCTCATATCGCTAACTTTAACAACATTAAAACAAAACCGCCAATGCTACGTTGCTACACTAATCGCAACATCTTTTGCTAACAGAAGTTGAAAGTTTCAACTAGCCCACATGTGACATCTCTAGGCACCTCTCCTCGCCGTGCTCACATTCCAGCTGACATTTCAGACGCATCTAGGCCTATCTGCGCTCACAAAAGGAGGCTATACCTGCGCGAGCGTTCTGTTCACGTTGCCTCTGCAGCAACAAGCTTCCACTGATGTTTAGTAAACGCACATAGCCTAACATTCGTTGCTGAAATTTTTAATGGCGCTCTGGCAACACCAAGATGTGTTTGCGTCTGCACAATAGTAAACTCAGCTCACGTTGACCCCCCCCCCCCCCCCCTAAATATTTTCTCATCGGTTCTGCACAAACCACGTAAGTCAGTCATTTTGGATTCAAAACGGCGAAAGGTGAGGAGTTTGCATGCCTGGTGTTTACTATGAACAAACCATTTTTAACTGTGTGTAAACATGATTTACAGATGAGAATTAATGTAGGAATAATGCTTTACAAATGAAGAATACAGCATTTAATAATAGTTTACAGATGTTTAATAACAGTGTGTAGTAGAAGAAAACAGAAACTCTTGCATAGTTGTAGGGGTTTCTATCTGGGCCAAGGTAGTGTAGTGGATAAGGAGCTAGACTAGCATGCAGTAGCCTGAAAAGTTGGGGGTTCGATTCCCGGCTTTCACTGTTATGTCAATGGCCTTCAATTTAATTGACATGTGTACGTCGCTTGTCTGCTAAATTAATGAATGTAATCTTTACAACTCATTTGAAAATGTGTTGCAAGGCATAGAAAGTCCTCACTTTAGATAAGCTCACAAAATATAATTAACTAAACACTTGTAACTCCTGAGTTAATCATGAATTATAGTATTAGGAAGTGGTTTATAAAATATGTATCCTCACCCTAACTAATCATTAGTGCATGTGTATGTAACAACTGTTAAATAATGGAAATATTACTTCATCAACAAAATATTATTGCATAATTAACAATAATTCATAAATTCATAATATTATTGCATAATTAAGTAAGGGATAATGGACGACATGGTGGTCTGTTCACAGAAGTTAATGCACGGTCGAGGTTGTAAAACGGCCCCGACGCGAAGCGGAGGGCCGTTTCTGTGAACAGACCACCGTGGAGTCCATTATCCCGCTTATTCCATTGTTGCCATTTGCGTTGTGTTCATTTCCTGTTACAATTTAAACGTTTTAATCGCTAAAACTGTCTTGTTTGTAGAACTAATTTCTTCCGACACATATCAACTAATTTCTCAACTCACAGGACAAACTGCCGTTACTAGTTCTAAATGGATGGTTGCTACGGCCAAAGGCCAGTCGTTAGTTCTATCTCTCCCGTTGTCAAGCGGGCGTATCCCAAGATTCTGATGAACTTCAGCTTTGAAACATCGCTATTTTACTTAGCCTGCTGCAATCCATCTAGCTAAAAGCCACCTCTGTCATATGCTACAATGTTGCAATGTTCTGAACGTCTGCATTTTACAGCTCGGATGCAACGTGACAGTTCATTTAAACTTCACAACGAGTTCGGCGAATTAATATACAAGTGTGATACGGCCAAAAAATGGATCTACTTCATAGGTGTGCAGATAACATACGGTTAATGGTCGTTCTAAATTACGTAGGACAATGGGAAATTCAACCAAGCAGTGGAATAACAATAATTCATGAACATATTTTAGATATAGGCTTATTTACTATGATCAAATCATTTATAACTGTGTGTACAAATACTTTATTTATGAGAATTAACATAGGAACAATGCTTTACAAAGGATGAACAAAGCATTTTGTAATAGTTTGCAACTGGTTTATAATAAGAAAATGATTTCATTATAAGTGGTTGTTTCATCAGGCGCGCCTGCAGGTGTACGTCCGTACGCACTGTGCGTACCATCACTCAACAACGAGAGAAAATTTACCTTGTGTGTGTGTATATTCACACCATATTGGCCTACCATACTTTTCCAACTACATTATGCACAGTATCCCATTAGTTGCTATTTACAATTTTCTATCAAGTAAAGTTAGTGAACACTAAAATTAACGCGCACACATGTTTGAGCAGGAGAGAATACGCATGCAGGCACGCATAGGCTACTTGTTTTCTTTTACTCGGCTTTCTATATGGTTATCAGCACACAATGTTGAGCTAATTCACTAACTTAATTCATGGATATCACAAGTTTAAACAACGAAAACAGAAAGGATGGAGGCAGCAAAGCTAGAGGAGCTATTTAAGATGGGCAAGAACAAGGTTGGCTAAGCAATTGGTGTGCTTGTCAGAACGACTGCATTACAGCTGTTTAAAGCCAGACGTTACAGTACGCTATAACACAACTAAAGGTAGCTTCAGCCTGTATAGGGATGTATAAAGTTGCCCAAATGAATAGGTAATTGTAGACGTTGTTGTTGCATTATTGCATGTGGATGTTGTTATGCTATGTATGCACGAACCTAAAGGAAAAATACTGTCCACGCGGGGCGGCGGATGGGTGTGCGTACCATAGCATCAATTCCTGCCGGCGCCCCTGTGTTTCATTACTTATTAAGTATAAATGATGTACTTACAAACATATTTTTTGGATAGGCTTATTTACTATGAACAAACCATTTATAATTTTGTGAACAAATGCTTTACTGATGATAAATTATGTATGAACAAGAAATTACTAATGATGAACAAACCATTAACTAATAAGTAACAAAGGCTTAATAAATGATGAATTGTGTGTAGTTATTATAAAGTATTGTAAATAAAATTATAGCAGTAACAGTCTACGTGGAGTTGTCCTGGCTAATTCCTACTCTGGAATGCCTGTTCTCCAACCAACTTGCCTTGCCTATTTCCTTCGTTCTGATCAAGAGGGACAAATCAAACATTACAAATGTTCCAATTTTGCTAAAATAATTCCTGAATGGTTTTGTTCAGACCTGAATGCAACTGTAGTTGACAGAGGAAAGATATAGGTCACTAATGACAAAATATTTGCTTTCAGTGTGGTACGATTTCTTCGAAGGGTAGGCTAGTGGGTCTCATTTCCAAGGGGAATATTTTCACCCCTATGCCTTGCCAGTGTATTTCAAAGGGTGCCACTAATTAAAACACATGTTAAAATGTTATGTTAAAATAATTATCCCTTGAAGGTTTATTTTATTCCTCTACTCAACTTTACCAGGGTTGCCAATAATTGTAGAGGGCACTGTATATGTAATGGTATGCATCAGTGCTAATGTGTACTGAGCATTAATGATTTATGTTTTAAATTCACTCGCATGGTTTCCAGTGGAGCAGGACCAAGTGAAGGCCATTTCTGTCACAGAGAGTCAGTCCAGTGCCTACAGCCCTTTCTCATGCCACATCCCCCACACTATCTAATTCCATACATCATTATCCAGATACAAACATAAAAATATGTCTTGCTTATTAATCTAGTTCCCTTTAGACAGTAATATAAATTCTTTGGTGATTTGCTCCCTCTTCTCATCTCAGATTTTCTCATATTTTCCCCAGAGGGAAGAGGATGTGTAGTACAGGTTACAATACAGCTTCACATTTTTGCTATCTATCAGTATTATTCTGTTCAAACTTAATTTCTCCATCCATTACCCTCCTTTGACCTCATCATCTATATATCTGCTATCATGTTCATATTGCATTCTCTTAAATGTGTGTCACATGTGCCACAGTCCACCATTTCAGAGAGATAAAGACTTTCTATTATAGTTGGGTCTTAGTAGCATGATTTGATATGGTGCCTAAGATCAGACCTGTCATGCACATCTCCAGAGACCAAGGGGGAGGGGAAGCATGTGACCCTTTGATGTGTCATCATGCTACAAGGGCCTGGCAGTTGGGTGGATTACAGGCAGTTAACCTTAAGCCTCATTACATGATATGATGTTTGACATGATTGCTCTAGTCATCCCTGGTTGAAAAACAACACATACACCTGGTGAAAATTATGATAATACTATATTCTGCTACTACTAAAATAAAATTACTCCTACTGATATACCCACAATGATGATGATTATTATCATTATCATTATTTTAGTCATAGACAAGAGCAAAATGACTACTGTGTAGAGAATACAACATCAGGAAGATATATAAGATATAAAAAACAAAGTCAACTCTGAAAGCTTACAACATACTATATATGTTTGGTAATATTAAGCAGATATTACACAGGGATTTCCAGTGTGATTCATCAATCTAATTTTACAATTTAGAATGACACCTGTTTTTTTTCCTCAAATGAAGGTAGTATTTAGTATGCTACAAAGAATTATGAGACATAGATAACTTAATGTTGTTGATGCAGTCACACAGATGGCTGATGGAGATGCCAACATGAAATACCACATACTGTAAAGCATCTGCATACTGGTGGAGGGAGATGTTGTAATCATTTAATCATATTGGCCAGCAGGAACATATAAAGGTTGAGCAGCTGTAGACTTAAAAAAAAAAATTGTATGAGGCAATGTTTTTTGGTAGCAAGGTTTTTGCTGATGGATATGTATGGTATGTAACCAGTCTGGTCCAGTTTTCCAAATAAAACTTTCTGCCTAAGTCAAAAGCAGTGCCAACTTCAAATGCCTTTAGTCACTATTTACTTTGCTATTAGATCAAATGAATGACAAGCTAACTTGGTGGAAGGGGGCACCCAGAGCCGTATAAGGTACCTTTATATGGCTCTGGGGGCACCTGCTGTTACCTCTTATTATACAACAATTGGGTTCTATGAAACTATTTGTTTGTTTCTGATTGGCCGAGAGACGTTCCATGAGTTGGAATATCCCTGGACATTTCAACTCAGACTTTGCACAGCTAATAACAAATCCCTCTCCAATGGGTCTTTGTGGTTTTTCGTGTCTTCGTTGAAAGACATTGTGAAATAAGGTAGGAGGGCCCCATAGCAGGATTTTGCTTAGGGCCCCATGGAGGTCTGAACCGGCACTCAGGGCAGTCATAATAGGGCAGTCATAATAAAAGATTGAAATATCCCATTTACATAAGTATTCTTTGTTATGATGCTTGCAATTGAGCTCTGGTGCATCCTACTTCTATCAATGGTCCTGGAGATGCTTCTAGAACTTGATTGGAGTCCACTGGACATTATTAGGCACACATCTGTCTATATAAGGTCTCAAAGTTGATGGTGTATGTCAGAGTGAAAACCAAGCCACAAGGTTGAGAGCATTTGTTGGTAGACCTGCGAGACAGGATTACCCAAGAGCACGGTAGCTCCATCATTCTCAAATGGAGATTTGGAACAACCACCAGTCTTCTTAGATCTGACCACCCAGCCAAACTGAGTAATTGGGGACAAAGGGGCTTGATTGCCAGGTAACCAAGGACCCAATGGTCACTATGAATAAGATTCAGAGTTCATTTGTGAAGATGAGAGAAGCGTACATATACATTTACAAAATACTTGTTTTTTGTGCAGTATTGTGAGTACATTGATGAGAAAAAAATGAATTGAATCCATTTTAAGATGAGTCTGAAGAGATGAGAATAAAATATGGAAAACTTGAAAGGGTCTGAAAACTTTCTGGCTGCACTGTATATTCCACCGAGAAGAATGGATGAGAATGCAGAGCTGTATGCAGAATGTAAATTTACATTCTGCATACAGCTCTGCATTCTCATCCATTCTTCTGCAAGTCTGCAATGTACATTTCATGTAAATTCAGGGGTAATTTTTTCTGGGAACAATTGCAGACTTGCAGAATTTCAAAGCTGAGGATGTGCAGTTTATTCATGGGATATCTGTGTGATGAGAACTCCGTGGCCAATTCAACACAGAAGAATGGGTGTGAATTTTAACACACTTTGTGTCTATTGGCCCCACAGGGATAAGAGCCACATCCTGTATACCACTGTACAAAACATTTATTTTGGCATGTTATGAAAAAAACACAATTATCAGTAAAATAACTTTGATGATTTCATGCCCATTTCTACATGGTCTTACCAGCAATTGTGGCTCTCTTGGGAAGAATGGTGATGGCTCCCACTGCAGCCTCCTCCAGCAAGTGAATTGGACTGTTTTTGGCACCCCAGCTGTCTGAGCCAATCCACAGAAAGTGTCCAACTTTATCAGCTTTTTTGCTGGCATTGAGCATTCCCCTGGAAAGTCAGCAAGTTAGCATCACTTTCATAAGAAATCGAGTCAACCAGTAATCCATCGTCATAATTTCCCAATTTTTAACCACAATTTATGCATTGGGCCTCATTCATTATCTTCTTCAGAATTGTCTTAAATGTGTTCTGAAGAAGGTTCTATACAAAACTCTTCTATACAAGGTTCTATCCAAAAAGCAGATTCACAAAGGTGTTAAACATCAGAATTGTTTGCAGCTTTGTTCTTATGATACTGTATCCCATTTCTTCTTAAATTGACAGGGCGTGCAGGGTCAAATTAACCATTAGGTCATTAGGTCTACTGGTCAGTTGCCCGGGGGCACAGGACCTGTAAGCGGCCCTGGGCACAGTCAAAATATTAAGTTCTATCACATTACAAAGGCAGTCCTCACCTCCCTAATCATATGCAGATTTGTGCAACCCGTTCGATCAAAATATTGTGTTAAATCTAGTGTTAATTTTGTCACCTATTTTTTTTTTAGTCTTAGTCTTAGTCTTGTGACAAAATTTTATTTTTAGTCTGTCATATTTAGTCATTCAAATATCATTTTTGTTAGTTAAGTTTTAGTCGACTAAAAGTCTCGTCATTTTAGTCTAGTTTTAGTCAAATGAAAACTAAAGGTATCTTAGTCTTAGTCAGTTTTAGTCAGTTTTTTTTATAACAAATTATTTCTGATTACCATTTGAGTCAAATAGTGTTTCACACATCTCAATTTTCCAACAATATTGTGTGTCCACAGAGCTACTCGTCTGTTATAATTACTCATTCTGATTTTTTGTCAGTCAGTATGTTTACATGCACAGGTAAGTCAAGCTACAATTATAGCTCGGCTGGGATTTGACCATAGACAGTAAAAAATTTGACTGGACCACTGTCATGATATTCGTAGACCAGTGTTTCTCAAAGTGTGGTGGTCCGTAAGCTATCCCAAGTGGTCCGCGAGCAGACGTGGTAAAATATAATATAGATGAGTTGTTTGCAATATTGAACCAACTTGTATGTAAATCCAAACAGTTCTGCAACACTGTAAAATATGCCAGTTTAAATCATATGAATCCTCTGACACAATAAGCAAAGTGCAAAGACAATAAACAAGGTGGTTCAGTGAGTAGGCCTATTGTGTAGACTAATATACTGTTGAAGTAGGTCTAATCTTTCTTTTTTTTTTTTAGTTAGGGTTAGTTAAGTGGTCCTTTGTCTGAAAAAGTTTGAGAAACACTGTCGTAGACCCAAGTATTAATGTTTTACTCCGCCACGCTAGATGGCGATATGCGCCCAAAGGCAACACATTCCCCAAACAAACTCTCCATCTTAGCCATAACTAACTTGCTAGTGAACTTTCCATATTAGCTTACTTGCTAGCAAACTTTGCATCATCAGTGTAACTAGTCAAATAGTTGACATTACATGCTAAACATTTTCGTATGGACATTCTGGGGGATGTTAATTTGTATGAGATAAGCTTCAACTTCTGGGTATGTAGCATTGTGTCATAAAGCTTAGGTAGTTAGCTTAATCTCCAGTGTTCTTGTTCCATGTAGTTTCGTGTTGCAGCCACAGGGTTGCAGCAAGGAGCATGAACTCATTCGGAATGTTTTGAAAACGTAACAGCTAGATATTCTGTCTTCTCATTTTGTAGACGAAAATGAAGAGATTTTATCTTAGTTTATTTCATGCAAAACATTTTAGTCTCGTCTTTTTTCGTCAACAATAATGCATCTTAAGATAGTCTTAGTCAGTGTTTCACGACATTAGTGCCGTCTCGTCGTCGTCTCGTCTTAAGTCATGAAAAAAAAGGTTGTTGACGAACATATTTCCTCTCGTCTCATCTGACGAAATTAACACTAGTTAAATCACGTCAAAAACAGTGTCTGTAGCTGCCTGCAGAAATGCCGCCTGCCGCACACTGACAACAAGCGACTCGACTATGTCTAGCAGCATGCCAGGGGTGTGTTTCCCGTACAACTACGGAGGTTATCTTTTTACTAACATGGAACATTTAACTAACCAACATCTTAGTTATGACTGTTTCCCAAAACCATCGTTCCCTTGAGGTCCTAAGGCAAGACACGGCAGGTGAAAACATATTTTTTTTCATACACTGGCCATTTTCAAGATTTTGGGCTGGTCCGATTTACACATTTAGGTGTTTATTTCATTACATTTTGTCTACTCACGCCTGTATCCTAAATTCACCAAAAGTTAGCATTCTAACGTTGACGATGACCGTGATCTGAAACATATCATGTCCAGTACCGTTGTAAATCTCTGTCTTTCCTGCATGACGCTATGCAATCCAAATATGGACACTTCCGTTGTATCAGACAAATAATTTATTACAAGATGATGAAACTTTGAATATAGCTAATACTTACTGGAATTTCATAACATACATACTCTTGTGCAGTTCATAGACAGTGTGGTTATTAGTCAGGAAATTATGGTACACTTCAGTCAGTGTTTACTTTAGTATTATTTCATTCACTGATCAGTATATACTTACCGGATATCCTCATCTGAAGCAAATATAATAACTGCTCGGGCATTATTAGTGCTGTAGAGTTGGTCAACAATCTTGTCAAAATCAGCCTGCTTACGATCATGAGGAATTTTTAAGGACTGGGCAATGCAGATTCCACCTGGGGAAAAAAGACATAAACCATTTTTTAAGCAAACCCTCTCTCTGAAAAAATGAATGCAGGAATACATTAGGGATTTTTTATTATTGTCTTATTATCAGTCTCTATTTCAATGCATTTCCTCACAAACCTTGTATTATAGTGTGTGATTATTTGATACTAGATATATTTAAAAATATATTGTTGTCAAAGCTATTTGTAGAAGTTATATGTGACTTGAAACTTGTACATGGGCTTCTTCACTGCTGCACATATTGAGTCATATAGACAGCATGCATCAAATTCAATTTCAAGGTCTCACAAGGCATAAGGAGCTTGCAAGTTTGAGTTATTTCACAAGAGAACAGCTGTCTCCAATAAATTGTATCCTATTTCCGTAAAAGCTACCGCTGAAGCGTCCGCCCTCATGTGAAGACCTACTATAGGGTAAAGACCCAAGAGTCTGCCTGTGTGAGTCCACCAAGCAAGGCCACCCAGCCACTCTACCATGGGTCCAACTCAGTGTTTCCCATACATTGACTAATCTGTGGCGGGGCGCCACGAAATAAAAATTGGCCGCCACAGATTAATATTCTATGTTTAATTTAATTTAATTTAAATTAAATATAAGGACAAATCCTTGCATTGCCATTGAGCTGCGCTTTTTACGCATGCAGCCTTTCCTTGCCCCGTCCCGCTCTCTCTCGTAGCCCGCTGCCACTCCTCTGCATGTGCATTTAACAAAATATTCACGATTGTTGAAGGATTGTTGTTGCCACATAGAAGCATTGCATAGAAGACGTCTGGCTAAATTGCTATTAAATCCGCTTAGCATCGTGACCATGCTGTGCAAATTTTTTCAAAACTGCTGCATTGAAGTGAACTCTGCTAAGGTCTTATCACAACATAGTAGGCTACATTGAAGAGACTAAACTAAGTTAAGTTATGAAATCAAGCAGTATCTCAAAGCGAACTGTTTGGATGTCGTATTTAGCATGCTTAGCCTACTTACAGCTGCTTGTCAATTTCGTTGAAGGGCTCATTTTATTGACTCTGACACTGAATGTTTGCAAAATCCCGATGTAAATGGAAAAGTGTTTTCCATAATTCAAAAGTGCTTGTCCCAAGGAGAAGTACGAACCTTTATTTGAACCATGTAGAAAACGTTGTGAATTGCATCCACACATCAGCAGCCTTTCAACTGTGTTAAAATTGCAAGGGTTCCCTCAAACGTCTTAAAGTGACAGGCACTCAATTAGACCTATACACTACCAAGACGATCTTGGTAGTGTAGTGTAGTCCAAGTCAGCCCAAGTAGTGTCAGTGTTTCCTCTAGGATTTTTTTAAGCAGTGGGGGCAGGCCCCACAACACCCCCCCCCCCCCCCCCCCACGACACATACATAAAAAAATAATTTTTTTATAGCCTATAATTTAGTATGAAAAGTATTTCTTTTAAAATATGAATTGCTTAAAAATACTGCTAATTTTATGCTGTTTAACAAATGTATAAATTGTGCACTGTCGCTTTAATTCACGTTTATTTCTCAATGATCTTCTGCCTGCTCCGCTATAGCTAGTGCTGTACCTACGGCTGGGCCCTCGCACAGTTTTTAAATGGTCAGTAGTGGGAACTACTGTTGCCTTCATGATTTCCTTTTAAAAGTTTCTTATAAGAAGGATATATCAATTATCAACAATGACAAGCCAGCTGGAACCTGCGGCTCTCTCTCCCTCTCGTGAGTGCAGACGCTTTCACAATTAAATGAATCACATAATGTTCACGTTAGATCTGCTGCAAAGGAGTTAACTTAGTTTAACATGATGTTATCTCGATTTAACATGATGTTTTGACATTGACATTGCAAACGTTCTCTAAGGAGAGTGAAAAGCAGTTTGCAGTAAGGCTAACCAACGTCGTCTCTATCGCAGGAAAAAAATAGCGAGCAGCCTGATAACCAAATGAAATGCTCGGCGGGCCGGATGAAAATGCTCGGCGGGCCGCAGTTTGCCCACCCCTGGCCTACGCTAAGCATTCTGTAGCCTAATTTGTTAGACAATTAAAAAAAATGGTTGCACTTCTTTTTGCTAATTTTCACATTTAGCAACAAGGGTAACAAACGTTTAGGTCGTGCGGCCTTTGTGCGTCTGTGTAGCCCAAATTATTAAAAAATAAACTTTTCCGTGTCATACAACACAACTATTTATTTTAACATCATTACATCTATTACTACATCTATAGACTATATTAGACTATATTAGTGACTCACTTATCGTTTTAATGTTTCCAGATGTTTGATATCAGGACGTGAGCTGTCAGAACTGACAAGTTGAACGTTGTCTTATTAAAACGGACCCACCGCGGTGACATTTTTGGTGGAGGTGTTGTTTAATAGTGACTCAGAAGAAAGCAAACGTTTGGACAATAAGCACATCCACACTCTATGTGGAGGTAAACTGGACAGCCCCAAACCTCTGAATAGTTCTGCTTGTTGTTAAATTGCAATGTTAGCGGCTGCCAACAGGGGGTGCATAATGTCGGCAGGATCATTTAAAAGGCAACTGCGACTATTGTGCGTCTGTCCCATTTCTGATACCGTGGGGGAAGAAAATTAAACCGTGGCGGGCCGCCACTACCAAATCAACATAGAGGAAACACTGAGTGTAGTCCAAGTCAGCTACCGCCACAAATTGAATCCAATTCTGTGGGAAACACTGCAACTCTACACTCGCCTTATTCAGACCGCAAACGTGGCGACTGCATGTCAGCTGCGTAACCTGTCTGTTTTCATTTCCATGTTCCATAACCATGTTAACAGGTTAGATCGTGCACACTGCATGACACGCACGTCTCAGGCATGGCTTAAGCTGCGCTGAAAACGTGTGCATGCTAGAAATAAGACCAGCCATAGATATTAGAAACATATATACTGCATTGTCCATCAAGTTCTATTAGGTGACACCTGTCTCATTTCTAGTCAAAGATACCTGTTTCTCCATTGGCCTCCTCCATTGCCCCCACCAAGATGGTGGTGCTATTGATGTTTGTTCTGGAGCCCAACGCAGTATCTAGGTTGTCTGCACATCACTATCTCAGCAAAGGGGTCCCCCAAGGCTCAGTGCTGGGGCCCCTTCTCTTTGTTATCTACACCACTTCTCTGGGTCCGATTATCCATTCACATGGCTTCTCATACCACTGCAATGCAGACGACACATATCTCTATCTGGCATTTCCACCTGATAACCCCTTGGTCTCTGCATTGATCTCTGATTGCTTCTCAGACATATCTACAAGGATGAAGGCACACCGCCTCCAGCTAAACCTCTCAAAAACGGAACTGCTGATCCACCCAGCGAAACCTACTATAAACCATCACATCAGACTCCCTGTCTGTTGCACCTACCAGAGTTGCAAGAAATTTGAGTAATGCTCGATAACCAACTAACCTTCTCCGATCATGCCTCGGTCGCCCAGTCGTGCAGTTTCGCACTTTACAACATATGAAAAATCTGACCTTACCTGACTTAATATGATACCCAATTCCTGGTACAGGCCATAGTTATTTCACAATTTAATTACTGTAACGCCACAACAGATCTCCCAGCTTGCACAGTAAAACACCTTTAGGTGATCTAGAACGCAGTGGCACACCTGGTCTTCAACCAACACAAAAGGGCACGTTACCCCATTATTCACCGAGCTACACTGGCTACCTAGAGCCGCCCGCATCAAATTCAAATCACTAACGCTTGCCTACAAAGTAGGGCTGGGACAACGCGTCGACGTAATCGATGACGTCGATGCAAAAAATACGTCGACGCAAAATATGAGCGTCGATTCGTCGAGCATAACGTGTGCTGCTAAATATTTTTAATTTTACACCTTCAGTGTTTTCCATACGTTGACTAATCTGTGGCTGGGCACCACGAAATCAAAACCGGCCACCACACATTGATGTTCTATGTTGTAGGCCTGCTATTTAAATTAAAGATAAGATAAAATAATTTCATTGAGCTGCACTTGCCACTTACTCACACAGCCTTTCCTCGCCCCGCCCGCTCTCTCTCGTAACGAGCCCGCTGCTCCTCCTCTGCATGTGCATTTAACAAAAATTCACGATTGTTGAAGGATTGTTGTTGCCACATAGAAGCACTGCATAGAACACAGTGGGCTACATTGCTATTAAATCCGCTTAGCATCGTGACCATGCTGCGCAAATTTGTTCAAAACCGCTGCATTAAAGTTAAAGTAAACTCTGCTACGGTCTTATCACAACATAGTACATTGAGGAGACTAAACGAAGTTAAGTTACAGTATGCAATCAAGCAGTAGCCTTATCTCAAAGCTAACGTTAGAATACTGTTTGGATGTCAAGTTTAGCATGCTTACTTGCAGCTGCTTGTATTCATGCAGGGCTCATTTTATTGACTCTGTTTGCAAAATCCAGATGGAAATGGAAAAGTGTTTTCCAAGACTCAAAAGTGCTTGTCCAAAAGAGAAGTACGAACTGTTATTTGAACTACGTTATGAATTGCATCCACACATGATTCCCACACGAACGTCTTAAAATGACTAACTGAAACCTTATTGAATGCTACCTCTGACTAAGAATACATTACTTTGCACTTGTAGTTACTTGCACTTAAGTCTTTTATTTTGGAATCTTAAGAGCAATAAACATATATTGCAATGTTAAATAATTCATGTTTTTTCATTCAGATATGTAAATAAACATGTATAAGTTGCTATTAGTGAATTAATGAGGAGATAATCGATAATCGAATCGAATCGAAATCGAATCGGACAGAAAAAATGAATCGTTAGATTAATCGATGCATCGAAAAAATAATCGCTAGATTAATCGTTTAAAAAATAATCGTTTATCCCAGCCCTACTACAAAGTATTCTCCGGTTCTGCATCCACTTACTTGAATTCCCTTATACAGGCATATATAACCTAAACAACTGTTGCACTCCTCAGATAAATGACGTCTGGCTCTGCCACCTGTACACTCCAAACTTTTCTCATCTGTTATTCCCCGTTGGTGGAACGCACCACCAGTTTCTACCAGAGCAGGGGCATCCCTCTCTACTTTCAAAAAACTCCTGAAGACCCAGCTCTTCAGAGAGTAGCTCCTCTTGTAGCACTACCTGCAACTAGACTTGCTAATTCTAGCACATATCCCAACTGACTACAACTGCCACTGACGGTATGGAAGTAGCACTTACTGCTGCACTAACTTGTACTTATCCAAAATCATTTGACTTAATTTAAGAAAAGTTTGACTTATTTTAAAGGACAAGTTCGCTATTTTACACTTAAAGCCCTGTTTTCATTATGATTAAATAGAACGTTTAAGATTGAAATTTGGACACATTTCTGCGGTAGCACCCCCCACCTCCACAAAGCTGCATAGGTGCACTGGAACAATCTTTCTAAAACGCATTAAACTTTCGTTTACAAAGACGTGAAACTCACCGAGTGGTCAGGGGTGTTCACTGATATGCTCATACAAAAATCGCTGCAAAAGATGCTTTCCAACAGGTGTTTTACCATTCGATGTAAAACTGTGGAGCTATTTTTCCGCCTCACACCCATACATTCTTCCGTTGAGAGCTTGAATAATAGACACTCCAGCCCAGTTGGTGGCGATAATGCACCTTACACTGTACACTTGTCAATTACAAGCAAACCACTGGCATTTCATTGAATACACAGAAGTAGCAGAAGATCGCTGTCTTGAAGTATTTTGCAACAGACAGCTAAAAATGGGGCGATTTTGTGCAGTTCCGAATTGCGGGAAAATTCGTGGCAAAAAAATGGTCACAGACTTCCTTTCAACGATACAAAAAGGCTAAAGTTGTGGCTGGAGTTGCTGGGGTTGGATGTGAGCACACCTGTTGAGGATCTGCAGAAAGCTGATCACCGTGTCTCTGCGGTATGCATTTTACTGAACTTCGCTGGAGGTCGAAAGAAATCGCCCAAAAAGCTCTTTCGCCTGAGAAATACAGCGGTTCCCACATTACCTCCTGGGGCGACAGAGTTGGAAGAACTTGGGGTAATGTTGACATTTTGTAACGTAACGTTTGTAACAGGCGGAAAATGAACTTATTTGTTATGTCCATAACCTGTCATGTTCACATCATAAGCCTAGGGCCCGTACACACCAGATACGATACGAAATAACAGTGCGAAAAATTCGTGTGCGGAATTTTCGCACTCAAAGTGTACACACCAAGTCCGATGCGATTATTTTAATATTTCGCATTCTATTTCGCACTCACGTCACGCAGGTTCACACAGCAACTTTCAGTAAGCAGGGAGAACTCATAAAATCATCAAGATTTGAAACAGATTATAGCCTTGATCATTCATGGAACCGTGCATTGGCTTGAGAGGTGCTGGGGAAATTAAAGCTTACGGCCATCCTTCCCATCCCTTGTCTATTCTACTTGTGCTATTGTGATAAATGTGCAGTCGAACCACTGACGGAACCAAGTTGGTTGGGCTCATTAGTGCACCCATACACCCACCCCACTACACAACACACACGCAACCAGATTCTAACCAGGAAATGTGAGGCAAAATTACGATAGTGGTAGCCCTGGACATAATGCTGTTGTCAGCAGCATAGCCTATCATGACCTATTCTTAAAACTTCCATTTCCATGAATGCATGTTGTATTTTTTCATTGCAAGTAGTGAGATTTCATTCTTTTTGGTTGTAAAATGGGACGGTGGTAAGAAGTGGGGAAAGCTGTCTGTAAGGAGTTCGCACTACGTAAGAAGTTCGTCAGGAGTAGCTTACTCTTGAACACCTGAGAGAGTCTACTGTAACTCTTTGTAACTTTGGCATATAGGCATATTAAGGAGACTAGTCATCGTGAACAGTAGGATCACCCAATCTATCATCTTTTTTTCTGCTCGTCGTTCTATTGTGACATCAATGGAACCCTGCAAAATCATTATTTGATTGGTCAACAGCTCTTTTTCGCATGCGAAATTTCGCATGAAATGAGACCGTTGCGAAAATGTTTTTAATCGCAACGAATTTCGTCCCCGGTGTGTACAGACTAATACGAATGCATGTGTTTAATAGGCTGCGTAATTTCGTGCAAATATTTCGTCCGAAAAATCGGACTCGGTGTGTACGGGCCTTAACACTAATCGCTTTCAAATGACCACTTCATTCGTGCATTATGAGGCGTGAAGCTGCGTGAAGCTTTAGTACCACTTTCAGCCACTGTGCGTCGCTCTGCCACTGTACATCGCTCTGCCTGCCGCCCCATCTGAAAAAGCTCGATTTACCTCGATTTAGGCTACTTGGGTATGGCTTAAGGCTTGACTACACGGTGGTAACGGAAATCGAAATTTGCTGTCTACATTATTGTCAGTGTTGGGGTAACGCAACTACGCAAATCAAAACAGTGGTGTGATAATTGAGCCAGTAGAGCAATAACTGTTCAGAATTAATCTGTATCCTTGGGTAGGCTTCTGCGACGTTTTTAACAGGCTACGCTATAGAGGCTTAGACAACTATGACCCACATTTTGGTTTCGTAAATTAATTTGCCCTACTTCTTGACTGCAATGTAGTCAATTGACTGCTTGACATGTCATTTTTATTTTTCTGTACAATAAACAAATACATTTGCTTTATGCCGCAGAATTACATTCATATTTGGAACTTACATAGTCCAATGCATCGTTACACTACGTTAGTGTTTCCCAAAACCATAGTAGCAACGAACGTTCGCAACCACTATCGTAAAGTTGTGTAGTTACAACTACACCTCTCGACCTGTGGTAGAATGCTAGTAGAAGCATAGTTCCAGGGATCTTCATGTCAAAGACGTCACTGACGCCAGTTATTTGTTTGCAAATTAATAATTATAAATATATTTAGGTTTCTAATTGATATTTACACTTCTAACCACCATACATCCATATTTTAAAATGCCCAAGGCAGAAAATACATAAATTAAAAGTCAATTTGCAGCCATGTGCACATAAGTAAGTCACACACCTGCAGAAAATAATAAGGTGGTGCGCAGAATATGTAGCCTTTGATTTTCATGGGGGGGGGGGGGGGGGGGGGGGGGGGGTCCTTGTTAGTTTATGCAAACCAAGCCAAGAAGGCTGAATCTGATTTTGATAATATGATCTGCACAAAAGATAAACTTAGGTAAACAACGATGTCAATATTGTTGTCAAAATCTTAACCCAGATTCGAACTCTTGGACAGGGGACTGGTAACTGCTGTGCAGGGTTGGGTCAGATTACTTTGAAATGTAATCCATTACTGACTACAAATTACATGGCAATTTTTGTAATCATTAACGTAATCAGGATTACCAAAAACATGTAACGTAATCTGATTACTTTAGGATTACTTTTAGATTACTTCAATAAATATGCCCCTAAGTAAAAGACACCACCACTGAATTGATGAAAGAATTCTCATTCTATTTTTCTGTTTATTATTTCATTACATCTAAGAAATATCTTTGCTCTGAGTAAAGCATTCCTGTGTGAATTAACTGATCTTTTCTTCCAAAAATCTTAATGTAGCCCCTTGTTTTAGTGTTACCATTTACTTTGAGGTCACCAGGTCCCATTGTCTGAAAAACACCCAAAACTAATACATTTCTATAGCTATTCTCCACTTTGGGGGTGGTATTTTGGTGGTTGAAATTTTCCCCATCCCAAAATTGATCACTTAGTCATCATGGATGTGATCATGGATCACTATTCTCCAAACATGCACAACTCAACTTAACCTTTATAAGGGCACACCTGGACAATGAATTTAGCTTTTGCTGGATTTTTTTGACCCAGGGACATGGCCTGAAATTGAATGACACCATGTCCATTTCAATTGTGGGGGTGAGAAAATTATTCCTTTGGGATGTTTTTCAACCAGGGGGACCTGGTGACTTTCTCAAAGTAAACGGTAACACTAAAACAAGAGGCTACATTAAGATTAGGAGGAAAAGACCAGGCAGTGTGCAGAGAGACCTGCCCCAATAGTAAATAAGTTAGTAAGTAAGTATAGATACTCTTTTGATCCCATGAGGGAAATTTGGTCTCCCAATCCGCGAATTAGTGAAGCACAGTGAACACACAGTGAGGTGAAGCACACACCAACCCGGAGCAGTGAGCTGTCTGCTACAACGGCGCTCGGGGATCAATGACGGGTTAGGTGCCTTACTCAATGGCACTTCAGCCGTGGATGTGGGCATGGGAGAGCAGTGCTCAACCACTTCCCCCGCCCACATTTTTTCTACTGGTCGGGGATCGAACCGGCAAGCCCGAAGCTTGTCGAATTAAAAGATAACTAAGCTATCATTAAAAAGTTGCATTGCTTGCATAATAAAATGTAATCAGGTAATCCCCAACAATGTAACTGTAATCTGATTACACAATGTTTTTATTGTAATCTGGGCTGATTATAGTTACTTGATTTTTGTAATCTGATTACGTAATCCAGATTACATGTAATCCGTTACTACCCAACCCTGCTGCTGTGGAACGGCGGCTGTCATCTGCCGGCCTTAACGCAATGCGCCACAGAAGTATGTGCAGGTGCCCGTTCACGTGCTACTAAACGTCATTAACCACCTTAGTCCAGACTACTGAAGTTTGGAAACTATCGTGGACCAAACTTACAGTACTATGTAAGTACGACAGTTTTGGGAAACAGTCGTAACTTACATGTTGGTTAGTTGAACGATGCATCCTGTTATTAAAAAGCTAACCTCCGTAGTTGTACGGGAAACGCACCCCAGATCAGCTTGTAGTAGGCCATTAGCAATCTGTTTATTTTATTTTATGAAGCCTACAAAGTAGATCACATGCCACATTCTCACTTTCAATAGACAGATGCAATAGCCATTGGTCAAGTATTGAGTATAAAGCAATTAATATAGTACCCTATACAAAGAGTACTATCATACTATCATAAACATTCGTTAAAACGAATAGCATTTTGCAACTTGACAAAACACTGGATTAAATATCGTAGGCACAGGAGAACACTTGTACATCCATTGGCCCGTGGGGAGATCACATGCCAGTTGCCTCTCCGTTCAGTGCTATGACTCGTTCGGCTGTGAGCTTGTTTCGCCAAAAAAAACTCTATTGCAGATATCAATGCGTCTTTGTTCATGGGTTTGGCCTCACAGCAGAGGCTTAGACAACATGACCCACGTTTTGGTTTATTGACTGCAGTGTAGTCAATTAACTGCTTGACAGGTTATTTTTATTTTTCTGTACAATAAACAAATACATCTGCTTTATGCCGCAGAATTACGCACTTTGCCAGCCTATAGAACGGGCACATTTTGGAGAGAATAGAGAATGTACGCACCCAAGAATCTGTAGGCTATTTGTGGCTGGTTACCAGCAAACAATGTTTAATGCATTAACTCAAGACGTCCAACATTTTCTAAACAATACAAACAGAAAGGATGCAGCAGGCAGCAAATGTAGAAGAATCATTTCCAGTGGAAGAACAAAATGCTGAATGAAGCCCAAAGATATGAAGGCATATCTGGCAAGTTGTTATTTTTTGAAGACGTAAATGGTTGGGCTATAGGCCTAGTTTGCAAGAAGGAGACATAAAGCGTGATCATGCCACACTATCCACAGCTGTGGTAGCGGAGGATATACTGTTAGCGCAGGATTTATATAAAATTCTTCAACAGAAGGCCTGCCTTTAATGCAGGCTTGCCCAAAAAAAGGCTGTGGTTTGCGCAGCCTACAGTAAGTAGGTCTTAGTGAGGAGTCCTCTAGACTTCTTTTAAGCTGTCTCAGACGTGGAAAGTTGCGTTCGTTGGGGGCAGGGCCGGTTCAACAATTCATAGACCCTTGTCTGATTGCCCCCCCTGCCCTCCAGCCAACGTGAATCGGGTGGTTCACGAGCGCATCTGTGAGGCCAAGCCTCACCAAGTAGCCCGTTTGTTTACAACTAACATTACATTTAATTAAACTGCTTATAGGCTATGCTGAAATAGTTTCAACATTTTGAATATCAGTGTCGGGTGAATTAGGAAATGCCATGGCTGAGAGCTGCTTGGGATCCCCCCTGTCAAGCAATAACCATACAAAAAGTTAAAAACAGATGACATGATGCGCGTCACTGACATAATGGGCAAATAATATAGCCTGGATATTCCAATATATTCGAATACATGTGTTTATTTTAGAGGGGATATTCGAACGTCATTTTTGAGCAATTTTGACATCCCTAGTCCACTGTAGGCTACGCCAATCGTCTATTAACACCTTCCACCTAACCCCGGTGAGTGAGGGTCGCTATAATGCATGTGAAATAGCACCATTGAGTAGCCTATGTGAAATAGCCTTAAAATCGTTCCGGTGTTGTGTGCCTTCTGGTTTCTCCACCTATTGGTTTCCTTGCGCGTGCATGCACTGCAGCAGTTGTCAGACATTCACAAACAAGTTGTTTTAGGCGGTTTGAAGTCGCTTTTCATACGCCATGAGCGCTCGGCTACATTACAGCCACTCGGACAAAAGACATGTAAAAAAATATATGTTTTGAAAACTAGCATTAAACTGGATTCGATCCCGCAAAAGCAACACACGCGTGACTCTCTCCATCCTAATTTCCTACTCTTTGAGCCAACTAATATGTTACGCGAATCAATTAACTATTGTAGGCTACCATTAATTAATAACGTAAGCAACACCCAGGTAACATGTTGTCCAGGCTATCTGAAACAAGGGGTTGCCTCTCCTCTACAACAACTGGTTACCTTGGGCTGCTACAGTCGTCAGTGCACTGTGCACAGTAGGCCTATGCTACTCTTTGTGGTTGATCAACTAAAAATAAAAGATGTATTTGGTGATGACGTTATTGTAGGCCTAGTAGACCTACATTCTGAGAAATTAAATGGTACGAGAAACGATCTACATAGCGCACCAGACCGTGATGTCTTCAAGGGTTGAATGAAGGGAGTTTGCAAAAATTAGTGTATTTTTCAAGTCAATAAACATTCTTAATTTTCGAATGTCTTTGTCAGGGAACATCTGACTTTTAAAACCCATAGGCCTGGTAGTCGCTCAGACAAGGAGTTATAAGATAAAGGCAATACCATTTGTGTCACCTAATCAGTGACGTAACAAACCACAGTCACAGGCAATGTCAGAAACATGAGAGCAGTAGGCTACACACTTCCCCGAATGTGGATGTTACACTGTCATAATCTACCACCAGCATTTTGGCAAGTTGAAAAATAGATGACTTCTGTGAAATATCTGCTTTAAAGCAAGACCTGAATGAGAGGAGTTGTGTTGGGAATGTCGGTGCAATGTCCCTGCTATAATGGTCTGACAAACGTCTTGCCTTTTCAAGCAGTTCATAATCACCTGCGAGTTGAAGGGTCATAGGACGTAAAGACTCAAACACATGACAAGTTTGCCGCATACTTGCAAATCTTTGGGAGAGCTGACTGATTATGATGTCCAGAGTTGCATTAAATACCTGCACTTTGAAGTATCTCTCTGCATCGGTTAAGCGCTCATCTTCCGATAGTTCGTCAAAGTGACGCTTCAGTCCGTGCTCTAACATTTCTAAAGTTCTAAAAAAAAAAGGAGGCAGGGCGGGGGTAGCGACGACCCCCGGGAGGTCACGGGCCCTGGTGCGACTGCACTTGCTGCACCTACTATACTGTAGTTACGCTACTGCACCTAATGCAGTTCAGTGAATTAGCAAGATACCATCAGAAGCCAACAATCATAAAGCACAGTGCGTACTCTTCCCAGTACTCTTCCCTGCGCAAGAAGCTGTCTGCGTGTTGTAGGCTAGATTTGCGTGAGTTCTTTCTATCTGCTTTACTTTTGTGAGTTGCGACCACCTAGGCTATGTTATAGACGTTCGGTACCAGTGTTTAGCTGTGTCACAAACCAATAAGCTTTGTCAGACTACTTTTAAAATGATATTCAGGGCTATATACATTTTAAACATTCGGGGCTGAAGACCAGACAAAGCCTTGCGTTTATTCTTTAGGTGGGAAGTGTCAGGAATTTTCATACGAGAGACGCTCTCATTGGTGGTTAGTATATGGAGTAGGGAATTGACAGCAACATATCCAATCACATTATGAGAGATGCTGAATTTAACATAAACTGCGATGTTTGATTTTAAATTAATGTATAAGCGTATCTCGCGGTTGCATCCATTACAAACAAACATGCAATGTGAACGTCTGGGATTGGGGAGAGCACTAAATGCTCTTCTGAATAAGCACGAAGTCAAGCCTTTAAATGAAAAACACTCTTTAATAATCAAAAAAATAAACGCTAATGAAGTAAACTTGTGACCATCAAAAATCGTTTATCGCCTGTAACTCCGTGATAACAGGACGTAACAGGAAGGCATTTGGCTGAGCAACGGAGGTTAATATGCTCTATATTTTGTCCAAATGATGTCTGTCTATCATCGTTGCACTTGGAGAAAACCAGAATGTTTCATTTGTCCTGCGTTTCTTCTACGGCTGCAAACGGGATTCACTCGCCGTTAACCAAATATTTCTTTATTAGGGCAGGGCAGGCATATTTCTGGCTATTAAATTATTTCTAAACCAGTCTGCTAAAGTCTGTAGTGAAGTCTGTGTAGGGTTTTCCAGCTCCATTTCTTTTTACGAGACACCCTGCTCACTTGAGACCTCTGCCGGTTGTTGCAGCGTCGTGGCAGCGTCACTGGAAAAATACAAATTAAAGTCGCGTGATGCCGCGTGATCCCGCGCGCGGACCGCGAGGGAAGCTGGCCAAGTCGAAGCACTGCCCACTCTAGCCTACATGAATAATTTGGCTACATGATTTTGTACGTTTACTATTTTTTTGGCTGTGGAACTTTCATGATAAAAACGTAATGATTCACGTAGGCTATCATTCACATCGTGCAAGTTCCAAGACATTTTAGCATTAGCCATGGACATGACAATAATTTGGATAGCGTAGCCTACGATACCGCGACTGCATAAGACTATAGAAAGAATACAAACAACCCCGTATCCGTTTCCGGCGGCGGAGTAATGCCGTACCTCACAGCACATCCTATACAAGTCAATGGAGTTGGACAAAAACTACGATAAAACCTGTTGGAAAGAATCTTTTGCAGCGATTTTTGTGTGAGCATATCAGTGAACACCCTTGACCACTCGGTGAGTTTTGCGTCTTTGTAAACGAAAGTTTAATGCGTTTTAGAAAGATTGTTCCAGTGCACCTATGCAGCGTTGTGAAGGTGGGGGGGTGCTACCACATAAACCAAAAATTCTCAGGACAGCAGCAATTGTGTCCAAATTTCAATCTTAAACGTTCTATTTAATCATAAACTATCTGAAAACAGGGCTTTAAGTGTAAAATACCGAAATTGTCCTTTAAGACATGGCCTACTATATATATATATATACCGGTACTATACATCTCATCCTGAAAACAAGCAAATTTGTCTGCTAGTGTCTGCTAGAGTAAATTTGTCTTAATAAGACTCCTTAAGATAAAATAAGTCAAAGTCTTCTTAAATTAAGTAAAAAAGATCTTTCCAGAGAGCGCTAGAAAAGAGCGCTATAAAAAAAATCATTTTTTATGTTAACTCATTGAATGCCAAGCTGTTTTCGGAAGCTTTGTCCTAGAGTGCCAGCAATCTAGACCATTTTTGATGATTTTTGTACAGCCACAGCATATTCTGTGATATAGCTATGAACACATACAATGGCTCGTTTAAAAGGTGAGACTTTAAGCTCTCAGTGGGTGCAAACCGTGTATTTCTACACGCCTCTGTTCCTGAGAAATCCCAAGCTAAACAGTGGCTAGTTTTCATCAAAATCGCTGTTTTTTTCTAGAAATGGAGATATAACATCTTTCATGAAATATGAAGTGTTGCCTGTAAACTTCCCGGGAAGTGATCATCGAGACCTGGCGAGACTGCCACCTAGAGATAGACCCACGAAAATGGCCTGGTTTTGAGCTGACGTGCATGAGTCACTGATTCGACCCAAAGCGGCAACCGAGTTATGATAAAATGTCCAGATAAAATGTCCAGATTGTGCGTTTTCATGAGTTTCCGATCGTCATATATTTCATTTCCATTCATCACAGAGTTCCCAAAATCACATATAAGGTGTGTTAAGAGTGTCTAGTTTCGTAATTTTAAAAAAAAGCTAAAAACGTAATATTACGTTTTTGGCACTCAACGCATGGGAAGGAAAAACTTAATATTACGTTTTTGGCACTCAATGAGTAGTGTTAATTTCGTCAGACGAGATGAGAGGAAATATGTTCGTCAAACAACCTTTTTTTTCATGACTAAGACGAGACGACGACGAGACGGCACTAATGTCCTGAAACACTGACTAAGACTATAGTCAGTGTTTCAGGACATTAGTGCCGTCTCGTCGATCTCAAGATGCATTATTGCCGTGCCGTATATCTCAAGATGCATTATTGTTGACAAAAAAATACGAGACTAAAATGTTTTGCATGAAATAAAAAATAAGATAAAACCTCTCTTCATTTTCATCTACAAAATGAGAAGACAGAATATCTAGCTGTTACATTTTCAAAATATTCCGAATGAGTTCATGCTCCTGTAGGCTAGTCTACGTGCTGTTGCTGCAACCCTGTGGCTGCAACACGAAACTACATGGAACAAGAACACCGGAGATTTCTGCCAGAGTTAAGCTAACTACCTAAGCTTTATGCCACAATGCTACATACCCAGAAGTTGAAGCTTCTCTCATACAAATTAACATCCCCAGAATGTACATACGAAAATGTTCAGCATGTAATGTCAACTATTTAACTAGTTACACTGATGATGCAAAGTTTGCTAGCAAGTAAGCTAATATGGAAAGTTCGCTAGCAAGTTAGCTATGGCTAAGATGGAGAGTTTGTTTGGGGAATGTGTTGCGTTTGGGCGCATATCGCCATCTAGCTTGGCGGAGTAAAACATTAATACTTGGGTCTACGACAGTGTTTCTCAAACTTTTTCAGATGAAGGACCACTTAACCCTAGCTAAAAAAAAAGAAAGATTAGACCTACTTCAACAGTATATCAGTCTACACAATAGGCCTACTCACTGAACCACCTTGCTTATTGTCTTTGCACTTTGCTTATTGTGTCAGAGGATTCATATGATTTAAACTGGCATATCTTACATAGACAGTGTTGCAGAACTGTTTGGATTTACATACAAGTTGGTTCAATATTGCAAACAACTCATCTATATTATATTTTACCACGTCTGCTCGCGGACCACTTGGGATAGCTTGCGGACTACCAGTAGTCCCCGGACCACACTTTGAGAAACACTGGTCTACGAATATCATGACAGTGGTCCAGTCAAATCTTTTACTGTCTATGGTCAAATCCCAGCTGAGCTATAATTGTAGCTTGACTTACCTGTGCATGTAAACATACTGACTGACAAAAAATCTGAATGAGTAATTATAACAGACGAGTAGCTCTGTGGACACACAATATTGTTGGAAAATTGAGATGTGTGAAACACTATTTGACTCAAATGGTAATCAGAAATAATTTGTTATAAAAAAAAGACTAAAATGTTTTGACTAAAACTGACTAAGACTAAGATACCTTTAGTTTTCATTTGACTAAAACTAGACTAAAATGACGAGACTTTTAGTCGACTAAAACTTGACTAACAAAAATGATATTTGAATGACTAAATATGACAAAGACTAAGACTAAATTAAAAATAGGTGACAAAATTAACACTATCAATGAGTTAATATAAGATCAGTAACACTTGGTTAGATTTTATTTTTTGCAGTGTACTTCCATCTGTTTTTTATCTTCCGTCCATTCTGTTTACAGAAGATTCTTCAACTTATATTTCTTTTGGAAATGATAAATATGGGTATTCCATATGAAAATGACTGATAGAAAACATACATTTACTATTACATGGCTTAGGATGCATCAGGCACAGTCTACCATCACATTAAAATCAATACAACGCAGCTTTGGCCGGAAATAGAAAAACATATACTGAATACTGAAGTGTCATGGCAACTCCCATTGTTGGCCCACGGATAATGTGGAGATCATTGGCAAAACTCCACCCACCATTCACTAAACCAGCTGACTAGTTAGCACAATTCTTACGACAGGTGGATCAGTTAATTGGCAATATCACCTGAATTAAGTGCACAGGTAGAACCAATATATGGTAGGGCTTTCACTTTCAGAAGCCAGTGTCATTATTACATGAATAAAGCAGGCCTAAAAAATGGACAGCATCACCAGTTTAGCCCACTGAATTGTATAGCCTTCCAAATACAGTAGAACCCATAAACCCCATAATCAAATCCAAACGGCATGTTACCACACTCCAATTCTGATTTGTGTAGATCCAAGGAGAAAATATAGCTGCAAGCAGCAATGTGGGGGCCAAGCAGTGCGCTATAGCAGGAATGGCGTTGTCATGGCATGAGCAAGCACTCACAGCAAGTTTGATTGCAATTGGATAAAGAATGGCTGAGAAATAAGCTCATTTACTTTGTTAAAGTTCTCCTAAAGGCGGAAATTACACCAATGTCCTTGTCCGTTATCACAATCAGCTACCATGTCCCCGGACTTCATACACCAAAGAGTTGCTGAGATGTGAGCTCACTTTTTTTTATTACAGCACCCCTTGAGGCCAAATGATGCCAATTTCCTATTGCGTCATCACAATCAGATACCAAGTCCCTGTACCAAGTTTGGACTTCGTACATCAAAGTGTTGCTGAGATACGAGCTCACTTCCTGTATTGCAGCGCCCCCTATAGAGGCCATATGATGCCAATTTCGTAGTGCGTCCTCACAATAAGATACCAAGTCCCTGTACCAAGTTTGGACTTCATACATTAAAGCGTAGCCGAGATGTTAGCCCACTTCCTGTTAGGCGGCATCATAGCCATGTGTGATTGGCTGTCACGGGCAAATAAACTTGAAATTAAAAAATCTGACAAGTATCTTTTGTGCGGCTCGGTCTGAAGATCATCTCCGCCAAGTTCCGTGAAAATCGGATGAAATTGGTAACCGCTGAAACTTTTCGTATAGTTTGGACTAAATCCAATATGGCGGAGGACCAATATGGCGGAAAGTGATGGGATAGGAATCATTGAACTCGGGATGGTCCAAGGATTCAGACGAGTGTTCAATGTATATGCATAAAAATTGCTGTGGGTGATTGGGTCCTGACTAATGGTATCAAATTTTGTTATGTTAACTCAAAGTACCACGGAGATGTTAGTCCACTTCCTGTTTGGCGGCTTCATCGCCATATTTGATTGGCTGTCACGGGCAAACAAAAATGGAATAGAAAAATATGACGAGTATCTTTTGTGCGGCTCGGGAAGAAGGTCATCTCCGCCGTTCCATGAAAATCGGATGAAATTTCTGAACGCTGAAACTTTTCGTAGAGTTTGGACCATATTCAATATGGCGGAAAGTGACGTAATAGGGGTCATTGAACTTAGGTCGGTCCAGGGATTCCAACGGTGCCTGATATGTGAAAATCGGACGCACCGTTTAATGGTCACATGCATGAATGCAATCCAGGTTCGACCCATTGGTGGTGCTAGAGTGTTGGGCATAGAGTTCTGGAAATTGGTGAGAGTGATCATGGGACAGTGCTGAATCAGTGTGCCAAATTTCATAACTTTAGACCCAGCGGTTCAATTTTTCGGCCAGATTTTGACCTGTTGGTGGCGCTAGATGGCTGGGTTTAGAGGTCCGTAAATAAGTGTGAGTGGTCAGTGGAGTGTCCCGAAACTTTCTGCCAAAAAATCTGAACTTTTTAGCCAGGCGTTCTATGGGCTGCCATAGACTCTAATGGCAGAATAATAATAGGAAAAGCTACTAACTCAATGGGGTCCTGCAGCTTCGCTGCTTGGCCCCCAATAATAGGAAAAGCTAGTAACTCAATGGGTGCCTTCGCAGCTTCGCTGCTAGGCCCCCAATAATAGGAAAAGCTAGTAACTCAACGGGTGCCTTCGCAGCTTCGCTGCTTGGCCCCCAATAATAATAATAATAGGAAAAGCTAGTAACTCAATGGGTGCCTTCGCAGCTTCGCAGCTTGGCCCCCAATGATTCGGGGGGAGTAAAAGTAGACTAAGACCAGAAGACTGCTTTGTTTCCCCACCCACACTCTGCCAACCCTAGTCTACCTCTAATTAGGCCTCAATTGACTACAAGACAATTCAGTCATATTTGACTTTCAATTTCCAAGGGATGTAACCAGTGGAGAAATTAATTGTAAGTTGCACATTGTTCTTACTGAGTTTACTGCTCCTTGCAGGTGTTTGCTCCTTGTCTTTGACCTTGTCTTTTATTACTTTTTTACTACTTTTGCCTTTGTTTTTTTTTTTTGCTTATTAATTATTCTTTATTTTTAAATGATTTTACCTTGTGCGTTTTATGTTTTCTTTTTATTATGATCTTTACCTTTTGAACTATTCTTTGACTATATTGCCCTTCTATGCTTTTATTTGTTATTACTGTTTGCTTTTGTTTATGTAAAGCACATTGAATGACCTTTGTGTATGAAATGCGCTATATAAATAAACTTGACGTGACTCATATTGAATGGAAATACACATCAGTATTGTTTAATATTTACAACATCATCAATTCCGGCACATGCTGAATAAAGCAGCTAAGATTGGACTGGTCTCCAGGCTTCATTCATACATTCATTAATATCTTACAAGTGACAAGTACGACCTAGCTGTTGTCTTTCCACACAATGCTCTCACCTTTTTAGATATATTTTATGTGATATTTGTGGGATAAGTACTCTGTGACCAATTCAACGAGAATAAGAGATTCATAGAAGAATGAGTGTGAATATGGACGCACTTTGCCTACAATGGCCCCATAGGGTTAAACAAGAAAACAGTGATGCTTTGCAGGAGGTTGAATAATTTTGCAATCCAGTGTGTGTGTATAATTGTACACTAACAAGCATACACTAAAAAATACACTAACAAATAAAGCACTGGTGAGGAGGGTACCATGAGAAAATATTGATCTAGGTTATCATTTTTATGTTAGTCTATGTTGATTTCCCGGCATGTGCAATATCCTGAAATATTACCTCATTCCTGAAGTATTAAATCTGAAAAACACAAGGTTAGCCTTCCGTTATTACCCTATGATCAGTCAGATATGAGTAAGCAGAATGGTTTCAAGGCTGCATTTAGAATTACAGTGAGTTTAGCGTCTTCTGTATTCCATTTTCACACACTTCTGTTGCAGTCACAAAGTGTCATTCTGACATTGTTAGGCTATTGTTAACACTATGGTCACTGCAGCTTGTTTTCAGAAAGAAAGATAATTGAAAGGCACAGAAGAGGCATAAAAAATCTTTTGGCGATTTATCTTAGTAAAGAACAGAAATACTGTATGCCACAAATAGCAAATGAACAGGAGCCTTAGGGAGAATGTAGGCTACATGGGAGAATTTTAAGTGCCAGAACTCGTTTGCCCATTTACTTGTTCTGTCCCTTTCCATTCTTGCCATCTTGAGAATACAGAAAATAAACAAAGAAATAGCTACTACAAGCAAATAAAACCAGAAAAGGTTTTCTGCCTTCATACAGGGCCTCAGTAAATACAAATGAGTATCCAATGGCCACAGGGAGCAGGCTTATACACAAAACACTGTTTCAATAGAGGCCTTTGTCAACCCAAAACATTACACAACCCACTTACAGTCTTTTTGTATATCAGTTCCCCATAAAACGTTCAACACGTTAAGCCTTTTCAGAAGTGGCTATAAAAGGAAACAATTCTGTGCTGGATGGAAGTGTAACACAAATCAAATATTGTGACATATGTCCTGTTTAATTGTTGTCTAGAATCTAGCCTGGATTAATGGTTTAAGACATGATATTGATCCATTCATCTGTACAAAACTTCTGTACAATCTTTCACAAGTTTTGAGAGTGTTGACTATGGTGTTAATTATGGTCTAAGCAATTTATTTTCCTATTTGCACTACTCATATCTTCTACAGCTGATGCTATTTATGAAAACAAGTTGACCTTGGGGTGTACCCATATTGATTCACAGATTAAAAGGAGGAGAGGGTAAAAAAGTCAGACATCTGGGGCTAAATTGGTTTGCTTCCTGCTTCCAACCATCCGAGTGCAGGCTTGAGTGAATAAACCTAGGCCTAGGTACATATGCAGCTTACAGTGACATTCTTGTAGTAATCTCTTTAGAATCTTAGGACCTCTCCTTAGGTCCTAGGATCTGAGAGCAAACGCATGCCAATGAAACAGGATCTTGGTTTTTATATCTTTGGCCTTCCATCAACACTTACAGGTCACTGTCAAGATGTCTTGTTCTGTGATTCCTCATTGGTGGAATGGTTTACTTAAGACACTTTGTTCAGTGTTTTGGGATTGTCTAAAGACTTGTCAGTATCTGGTGTCTAACCAATTCATTCTTACAGTCTCAGTTTGTATATGTTTATGGTTATTGTTATACTTTTGAAACTTATTTAGTCTATTACTAATATAGATTTTTTTTATTTTGGCTATATGACTATACTTTACACTGTTTATTTTATGTTAATGTAATGTTTATTGATGTCATTGTTAGTCGATTTGGGCAAAAGTGTCTGCTGAGAACTATATAACATAAACATAATGAATCTGGCTGTAATAAGGTCATTTCAATGCTCCCATAGAATCGTGACAAAAATCAATTGTCCTACCCTTCTTGGGTCGTGTTGAAAACATCAATTGAAACACAAATATTTAAATGAATTTAACTTTTTCATACATCAGTGTTTCCCATACGTTGACTAATCTGTGGCGGGGCAAAACCACACATTAATGTTCTATATTGTACTATTTAAATTAGAGATAAGCTAAAATCCTTTCATTGAGCTGCGCTTTTTACGCACGCAGCCTTTCCTTGACCCGCCCCGCTCTCTCTCGTAACGAACCTGCTGCCTATATATATATCTATGTCTGACTCTCCTCTGCATGTGCATTTAACAAAACAGTTAAACAACACTACAGTTACAGTTAAACAACACTATGCTGAATGAATTTCATCAAGCCAGTACCTTTCCGGAAATGTTGCTGCTGCAGCTGGCATCTTTAGGGGAAAGTCCGTAGGAATCGATTGCCAAGTGAGGAGTAGGCGAACACGCTCTGGAAATTTACAATTTCGTCGCCGTTTTAAAAAATAAAAAAAACATAGTCCAGTATTTCTTTCGAAATTGAAATGAAGTTGTATGCAACAGCAAACCCTAGCTTACTAACAGGTTGGAATTTTGAAATTTCACGTGACGTGATGTCGTGCAACGACGTGATGCAATCAACTCCTACGGACTTTCCCCTAAAGATGCCAGCTGCAGCAGCAACATTTCCGGAAAGGTACTGGCTTGATGAAATTCATTCTGGACTCTCTATCCGACCACATAAAGACCTCGGGATACTTCGGTTTGGCTTTAGGGACCCTCTACTCACTACCACGTAAGTGTAATGTTGGTTGGAACTGTAGAAGAGGTATAAAAATAGCGTTTTGTAGCGGCAAAATGACATGCCCTGGTCACTTCCAGGCTAACGAGTTTTGACTAAAAAGGGTAAAATCGAACTTTCTCAAAACACATCCGAATGACATGATTTTGATGTCAACTCAACGTATGTACCCCCAATCATCAGTAAATTGATCTATAGTGCATTTTACTCCGGATAATTCCTTTAAATCCGCTTAGCATCGTGACCATGCTGCGCAAATTTGTTCAAAACTGCTGCAGTCAAGTTAACTCTGCTAAAGTCTTGCGTTGAGGGGACTAAACTAAGTTAAGCTTTGCAATCAAGCCGTATCTCAAAGCTAACGTTAGAATACTGTTTGGATGTCGACTTTAGCATGCTTAGTTACAGCTGCTTGTCAATTTCGACTAGGTTACTCATGCAGGGCTCATTTTATTGACTTTGACACGGAATGTTTGCAAAATCCCGATGTAAATGGAAAAGTGTTTTCCAAGACTCAAAAGGGTTTGTCCCAAGGCGAAGTATGAACCTTTATTTTAACTAACTACGTAGAAAACATTATAAATTGCATCCACACATCAGCAGCCTTTCAACTGTGTTAAAATTGCAAGGGTTCCCTCACGAACGTCTTAAACTGACAAGCACTCAATTAGACCTATACACTATTAAGTCAACCCCGCCCCCCTTGTCCAAGTCAGCTACCGCCACATATTGAATCCAACTCTGTGGGAAACACTGTACATTGTCAAACCCTGTGAATGAAACATGATGCATGCAAACAGTGGACAACGATTAGGAAAGAGTATGAGACCTAAAAATAAGACCACACACACACACACACACACACACACACTTGCATAAAAGGTAAGGAGACAAAAAGAGGGAACAGTTTATAAAGGGTTGCCTGGACATTGAAAATGAAAAATGAATTGTTCTTTGGGGCCTGCAAATCACAGAGGAGAGCCTAAATAGGTCAGACTATTTAAACACAGCTTTGATTCCAGGCAGTAGTGGGGAGGAAGAAAGCACTGTGGCCCCACGGCAACATGTGTGGTACATAAGGAAGGGAAGCACTTCTTGAGCTATACCAACATGTGAAAATTATTTAACAGCACTGCAACACAAACAGTTATTCTAGCTTCAGAACAATTGGGAATGTGTTTCTCTGATACCTCTTGTTGTCATGGTAACTGTATCTGGCCATACAAACAAAGTAACTCTGCTGGCTTTTAATGTCTATTGAAGATGTGAGACATACGTCCTAATTATATGTTCTCTTTGCCGGCACTGATAAACAAATCAATTAATCATGACTGTGGTGATGTTAAGACGTCCCTTTTCACCTACAGTTTCATTTTTAACTCATTGAATGCCAAGCTGTTTTCGGAAGCTTTGTCCTAGAGTGCCAGCAATCTAGACCATTGTTGATGATTTTTTGTACAGCCGCAGCATATTCTGTGTTATAGCTATGAACACATACAATGGCTCGTCTGAAAGGTGAGACTTTAAGCTCTCAGTGGGTGCAAACCGTGTATTTCTACACACCTCTGTTCCTGAGAAATCCCAAGCTAAACAGTGGCTAGTTTTCATCAAAATCCCTGTTTTTTTTCTAGAAATGGAGATATTGCGTCTTTTATGACCTGAGAAGTGTTGCCTGCAAAGTTTCTGGGAAGAGATCTAACGAGACCTGCCACCTAGTGATAAACCCACGAAAATCATATCTATGCATTTGTCATGTATACAGACCTTACTGTCATGTATTGACCCTAGGCAGATGGGTCAGGCCCTTGAGTCGTGGATCTGCTCGAGGTTTCTTCCTATATATATCTCCAATTCTAGGGAGTTTTTCCTCGCCCCTGTTACCCATGGGCCTCTCTCTCTTGCTTTTCTTTTCTTCCTTCTTTCCTTCTTTCTCTGATTGTCTACATTCTGTAAAGCGCCATGATACATGTGTTATGTTTTGGCGCTCTATAAGCACAATAAATTGAATTGAAATTGAAAATAAATGACCGGATTTTGACCTGGCGTGCATGTCACTGATAGGCTAATCAGTGACTGATTTGAAACAAAGCGGCAACCATCAAAAGCCGAGTTAAGATCAAACGTCCAGATAAAATGTCCAGATCTTGCGTTTTCATGAGTTTTCGATCGTCATATATTTAATTTCCATTCATCACAGAGTTCCCAAAATCACATATAAGGTGTGTTAGAGTGTCTAGTTTCGTAATTAAAAAATAAAGCTAAAAACGTAATATTACATTTTTGGCACTCAACGCATGGGAAGGAAAACGTAATATTACGTTTTTTGCACTCAATGAGTTAATGGTGTTGGGTATACCACTACAAATTGTGGTTAAGTAGGTGGGCTACCAGTAAAAACAGTTAAAGAGTGTTGGGATAGAGATACTTACAACCGGCACATCTGGGAACTTTGTATGTGCTGCACATACACGCCCCCTTTTAGGGGAAAGATGACCTTTTGGATTGAATGGAAACCTATGGAGCTGTATCGAAGTGGGAAGCAAAAAGGGCTTGTAAGCCTACTTACTACATCTTTGAACAAATATGAATAAAAGGCACAAAATAAGGTTGGTGTGAGAGTTATTTGTGTGTTGATGGGATTAAGGTGACCATTACAGTACATACCTATTTTTTGCTCTTTCCAGTTTACTAACCCTCTATACCCCAGTGGAATTCTACAACAATGCCCCAGATTCCTGGGAATTCTAAGAGAAAAGGGCAATTTGAGAAACATTTCAAATAACCAAGAATAACTAAAAATCTAATGAAAAGTGTCAATTGTAAGTTTCTTTCAGTTTAAAGATTAGAAATGGCTCTTTCAAATGATATATGATCCATTAAGAATTATATATTCATGTCTATCACTAACAAAAAGTTATAAATATGGTTCACATATTTCTGTATTAGAATCTGGGAAACAAGATACTATATGAGTACTGATTTCATTGAAATAGACTGGCATATCTTGCACTTATTTGGGATTTAGCTGGACAGTGAGCCTTACAGCTAAAAAATGATGAGGATATGAACTAACGTAGGCCAGAAGCATAGCGCATGAAATCGTGACTCATTTGATAAGCATGTCACCAAGAACAGGGACTGTTAAACCTGACATGATTTACGTTTTGTTTTACATGCACATCATGTTATAAAATGTATCTAAACTTGATCAGTTGATGATAATGAACCTGTTGCACTCGTTCACTAACCTTCAACCTATCCTGTGCTAACATTACGAGTCTCAGAGTCTGTCTCAAATGGTGTACTTACGTGAGTACACTTTCGTGTAGTACACTATGTGCACTGTGTGCTTACTGGCGGAGTGCGCAAATTTTAACAAAATAGTATTGTCTCATATCAAACACTAACTCCGTGCACTTCACGGAAATGACGATCGCAAACATTTTAACATAACTTTATTGGCGTCCTCAACTCGACAGTGACATGGTCATACTGTGTCAAAACATGAACCGTTTATGTTATAACTTGCTTGTACCTCCTTAAAGTCTGTTTTCCACTGCTGCTGCTTCAGCTTTCTCAACTGCGATTTCCACGAGTTTGAAAACGCTCCCTCCCCTTCCGCTATCTGGCCAAGATGGCGTCCGTTAAGGGCGAAAAGTGTCCAGCGTTGCACACTCAGCTTTTTGACCGTTATGAGTGCACCATCCGGGAACTTGCAGCGCCCTTCGTGTCGTTGGAATTGTCAGTGTGAACACCCTCATGCACTCAAATTAGGTATTGTAAGTGCAGAAGTACGCGATTTGAGACAGGCTCTCAGACTATGTTACTATGTTACATCAGTGAAGGTAACGTTAGCAAATTAGCAGGCTTTTTTCTAATCACAAAGATGACGAGACATTGGCCTACTTTTATACAAATACATTTTCCTGACATCCATAAGCAGAAACACAACGGTGGTTCCCGCTTTGGTTATTAGTCAACATAAAAACTAATTTAGAGAGACATAAGTAGCAGCTAGTAACGTTAGTTTGCAATAATTATCTGTAAGTGGGATAACGATAATGTTAGCTTTACTGTACATGCCAGAAAGGGGTAATGTTATGTGTTAAGATATAACTGCAAATAAACCTGGCATGGGTTTATCATAAACTTTATTGTTAATTAGGCCATGACCCATCACTGAATTATGCCTATATTTTGCTGGTGCTAGCTAAACTCAAACTGACTTTCACAGTGACAGCCATACGATTTTTTTTTATGCCAGAGAGGCAGCTAAGTCAGTCATGACAAACGGGAGGATGCTAACGTTAAATATATTACACTTTCATGTTTTTATTTTGTCATTTTCTTACATCAATATGATCGTCACTTACATCAAAACATGGTGGATGCACATCAATACTATCTCATCTAATGAGAAAAGACACGGACGCTTGTTAGAAGCCATAACTCCAGAGGCACCGTAAGTCCTCAGCCGGTCAGTCAACAGGCTAAACTCAAAAATACCGGAGAAATGTCAATAGCGACCTAGCCATTTAAGTGTGTCAAAATAAAAGTCTGGTGTTTATGTATCCACTAACGCTGTATTATTTCATGTATGAAGGTTATACTATAGCAAATGTCTCTTTAAGAATTGCGGCCGTTACAGGAGAATATAGAACGGCCGTCGACGGCCACTACGGGGTATAGAGGGCTAACAGAAGTGTCACAAACGTAGTCACAGCAAAGTCCTTTTAGGCAAGTCCCTCCACTCAACGGCCATTTTGAAACGCATTTTGGGCACTTATCGGGCATCTATTTCAGGCAGAACTGCACGTGCGCAAGGCTTCGCAACATCAACCTCACTCCATCTGTGAGATCACAACACATGATTGGCACAATGTATTCACATGTCAACTTTTGGCGGTGGAAGGGGCAGAATATGCGAATTCTGCACACGTCACCCTGTCACCTTCACTATTTGCACTGCCCATTGAACCCCTGTCTAGAACACTTAAAGGCTCACCAGCATTCTCACGTATACTTAGAGGAGGCTTGGAACACGGTGCCATTGTATGTCGATGATCTACTGCTGTATGTGCAAGACCCTGTAAACTGGAAGAAATAGTGAATCTGCTGAAGACATTTGGTACTTTTTCGGTGTACAAACTGAATATTGCTGAGTCTTTGTTTCCCTGTTGTATCAGTCTGCCAAATCCCTCGCCCCAGGAGCTCTGCCCCCAGAGGTTTTAAGTATTGAGGCGTTAATATCTCCCATTCTCTAAATTCCCTTCATAAAAATAATTTCATAAAACTGACTGAAAATATCAAATCAGACCTTCAAAGATGGCGCACATTACCCCTTTAGACCCTCATTCTTTTTCTTCCCAAATCGTTTTTCAAATCACTAGATACCATTATATCGTCGGGCTGGCAAGACTCTCAAAATTCAGAAAAGAATTTTAGAGAGACCCAAACTGGCAGGAGGTTTAGCCTTATATGGGGCAGCCGTGGGCCACTGGTTAGCACTCTGGACTTATAACCGGAGGGTTGCCGGTTCGAGCCCCGACCAGTGGGCCACGGCTGAAGTGCCCTTGAGCAAGGCACCTCACTGCTCCACGAGCGCTGCTGTGGTTGCAGGCAGCTCACTGCACCGGGATTAGTGTGTGCTTCACCTCACTGTGTGCTGTGTGTGTTTCACTAATTCACGGATTGGGTTAAATGCAGAGACCAAATTTCCCTCACGGGATCAAAAGAGTATATCTACTTCTACTTCTACTATATTACCCAAATATGTTGTTTTATTATAGGGCCGCTAACATTCAAATGCTAAAAAAATGGTGCCACAGCCCAGATATTGTCTGGTGTGTTATGTAAGCTAATTCTTGTACTTCAACCTCACTCCCTGCATTACTTTTTGAACCCCTTCTTATGCGGCCCTCCCAATACTCACAGAAAATTTGGAAGCAGTTCAGAAATCAGTATGGATTAAAATCCCCCTCTGTCCTTATTCCCATATGCAACAATCACTGTTCTTACCCTCAAACATAAACAAAACATTTGCACATTGGAAGAGGATGGGCCTGGTCTCTTTCAGTGACCTTTACATAGATGAGACCTTTGGAAACTTTGCTGACCTTGTCACGAAATTTGGTATTTCAAAACTAGGTCTATTCAGATATTTCCAGTTGTGCAATTTCACAGAAACACAATTCGCTTCATTTCTTACATTACCTGAAAAAAAATATCATGTCCTCCTCAGTATCACAAAATAGTATCTCTTCAATCCATGATTTTCTTTCATCTCAACTTTCTCCTCTTTTAGGACTTAACCCTTAAGAACGTAGGTTTTATTTAAACCAACGTACTCCACTGAGTGAGTTTTTTGGGCTGCGTCACTAGCGTTCTACACTGACATTCTATAGTCATTATTAGGTGGCCTACAATCTATACAGTGCAGCATGGCCTGATCTGTTTTATTTCACGTGAATATTGCAAAGTAGGCTACCACACACACACACATGCTTTCATCATGTGATCACATCATAGCTGTCAACCCTCCCGTTTTTTCCGGGTTTCTCACGTATTTTAACTTTTTTCCCGCTGTCTTCCCGTTTTAATATTTTCCCGTAAATATCCCGTATTTTAACAATCTCATAACATTAGCTCTACCATCGGACTTGTCAGTCTCTGTACTGTTGTCCTGTTGCTACACCCTTGCCCTTCCAACGAAACAGATGTTTTCAAAGCATCGTTTTGCTTGCTTGAAGGCGACAGTGAGACTATTTAAGATGCACAAGAGCACGATTCAGTGGCACCTGCATAGTGTAGGCTACGGCCGAACGCTGTGTGTATCGGCCTACCACTCAGCTACGAGTAGAGAAAGAATTCCCCTGTTTGTATATTCACTCCAAGTTGGCCTACCATAACTTCCCAACTCTGCACTAAAGCCCATAAACTGCATGACAGGCTATTTATATTTTCTCTCTAAAATAACCAAATGCATTTGTTGAACTTTATGAAGAAGAATTACGCACTATAGGCTACTTGGAACGCACACATTTTGTTTGCGCAGGAGAGAGAATGACAGCGCACAGGGCCATCGATTAGGCTACAGAACTTTAGCCTTGCTAGGGCTGTATAAAGTTGACCAAATTAATATAGGCTGTTGTTAGGCGTAAATAAAGTAGTCTACTTTGCTGTATTGTTTAGCTGACCAATGCACGAGCTTGCAATTATGAAACGGACTAATACTGTGCCCTTCCAACGTTGGGGGACGAATGTTGACATTTTCCCGTATTCTGCGTGAGAAACCCGGGATATCTCCCTGATGTCCACATCAGAGTCATCATTAGATGTAAAAATAACCCTGATCTTTTCATCAGTAAGCTGACGCCTTTTCAAATGTGCCATGACTAATATTATCGATGAAATTGTATAGCGTCTGTAAATACTACGATTGTTTTCTGAATGAATGAACTTCGGAACAGGTGTTCCAGTTTAGATGGTGAGCAGGTTAACTTGTGATATTTGCATAAAATCCGTGAATATTCAACAAGACCCTGCCTACTTGTTAACAACGCTTTGCTCTGCTTCCGCCCTTCCAGTGCTGGAGATTCACAATTTCACAAGCCTGCAGTGCACGACAGAATATGAAGCAAAATCTTGCCGAAAACATGCGGGAATCGCTATGTAGCCTATAATGCATGTCTGCTTAAGCATCCACACAAAATGTTGTGCAAACAGGAAATGTGTCAAAGTAAATCAGCGAAGGTTTTGTTGGGTTTCGAACATGAGTCACTGAGGCAAAATGTTCTTAGTAGTAAGCACTACCACCACTACGCCACAGAGAGCAACACTTGTTATTAGTCTATTAGACTACTAGCTTACTAGCTATCCTGATGTCCATGTTAACTGGTGATAGCCTATAACATGAGCAAACACAGCGAATGCATGCCTTGAATAATGCAGATTAATTTTGCATCACAAACAGTAACAAATGACCCCATCAGACGTTGCTCGTTTTTTGTGCAGAAAGCAAAAATTATGAAGATCACTTGGGCCTCGAACTGCTCACTAAAATTATTGCAATTTTGCACTATTGCAAGCTAGCAGCAATAGTCCACACTGCTAACCAATTGCACCACTGGTTATTTTGTATCTATGCAATAGCATGGTGTTCCTATTAAATGAATGTAGGTCTATGTTGTCTTGTGACAGCTTATTTGTCAATTGATCAAGATATTCATTATAGCAAACATCTAGGCTAAGTGAATGTTTTGCAACAGGCTGCTGAACGAGCAGTAAGTAGGCTAAACTATTTTCTAATTTAGGCTACGTGGGAATCTGAAACAGCAACATCTGTCATCAAACTCTCTAGCTACATCAAAGTTTTGTAATATATGCTACCATGATAACCATTTTGTGTCGTCAAATTAGGACCAACAAATTAAATAATATTTAACTCGGAGAAAATAAGTTTCATGTGTTCACTTCAAATCATTAGACAGCTCACTGCATAACTTCACCGAGACATGACACTAAGTTATGATAATTTTTGCACGTGACTGACGTATTTCATATTATTAACCCCCAAAACGGAATAAAGTGTTAGTGGGACATGCCAGTTTGTTGTACATCAGTTAGGTTTTGGTATGTGAGGCAAAGATGAACCTATTTTGTTGTTTTGAGGCTTGCATATGCCCATGTTAAATTGTGATGGCACCAGTTAACATGGGCATATATTTCTCACTTATGTTAACCTGTGTTAACTTTGACTAACAGTTCAATATATACATAGAAATCTGGCATCAATTTCAGCGGCTCTTAGTGTAGTGGTATAGGCAATGTAGAAGCTCATCCAATCAACTTTCTTGTCCATGCGTGGTTCGAATCCCAGCTAGATCGCTAGTTTTATTTTTTTTCCATTCATTCAGTATGTGTCATATTTGTGGATAATGCTTAAACGGACATGTATTAGACATACACTGGTGATGTTTTCAGCGATATCCGTTATATTGTCTCACTTGCAAACACTTCGTGAAAATGTAGCCTAATATAAACCTGCACTATTGGAGGCAGAGCAGATTAAGAAGTAGGCAGGGTCTTGTTGAATATTCACTGATTTTATGCAAATATCACCAGTTAAACTGCTCACCATCTAAACTGGAACACCGGTCGCTGTAATGTTTTGCATTGACGGACTTGATGGATGCACTGCTATTGCGCAAATAAAGCTGTGATTATAATGGGACAAGATAAAGATGTATGCGCATTTCTTGTGCGAGTTTTAATGTCATGAATGTAGCAAACCATGTTTCCTGAGCCGCGTGCGTTACTCAAAGCTACATAGCTCGTGAATGAACGATGTTTGTTTCCAGCATTCCGTACATTTCGCGGTCATTTTGATTTTCATCTTATCAGTGGCCATGAGATTTGACTAAACACTGAATAACATCATCATTTATTTTTTTAAAAAGCACTAATTTTGCTTGTTTTATTGTGCTTGGTGTAATGACTGACATTCAGAAATATGGCAATAAATGGCAGTGAAGCTAGCAACATTTGTAGCCTCCTGTAAGTAAACGTCTTCCCAATACTTGCCACTTCCGTTGATTTTGTCATGTATAGCCCGACCACACAATCATAATATAAACTAGATCTGCAAAATGTGGACATAACAAAATGGTAGTGGCAAAGTGATTTGCGAGAGATCTTTGACTTTGAGAATGTACAATGTCAGCCCATGTTAGCCAACAAGTGGTAGCCCATTGTTAAGCAGCAATTAGAATACTTATGTAGCAACATTCCAAACACAAAAGTGTGACGGTACGCTTTTACGGATAGTTAACGGCCGTCACACCAGTGTGACGGTACGTTCTTTAAGGATGGTTGGGAAAAGGAGCTAGGTCTCACACTAGATGAAATCTGGTGATGGGAAGTTTTACTTAGGGGTTTTTCACACTTGGGGTGCTATCTTAACGATCTGAAACACAAGTATCAAACATAAAGCGCAAGTAGCTTTGTGGGCAGATCTTGGGCGCTGTTGCTATTTTACCGGCGGGATAAATGACTGTTGCGCCCGACGCAAATCTAAAATGGGGTGCTCTGAAGTAGCTACATTACTCATGGGTGTGGTTTGGGCGTAACATGCAATAAACCAATCAGAGCGTCATCTCACATTCCCTTTAACAATAGGCGCGCTTGTTCCATAGCGGATTGCTATTATGATGGCGGATTTGCCAGGCGCAGCCAGGAGCGGTTCACTAGGGTTCACAGGAGGGTTCACTACAAGGACTGTTCAGTTGGGAACAGTTTGCTATTGATTTTTCTTCTTGACAAAATGTAATACAGAAATGTCACAAAGACATACTTTCCGATGTTTTGGGATCACTCTCACTGAATCACAAGGTTATGAATGCATGGTGATATTTTTGCAATGTAATCTAACATTACCTCTGATGTTATGGTTGCTGGTTATCAGCACATAATAAGCTGATTTAAGCTAATTCACTCAAGAACTCAAGACTTCAAGGCCATCATGGATATAAAACATTTTTGAAAACAACGAAAGGATGGAGGGAACATAGCAAAGCTTGGAATTATTTCAGATGGGCAACAACAAGGTAGGCAAAATTGTGGTGCTTGTCAAACCTTAGCGCAGCTGGAATAATGCTTAGTAGTAGTAGTGCCCTTTATTGTCACATAGTCACAAGTACCAGTGAAATTAACCATCAACCTGTCCATATATTACGCAATGTATGTACACAACGCGAAGGCGAGGGATTGGGGGGAGGGGGGTAACTGCATATCTGTATATGTGTAGGAGTTTGTGTATGTGTAGGCCTGGAGAGTCGCTTCGCCTGGCATCACACTCTTAGTGCCTCAGGATTGTCATAGCGATAATACAGCAAGTTGCCATGGAGACAACCTTGATCAGGTACCAGACAGAGTCAACAATCAGCAGGTGTCTGTGGGAAGTGGGGGAAGGAACGCAAGAGCGTCTCACTGCAGTGCTCTTCCGAGGGAGTTGTTCTTCCAGCAGCGGCCTTGGCCGAGGCCAGTGCTGTTTGAGGGGGCCAAAAGCAGATAAGATTGGGATTGTTTGGTCTTCAGGCGAGTAGCCACATTTCAATTTACACAACTACTCTCTTAGTCCATTCTGGTCTCTGATGTTATCCATATTACGGTTCATAGTCCAGGGCTGAGTGCCGACAGCTCTGCCCACTGTTTCAATCATGACGGCAGCCTTACCGGCCTTTGGACAGCTGTTACCGTTTTCTGAATTCCTCGATAAACCAGGGCTCGTTTGGCTCTCAACGAATGCGGTCGCATTTTCTCTCCCTCTCCTCTCCCTTACCTTCCCTGCTTTGCTCCTTTCGTCTCGTCCAGTCTACTATCTTATACTCTAAGTGACTCTCTCCACACTGCTCTCCAAACTAAAAATCATGGATTTGATCAACTGGTTTCTCAACGCAATTGACACCATCTTCTCGACGAGAAGCTTGGGTTCAGGGGAACCTGACTGTCCAGCCAGAATGCTCGCAGCTGGCTACATGATGGACGCATGGGAGAAGTGGCGGGTCGTGGGCCTGGCGGCTCTTTCCGTGGAGGACATTGATATCTACCTATTCGGAACCATGATTACAGGTCTTTTGCTGATTGGATTAGGCTTTGCCCTGGTTTATCGAGGAATTCAGAAAATGGTGACAGCTGTCCAAAGCTCTGTAAGGCTGCACGTCATGATTGAAGGAGTGGGCAGAGCTGTCGGCACTCAGACTTGGACTATGAACCACAATATGGATAATATCAGGCAGTTGATGGATAGCATCATGGAGAAGCTCACGGCTTTGCAAAGGCAATTGGATCGATTCGGAGACCAGAATGGACTAAGAGACTAGGCTGATGTTAAAGCACACACAATGTTTAAAGCCTAAACTAAAAGTAACATTAGCCTTTATAGGGCTGTATAAGGATGTCCACATGAATAGGTTGTAATTAGGCTTTGTTGTTGTAAAGATATTGCATGTAGATGTTGTACTATATAACTACTTTTTAGGTGACCAATGCACGAACAAAACCGGGAAACGGAAAAATATTATCAAGGCTTTGAATGTTGTGCATAGCATTCATTCCTGCAGTCCTGTGGCCATGCATGCACCCTTAAAATAGCATCTGAATTTGCGCGACAGACTTTAGACCAGGATGTTCCTGGTCTGTGGCGGAATTGTTTTCTGAAACTGCAAAATATCAACATGGAACGTTTGCGCCAGAACGCCTCTTTTCGCTGAACTGCCCCTGTGGGCGCAATTGCATTCCCTAATTTACCGACATTTACCTGTGGAGGGAAAATTCCAATATGAGCTGAATGCAAAATAGGAAAGACAAAAGTGCCAGTATACAAAGTCAATTGCGCTTGAGTGCACGATAGAGCCCTTGGTCCATTTCAGACTTTTTAACAAACTAAGATTGATGACTCAGCATTTTTGTGCATAATATGTGAACACGCCAAACAAACTCAGACCCCTCTAACATGGACTGAACTGAGACCACCTCAGGTAGGGAGGTAGTCTCAGCGCGGTTCGCTTTGAAGTCTGGGGCATTGTTTGCATTATCTGTGCATTGTGAACACAAATCAGGCATGCTGTTTATTATATAACCTAAAATAAACTATTATCATTAGGTGGTAGGATGATGGTAGGCCTATAGACATTTGTAACGTTAAATTGGCTACAGCCAAACAAGTGTGTTATAGCATTAATGTTAGGCTGACTATCTTTTCATCCAAGCTATGTAACTAACAGAAATCAGCAAACTTTGGATTGTATTGCTCACCATTTTTCATGATCTGCTAGGCTATTATCTCTTTGGCAAACTCTAATTGCAAATATAATACGAGAGACTGTGCAGTGCAGTTAACGGGCTGCTGTTCACTTGTCATTTTGGACGTGAGAAGCTAAAGTTGGACATAGCAACAGTTACTAGGTGGGGTGGGCCTACCACTGAATTACAAAAGTGTGATTGGCTGGCGTGTTGACTGACAGTTCAAGAGGATCTTTGCAAGAACTTTCAGAATTCATTCTGAAAATATAATATTGATATATCAGAAAAATAAATGAAACCACACCAATGATGGGTCATGATAATTATTTCAGCCTGATAATGAAAGATGATGAAAATACATAACAGAGCAACTACACAGCCCATAATCCAAAGCAGGTCTGAGGCCCGCAGAGAAGGTATAGTGTGAACATGAAGAAAACTGAGGCCCCATCAGAGCTGAAGTGCACCAGAAAGAGATCTGAGTGCTCTTTCAAATTAAGTGAGCCCCTTTTGTTTTGGTCCTCTTCTGGTCCCCTTTTAGTGGACTGAGGGCCAGATGTACGTACATTTGCGAACGTAGCGTTATCAGCGTCATGGACAAACCGCAGATTGCGAACGCTGTCAGACCCAAGTTTTGGTCGTATTTATCAAACTAGTGTAAACTGCGCCTGTCTCTGCCTTTCTCCGCCCATAAACGCAATTTACGAACGTCCACTCCACAACTGAACGGCAGAGCCTACATACAAGCTCAGTTGAATGAAGTTAACTGATGACAACATTAAAAAGAATCAAACGTTTAGCATGAAATAATACCATACACGAGAAGATGTCAACAAGCAGGGAGATAATGAAGATCAGTAATTTTACCTCAAACTACTTGTGCATAAAGATGTTCTTTCACCCGTGTCTTTAAATTAACCCATGAGTCGCGAGTCTCTAGTATCATTAACTCGGATCAGTTGAGTCCTACTACAATTCAATCTAAAACGATAAACAGGGCCACACAAACCTCTTGCAACATTAGCTAGCCTCCTAGCCCTAGCCATCGTCTGCCAAAAATGTAACAATTTCGTAGGCAACCACAACTCCACAAATCAACTGCAACTGAGTGAGCAGGCAGTCCGAGATAACTGGTTAACTTCCCGCAGAGCCGGAAACATTGCAGACTCACAGACCATGGGACTCAGATTGGAGCGGCTGAGTAGCAATCCGGGTTAGTCGGATCAGCCGGCTGGTTAGGCTACGTTGAGTACGAGTCAGTCGAATCAGCCGGCTACGTTGTCATGACTCATGAGTGGATCTGCGAGAGCGAGTAGCTCCTCCTCGAGGTAAAAAGCAATTCCACAACAAAAGCCATTTCTTTCACTTCTGAAATAACATTCAATGTTCTGCATGTAGCCTAGACATAATTCGATTTGGTGTATGTAGTATATTAAAATGCAATTAGGTCGTGCTCATGGAGCTGCTTGAATAGCCTATCTACCCGGGTCAGCCGAATCAGCCGGCTACGTCATGAGTGATCTTTAGAGTAACTCCTCGTCAAGGTGAAAAACAAATCCACAACAAAAGCCATGCTTTCACTTCTGAAATAACATATGTTCTGCATGCATAGCCTACTTTAAAAGGCAATTAGGTCGCGAAGACAGTCCGAAACATTGCAAGCTCTGTATGGAGAGTAGGCTAGCCAGTCGGATCAGCCAAGCGGGCCGGTTACGTTGTTGTTATGAGTGCGAGTCAGCCGAATCAGCCGGCTACGTTGTCATGAGTGGATCTTTAGAGGAGCGAGTAACTCCTCGTCAAGGTTAAAAGAAAATCCACAACAAAAGCCATGCTTTCACTTCTGAAATAACATATATTCTGCACGCATAGCCTACTTTAAAATGCAATTAGGTCGCGAAGACAGTCCGAAACATTGCAAGCTCTGTATGGAGTTGCTTGAGTAGGCTAGCCTACCTGGGTCATTTGGATCAGCCGAGCGGACCGGTTACATTATGTGCGAGTCAGTCGAATCAGCCGGCTACATTGTCATGAGTGTATCTGTAGATGAGCAAGTAGCCTAGTTTCTACTCGTGTCAAGGTGATAATAATATAGGCCTAATGAGAATAGTAGGCTAGTAGTAGTAGTAGTAATATTAATAACAATAATAATAATTTATTCACTGCAGGGCATTTCTACGTTCCTGTTTCTATGTCTACATTGAAAGTCAATTGCTTAGGCTAAGTTAAGACAATAAATAAACAGTCTGGCTCAAACTGCTTTCTTTCCCGTGAGTGGGTGGAGGTTTTGATGCTATTTTATTAGGCTATTTTATATTATATTATATGATATTATATTAGGCTACCTAACATGATATATATATAGCTATGATTAATAGGCTAATAATATTAGTTGCCTAGTATTAGCTGCATATAATACCTATTAGAATAGATTCCTAGTAGCCTACTATTAGTATATAGTAGTGGTAATAAACATTGTAGCAGAGTAGCATTAGACCTAGGCAAATTTTCTATTGTTAACAAAACAACAACAAATAATTAATTATTATAATATAGGCTACCCTCTCTGTCAATAAGATCAAAGTTTCTGAACATGAGCACCAAAAAGATGAACAATGTGTGGATGCACTTTGACCAGAGCAAAACTCTTAGGCTAAATGCAAGTACTGCAAAAACCTGGTTTCAAATCATGGAGGATCCACATCCAACATGAGAAGGCACTTAACGAAATGAAGCACCCCACTGCACTGCTTGAACGTAGGACTGAATTTCTTTGCGATTTAGCAATACTGACTCAAGTGACTCAAGTGACTCGTTCAACCCGGATCAGTTTAGTGAGTGACTCAGAATAACCCGGATCCTTAAAAGGAATCGAGTTTGACAGTCCTACTTGTGCACGTAGGCTATGGAAAATTGGTCAAATCTAGCAAGTAGGAAAGTTTAAGTGAATGACGTGAAAGTGAAAGTAAGACATTCGAAAGGCCAACGAAAGTTAAGGTTGCTTTTGATAGTAGCCTACCACTTACAAAACTCCTGTTCTAAATAGCGATGCTGTTGTCTTTGAAAGGTTCTCGTATTGACGCATTGAACTGCAACTGGATTAACACCACCTGCTTTTACAAGGCGGAAGTATTTAGGCGCAGAATAGACGTGCGCTTTCACGAGCAGTCTTTGTACATACCGTGGAATACATAATTAGGCGCTATTTACGCTTCCCCTCCCATCTCTTTACGCTAAACTCCCACTTTCCTCTGGATCCTCCCATGAATGCATATGCATGACACGAAAAACGCAATGTGCCCTTTTCAGCTCCCGTGACAGGCAGTTTGCGCTTTAACATCTCTGCGGCCTGTTTGTACATACCTCGCAATGATTTTACACGCATATTGTGAAACAAATACGCCTGAAGTGGGCGCAAAAGCGTTAGTACATCTGGCCCTCAGTTCGGTTCTTTTAAAAGGGACTATGTGAAAATGCCCTTAGAATTAACACTACTTGTATTTGTGCACGTATGAGTCTCATTCAATTCAAAGTGGTCTTCAGAATTCACTAATCAAGGGCCAGACTGCCCTAAACTACACTCTTTTTGGACATCCTTTTTTGACACCCTTTCTGTAGTCCTTACTATTCCTATGCCCCCATGCCCCTTGATTGCTATAGTTGGTGCGTCTTCCATCAACCTCGCTAAAGGCCAAACTGCTAATTTTAGTTTGAGTTCAGTTCCATTAGTGTGGTTAACAGCTTGGTAACAATGGTAATTTATGCCACAGAACTAACCTGGTCCGTAGCAGGTTAACCAAAGATTGTTAAGGCGGAGCAAGATACTTCGTAGTTCATGTCTATGGGCGCAAAATGGGGATCGAATCCTGTCTGCATAAAGAGGCGTGTCGATGACGTATTAATGAGCGTACGTTGCAAACGGGCAACAGCAGCGGCATAAATAACCGGCGCACGCCTCATATAAGGTCGATTTTCTCCAGACTGGAATGCTCAAAAATGCTAACAATGTACCTGAAATGTTCAGAAGGGTTTGAGAATCATGAAAACATGCCCAAAATTCACATTCCTAACTCTATAGAACCAAGATCTTAGCATATTCTAAGATCTTGGTTCTATAGAGTTAGGAATGTGAATTTTGGTGAAATTCTGAGCTATGGCCATAGACTTCAATGGAGCAGTCGCTGCTTCTGCTCTGCATAAAGGGGGATTTTGACCCCCCCTCATGCGATCTGGGTTCCCGGAAGTGGCTCCTGATGAAATATCTTGCTTCGCTCCGCCTTAACAATCTTTGAGTTAACTTTCAAGCTAAATTAATCTGTGTTGCAAAAAAACCAATCAGTCGGAAAACGAGTCCAAAAAGATGGTTCCGTCAACCTGTGCTTTTGTCACCTGTAGACTACAACTTCAAAAATAGAAGTAGAAAAGTTTTTTTCTGACAGTGAAATGTTTTAACTTGACGTGGTTCTAGGAATCTTGCTACTCTACATCCTTTGCATTCTGTTGTGGTGTGATGCGTAGCGAGACGGTATAGTAGGAAAATCATATTCGTGCGTGTGCAGGTTCGCTTCCCACTTATAGCGTTTAGACCACATTATTATCTTGATCATGCACTTTTTAATTATACTTTTTAATGAAAGACATGTCCTACTGTTGATAAAGTGTCATGCATATTTGGGAGCCTGTTCAGTGACAATAAATATGCCAGTGGACTACATTATCTGAAGCAAGCCAAAGGTATAATTCTGTATTCTGTACAGGCCACGTACAGACCACGTCGACAACTGTTCATGTCAAATCAACTGTGTGCTACACAGATTAAATATTAAGTGACAAATTGAAAGCCATTGCATTTCAGATAATTATATTTCAGTTATTATTGTATGTAATGTAATTATATTTACAGTTTGGCAGAACTATGAGACAATAGGCTATATACATGTACTACGTTGATACCAATTTCTTTTATGACCACCTACATCTAGACAATAATTTGGAGTGAACCCGTTTAATCTAAGAATGTATGCCTAATATTTTGAATAGCCTATGCCAAAGCTGTTTTTTGAGTTTATACTTTTTATTCATTCACTCGTTTTGTTCAAGAGTGAAGACAATCAAACTTGCTATTGATTTCAAACCATGATCATTGTTGTTTCAATTTATGCTTTCATTACTTTCCAATTTATGTAGGCTAGTCCTAGACAACTATCGTTTTTTTTTGTTGATGTTGAATTTGATGATTTTCGATGAAAATCCTGTAGATGGCGCTTGTAGGCTACAGAAATTGTCTAGTATTGCCTTAATTTTACGACACATATCCTCTTTTCGTCGATCTACTGTTTTGGTCTACTTTTCTACCTCGTGCACGAGCAGAGATGAAGCTGACCTAAACCTTGATTGAATAAAGGAGGCCAAGATGCCACTAACTTGAGTTAATGGAACGGCTTCAGCCCCAAGTAAAAGTCTACGCTAGTTCAAGCCAGGCTATTTCTGTTAAGCGCCACCTTCATTAGCGAGGTTGATGGATGCAAGCTGATGTTATTGCATTTGCTGCTCTGATAGCCAAGTGTCAAATACTACTACAGTGGAAGAGCCCAAAGCCACCTAGCACAAATTTCTGGTTAGAAGAGGTAATGTCATTTTTACACCTAGAAAAAAAATCAAACATACTGTCAGATGATCCCTGAAGAAATTTCATAAAACCTGCGACCCCCTCCTATCCTCAGCCATCGGTTGACCCTTCCTTTACCCTTTTTTGTTTTGTTTTGTTTTTGTTTCTTTACTCTTCATTTATTGTATTTTATTATCTGTGTACTTACTTATTCTTTAATTACCTATTCCATTTTATTTTCCTTTACCTGTCGCAATGAATAGTACACAGGGACGGGCTGAGAGGGAGGGGGAGGGAGATGGTAGATGGGTGGGTCAGTTAGATGGATGGAAGGTACATGTTAAGTATCTGGGTAAAGGGGAAGATTGAGATGAAGAGGGAGGGACGGAATGGGTGGGAATTTATGTGTACTGTTTAAAGCCATTGCAGGCTTTTTCTGCTTTTCTCCCCTCTCAGAACTTCATAGAGGTGCACAAATCCTTCCTAGCAGGCATAATTTGATGGGTCATTAAGGATGAGTGAGGTTTATTCAATTAGTGGTTATGTTTTCCTCATTTTTTAAAGGTCTTCACCTATGACTGACAAATCAATATGCCATGTTGGAATTTAAAATGGACTAAATCAATTCATTGATCAAACATACAATTAACTGTTGTGATTTGTTGCGCACATACATGTTGCTGTCTTGCAACGCTATAGGGATTAATGAATGTGTGTATTATTGACTCAAATTCACAATGGCAGGTCACTGGCAAATCTAAAGATTACATCATTAAAACAGCAAAAATGACTGACAACTTATGTTAAGTCCAAAACATTTCCACAAAATGGCATTTTACTACCCCATGTGAGAGTAATCAAGGAATCTGAAAGAAAATGTATATGTCAAATGTCCGGCATATAGTCGAATTATAGCCCTACACTTTCCACATTGAATGTGATATATAATCCACATTAATGTATTTACATGTTGTACATAATGCATTGTTGAACATCTGATTTGTTTGCTTGACACATAGATCTAATTGCATTTACAGAATTAATTGTTGAGTCACCACTACCAAACATGATGTACTCAAATTTACCTTAAATAACCCTTGTAAACCTTTAAAAATTTCAAATCAGGCTGTAAATCAAATCACAGCACAGAAACTGTAAAACTAGTCAATGATCTCAGACTTGCTACTAGTGTTAATTTCGTCAGACAAGAAGAGAGGAAATATGTTTGTCAACAACCTTTTTTTTCATGACTAAGAGACGACGAGACGGCACTAATGTCCTGAAACACTGAATAAGACTATCTTAAGATGCATTATTGTTGACGAAAAAAGACGAGACTAAAATGTTTTGCATTAAATAAAAGCTAAGATAAAATCTCTCTTCATTTTCGTCTACAAAATGAGAAGACAGAATATCTAGCTGTTACGTTTTCAAAATATTCAGAATGAGTTCATGCTCCTGTAGGCTAGTCTACTTGCTGTTGCTGCAACCCTGTGGCCCTGTGTCGTAAGTGCATTAATTTCTGTGAATAGACCACCGTGGAGTCCATTATCCCGCTTATTCCACTGTTGCCACTTGCGTTGTGCTCATTTCCTGTTACAATTTAAAAGTTTTAATCGCTAAAACTGCCTTGTTTGTATAACTAATTTATTCCGACACATATCAACTAATTTCTCAACTTGCAGGACAAACTGCCGTTACTAGTTCTAAATGGATGGTTGCTACGGAAAACATTGCTATTTTACTTAGCCTGCTGTCATCCATCTAGCTAAAAGCCACCTCCGTCATATGCTACAATGTTGCAATGTTCTGAACGTCTGCATTTTACAGCTCGGATGCAACGTGACGGTTCATTTAAACTTTATAACGAGTTCAGCGAATTAATATACAAGTGCAAAAAAATGGATCTACTTCATAGGTGTGCAAATAACATACGGTTAATGGTCGTTCTAAATTAAATCGCCCCCAGTGGAACTCTGGTGGAACTGCAACCAAAATTCGGTACAATGGGACTTAATACGGAGTGGCCAGGCTCTCCGTAGACGGGCTCTGCTAATATGGAAAGTTCGCTAGCAAGTGGAGAGGTTGTTTGGGGAATGTGTTGTGTTTGGGCGCATATCGCAAGTGGAGAGGTTGTTTGGGGAATGTGTTGTGTTTGGGCGCATATCGCCATTTAGCGTGGCGGAGTAAAACATTAATACTTGGGTCTACGACAGTGTTTCTCAAACTTTTTCAGACAAAGGACCACTTAACTAACCCTAGCTAAAAAAAAAAGAAAGATTAGACCTACTTCAACAGTATATTAGTCTACACAATAGGCCTACTCACTGAACCACCTTGCTTATTGTCTTTGCACTTTGCTTATTGTGTCAGAGGATACATATGATTTAAACTGGCATATCTTACATAGACAGTGTCACAGAACTGTTTGGATTTACATACAAGTTGGTTCAATATTGCAAACAACTCATCTATATTATATTTTACCACGTCTGCTCGTGGACCACTTGGGATAGCTTGCGGACCACCACACTTTGAGAAACACTGGTCTACGAATATCATGACAGTAGTCCAGTCAAATCTTTTACTGTCTATGGTCAAATCCCAGCCAAGCTATAATTGTATCTTGACTTACCTGTGCATGTAAACATACAGTGTCAGTGACAAAAATCATCAGAATGAGTAATTATAACAGACGAGTAGCTCTGTGGACACACAATATTGTTGGAAAATTGAGATGTGTGAAACACTATTTGACTCAAATGGTAATCACAAATAATTTGTTATAAAAAACACTAAAATGTTTTGACTAAAACTGACTAAGACTAAGATACCTTTAGTTTTCATTTGACTAAAACTAGACTAAAATGACGAGACTTTTAGTCAACTAAAACTTGACTAACAAAAATGATATTTGAATGACTAAATATGACAAATACTAAAAAGGACATTTCGTCACAAGACTAAGACTAAGACTAAATTAAAAATAGGTGACAAAATTAACACTACTTGCTACTGACTTAAACAAAGTCTCAATCCTTATTCTTCTAGATCTGAGTGCAGGATTCGACACCATTGACCATAATGTTGTAATTCACCGCCTTGAGAAGTGGTTGGTCTCTCTGATAATGTTTTAAACTGGTTTCAAACCTTCATTACTGGCAGAGATTTTTATGTCTATCTAGGGGATCATGTTTCTGTAAAACATGATTTGTCCTTTGTTGTGGCCCAAGGAAGCTGTCTTGGTCCTCTGTTTTTTTCCCAATATATGTTTCCGTTGTAGCATAATGTAAACTTCCACAGCTATGCAGACGATACCCAGTTTTGTTTGTATTTGCTCCCTCCTCGCATGGTAAACCTCCATTAACTAGTGGATGAGCAACAATTCCTTTTAAAGCTAAATGATGATAAAACAGAGATACATTTTGTTGGATCAAAATCAAAGCGAGACACCGTTCTTAGTAATCTTGGGAACCTGGCACACAAAGTCAAATCAAAAGTAACAAGCCTAGGTGTCATCTTAGATACAGAGTTAAGCTCCAAGCCCCATGTCAGTAAAAGTTACCAAGACAGCTTATTTCCACATGAAAAACATTGCCAAAGTGTGGCCCTTTTTAACGATTTCTGGATCATTTTCCAATAATTTGCAGTGTGACAACAATAATGTGAATGCTAGAGCAAAGTAGCCTATGCAGTCAATCACACTAAAGGAAATAGCTTCAATTTGCACTTATTAGTCAGGCTATAATACGCTTGGATGATCCTGTTCCATGTGTTTTTTAATGAAAACTATCGGGGATATGAAGGGAAAACGCCCTGCAAATGTTTAAGGCATGGGCAAATGCATGAAGCCAACCCATTCATCACAGGTTTCGTGGAAAGCTTTTCAAAATCTGAAATAAGCCAGTCATCAACAATCGTGGAACTAAATATTGGCGCTGTCTCTAAATACAGTAGGTTTCACATTCCGTTTTAATTCTTGATATCCTCTAATAAGGCTACATTTGCAATTATATATAGGCTGTTAATAGTACTTGTTGCATGTCTGTTTATCTAGAAACATAGGCCTACTTCGAAGTGTTATCATTTTTAATAACCCACATTTCACAATACAGTACTGTGCAAAGGCCTAGACTCGTGATCAACTAATTATGCACTGCATTACCTCTAAGTGTTGCTAACTGATGATACACATTGGAAATATGAGTACCCCAGACATGAAGTTGCATGGAAAACCCCGGGAGAAACGCACATTTTCACGTTCATTTACTCTTGATACATCCGAGTGTGAGTGTGTAAAATGCGAACAGTACATGGGCAGCAGTGAAAGATGCCGTAAAGTACATGGGCAGCAGTTTTCAGATTACATTATGTGCTTACATAATTGCAAAAGGGTTCTCCAATGCTTTCTCAGTTAGCCTTTTAAAATGATATCATATTAGCAAAACAGAATGTGCCTTTGGAACATTAAATGAATGGTTGCTGATAATGGGCAATGTAGATATTGCATTAAAGATCAGCCATTTCTTTCTATAATAGTCTAGAACAAATGTGCAATTATGTAAACAAATAATGAAAACTGATTAAAAAAACAATGCAACTGATCTCAGCTACTATTCTGTCTATTCTGTCTGACACACTGCAATTTAGTCATGGACTTACTGACTTTGAGCACCCTAAACACTGCTGTCATTCACTGTGCATACTGCAACGATTTTTACATAGGTACAGTACATTTACATTTATAGGTATATGATGCATTTGTTTTACCCATACGTTTAATTTTTTTTTTTTACCCCTTTTGTATTGTATTTAATATTTTTTTAATTATTTCTATTTTTTTGGAGGGTGGGGGTTGCTTTGTTCAATCAACCTGAGTACTAAATTCCGCTCCTACATGGAAAAAAAGCAGGAATGACAATAAAGCTCCCTTGAATCCTTCAATCATTAGTTTGGTCTATCATCACACTGAAATTCAAAGGCTTAAGTGCCTACACAACTCCCTCTTCAACTAGAGGCTATAGCCAAGAGGCATCATAGATATTAGTATATTAACTCTCCTAATAGGGGAATGAGACACAATATTCCAAAGGGTGATAATGTGAGCTGGTGGCCATGGTGTCAGGGTGAAGGTTATAAAACGGAATGAATAATGGAACAGGAGAAGGTATTGTCATATGAAAAGACCCTGTGGCTGATATGTTGATGCTGCACTAGCAGCTGAAGAGAAACTGCAAGACAACTTAATAGCAGCCTTGCATTTTCTGCTTTAGACTCCACAGAGAGCTAAATTGTTACCTGAGCCTGAATCTGAGGGAGTATGACTGACTTACTAATAGTTGGTCACCCCCACCTCAGTCTAATGTGCAGTATTTGTGAAAAGTCCAAAGAATCTATGAGGCCAATTTTCATGTTTAAGAAAGGTTTATTATTAGAACAGGCTGTGTGATCAGCAGAAATCATTGCTATTATTTCATGAAATGTTGAATTGTTTCTGAGTTCTCCATTGTGCACCCTAGAATAACATAGGACAGTAGTTAAGACTAAGGCAGAGCAATAGACTTAGCCGCAGCATACATCTATCAGAGATCAGTACAGGGACATGTAGACTTTCATGACGTGTCATTCACACGCATGGGGATGGATACTGTTCAGCTAAGACGAAAGAGACCAAACAGCCTTGTTGGACCAAATTAATTGACTTTCACAAATATATAATGTGGACAGTATTTTTTGAGAAAATCTAAAATTGCTAATGGTTTTATTCAGCTCAAACCCATCATGTATGTTCCTGAAGACCTATGTGAGTGCAGAGTCGAGTCTGAGGTTGTTTGGATGTGACATTTTGTAGCACATGACCTAAACAATATGGCAACTGAGGGAAGGAGTGGTGTGCCTGCAGCCATGTAAGAATTTAGCACATCCTGACCTCAACAATATGGCCATCAATTCTTGATAGTGTGTGCCCACAGGCATGTTTTGCACAGGCACTGACTGCACTTGCTTTCCATAAAACACAAATGGACCAACCACACAGATGCATTTCTCTAAATCCAGTGAGAGCCAAACCCTGAAACGAAATGAAATCAAGATAAGATCTCATGTATAGACACACACATCCACACATGCACATGTGTACACACACACACACATGCAAACACACACACACACACACACACAAACTCACAAAAAAGAATGTGCCATCTGAACATAGGATGGGTGGTTGCTGATAATAGGCCTCTGTAACACCTTTGTGATTTTCCTGAAATAATAGTCATGTACAACATTAATTACAGTACATGAAAATGCACTGTACTGTTCTTCCTAGGCTTCTTATTGCATTGCATGTAAATGCAATGGACTATAATCACTGTTCTTCTTTTCGTCTTTTATTATTCTTCTTCCGACCAAATTTGACGTTTAATAACACTAAAACCACTGAACCGTTTGACGTCATTCAAACACTCCTACAAAGGTCTTGTAACGGACAATTGTACAATGTATTTTTTACATTTGTGAACTTTATACTTTTTGAGATATTTACGCTAAAATAGCAATAAATTCCCATTGACTTAACATTGACCGCCTTGGCGGCAACTTTTAGCATTATGACGTGACCTGCACCTGAAAGCAATCAACAGCTGGTCCGCTGCAATCTTTCTACCACTGGAGCTGTGAATCTTCTGAACGTTTTGGCCTGCCGTGATACTTTACTTGCTCGTAAAACTCTCCTCCAGAGGCACATTTCTCTAACTACAGACAAGGTAGGTCCGATTTTTGGTATTTGACTCATTTATGTCGTCAAACATTATGTTATCTAGCATTCTATACTATAGGCTATGTATGAAATGATATAGGTCCTAAGTAGCCAAACTCGGTAGTTCTAACGTTAGGGGAATAGTTAACGTTAGCACTTATCCTATCCGTTGATATTTATTATGTAAGTGTGACAGTATACATACAGTCGGCAACTAGTCATAATCGTGGTTACCGCCCCCAGTTGCCGTGGTTACCGTTGCTGAAAAGCCCCCGAGGGGGAAAACATTTGTTTCGATTGCATGTAATCTAATGGAGGTGCACCGGCTTGAGTACAGAAAGCACCTATAAAAATATTAAATCTTTTAGCAAACATCACTAAACGGCACAAACACGTTTCAACTGAGAGTTATCTGTGTGTCAAGGAGGTTAAGGGTAACATTAAGTTCCCTCATTTTGCTAATTCCAGTTAAACGGCCAGAACTGTCTCGAGTGTACTCATTGTAGAACTGCTTTCAATGGCCAGACTGTGTAGCTCGGTTTAGCAAGCTAACCCTTTTGCCTTAACATCACATACTCGTAAGTTGCATCTAAATTTATTCTCACATGAATGCACATTCCCTACAATGGCCGTGGGAATAGTTTTAACAAGTAATGTTACACTGACGATATAAAGTTAGCCAGTTAGCAACCTAATGATGCTACCATTGAATATAGCTTCCAGAGAAATTTGTCGTCAACATTGGGCAATCGAGGGTGAATTAAGTTGTTAGCATACACTGGACAGTTAAGTAAACACAATTCCTTCAAATTATTGTGTTCAGAAACAAGCAGAACTCTACCTGAATGTAAAACGAATGTATAAAGTCTAACTGTTAGCTATTTCGCCCATTGACTTCCATTGTGTGAGGTTAGCATGCTTTCCCCCTCGTGGGGGGCGGTAACCTTTCCGAACGTCTTAACCGACTGTATCTATGACTCGGAGCAGTGGGTGTGGGGCTGTCTGGTTCCCATTGCCGCCCCTTTTGTAAATGGGGAAATTAACACGGCTCCATAAATAGGGTACAGTGGTTAATGGCGGAAAGCTGCTCCTCCGTAGACGCTGCGAATTCCAGTTCTGTGTCTGGTCATTGTCTCCCCAGGGTCCTTCACACTTGCTGACATCGTGCTACAGCATTGATACAGCTTGTGTTGTCCGGCGTGCACTCATCCACTGCTCTGCTCAGTAATCGTGGGTTCGCTAAGCTCCCCCTTTCAGCAGTCATCCATCTCATCCTAGCGCTTGGGTAGGCCTCTCTCCTCGCTCTCTCGTAATTGCACAGTAGGTTTATTATGGTAGTATTTCAGTATTTGATGTTAATTAAGACATTGTATGGATGGTTGCTAGGTTACGGGGACGCTGGCGAGACACGCCGCTCCGTCTGGCATCATGTTTTTGTTTGTTTTTATGTAATGTTCGTAATTTTATGTAATGTCATGTTTTTATTGATTTTTTTTATTGATTTGTGTAGTCAAATGTATTCTCGTTTATTTATTTACGTTATTTTTGATAGTTTTCGTGTTATTCTTAGTCCCTTTAACGTTACTGCTTCCAAGTCGGCTGATGTCGTTAAAGTTGGTCCATTGGGAGCTTGCTATGGCTAACGTTAGCTTTTGCCCTGGACTGACATTCTTCCATCCATCCATCCGTGAGCGGTGCTGCACTTCACTGTCTGGTCGAGGAGATTTCTCGGGACAGCTGGACCTAGATGCTACTCTGCGAAAGATCTACCGTGGCCGCCGAGCTGCTGCAGACCTGCGAGCTGCCATCTGCCTTGCCTGGAGTCTGGATTGTGCTGCTAACGTTTGAAACTACGTTGAAGAACTGCAATCTCTCGGAGCATCAAACTGTCGCTGTCATAAATCCACCGAGATGCTGATCTGCAAGATCGCCCACGACTTCAGACGGTTATGCCAGAGAGGGTTAAAGCAGGAACTTTGTCAAGTCAAGTCAAGTCAGATTTATTTGTATAGCGCATTTAACATGCACAGAGTGCAACCCAAAGCGCTCCACATATAAGACATTGTCATTGACACAGACTAACAAAGACAATAGATGCCGGACGGAGCGGCGTAGTCGCCAGCGTACCCGTGACACCAAGACATACATTTAAGAAATAACAAACACAAAAGATGCCGGACGGAGCGGCGTAGTCGCCAGCGTACCCGTGACACCAAGACATACAAGACATACAACAAACAAATTAATAAATAAAATAAATAAAAATTAAAAATAAAATTAGTCCAATTTCCAACCGGCTGAAAATGTCCAAGGGCAAAGATGACCCGCGTGAAAACTGTGCACAGCTTTGTCTTCACGATGCAACACCAACAAAGTTCTTTATAACTGACCAACCCGGAGAATTCACTGGCAGTCTGGAGAGCACTGGGAGGACAAGACAGTCCGAATTTGTGATGGGCGACCCTGCTGATTGTCAGCTCGGTGGTCCTAGACAGTGACCGTTTGTTGTTTCATGGTTGATGCTGTCATCAGAGTTTCTTAGCACTCAATCCAGACTCCAGGCACCGGTAGATGCTAGCATGGCAGCTCGCAAGTCAGCCGCAGCTCGGTGGTCGTGGCAGCTGCAGATCTCTTGCAGATTGACGTTAGGCCCCTTTGCTGAGCAATCCCTCCGTCCAGACATTGGATGTGCATCGTCACGGATGCATGAGGGACTTCAGAGACATAAGGCAGGCTAGCCAAGGCGCTCATCAGCCCAATGGAAGCTGGTTAACGTTAACTTGACGTTGATGGTGTCAGCCGAGTTTGTTAAACAGAAAAAAGGACTAAGAATAACACAAAAACGATCGAAAATAACATGAATAAAGAGTGATTACATTTAACTAGTTTTGGTTATGCTTCCAGTGATCTAGCTAGACTGCAGTCTAACTGTTACAAGAAGCCTAGGGCCACCTAACATCACTTATTGAAGGCCTGTTAACGTTAAATCCTCCGGTTTGGTCTGAAGACACAGCTGTAGCTACATATCATTGCCATTGGACTGAGTGGGACTAATGTTAAGTTAACACAGACTTTTCTTTATTTTAATTTGTTATTTATTTATTTATTTTATTACTTGTTAATTTTTGTTTGTTGTCTGTCTTGTATGTCTACCGTTAGGTGTCTCGGGTACGCTGGCGATTACGCCGCTCCATCAGGCATCTTTTGTCTTGTGCGTCTTTTGTAAATTTGTTTGTTTGTCTTGATGTCACGGGAACGCTGGCGACTACGCCGCTCCGTCTGGCATTTTGTCTCAATGTCTAGTGTGTAAAGCGGTGGGTGACTTGAAAGGCGCTATGTAACAAATAAAATGTATTATTATTGTATTGACGTTCTATTTGTTGTAGGCTATTCATGGACTGCTGCTGTTCTGTTCCGTTCTGCTGCTTGGCGTTTTCTAGCCTAGCTTGCCTCTGCTAAGGCCCTGTCGTTTCCTCAGCGTGCAACAGATTGTTGCCGACTATCTCAGCCGAAGGGTGTCCGCTATCTGTGGGTGCTTGGGCTTCAATTTGTTGGTTGCGGTGCAGGTGCGTGTGTCTCTGTGCGTGTGTGCATGTTTGTATGTGAGAACGAGCATGTACCTGTATGTGTGTTTTGTCGCTTTTGTTTTGTTTAGTCAATGTTAGTGTTTAACTGCTTGTGTTTGTTTAGTTATTGTGCTGTCTGCATGCTGGCTCCGCTTTGCTGGTGGCTACGCTTGGGTAAATGCAGTGGTGTAACAAACCAATGGTGGGCCCAGGTGCGAGAGCGCTACGCGGGCCCCATACCGACGAACTTTGGCCCAGGATGAATTAGTTCTGATACATGCAATACACATTAAGGGTGACTTCAATTGTTTATGCAAAGGGCCTGAGGCACCGAAGTAGTTTAGTAGTTACAGATTACAATTTCAAATAAAAAAACACACGACTACATATCCATTACATGTGAAAACATTAAAAAATTATTTTATTAACAGCCTGCAGGCTAGGGTAATCTAATATTACTGTATTAACATCAACTCGCATGGAATTATTGGAACACTCAATGCGCCTCTTCAACCCTCTGCTGAAACTGCAAGCGTAGATTGCTTGCTTATAAACTCGAAATGCGCAGAAACAAAACTTATTTTACTTAAAACCTAACTTATTTAACCGTCCAGAAACCAAATAAAATCATTCATATGCATACAATCCCCAATATGCGTGAATTAGGCCATTAGAAGAAGGCCATCTTACGAGCCTTTCGTTGCGCAAAATCGTCAACGATGTTCCCAATATTTAATGCTCTGGCTCTTGTATTTTCAATGGACAGGATAGCTAACCCATGGAGCCTCTCCTGCCCCATGCTGCTCCTTAGGTATAAGTCTTAATAAGTTTGAGTTTGGAAAAAGATCGCTTAGCTGTTGCCACAGTCACAGGCAATGTCAGAAACAACATGAGTACACACTTCCCCGAATGTGGATGTTACACTGTCATAATCTACCACCAGCATTTTGGCAAGTTGAAAAATAGATGACTTCTGTGAAATATCTGCTTTAAAGCAAGACCTGAATGAGAGGAGTTGTGTTGGCAATGTCGGTGCAATGTCCCTGCTATAATGGTCTGACAAACGTCTTGCCTTTTCAAGCAGTTCATCATCACCTGCGAGTTGAAGGGTCATAGGACGTAAAGACTCAAACACATGACAAGTTTCCCACATACTTGCAAATCTTTGGGAGAGCTGACTGATTATGATGTCCAGAGTTGCATTAAATACCTGCACTTTGAAGTATCTCTCTGCATCGGTTAAGCGCTCATCTTCTGATAGATCGTCAAAGTGACGCTTCACTCTCCGTGCTCTAACATTCTAAAGTTCTAAAAAAAAAAAAAGCAGGCAGGGTGGGGGTAGCGACACTATGTAGTAAGCACAGTTCTGACTCTGAATAGTTGTAGTCTACCGTCATATTAATAACCACTGCAACACAACAAAAATGCTATGTGAATACGGGCCCAGAAATAATTAAGGCCTCAGAAACTATTCCAGGAAATAGGCAACAATAATATACTTTTAGTTCTACTCTGCTGGCACAATATAAGGTCTCAATATGCTACCCAACTCCTGTTACAGACTATAGTCATCTCATGACTTGACTACTCTAACGCCCTCCTGACAGGTCTCCCAGCCTGCACAGTGAAACCCCTTCAGATGATCCAGAACGCGGCAGCGCACCAGGGGCCGTATTCACAAAGAATTTTAAGGCTAAAAGACTAAAAATAATGGGCGTGTCACTCCTAACTTTAGGACTCCTAATTTTTTTCCACTAAAAGTAATTCACGAAGCATTTTAGACCTAAAAGTAGCACCTAAGTCTGGGATAGCTTAAAAGAAGTCGAGAGGACTCCTAACTCACTAAGACCTATTCACAAACAGCTTTTTGTGGCATTTCACGTTGCGATGTTTTGAAATGGGTATGCGGCAACAGGAGCTTCCAATCGCAAGGGAAAAATTTTGCATTGTAGGCATAAAAGGTTATAACGCCACCAACAACAACCACAACTACTCATTGTCAACATGTAAATTAAATGTAACGTTTCATTGTGAATCAAATTAAAATGTTCTCCTAGCCTACTGCATCAATCCGTAGGCCTATGTTTTATTAGGCTACTAGGCTATTTGTTTTGCCTTAGGCCTACTCTTTATTCATTTAGGCTAGGCCTTTTTATTCAGTTATTCATCATCTTCCGTCCTTCGCACTACTTATGTAGCGCACGCATTCTCAGACCTGTCACTCATCATCGTAAGGGAGGTGTTTGGAATCATTCTCGCGTTACAATCATCAGCCAATCAAGGTGGTCACTTCAGTCAAGCTTGTGCATGAGTAATGACGTCATCCATAGCAACGAAGACTCACTCTTAGTTTAGGAGTTGTCATTTTTCCTTACTAAGAGTAGGTCTGAAAGGCTTTGTGAATAACTTTTAAGAGAAAACTCCTAGCTAAAATCTTTTAGTGCGATTTAGGAGTACTCCTAGTGGTAAGATAAAAGGCTTTGTGAATACGGCCCCTGGTCTTTAACCAACCCAAAAAGGCATGTTACCCCGCTGCTCACCCAGCTACACTGGCTACCTATAGAGCTGCACAGTCCCGCCCACAGCCGATGCCGGATGTAAAAAGTCAATGCAATTTCTCCATTGACAATTGCGGTGTAAGCCATAAAAACTTAACTGCACTTGGTAGACTTAAAACCAGCTGCGGTTGTACTAAGCGATTGTATATGCTCCTATAGACACCAAGAGTTTGTGAGGCACTAACCTTGTTTTGAGATAAATGCCTTTTATTTGCGATCTCTTGGATAAGTACTTCATTACCCACAATCCTGAACAATCCCACAATCCCACAGTGATGCCTCTGATTGGTGGAAAGGCCGTTATGGTCATAGTTTGAAACTTTCTCAGCGGAAAAATATTGACAAAGATGGCGGAGTTTTTTACTGCCTATGGCGAAAATCTTAATGTGATTAAAAACTTTCTTGACGAATATTGGTACTTGGATTGGGGTTTATACATCACACGAACTTAGTCAGGGCCAATACACTATCAAATAGACCACTGTAAATGTTAGTTTAAACACTCAAACTTTTCAGGTAAGCTAGCACATTGTATGTCATTACATAATGCAGCTAACATTAGCCTACATGCTGCAACACAGGTATGAATATTATGTTTTAGTGAGTGTCCAAAGGGGTGAAAGCCACTTTAAATCGGGTCACATTATTGACTGTTGTGTGTCCGAGAGTCAGTTTGTGTGTTTTGTAAGGGTCAGCAGCATGAGGGACAAGACCTACAAAGTTGTGGTGAGTTAAGCAGGGAGGTTGGTAACGTTAATGCTGCTAGCAGTGCTAGTTAACATTAGCTAGGCTACTGTAGCCTTCATACTGTATGATTCATATCAATCATTAACCTAGGAATACTTCGTGCATTTAATGAACATTTTGTGTAATAATTAACGGCAAATTAATAAACTGAATATGTTGGTCCAAGAGCAGACCATGCATCAGCCCGACTGAGCAGTGATGACAGCATAGGATGAGTCAGGTAACGTTACGAAGCACTGCCGTTAACGTTAACCGCTTTCACACACACGATATAAAATACACGATGATAAATATAAAATTCAATATCAAAACACTATGATTTACACGATTACTCCTGAAATAACTGCTATTAACTGCACATTCACAATATAAAAATCACTGTTTGGAGGAAAGGGTTCGCGTACTCTCGCCGGTTTTGAAATGATTTTGCGCTGGTTCGTGCATTGCTTATATATTATTCAGTGAGGCGCGGTGGTTTATGGGATGAGTAGTTCCTTCGCTCGGAAATGAAAATATGTACACAGTCTTGTACCTTTGACTTTTTTTTGGATTTTCTCTTCGTTTTTTCACTCGAAATGATATGTTGTATGCTTATGAGTTATGCCGTAGCTGGTTAGCCTAAGACATGCTGTAAAACTCTTTAGATACGGATTTTTCCAAACGTCAATGGGACAAATGAATGGGAATCTTACTTCCGGCACCTAACCGCGTTTTGGCTGTGGGCGGGACTGTGCAGCTCTATAGCCACCCGCATCAAATTTAAATCACTCACAATCAGAACTCTCTAACAGAAGCGTTATGTCATAAACGTTTATGACTTGTTTATGACACGTTCATGACAGTGTCATGTCACTCTTATGTCGATACTGTCAAGTAAAGTGTAACCAATGAGTGTGATTGAGGGAGAAGAGAGGGTGGAGTGTAATGCTTGTGCATGTGCGCTTAATTTCACATTAATTGGGATGTACAAAGAAAAGTTGCATGGATTGATGCGTACGCACAGTTTCATACAACTGATTTTTTTTGTGTGTCTATTATTGTGTGCCTGTCCTAATTCTGAAACAGCGGCCACCTCTACAACATGAAGAGCAAACACTCCGGAAGAAAGTTAATGTTTTTTACAATAAACTAGGCTACATCAGCACAGCACAGCAGTTTTTTCCTTACTAATAGTTGGTCACAACAGCTTTGTGAATAGGTGTTAAGAGCAAACTCCGGGGGTTTTCTAGGGGTTGTCCCTACCAAAGCTGAGATCAAACCTACGCCTTTGCATTCTTAGATTATTATCATTATTATCACCAGGGCACATGTAACTTTGTGCGCATGTAGTGTAGCCCCACTAGGCTGATACGGAAAAGATGGCCCCACAAAAGCCAGGTAGGGCAAATGCAGTTTTGTCAAATGCATGATTAATTTCTGCAGAGACAATGTGCTGGACTGAGCGGTGGTAATATTTTGTACTGTTATGCAGTACATCTAGGCTAGTTGGAGATTAGTTTATGCTGCCTATAAGCACGTGGCAATTCTGTAACCTATTGATGTTTAAAGATTTGTATCCTCAAAACTTGTGTAAAACTTGTTTGTATCCTTAAAAAAAGTGCTTGTTTTGTTGTTGTTTTAGTTAGGTTATAATCTCACCAACCTCATACAGATACTGTATCACCATGCCTTGTGTTATCTTTTAAATTCCCATCAAAAAATCTTAAGCCTCAAATTTCTCGTAGTTTAGATTCCCATCAGTATACTTCCACCTACTGTATACTGTTTTGTGAGGAAAGTACACAATGTATTTTCTCTCCTCTACCTCAGAGGTAAATGCTGACATTCACAGCAGTGCTACTGTGTTTCTTCTGACAGAATCCTTTGCTAAATAAAGAAAAGCCCCACGGGTCTCTAGACTCACAAAGATGAGGATTACAAAGTATTCTTTGCCAGGGAAGTTCTACAAAATGCTGTAAGACATGAAGGCAGAGGAGGTTGGCTGAGGAGATGAAACTCACTCTAAGGTTGGAGGTCTGGAGGTTCATTGCTACTGTAAGCAATATAAATGTTTCGCACCTCCTCATTTCCTCCTCACCTCCTCATTTCCCACCTCCTCATTTCTATATTAGGGAGACTAATTAGCTGCAAGAGGAGACCTAAAAAATACAGCTCTACATGTGATTACACCCTCATAGATAAATAAAGCAAAACAGCAAAAAGCCAAATTATGCAAAAAATATCACACATGACCTTGGACCACTTGCTGACTATATCAAGCTCTCCTGAAAAAAGCAGGTATTTTTGTTTCACCGTGATTTTAAATGTAACAAACAAAAAATACAGTTGTCAAGTTGTAATAACTTAGGGTTAAGTAAAGTTTAGCAAATGTTTTTTTGAATGATTTTAATCTCTTTTGCTTGGATTATTGCAATGCACTTCATCTCAGACTCTGATCTCATGATCTTCTCATGCTTTTAGATGGTACAAAAAGCCGCCACATATTTTAAAAATACTGTGTCATATTAAGGTCACTTCACTAGATAAAATTTTAATTTAGAGCAGATTTTCAAATTTTACTCATCAGTTTTTTAGTCTGTAAACAGGATAGCCCCATTTTGTGACCTGATACGTCCCCACTGTCACTGTCATCTGATCAACTACACATTCCAAGTCATTTGAGGCATAAAGATAACAGCCTTTTCTGTGGCCATTTTTTGTCATTGTTAGTATTTTTTTTTTTTGTCATTATTAGTATTTATTTATTGACAGATGTTATTTGCATAGCAAATACAAAGCCACATATGCTATGCTATGTGGCTATTTACACCTACTGTACTGTAGCATGGTAAAGCAGGGACACACGGTAACATGGTAAAGCAGACACTGCAGGTGTCTGTAGCCAGCAATGCTATTTACACCCGAGCACACAGTGTAGCAGCCAATAATCTAATAACGGCCAATAACGTAATCATTTTAGTGTAATAAAGCCACTAATGTAACTTGCCAATAATGTAATAACATTTCTGAACCAATAACATAATAACTTTTTGCCAATAATGTAATAAGTTATTACATTATTGTTTGGTTAATGGGTCAATGACGTGACGTCTAGATTTTCTGTCCAACAGCATTTTTTAAGTTTATAAAAGGTTTGAATGACTGAAGACACACCATGTGGGAGCACTCCCATATTTGTAACCACTTTACCTTTTGAAAAATCTTTAGGTATTTTAAATTTTTCTCTTATGTGAAGTATCAAAATATCATGTGGTGCGACTGTCCGACCATGACTGCTGTTTGGGAAACTTCTTTAAAATTACACTGAATCTATTCAAATGTGTTTTCTGCTCTATCTAGCATTTTTTCAAAAGTGTTTTGAAGCTCTGTAGAAAATGACACAGCATTTTTTTATTTGATGATAATCAAATATCATCTGGTGCAACCATCAAGAAACTGCCATTTTGAGACTTTTATTTTAAAATGAACTCAAAGATCTTAAGTTGCATTCATAAACTAGTTTGCCAGGCACCCATTGGGGCAGCAAACAAGTTTGTAATTATCTTATATTTGGAAAAACATAGCTTAAATAACAGCTGGCAAGAAGTTGCCAAATTTGGACGTCATGTGGTATGACCTCAACAATACAATGAATATTAATTTATTTGTTCAAATTTATTTTTTGATTAGAAATGAAATAGTGACCTTTTAGAGGAATCAAGTTTGCTATGAGTAGGTGGTCAATTTTGTGCCTGTAAATTTGATCTCAAGTTGAACCAAACATCATGTGGTGCGACTATTACAAAATGCTTTTTTGTGTGGTTTTACATTTAATTTAGGATTTATATGCCTAGGCAATTCATTTGAGTGTTATATGGAATCAATTTTTATACATTCAGAGTACATTTTCAAAGATTTCAGAAAAAAACGTTTACATTTACTGGTACATTATAATGACAAAAATGTAAATAAAAATAATTTTACATGTAAGTTTACTTTGGTAAATGTATATTTATTAATCATGTATCCCTCCCACTGTGTTCTGTTCAGCAAGAAAGATATATTTCACTTATTATCAACATCATAAAAATAGGCTATCGCTATGTATGTGGGGGTGAGGGGCGTTAACACTGTAATATAGGATTTTATTACCATTATTTTTGTTTTGTTTCATATTATTTTATTGTTTTTATTTGTTATATTATTAGTGATGATTGGGCAACATCATCAAATTTGTTTAATCATCTTTTTTTTGTTTAAGTTTGTTTGCTCTGAAAACTTCACCATTTCATTTCTGTATCACTTTCTCTCTCTCTCTCTCTCTCTCACTCTCTCTCACACACACACACTCACTCTCTCTCTCTCTATCTCTATCTGTTAAACACTAGGCCTATTACTCTCTTCATCGATGTATCTATCACAATATATCTATCACGCTAACTATCCCACTAACACACTATCAATCACAGATCACTATCTATCACACAATCATGCTATCTATCACACTATCAATCTATCACACTACCTATCTATCATACTATCTATTAGGGGTGTGAATCTCTCATGTAAAAGATGATACGATTTGCATCTTGATACATGGGCACGATTCGATAAATAAATAAAATAGGCCTACATATCAATGAACTCTCTGGGTTTATTTTGTTCCAACGGTAGACCTAATGCAGAAACCTATAATGCCACAAGTCTGAGTGAATATGAACAAAATAATTGGCTAATAATTTGTGCATCGTTTTAGCAAGGGCCAAATTATTATTTAACATTAAGGAAATCCCTTCATCAAACGTAAGGTTATACTCTACAGACTATCGTTGCTGTTTAGTGTTTAATTTCGCGCTGGATTTTGAAAAACAAAAGAGTAAAAACTGTAAAACAAAAGACCGAGTGCGAGTTGTCACATGCTTAAGTTGCAGTAGATGTATGGGTAATGAGGTCATTTGACAACTTTGGGCAATGAATGTAGCCAAAAACGAACTGCATTACCCACAATTCCGTGCCACGTATAGTTTAAAAACCGGACGTGGGATGAACGCGCTGCTTGGAACGTAAATGAGAGTCTGAGCGAGCAGAAAAGGTTGTGAACCGATTCATAACAAGTAAATCGATATAACGACCGGTTCATTTCAGTTTTATTCCGATACGGGGCTTCACGTATCGATGTAGCCGTATGTTACACGTTAAACACGGATACCGATACGTATCGGTTAATCTTTACACCCCTACTATCTATCTATCTTTATCCATCATCTGTCTGTCTTCTAGCCTCCCCATCTAGTTAGCCTAACTTCTATGTCTCACTCTTTTACTCATTACTAGCTTTCATTCTGCCATTGTCTGTCTGTCTGTCTATCTTTTAATTTCTTTATCTTTTATTATCTCTTCCTTTCCATCCAACCATGCACTTTTGTCTATCTTAATATACTCTCCTGCCCCATCTCTTAAAATCATCTGCTAAATCCCATTCACTTTACGTCCTGAATTTCTTCTGTTTATCCCCTCGATCACTCACACACTTTTACCTCCTTTTCTCCCTTAAGCTGTCTACACTTATTTGTTTCTTTCTATGTGTGTTTGTTTTCATCACCTTCCTTATTTCAAATGCCCTCACAAAGCTTATATTTTTATACCTTTACCAATATATATTTTTTAAAAGGCGACGAAATTGTGAATTTCCAGAGCGTGTTACAACACACTCAGCAATAAGACTCCTACAGCAAAGATGGCAACATTTCCGGAAAGGTACTGGCTTGATGAAATTCATTCTGGACCCTCTATTCGACCACATAAAGACCTCGGGATACTTCGGTTTGGCTTTAGGGACACTCTACTCACTACCACGTAAGTGTTATGTTGTTTGGAACTGTAGAAGAGGTATAAAAATAGCGTTTTGTAGCGGCGAAATTGAAATGCCCTGCTCACTTCCAGGCTACGAGTTGTGTGACTGAAAATGGTACAATCGAACTTTCTCAAAACACATCCGAATGACATGATTTTGATGTCAACTCAACGTATGTACCCCCAATCATCCGTAAATCGATCTAAAGTGCATTTTACTCCGGATAATTCCTTTAAGGAAATACATTTAATTTTAAGATAATCTATGGTCGCACCACATGACATTTTTTAAGGCCGCAACCAATTCATTCTCATGAAAAAACACTAAAATCACATTACTTGAAATGTTAATATGGATTTTCATATACCCAACATTCTTAATGTTTGAACAATTGAAACAGAAATTCTTATTTTTAGAATTTTACATTTTTCCTGTTGAAAAACCTTATCCGTCATTGACCCTATTACGTTATTGGCTGGGTAAAAAAAAAAAGAAACTTTTGAAAATGTAATTAATGCAGCCAATTATGTAATAGCCAACCAATAGCATAGTAATAGCACTTTATCTGCTTAAAAACATGACCATATAAACACCCCTACACTCTCTTTCGGAGATAAGATTATTTATTATGACCGGTGCGAGTGTAGCTAGCATTGCGATCATAAACAAGTTGTCAGTTGTTTTAGTTGTTTTTTTCTCGCTTCCTTTTTTTCGTTCCTGAATTTTTGGCCAATGATTCCAGGGACATTGAAAGACCGGGGCTCATGAAACTTGGTGGGCATGTAGCCCCACTAGACTTTTACAGAAAATAAGCACTTGGTCCCTGGGGACACTCCGTACTGGGCCCCCCTGAAAGCCGAAAAATACAAAATGTTTTTGCTAAATAACTACCCTGGGCCCACTTCCCCGAAAGCATCTTAAGCCTAAGAGCGTCGTAAAGTCCCTCTTACGAACGTCTTAAGATTTGCCGACTGTTTCCCGAAACCATCGTAGCTTAAGAGCGTCGTGAAAACACTCGTAGATCTACGAGTGCTCCAGAGTACTCGTTACCGGCTAAGAGCGTCTTAACAGTACTTCTCACTGAGGTCACCAACAGGACATACAGAGGAATTACAATTTAGAATACATAATCCAACTTACGTTCCCATTCTTTATTGTGTTTACCTGTGATGAATCAGATTTTAGCGTGCAAAATAGCCTACATTTAATGGTCATAATAATGTGATGAAAAGCGGACAAAAATGCAATCAAGTTATGAAACGAGACGTTGCCAGAATAGTTTGACATTATCTTTGCTAAGTGAATATTTTATTAGGCCTATGAGGTAAAAAGCAGAGAAAGCAACATGTGGTTTAGTCTGTAGCCTACTGCATCAAAATCTAAGCCTACACATTTCCTCACTTTCTTACTCGACTTCTTTCTTATCTTCAAACGTGTTCTTAAGTGACACCGCGAAAAATTATTGCATGGTGCAACAATCTAATCTTAAAATAATTACAATTATTTATGTCTCTGTGTGGTATATAACCTACTTGGGATGCTTACATGCAGATGTCAAAGTGTTTCTATTTTCGTATTGATGTGAATTAATGTGTAGATCCGAAGTTTAAATGGCCTATAGCTGTGACGTGCAGTCACCTGACATCACCGTCAAATCAGAGGATATTTCAGAGCTATTAACGTGGACAGCTCCCCTTAAGAGCATCTTAAGAGCAGTGCACGCGCGTTCACGCTACGAGCATGTTCGGGAAACAGTCGGAAAAACCAAACGAACGATCGTAAGATGAATCGTAGAAAACCCTCTTAAGAGCGTGTCTCCGTTGTTATCGGGGAAGTGGGCCCTGAACAGTTGCTCCCAAGATTACAACATTTTGTGGTATGTTGCAGGTGTGCCGGCGGCACGGGGGACAAGGGGGATATGACATCCGCAGTTCTGAAGAGACGGCAATCGACCCCCTCACTTTTGATAAGGGAAAAAAATGGCTTAGGCCTACATGCTAAATAATAGCTTATATGCTAGGCTAAATAAAACTTCTCATTAACAGCACTACCACAGCCACCTAGACTGCACAATCTCACTTTCAATCTGCTAGTAACAGTTGTATATCTGAAGTGTGTGATCAGTTTGTCTATTAATAACCATCATAAACTAAACCAGGCTAACATTACTAGCCTACTGTAGACCGTCTCCTGCTCCCACTAATACAAGATGAGTAACTCATTTAAGTTCTAAAACATTTTTCAGACATTTACAATATATATACAGTATGCCAGCAATGTTGTGAGCATCAGAAAATTTGTACGGAAATCTACTTTGCGCTGTATTCACCTTTAATTGGCAAAGTAGAATTAATCTGTAGCCTTGGGTTGGCTTCTGCGACGTTTTTTAACAGGCTACGCTATAGAGGCTTAACTATGACCCACGTTTTGGTTTCGTAAATTAATTTGCCCTACTTCTTGACTGCAATGTAGTCAATTGACTGCTTGACATGTCATTTTTATTTTTCTGTACAATAAACAAATACATCTGCTTTATGCCGCAGAATTACATTCATGTTTGGAACTTACATAGTCCAATGCATCGTTACACTACGTTAGTGTTTCCCAAAACCATAGTAGCAACGAACGTTTGCAACCACTATAGTAAAGTTGTGTAGTTACAACTACACCTCTTGACCTGTGGTAGAATGCTAGTAGAAACATAGTTCCAGGGATCTTCATGTCAAAGACGTCACTGACGCCAGTTTATTTGTTTGCAAATTAATAATTATAAATATATTTAGGTTTCTAATTGATATTTACACTTCTAACCACCATACATCCATATTTTAAAATGCCCAAGGCAGAAAATACATAAATTAAAAGTCAATTTGCAGCCATGTGCACGTAAGTAAAAGTCACACACCTGCAGATAATAATAAGGTGGTGCACACTTTTTGACGAGTCAGCTGAGAATATGTAGCCTTTGATTTTCATGGAGGGGGGGGGGGGGTCCTTGTTAGTTTACGCAAACCAAGCCAAGAAGGCTGATTCTGATTTTGATAATATGATCTGCGCAAAAGATCAACTTAGGTAAACAACGATGTCAATATTGTTGTCAAAATCTTAACCCAGATTCGAACTCCTGGACAGGGGACTGGTAACTGCTGTGCAACGGCGGCTGTCATCTGCCGGCCTTAACGCAATGCGCCACAGAAGTATGTGCAGGTGCCCGTTCACGTGCTACTAAACGTCATTAACCACCTTAGTCCAGACTACTGAAGTTTGGAAACTATCATGGTCCAAACTTACAGTACTATGTAAGTACGACAGTTTTGGGAAACAGTCGTAACTTACATGTTGGTTAGTTGAACGATGCATCCTGTTAGTAAAAAGCTATAGCTCCTCCGTAGTTGTACGGGAAACGCACCCCAGATCAGCTTGTAGGCCATTAGCAATCTGTTTATTTTATTTTATGAAGCCTACACAGTAGATCACATGCCACATTCTCACTTTCAATAGACAGATGCAATAGCCATTGGTCAAGTATTGAGTATAAAGCAATTAAGATAGTACCCTATACAAAAAGTACTTCATACTATCATAAAAATTCGTTAAAACGAATAGCATTTTGCAACTTGACAAAACACTGGATTAAATATCGTAGGCACAGGAGAAAACTTGTACATCCATTGGCCCGTGGGGAGATCACTGCCTCTCCCTTCAGTGCTATGACTCGTTCGGCTGTGAGCTTGTTTCGCCAAAAAAAAACTATTGCAGATATCAATGCGTCTTTGTTCATGGGTTTGGCCTCACAGCAGAGGCTTAGACAACTATGACCCACGTTTTGGTTTCGTAATTTGCCCTACTTATTGACTGCAATGTAGTCAATTGACTGCTTGACAGGTTATTTTTATTTTTCTGTACAATAAACAAATACATCTGCTTTATGCCGCAGAATTACGCACTTGGCCAGCCTATAGAACGGGCACATTTTGGAGAGAATAGAGAATGTACGCACGCTTTGCAACTAACATTACATTTAATTAAACTGCTTATAGGCTATGCCGAAATAGTTTCAACATTTTGAATATCAGTGTCGGGTGAATTAGGAAATGCCTTATGGCTGAAAGCTGCTTGGGATTCCCCCTGTCAAGCAATAACCATACAAAAAGTTAAAAACAGATGACATGATGCGCGTCACTGACATAATGCGCAAATAATGTAGCCTAGATATTCCAATATATTCGAATACATGTGTTTATTTTAGAGGGGATATTCGAACATAATTTTTGAGCAATTTTGACAGCCCTAGTCCACTGTAGGCTACGCCAATCGTCTATTAACACCTTCCACCTAACCCCGGTGAGTGGGGGTCGCTATAATGCGTGTGAAATAGCACCATTGAGTAGCCTATGCGAAATACCCTTAAAATCGTTCCGGTGTTGTGTGCCTTCTGGTTTCTCCACCTACTGGTTTCCTTGCGCGTGCATGCGCTGCAGCAGTTGTCAGACATTCACAAACAAGTTGTTTTAGGCGGTTTGAAGTCGCTTTTCATACGCCATGAGCGCTCGGCTACATTACAGCCACTCGGACAAAATACATGTAAAAAATATATGTTCTGAAAACTAGCATTAAACTGGATTCGATCCCGCAAAAGCAACACATGCGTGACTCTCCATCCTGATTCCCTACTCTTTGAGCCAACTAATATGTTACGCTAATCAATTAACTATTGTAGGCTACCATTAATTAATAACGTAGGCAACACCCAGGTAACATGTTGTCCAGGCTATCTGAAACAAGGGGTTGCCTCTCATCTACAACAACTGGTTACCTTGGGCTGCTACAGTCGTCAGTGCACTGTGCACAGTAGGCCTATGCTACTCTTTGTGGTTGATCAACTAAAAATAAAAGATGTATTTGGTGATGACGTTATTGTAGGCCTAGTAGACCTAAATTCTGAGAAATTAAATGGTACGAGAAACGATCTACTGTACATAGCGCACCAGACCGCGATGTCTTCAAGGGTTGAATGAAGGGAGTTTGCAAAAATTAGTGTATTTTTCAAGTCAATAAACATTCTTAATTTTCGAATGTCTTTGTCAGGGAACATCTGACTTTTAAAAACCATAGGCCTGGTAGTCGCTCAGACAAGGAGTTATTGTGTCACCTAATGCAGTTCAGTGAATTAGCAAGATACCATCAGAAGGCAACAATCATAAAGCACAGTGCGCGCGCGCTCTCTCCCCTGCGCATAAAGCTGTCTGCGTGTTGTAGACTAGCATTTGCATTGAGTTCTTTCTATCTGCTTTACTTTTGTGAGTTGCGACCACCTAGGCTATGTTATAGACGTTCTATGAGGTACCAGTGTTTAACTGTGTCACAAAACAATAAGCTTTGTCAGACTACTTTTAAAATGATATTCAGGGCTATATACATTTTAAACATTCGGGGCTGAAGACCAGACAAAGCCTTGCGTTAATTCTTCAGGTGGGAAGTGTCAGGTATTTTAATACGAGAGACGCTCTCATTGGTGGTTATGAAGTAGGGAATTGACAACAACATATCCAATCACATTATGAGAGATGCTGAATTTAACATAAACTGCGATGTTTGATTTTAAATGAATGTAAATTTAGCCGGGACTGTAAGCTGGCACACGTGGGTGCTCGATGTTTTCAGTGGGTGCCCGAGAGACGGAGCACCCACGGTATCGGCGCCTATGACAAGCGTATCTTGCGGTTGCATCCATTACAAACAAACATGCAATGTGAACGTCTGGGATTGGGGAGAGCACTAAATGCTCTTCTGAATAAGCACGAAGTCAAAGCCTTTAAATGAAAAACACTCTTTAATAATCAAAGAAATAAACGCTAATGAAGTAAACTTGTGACCATCAAAAATCGTTTATCGCCTGTAACTCCGTGATAACAGGACATAACAGGAAGGCATTTGGCTTAGCAACGGAGGTTAATATGCTCTATATTTTGTCCAAATGATGTCTGTCTATCATCGTTGCACTCGGAGAAAACCAGAATGTTTAATTTGTCCTGCATTTCTTCTACGGCTGCAAACGGGATTCACTCGCTGTTAACCAAATATTTCTTTATTAGGGCAGGGCAGGCATATTTCTGGCTATTAAATTATTTCTAAACCAGTCTGCTAAAGTCTGTAGTGAAGTCTGTGTAGGGTTTTCCAGCTTCATTTCTTTTTACGAGACACCCTGCTCACTTGAGACCTATGCCGGTTGTTGCAGCGCCGTTGCAGCGTCACTGGAAAAATACAATTTTTTTACAAGGCGCAAGCAGAAAAAACCACAAGGCTTCCAAACGGCGCTCAAAGTTAAAAATAGTTCAACTTTTGAGGTTGCGTTTATTTCAATTTACTGCACCCTACTGCGGTGAGGTAGGGCTGTCAACAATATCGCAAAAGCTACCGGTACAATTTTCACAAAACTTCTTGGAAAGGTGTAGCACAGGCTAAGGAAATCCCATACATGTTTGGAGCCGATCAGACTGAAAGGGAACATTTTCCATATTGTAGCCTATTCTCGCAATGATAGCGAAAGTGAAACGTTTTATTTTAAATGATGAATTTTTGCAAGCCTGTGTCATTTTTTTCACGTCTTTCAACATAAATAATGCATTCATATGCTAGTAGTAATGCCAGAAATTACCGTGTATAGGCCTCTTAGAAATGATTGTTGCATCTTGCATATTATTTAGATTCGCACTCAATCGCGCATCCATGCAGGCAAAACGTGATCAAATGTGGCGATGTTTACAATACGTGATAGCCTACAGTTAATGTGAATCGCGGACAATAACCAAAGAAAGGAATTTGCACCTCCATTCACCAATTAAAGGCTGTAGTAGGCCTAGTGTTTCTACATGTTGGCACAAAATGTCATTTCTGTCAGAAGCCAGTCTATAATGCATACAGGGGTAACATGAGGTGAGTCAGACAGAAGAGGGGCCTGTCTTAGTAGCCTATTCCTGAATCTTGTCCCTTTCAAACTACGTTAAAATTGTGTGATTAGCCGCCAGCATAATAAAATCTAAATTAAAAGACAAAATCTTATTAGGCTCTAAACCTATGAGTCTAATCCTTCATTTAAAAAAAATCTTCAGGTTTAAGTAATAAGTCAGTTTAAGTCAAAGAACCACATTCTGTCTAATATAGAGGTTATCATAAGATACTCTAGTTTGTAGTTTCTTTTAAAGTATACATTTTGAACACAAATGGAGTCACGGGTCCAGGGATGGACCAGTGAAGTTGCTTCTTCTCCACCCTTCTCTTTTCAGAAAACTCCAGGGGTGGGGGTGGGGGGGGGGGGGTTGGAATAACCTAATTAACTGACCTAACTAACGACTTGTTTGTGATTTTTTATAATATTTTTGCATGGTAGGAAATGTATTGAAATTCTGTTTGGGGTCCCTCAGACCCCACCACAGATTTGGTCCCCCCCAATGTTGACATCATGACTACGGCCTTGATATATATCATATATCATACCAACAACATGTATACAAACAGTTTCCATATTAAATGTTTAACACTCACTACTACTTAAATCCAACAGAAAGCACTGTCTACAATTTAAACCATGCTTAATAAACATTACTCTACTTCACTGTGCTCTACTTCACTGTGCTTGCAATCAGTGAAATTTAAAAGGAAATAGAAAATAAGAGGAAAGTGGACTGTAAATTTCACGAATGTTATTTAGTGTTTTGTGATCAAAAGGAATACGTCAGATTACAAGTAATTCCGTATTGCTGTTTTCAAAGATTACAACTTCATCTACATTTCGAAATGTTGTATGCCACAAATTTGTCCACAAATTTGTCTTCACGAGAAGTCTTGAAATTATGTAATTGTGTAACACTGTGTTTCTTCAGCATTTTTTTTAGCTTGTGTTAAATGATATATGATGTGATGTAGGTGTAAGGTATTTGTGTACATGTGTCATTGCTTAGTTACAGTGGTGCAGGGACCCAAGGCAATTAGTTGAAAAAAATTGTGAAATTCTCACCTGCCTCCCTGGATATCTGCATGAATGCCTCCACACCTTTCTCGCCGTAGCTTCCCTCTGATGCCACAGTAGAAACATAGTTCCAACCCATGGCCTTCACTATATCCACCATTGCTTGGGCCTGAAAGGAGTCAGGGGGTACCACACGTGAGAAAAAGTCATACCGTCTGTCATCGCTGAGCTCTGGGGCTGTGGAGGCATAACTTATTTGAGGAATCTGCAGGTGAAGAAAAAACAGGAAAAAACCTGTTAAAACCCAGCATTACACACACTGCAAACAAACTAGAGGTATATAATGCTGAGTTGAAAGGAGACTCATGCCTTCTCACTGCCAACTCATTGCCAGTTCACACCATTTAAAGTCTCATTGTAGTGTATGCTTCCTTTCTGTTCATGAAAAAACTCCATGGTAATGTAGATTTACTGTAATACTCACATAAAACATTGATAGACAACCATATGCATAGGAAGGTAAAGAACATATTTACAAAAATCCAAATCTACACAAGGCTATTGAAATCCCAGTCCATCTTTGAAAGTACAAGTGAATTGCTTCTTCAGTTACTTTGACACTGACAATAACCTTCTTAAGTATTTGTTTAAGTCTACCCTACTCTATTGTTACTCTATTCACCAGAGGTCAAGTAAGAAAATGAAGAAATGTGTAGGTTTAAATAACATATAGGCCTAGACTTAGATTTGGACGCAGCACAGACTAAACCACATGTTCCTTTCTCTGCTTTTACCTCATAGGCCTAATAAAACACTTACACAAAGATAATGGCAAACTATTCTGGCAACGTCTTGTTTCATAATGTAATTGCATTATCAATCACATTATTATGATTAAATTAAATGTATGCTATTTTGCACGCTAAAATCTGATTCATAACCAGTAAATACAATAAAGAATGATACGTAACGTAAGTTGAATAATTATATTCTTAATTGTAATTCCCCTGTATGTCCTGCTGGTGACCTCAGTGAGAACTACCTGTTAAGACGCTCTTGGCCAGGAACGAGAACTCTGGATCACTCGTAGATCTACGAGTGTTTTCACAATGCTCTTAAGCTACGATGGTTTCGGGAAACAGTCGGCAAATCTTAAGACATTCATAAGAGGGACTTTACGACCATCTTAGGCTTACGATGCTTTCGGGAAAGCCGGCCCAGGGTGCCAGCTAGGGTTGGGTATCGTTTGGGTTTTATCCGATACCGGTGCTAAATCGATACTTTTAAAACGGTGCCGGTGCCAAAACGGTGCCTGAACCGGTACTTTGTTTTTAAAATGTTTTAAATTAAAATGGTCTAAAGCATGAATTGCTTTTTTTTATTGATAAGACACATTTGAACATGAAATTAAACTGTTATATTCAATTCACTATCAATATCTCATTGCTCCTACGAATAATACATTTAAATGTTAAAACAGCTTGCCATGCATGCACACACAATGGTAAGCTCTGCTTTCAAGTTTATAGTAGGGGGGGCTATGTGTCTAATTTGGGGGCCTGTGGGATTCGCATGTTAATTTTTGGAGAGTATTATATCTTTGTTCTAGGGGTTCTTAAGAGTAAAAAAAAACATGTCTCCATTTTTTTTGAAGGTTTTGAAGGACCCAAATCAAAGGTCAAATTCAGAAAAGGTCAAATATGGTGTTTTGTCCATAAACCTCACATTTCTGGTATTATAGCATAGGGTTTGGTGCCTACAAGGTGTGCAAAAGTGGGCCACATAAACAATACAACATAATAAAACATTTTTAGGCTGATGATTGATCTCTTTAACAAGAAATTGTGCCTAAAATTCTCGAAATTGTCCGCTAAAAAATAATACCGGTACTTCAATATCAATACAATCAATTCATGCCTATTAGTGTGCTTGAGTGTAGGCCTAGCCTGCTCTGTCAGTTCTTGTCTACACCCATTCAGAGCACAAAGTGCAGAGATCTCTGTTAAATCAAGTGTAATAGACTTAATAGACTTTTACATAGTACCAGCTGAAGTCTGTGCCTTCCGTAGCTTATGTAAGTGTGATGAAAAGAAAGGCTAAAGGATCAGATAGACAAACAGACAGTTGTGTGTGTGTGTGTGTAACAGAGAGAAAGAGAAAGAGAGACACTACCAGCATGGATGGATTATGAACTTTCAGGCCCCTGGGCCCCGGTGTATTAAGGGCCACCCACTAATTGTTTTGCGGGGGACATTTTTAAAAATGTATTTGATGTGATTTCCTATATTCTGGTGCATTTTGGGGATGGCCAATACTTTAATTCAATCAGATTCATAGCCTATATGTTGATATGATGTGTTGATATTGAGGCAATGATTCCATGCAATGGCTTGGGCCCCCTGACTCCTTGTCTCCCCTGGGCTTGGGCCCGGTAGGCCCATGCAGTAATCCATCCCTGACTACCATTGACAGTTGGCTGATGATAGCTGGCAGTGATATAATTTAGAATATCGAATAACCTGAAGCACATAGTGCTCTGTTCTTCATGGTTGGTGATATAAGTGACCTTCTAGCCTTCTACATTTGAGCAAGCACATTTTCATAGTCCATGGTGGCACAGTCTAGTTAGGTTATATTCTGAGGTGTGTCTTTCTGTTAGTCAGGTGATGGCACATATATTCTAAAAGAAACAGATTTTGGGGTATGTATCCAGTGGCAGATATGTGTGGACTGGTGAATGAACCATCACTAGAGACATATGCCAAATGTCTTGTTTTTGTCCATGAGAGAGTATAGAGATGGGGATCACAGATCAGCCAACGATTACATTGTTACAGTGCAGTTATCTTACAAGAGAACAAAGCAGTTTGGCACAGGAACTGCTACAAATCCACCTGTAACAGTGAGCATCTGCAGCATGCTAAGATTCGCTACTAGAAATCATGTGAAGCAGGCAGGACTCAGTGTCTTCAGAAAAGACGTGGTAGACCATCTTCTAAACCTGCAGCAACACCTGCAACTGCATCAAGTCCATCTAGAGGGACTTTGTACACTTGTTCAGCAGCAGCTGCTGCCAGCATAGATAAGTGCTTCTTCTGTCAGAAGCAGACAAAAGAGTGTCTTCATGAGGTGTCCTCTTTCAATGCAGGCAACCAACCAAGAACTATAAGTAATATTTTGAAGTCAATTACTTTTAACAGGTAGCCAGTGTAAAGATGCTAGGATGGGGAAAATATGTTCATATTTTTGGTTTGTGTGAGCAGCTGCATTTTGAATAAACTGTTAGCTCTTTAGACAGGTATTATTACAGCCAGCATAATAGCATTGCAATAGTCTATCCTTGAGATGACAAAACATTAATTTCTTGGCATCTGGTAAGGAGAAGGACTTCCTTATCTTTGAAATGTTCCTTAAATGGTAAAATTAAGTTTTGGTGATCTGTTTTATGTGATTACTTAGTGCTAGGTCCTGGTCAATTATAACTCCCAGGTTTTTAACACTTGTGGATGAGGTCAGTGGAAGATCACTATGTAGCCTGTAATGTGGATAGGACATCCCTCATCTTTTTGAACCTAAAACCATGACTTCTGTTTTATCTGAGTTCAAAAGCAGGAAATTATTCGTCATCCATGTCTTTATAGCTCTTATACATGAGTCAAGTTTGGCTAACGGGGTTAATTCATCAGGTTTTATGGAGAGGTATAGTTATGTATCATCTGCTAAACAACAGGGGCCCCAGAACTGAGCCTTGAGGCACTCCATATTTTACCATAATCTTGGTAGATGGTTTATTATGGACCTGTACAAATTGTTGACGGTTAGGAAGGTATGATCTAAACCAAGCGAGTGCTGAGTCTTTGATGCCTATCAAATTTTCAAGCCTAAGTAGTATCTATGCTGTCAAAGACAGCGCTGAGGTCCAGGAGGACCAGTATAGATACAAGGCTTGGTTTTTTTTGTGGGAGAGCTTAATAACAGATGTCTTAAACGACTGCGGTACATGCTCTGACAGAATTATTTATAATCTAGAGCAAAACATTATCCAGGAAGGGGAGACCAGTCTTAAGAAGGTGAGTACAAATAGGGTTTAGTAGACTAGTTGTAGATTTTGATGAGGACATTGTGGAGGTGAGATCTAATATGTTGTGTATATGTAAATTAATTAAATGTTGTTTGAGGTCTCATCTGTGATTCAGTGATTTTGCTATCTTTCAGCAATGGAGTATGTGTATTTGGTGAAACTGATTGGTTATTGATCTTATCTCTAATTGTTTGACATACAATCATAATACTGACATACAATCATACTGTTGAAAATAATAAAATAAATGTTTTATGAACTTTATTCAACATAGCCAGTGATTTAGGCAATATTTATGGTGTTAATTATAGTGAAATATACAATTTAACAAAAATAGGGTTAAAACAGGTTTAAAAAAATGGAGACATCATTTTTCTCCATGTTCAATGACCTCTAAAGACAGTCCAACCACTCTCCAAAAATTAACATTTCAATCCCACAGAAACCACATAGGCCCCCTGACTATTAGGCCTACCCAGTGTAAGTGGTTTGCCATAAGGTATGTTAAAACCGCTTGCCATAAAACTGCCAGGTCATGGACAACGGCATTTGCAAGCAAGCTAATCTAACAGGGACTCTACTTTCCAGTTAATTCAGTGTGTTCTCAAATGCTTCAAGAAATGTCATGTCTTAACCCATAACACGCAGTAGTTTTAAACATGTTAGGCTACATGTCGGTGTTGAAGTGTTTAGATTCCCAGCGCTAGCATAGTAGGCATTTTAACAGCAACTATGGCTATGCGCTAACACCAGTCAGCTAATGTTTAATTAGCGATAACGTACGGAGATGGTTTCATAGCCTCTTTGACAGCTCAGTGACATCAGGTATGTAAACCTACATATTTATGTTTTTGCCAGCTAACTTTTAACATGATCTTTATATTCATTGTGATGCTATATGGGCCTCGTGCACATGAAAGATTAATATCATGCCATTTCACCTTACAACTTTGCTGATAACATTTCAAATAAATGTCAGTTAGCGCGTTAGCAAGGATATTGTGTAACCTACTAGCTAGCCTACTGTTGATGTTGTTTCATAGCCTTTTGCTTGTGTGTAGTTAGGCCCACTGCTAGATTTTGACAGGAGCTCGCGATATCGCTTTAAAGTAAGCTACTTTGGGCTCACGCAAGCTGTCAAACACTGTCCACTCTATGTGGTGCACCCCTCTGGTTATACAGCCAGTGTTCATCATATGTTAGCTAACTGTATCTGGATGTGTTGCTATCAGAGCAAGACGTTAGAGATGGCGCATGACATGCAGTGATGCCTCGTATAAAAAAAATAAAAAAAACGCTATTTAAGCACCGAAATGAGGCACCGAAATCCACGTTGTTATTCGATGCAGTTACTACCGTTTACGTTGGCACCGGTGCCATATTAGAACCGTGTTTCGGTGCCCAACCCTAGTGCCAGCCGAACTTAGCCACAACATTCGGGAAGTTCGGTCTGGACTCCGTTGGGGAGCTTCAGTTGATTTTATTTGCAACAAAAATGCTGTGGCTAGAAGCGTCTAGATGGCTCCTAAGACCCCCGTTTACACATAGGAAAAATGTAATTACATGTGGTTTGGCCTTTCATTTACAGAAAAACGGAGGTTGTTTCACTGAAAACAATTAGTTCTGAAAACAAAGTGGATATGTGTGAAAACTCCGGTTTCACTTTCATCAAGGGAAAACAGCGTTTTTGCATTGTGACATGTTCAGGCAGCAGGCAGGAAGTGGATGGTGAGGTGATGTTTGCTGTATGTGACAAAAAATGTTTTAGCTTAGAAACCACGTAACATTCTAGCAACTCGTGGAGAAGGATGGTTCGGGTGTTCTTCCTACAGCTCACGGTAAGCTATTTGGTTGCTCTGATTGGTTAAGTCTATGCAGATGCATTTTTCCCACTGTATCGCTTGAAACACGCCTCATAATCACGTCCCAATGGACCAGTATCAGACTCAAATTCTGACTAGAATTGAGTATGATAACGTCAGGCTAGAAAGACCTAAAACTATTGCAGGGCTGCATAGCACTGGGAAATTCATTCCAGCAATGAGGAACCACTGAGGAAAAGTGTCTTGAATTTGACACAACAGACACTCATCAGATCGCAGTGGGCAGTTGGGGATGTACTGCTAGATCATGAAGCTCATCAAGTAAGTGAAGTTTATCAATTGGCCAAACTTGTTGTGAAATGAACTGTCACATTGCAAAAGAGTTTACAAAGACACCCATTTGACTTGTCTATGCAAATCTTTCTTTTTTATTTTCTTTCTTTTCATTACCCTGAACATAGGCTAAATGCACCATTGAGATCAATATGTTTTATATAGAGTTACCACAGTGCCACCTGTGATTGTGATAGAGTAACCTGTGTATTCATGGAGAATAAAGAAAACATATAAAATATAAAATTCCCACAAGGTGTTTGGGTGCTCTGAAAATGAGAACCAAAATTATTTTTCAGACTTGTGAGGTCTGCTGTTATTGAATGCCAAGCTGTTTTCGGAAGCTTTGTCCTAGAGTGCCAGCAATCTAGACCATTGTTGATGATTTTTGTACAGCCACAGCATATTCTGTGTTATAGCTATGAACACATACAATGGCTCGTTTAAAAGGTGAGACTTTAAGCTCTCAGTGGGTGCAAACCGTGTATTTCTACAAGCCTCTGTTCCTGAGAAATCCCAAGCTAAACAGTGGCTAGTTTTCATCAAAGTCGCTGTTTTTTTCTAGAAATGGAGATATAACGTCTTTCATGAAATATGAAGTGTTGCCTGTAAACTTTCCGGGAAGTGATCAGCGAGACCTGGCGAGACTGCCACCTAGTGATAGACCCATGAAAATGGCCTGGTTTTGAGCTGACGTGGATGCGATAAACGAGTTATGATAAAATGTCCAGATAAAATGTCCAGATGTGCATTTTCATGAGTTTTCGATCGTCATATATTTCATTTCCATTCATCACAGAGTTCCCAAAATCACATATAAGGTGTGTTAGAGTGTCTAGTTTCGTAATTTAAAAAAAAAGCTAAAAACGTAATATTACGTTTTTGGCACTCAACGCATGGGAAGGAAAAACGTAATATTACGTTTTTGGCACTCAATGAGTTAAAGGTGCTCTAAGCGATGTTGGGTCACGTCACTTCTGTTGACGTTCAAACAAAACAGAGATCTAGATTTATATCTCAGTGTTTCCTCTATGTTTATTTCAGCATGGCGGCCCGCCACGGTTTAATTAATACCCCCACGGTATCAGAATCAGGGCAGACGCACAATGTAGTTGCAGTTGCTTTTTAAATAATCCTGCCGACGTATCCTCCCCTGCTGGCTGCCGCTCACATTGCAATTTAACAATAAGTAGCCTAAAACTAGTCAGAGGTTATTATGGCCCGTCCAGTTTCACTTCACATATTATATATTGTATTGATGTAGCCTATTTAAAACATTAAAAAATAAAACATTAACTTTCTTCTCAGTGTTTCCTCTTCATTTAGCGGCCACTGCTTCAGAATTAGGGGAGACACAAAATATTGTCCGGAAGCATAGTAGCCTAGGCTAAATGCCCTCCGCTGGCTGCTGAAAATTGCAGTTTAACAATAAACAGCAATGCTTATCCGAGGTACCTGTCTAGTTTTATTCCATAAATATATTGTTTTTACAGACGTTATTGGCATGCGCTATCAAGAGCTTCCATGTGCTACGCATGTTTGTCAACATCATAAAAACTACAATTTTCACACAACTTGGTGGAAAGGTGTAGCACAGGCTAGGAAAACCCATTCATTTCTGAAGCTGATCTATTAAAAGTATTTCCCATATCGTAGCCTATTAGCTCGCTCGCAACAACAGCAAAAATGGAACTGTTTGCCGCCGCCGCCACTGTTAAAAAAAAATCTAGCGGAAACACTGTATCTAGATTTATTACAAACATTTTTTGTTGTGTATTACAAACTGTCATCTTGTTTTACTGTGTAATTTTTAATCCACTGACATTTTATCTATACAATCATTAGCATATTCGCAGTAGTCGTAGTTATGGGGATAAGTATAAGGCTAATTTTGTCTTCCTTTGGCCAAGATACTGATTGTTGACCTTATTGTGGGCAGGGGCAACAAATAAATGGTTTCACCCAACTACATTGTACTAGCCTACAAGCCTTCAGTTTTTTTTAGTGCTACCAGAGCAAATAAAAGAGGCGGGGGGATAGCCGCAGTTTTAAAAAAGTATTTTCAATGCAATCAGTCATCATTCAGTGACTTTGCATCATTTGAATACCTGTGTACACATTAAGTCTTCTCCTCAGATTTTATTACTGACTATTTACAGACCTCCAAAACATTCAGCTAAAGTATTTCTTGAAGAGCTAGGTGAACTGCTGTCAGTCATTTGCATAGCCTTTGACTTAATATATCAGGGGGATCTAAACTTGCATGTGGATAATCCTGAAAACAATTATACCAAGGAATGAATTGCATCACTTGATACTTTCTTCTTAACTTGCATGTACAAGGGCCAACACACTCTCTTGGCCATACCCTCGACCTTGTTATCACAAAGGATCTCAATGTCCCTACAACAGTTAAAAACCTGGCCATATCCAATCATTTCTGCGTGTTCTTTGATGTGTCTATGTCCCCACACACTCAGAACAGATCATCATTAATGATCACACAAGTGCTTTCTTTAAGCAAACACTTGACTGTCAGACTCGGTAGAAGATTTATTGGATCATTTTAATTCAAAAATGGCAAATATTATGGATGATATTGCTCCATTAAAATTCAAGAAAGTTAAAGACAAACAGAAAGCACCATGGTAGCAAAATCCAGCTGTTAACCTCCTAAAAAGAGAGTGAAGGAAGACCAAAAGAAAATGGCGCAAATACAAACTTCAGATCCACTATGAAATCCATAAAGAAATGCTCCACACATATAACTGAAATATGCAAAGCAAGACAATCTTTCTTCTCTAACATCATCAGTATAAGTACAAATAGGGGCAGTCGTGGCCCATCGGTTAGCACTCTGGACTTGTAACCGGAGGGTTGCCGGTTCGAGCCCCGACCAGTGGACCACGGCTGAAGTGCCCTTGAGCAAGACACCTAACCCCTCACTGCTCCCCGAGCGCCGCTGTTGTAGCAGGCAGCTCACTGCGCCGGGATTAGTGTGTGCTTTACCTCACTGTGTGTTCACTGTGTGCTGTGTGTGTTTCACTAATTCACGGATTGGGTTAAATGCAGAGACCAAATTAAAGAGTATATACTTATACTTAAATACAGTAACACTTGTATCGTTCAATCGTTGAGAAGTTAACAAATCCCCCTTCACACCTGCACCTGAACTTCTCTCAAGTAATATATGCAATGAGTTTGCATCTTTTTAAGGTAAAATTGACAAAAAATCAGACTCTTTTCAATTACTTACTCAAAATCCAGAACTTCCAGCTACAAAGGAAGGGAAACTTAACTTCATGTCAGAGTTAACTTCATGTCAGACTACGAAACTCTTGAAAAAACAGTACAGAATCTCAGCTCTTCCACGTGTCCCCAATAGCAACATTAGCCTCTGTCAACCCTGGGAGGCTACAAAGATAAGTTCTAAAGCTGTGCTTGATTCACTGAGGTATCAAACAAAAGAAATACATAAGGAGGTGAAGACACACACACGGAACAAGTAACAGACATGACTTGTAATCAACATGTTATCGACTGCATTATGCAACATACAGTACATCATGTATGAAATGCCCAATTCAGTTGATGTGGGCTGGAGTGGAGTTGTTTCTTTCACTTGATTAAAGTCAATACCTTCTACCCTAGGCAGTAAAGTTTGTCAGTGTATGCCTGAAGCTTTAAAGATCAACTGATAGGTCAGCATTGCCATATGCTACCTCTGAGGTCAATCCTCTGGAGGCCTACTAACAATAGTTTGTGTAACATATATTAACAACAGCAAAGAGGAAATTCCTCTCTAGCGTTAACTCTGAAATGAGTTTGACTTAGCTTGATCTTGAAACTTGTGCTCCAAGTAATCTTTGACAAAGTTGAGTTGAACTTTCAGCCCCCATAAATTAATTTCTTCTTAAGACTTAGGCATTCAATAAGCAGAGTATCTCAAAAATGTTTTCTCTTAATTAGCCTTTTGATCCTCTATGATTGAAATAGAATACTTACTGGAAAGAATGTTGGTAAGTGCAGTAGAGGTTAACATTCTTTAACCTAATGCAGGCTAATAGGGCAGCAGATAGAACATACTGAGGTGTATTATTGCAGTCCAGAAAATGCCAATTAAAAACTACAATCACTCTTTTCCACTGATGTTTATGTCTGTTAATCCGACAGATTAGAGAGCAAATACATATGGATACATTCATATAGCATATACTGTATTGGTGTCACTGGAAAGGCATTTTCAAACACTGCTTAGTCCTAGGTTCAATACTCAACATATAGTATATATATATGTTGAGTATTGAACCTAGGACTAAGCAGTGTCTTAATACTCAACATGAGCTAAACATTTATGTATGAGTGATTGGCACCTACAAATCAAATTGTTGTACCTAATATGGGTTACATATTGGTCCACCTTCAACTGATACAGCATTAACTGTCAAATAATATACATTCATATTGACATTGCATTACACAGTTCTTCTGTGTCCTTGTCACAAAGCACTCATTCTGTGAACCTATTCTCTTTCTCCCTATATGTTCTCATCATTCTTGTCACTGCTGCAGTGGACTTTTTTTTCTTGTCAGGTTTTAAGTAAGCAGCGTCATACCACATGCTCTTATAATTCAACAATCAGTCATCAGTCAAATTAGTCATAATTAAGTTAAATGTTGACGATTCAAACTGCAAAGATAAGATGAACTTTACAAGAAGATTACATTGTACTCAGGGGTGTAGTGGTAAAAAAAGAGGTGGGTAAACTATGCATTTTGTGATCAGACGGGCCACGACTCGTTCACCGGTAAGGCGGACCATGGTATACCGGTGTGTACAATATGCTGATCACATTGCTATTGGCTACCATTTAATTATACCAAGGGTATCACTGGGTTCCCTCATAGGTAAATTATGTCAGTCTTTGTAATGTTGTTATTTTTATTCTCCCATGATCTGTAAACCTCCTTCCACACCCTAAAAGTCCTCTGTGTGTTAATAAGCTGATTCTGATTTTTATGTGAATAGCTTAATGTTTTGAAGGGGGATTTGAAAGTATTGTAAATCAGCTATACAATATATGGTCATTTACCCAGGTGGGTGTCTTGTGTGTGTGTGTCCTTGGACTGTATTCAGAATATCCTTTGTTATCCTTGTTTACACTAGGGGGGCAAGGATGGGGGAAGCAGACCTCCTATTGTCACCATTTGGCCATGAGCAAGTTGGGGTGCTAAAACAGTATGTGGGCAGGCCTTTCAAGCTTAATTAAAGAATAATAAAGCTGACCAGGCCTGATGACACCACAACAAGACACAAACAGTATGCATCTCTCCCTTGAGGTAGTGCTGCCGCGATTAGTCGACGTAATCGACCATGAAAATTAATCGACAGCAATTTTTTTAGTCGACAAGTCGTTTTACTAGACCACCTATTTATTTTTGGTCTCCTGTCTCAAATGGCTCACTGTAATGTTATTAACCGCGGACCGACAGAAAAAGTAAACAAACGTTTCTGCAATCAGTAGGTAATACTTGCTAATTTGATGTCAACATAGAGGCATACAATTAAATGGTGGTATGAGTGTTCATTACATGCGTGTGCGCGTCTGCGCGAGAGAAACTGAAACCACTCGATAAAGTTGGTAAATAAGCTATGCTTCAACCTATTGGAAGGCTATTTAATTATGAACCGACATTTAATAGAACAATGTAGATGTATGCAATTTTCATAAAAACAGAACACAGACTATATAATAAACTGTATGGCATTGAGTATTGTATAGTCAAATGTGAATATAACGTGGCCAAAAGCTATTGTAGCATAATTAGTCTTCCTGTTAAAGATCTCCAGATCAGTGATTTACGCCTATCTGATCCGCCATTTACCATTCACAAAAGCAGGTATTGTGTTTCCTGAATCACAATGCCAATATGCCAATATTCTTTCCATTTGCCTACCAGTGTATGATGCTTGCATGAGGGAAACATCCCAAAACAATAGCACCAGTAATTGCTGTTGTTTTGAGAAGTATTTCTCATACAACAATGCAAAATCAATGAAACTATTGTAAATATATTTTACATTAGTAAAGCAGTCCTCTGATGTGCATGTTTTCACAAACTTTTTGTGAGCAATGTTAGCACTTTAACTCATTGAGTGCCAAAAACGTAATATTACGTTTTTCCTTCCCATGCATTGAGTGCCAAAAACGTAATATTAAGTTTTTTTTTTTCCCCATGGTTTATTTTGATTTTTTTTTTTTTTACAGTTCAAAATCCATGCAAAGATAGAATCAGTAAATATACGTATGCATGTAAGATATACATATGCAATTTAGATTGACAATACAGTCAAATACAAGAAATAAAACAAAATCAATAAAGCAAGACAATATTATAAACTACACCCACACCCTCCCCACCCTCCCACCCGCCCACCCATCCTGAGCTTAGGTTGCACTAGTCAATAAAGAAAGATAAACCAAAATTATATGACAAACAAAAAACAAATACACAAACAAAGCAAATCCAAACAATGCAGTAAAACAACACCAAACCAAACCAAACAAAACGAAAGACAGAACATGGGGGGGGGGGGGGGGTTATGGTCTTATGTCAAAAAAAAAAAATATATATATATATATATATATATGTGGGAGGGATGAAGTCTAGGGTCAACTTCACCAGGCTATAGGCATTTTTATGGCAATTACTGAATTATAAAGCCTCTGGAAGCTGTATGTCCAAGGAGTCAACATAAGCAAGAAAAGGCTGCCAGACTTTATCAAATTTCGACACAGCACCTCTCTTCAAGTGTCTAATCTTTTCAAGCTTTGAAAAAAATAGCACATCTCTTATCCATAAAGAGTGTGAGGGAGGATATTTAGCTTTCCAGTGAATCAAAATTAACCTCCTAGCTATGAGTAAAAGAAATGCAACAAAGTCTGATTTAGACCTAGATAATTTGACAGTGTCAGGAAGGACACCAAACAAGGCCGCGACGGGGCATGGCTCTAATTGTATCTGCAGCATGTCTGAGACAGAAGAAAATACAGAACACCAGTATGTATACAAAGAGGGACATGTCCAAAACATATGCACCAAAGTGCCACGGTGCTGACGGCACCTATCACAAATTGGATCAGTGTTGGGATAAACACGGGATAGTCTGGCCTTGGTCCAGTACACACGGTGTAAAAGCTTACATTGAATCACCCCATGCCTAGCACACACTGAAGATGAGTGGACACGGCCAAGAATAGACCCCCAGGCCAGTGTCAAATCCATCCCCAAATCTTGGGACCAGAGGGTTAAAAGGGATTGGTCAGGAGGAGAACATAGAGATAATATAACTCTATACAGTGTGGATACCAGCCCCTTGATTAAGAGGGGCAACTTAAAAATCCTATCAATAGAAATATCTGCAGGCATATTAGGAAAATCTGTGTATATCTTTCTATAAAAGTGTCGTACTTGTAAGTACTTAAAAAAATGAGTACGGGGAAGCTCAAATTTCTCAACTAGCTGTTCAAATGAGGCAAATACACAATCTACAAACAAGTCCCTAATTGTGACTAGGCCCTTCTGGTGCCACAGCCTGAAACCACCATGCTCCATAGAAGGAGGGAACAGTGGGTTGTAGCTAAGCGGCATGTGGAGAGATGGAGTTTTGATTCCCAAATATTTACAGAACTGTTTCCAAATACGCAATGTGGATGTGACAAGTGTGTTCTTTCCACTGTTAGAGTTTTTTAATAGAGGTGAACAGGTGACTAGTGCATATAAAGTGTCAGGTGCACTTGAAAGGGCCTCCATCCGACACCAAGCCGGGGATTTCTCTTGATCTGCCCGCATCCAGTACATGACTATTTGCATGTTGGCTGCCCAGTAATAAAATAAAAAATTGGGTAAAGCCATCCCTCCATCATTTTTAGATTTTTGTAGGACTGTCTTGCGTAGCCTTGGGACCCCCCTGTTCCAAATGAATTGTGATATTACCACATCCAAGCGGTGAAAAAAAGATTTAGGGATAAACACTGGGATACACTGAAAGAAATAGAGAAATTTAGGGAGGATATTCATTTTTACTGAGTTTATTCTACCAGCTAGCGATAAGGGCAGTAATGACCAGCGATTGAGGTCATCCTTAACACGTGAAAGTAGAGTTTCAAAGTTTATCTTGAGGAGATTATTAAATTTAGGAGAAATTGCTACGCCCAGGTATTTAAAGCCATCTTTTGCCACTTTAAACGGAAGTTGTAACAGTGAACTCAAGGGGGTAGTTTGGTTAACAGGAAAGACTTCACTTTTATCAAGATTGAGTTTATATCCTGATATAGCTCCAAAGCGTGTTAAGGTCTCAAGAATATGTGGCATAGACTCAATTGGCTGCGAAATATATAAAAGGAGGTCATCCGCATATAAAGAAACTTTTTGTTGTATGCCATAGCGGACGATACCCTTAAAAGTCGTTAGGTTGCGGAGTGCAATAGCCAGCGGTTCAATTGCCACTGCAAAAAGGAGGGGAGAAAGGGGACAGCCCTGCCTAGTACCTCTAAACAGTGGAAAGCATTCAGAGAAATTACTATTTGTGCGGACTGAGGCCAGAGGAGAGGAGTAAAGCAGCCGCACCCACGCAAGAAAGCCCTCACCAAAGCCAAATCTAGAAAGACATGTGAAAAGATAGCCCCACTCCACTCTGTCGAAAGCTTTCTCGGCGTCCATAGAGACAACTACCTCAGAACTTTGAGAGTTGTTGTTATCATATATAATATTAAAGAGGCGTCGTAAATTGAAAAAAGAGTGTCTGTTTTTGATAAATCCAGTTTGGTCTGGGTGTATAATGGAGGGAAGAGCAACTTCCAATCTAAGAGATAGGGCTTTAGCAAGAATCTTAATATCTGCGTTTAGTAGTGATATGGGGCGGTATGAAGAGCAGTAGTCTGGATCTTTATTCTTCTTTAATATTAAGGAGATAGAGGCTTGTCGGAGAGAGGGGGGCAGCGTGCCAGACGATAAGGATTCACTGAACATATTTAACAAAAGAGGCACAATTTGGACGGAAAACTTTTTATAAAATTCTATTGGCAGTCCGTCAGGTCCAGGGGACTTTCCAGACTGCATAGAACAGATTGCCTTAATAATTTCGTCTCCATGGAGAGTTTGATCAAGGGTATCCCTCTGGTTAGAAGTAATGGTAGGCATTTCTTGTTTAATTTTATTAAAGAAGGATGTCAATGCATGAGGATCAGTGTTAAGTTCAGATGTGTAAAGGGCACTGTAAAAGCCTTTAAATGCTTTATTTATTTCTAAAGGATCAGTCACTATGCCTGATGGAGTAGCTATTCTAGGAATTAGATTGGAGATGGAGGCCTGTCTAAGTTGGTATGCCAGCAACCTGGATGGCCTATCCCCACATTCATATAAAGAATGTCTCAATTTTAAGAGTTTAGCTTCTGCCTGTTCAGTAGCCAAAATATCAAACTCAGATTTTAAGGCAATAAGTCTTTTAAATCTCTCTGGTGTTGGGCTAGAAGCATAGTCATCATCCAGCCGGGCTATTTCAGTAAGAAGCTGAGCTTGACGCTCTCTGCGCTGTTTTCCCCGGAATCCACAAAAGCCTATAATTTGTCCCCTAATAAACGCCTTGAAAGTCTCCCAAATAAGTGAGGCAGAAACCCCTGGAGAAACATTAGTAGATACAAAGACATCTATCTGGACTGATATAAAGTGGACAAATGCCTCATCTGAAAGCAAAAGTGAGTTAAAACGCCAGGGGATGCGGGAGGTGGGCTTCTCAGGAAAAGATAGCACTAAAGAAACTGGAGCATGGTCAGAGATTACAATTGGATTATAAGACACTGTACGTGTATGAGAAAGGAGCCTATTATCTAAAAGAAAAAAGTCAATACGAGAGAAGGAGTGATGTACTGGAGAGAAAAAAGAAAATTTTTTAGCTTGAGGATACAGAAACCGCCAAGGATCGCTAACACCATATTCCTCCATAAAAGATTTGATCACATGAGCTGATTTTGAGTCACAAATGGCTCTAGTGGAAGACCGGTCCAGAGAAGTATTTAAACAACAATTAAAGTCACCACCCAATATGAGATAATGGGATTGAAGGTCGGGGATTGCTGAAAAAAGCTTCTGAAAAAATCCGTCATTATCCCAATTGGGTGCATATACACTGGCAAAAACTACTGGCATGTTATATAAAGAGCCTGAAACAAAAACAAAGCGCCCGTTAGGGTCTGCAACAGTATGTAGCGCTTTAAATGGGACTGCTTTATGAATTATAATAGCTGCCCCCCTTGATCTGCTAGAAAAATTAGAATGATATAGTTGCCCAACCCATTTACGCCTTAATTTTGTGTGCTCCAAAGCCCCCAAATGGGTTTCTTGTAAAAATGCCACCATCGCCTTTAGGCTATGTAAATGGTTTAGGACCTTGTTGCACTTGACTGGTGAATTCAAGCCCTTTACATTCCAGCTCACAACAGAGAGGTCACCTCCCTGTGTTGAAGAACCATTAGCTGCTGTCATATGACGCCATATCAGTCAATGTTGCAAAAAATAAAGAGTAGATAAATAAAAGAGGACAGATAGGCAGGGGTATAATATAAGACCATGTAGTGGGAGCGGGACAAAAACAACCATACAAAACAAAACAAAACAAAACCAAAAGAAAAGAAGGACACAAAAAATGCACAATGACAATACAAAACTGAGAGCATTTAGAAAATGTAAGCACAAACGAAAGCCAGATACAGCTTCCCAAACAAGCTGCAGCTATGAACATTTTGTTATCTTCCAGAACTTCAAGAAGCTATACGCTTCAATAGGAACATGTGATGGTAATAACACACATACCAATGAGGGAGTACTAAAATAAATCTTATTGTAAGGTTGAGAGATCCACTAGCCTGAAGCAGCGGGCCAATAGAACAAAAACATTAAACGGCCTGAGTGGGAGAGAGTGGAGGCCAGTTGGTGAACACAGGAGGTAAAGAGTCAACATTTCCCCCACTTCCATTTAAATTAACTCTGCTGTCAAACTTGGCCCACATTAGCCTACCTTCCCAAGTTATGTCACATCTGCGCGGTCATTAGTCCACATCCGCACGATCATTAGGAGCGACGTTGTCATTCACCTCGGCGGGGCTTTCTTGAATCAGTGGATGCTGCCGTATAAAGCATTCAGCTGCGGCTGGATTTTCGAATCTGTGCTGCTCGCCGTTGAGTAGAGTGATCCTCAGATGGCCCGGGTAGAAAAATCCATAGTCCTTGACTGCAGAATTCCCACGCAGTAAGCGTTTGACATCAGTAAATTCCTCGCGTTTCTTAGATTGAGCAGCCGTGAGGTCGGGAAATAAATGCACCCTTCTGCCATCATGTTGTAGTGAGTCGCCCATCTCCCTGGCTTTGCGAAGTAGAACGGCCCTGTCCCTCTGATACAGCAGTCGTAAAATCACCGGCCGTGGTGCCTCGTTACTCTTCGGTTTAGGACGTAAGGCTCTGTGAGCACGATCGATGGCTGGCTCAAAGCTAAGATCCAGAATATCATGCAGCCATTTAGCTAGCCAGCTAGCTGCTTGAGGACCCTCTGCGCCCTCTTTCAAGCCAATCACTCGGATGTTATTCCGTCTAGATCTACTTTCTAGCTCCTCACATTTAGCTTTCAAGGACGACACCTCACCGGTCAGGGTGGTGACGGTAGTGTGGAAATCCCGTACAGAATCTCCACAAAAAACTGCACTGTTCTCAACTTCGACTAGCCGGTTAGCATGAGAGTCCAATGTAACTTGCAGAGCACTGGTAGTGGAGGTCAATTCTTCACGCACAGATGATATTTCAGTTCTCAATACTCCAACCACTGACTCAATTTTCCCAAAAAGTTCCGTCTTCAATATGTTTAACTGGTCAGTGAAAGTCGCCACATTTAAAGGAGCACTAGACTGGTCATCCTGACCACGTGCAGAATTTTCACCATCTTTAGCATTGGCAACTCGCTGCTTAGCACTACGCATTGTGGCTGACCTGACTGAAAAACTTTGAAACGTCGCAAAAGTCCGATTAAATAACCGGTGACCAATGAAATAATGCACACTAGATCAACCCAGTGTATAAATATTAAACTTTGAGATGGTACTCGTCTTGAAAATAACAATTCCTATCACATTTCCAAGGAGCTCACTTAACTACGTCTGCTCGGCTCCATGACCGGAAGCGCCAGATCAATATTAAGTTTTTAGCTTTTTTTTTAAATTACGAAACTAGACACTCTAACACACCTTATATGTGATTTTGGGAACTCTGTGATGAATGGAAATGAAATATATGACGATCGAAAACTCATGAAAACGCACAATCTGGACATTTTATCATAACTCGGTTGCCGCTTTGGGTCGAATCAGTGACGCATGCAATCTCAAAACCAGGCCATTTTCGTGGGTCTATCACTAGGTGGCAGTCTCGCCAGGTCTCGCTGATCACTTCCCTGAAAGTTTACAGGCAACACTTAATATTTCATGAAAGACGTTATATCTCCATTTCTAGAAAAAAACTGCGATTTTGATGAAAACTAGCCACTGTTTAGCTTGGGATTTCTCAGGAACAGAGGCGTGTAGAAATACACGGTTTGCACCCACTGAGAGCTTAAAGTCTCACCTTTTAAACGAGCCATTGTATGTTTTCATAGCTATAACACAGAATATGCTGTGGCTGTACAAAAATCATCAACAATGGTCTAGATTGCTGGCACTCTAGGACAAAGCTTCCGAAAACAGCTTGGCATTCAATGAGTTAAACATTGACTGCTTTGAAGTGCATAACAATATAGCATAACAATAATACTGTAATTGTGATATCATAATGACAATTTGATGGGGGGTAGGTTCATGTAAGTTCATGTACCGGGCCTCAGGTCAAAGAAGTTTGAGAAAGGCTGGGCTAGCCTACTCAACAGGTTTGTCTATGATAGTAGGGTGCTTTGTTTCCATTTCCATATGGCCTTTTAGTTTTGATGGTTTCATGCTCTCATGTGCCAGTAATTAACTGCACATGGTGTCTGCTCCTTTTTGTCCTCAGCATTTTTGTCCTGAGCATTCCTCAAGTGTTCATGGTCATTTTGCCATATTCTGCCATGCTAAAATGATGTCTAACATGACCTGTCACAAACATTGAACATTGTCTATGTCCATGGCAACACTGCATACAAATAAAGTATATCAAAGGTCTGACATTAGATCTGAGGGTAGCATTTTAAATGGGTGATTTTATTTTTTTATTAATTCATAATATTTTTGAACAATTTACTTAAAGGAGAATTCCGGTGTGATTTTGACCTAAAGTGTTTTGAAACATGATACCGAGTGTGAACGTATGTCTCATAGCCCATCTCGGCTTGTCCCCTGCACTCCGAAATCTGGTGCTAGTTAGCCGATGCTACCAACAAGGCGGTCAATGGTGGTGCCTCGGCATAGGCATAGCCATGCAAATAAATCACTGTTTTACACCATTTACGAGGCTCAATGTATCTCCACACTTCATTGGTAGACTTCCGAGGGCCCTGACATTTAAAACGAGACATTGAGAACTTTGAAAAAGCACTGGTAGTTTACTTACAAGACGATTTATACAGACAGTATCTTCACGAAGTTTAGCGTTTGCAGCCATCTTGAATTTAGTCACGATAAGTCTAGCGACGAGTAAGAATGAACAGGTATGATAAGGAATCAGATTCCAAAAATAATTCTGTGGAAATGCATGGATTACAGTTTCTTCCAGTAGCAGCAACTGGAATCCATGCATTTCCACGGAATTATTTTTGGAATCTGATCCCTTATCATACCTGTTCATTCTTACTCGTCGCTCGAACACAAATGTTACTTTTTCATTGACAATATGGTCCAATGTATACACACCCCTCTCACTCCACATTTTGCACGTAAAGGGTTTATTACCAGACATTAAGTGTGAATTGTGCCATAAAGGTGTATGCTTATGCCATTTATTTGTGTAGCCCAAATGTCTCTCTGCATGTCTAAGATTGGATATTGTGTTTGTGATGATAGGACCATAGCTTAAAGAACATTTTTTCAGACTAACACATGCAAAGGCCAAGTCCTCTATTCGTACAGGATGAATAAGTTGTTGTTCTATATCTTTCCATGGAACAGTAGCTACGGGGTCCAACTATATCTTAAGAGCACATAACTGAAAGGCCAGATGGTATACTTTAAAATTGGGGAGAGCTAATCCTCCATTACTTGTGGTGCGTTGGTGATGTCACGCGAGTAATAAATAAACCATAATAACTTAGAAAACATAGCACAAATGTTTCTTTTGACAGCACAAATGAGCACAAACGTAGCACAAACGATTGAGACTATTTTGGGGAAATTTGGACAAGTATGGGGGGCTGAGTGACATAACTGGCCAGAAAATGTAAAGTTTAATGACTTAAAACCCTTAACAGCACAAACGATATTTTTTACGGCACAAACCGGCACAAACGTAGCACAAACGAATAGCAGTGTTTTTAATCATTTTTGAGTAACATGGTGGGCCAGCTTCACACAGGTCGTGACAGGAAGGCATTTGGCTGAGCAACGGAGGTTAATATGCTCTATATTTTGTCCAAATGATGTTTAATGTTTAATTGGGGGCCAAGCAGCGAAGCAAATACGGCCACGGGTGTATGACATTATCTTCACCACTACCCTGTTCACCGAGTTCACCACTATCGTCGGGGTGGTTGTCTATGATAACGGGAGGTCCTCCAGTAGGTGCTCGTGCTTCCATGGCGGTTTCAGTTGTGCGTCCTCCTCCTTTAGCAACAAACAAGCACTGAAATAGAGTGCGTAATGCAATCTAGGAGCAGTGATTCGCCAAACCTCCCTTATTGCAGTCGCACACATTTCTTCTAATTTTATGTTTTAGTAACGAGTAATGAAGATGCTTACTGGAAATATAACGGAGTAAAAGTATACATTTTATCTAGGAAATGTAGTGGAGTAAAAGTGAAAGTTGACATACATTTAAATAGCGAAGTACAGTGGGCAGTGCTTCGACTTGGCCTGCTTCCCTCGCGGTCCTTTTAATTTAATTTGTATTTTTCCAGTGATGCTGCAACAACCGGCAGAGGTCTCAGTGAGCAGGGTGTCTCGTAAAAAGAAATGGAGCTGGAAAACCCTACACAGACTTCACTACAGACTTTAGCAGACTGGTTTAGAAATAATTTAATAGCCAGAAATATGCCTGCCCTGCCCTAATAAAGAAATATTTGGTTAACGGCGAGTGAATCCCGTTTGCAGCCGTAGAAGAAACGCAGGACAAAATATAGCTGCAAGCAGCAATGAGGGGGCCAAGCAGAATAGGCCGGAGTAGCCAGGGTGACAAGATAGAACTCAGCAGACACCCGCGATCAACACTTTCAACAAGTGTCACATCAAAACATAGCTGATTTTGTAGGGCTGAAACAGGGCTGAGTATTGCCACCGCCTCCGCCAGCCAGCCCCCCCCACCTAATCACCCCTGCCCGCCCCACCCCGTCCTGCCCCGCACCGCCCCTGCACGCACGCACGCATTAGAATGAACTGGATGGAACATGTTGTCATCAGTTTCACATCAAAAAATAAAAGATCAATAAAACACATCAGCAACTACAGATCAAAATGCAATATTGCTAATTGCAGCACCCACTACAGGTCAAAGGTCACCAAAGTTTTTGAGCATCCTCCTAATGGGGTCATGAATCCATGTAGTAAGTTTGGTTATGATACATGGCAGGGTTGCTGAGATATGAGCTCACTTCCTGTTTGGCGGCTTCGCAAACAATTTCGATTGGCTGTTACGGGCGAATGCTTTTGTCAATTGTTCCAGAAAGCAATATATTGATAGGTTATGGTCTGAAGATGGTCTCTGCCCATTTTGGTGAGGATCCGCAGAAATTTGTGACCTGCGAAAACTTGTACGTGTTTTTGATTAAATCCAATATGGCGGCCGAATCAATTACGATGACATCACAAGTTGGTTTGGGTTGGCCTAAGGCCCTCCAACAGTATTACCAGACACCACTAGTGCATTTTAATTCTAAGCACAACAGCAGCTACAGGCCAAAAGGCATGTTTCTTAATTACAGCGCCCCCTAGAGGTCAAAGGTCACCAGATTTGTTGAGCGTCCCTTTGATTGAGTCCTGAGTCCATGCACTAAGTTTGGTTATGATAGATGAATGGGTTGCTGAGATATGAGCTCACTTCCTGTTTGGCTGCTTCGCCGCAAATTTCGATTGGCTGTTACGCGCGAACGGTTTTAGTTCTGAAGATCATGTGTGTCAAGTTTGGTGACGATCGGACAAAATTTGTGACCTGTGAAGTTTGCGTTGAACTCGGCCTGGTCCAAGGATTCCAATGGTACCTCATTTTACAAAATCAGGCAAACGGGTCAGAAGTTACATGCGTGAAAGCATGCCCAACTTTGGCCTGTTGGTGGCGCTAGAGCGCTCGGGGTGCGGACTTAAAACTTGGTGAAATTAATCATGAGATTCAGCCTAATTAGTGTGCCAAATTTCACAACTTTTCACCAGACGGTTCTATGGGCTGCCATAGACTCCAATGGCGGAGGAAAGATGTTTCGCTGCTTGGCCCCCAATTAAACATTAAACGAATGTTTCTGTATATTGGCAGCTTTCTGTGAAGCTGAACACTCCGCTACCTGCCTCAGCGGCCTGTGAAAGGCTATTTAGCATCGCAGGACTTGTCTTCAGTCCAAGAAGAGTAAGACTGAATCAGGCCCGGGGTGGGAAATCGGGAGAATTGGGTGGGCCGCTTCACTTTTGGGCCGGTCGAGGAAAACAATATTGACATTTTTCACGTTAGCCTATCTTTTCTTAAAGTAGGACACGTTCCGCATTCTGTGCATGACACCAATGCAATGCCTCTGCATGGGTTGTAGCCTACGTGAGGGAGTTCTCCCCTCCCAAAAAGAGTTGGTTGGGTCCATATAGCCCGTCTTTTCCAAAAAGTTTTCTCAGATACTAATAGCCGAGCCGGCCCTATAGTAGACACAAGTGTCAGGAAGGATGGATGGTAGAAAGAGGCCAGGAGAGACTGAGCAGCAGATCAACCAGTCGACCACTGAAAATGATGAGCCCGAAATTAGTGATGAGGAGGCCATGAGTATACAGGGACAAGTAGAGAGGATAAATTAAAGTTATTTCATGTAAGAAAGAGCAATTACCCTACATGATAAACCTATATGCCTTGTTTGCTCAGAAGAGGGTGTAGTAAAGGAGTATAGGCTAAATCACCAAATAACAATACCCATGCAAAAAACATGTAGCCTAAACATTAGTTCAATATGCCTCTTTGTGGAAGCGTGGAATAGGCTACATTTCAAAGGCTTTCTTTCTTTCTTTCTTTCTTTCTTTCTGTTTTTGTTAACTTGTGGAATAGTGGAATATTTTTTGTTAACTTCTCAGTTGAAGTGAATTATAACCTTTACACATTTGTTGAACCATGTACTAATAAAAACTACAGGATAGTAAGAGCTGAAATGTCGCTTCATTTATCCAATTTCCACCACTATGGAAAACGTGGGCCGGTCTTGGGCCTGAAACTCCCGGGCAATGAATTCTGGCAACTTTGAAAACCAGCTTCTTTTGAAGATGAACAGACACCTTTTCAGTTTCAACTGGCATATTAGTAGCTGCTGGACATAGGTGGCCTGTGTATGTGAGAGTGAGATGGTGACCATTTTTACCTGAAGTTCATACAAAAGTGAAATTTCTGTTTCTGTTTTTTTCTTTGATGTCAGCTCTAAAAATATGCTGTTTGTTCTTTGAAGTTAAAGGGGTGGTTCAGGATTTTGGACATAAGACCTCATTTCCAAGTAAGCAAGTGTGATATTTATCAGTGGAGACCGTTTTCAACACGTTTCATCCAGTCCTTCTAATTGCAGAGTTCGCAGGTGCTAGGCTAGCGCAAGTCAACGGTATGTGCTAGCCTGCCACTAAAGACAGTCTTACCCACTCTAAACTACACCTGAGGCAAATTCCAGACAATCGATGTAAATGTCTGTGTTGATAGAATAGTGTAAGAAATACAACTACCCTTGCATCGCGTTGCAATTAGGGATGTGACGCTCGAAGCTGACGTTTCGAAACAGTGTCGAGCTTCCGAAACGCAAGTGTTTCGAACAGTGTTTCGAAGTGTGGTTCAAAACGCCCATGTCACGTGACCATGGCTTAGTGAGGCTTCGTGGTGTTTCAATTTGGTTTGGACAGGTGCACAGCCTTACCGCGCGAGCCAATTACCCGAGTAAACACCTGTTTGATCTAAATTACAAAGTCCCAGAATGCTTAAAAGTCATTCAAACACATCCTATCTTTGTGGGTTTTTTGTGAAGAGAGAGATTTTGAGAGATATAGCGACATAGAGACATATAGAAATATAGCGATTTATAGTGCATTCTTGTGATTGATAGGTTAGTGATAGATTAGTTGACAGGCTAGAGACAGACAGTGAGCGATAGTTTAGATAGATATAGTCTAGTGACGTTAATATTTAGATAGTAGCAGAAGTAAAAAAATATATGACTGATGCCTTTATTTCAAGAACAGCTGACCCTTTGAAATACTGGCAGGAGAGGAGAGTGGTTTATCCAAACCTAACTGTGATGGCCAAAAAATATCTGTGCATGCCAGCAACAAGTGTGCCTTGTGAAAGAATTTTTTCCAAGGCTGGGGAGGTTTATTCAAAAACAAGAAACAGATTAAATGCCAAGACGGCAGAACAACTGTTATTCCTAAATAAAAATGTATGTTGACATACAAAAAATGTGTTGTTTATTTTTCCCATGTTGTACCTGTTTAGTCTAACCTGCTTCACATGTATCCTTTATTTCCCTACAACATGTTCCCAAAAAAAACCCTGGGCCATAAGCATAGCCTACATTTTAAAACCATTGTAGCATTTTCCTCTCCAGCATATCCCAAAGGATAATGTACTATGAAACTGAAATAACAAAACATCTAACTGGCAGATATAAAAATATTCTTGTTATTGAAGGCATATAGTCTGAAATTTCTAAGCACCAGCAGGGAATCGAACACCGGACGCTCCGGCCGAATGCAAGTGTGTTAACCACTCAACCACGTGGCTGTGGACGAAATCTTGCGTTCCATGTTGGCTATTTATATTCTTCGTCTGAAGCAGCTGTGCTTCACGGTCAAAATGTGATGGTGACATCTAGTGGCTAGTTTTGCTAACATGGAGTTACGGGTGTCGGATTGTTTCGAAACCTCGACACATTCCGGCGCAATTGCTTCGAACGTTTCGTTGTTTCACAAAGCCTCGTTCTGCCCATCCCTAGTTGCAATAGTTATACTTTGGTCCCTGAAGTTGTTAGTAGTCATTTTGCAACTCAGTGGCGGACTGCTATTACCAAGGCTACTACTAGGTATCCCCATTGGAGTGCGCTTTATTGTTTACTTTTCGGCGCAGTACTACTAACCGGAGAAGTATAATTCCGCCGCTGCTAAGAAACTAGTCCCTCAAAATGTAATGCGATTGTTGAAATGCAAGGATAGAATAACGTTAGAAATAACACTATCAATACAGACATTTACATCGATAGTCTGGCGTTATAATTTATTTGCCTCGGGTGTACTTTGGAGTGGGTAAGACTGTTTTTAGTGGCAGGCTAGCACATACCGTTGACTTGCGCTAGCCTAGCACCTGCGAACTCTGCAATTAGAAGGACTGAATGAAACGTGTTGAAAACGGTCTCCACTGATAAATATCACACTTGCTTACTTGGAAATGAGGTCCTATGTCCAAAATCCTGAACCACCCCTTTAAGAGAATTGTGCCTGAAAAGTCCTAGAAAATAATGTGATTTTGATTTGATGAGTGAGATTAAGAAGATATGGGAAGCCTGAATATGCTTTATGCTTTACTATAAGAAAGCCAAAATAAAGTTCAAAATAAAACCGCTTGCTTTTTACTTTTTACTTTTACTTCAAATACTATAAGTACATTACATATCAGAAAATTACTTTTGATACTTAAGTACAGTATATATCAGATACTTTAAGACTTTTACTTAAGTAATATTCTAAAAGGTAACTTTCACTTCTACCAAAGTCTTTTTCTAGTACGATACTTGTACTTTTACGTATTTTAAGTAAGAAATATGAAATCTTACAGACAGACTACCTACAGTATAATTAAATAATATATAGCAATTTATTTAGCATACTAAGTGTGTAGGAGTCCAGTGTGAATGCAATAGCCTACCTACACCTTTAAATTACTTAAGTTAATTGACCTAATAGCCTAGACGTATCTGTGCCAGTAGCATTTCGAAAAGGGCAAAGGGCATTTCATGCCTGTCAGAGAAAACTTGCAGTTATTTCTCTGAGGACTTTATTATGTCTGGGATGTGAAGCCATGTAGCATCATCCGCGATTTGTTGTGATGACTTTGTGCCCAAGATTGAGAAATTAAACTTCATTTCAGGCTACATGCAAACGCGGTTTCCCGCGGTTAATATTATTAGGCTATCTATCATCAACTAGCTGAAAGGAAGTTTGTCGCTAGCTTCCCGTTGCTTAAATGCCAGAGAATGCATGAAATAACAACCAGTTATCTTATCTATCTGACTTAACATCCTACATTTAACTTGTAACAGGCAAATGGGAAAAGGTAAAGTTAACTTGTCTGAAGTAACCTAATAATGTCAACGCCGTGCCTTCTTGACTCGGTGGAATGAATCTACCGCGCACGAAATTAACCTCAAAAACGTGAAGAACCTATGTTACACCCTGTTATATAAAAGCTAATTGGAATAAGTATTTCAGCACCACAGTAGCAGTGGATTTTTTTTTTTTTTTTAAATGTCCCCATTTCTTTCTGTAATTGCGGAGATGGAAGGTTACATCTATTGTGGTGGCAGAAGTCATCAGCAAGCTGTGGGTCCACATACAGACTGTGCAGCCTGAAGCCGGCCATGGCTCCTCTTGACAGCAGGATTACACACCACACCTGAACTGAGCCCTTGAGCCCAAGCCTTCTGTCTCCTTCTCCCGTCTACCCTATTGCTCTTGGTGATACACTCTCACACACCCCACACATGCCCACACGGACAGGAGCCCATACCGAACTGAAATGATATCTGGAAGCAACAACCCAGCCTTGGCCTCTGCAGCATGTCACCACTGTATTTATGTGTCTGAGAGGATGACAGAGAGGCTGTGATGAGTATTGTGTGTTGGGCCAGCCTCTGCAAGGATCGCCATTATCATCCCCCATTATCTTGTCCGTCAGGGTGACAGAGGAGCAGACGCCAAAGGAGGGCATGCGGGCTGCCTCTCTGAGCACAGGACATGAGCATTGCAAAATCCCAGCACTGTCAAACACAGCACGTCTCAGGTGAAAGGATACACAGAAAAAACACAGTGAAAGGAAGCCTTTTTCCAATCAAAGGGAACACAATGCAGTACAAGACACTTGGCAAGCATGTATCTGTTTTACCATTGTATAATCAAAAAGGTATCATCTAGTGTAAGAAAATCAATAATAGCTGAATGTGAAAAACAACCTCATGTGACTATTGAGTTTACTGTGGAAAGGAATGAATACTGATCACATCAAATGCCACTAGGTTGTTTGTATTACAGAATTAACAATGCACAATTAACAATCTGCCATCACTGTGATCTAGCAGAAAATAAGGGAATCATACTCAGTGCTCGAAACCAAAGGGTCGTCTTGTCAGGTTGTATAGATCATTTCAATGACATAATCATTTTCATACTGCTCTTCTCATTGTAGATGTTGAGAGATGTAAGTACCTAATGTGTTCTCTGTTACCAATCACCCACCATCCAGCAGTTTGGAAAAGTAGATGCAGTTTGAAAGCAGACCATATCTGCCGTCAGTGGTTGATATACAAACCTCATGGAGAGACCTGTGCCTAGTCACTATAAATCAAACTTATGGCTACCCACAATCTTTTTTCCTGGACAGGAAGGTCAGTTGTTGACACTTCCAATAAAAAGAAACGGCAGGAGAATTTGATAGGTACCATTGATCAGAGGTAAAAGCACACTTCTCTGTTCCTGACTAGAATGGCAAATACTTGTGTATGTAGTTGTAGTTAACTATGTATTATGACCAAAATATGTTCACGTTTAGAATGGTATTGCTTCCCAACACATCACACAGGCACACAAATGAAGTAAATGAATTTACTTTTACAATAATGAAAAAAGCTGACGTAGACCATTGAGAAGAGAATTATTTATGTGACAAAGACAGCTCCTCATGTACTGATCATGCTGTTGAATGGAAACATATTTAATAATAACATCACTTGTATACTTGTATGACCTGATTATACTAACACTTCATATTAGTTGTTGTATTAGCCTTCAATCAGGTGAACACAAACACACACACACACACACACACACATATATATATAGATAGATGATAGATAGATTCATATGTGTGAATGAATAAAGTATCTATCTATCTATCTATAACACATATTCACCAATGCCTACAGTGCACAATTCAATGGTTTTCAGTTGCTGGTAGTGCAAACTGAACTTGGAGTGAGGCTTTTTGATAGACAGGCAAACACGAACAACAGGATTATACAATTGTGGAGTTGGCTTTTTTGTCCAGATGGACCCCCTTGACTCTTAATTAGCTGACCTGTACAAATTAAATTGGGGTGCTCAGGCTTGCCCAGTCAAACAAAGGCCCACAAACCACCTGACCTCATGCAGCTGCATCATCAAATTCAATGCAGTGCCCCAGGTCTTCCTCTCCCTTTTATTCTTGTTAGTTGAACACCAGGTCACAGCTTGTACAGTGTCTATAGGCTAATTCCTTAAACAAATTAATCTGACATGTTCTACTTTGTACATGCGGCTATGAAGAAAGCTCCATTGATCAATAAATAATACATTTCTGGCAAAACATTCATTGTGAAAGACAAGTTGTAGATCATGCACATTACTATTATATGCAAATAACTTCAAGTGTGTGTTGGTGGAAGAGAACAAGAAAAAAAATAACCATACACCATGTGTATGTCTGTGTGTGTGTGTGTGGAGGGGGTGCTCAATGTGTTTTGTTTTTTTCTGATAGAGAATAGGAACTTGTTTGCCTCGGATCATTTTACAGCACAAGGAGCTGTATAGCTGGGCTAGCATTCAGTAGCCAGAAAGTTGTGGGTTCAATTCCCTGCTTCCACCGTTGTGCCCTTGAGCAAGGCACTTAACCCCAAGTTGCTCTGGGGGACAATGTAACAATGGCCTCGTAAAACTGGACATATGTAAGTCGCTTTGGAAAAAAGTGTCTGCTAAATGAATAAATGTACATTTAGCACAAACCCAGAGAGTCAAATTTGACCTCATAGATGAGGGTAAGCTCTGCATAGTTTTACCATAATACCATAATGAAGGATTTATGAACTAAATTCATTCAGTGAAGAATGAAGGACAGCTGCTGAATTGTGAGTTCTGCAGGTCAATTATTTAATAGAAAGTTAAACATTTATACTACTTACTAAATAAAATATTTGATTCTAATTATATACCATATTCTTTTATTTCTCCTCTGTTTGTTATGACTGTGACAGCAGACTCCACAATTTCAATTTATATTTCAGTCAGAAACCCTCGGGGTATGTTAGTAGAATTTATTTATGTTGTTGACATAGTCAGTTTGGTCTTGAAGGACTTTATCTTTTTTAAATGCTTCTGACATTGTGGCAGCTGCTGCATAACTACTTTTGCTGGTACTGCTGAATGAACACCAAGAAATAACACAAGATCAAGTAGTGTGTGCAAACAAGACCCCTGCTCAAAGAGATCTAGACAGGTGGAGCTGAGGATTGACAGACCGAGAAAACTATCTACGCTTTAGGCGTACCTGAAGAGAACATAGTGTGCAGAGAACATAATCAGCTCACATGGTCCTTTTGCTATTCAGGACCGAACTAAGTAATTTACACATATACTGAAAACATGCATTTATAAAAGCATCATTGGATCATTGGAAAGGCTTCCAAATATGATAAATATCGTAATGCAAAGTTCTAGCTAGTAGTCCAACGTGACTTTAGGCAATGTGTCATTAAAATTAACATTTTTAAGCCAACTTTAATCTTGAAGAAATATATGATGCATGCCTGATTTAAACTCTGCCAAATAGCACATTGGACACACAGCCACTTTTTATTACAATATAATTTCAGTCATACACAGGATAAGATTGTAAATGCCTTGTGCTTGTGGTTAGTAGGCCTCACACAATGACCAGGCCACACATATCTCTATCCACCTTGTTCCTTGTTATTCCTGTGGCAAATGCGTGCAGCGCCATGCCAAGTATACAGTAATCTGCTTTTCTATTGCTATATTCTATTTTCGGCCAAAGCTGCGTTGTATTGATTTTAATGTGATGGTAGACTGTGCCTGATGCATCCTAAGTCATGTAAAAGTAAAGGTATATATTTTCTGTCAGTCATAATATTATATAAAATATCCATAAAAAGTGCAGAATTATCAATCATTTGAAAGAATGTAAGTTGAACTAGACTGCATTTCCGGCGGGAACTGCGAAAGTGTGCTTGCCCTGGTCCGGTCACCAACGTGAGCAGACAGTGGCATACGCTATGCTGAACCTGGCTTGATCCAGGCATTGTAACAGGGCCTTTCAGTGTTGGAGCAGTGGCAATATCTCAAAAACTCTAGGAGAGGGCTATTCAACTATTGGCTTGCGGGTTGAATGCGGTTCGTTGGATTTTACCTTTGGCCTGCCTTCGAATTTAGCTTCTATGACTGAGATCAAATCAATAAAAATAAAATGACAGCAGTGATTGGCTGCAAAAATAAATAATGTCACGTGTCTTGCGCCTCTCAAGCTGGGCTGTTGTTTAGCGTAATGCCATGGTCATTTGATATGAGATGCTTGCACTCGTAACTTTGTCACTTATAACTTTAGGACTGCTATTTAGCACTTTAGCCCTAAAGGTAGCACCTAAGTCTGTGACAGCTTAAAAGAAGTGGCGAGGACTTCTAACTCCTAACGCGATGTTTTGAAATGAGTCTACTATTGTGTACAGGAGCTTCCAATCGCGAGGGAACTTGCATTGTAGGCATAACTAAGGGATGCAATAACACCACCAACAACCAAAACTAGCCTACTCATTGTCAACATGTACATTAAATGTGACGTTTCATGTGAATCAAATTAAAATGTTTTTTTTTTGCAAACGTAGGCATAGGCATATGGTGACAGATTAATTTAATAATGCTGCTGTGTGAATCACGGTAAGCGCGAATGAAGTGGCCACTTCTTAATGGGACCCACTGTATGGAAGTAAAATAGAGATGTTTCAAATAAGATAAGATTAATCAGAATTCTATGATATGCCCGCTTGACAACGGCAGAGATAGAACTGGCCTTTGGCCATAGCAACCATCCATTTAGAACGATTGGCCTTCATAGCAACCAAAGATCTGAGCTGTGTTGCAATGTGAGGCAAAGTATAGAAAGGTGATGAAATATACAGAGACAGGTCAAGAAATATAGTGCAATGTAGACAGTAGTATACAGTTGATTTACAGATGGTGGTTTAGAGTAATATGTTCTAAGATACATCTGAGATAGGCTACATCAATAGGCTCTCAAAACAACCCCAGGCTCACAAAACAATCTGAAACAGACATAAGGTCTTTATAGAGCAAATCCATATAGATTATTTATCAAATAAACCAGTAAAACATCATTTGTGGGATAGAATATACAAGCAGCTTTTTAATGCCTTGGTCATATTTCATAATTTCAATTCCTCTGTAGGTTACCTGATAGCCCAGTTTGAGAGGCGCAAGACGCATGACATTATTTATTTTTGCAGCCAATCACTGCTGTCATTTTATTTTATTGATTTGATCTCAGTCATAGAAGCTAAATTCGAAGGCAGGCCAAAGGTAAAATCCAACGAACCGCATTCAACCCGCAAGCCAATAGTTGAATAGCCCTCTCCTAGAGCTTTTGAGATATTGCCACTGCTCCAACACTGAAAGGCACTGTTACAATGCCTGGATCAAGCCAGGTTCAGCATAGCGTATGCCACTGTCTGCTCACGTTGCTGACCGGACCAGGGCAAGCACACTTTCGCAGTTCCCGCCGGAAATGCAGTCTAGTTAATAATACTCTCCCATCATGATATTTAACAATAATGAAATATTTAATTTGAATACCGTCAATGTGAAAATAACTGTACTACGTCAGCAATAAATAGCTAATGTTCTCCTTACCATTTCAGTTCGTAAGTCCATACTATCCCATGGCTGAGCAAGGATTTCATGATTGGGCAAGGTTGCCCGGAGACATTGTGGCTGCCTAGAGACATTGTGCATACTTGGAAGGCATTGTGATAGATGTACAACTGCAAATGTGGAAGGTGATAGTTACCAAATATGGGTGGGTGGTTTGCCAAATGCTGGAAACTTTTGGAATGTTTTTTTTTAGCTTATGCACCCTCATATTGGAGTCCCGAGTTGAAATACAAAATTTGGTATCGATATGTGACAGTGTTCCTGAGATATGGACGACTTCCTGTTTTGGAGCTTCGCCGCCGTCTTTGTTTGGCTGTGACGGGCAAACACTTTCAAAAATCAAAAATCCTTCTGGTAACTTTTGTGAGGCTTGGTCCAAGGATAATGTACGTCAAGTTTCGTGGCGTTCGGACCAAATTTGTGACCTGTGAAAATGTAGTTTTGCTTTCTGTTCAATCCAATATGGCGGACGAACGACACGCCCACCTGACGTCATCTTCGCGAGTAACTTACACCGGTACTGACCGGAACGGTGTTAAAGTTGGAACGGTGTCTCTGTCTCAAAGGGCCTAGGCGCTAGAACTGACAAAATATTAGGGAGACGGGAAAAATAATAAAACTTAAGAAGAACAATAAGTGTGCTGCTTTGCAAGCACACTTAATAATGCTGAGATTGCTGCACAAGTTATTATGTAAACAGATTGGACAGAAGATGAGAACTGGATGGAAGTAGGGTTTCATGGAGGTGGATACCTGAACACTCAGGGCCAGATGTATGATATGTATGATGTATGATTGCGAGCGCTGTCAGACCCAAGTTTCCGTCGTATTTATCAAACTAGTGTAAACTGCGCCTTTCTCTGCCTTTCTCCGCCCATAAACGCAATTTACGAACGTTCACAACTGAATGGCAGAGCCTATACAAGCGCAGTTGAATGAAGTTAACTGATGACAACATTAACTCATTGAATGCCAAGCTGTTTTCGGAAGCTTTGTCCTAGAGTGCCAGCAATCTAGACCATTGTTGATGATTTTTGTACAGCCACAGCATATTCTGTGTTATAGCTATGAACACATACAATGGCTCGTTTAAAAGGTGAGACTTTAAGCTCTCAGTGGGTGTAAACCATGTATTTCTACACGCCTCTGTTCCTGAGAAATCCCAAGCTAAACAGTGGCTAGTTTTCATCAAAATCGCTGTTTTTTTCTAGAAATGGAGATATAACGTCTGTCATGAAATGATGATGTGTTGCCTGTAAACTTTCCGGGAAGTGATCAGCGAGACCTGGCGAGACTGCCACCTAGTGATAGACCCACGAAAATGGCCTGGTTTTGAGTTGACGTGCATGCGTCACTGATTCGACCCAAAGCGCAACCGAGTTATGATAAAATGTCCAGAAAAATGCGTTTTCATGAGTTTTCGATCGTCATATATTTCATTTCCATTCATCACAGAGTTCCCAAAATCACATATAAGGTGTGTTAGAGTGTCTAGTTTCGTAATTAAAAAAAAAAAGCTAAAAACATAATATTACGTTTTTGGCACTCAACGCATGGGAAGGAAAAACGTAATATTACGTTTTTGGCACTCAATGAGTTAAAAAGAATCAAAGGTTTCAAAGAAATCAAAATTATGCCATACATGATAAGATGTCAACAAGCAGGGAGATAAGAAGATCAGTAGTTTTACTCAAAGTACTTGTGCACGTAGGCTATGGAAAATTGGTCAAATCTAGCAAGTAGGAAAGTTTAAGTGAATGATGTGAAAGTGAAAGTAAGACATTCGAAAGGCCAACGAAAGTTAAGGTTGCTTTTGATAGTACAAATACTTACAAAACTGGTGCTCTAAATAGCGATTCTGTTGTCTTTGAAAGGTTCTCTTATTGACACATTGAACTGCAATTTGGATTAACACCTGCTTTTACAAGGTGGAAGTATTTAGGCACAGAATAGACGTGCGGTTTCAGGAGCAGTCTTTGTACATACCGCGGAATACATAATTAGGCGCTCTTTACGCTTCCCCTCCCATCTTTTTATGCTAAACTCCCACTTTCCCCTGGATCCTCCCATGAATGCATATGCATGACACGAAAAACGCAATTAGCCATGGTTCAGCTCCCGCGACAGGCAGTTTGCGCTTTTACATCATTGCGGCCTGTTTGTACACAATGATTTTACACGCACGTTGCGAAACAAATACGCCTGGAGTGGGCGCAAACGCGTTAGTACATCTGGCCCTCAGTGTTTTATTCCAGCCTGAGCTCTCTGGGACTGGTAAAGTTCACTTGGCAGGAGTTTAATCCAAGTTGAACTTACATTTACTGAATATATTTTTCAAGAATGATGAACACATGAATGAAGCAAACACATCCATTGTGTTAATTTCTCTTTGTATTCACACACACACACACACACACACACACACACACACACACATACACACACACACACACACACACACTACTTGGGGTGGGGTTCATTTTCTAAAAGCATTGGTGGACATTAATTATTTAATGGCAAGTCATGTGAAATGATGATCGTTTTCAACACTGGGTACACAGTATTTCTCTTTCTTCATATCACTCTCTTCCTCTCTTCCTTCATTCTTCCTCTCTTGTAAGCACACATGCACACCAGGGATGGATTACTGTACGGGCCTACCGGGCCCAGGCCCAGGGGTCCAACCCAGGAGTTCAGTTGCCACAATATCAACAAATCAGGATAGGCTATGAATCTGATTGAATTTAATCAAAATAGGCACATATGCTGTTGCCACAGCTCCACCAGCCTGGCATCTGTCCACATAATGCATCGTATCACCATGACACTTTCACTCTATTTACCACTTCGCACAGGCACAGTGAGGAAAAAAGCACACAGTCTGAGGATTTAACTCGTGGCTCTGCTAGCAGACAGTCTATCTGATTTTTTAGCAGGGCCATCATGTATGCTTTTAATATTAATTTCCATCACAACATTTCCTTTATACATAGTTTAAGAATACTTTACAGTGACTATAATATTTACTTTATTAATGTAATTGTTAGTGGCGAAGAAAGACAACAGCCATATTGTACAGTCTGTCTCAGCATAAGTCTTATGCAGATAAATTATTACTATAAGATTAAGAAGTTGCCGTGGAAACTTGCTCCAGGTCAAATTCAATGTTTATATCAGGTACTGTAGGCATACACAACACATATCAGTAAAGCCAGACACAACAAAAGCTTCCTCAGAATGATTTGTAAATCTGCTCTTTATGGGCTCATGTGTTTATGTAAGGTATGTGTTCTAGAGTGAGTGGAAGGGGTGGGCAAGAACCCCTTTAACACTATACTTAAATCCTGTAGCATAGGACCGATAGCCTAAAGGTTACAGAAAGCATTTTTTTTTAACTGATCTAACTTCTTTGAGTTAATCAGAGTGTCTATTAACTTTCAAGAAGTAATCCATGCCTTCCTGTTTTACTGAGATATTAAAATAATGAGACACAGAGGCCAACTACCCTAATCATTCTTTAGCATTGGAAAGACAAGAGAATATATGATTCAAATAAGGGGAAGCTTGTTGACACACATTAGGGAATGGCTATGAAATGTCCATATCTACAGTTAAAGCAATAATTAAGATGTTCCAAATAACTGGAGCTGTGACAAATTAGAGTTCCTCATGGTTTGTATGTTACCTGTTGTTATTATTCTGTTCAATTCTATTTAGTCTATTAATAGTCTGTTTGACTTTTACTCTCAACTGATCATTTTAATGTTAATGTAAAGTTTATTCATGTCTTTGTAAGTCACTTTGGACAAAAGCATCTTCTAAATATACAAATTATTACATACAAAATCCATTTACCTCTATACTAAAGTGGATCATGATTGGATCATCCAGCAGGTCAATGATCCAAAACATATGTCCAGATCAACACAAAACGGGCTTACTGAACACAAAATCAAGCTTCTGCCATGGTCGTCTCATCCCCCTGATCTGATCTCCATAGAAAGAACAGTTAGGTGAGCAACGGAAGGGAAATCAAGCAAGCAAAGTATCTGGATGATCTGCAGATTTAGCTTTAACACTTGTCTGGGTAACATACTAGCTCCTGGGTGTGAAGTAAATGGAAACGACATACACACCTATTGCATTGGTCAGAATCGAAGGTGGGGTCTCTCACGCTGTTAATCAATTACCAGGGATGCTATTTCCAAAAAAATCCATTTACATGTTTAGTCATTGAGCAGAAATACTGTGATACTACTTTCAAAAATTATTAATTACGTTTTGAATTCATTGTAAATAGTGTCTCCCCAGTCTCAAGTAAACAGGTTGGTCATTTGTCTTGCGTCATTACAGCACACATAAAAAAAATCTTCAGTGCGGCTTAATTATAATAACCGTGTCTATGGCAAAATGAACGGAATTGGCACTGGCCTGGGCAAATCATGATTAACATGATTAAAGTGCTTGGTGTGTGTGTGTGTGTGTGTGTGTGTGTGTGTGTGTGTGTGTGTGTGTGAGTGTTGGCGGGCTTGTGCGGTGGGGGTAAGGGGTGAGAAAGGAATAGGACAGTTGTAGGTTAGGTTGATTACATGGCAACACAGAAGGTTGTGTGTGTGTGTGTGTGTGTGTATTCAGGGGCAGTTTGTCATATGGTCAGTATGGGCAGGCGCGCAGGGCGGCATCTTCTCGAGGGTGGCACAAGCGCTCGTAAAAAAAAAAAAAAAAGTGATATGTCACCGTGTGGGGAGTAGGCGCCTTACATAGGTTACTTTGCAGGCAGGCGCCCGAGCTCGCTGATGAGAAGGTCTCACACACAGAAGTTGAGAAGGGAAAGGAGGAGGGGCGGCCGGGGGACCTCTGGAGCACGTCTGCCTACTGAAGCGGGGGAGCGGGATATCACATAACTAGCGCAATTAGTAGCCTAACGCCAGTCATACTACGAATTGAATGAATTGAGTTGAATAAAGATAGAGCATCGAAACCAACTTAAAAGTCAGCATAATCAAGTAAGTATCTTTCACTTCATTCTAATATGTTATGAAAAAGTGTTAATGCAGAAAGTTGCATATATCTAATGCACATATAGCCAATTTGAACCAACATGCTCCTATGGAAATTATGAAAATACTGTACAATGTTACAGTAGAGCTGATCGTGATAAAACAGAGTCAATAGCATAAAAACACAGCAAAAGGGTTCCTATCCCTGGATACATACAGGTAGCCTGGAAAAATCCAAACTCTTTCACAAAGTAAATAGGTGGCTGGTTACTCATACTTCCTATATATTCCTTATACAGCAGGTTTGGGCAAAATTCAGAATTTAATTGAGAATGAGTTATAAATTCCAATTCAATTCTTGAAATTGAATTGAGGTCAAAAACAGGATCTAGAATTACAATTTGAATTTGAATTAAAGGAAGTAGAATTGAAATTCAATGAAATTCAAAGAAATTCATATAAATAATTTAAGGTTGAAGCTTCACAGTATATGGCTGATATGATTGCACAGCTTATAACGTATAACAGTAACCAATTACATTTCCATAGTAACCTTCCCGACACTGAGTGTATATGAGATTCAACACATTCTTTCTGTTGTGTAACTGAGTTCAATTGCTTTGAATTGCCATGAATTTAATTCCACTTCCTGTCATTCCAATTCAAATTCAACTTCCTGTTCTGAGCCAATTCAATTCAAATTTCAATTCATGAATTCTAAAATTCTGAATTTTGCACAAGCCTGTTATACAGGTACCTCCCACATTGAGATACACTTTAGAAAGAGTGCACCTTATTATGACCTTTGACCTCTTTTTATACTATTTATTGGTATCATGCATGTCATGAAGATGTCAACAGTGTTTTGTCTGATTTATTGAGTAAAGTAGGTTACTGAAATCATATTTGTGCCATTACCAACCTGTATATGAAAGTGTTTTTTTTAAATAGGTCATGGATATAGATGAAATGAACCAACGTAGAATTGACTTTTCTGAATTTGAACCAGTGTAAGCTCTAATGCACCTGCTGAAAAGCGAACATTGTGAAAATACCAATGAATATCTAATATTTAATCTTATTTTCTTACCAGTCACACATTTAGTTAACTATTACATATAGAGTTACATCTGTATTCAAACAGTCTCATAGGTTATGAAATTAATTTGTATCAGCACATGCATACATGGCTTGTACAAACAAATCAAACAAGCCATATACAACTAGCCTGTGATGATGGTCAGATTGCCTTCATGGAATCATATGGTCATTAAAGGAACACGCCACCCAATGTCAGTAGTAATATATGTTCTTACCTTAACTTTCACGAGTTGAGTCATACCTCTCCCGTGTCCGTACGTGCACTCAAACGCTCTGGTGCGCGGCTGGACTGTGTTAGCATGTTGCTATGCTAGCGGGCTTTGACGGCAACTAAGCGTAGAAGTAATCAAAAACATCCACGTTTTACCGACTTAAATACAGTTGCACGAGTAGTTGATAGAAATGCTACGGCCACGCAACATGAAACGTGGCGATTTTCCAAGCGAATAAACCGGAGAACTACAATGTGTGGCGCAATAGCACTTGGGAGTACTTCGACCTAGCGTAGTAGTATTGTTAACACCTAATTGTAGATCCTATCCACCACAGAGTTTAGAATCCATGCTGGATCGACCCTCAGCCTCTCCCTCCCCTCTGAGCGAGAGAGAGGCACACACACTAGAGATGCACTGATGGGCTATTATTTCAACCATAACTGCATAGCAAAACTTATCATCCATCAGCCATCCATCAACACCAAAGTTTTTTGACCAATCTTCGAAACGGCACCCGCCCACCATCCGCTGGTTGTTTTAATGTAGGGGGTGATGCGCTGCTGACGTGAGGCTAGAAAGCCCTTGCCTGTTCTATGAAGACTGATCCAATGCAGCAAATATATTAAAAGGCTAAAGTCGTACATTGGCTATGTTGTAGCCTATCCCCAGAATATCAGCAGCAAACTCAGTCTCTGTCTCGCAAAACAGTCTCCAAATAAAACGCACATCGGCCTGTTGCCTATACTGCCAGCTTGTGACAATATATCATCCAAAATGCTTGATTGCATTGCATTCTCCACATTTTTAGTTACATTTTCATGTACCACATCAGCATTTTTGTTCAGTGAATCTTTTGTAAATTGCTTTAAAATGAATTGCGCTGTCTGTCTGAAAAAGACGCGCTCGTGCAGTCAAAATGAATGGGAGTCTTCAGAACAGGCTTTCAGTCACCCTGACATAACAGTGTGTAAAGTAGCCTATAATGTGAATGACTTGTTATTTTATCAAGGATTTCTTTCTTTTTGCAAAAAATAAAGTACAATAGGCATTAATTAGTAGGCCAGGAGCATGTTGAAACTATGTGGCAAATTGCGTTTTTTATTACAATGATAAAATTGTAAAAGGACGTGACCGAAGCTGAGGCAAGCCAGGCAATAGGCCTATAGGCCCGACGGTAATTGTAAAGCTATTTACAAAAGATTCACTGAACAAAAATGCTGATGTGGTACATGAAAATGTAGCTAAAAATGTGGAGAATACAATGCAATCAAGCATTTTGGACGATATATTTTCACAAGCTGGCAGAAAAGGCAACAGGCCGATGTGCGTTTTATTTGGAGACTGTTTTGCGAGACAGAGACTGAGTTTGCTGCTGATATTCTGGGGATAGGCTACAACATAGCCAATGTACGACTTTAGCCTTTTAATATATTTGCTGCATTGGATCAGTCTTCCTAGAACAGGCAAGGGCTTTCTAGCCTCACGTCAGCAGCGCTGCATCACCCATATAGCCTAGGGGAGAACCGGCACAATTGTAACACTTTTTTATTTTTCCAATTCAAACTCGATTTACACAAAGACGATAGACTTGAGAGTTGTGAAATTTGACCAGAACAGAGTCGTACATGTCTACTCCATGAAAGTTGAAACAGAATTTAAAAAAGATGTTATAGTTTGTCAATAATTTAACTTAACAGCCATAAAAAAAGTGCGGTACAGTTGTAACAGTAGCGTCATGAATGTAGCACTAAAATCGTGAATCCTATAACATATTTTAACACAAAACAGTGCTGTGTTAAACAAAGAGCATCTGTTTTCATATAAAATCAAGAAAAAAAGTCCAAATGTATGACTGTTAAAGCTAATTTATTGCATTATTGATTAGCCATTGCAGACCATATTACGGTGTTATGCTAGCTCACAATAACCTTTAAATATGCTTATTTTGGCCATATCCACTTGATAAAACCAGTAAATATAGTTGATAAACTGCTTATTTCTTCCATGTCTGAAGCATTTGGTCCAACAGTGATATTTCAAGTTGCTGTGTTAACTTTAATTGGGTGATGGCGGCACAAAAATCATAATCCATAACTCGCAATGAGAATGTTCGTGCATTCGCGATAAAATCAGTTCATCTTGCCATAGAGACTGGTGTTACAACTGACCCGCACAGGTCATGTTTTTATTTTCATTTAATTGCATGTGCTGTGACTACATAAATCAAATAGGACTCATGTTAACTTGAAACAGAGGGACTGAAGATATGAATGACATGTGATTGAAGTCCACACGCTCAAATTTCACAAAGCAAACTTAAACAAACAGTTGCGGTTAAAAATAAATAAATCGCGATGCTTGAATTTTGCACCTTTTTGCTTAATATCTCTGGTCGTATTTATAGTAGACCATTCATATTTGGATGGCTGTAAGATTATACATAATTACATGATATGTGTCTGTTTACGTTTCCGTAGCTACACCATATCTTGAGAATTAAACACTGTTACATTTGTACCGCTGTTACAATTGTACCAGTTCTCCCCTACATTAAAACAACCAGCGGATGGTGGGCGGGTGCCGTTTCGAAAATTGGTCAAAAAACGTTGGTGTTGATGGATGGCTGATGGATGATAAGTTTTGCTATGCAGTTATGGTTGAAATAATAGCCCATCAGCGCATCTCTAGTGTGTGTGCCTCTCTCTCGCTCAGAGGGGAGGGAGAGGCTGAGGGTCGATCCAGCATGGATTCTAAACTCTGTGGTGGATAGGATCTACAATTAGGTGTTAACAATACTACTACGCTAGGTCGAAGTACTCCCAAGTGCTATTGCGCCACACATTGTAGTTCTCCGGTTTATTCGCTTGGAAAATCGCCACGTTTCACGTTGCGTGGCCGTAGCATTTCTATCAACTACTCGTGCAACTGTATTTAAGTCGGTAAAACGTGGATGTTTTTGATTACTTCTACCTTAGTTGCCGTCAAAGCCCGCTAGCATAGCAACATGCTAACACAGTCCAGCCGTGCACCAGAGCGTTTGAGTGCACGTACGGACACGGGAGAGGTATGACTCAACTCGTGAAAGTTAAGGTAAGAACATATATTACTACTGACATTGGGTGGCGTGTTCCTTTAACATGCTGCGAATTTTAAGTCCAGAAAGTTAGCTTGGTGCATACATAAACAAACACGCATTAACCCAAGGATGCAACGCGGTGTGACATCAACTTTGTCAACAATTTGCCATGAAAAACAGGGCATTATTTAGTTTTCATGTTCAATGTTTACACACGTAATATTAGGTTTAAAAAGAGGGAGGAAAATGTGTATTATATATGAATAAATAAGGTACTGTGTGCATATGGGCGGCAACGCTAGATGATGTTCTTTGGAACAATAGTGTGACCAAGAAGCATGAGCCTTTATGAGGGCATTCAAGAAACATGAGCCTTTATGAGGCATTCAAGTGGGTGCAGACCCAGAGGTCCCTCAATAGTCATTTGAATTTGACCCAGGCAGCTTTAGGTAGCCACTGGAGCTAAATGAACAGCAGGGCAATGTAGAGGAGATTGAAGCAAATAGAATTGTAGGTGTAATTGTAGGAGTACATTGTATTTTTCTATGTGAGTACAAACACAATGTTATAGTATTCTTTCTTCGACTACCAAACTCTTTTTTTTGATTCCATAGGTAACACAGTTCCAGCTTTACACTATTAGATGAACCAATGAAGGTGACATGAAAGTTGCTCTGGAATGAGTTTATATTGTTCTGTCCTCTTCTACGCACACATCTACCTGAGACAACAGAGGTCCCCAATACAAAAACCACATAAATAGCAGTGGCAACCATTGTAGCAAGAATATGTAGAATGTGCACACCGTCCCTTGTAGCCGACAAGGCATATTTATCAGCAAAACACTGCTGGCTTCATCATAGCTCCAAACCGTGAAGTGCCACCATGAAGAAAAATTGCTGTCTCTATAAACCACAGAAACAATTCAGTCTTAGGCCTATAAATAGTTCTGTAAGTACTGTTGCAGTAAGTCATATGCAAAACCACAGGCCTCCTTCCCTCCCATCTTTTAAAGCTCAGAAATGCATTGTGTGTGATGCTGAATTCTGTTCGTGCATTCAGACATGTGGCATTGTGCTGTTAAGCAGATTTTCTCTCCAGCACAAACAGCAGCCCTCCACCCTGCTGCAGCAAATCACAAGGCCCTCTTCTTTCACACAGCTCTCCACTTCAAACCCCTTGGATTATGAACAATAGCTGCAAGTAGCCATGCTTGTCACAGATACCAAGGACAATATTCAGAATTGGTGTAAACTACACCAATTAATCACATTCAACACATTCCTGACTCAGGATCTTGCAAGATGTGTCCTGGACAAAATTATGCTATGAGAAGATCAGAGGGCGCTAGCAGCATTGTTGGGTTTTTCAGACTGTGCATCACATCCTGGATATCATTTAGTGGCCACGCGAAGACCTTTACTCACAAGAGACAGCAAACAAAAATGGATTACAATCCAGTATGCATCTTTGTTATATTATGTTATATCACTGCTTGGTTGAATTTCTTATTGTTTCTTTAGAGCATCAATTAACTTAATAATATATATATATATATATATATATATATATATAATATGTAGTAATTCCAGTCTTTTGACCATATTACACTTGGATATCAATTCATTATGAAGTTGAGATTAACTCCAGGCTGTGGCTTCATTACCACCTCCAATGTGCATTAACTTATGCTACCTGAACACTGTGTCATCCATTATCCCCCCCCCCCCCCCATGAGTGGACACCCACATGCTACTATGGGGCATTGACAAACGCCTTGGTCTGGAAAAGAAAAGGCACAGCATACGCAAGGGATCAAAGTTTTGATCAGTAGTCGAAAGTTGGACAGAGAAGGGAATAAACTTACAGTAAGGGCATATTTAATTCATGGACTAAACATGGGTGTTTACCACTGAATAATTAAAATGATGTTTCCCATTTAGAACAAAATAGAGCTTAGTGGAAGTGTGGTACTGTGACCTATGATTGTGAAATATGCATTAATGACACCAATTTGCAAATCACATCCTCACATCCTTAATGCACTCCCATCTATATAGGCAGCACTAATGTGGTGCATTTTTGATTAGACTAAAAACTAAATTGCCTGTCCATCTAAACATCCCCCCACCTTCTCTAAGAGGTTTCTGATCTACCTTTTTCAAAGATGGAGACCAGTGAGATGTTTGACTGTGGCCAAGCCCTTAGCACCAGCCCACTCACGCCGCACTGTGCAGCAGCACAAGGAGTGTTGCCATGCTAAGGGCAGCCGTGGCAGCTGGTCATGTCACAAGTGCCGGGTCTTCCATGGAACACATGCAATCTCACACAACGTTCTTCATCACACACATTACAGAGTAAACACACACCAAGCAATTCATATGTTGTCATTCGCTGTATCATCTGTGATTAAGATTATTGCAATTACATAATTGCTAATGACACCATATGGGATTGTTATTCCAAATACAATGTATTATAAATTAAACAAAATGGAGATGAATAAAACTAGATTAATAATTATAGGTATATTTGAGATATTGTATATGCTTTTGTTGCGAGGCGAAGGTGTTAGGAGAGAGCTATGGCATCATACTGAAGGGCATGGGACATGGTTTATTTTTGCTTCATCAAGGGAAAGAGAAAGAGATGAAATGAAAGGGAAAGACGAAATACAAAAAACACAACAAGATTATATCATATAAAAATGAATATAATTATTTCAATGTAATGGGGGACAAAGTATAAAATGACGAGACAGAGCACACGACAGAGAGAGAACCGTGGGCACCATGCCTAGTCCTTCCACATGAGTGCAAGTGAACATTTGTCCATGCTGTGCATCAGGAAGGCTGGGCGATGCAGGCTGGACTCCAGCCGGAGCCTGGTGTATTTTAAGAAACACTGTGTGGCAATCACAGGCACCCTGCATCATCTGTTATGGTGTTATAATCATCATGCGAACCGTGGAACTAGAACAATAAAGGGAAGATAACAGATATCTACCACAGCAAGAAAAGCTATATCTATATGCACAGCATGGTTTAGCTGACTTCATTCATACTCTTATATTATGTACAAAATTGAGAATATATAACGGAATAGAAATAATAGTATAAAGGAATAGATCAGCTACAACATCTGATAAGAATAATGTGGGCTCATAAAATCTTTTATTTTGTCACTGCAGTGACCACACCAGATTCAGTTGATCGTTAGTTAGTTAGTTAATTTATTCAAAAATGGTCCTCATCATGTAGACTTCATGCTGAGGGCTGAGTAATGTGTTATCTCCAGCATAGAGCTGCAAGAGCTGCAGTTAATGGATGCTCATTGTGTTCATAATAGCAGAGATAATACATCTTTAAAGCTTCTTGCTTACCAAAACCTACTTATCCCAATAATTTAGGTATTTCAGATTGTGATTGGGTGGTTCTTGTGATTCTTCTCTTTGTTTAATTATAAGAAACACAAAACAGCAATTTGTGCATTGCAAATGTCTTAAATGTCTAAAGAATTTTAATTACTGATATTCTATAACCATTTCATGATATTTGCAAAGGAATTGTCCTAAAGGAGTTAAGGTAAAGCATATTCTGTATTCTGCTCTGAGAATAAAATACATCCCCAAAACCATTGTGTTCCAAGTTGTTCTCCACGTCATGATTTCATTGAGTTAGTGATCACTGAGAGAAACATGAAAATTTGCTTTTAATTAATAATTTCATAATATGTGTCCTGAATGTGGTTATAATTAAGGATTTACTGTGACATGATAACTGCATAATGAATATGAAATGATATAGATTTGCAGATAGCCTATTTTATGGTGACTCCATGGAATACTTGTGCTATATTTAGTCAGTATGCTTTTACATACACACGAACATTTTCTTCACAGTGTAATCTTGGAGTACACTACATGACAGCCAGGCTGAGCTCTCCCAAGAGTTAAGCATTTAATGATATGCCAATTTCAAAATGGTGGGATCCTAAAGCATGTCCTCTCTAACTAATACCACTTTAGAGAAATCATAGCCTTTGACAAGGGAATTACTGTTGGCAGCTTTTATTTGATTTTACTGTCTTCTTGACAAGGTATTCCTCTGGCACACTGAAATACTCACCACACTTGGCAGATTCATTCCTTTGAGTGGATCCTAACCATTTTTTTACTACTGTTTATGTACATGTCTTTTCAACAGGAACCTACAACTAAAATACTGCTTTCCACAACCTAGATTTCTTCTCACAACCAGCACATTTGTCTTTTGTAAACATAAATAAATGTGTCAATAAAATAAGCTAAAAAAAGTCATCAGCATCAAGGAAATACCATACAATACAATACTGAGTGACAGGCCTTGAACATTTTAAATATATCTTCTTGTATAGTAAATATAAATGTGCTTGTACCACCATGCCATAAAATGATACCTTTTGAAGGTTTGATTTAGGTCTCTGTCAATGATCCCAGGTCAGATAGAACATGGTCCAATCCCAGGGGGTAAAGTCACCATCTGCATCACTCTCATTAAATTAATGAACCATGGTCTTCTAACATGAGGACAAAAAGGGAAAACGGAAAATCTAGCTGATGGACTGTGATGGTGCATTCTCAGTGTGAATAACCTGATTAAATAATGTTTCTCCACCTCTCATACCTCAATGTCATTGGCTATTTGTAGCTTCTCATAGCCTAGTAATTACCCAGAATTTAGCACAGCAATTTACTTGACCCACAACATTTATGAGAGAGCTCTTCTAAATTAGACCCTTTAGAATTCGGAGAGACGCTCTATGTTTGTACAGCTAATTGAAGGGGGGGTGGTCTATACAATCTGGAATGACTGGACTCCATCTCAGATTGATATGTCTCCCTTAGAATGAAGTGCCATCTTACAAGCAACAACACACTATCATACACTTGAGGTAAGACTAAATGAGGAATACATTTTAGATCAGCCTGAAAATGCTCCTGATGTAAGAATCAGCAGGGGTGCCATCTGAATGTAAATGTGCAAGCTATAAACATGCCATTTCATAGAGCTGGGGGAGCAGAGGGACCTGAACTGAATTAATGTGTATATATCAGGGACACAAGCCCCCACCCCACCCCCTCCTCTACCACACTGACCTCTTTGCTATACCTCTGTCAGACACACTCAGCAAATGGAGCGGCAAAAGAGGAAACAGGAAAGAGGTGCAATACTTTACAATGCACTCACTACCTGCCAATTAGCTACATGGAAAATGGCCAAGAAAAATGGAGTCACACTAATAAGATTTAGCATCCCAACATTCTCCTGGCTTTCTCGCTCTACATGCAGGCATCTAATGGGCCAGCAGGCACCCCGAGAGTTTGGCACAGCAGGAGCACCGACTGCAGTTAGAATTCTTTAAAACCCTTCAGATGGATAAAGGCTTGGCCTGGGCTGGAAAAGTGCTGTGTTTTCTTCCAGGTATCTCAGCAAGACTTCCAGAGAGTTCATGTTTTCTGTCCACTGTTTCTGCTCACTGAACAGTGTGGCTGTGTGCCAAGAAGGCATCCGCTGCCTTCTCAGTGCTCCTCAGATGTCCCCTTTGGTTGGGCTTGGTGGATGCCTATTTTACTCTGCATGTGTCTCTACTCGTCTCTCCTGGGACTCCTCTCTTTGCAAACGTGTTTGTTTCTTTCTTTTCCGCTAGGTAACAGAAGCACTGTTTTCATCTTTTGCTCCTTCAGGCACTTTCAGCATCTTTTTTCAGGTGTTTCTCACATCAAACTATGTGCTATGTGGTTATGAATCAGAACAGGCTTGACAGCGACAACAGTAAACACAGTGTGCGTTAAAAAAGGAGAACTCCCACATCCCCTCTACCACTGCCCTTTTCTAACTCAATAACCCCCCCCCCCAAAAAAAAAAAATGAAAAATGAAAAAAAAAACATGCATAATACACATAAACAGAGGACATAGCTGGATTCCTTTATCTTTAGCTTTTTCCTAAACTGGGCACCTGATGACTTTGACCCTTTCATGTTATGTGTTTATTTGGCACTACCCTCAACAAACCAAGAGGCAAGACTAAGTCAATTCCCTTTGTTGTGCAGATTCTTTTTCACAACTCAGACAAATGTAAAAATGTAGGCTTGATACTTACTATATTATGAACAAAATGTGCTTTTTTGGAGGCGATTTGTGGTGTGATTGACTTTAGCCTACTAATTGCAACCCCCCACTTGCCTGTCACCAGATGCTGAAATGGCCTTTCAGGGGGTTGAGAGGCCCTTCACTCCCCCTTTCTCCCTTCATTATTGAAGTAAAATTCTCAGACACTTGGAGGGATCTTAACAAAGAGGCATCCTCCACATTAAATCAGCTTATTCCAACAGACAAAAGGTATCTAGGACCTCTAATGTATTCAGTATCCTGTAAATTCTTGGTTTCAAAGTGAATTTTTACATAAACAAACAAACCACATACATTCCCCTTTTCCCTTACTCTTCCCAAGACTGAAAAAGTGATTTGTCCAGCCTCGTGTGTCTACCATTGGTCCTCTGTCTATCACTGGAATATATACAACACATGAAATGTAGAAAGCTAAAATTGCGACTGCAGTCTTGTCCCAGCACCCTGCAGAGAGCAAACTCTTGTGCCTAGTTCTTCCATCAACTTTTCGCTGCCAAGAGGAAGCCACATAAAATCATTCACCATCAAGTTGGCTCATGCGGAATAGAAGCACTGGATTTCATTTTACATGTATATCAGTTGTCATTTGTACATAAATATAACTTTGCCATTTGCACGTGTTCCTTCTGCGCCAAATTGTTATGGAGGAAAAGAAGAAGCATGTGTGAAGGAGGAAGTGAAAAGCCCTTTCCCATCCCCATGACCTTGATACTGAACAGTGATATGGTCACATAGAGTAGATAGAAGAAACTAATTCATTCAACAATTCATTTTAATTCATAGAAAAAAAATTGTGAAGGCATGACGGATCACAACAGCCTGGCGCCAAAAATAGAGTGGGAGCCACATGAAATAGTGTGGAATAAGATACGCCCTTATTGGTGGAGCCTGCAATGAAGGAATAAGGTATGCCCTTATTGGTGGAGCCTGCAATGAAGGAATAAGATATGCCCTTATTGGTGGAGCCTGCAATGAAGGAATAAGATATGCCCTTATTGGTGGAGCCTGCAATGAAGGAATAGGGTATGATTTCAACTGATGATTGGCTGTTTGAGAAATGTTTTTTTTTATTATTATGCAAAGTGCTCTCTCAAAACTGTAAGATTTTTGATGCTGTACTTAAACATGTACTACAGTACACTGTCTCTTCAGGGTATATTTATTTAGGCAGATGCTATTTGCACCCACGGTGCAACAAACAATGCTATTTGTAACTGGTGAGGAAAACATATGTGGCTATTTATGTACGTAGCATGAAACAGCAAAAACAAGCACCCGGTGTCTGTCACAAACAATGCTATTTCCACCTGAGCCCACAGATATTTTTATCTTAAGGACAACGATGGGGGGTGAGGGGGTTCCATGAGACCAGGCCAAGTCTCTGCTACTGCATAGTGATACTCGACGTCACAGTGACCACCACAGACTCACTGACTCATTGACTCTTATCCTATAGTTTAGCATACTGTGCATCGGATCCAGTCATAGCTGTAACTTTCCCAAGGATGGAAACAGAGGCCAGAGGTGAAGTTTCTAAAGTCTTCAGGTTTATTGTCTACTTACTCACAGGCAAGGGCAGAGGTATCCCACTATAAAACAATAAACCCTCAAGTAATAAACTGTGCAAATGCACTAAACATTTTCTCACACGGCAGAACACATCTTACTTTTATTTCATTCATTTCCTCTCAGCTCTGAGTAAAATTAATGAATGTCTAAGAACACAAAGATCCCACCCCTTATTAATTGCTAACCTGTCTGAGCCCCTAATAATTCCCTCCCAGACACCTCCCCCCATTCAAAAACCCATCTGACCTCAAAACATTGATTAGTATATTCTATGACATGAGGAAGAGTGAGACACAGACACTCGTGCCTGCGCCCACAAACAAACACACACACACACACACACACACACACACACACACACACACACACACACACACATATACACACACACACACAGAACAGTCCAACAGAGAGCAGACAGCCACAGGCAGTACACTAATAACACTAGGCTACATTAAATCTGTGTTTGTATTTATCATTATATCTATCTTTTTGTTTTACTTTTGGATAAAGGAATGTATGGACACTTCTTTCTTTAATTTTACATACGCACATATCTCCATATCCACACAATGTGATGTCATCATTCCAGCCTCCATTTTCTTGTGTCAAACAGTGTCAAACTGAATTTTCCTTATTGATATTCATTAAAGGTATTTCATTGGTACTGTAAAGATATCAAGCAAATACTTCCAAATACACAAATGCTGCAAGTGAGGTTTGAATGACTCCTACATTGCTCTCACACTCGCTACCCACCGCATCACTTTTACTCTGATGGATATTCAGCAGTTTGCTGTACTTCATATGTGCAGGTTGCTTGGCAACCACTGAGTTTTTTTGTAATTGTCTGTCTGTATGTTCTGTTTAACATCCTTAGTCTTTTAATTGTACAGTGTCCTTGGGTGACTTGAAAGGTGCTTATAACTAAAGTTGATTATTATTATTATTATTATTATTATTATTATTATTATTATTATGGGTGTTAACAGCCTGATATGCTGTTCTGGATGCAAATAGAAATCCCATTTTCATCATTTTGGCCTGCACTCTATTTAATCTGAATAGTGCAAATAATTGTCTCAAGGCGCTACACAGAACCCAGAGCCTGGACTCCCTTGAGCAAGCACTAAGGTGACAGTGGCAAGGAATAACTCCTTTTAATGGAAAGAAACCTTGAGCAGAATCCAAGATGTTAGAGAGTACCCGTTTGCTTGGGGTTCTCCAGGTAGAGAGATAATAAAAGAGTGGGGAGAGGGAAGAAAGAGGAGGAGAACAGGAGGCAGATTGACTCATAAACGCATCATCCGGGTAAAACTTTAGCACATTTGCAGCATACAGACATGGTTCCATGAGTCACACAAGATAATTCATACATAGTTGATTGATAGCCATGCTAATGACTGATACTCATGCCACAAACTAGTTCAAGATCTGACGGGATCTCTCTCCACCCTCTCTGCCTAACAAAAACAGTGTCATCAAAAGTTAATTACCCAGCCACACAATTGACAAGCCATTACTTAATTACAAGGAAGAAAACGTATCAGTCTCCCACAGAAAATCAAAGGCCCTGCCAAGGTCTCTTTGTATTGGCAATCATCAGACACAAAGAGAGAAGCCTCACAGTGGTAATATGGTAATATGGTAGGCCCTATGTCAAATAATGCTTCTTACTGGACAGATGGGCTCCCCTGTCTTTGTTTCTGTAAAAGCATAAACTGCAGGTATTTAATGCCATTCCTTTAAATCAGATAAATTGAACATAAAAAGTGAAAAAGATTTCATTTAATTACCATGACTCAAAAGCTACTGGTGAGCTAATTTCAACTGGTTTTTACGGAATTCCTTACAGAAACATTTATTTATGTTTTGATTTATAGCGAGACCGTTGTATTTTATTTATTTCATCTTTGTTCAGTGAGTGCATACAATCTTTAGTTTAGTTATTACCCCAAAATCACGGTTAAGAAAAGGACAGTTGAGTTGGTTGCCTAGCAACAACCATAATTGCAGGATTATGCAGGAGACCAGTGTTCAATTCTTGCTTAATAGCCTATATACACTTTTTTGGAATTCACTTTGGTCTAAAGCATTTGCTAACTTTATACTTAATAAGAAGGCCAGATACGTTTATTAATCTCCAGTAGGGAAATTCGGTTTGACACCTTGGCATAAGGAAATCTCAACATAACACAAAGAATGGAGATATGTGGCCTCTGTGTAATATCTGTGTGTACAGTATATGATTAATGCCTTGTTGATCTCCGACACATTTCCCACAGCATTCAAAACGGCTTTAGGTAACAGTGCTACTTAAAAAAAAAAACTCTATCCTCTTCTCCTGCTTAAATAGCATCTGCCTAAATAAATATAAATATACCCTGAAGAGACGGTGTAGGTTAAGTACAGCATCAAAAATCTTAACAGTTTTTTCTTGAGTCTTGAAAGAGCACTTTACATATGCAATCAAAAACATTTCTCAAACAGCCTATCAGCTGAAATCATCTTAAAAGAGAAATCCAGCCGATTTTTACATGGATTTAGATCGCTACAAGTCGCAGAGTACTGTCGATAGGAAAAAAAACACAAATCGGTACTACTGAACTGGACAAGCTGCAGCTAATGGCCTGTACTCCGATTGAGCTACAATGCTAGGTCTGGGGGCATCCATGCCATCCATCCAAAAACGCAATATTGTGTTTCTTGTTCCCATGCGTTGAGTGCCAAAAACACAATATTGCGTTTTTAGCTTTTTTTTTTAATTACAAAAATAGACACTCTAACACACCTTATGTGCGATTTTGGGAACTCCCTATGATGAATAGAACTGAAATAGATGACGATCGAATCATTGAAAACTCATGAAAACGTATGCATCTGGACATTTTATCTGGACATTTTATCATAACTCGGCTTTTGATGGTTGCCGCTTTGGGTCGAATCAGTGACGCGTGCATGTCAGGTCAAAACCAGGCTATTTTCGTGGGTTTATCACTAGGTGGCAGTCTCGCCAGGTCTCGCTAGGTTACTTTCCGGAAACTTTACAGGTTAAACTTCATATTTCATGAAAGACACTATATCTCTATTTCTAGTAAAAAAACAGGGATTTTGATGAAAACTAGCCACTGTTTAGCTTGGGATTTCTCAGGAACAGAGGCATGTAGAAATAAACGGTTTGTACCCACTGAGAGATTAAAGTCTTACCTTTCAAACGAGCCATAGTACTGTATGTGTCCATAGCTATAACATAGAATATGCTGTGGCTCTACAAAAATCATCAACAATGACCTAGATTGCTGGCACTCTGGGCCAAAGCTTCTGAAAACATCGCGGCATTCAAATTAATAGATTAAAATTTCAACTGGTTAATATATAGATTCAAAATGTCATTAAAAGGTCTGTACAATATGAGTCCTTACGTGACAAATGCATTTTCTACCCATTATCTGTGAAGAAACCGTTTGAATTCAAAGTTTGTACACTTCTTCCCTTCCTATCCAAAGCTATTGAATGGGCAGTCTCCAAACTTAGAATTCCGCTCACAGAACAACCTTCTTGATCCAAATCAATTAGGTTTCAATAGTAACCACTCAACCAAAACGGCTCTACTGTCTGTGACAGAAGCCTTTAGAGAAGCCAGGGCAACTGCAGTTCTCAGTCTTCATTCTGCTTATCAGCTGCCTTCTCTCTACAGTGGGCATCGCTTTCAAATGGCCACTTCAGTCGCGCATTACGCGGCGTGAAGCTGCGTGAAGCTTTAGTACCACTTTCAGCCACTGTGCGTCGCTCTGCCACTGTACATCGCTCTGTCAGCCTGCCTGCCGCCCCTTCTGAAAAAGCAGGAGGCTACCATTAAACATAATTGTTGCCGAGAGGAATCCCAGCCTACGAATTCAATAACAAAATAAATCATGCATAATTAAACATTACCTCGATTTAGACTACTTGGGTATGGCTTAAGGGGTGGTAACGAAAATCGGCTTTTGATAGCCTACCGGTGCCGCTCCACAAAACGAAAAAATATCTTAATTTGCTGTCTACATTAGTCTAATCAAAACAGTATCTTGTGTGATAATTAAGCCAGTAGAGAAATAACTGTTCAGAATTAATCTGTAGCCTTGGATAGGCTTCTGCAGAAAACAATGTTGTTGGTGAATTAATACGATCTAGCGACGTTTTTAACAGGCTACGCAATAGAGGCTTAGACAACTATGACCCACGTTTGGTTTCGTAAATTAATTTGCTTGACTGCAATGTAGTCAATTGACTGCTTGACATGTCATTTTTATTTTTCTGTACAATAAACAAATACATCTGCTTTATGCCGCAGAATTACATTCATATTTGGCTGACTTCTGCAGACGCGCAAAAAAACACTGCCACTTCCCTCCCCATATTCCACTGATCACACAACAGACATCAGGGGTGCGTTTCCCAAAAGCTAACTACACTTAACCCAGATTCGAACTCTTGGACAGGGGACTGAAAACTGCTGCGTAACGCCGGCTGTCATCAGCCGGCCTTAACGCACTCCGCCACAGAATTGACGGCGTGGGTGAATAGGGGATAAAAAACAATAGAGTACACTGTGTGTGTTTCACCAGCACATTTAAATGACACGTGTTAAATGTTAATTCAAAGCAGTGGTTCATTTACAAGGTCAGTCTATATGAACCAATGAATTAACTTGATGACCCTGAGAAAAACAGATTTCATGGATTAAACTAAGGTAGTCTCTGTTACCTTATGTGCAGGTGTGCCCGTCACTTGCTACTAAACGTCATTAACCACCTTAGTCCAGACTACTGAAGTTTGAAAACTATCATGGTCCAAACTTACAAGTAGCCTACTATGTAAATACGACAGTTTTGGGAAACATGTTGGTTAGTTGAACGATGCATCGTACCACGTTAGTAAAAAGCTAACCACCGTAGTTGTACGGGAAACGCACCCCTGTTTATTTTATTTTATGAAGCCTATAGGCTACAGTAGATCACCTGCCACATTCTCACTTGCAATAGAAAGATGCAATAGCCATTGGTCATAGCCTTTATAAAAGTGAAAAAAAATATTCCATAAGAAGTAAAATAAAATACTGTTACTGTAGTAACTGTAACACATTATCCCAAGCTTCAAAGAGCTCCCCACGTCTGTGACAGGCAGACGTGACACCGCTAAATTCTCAGCTTGTTTATACCCCACACTGAACGCATAAGACCGCTAGGCCCATCACTGTGGGGTGCGGTAGCCTACTCTCTGGGATTTAAGTCAAGCAATATAACCATAGAAATGTTTTATAATGAGTAATTTCTACTCCTAAATAGCAATAAAATATTTTAGCTAGGAGTTTCTCTTATTAAGTTATTCACAAAGCCTTTCAGACCTACTCATAGTAAGGAAAAATGACAACTCCTGAACAGATTCTGGAGCGGAGCGCTCTAGAATCTTTGACTAATGGTGCCTTCAGGGCACTTCGGAATGACAAGGACCGCCCCCGTGGCTACTTTGTTTTTCCCACAGCAAGTGTTCATGTGCTTTGCCGTCGGAATGTGTGACAAACATGGATGCCACAACAAAGGTTAAAACATACACTCACTAATCCTAAACAAACAACTGTATTTTCTCAAAATATAGTGTAAGACGCTTGTGAAAGAAAGATATGCAGCTTTCAAGTGATAAAAAAGGGCAAATTCCAAAGTTCACATTAAAACTGTTGGAAATGAAAGGCCACATGGACTACAAATGAACTACAACGTGATGACAAAAGTGATGACGAGCCCCTAACTGGGCAACTCTGTTAGCAAAATCTAGCCCCAGTTTCCGACCTCTGACTCATACATTACGTGACGTGAATGACGCGGAATGATGATGTTTTCACTCGGAAAAAGGTTTTTCCGAAGCCCATGAACGCTAGGTCACACATTACATGACGTGAATGACGCGGAATGATGATGTTTTCACTGGGAAAAAGGTTTTTCCGAAGCCCATGAATGCTAGGTAAGAGTGAGTGAGTCTCCCTTGCTATGGATGACATTATTACTCATGCACGAGCTTGACTAAAGTGACCACCTTGATTGGCTGATGATTGTAACGCGGGAATGATTCCAAACACCTCCCTTACGATGATGAGTGGCAGGTGACAGGTCTGAGAATGCGTGCGCTACACAAGGACGGAAGATGATGAATAACTGAATAAAAAGGCCTAGCCTAAATTAATCAAGAGTAAGGCAAAACAAATAGCCTAGTAGCCTAATGAAACATACGGATTGATGTAGTATCTTTGTAACATTATCTATGCCTACGTTTGCAAAAGAGAACATTTTAATTTGATTCACAATAATGTTACATTTAATTTACATGTTGACAATGAGTAGCCTAGTTTTGGTTGTTGTTGGTGGTGTTATTGCATGTTAGTTATGCCTACAATGCAAAATTGTTTCCTCACAATTGGAAGCTCCTGTAGCCGCATAGGATTTCAAAACATGGCGAAATGCCACAAAACCGGTTTGTGAATAGGTCTGCCATAAACTGTCACAAAGGTGGGAAGGTGTGATTTGTTGGGGGCAGGGCCGGATTAACTGGGCACAAATGTCTGATGGCCCCCCCTGCCCCCCAGCCAACGTGAATCGGGCGGTCAGTTAATAGGCCTATATCGTGAAGATTTTTCTTGCCATCTAAAGCACGAGCGCATCTGTGAGGCCAAGCCTCACCAAGTAGCCCGTTTGTTTACAACTAACATTACATTTAATTAAACTGCTTATAGGCTATGCCGAAATAGTTTTCAACATTTTGAATATTAGTGTCGGGTGAATTAGGAAATGTTCTCAAAGCCCCCCCGAGTAATTTCGGCTTTGTCGGAACTGAAGAGCTGTGGACGGCACGGCAGGGCATGCCCAATGAAAATAAATTAATGCAACGCAACACAACACAGACCCCGCTTCTCTCGCGTCAGTCACTGAAATGAACGCAACACAGAACCCGCTTCTCTCACGGCAGTCACTGACAGTAGCCTAGAACAAATGCATGGGGAAAAACACTTCCCCATGACAAAGACATCGTAAAACACTGCGTAAAACACTGTCACTAGCAACATACATCTGTCGAAAGTAGTTGCATGTATAGCTCTGAACAAAACCGTTCAAGAGTTATTTAAGGGGGAAGAATGAAACATCCTACAGCTTAAATTATGTAAACTTCCCACGACTTCAATATTTGACAACATATCATGAATGGTACTTCAAGTATGTGTTATTTTAGATAGATTGCTGCTGGGCTATATGTCTTGGTTCATGTCTGTTAACAACTCATTGGCGTCAGCCTACAGACCAGTGTCCATAGTGCACAATGTATCAATAGTTTGAATGTCATGTGTGTTTCAACTCATTGACAAATAGCGTTCAGCATGATTCATGCCCAATTAATTCCCCCTGTTAAAGTGTTCGCCTTTGTAGTTTGGTTTCGTGATAGCCTATGATAAACTGCTATGGCCAAATATGTGACTCAGCTAATGTTATTGCCTCTTAAAGACAAGCTGGTGTAGCCTTTAGCCTGCTATTAAAATGCACCGTCAAGGCTATCGCATGATTTAATGCAAGAAAAGGGTGAAAAGGGCCTCGCACCTGTCAAGTTCGCACAGGGCCTCGCACCCCCTTGTGACGGCCCTGCAGCTCCTCCTAAGACTGGGAAAAAAGTTAAAATACAGTACGTGATAAACGGAAAAAGTTGACTAGGTAGGTAGGCTATGTTTCGGTCCCGGTGAAATTGTGCAAACGACAGCCTTTTCAAGGCACTTTAAGAAAGGGGTGGTAGCATGCAAGCTCCCAAATTGACCCAGTAGCCTACAGAAGGCATCAATAAATTGAAGGGGTGGGTCATGCGTTTTTTCATAATCACTTTGGAGGGTCATAGAAAAATTTCTTGCTGGCGAGGGAGGGTCACGTCTTTTTTGACTAATGCTCCCAAAACTCCTCCGGTAGCCCCTTAAATAAATAACGAACAGTCCCTAATGAAGTAAACTTGTGACCATCAAAAATCGTTTATCGCCAGTAACTCCGTCATAACAGGACGTAACAGGAAGGCATTTGGCTGAGCAACGGAGGTAAATATGCTCTATATTTTGTCCAAATGATGTCTGTCTGATCATCGTTGCACTCTGAGAAAACCAGAATGTTTAATTTGTCCTGTGTTTCTTCTACAGCTGCAAACGGGATTCACTCACAGTTAACCAAATATTTCTTTATTATGGCAGGGCAGGCATATTTCTGGCTATTCAATTATTTCTAAACCAGTCTGCTAAAGTCTGTAGTGAAGTCTGTGTAGGGTTTTCCAGGCTTCATTTATTTTTACGAGACACCCTGCTCGAGACATCTGCCGGTTGTTTGGGTTGTTGCAGCCTCGTTGCAGCGTCACTGGAAAAATACAACTTAAAGTCGCATGATACCGTGTGATCCCGTGCGCGGACCGCGAGGGAAGCTGGCCAAATCGAAGTACTGCCCACTGTATACCCTCAAACATGGGCATTTCTGGCTCAGCTTTTTCCTGGTTTAATTGCTACCTCACAGGACGCTCGTTTAACATATCCTGGCTTGGACAGTTGTCTGCATCTTCCCAGCCACAGGAGTCCCCCAGGCCTCTGTGCTGGGGCCCCTTCTCTTTCCTTTTTACACCACCTCTCTGGGTCCGATTATCTACTCGCAAGGCTTGTCATATCACTGCTGATGACACACAGCTCTATCTGTCATTTCCACCTCATGACCCCTTGGTCTCTGCACAAATCTCTGAATGTCTCTCAGATATATTTACATGGATGAAGGCACAGCACCTCCAGCTAAACCTCTCAAAAGCTGAAATCCCTCATGTACAAAGCCTGCATACACACAAAAATGTTGCGTAAGCCATCTTTCACACTCATGGTTTGATCAAGAGAGAAATTAACGTGAGTTTCTCGACGCCAACTTCATGTCTGGTGTATGCACATTTTCCATGTCTATCATCAGTTGACAACACTTAAGTACAATACAGCGCAACAATATTAATTGATCACGAGTCTAGGCCTTTATTTGCACAGTAATGTGGTATTGTGAAATTTGGGTTATTGAAAATAATTACACTTTGAGGTATAGGCCTGTTTCTAAACATGCACAAATGCTCCTAGGCTATACAATACAGCATAATGACAGCTGTAGCCTTAGTATAAAGTAGTATAAGTATATATACTCTTTTGATCCCGTGAGGGAAATTTTGGTCTCTGCATTTATCCCAATCCATGAATTAGTGAAACACACTCAGCACACAGTGAACACACAGTGAGGTGAAGCACACACTAATCCCGACGCAGTGAGCTGCCTGCAACAGCAGCGCTCGGAAGGCAGTAAGGGGTTAGGTGCCTTGCTCAAGGGCACTTCAGCTGTTCCTACTGGTCGGGGTTCGAACCGGCAACCCTCCGGTTATTGGAACCGGCAACCCTCCGGTTATTGGAACCGGCAACCCTCCGGTTATTCAAATTGCTAATACTTGCTTACAAAGTAGTCTCCGGTTCTGCACCCACCTACTTGAATGGCCTATAGAGGCATACCTCTCGACCTTTGCGCAACTCCAATGAATGACGTCTGGCTCTGCCATCTGTACGCTCAGGGCAATCCAAACTTTTCTCAGTTGTTCCCCAACAACTAGAGATGCTTACCACTCCACTGTCCCCCTTCTAGAACTGACAAACACTCTGGATAAAAGCGTCAGCTAAATTTCTAAATGTAAATGTAAACATAAGCTTAACAAACTGGACATTTTTAAGTCCCAGTTGTGAAGCACAATGTTGAACTTTGACTACAGTAGCTATTAATAGGCTTAGGCCTATTTTGCTCTGAATTATGCCAAAGCCCTATGATGCAGAACTTACTGTCTATCAAATAATGATCCTTAGTCTCAGCAGACAGCTAAGGTATACAATATATCAATATTATATACTGTATATAGGGCCTTTGCCTTTAATTCCTTTCAAAACTTTGTTGAAGGAGTAGACTGCTGTTGATTAAACACAGGGCCAGTGAGGCTAGTGCCTTAGGGCCTGAGACTGCGAAGAGTCTTCCAAGCCTCAATCCATGCATGGTGCTTAGATTCAGAATCAGCAAAACAAGACATTCACCTGCACATGATTACTCCATTCATCCAAATGAAGTGTGCCCTATTTAACACAGACCTCCATTTCTATTTTGAGCAGAAAAATATTTTAACATACCACAGGTCATCATCAAGTTTTTAGAACAAAACATGCTCCACAAAAGAACACACACCTTGAGCACTGGAACTTCTACATTTGTCACACGAATAATCAGAATAGGGTACTAGGGTACATGTGATGATTTTATAATGTCCTTTTTAAAAAGGTAATTTAGAAGCCTTGATAACAGTTTGCTTTTCTAATGTGAACATCTTTTTTCTCCCATCCTTTGTGCTTATGGAAACTGCACATTTATGCATATCCTTTACAGAACCTCAGAAGATATAAATGGATGATGATAATGATATGATTTCATTACAATGATGTTCTGCTTTGAAGAAAACACCATAGTGCTGATTAAACATGGCACAGGATTGGAGCAAAATAATGCTCTAATAACAGAGAGATGCGTAAGCTGCTAATTAGGACAGATTCTTAGCTCTTAAACTTTTTTGCACTCTTGGACACACCATGCAATTTGCCAATACAAATTAATGAATGAACAACCATGTTGCCAGATATATATTCAGGTCATTACCCAAATTCAAGGGTGTAATTTTTGCACAGTACTGTAAATACCATGGTCTACATTCTGTGCAGTCTTGTTATGAGTTTACCAGATCAAGCATACTGTGTACTGTGCAATACTACTTTCACCCCTTGTGCATCATTGTAGGCTAATCACTTTTCGTTGTGCATCTCAGCTTACCCATGACAGTGACTATTTCATGAGAATGAAAATGTCATGGCAATGTTATGGCATGTCCTCAAGTGAATAAACTGTATTACTGTGTCAAGAATGTCTGTGTGAGGGAGAACTGACACAGTAAGAGATAATAGAAAGTAACAGTGAGATGATAAATTAATTTCTTTTGAGGTTACCAACAGGTTGTCATAGACAAATGCTAAAGACAAAACAAAACAAAACAAAAATCATAGTGCCAAACACACCAGTGGGGCAGTGCCCATAACTTCCCTGTCTAAGCTACATTATGTCCTCTCATATTTTTGATTAAACATATATGATGTGCTAACCTCAGTCACTACACTGTTACAAATCATAACACAATTACATAACATTTCGTCCATATCAAACCATTGACACAACCCATTGGAGTGGCTACCAAATGTAGAGTGCATAGCACATTCAGCAAACCTACATAAAGGTTTCATGTTATATTTATAAATGCTTAATAAAACATAATTCAACATCATACACATATACAGTACACTAACTTATACACTAAGTTACATACAGTAGGTTTCATCTTTGTGAAGTGTGATTTTTAGTTTTTAGTTTTTAGCATCAAAGCTTCGATATCCAAGCGATTGGGTTCGATGCCCATTGCAAAATATCTTGCTTTACACAACAGTGCATGACAAATTACTACTTCATTTTGACATGTATTATAATATTAACTGTTGTTATTGTTAAATGTTAACCATAATCATAGATATGGCATACCAAGTAATTATATTTAAAATAAAACAAAAGTCTAGTAAACAATAACCTTTTCACAATTGTTTTATTTCAAACAACTAAAAATATTGACATTTCCTCCTTTCATCATAATGTGATCATCTGTTGCCCAATAAATCAGCTATTTTTGAATCAAATAATCCAAGGAACAGGTATACCTATTCATCTGCAGTGATAAAGATCACTGTGGTTTTTGATAACAAACAGCAACTCTCCACTAGGCACAGATATGCAAGGTCACCACACAATGCTAATACCCTAAGTGTAGCTGACTCAGAGAGACAGACAGACAGACAGACAGACAGACAGACAGATAGATAGGTCAAATATCTTCCAAACTTGACAGCCTACCCAACCTGTGGGCTAAGCCTACAATCTATGCTATCCAAAGGAAAGGCTGCCTGCTATGGGCTTCAAGACAAGATAATAAAATGATCTTCGACTTTACATCAACTTTTCTATGAATTAAAAGGGAATTTTAGCAGAGATAATTCTCTATCAACAAACTGCTAATGCTTGTTATACACAGTTGTCTGTTTTGTTCAAATTGTGAAAAAGGATATGAATTTCATGTCAATCTGATTAGGTCCCTTCTCCTCTCTCCTTGGCTCCTCTAACGCCATGTCATACATATACTGTACATAATGATGTCTGACTTCAAACAACTTCCATGGAACAAGATGGAGGACCAAAGAAGACAAAAGAAGAGGACAAAAGAGATTCACCCATAGTGTAGCAAATTAGATAGGACAGGCATGATGAATCCTTCATTACGTCACCCTACTCCTTAACCCCCATTGAGAATGCCATTTAATCTAAGCAAACTCATTAAGAGTGGGTCTAGGAGGTAGATATTTAAGACATTTAGATAGCAAGGCCATTGACAATGTTAGAGCTGATGCTGAGTTCATTCATTCTTTTTTTCTTTGTTAGGTCACCTAAACCACCTTTAACCCTTTTGTACCACTTTACAGTACATATACCAAATATCCATCCCACATTTACAAAATGTTTATAAAGTATTCATAATGCATCATATGGCCCTTTTCCACTATGGGTTAAACCCCCAGTGTTTGGGGTAAAGCCTATATTTTATATTTTCACGATTGAGGCCAGACCGGGGCCACGGCCCAGACGGCCTCATTTTGGCCCTTTTGGAATGGAAAACGACGCAACAATAAAACCGGAGAGATTTAGAAATAGATTGGTAGAAAAACAATCTATAAACAATCTATACAATCTATATTAAACAATCTATATCCTTAATTATTTTAGTTTATATTCAGACCCTTTCAAGTTTTCCACATTTTGTTATGTTTCAGGCTCATCTTAAAATGGATTCAGTTCATTTTTTATCTCATCAATCTACACATAATACTCCAACACTCCACAAAAAATCAGGTGTTTGGAGTGTTTTGTAAATTTATAAAAAATAAAAGTCTGAAATATTCAATTTACATAAGTATTCAGACCCTTTGTTATGACACTTGCAATTGAGCTCTGGTGCATCCTACTTCTATCAATGGACCTTGAGATGCTTCTACAACTTGATTAGAGTCCACCTGTGACTAAATTAATTCATTGGCCATTATTAGGACAGGTAGACATCTCTTTATATACAGTCTCACAGTTGATGGTGTATGTCAGAGTGAAAACCAAGCCACAAGGTCAAGAGAATTGTCCGTAGACCTGTGAGACAGGGTTGTGTAAAGACACAGATCTGGGGAAAGATACAGGAACATTTCTGCAGCATTGAAAGTGCCCAAGAGCACGGTAGCCTCCATTATTCTCAACTGGAAAAGTTTAGAACAACTAACAGTCTTCCCAGATCTGGCCGCTCAGCCAAACTGAGTGATCTGAAACGAAGGGCCTTGGTCAGACAGGTCCCAATGGTCACTATGAATGAGATCCAGAGTTCTTTTGAGAGGATGAGAGAAGCGTAAAGAAGCGAAAAGTGATCCAGTGACATCCCTACCACTGGCTGAGCGAGCTGGGGCGGGGCCGCATTAAGCCTTCCCAGGGCTAGCTTACTACTTCACCTCTGCCAAAGAGCTTGGCTTCAGCGCGGTATGTATGTCTGTACTCTGTAGCCTGACAAAAGTTTCTCTTTCAATTTCATGCAATACACTACTTCAACAAAACTGACAATTAGTCTAATTATTGTGACAGGACAAGCTGCTCTACAGGTGGGATACTTGACCGTAATAGCTTATTCAAATTAAAACAACTTCATTCAAAACTTCAGTATTATGTGCGGTTTCCAGGGGCCCTTAGTGGTCTGCAGCCAATGTTGCCCAATAGGTTAATGGCGCCCTGACTAGGGGAGGTAGATGTCGTGCAGAATCTTGGCAAGGGCTGAGCGTTGTAAGTTCAATTCCTGATATAGCCGCTCGCATTGCTACACCAGAAGGTGGTGTGGTCCGTCCGACCTGCTTCAAGGTCTGCAACTGCTTGGACCCAATTCATTATGACTTCCAACTATATATTTATTTAATTTTTTTGATATATTATCTTTATTTATTATTAACTCAACTGAAATACAGCCAGCTAACATTTCACTGGCACCACAATCCGTAGTATATCTGTAGCAGCCTTTTCAGTTGACTAGATCGGCTTCAGAGAAGTCTTTAGCCTCACTGTAATGCTTGGCAAATGTTGATTAATTTAAAAAGCAGCCTTAATGGTAAAGGAGTATGCCTATTGAACGAAAGTTCTGAAACATTACCTTTTGGATAAGAAGGCTCTTGGAGTAAGTGGAAAGTGGAGAGACAGAAAGAAAGAATGTCAAAGGAGATATTAGAATAATGAGAAAAAAGAATAGCTTGATGAAAAGGCGACCTCAAAATGTCAAACCTGTTTCTACAGTCCGAGCCTGACACAACATGCACTGCACACAGAGTATGACTCATTGGAGGTCAATCACAACAGTTTCAACTAATCGCTCTAAATAATGGTTATCATGAAGGTATTATAACATTATATGGAAGTATGACTTAAACTTTTTTTTTTTTAATATACAATTTATATGGATATCACTGAGGCATTGTTGTCTTCCACACAGGAATAGCCTCAGCTCCCAGCTTCATCCGCACATTATTAAAGATTTATACTGCATGAATCCCTAGTGCACTTTACAAAGTGTCAACAGCCTTTCTCACCTGCAATGAATCCACTGCTTTCAAAATGCATTATTTAAGGAAAACTGACAAAAGATCTTCACTGATCCTCTTTCCCCTCTCTCAAGTTGACACAGTTCCTTTCACAATATGATTCAACATTATTAACACAGTACATGAACAGTATATAATTGCCTTAACTGGTTATCATACAGAGCATTGTAATAATATTACAATGCTCTGTATGATAACCAGTTAAGGCAATTATATACTGTTCACTAATGATATACCAGCCAGCACTTTTCAGTGTACACATTACATTGTAGATTACAATGTAATGTGTACCGTAACATTCATACACTGAAGAAAAGTGCTGGCTGGTATATCATTAGTGTATACAACCAAATATTCATTTTCAACAATTAATTTGACCACAATATTGTGTAGTTTTTCTGTTTCTTTTGCTAATTTGAATTTAAACTTCACAAAAATCTTCAAAGATAGTGTCATTACTTCCAATCACCTAATCTGATCTGTCAAAGTAGGTTCATAATTGTTGCAGCAAGACAAGCCTTTGAGAGAGTTAAATGATGTCAACATGTGCCATGCCCATCACTACTGTCTCTGTCAGTGAATATGCCATTTGTTTCTAATTGTGTTGCTTGTTTTTGACAGGTCTAAATTAATGATATGGAAATCCCAATACAGGACAGTGAAGTGGTAATTAGAAACTCTCCAATATCTCTGCCAACTCCTTCTCTAAGCTGCCAAAAGCTGAAAAATTAACAAGAACTCATCCATCAGCTCGTATTTTAGAAGACAGCTAGCAGGTATCCCATATTTAGTATAAAGTGTACGTTCCTGGAAGGGTTTTAATGTGAAAGGCATGGTTAAACAAACATTTTGGACAAGTGTATGGCAATGGGGCATGTAGCAAATGCAAATGTTTTTATGCACAGCCTCCACCCAAATATAAGGGAAAATGAACAATTAAGTGAACAGCTTGAACAGAACAGTTGTGAATATTATCACTGAAATCCAAACATGAACATTATAAATTCAGTATGCACATAATTCAGCTATCCTGCTTCACCAGACATTGACACACTAAATGCTAGCTAGACCGTAGCAAAGTTAGCCATTGAGGTGGTACAAGTGATTTACTGCACACACTGGCAGAGGTGCAGCGTACACATGTTTTCTTACTTTGGCTCTATCGATACATACATCAACCAAAAGCCTTCAGCAATGCTATGGGGACACATTTCAATGTAGTAAATGACTCTTTAAACCTGCCAAAGTCATTTCTTTTCTAAATGAAAGAAATATATGTGCTGCTGATTTCCATGACTGACAGCTTTGTGTGTAAACTGTCAGGGAAAACACTACCACTGCCTCTCCCCACAGCAGGATTTGTTGTCTTCACTAAGATTGTTTTTCATTAATTGTTTTTCAAAACAGCTTCTTGCTACAAGGTCAAATATTTCTATTCATTTCCACTGCTAAAGCATCCTGATCAGCTATTCCATTTGAGCATGTGAACACTTCCCTACCCTCTCCCAGAGATGGCAATGCACTGAATCATGGCACAATAATTATTTAATAATAAGAAATAATGATAATTTATGAATAATCAAAAAGCCAAAAACTATACAAAAAGCTTTTCGTGTCAATGGAAAAAGTAATCTGCAAGGAAGGATAATGATAATTTTGAATAAAGTCTCAAGGTTAGAGAATTGGAATGAAACACACAAATGCCTCTGGCAATACCGCAGCTTCTTTGGTAACAAGTTGTTTAGAAGTCCCTAATTGGTTTTAGTCTTACAGACTTCTCCGCAAACAGGATACCTTGTTCACAACATTTTAAGATAAGTACGATATTGTGTTGTATATGAAAATCCTTGGATTGTTAGGTATGGCAGAAGGAGCAGGATGAGCGCTACACTCCCACTAACTAATAAACACCGGTGAAGAGTATGTACTCTGTTCAGGCCCTGTGGTTTTGAGTCTGATGGATTGCTCTGGCAAATTATGCCTTCTCATGTTGAATTAATGGCAATACAAATGAATCACTTGCACTTAATGTGATAAATGTCAGTGAGAGAAGAATGAGCCTTCAGGGAGAGCGGAAATCTATTGATTGGAAAAAGGGGGAATTATTTAATTAATTATTTCTATGTGTATCATTGACACATCACAAATGAGCTAAGCGATCTTTGCCTCTAATGATTTATGGCAGTTTACCTCAATAGGGCCTCTCCTCATTTCCTGGCCAATAGTTCTAGTTTATGACATGAAGTAAATATTTTCTATACACATTCTCTTTCAGCAGTTATAAGATTGTATCACTATAGTTTTTTACCCATTCTGGTGCATCATAATGGTTGTTATGGTACCTGGCGCTGCACAGCTACAATTGAAGTTGTTATCAACCCACTTATTGTGCACATATAACAACTAATACTAATAACAACTCTTTGACATCCAACCTCACTGCTAGTCACTGCTACGCACACAGATGTCCCATGCACTAAGGCACCAAGTGGCTGACAATTGTCATGAAATTGGAAATTGAAAGGTTGTGATGCCCCCATCCCATCACCCTGAACATTCATATCCTAATTGGAGTATCAGTGCATCTAACACTGTTGATCATTGATGTTATTATATTATTGGCAACCACCAACCCAGGGGGTAAAATGATTTATTCACGTTTGTGCAATATTTTCCACAAGAATCATTTTTAAGTAAAATGTTCATATGCAGAAAAAAAATATATTTTTGCCTCAGTCTAATTAATCAACACATCATGTAATTGTTCTTCAGCTCATAGCTGACATTTGGATTTGAATTACCAAGATTAAGTAATTTAGAGGAAAATAAAGTTATCTAAAGAAAATAACAAATCCTTTGAGCCAAATGTATAACACTGTGTTCATTATGTCTCATATTATTTAGAACAATGTATCTCATATTGTCTAATATATTTTGTTCTTGTCATATATTAATGTTTTGCTGACAATGATTTATGGGTGGGGAAACCTAGCTGAAAAGAGTCTCCAAGGACAATAGAGGGAGGTAAATATGTCCAGAAGCTCATGAAAAGACAGCTTAGGAGATAAAATGGGGGTTGAAGCCAAGGTGATGAGGTTATCCATGCAGACCTAACCTTCAGGTGCTCTGGACTCTCATGTCATGTGATGCTGATAGCCTTGTGGCCAGACCAGACAGCTGGTTTGGCAGCCATCACACCCTCACATCAGATAAGAGCACAAAACACAGGGACTAACTCGGACATGCCCGTAGGAATGACCTGGGTCTGGATTAGTATGCATTGGGATCTTTTTTCACCTGTGGCCCTTCATAAGAATTTGAAAATTCAAATCCTGTCATTTTATTAATTTCATGACGTTGTTTGTCACAAAACATATCTATCTGATTGTACTTTTTTGTATACAGTATTTGCCAAAGTATAAGAAACCAATGCGAGAATAATTCAAGTGAATTAGTGAATACAGTGAGGAATCATTTCAGAAAGAAGTATTAAGATTACATGAGGCCTAATACTCAACCACTTATATGATCAGAATGAAAATTAAGATGATGATAATTAAGTGGTTAACAGAGTATTAACCACCTTGTAACCACCTTGACTGCCAAAATGCAAAAAAGTCTGTAAAAATGTATATCAGATTTCTAAAGTATATAAGAATACTGTGTTAACATACATATGTATGGGCCTTTCTATATGCAGTCGCCTAGCCTAAAATAAAATGAATGATACATGAACAACAAGTGCATTGAAACAACGCTAGTGAAAAGCCGATGGGGGTTATGGATTAACCAGAGATGTGCATCTGTCCTGAAATATCATCATATGACAGTTGATTTTAGGACTGAATGTTGCTAATTGCTATTGTAGAGCCTGTGCTTAAGCAACACATCACAAGTGAGAGTGGGGTTAGTGAAGAATAGTTCAGTGACTGATTCGGTCATAGGCACGTCGCTGGAGGCTGAGTCATTCAAATGGAATGTGCCTATTACTATTTTGCAGGCAAAGGCATACTCCCATTATAATAAAAAAGAAAATGTAGAAATACATACCTAAGCTTCAGCCTCAGTACGTTTAGAGGTAACACATTCTAGCTAAATGTTAAACCAACCTCTCCAAACCAGAATCAGCTATCTGGACATGGCCCAATATGGGATAATGAAGTTGTAGCACTACTCCAATCATTATTGCCCCCCAAAACATATACTGCATTGAATACTGGCACATCTGTACATTCATGTTTATAGTCAAGTGGGTTCCATGTCTTTGTCATTTATATGTGTATGTTACTGCAGCTATTGCATATTTTCCACTCCTCTTTATTCATAAATCAGTCGACTGGAGTCACTGATGAACACATACAGTACAATAGACCACAAAGACATATTTATCAGCCTCATTAAAGCAGGCAGGAAATACCCTTAAAACTGCCTAGGGCGAAGTCACACATACAACAGCATCTTAGCTTTCACCCTTATTTCTATGTGAAGAAGTGATTTTCCTCTTCTTGATCATCCAACAGTGTTGGTTAAGGGATATGTGATAAATCCCTTGCTGAGCCCTAGACCATATAAAATCAGATAATGCTGATTTTATTGGACTTTGGCTGATGCAGAACATGTATACTAGTAGGCTACTATATTCTATTAAAGGATAATAGTTCAATATGAAAAAACAATGGATGTAATGGCACTCCACATGTGTGATCCCGGATACTGATAGTGTTTAGATCAAGAGTTAGAAGAGATCTAACAATTTCAAATTAGCAAAAACAAACAGAAATCGATTTGGAATGTGTGGGTATTATACACAACGACCGGTGTAATAATCTTATGAAATGAGAATATTTTGTGCAACTTCACATTTATTTTGATCAATAGTGTAAATATCAATATGTCTCTAATCATGAAAATACCAAGAAACATACAGAAGCTCAAAAGAACTAAGAGAGGTTTTGTTTAGTATGTTGTATGGAGTGTCTCTAGGCTTATAATTAGAGTGACAGTTGAACTCCCTTCCCCCACAGTCTTGGCATTCCCCTAGTTTTCCTGACACCCACACAAACCACAAAGGTTCTCTCAAAAAAACAGTAACCACTGTAAGAACAAAAACATATTATTAAAAAAGGGAACGGAGGCCTTGAGATATATCTCAAACTATGAGCAATAACATGTCTCGCAATCTGGGGTTAGAAGTGTTATAACAGATGAACAGTTTGTAGCAAATAAGAGCTTTGTTTGCATTATAATGTATTCCATTTTAGCACAGGTAAATTAAAGAAGTATACTCCAAAAAGGTCTACATACAGGAACTTAGATTTTCATTATATGAATGAGACATTGATAATATAAAGATAACCTGTGGCTTGCAGCATTGACAAGCCTGATAATTATTATATTGCTGGTGGTTCTTTTATAGTTGTTCAGATTAATGTCTACTGCACACGAGACTCCATAAATGGCAATGATTCTGTATCATGCTGGACATCAGTTTCATTCCATGACCACAGTATGCAAGTCATCACTTGCACCTCAGTTATACACCTGATCATTGTATAACTGCTTTGCATGTGTAGATTGTGTTCCTGAAAAAATAAATCATGTAAAAGAAGATTCCCGTTTCCGCTCTATTACAACCCAGTGGCATGGTGGAGGCTATAAATGGAGGCTACAGCATTTTCTATGTGAAGAATCGTGTTACTTTGTCAACCAACAGGTACGATGGACTGAGTACAAATTATTCTTTGTAATATATGTCATCACATTGACATTGTCAGAAAACAACAAAATCTGATACAGATTCTCCACTTTTCTCACAATGGTGCAATGAACACTGACTAACAAGCATTCCTGATTTTTCTATCATTCTGAGATGAAGTGCACAGCCATGGATACTAGTGATATTTTACACCAATATCATGCAAAATCGAAGTCATCTTGAGAAAGCACCGATGCAGAGCTGGAAAACAATGTCGGTGGTTCCCATGTTTTAAGCATTAGATTATAGACTGCAAACCTAAAAAAACAGACTGAATATATGGTCTAATTAGATCCTGTTTAAATGGACATTTCTACAGCAGCTCTGACTCTGGGCTCTCTCCTTCCTTGAACAGGTTGTTCCTTAAAATACCATGCATTCTGAATGGCGTCTCTGCATCGATGATGTGGAACAGATCGCATTTTTTTACTCCACCTTTATTCTTTCCTGCAGAGCGACCACACTCACACAGAGAGGGAAGGGAGCTGTTCTTTCAGCACTACAACGTGCCTGAAAGCTCTTTCGCAGGTGCGTCTTTTCAGACCTTGGTCACTGATTGGGACAAGCGCACTTCGCTGAACCCATCACTTTTCAACGATGAGTGAACAAGGTTACGCCTCTTCGTTGTTGTCAAGGCATTATTCAGAGAACCAGTCGTACAGGAATACATCTAGCAAACGTGTACTGTTTTAACTACTGTGCTGCTACCAATTTCTACATAGATATTGGGCAATTATACTATTGGCATCATACCTTTACACCCCACCGTGTCAATATACTGTCGCTTGTATGTGGTACACACTAGGACGTGGTGAATTACAAATGCATACAGTGCAAGCTTACCTGGAACAGGCGCAAAATGTTTGCCACCATTATGGACACAGAACTTGCCGAGGCCCCTATGACTCCGACAACTTTTTCGGGTTTGACAAATACTGGAGGTTCTCCATTGGTGCATCGCACATCCGATGTGTCTTTTTGTATAAGAGCCTGCACGAACGTCAGAGACTGTTCGAGCGCGTAGGTGTCCCTCGAACATGTATCTAATATCCTTGCACCTAGAGTGATATTGGGCAAGAGCTCATCGTCGCTGTTGATTTGATCCAAAGCGTATAACATCGCCTCCAGCCTGTGGATTCCATTCTCCTTTTTGATATCACCGCACGGTTCCCCAGGGAGTCCGCGAGCATGGACGGGGAAAAGGCCACCTAGGGTCAAATCCCCCTCAATTCTTATCGAGTGCGGTGCATAGATCTCTTGCGAAAGTGCCAGATCCACAAACGCTTTCACCATGCAGAACACTTGCAACCTGAAGTAGGGCTTCAGCTGTAAGAGACCGTTTGTGGCCATCATCTCCCACCCTGCCACCATTGACTTAGATCCGCTCAAAACGTAGCGAAGGCACTTCAACACAATTGTATGTAAATACAATCCGATATATTCAAAATAAAATCCATTTCCGCAAGTTTTCCCAGGTGTGGACAGAAAAAGCCTATGGGAAAATGTATCAGAATACCAAAGACTGTAAGAACGCGTTATTTATTCAGCCTGTGCGCATTGGATTCCAGCATCTTCCCGCACGCGTCGCTTGTTGCTCAAAGAACCATTGAGGATGTGTGGTCTCCAAGTGTTGAGGATAGAAAGAGGAACTCCCAAGAAATCCCACTGAACTCTAAAACAGGTGCATCTGTGCAGTACAAAAAGCGCGTCGACATCCACAGCACGAAATAGGCTACGTTGTGCTCCCCCTACACTGATGTCATACTGCTCCAGTCGTTACCTATTTCTGTATTAGTCTCTGAGCTGGAGGTTTTCTGAGCCATCAATACGAATCCAACTTAGATACAAAAGAAAAAAAAGTTTCATATGAAAGAAAAGGGAATGAAATTGAGTAAAATCTAACTCAATCCAATTGTCTTAGCGATGAATCAAATGGAGCGCAGGGACATTTTACCCATCTAACTTTACCGTTAGGCAAGGTATCAATTATTCCATTGCAAGAGGCAAAGAAAATCCGAAATTTACCTAGAAGTCTTCCAAATCCCATCAACGACGGTGAGAGGCGAAGACAAAACATGCATCTTCTCACGAGCTGAAATGGAAGCAGTGACGCCTCCCCTCACTCCACCCCGAATCAAATATGCATTTGTCAAATGGCTCAACGTAAGCACGACTCTGTGGCATTTCTAAGAAGCTACCTTATCATAGAGGATTTCAGTCGAAAATTGACTGTCACTGAACAACCTTCTTAGAAAAGTAGCACTGATTATGCTATATTTAATAACGAAAGCTAAAAAACGTAATTTACTTCTCAACATAAGCTCAACGCCTTCTTAATGAGGTAAGTCAGTCTCCGCCTTCAGCCTACCTGTATGGCGATTTAGAATATTAATATAGGCTAACTGAAAACACCGTGGCGCACTATCAGTCTCGTTGTATCTTTTGAAGTTAATATTAATATCAGACCAATATCCATTATGTTCTACTGATTTATAAAAATAGCCTACATTTTACACACAACGTTATGATTTCACACTGATTGCATTTATGAGTTTGTGGGAAATAAGCCATCTACAGTTTTCACTCAAAAGTGGCATACAGCTGTCCGCCTTGAGTTGTGTCATAACATGTTGATCTATCTATCTATCTATCTATCTATCTATCTATCTATCTATCTATCTATCTATCTCGCCTACCTATCTATCTTTAAACATTAAAGGAGTCGCTAGAAGTGTTGGTGTGTGTGCGTGTTCGAATGTGAAACCATCAGCATGAACATATACAGACCGTCTGAGCGACTTATTGGGAGCTGTTTTTTATTATTATTGTCACGCCTACAGTAGCCAAATCGTTTCGGCACCGTTTAATGCATGTCTTACAGGAATTCGATCTTCAATGTGTTTACAAAGGGGTCTTTCCCTCTAGGTATCAAAATTCAAACCATGCGCCAAGAACCAATTGACGCAATTTCGTAATTCTAGCCTGTGCAACAGACAAGAAACATGCCAATCCCGTCAGCACTTGGTGATGACTCATGCTATCTTGTGCAATGAAATGATCCCCTAGAATGTTGCCATAATGGGTACCCAGTCACTGCAATACAACAGCTTTTAGGTAATCCATAAGGGGCATCATAGTGGTTTCACTCTAACCCTTAGTTTCTTAGTATTCACCTGAGACTGTCAGACACTGTCAGTAAGGATTCCTTTAGCATCTCAAATGGAATCAATATTGCTCTCACAAAGAATATAAGGAGAAAAACTATTGATTGCAGACATTTGAATTAAACTGATGTTAACTGTCACAATCAAGAATGATCTAACCACCCTACTGATATTGCCACTAAATCCTGAGTGAAAACATAACCAGACTATCAGACAGCATGAAACAAAATGTTCCATTCTAAGATGCAGGTAAGGTGGTTTAGCTGCAAGAAGTCGGATGGATCAGAAACTAAACATAATATTTCCAGACTGCATAACGTTTCCATATACTATATTTCTATAGACCATCCTCTATTAATCAGTCATCTACTATACAAGTTCCTCTGATAAGTAGTAGGTATGAATGTGTGTCAGTTGGAGAATGCAAGATGGAGATAAATATCTCAATATGGGGAATATCTCAAACTAAAGGGTCTTTTAACAGAAAAGCAGATTCTAATGGTTTGTAATGAGCAGAGGCGATTCTAGAGTCTGTGGGGGCCCCAAGCAAAAATTCCAAGGGGGCCCTACCGACAAGTGTCATCACCATTATGTTATATCACCATTAGGTTATTATGTTAAATAATAAAAATACAAAAAGCGTATTATAAAAATTCTTATATTTTGACATGTATCTCACCATTGCAAGCTGGCAGCTCGACTTGCCTTACATGTGTGTGTAGCAGACTGTCCTGAATCTGGCAATATCATTGCCATGGTGGAGGGATGCTCTGTGGCTGAGCAATTTACAGACATATGTGGTGTGCGCCTTACAGAAATAAATGGCATTGTTTTATTTAGTGATGAAAAATGACCTTTCTGCGCTCCATATCTGTGACACGAACTGATATGACCTGACTTGACCCGAGTTTGCGTGTTAGCCCGTGTGCCTATATGCACTCATAATGATTCTCTACAACAACTTTTTACTGCATTGCCATGAACAAAGTAGAGGCAAAAAAGGGGTTTCTTTGTTGAACAAATTGGGATACAATGTGAGCCTTGAATTGGATGCCATGCAGGAATTTGCTAGGATCTCAAAACCGGATTATGAACAACATGCTTTGCCATAGAAACACACGATAGCGTTGGATTATAAACATGCTTTGCCACAAAAACAGACAAAAACGTGGGGTAAATCCAACTATATGAAGTTATTATTTTGCTGTCACTTCGTCTGTTTTATAACCCAGAAGGATGTACTTGAGCAAGGCACCAAAGATTGTTAAGGCGGAGCAAGATACTTCATCAGGAGCCACTTCCGGGAACCCGGATCGCACGAGGGGGGGTCAAAAATCCCCCTTTATGCAGAGCAGAGGCAGCGACTGCTCCATTGAAGTCTATGGGCATAGCTCAGAATTTTACCACATATGCTAAGGTCTTAGTTCTATAGAGTTAGGAATGTGAATTTCGGGCACGTTTTCATGATCCTCAAACCCTTGTGAACATTTCAGGTACATTTTTAGCATTTTTGAGCATTCCAGTCTGGAGAAAATCGACTTTATATCAGGTGTGCGCCGGTTATTTATGCCGCTGCTGTTGGCGGGTTGCAACGTACGCTCATCAAAACGTCATCAACACGCCTCTTTATGCAGACAGGATTCGATCCCCATTTCGCGCCCATAGACGTGAACTACGACGAAGTATCTTGCTCCGCCTTAACAATCTTTGAAGGCACCTAACCCCTCACTGCTCCCCGAGCGCCGCTGTTGATGCAGGCAGCTCACTGCGCCGGGATTAGTGTGTGCTTCACCTCACTGTGTGTTCACTGTGTGCTGTGTGTTTCACTAATTCACGGATTGGGATAAATGCAGAGACCAAATTTCCCTCACGGGATCAAAAGAGTATATATACTTATACTTACTTAACCAACAATTATTGGGTCATGAGGAGTCTGCAGACATGATTATGCTAGATAAGGAACAGATTGATACCGTATCCAGACATTGATTAATCCTTAAAAACTCATCTGTGTTCCTATGTATTACATATTTAGTAGATTTATTTCATGAAAAAAGGCTTGGCTATAACTCTACACCAACACAGTCTCACTCCCACTTGTCACATACAGGGTATCCCACAAGTTGTTGGTTCCTATACGTTTGTGACAGGAAATCCAGGCTGTCAGATACTGCCTTTCTGAGATTCTCATTGGATCATTGCAGTTTCAAGGTGGAAATAGTCAGCCCTTTACTGACATATGGTGTGTCACATTAGCCTGGCTAGCGCCACCACTTCTCAATGAGACGTGGTCTGGAAACCAAACGTTCATTTTCTCGTATTTGAAAAAAATGCCCAGATCCGTTTATTGGGTGCCACGGATGTCTATCAAATGCGTCTGTGCATAGCTCATCATCGTCTTGCTTTCCCCCTTGTTCTGTGATTGGTCAGGCGAAAATTTGCTCCATGGTCTCCAGGCTGCCTTATCAGCGTGAATCAAATCACGCGCAAGGCAGCATGGGAACACCCAGGCTAGTGTCACATTAAAAATGTCAACAAGATTAAAATCTTCCTTCCTCGGCTTGCTGTCATATGTTACACTCCAAAGTGTAACATATGACTAGTCACTCTTGAATTTCCCCTTGGGGATCAATAAAGTATCTATCTATCTATCTATCTATCTATCTATCTATCAAAGTGAAACCAGTCAGAAGTTGCAAGTTGCTGTTTTAAGATATAACAAGTCAAGGAGTCTGTCTCAAATGGTGTACTTACGTGAGTACACTTTTGTGTAGTACACTATGTGCACTGTGTGCTTACTGGCGGAGTGCGCAAATTTTAACAAAATAGTATTGTCTCATATCAAACACTAACTCCGTGCACTTCACGGAAATGACGATCGCAAACATTTTAACATAACTTTATTGGCGTCCTCAACTCGACAGTGACATGGTCATACTGTGTCAAAACATGAACCGTTTATGTTATAACTTGCTTTTACCTCCTTAAAGTCTGTTTTCCACTGCTGCTGCTTCAGCTTTCTCAACCGCGATTTCCACGAGTTTGAAAACGCTCCCTCCCCTTCCGCTATCTGGCCAAGATGGCGTCCGTTAAGGGCGAAAAGTGTCCAGCGTTGCACACTCAGCTTTTTGACCGTTATGAGTGCACCATCCGGGAACTTGCAGCGCCCTTCGTGTCGTTGGAATTGTCAGTGTGAACACCCTCATGCACTCAAATTAGGTATTGTAAGTGCAGAAGTACGCGATTTGAGACAGGCTCAAGATATAGAATGTGTGTGCAAAAATGGTCGCCTAGCAATGAAATAATATAGCTAATTAATTGCATGTGTTCAATACATCTAGCATGCTGCATCACACAGCGTAAATATGATATAGAATGGAAAAACGTCTTCATACTGAGAGTTTGAGTTTGAGAGTTATAAAAACTATTGTCTCCCTCTCCTACTTGTTCTCACGCTGTCAATCAAACGGCTTAGTGAGAAGCAATCAAAACAGGCAGATACAAATAATAGATGTTGGTAAAATGGAACAATTTTACATTGAAATCATCACATTTATTCATGTAGCAGACGCTTTTATCCAAAGTGTGGAACAACATTCAAGCTACAATGCAGAGATGACCTAAGGTAGCAATTTATACATCAATTAATACTATTACCAGAGGATGAGAGTGCAAATGTTTTAAGTACTAGCAGAGACTTTCTAATGAGGAGACACAGCACTCAATAAATACTCCATAGAAATGCATGGGGCTAGTTTGTCACGCCAATATGGCCGTTGTCTACACATATCCCACCCCTTCCTCGGCAAAACGTCGACATGTGAATACATTGAGCCAATCATGTGGTGTGATGTGAATACATTGAGCCAATCATATGGTGTGTTGTGAAGACATCGTGCCAATCATGTGTTGTGATCACGCCGCTGGAGCAAGATTGGTGTCTTGAAGCCTTGCGCACGCGCATTTCTGCCGAAATGGATGCCCTACGAGTGCCCAAAAAGCGTTGTCAAATGGCCGCTGAGTGGAGGGACTTGTCTAAAAGGATTTTGGTACTAGTCAAAGTGTCAGTGGAACAAGCATTTCACTGCATTTATAGGCTACCTGTATAATGTATGTGACAAATATACATTTGATTGATTGATTGATTGAAGTGTATGTAACCTGTATTGTGTTGACCACACGGTTTAGCCCTGTACTTGCACCATGGATGGCTTCCATTACTAGCACATTTAAAGCATTGATTTGGGAGGGAAGTTTATTTATATATTTCTCTATATACCAATGACTGTGTGTCCCATTCTGAGAATGTGAAAATCTTCAAATATGCCGATGATACAACTGTGGTGGGACTTATCAGTAAGAACTGTGAGTCAGATTACAGATCTGAAGTGGCAGCCTTAGAGGTATGGTGTAAGGGGAGCAACCTGTTTTTAAATGTCAACAAGACAAAATAACTGATCATAGACTTTAGGAAAAATACAGTAGCTCACTCCCCTTTGATCATTGATGACCAGGCAGTGGAGAGAGTGTCTAATTTTAAATTCCTTGGCACCACCATATGTCAGTCCCTAAAGTGGGAGGTCAACACCAACCTCATTATAAGCAAAGCCCACCAGAGGCTTCAGTTTCTGCGCCAGCTCAGGAAGTTTGGTGTAGCTAGGGATGCAATGCTCCAATTTTACAGAGCTACAGTGGAAAGTGTGCTTGTCTTCTCCATTACTGTCTGGTATGGTAACACCACCTCTTCAGAGAGGAAGCAGTTGGAGAAAGTGGTGCATTCTGCATCCAAAATCATAGGACATGTCATCCCATCTGTAGCCTCTATCTATGCCACACGGATTAGCCATAAAGCCCAGAAAGTACTAGGTGACCCCTCCCACCCTGCCAGGTACCTTTTCCAACTACTGCCCTCTGGTAGGAGAGTCCAAAGTCTCAGGGGTAGAACATCTCGCTTCTGCAATAGTACTTACCCTGCCACTATTAGGCTCCTTAATGCTCAGACGCCTTGCAGAGCAAACCTGTACTAAATGACCTCTTTCATATGCACTTTATAGACTGCACAAGACACTTTATGGGAAGATTTTTACTGCTTTTTACTGGTTTGAATGCTTGTCTATGTGATTGTCTTTCATGTTCTGTATGTGTCTTTCTTGTTATGTATGTTCCTGTGTATGTATGTATTGTCTTGTGTATTGTCTTGTATTTTTAACTGGAATGGCACAAATTCCAATCAACTATGTTGACATGGCAATAAATTATTGAACTTGAACCAAACGTACATATTATTGCACAGCTACATACCAGCTGGGTGCTGTTACATGTAGTCGAAGGAGAAAGTGGTAGAAGAAAAAGTTAGTTAGTTAGTTTATTTGTTGTCCCCTTAGGGAAATTCTTTTTCACATTTTCCGTACAGCTTTTTCATCCTGCATGGTCACAGGCACAGAAAGGCACATACATGAACACAGACATAGGAATGACATACAGACATACACCTTATTTCAAATGTGGTTTCAGAGCCATATATTATTCTATTATGACATAAGCATCATAATGGAAGGGGTGAATACTGAATAACTGTTACATTTTTACATTAGTATGTTTTAGACACTCTATTTGTGAGACATTTTCAAAACAACTCAATGGTGCATGCAACCCATTTATGTGTACAGTAAACTGTCTTTGTTGGAAGCTCTAGGATACCAGCTTCAGAGTGAAAATCCAAATCTGAACTACAAAAACAGTGAATGCAGCTAAACTGAGAGAAGCACATTTCACCACATCTGAAAGTATTCTTTATTCTTTAGAAAATGTACTTTCAAAAGGAATTCCTCTTGAAAATACCTGAAGTACAGGATTATGGCTTGATTATAACTGAACCATGGGTTCCAAGCGTACTTAAGGTTTACTTAAGGTGCAGTTTACAGTATGTGATAAAAAGTTTAGGTTATGTTTTATGTTTGAGTGTTCCTTTACATTCCAGTCCAGATATACAACAATTGTTCTTAGAACTCACCAGTTCTCATTGTTTTGTCATGATCACAATTTACTGAATATATTAACTACACACTCCATGTTCCCAATGGAACATGACACTTTAAAACCTTGAAATGAATTCAGTCAGCTGATTTACATTTTGTGTTGTATGTTTCAGGTATACATAAACAACTTTATTCTAGCTGCTCTAGACTGTGTTTTAAGGAGTGGGGGAAAGCTTTCATTTCTAACCTATTTCATAAATAAATTATTTCAAAGCTTGTTTTCCCAGTAGCATGTCCCAACAGACTTCAAGAGAAATTCCCGGAGATATCGCTTAAGCATGGCTGTGTCAAGGGTTTTTGAATCAGGACACTTACATTTTTAATAATTTGTTTGCCTGGTGCTTTGTTTCTAACAGTGATACAATTCTAAAATATTCATCTTAACTTTAGTTATGATCAATTTGAGAGTAAAAGAATATAAAACTAAGAGTTTTGTTAACCCTTGACACACATAATATGAATATACTGGCTAGAGACAGAAATCAGTTCAGCTGTGATCAAACCAGAGCTTAACATTATCGATTTCTTGCTGTGCATCTTAACTCAGTTGGCTTATTGTAATTATTTATACAATGGAATTCAAAACATCAACAGATCTCTCGGTACAGGAGCAAGTGGTGCCACCATAGAAATTACCATGATTACTGATTAACAAGTTCTGATTTGAATCTCTCTGTGATAGAATGTTAACATACAGCATATTCTTTTTTGTGTGTGACTAGGTAGGTTGAATATACTGTATTGTAACGATTGATGAGACTTATGTTGTCCATTAAAAAGTTTATTAGCAGAAGCGGGGATCACACATACACTCAGACACCATTACACAGGAAACACAAGGGAAGTCACTAAAACAAGCACAATACACGAACAGGGTACAACACATGGGGTAAACACATGAGGTACTGTACAACCCACAGAAAGATTACACAAGCTAACACATACACGACAAGGTAAACACAATTACTCCTACAAAAACACAATCTAACATCCACACACATTGCATTCTGGGAAGATAGCGCCCACTTCTGATCTTTAGCCCAGATGAGTCCATGATTTCCAAAAAGAATTGCAAATTTCGATGGTCTAGCTACAGAACCTTTTTCCACATTACCTCAGTCCTTTTTAAACAAGCTCAGGCCCAGACAAAAGGTGGTATTTTTGTATCATGTTTACATTTTGGCTGTTGCATAGTAAAGTTTACACTAGAATTTCTGAATTGAGTATCAAACTGAATCAATCAGAAGTTTTTCTGAGCCCATACAATGCTTTTCTTTAAAGAAACAGGTCTGGTTTTAATGCAGTGACATCTGAGGTCCAAAAGACCATGGCCATCCAATATTGTTTTTTTTAGTTATACCCCTTGTTTGCAAATATTTCTCTGGATTCTCAGAATTTTTTAATGGTATTATATACTGTAGATGATGAACTCCCCAAATACTTCAGAATTTCATGTGCATTAAAATAACATTGTTTCATCATTTGTGCACACAGGTTTACACAGAGTGATGAATACCCCTACATCTTTACTTCTAAGAGACTCTGCCTCTCTGGGATGCTCTTTTTCATGCCCAATCATGTTGCTAGTTACCCTAATTAGTTATGAAATATTCCTCCTTTTGTTCATTACACAACTTTTCCAGCATTTTGTTGCCCCCATCCCAACTTTTTTGAAACGTGTTGCTGGTATCAAATTCACAATGAACATATTTCCATGAAAGTCAAATTTGTCATTTTCAACATTGTATATGTTGTCTGTGTCCTTTTTGCAACTAAATATGAGTTTATGAGATTATTACATTTTGTTTCTATTCACATTTTCCACAACGTCCCAATTTTTTTGATGTGGGGTTGTAGGCTACATGAAACAGTGCTTCAGAAGTACAAAAATATGACTTTAATAGGAGTAGGCTATAGATTGTTTATACAGGCTTCATTGACTTCATGTTTATATCTGGTACGCAAGGGAAATAATGGAAAGGAAAGTCTTTGCAAAATCATGGTCTGTGACTATAAAATCTATGACCTGTCTTTAGATGTGACAGGATGTGAGACTAGACGATCAAAAGTCTTTTCCAACTTTTTTAAAAAAGTATTCTTATATTACGGGTAGAATTAGCTGCCCACATTTCATTTTAGTCACCCATGTTTAGTCACTTACTTGGGCCTGCTCCCACCTACTTCAATGCCCTTATGTTACCCGTGCTACGGCTGCTACGTTGTCTGGCACTGCTGCCCCTACACACACAGCAAGCCACACTATTTTAATATGTAGTCCCCCGATGGTGGAGTCTCCTGATGGCAGAATGACTTGCCAAGTGTGACCAGAGCAGGGGCATCCCTCTATATCTTCAAAAGGCTCTTGAAGACCCAACTCTTCCAAGGTATCTCCTCTCCTAACTCTTCGGACAACTTAACAAACCTAACATTCTCTTACCATGCACTTCCCTTTCTTCCCTCCTCTGCCTCCTTTTCCAGAAACTGCACCACCTCAACGTCCCCTCCCGCCTGATCCATCTCTTCCACAACTTCCTCACCAACAGACAACAGTCCGTCCGGGTAAGCACAACAACCACACCTGCCCTGACCTCCAACACAGGAGCCCCGCAGGGTTGTGTACTAAGCCCCTTCCTATACACACTCTACACAAACGACTGTACCAGCCCCTCATCCAACACCACATTCCTCAAGTACGCCGATGACACAGCAATCCTTGGCCTCCTCACAGACACTCATTCAACCCAAGAATATCTCAACACAGTCTCTCACTTCACTCAGTGGTGTGGAAAGAACTATCTCAAACTCAACATCAGCAAAACAAAAGAAATGGCTTTTGGATTCATACAAACTCACCACCCCATCATCATTTCCAATGAAACAGTGGAGACAGTAGAACATTTCAAATACCTTGGACTCACAATTGACAATAACCTCACCTTTGAACATCACACAACAGACATACAGAAAAGAGGAAACCAAAGACTGTCGGAAATGCGCAAACTAAAAGGACTTCATGTTGCCCCTCATCTACTCCTACTACTGTATACCAGCATTGTCCAACCCATCCTTTTATACTGTTCCACCTGCTTCTTCAACATCCTTACTGTAAAAAAACGTAACAAACTCACCCAACTAACCAATACTGCCACCAAAATAATAGGTCTGCATACACCAAACCTACAAGAACTAAACACCAAAGCCATCGCACGTATTGCTCATTCAATATCCCTGGACATTACCCACCCACTCAATCGTTACTTCTCACCCCTACCCTCTGGCAGGAGGTTTAGTAGCATAAGTTGCAATAAAGCCCGCTTCAGCAGAAGCCTAATTCCCCTAGGAATCCAAACACTCAACAACACAAAGCCCCACAGATAAATATATGCAGTGCAATAATGTATGTTTTTCCCATGAAACCCCCAATATTTTATGTAAAAAGTCTGTGTCAATTACCTGTGATGTATAAAGTATTCATGTATGAACAATGATATATGCCCTGCCCTAGTCTGTATACAGTATTCATGTACAATAGTATGCATATATTCATGAAACAGTCATATATGTCCTGCCATACTAAAACTTTATGTGTTTTGCATAGACTAGAAAATCCCAGGAAATTCCCTAAGTCATAGATGTTGATGCAAATTGTTTATTTCTTGGGTGTTCTTGAGTTGTCTAATAGTGATGCATGGGTCTGGGTTTTTTATCACCCACACCTGCCTGAGCCATTTGGGAGATACAATCCACCCCACCCGACCCGACATAATATGCATTAAACATCAACATTTTAACGATAAGTAATATGTTTGCATCATTATTGTGAAGTAGCCATTATAATGTTTCATTATTTTACAAGACATTCATGTAGGTTAACAAATACAAATAAAAGTGCCTTTTAATTTACTGGGATTATTTTGGCTGCACAAAAGTATGCTATAAGTCTAAACTTAACTACTATAGCCATATATGATTTTCTGTCATTTCTTAATATGGAAAGTAGAGTGTTTGCTGTTCATTTTTTTATATGTTTTGACCTAATTTCTCACATCAGGAACTATACAATTATTATATTCCCACATATACGTATTTTATTTAAAAAAATACCTTAAAGTATTTAAAGTTCTCCTTTAAGTTTGAGCAGTAGTTGATTTTCAAAGTTAGTTGCACTCATCCTTGGTCACTTTGCAGTGAACAGTAATCCAGCACAACTGAAAAGCCCCTGCAGGCAGCTGAGGCAGGCAGGCCAATGTTGAGTTGCCGATAGTTTTTTTATATTTGGAAATGAGCAGAAGGTTCAGCAGATTAAAGGGCGTCGAACTGGGGGGGAAAGTGGGAAGTATAGGGCCCCAATGGAGGAGAGGGCCCTTGAAAAGTGGAATACGGGGGGCACAACATTTTCACCAGGCATTAGTAATAACTCAGGTAATCCACACATTAAAAATCCAGACGAGTCCATTAGTCATGTGTAATGAAGTGGAATAACACAGGGGAAAAGTATTGAACACGCTAAGAAAAGGCACTAAGGCAAGGAAAGGGAAGGAGCGAGCTGGAATCTGTAAGTATAGTACTTATCCTTTCTATCTGTGCAAATTAATATAAGCTTGGTTAGTAGCCTAGGTGTCACACAAGAAACATTTCATGATGGGTAAAAGCAAAAAGCTCTCCCAAGACCTTTGCAACCTTATTGTTGCAAAACATATCAATGAAACTGGTTACAGATGCATTTCAAAGCTTCAGAATCTTCCAGTAAGCTGCATGGGAGCCATTATCTGCAAGTGGAAGGAACATCACTGCATCATCAACCGGCCATATATATGACCAGGGGGTCAGAAGGATAGTCAATTCCAAGAGCCAAGGACCACTCGGAGAAAGCTCCAGAAAGACTTGAAGGCAGCCAATTCAATTAAATTCAATTAAACAGTTCTGGAAGTAACTAAAGATCAGGATTCACAAGAGGGACCCCTGGAATCTGTTTAGAACAATGGGCCAAAATCACACCTGATACTGTGACTACATGGGCGGATTATGAACTTTCAGGCCCCTGGGCCCAGATGTATTAAGGGCCCCCCACTAATTGTCGCATATGTGGGAGGGGGGGTTTGGAGGTCCTCCCCCAGAATTTTTTTTATTCGTTTGATGTGATTTCCTGTATTCTGGTGCATTTTGGGGATGGCCTAGCCTGGGTGTTCCCACGCTGCCTTTCGCGCGATTTGATTCACGCTGCTAAGGCAGCCTGGAGACCATGGAGCAAATTTTCGCCTGAGATAGGAGACCAATCACAGAACAAGGGGGAAAGCAAGACGATGATGAGCTATGCACAGACGCATTTGATAGACATCCGTGGCACCCAATAAACGGATCTGGGCATTTTTTTCAAATACGAGATAATGAACGTTTGGTTCCCAGACCACGTCTCACATTGAGAAGTGGTGGCGCTAGCCAGGCTAGGGATGGCCAATACTAAATTCAATCAGATTCATAGCCTATATCTTGATTTGTTGATATTGAGGCAATGATTCCATGCAATGGCTTGGGCTTCAGGGCCCCCTGACCCCTTGGGCCCCTGGGCCTGGGCCCGGTAGGCCCGTGCAGTAATCCATCCCTGTGTGACTAATAAGTTTTGCAGGAAATGTCTTGAAGCTATTACAAACAAAGGCTTTTCCACAAAGTATTGAAGAAATTTCAGTAGGCACGTTCAATAGTTTTTTCCTGTGTCATTCCACTTTATTACACATAACTCTTATGTTTGGGTTTTTTATATGTGTGTTAACGTGTGGTGAACATTTTGAATAGACTCACTGGAAGTTTAGGCTAATTACTGAAAAAAACATTTAAGCGTTCAATACTTATTTCCACCATATATTTATTTTACCTGAATATTTTAACTTCCTTCCTTTTAACTTCCTTCCTTACTTTAAATGTCAAAATGAATGTCAAACGAAATTTAAAGTTTGATTGACTGTGATTTTGTATACAACATAGTGAAAACTGTCTAGGTCACTCTCCCTTGCTAAAGAGCTAAATGGTTTAGTTCTTTAACTATTCATAGGTAGTTCATAAGGTAGTCTATCTTTTGTTTATTTAGTTGAGCATCGCTAGTAGGCCTAGTGGACCGCTAATTGTTGTGCTGCTGGTGCAATGTCTTTCTCCAAGGAAGCCAAGTCAGGTTACCAAAAACAAAGGCCAAAACAGGAAAAAGAGAGACATTAAAATGAGGGGAAACAACTGCTAATAAACTTCTTTCCAAAGAAAGGTGAGCACAAACGTCAAAACACGAAATCCCATGGGGTTTGCTTGAATATCTCCGCAATCATTAGTGCTAAAACGAACTGAGACAACCCATTGAAATAGCGGAATACATACACACAGGGTGCGATTTGTGTAAAAACCAGAGGGGGGGATGATTTTGAATAAGTTTGTAACCGCCCCCCACCCCCAAAAAAAATAAAAATAAAAAATGAACGAACGATACATAGCCTAGTAATGTCATGGCAATGTCAATAATACCGTAGGCCTATATTATTTTTGCCACCTTTGTAACATTAGTTTTAGTTTACCGTGGTGTATGACTTTAAACAGCGAGTGTGCTTGGTATGATGATCAGCTCCTCTATTGCAGGGTAGGACTACGTTTTGACAAGCATACAAATTCACCTTGTTTTTGCCCCATCTGAAATGACTTCTCTACTTTTGCTGCCTCCATCCTTTCTGTATTTGTTGTGTAAAAAACGTTGTATATTATGGCACTGAAGTCTTAAGTTAGTGAATTGGCTAACAGTGTTAGTTGGTAACCAAATAGCCTACACATTGCGCTACACGCTGCGTAGGCTACGTGCATTCTCTCTCCTGCTGATTTGTGTTCAGTAGCCAAGTGCGTAATATTGCAAAAGTTGAAAAAATAAATGTGTTTATTGTAGCCTACAGAAAATAAATAGCTTATCATACTGTCAGTTAATTGCCTACAATGCAGTGAAGAGTTTGGAGAGTAAAGTTATAGGGCAACTTGAAGTTTTATGAAAATAACTTACGAACCAGAACATAAAGACCATGAAGCTTCTATTTCTTGCAGCTGTTAAAACACCCGCTAGATAGTTTAAATACCCACCAACATACGTTTTTGCAGTACAGATTATTTCTAATAATTTTTTTTCTACTACTGGCTGATTTATTAAACGAGTGCTTTCTCGTTCGTCCTCCGCACACTACAGGTGTTTCGGTAGAGAGCCATTGAATAAGCGATGCCAAGCAATTTCTGTAACACTTTTTGTGACATTCAGCAAATATCTCCTCATTTAATGTAAGTTCCTTCGGACAATAGGCCTACGTTCTACTCTACGTGCAGTTGTCCTCCATCTCAGTTGCATCGGTTTTCTAATTTTGAAGGTTCTAAAACATTATTATGCTTCACTGAATCCTTCTCGTTTTCTTTCATTTGTCCAGCTAACTTTTCCATTGAACCTAGCCATTTATGATGGATTACACACTCGACATTCTGAATCAAGGCCAAATTAAGTTATCACGCAGCCACTGTGTCAGCAGCATCAGTGCTGACGGTGACGGTGCGTTTCTGATGTCAGATTATTATGTAGGCTAGCCTACTAGACTGTTCTCACGTTGCAGCGCTTTACTTATATGAAGTAGCATTAATCAATATGAGGGGCAGAGGGGGATAAATGTCCCCCCCGACGATAAAAATAATTTAGCAGAGGTAGGGATAGGAAAACCAGAGGGTGGGAAATCCTCACCATCCCCCCCTACAAATCGCACCCTGCATACACATGTAATCTGATGCATCTCGTGATCCAGCTCCATCTCCATTACTTTCAGAAAGACTGCATGGCGCCAGCTTGATTCATGTCCTGTTGTAGGCTAGCCTACATGCTGATCATTATCACTAGGCTAGTGGTTTAAGGCGCGATTTTTTTTCTCTCCCTTCCTGTTTTCGTTAGTCTTAACTTTTTTTTTTACTCAAGTAACGGATGGGATTTTTGATGTAGCGAAGTACAATACTTCACTCAAAATGTAATCAAGTAACATTTAAAATACCGATTTTATAAACTACTTAAAAAATACAAAATAGGGGAGACCGGGGACAGTTGCAACAGGGGATGGTTGCAACATGTCAATTTTCTCCAATCAGAAACAAGGTAGAGTGATGACACTCACACTGCATATGCTCAGTTGGATGCCCCCCCTAGCAGAGAAAAAGCAAGGAGATTCCTGAACTGCTCCAGGATTTATTGTATTTGTGTTTAGGTATGAAAGTATTTATTTTCTTGAGCTTTGTTTCTGTTAAACTGCTGTCACTGTTTTTGAGATCAGCTCAAATTTATATGATTTAAATGAGTGATATGTTAACTTTAAGCTAGGCCTACTATGGTTAGCATGTGTCAAGGTCCCCTTGTTTAGCTAGCACATGAGGTTTTATCATGGCTGACAGGAAAGGGGACAGTTGCAATTGTTGCAACTGTCCCCGTACAGTCCCGTACAATGCATACATATGATAATATAAAATATATATTTTAAAAACATGTTTTACATGACAATAGTCTAAATAAAAGTGAATTCCCTCCCAAATTGTTCCATTCTTCCTACAGTATGTCACTAAAGTCCTACTGTATTTTATATCAATTTCAATATTTGACATCTGCACATAAGGCCTACTCATCTAGACAAATCTATAATTGCCATCTAATCAAAGCTGGTGAATAAATAACACTGTAATATTATTATAACTTACATAACTTGTATTTACATACAAAAATAATAATTTTGCTGCACTGACATATATTGTAATATATTGTATTTTTAACATGTTGCAACCATCCCCAAACAATGTTGCAACTCTCCCCGGGCACGGGGTCAGTTGCAACATCTGACTCCTTACATTCAAATGCAAATTGTGAAAAATGTAGATTCTGTAATTATCTTTAAATGGTTTAGACTATTAACAGACATATGTAAGTGTATTGTATAAAAAATTGGTTTGTCTAATCCAAACCGTCTCTGAGTAACAGAGCCAAATGCAAAAAGTGTTGCAACTGTCCCCGGTCTCCCCTACACAGAAAAACTACTCAATACAGTAACATGAGTAATGTATTTCGTTACTTTCCACCTCTGGTTACCAGTTAGGATCTAAATGTTATCCGTTCACATACATCAGACGTTTTATGAAATATAAATGTCATTTAGGCCACTACTTTTAAAAAAAAAAATATTAAGTATTAAGTATATTTTTTGGGCTTTTTATGCCTTTAAAGGAACCGTATGTAAGAAATATATTTCAATTAATCATAAAATGGCCCTGATATGTCACTAGACATTAAGAAATCATGTTCATTTCAAATACTTATATCACTGACAACAGTAGTCCAGCCAGGATATTGTCATTTAAAAAGTGAAGTTGCAGCCCTCAACTGATGTTGATGTTGTGTTTTGTCATGTCATGTTGTGTTTTGGCCTGATGCGCCACCCTCCACCTATCTACTAATCACGAAGTCAGTAGTGTTTCACCATCCGCGTTGGCAACCTCGAGTCAGGGGAGAGGAGGAGGGGATACGCCGCTCTTCAGTATTTTGAAAGTGATTGCAGTACCAGTTTTGGCCACAATCTTACACATGGTTCCTTTAAATAGGATAGTGGAGATTGACAGGAAGTGAGTGGGAGAGAGAGTCGGGGTGGGATCCGCAAAGGACCACGGGGCGGGAATCGAACCCGGGTCGCCGGCGTACGGTGCAGGTGCCCCAGCCAGTCGCGCCACTGCTGGGGCCAGGCCACTACTTTTTGTCCGGTGTGACCCTGCCCGCTCAAAAACATTGGCAGAGTCTCGCGATACTTGAGGCTACAGACTATTTCTTTACAGATGTCCAACTGTCCCATTGCAGTTTCATTCACAAACTGAGGACTTTCAATCACCCACAGACAGGCAAATCCTTTGACATGAAGGGTGTTATTACTTGCAATACCAATAATATTTATATGTTCAAATGCAGAGATGTAAAAGTCCTGCTTCAGAAAGTAAAAGTCCTTCCATGTATTGGTTCTACCTGAGCACTTCCCTTACAGAAATTTCAGGTTTCTGGCGAACGGTTGCCGCAAATGTATGTCGAGGTCATATTTTCACATGCAAATTAGGTTTCTGGCAAACAGTTGCGGTTAACTTTTGACACTGTTGCAGCAAATTTGCAGCAATGTCATATGCAAATTAAGTTTGTCACCAGACGTTCACTAGAAGTATCGTTGTAGCAAAAATTCAGGAAGTAGATGACGGGGGGGGGGGGGGGTCATCTACTTCCTGAATTTTTGCTACAACGATACTTCTAGTGACGATCAGGGACGGATCATGGCTTGTGCCAAGTGTGCACGTGCACAGGGGCCCTCAGCCAATGGGGGCCCTCAGATTTAAAAAAAAATTGCCATGAATTTAGGCTAGATTATGCCCGGTGCTTCTGTCTGTTAATTTGCGGCACAACTGAATGGTGCTATGGAACCGCGGACTGAAAGAAAAATAAACTAAATGTTTTCCTGATCAATAAATACTTCTTAATTCATAAAATATAGAGGCATAACATTAGGTGGAAGTGGTAGGCTTAGCAGCATAGCGATTGGATAGCCTAATAAATCGCGACTTGTTGTAGGCCTAACAGTAGCTTATATCGTAGCAAATAGCCTATGGCGATGCCGATGACAGATAGGCCTACACTTATTTCACTCATCTCGCTGGAGTGAGCGCATAATGTGGGCTGTTGCGCAAAGAAATTAATTAGGGAGATGATCTGCATCTCCATTTACCAAATGCTATAGTTTTGCTAACATCTCCACTGTTAACGTGAAATATGTCTCCATGCAAGGTAGTGTCAAGCAGCAGGGAAGTGAAAACCTTATTATGCAGGTAGCCATGTTCACGTCACCTGAGTCAGACAGAAAACGGGCCCTGCTTGCTCTGTTAAAGTTTGTATGCCCCTTCCAAACTGCGTTAAAAGGGTATATTTAACAGCCAGAATTTCGAAATTTTCCCGGTGGAGACACCCCCGAACCCCCCGTAATATGATCAGCACCACCTCTCACAAAATACTATCAACGTCCCTGCTACCGGTCCGTCAGAAATATGACAACTGTTGTCCGGTCCGTTTAGTGAAAAATGTTGCTGTAGACTGTTTGGCCAGCAAAGGGAGATTACAGCCTAATAATAAAAACAGCTGCTGGAATTCATTTCTGTGTGGGCCTGAGTTATAATATATGACATAATGTACTACATTTTCATTGTGTGAAATTGTGCACCAGCCTGCACAGCGACAGCAAAGAGAGAAGCGCTGGCTGCACGCGCACATCACTTGCACGCACGCACGCGCGCGTCGCGGTCAGGGGGGCCTTTTTTGATATTGTGCACAGGGGCCCATATTTGTTTAATCCGTCCCTGGTGACGATACCCGGGACACCGAAACACCGGGGCACATGAAATTTGGTGAGTAGCCAACCCCACTAGACTTTTACAACACCCCCCCCCCCCTCCCGCCCGTGCTGGCCCCCTCGAAACCCAAAAAATCCTAAATAACTACCTGAACCGTGGCACCAAGGGTGAAGAAATGTTTATGGTATGTTGGTCTCAAGAGCCCACATCAACCTAGCCCATAATCACTCATTTGTGATTTGCACTCCCCCGGTAAAAAATTAAAATGCAATATCATTATGCTTCAATCGCCCCTCTCTTCAGTTAAGATGTTCAGAACTGCACCAAATTTTATGTGTATGATTAACCTGACATTCTCTGGGGGTATGCCAAGTTTCGTAGAATTTCATCCATGGGGACGTCTACAAAAATTAAGTTATGTGTACATTTAGTGACTGTACACTCATTGGCCTGTAGATGGTGGTGCACACACATACACATGCACAGGCACGCACATACTATTGGTATCGGCAATTAGAACGGCCGATGCATAATTACAAATTCAGTAGGATTAAAGGAAAACCAAATATTCATCATCATTGGGCTGCATTTCCAGTATTGGCGTTACGTAGTCGTTTGTCCACCAGATGGCGCATCGTTGCAGTGAGACGTAATTTTGTTGGAAGTTAATTTAAAGTGGCTTGGAATGACAATAGACGCTTCCTACAAGGACAACAGTTTACCGCACAGAACATCTAATAAGGGTAGGATGATTTTCACATGAAATGTAATTCCCATTTCTTCTTGAAGCCGAAATAAATCTGAGAATGTTTATCGGACATGCTTGGTTTTAAGTGCAGGTACGTTAATCTTATACAAGTTGTATACCTACGACCTAGGTAAAATAATGTTAGGCCTACCGTTAGCATTGGTTGAGTGATGGAGGCCAATTTGATTATTGACCAGTGTATTTGTAGAAAACCATAAATGCGGTTACCAAGCAAATTGATATCAGCGCTGTAATTGTATCTTTTGACTGTCATCTCATTGTTTTCTGACACTAGCCTACAGGAGCTAAGTGAGTTAGCCACAACACGTTCTCTAACGTGATGGTTTTCTAATGGAAATATAGGCCTACCTGAAAGATAACCTGTCTATGAAGCATCCTAAACAGGCTGGGACATTTCTGCTTGCTAAATAGGTTTTTCTGCTGTTGATTCGCTCACAGTCCTTGGTGGCCCTGTCAGTGCTTTGTAAAGTGTTGCATTAAGACCACAAAAAGTCTCAAAAAGCATCTGAGCTGACATTCATTCCCAAACACCGCTACTTCAATCCTCTATTTTCAAAGGTGTTTCAAGTAACGTTAAGGAAGAGCATGGCTCAAAGTAAAGTAACTAGGGCTGAGACGACGTAATTGACTAGACTACATAAATTTGTCAAAGTGAATCATTTGAGGTCGTCACAATGTAGATTTATTAACGCACCCGTGATGATCTACATCTCCATTTAAACCAAATGTTTTAGAGCGCACTTTGAGAGATGTATCCAGGGCAGGGCTGTACCTGTTGCACATGCTACAAAAATCATTCCGTGCGATGGATGATTTACCAACGTTACGTCTGATACAGTTTTGCCTAAGGCTATACATGCGTGAGACTGAGACGCTTGTTTGTTTGTTTGAACTGCGTGTTTAGGGTGTGAGAGGTGAATCGGTGTGCTTTGATTCCAGCTTGGTAGTTGTAGTCTATGCGATTAAAAAGCATGTTTGTGTGTGAAGAATCCAAACAATGATAACACTTTCATTATGGCTGCTTTAGCCACAGACCTTCAGCTAGGCTACTGTTCAGTGGGTCCCATTAAGAAGTGGCCACTTCATTCACGCTTTCTGTGATTCACGCAGCTGGGTGAAATGTATTACAACTTTTCGGCAAGAGGTGGCAGCTTAAGTCCGCTTGATACTGTAAGCCAGATGTTTTCAACCAGTGGTCCGCAGTCCCTGACCATGGATTCAGTAGTTGCAATGTGGAAATCAGTATTTTTACCACGAACAATAAGGACTGAGCAGCGGTCATATTTTGTACCGCTATGCGGTACATCTAGTCTCTAAACACATAGTCACACAGAGATACTCAGGGACAGTACAGGAATCATCTCATCAGGACATAAACTCCTTATGGATGTAAAAATCCTGATGATTTCTGTACTCTCAGATCAAAATATCACTGGAACACGTGTGATACCAGGACAAACATTAAGCCCATCATGTGTCAAAAAGGGATGAAAGTATGAAAGGTGAGGTTGTAATATGAAGAAAAACAAAATTGCTGATTGTACTCATGCACTGGATATTTCACCTGCTAAGGTGGTGTGAGGCTCAAGGACCGGGTGTTGTGCGCAAAGGAAAAAGTTTGAACTTGAAAAAGTGGAGATAATAGCAAGATCTTTGATCATCTTGGGGCCTGTCAGAAAGGGACGGCTCTGTCAAAAGAGAGACGGGCTCACTGGGCTTCAGAGGCCATCAGCAGTGCCTACCATTCTGCTGATAAAGCAGCTCCTGCTTCTCTGAGGTGTCACTCAATGCGTGCTATTGCTAAGTAGTGGGCAGCATTGAGAGGGATAACTCTTGCCGACATCTGTTCTGCGGCTACTTGGTCATCACCATGTACGTTGGTTTTACAGGTTGAATGTGGTGTCACTTCCACCAGTTTCTGCAGTTTTGCTCCATAGTGATATCGAGGTGTGGTTTGCATAAACCTGTGTGTTGATGTTGAATTCAGCTCAAATAACTGTGTAAAAGTGTTTAATTCTTTGTGGCTTGGTAGTATAAGTCTTTAACTCTGCCTCTGGCGGATATAGAGTGCTGATTACGAATGTAACCATGGTTCCAGAATAGTGGAAGACCGCCAGAGTTCTTGGTCACTCGGAATGGCGAGAATGACGATTGAGAAAGATCATGATGTATCAATAGGTTGATATATATTATTATTTTACACTCTGTTTCCGCCTCTGGCAGTCTTCCACTATTCATATATTCATAACCAGCGTTTTATGTTATTGCCAATTACAAAAAGTAAGTTAAATTAACTGTTGCCATATGGTAACACCATGCAATAGAGGGTTACTGAAGAAAGGCATGTTGAAGCTTGTTTAAAGTTTGCTATACAACATTTAGACAAGCCTATTGTAACAAACCACAATGTTTGTCTCAGAATCATTTTCTGTTGTTTTATTGACAACAAGTCGTACACACATGAACACCCCATGCCGGGCCAGACGCAGCCCTTATGCCCCAGTACTGAACCTCTGCTTCAGGCTGTGCTGGCAGCACACACTGATTAACCCTGCTACTATGCACTCTAGCAACTGTAGAACACAGCCACAACTGTAAAGATGCTGCATTGACATAACCAACATTGCATGTAATCAAACATTTACTGTAACGGGCAATTCCATGCAAAGGTCATCCCTACCATGGAAAAAAAAAGTTGTGCGTACGCAAATAGAACTGTTGTTAAAATCTTCATTTAGGTCTATATTTTATTGTTTGTAATTGATCTGATTGAATTTGATGGAGAATTACACTCTTTTTACATCATAAATATGGTGTGCAACCATACAGAAACAACATTTTTCACATGGTAATATTATACATATTTAAAAAGTGGATAAATGGACCCAAGGTTCAAACAAATTGTGTCATTTGACAAATTCCATATTGACAAGGGAATGGTAGAGCAATGTCTATGCTCAGCTTGCCTTTAAGAGCACAACTCCTTACATTTTGTTTTTAAGTCAGCAAGTTCCATGGCCATGTCACATCCATAACGTTTTATAGGAAAAGTTTATGCTACACATACAGTGTTGATGTGACAATGTCCAAAGTGTCTGTGCAAAGCTGATTTATATCAATGTAAAGTGTTATGACCAAATTGTGCCCCTTTCTTACTTTTAAAACCTTTAATGGTGCGTTATGGATGTGACGTTATGGATGTTACATAATGTGAATTTACAAGACGGAGACTTTATTATACCTCAAAGCCGATAAAACGTCTGTTCTGGTGGCATGTCAGTTTTAACGCATTTCACCTTAGTGTTTACAATTGACATTTCAAAGATTATTAGGTTGATCAAAACCACAGGGAGGCCTTGCCTAACCATTAGCAAAACAAACATAATATTAAAATACCTCCAGTGATTAGCCTAGCCATAGCCTATTTTCAAGTGGCCTAATAATGAAAATCTGAGCGATTATCTTCCTGTAACTTTCATACTTTTGTTGTACAGTAACTGGATTATCGTGTTAGCTGGTGAAGATGGCTGACTTTGCAGCTGGAGTTAACATAGCAACCTGTTGCAGATCTGTTCAGCCTGCCGTTCACATCTGTTTAACACAGTTTAATTTTAAATGTGACGCGATATGCCAGCATTTGAAGTGTCAGGTCCTCTGTAGCTAATACCCACAGAGTAACATGAGTAACGGCAGCAATAAACTAGATGTACCGCATAGCGGTACAACATATGATCAGTCTCTCAGCATCTCAGTCCTGCATATTCTCTTCGCAAAAATAAATCACGCTTGTCAATTTGTCTCCATCTCCTACTCCTGCAACTCATGTGCATGTAAATGAGTGTGTGCATATGTGAGTTTGCTTTTGTTTATAAGAGTGTGAGTAAGTGTGTGTCTGTGTGTGTGTCTGGGTGTGTGCATGTGCGTGCCTGTGTTTGTGTGTTTGTGTGTGTGTGTGCGTTTGCATGCGCACATGCGTATGCGTGCCTGTGTGTGTGTGTGTGTTTATGTGTCTGCATTCATGTGGGTGGGTGTTTGTGCATGTGTGTGTGTGTGTGTGTGTTTGCCTGTCTGTATGTGTTTATGTGTGTGTGTGTGCTTGCCCGTCTGTATGTGTGCGACTGTGCGTGCGTGCGTGCATGTGTGTGTGTGTGCATGTGTGTGCATGTGCGTGTGTGCGCGTGCATGTACTTTATGTGTGCAAATCACAAATGAGTGGGTATGGGTTAGGTTGATGCGGGCTCTTGAGACTAACATACCATAAATATTTTGTTCTCTTGGATGCAACGGTTCAGGTAGGGCTAGTTATTTAGGGGAGTGGCCACCAAGTTTCATGTTCCCTGGTGTTTTAGTAACCCGGGAATCACTGACCAAAATTGATGACGGTAAAAGAAAAAAATACATTTATTTTTTATATTTTAAATGACTTGTTGTCCTGATTCTTCCTGTGGATCTTAGTGGGCACGGAGGAAGCAATAATTTCATCGCTAGTTTTCATGATTACTATTTCAATTGTTTCATATCAAAATTCACTACTTAATTATGTGTTTTATGTAGTTTATCGAGGACTGGTTCAGACACGTCACATCCATAACGTGAAACCGTCACATCCATAACGCCAGTTTTTCCTACATAATGCATTACGAAAATGACGCATAGTTTCAAAAACATACTTTTTGTGTTCATTCAAGTCTCCTTCATGCTACACATATCATAGTTTCGGCAGTTTCCTTAAAAATTCACAGAGTTTGTAGAAAACCTGTAATCTCTCACAAAAGTGTGTCCATTTCATGTCACAACGCTGATAAAATGCCTTGTATTCTTAGGATGAAATTGATTATATGAAATTTGAGGATTTCTCAGTATTCAGAGGACAGAGGTTACATTAAAAGTTATGCAAATTAATTCACTGATACTAATTTTGCCCCCACTCTAAGGCATTTTGTTTACCAATATGAGTCCAATTGTCACATCCATAACGCTGGAACTGCCCTAACACAAACGCATCACACAGCATCATGGGAGCTCAGGCCGGCTTTACACGACAACGCTCCCGGGTGAAACCGACAAAATATTTTATCAGATGTGCCTTTTGTTTAGACGGCGACAGCGTTTTTGGGGCTTAAAAACGCAAAAAAATGAACCCACCCTCCAGAGTGGAAATCTTAAAGACGCTCCACCCGTTTTGCGTTCCCGTCTAAAGGGTTGAAAACGCAAAAGTGTGCTCTGAGCTGCTCACGCTGGCTATCCTCGCATACGCGTTGACGTCATATCCATGTGCAGTACAGCCAAACAACAACTAACATGTCGGATTATTTCCATCAGTCGGACATTCAAGTTGCCTTAGCTTAGGTTTTCGACTGTGGGCTATTTCGCGCTACTACGGAAGGAAGGAAGGAAGTTTCAACGCATGCGCGCACTCTTGGTGTTGGAGCAGCCGTAGCCTACTGGTTAGCACTTCGGACCTGTAACCGGAGGGTTGCCGTTTCGAACCCCGACCAGTAGGCACGGCTGAAGTCCCTTTGAGCAAGGCACCTAACCCCTCACTGCTTCCCGAGCGCCGCTGTTGATGCAGGCAGCTCACTGCGCCGGGATTAGTGTGTGCTTCACCTCACTGTGTGTACACTGTGTGCTGTGTGTGTTTCACTAATTCACGGATTGGGATAAATGCAGAGACCAAATTTCCCTCACGGGATCAAAAGTGTATACTTATACTTATAGAATAGCTTGGTACTTCATCCTCACCAAAGTTGTGGAGAAGATGAAGGCACAACCTCATGATGCCACAACCAAAGGGTATGAGGGGCTCATCATTCAGTGCAATGACACAGATGTACTGTTGTTGCATCTTGTGTTTGCAACCTGCTGAGCCCAGAAATTTAGATGAAAGCAGGAACTGCCAAGAAACCACGCTACATTAAAGTGCATGATATTAAAAATGTCAAATGAGATTCTGGATGGTCTGTTGGCATTTCATGCCATCACTGGATGTGACACTACCAGTCAGGTCACTGGAATATGAAAAAGGATGGCGTGGAAAGTGTTCCAGCAGTGCCCTCATCTTCTCCACAACTTTGGTGAGGATGAAGTACCAAGTCCAGCTATTCTATCCTCAGCAGAACAGTTTGTCTGCAAACTGTATGATCCAAAAACGACCAGCACTTCAATCCATGATGTTCGCTGTGCCCTGTTTTTGAAAGTGAAAGCCAATGTGGATACTTTACCACCAACTCAGTGGAAACAGTCACCAGTGACCCATCCACAGTTGCCCTTAACAACCAGTTGTGGTTGGCACATGAAGGATGGAATGCTTGTCCCCCAGCTTTTAACCAAAGAACCTGTATAGGCCAGGTGCTTGGAGCTGACAAAATGTGGATGCAAGGAAAGTGAAAGTCAGTGCAGTACCAGGCAATGTCAAAAAAGTGGAAAATTTTGTAGTGGGGCATGTGGATATGCCTGTGCAGCTCGGTGCAAGAATACTCAGGTACTCACATCATTATTATTGAGTTTTGCCACATTATATGCAACTATATAGCCTGACGAGCCAGACCCACATTAAAATGTAGGGTCTGGGTACTCACCATTCGCAGTGCTCAGTCCGAGGGGTGGGATAATTGGTTGTCTTTCAAATTCCCTCTGCACGCAATAGGACAGCGCTAGAACGCGTCCCAATGCGTTTTCCCACCATCGGAGCTAGTTGGCTAGTTAACTTTTGCCAACTTAAAACAAAGCTTAACTCGTGTCAAGCTGTTCGCCAACAGCAAGATCCATCTTCTAGCCCTGGCAGCAAATGTAATTTGCTGCTACTAGGGTGCGTCTAGATTTCTAGGCTAGCAACTATATTGTTTCAGATTATTTGGCATGATATTGTTTTTCCTGTTTTGTAGATTAGATTTATATTATGCCCTTGGATGCATGCATGCATGTTTTGTATTGGGAAGGTATTCATTATCAAAACAGTAAACTCTTCTTTTGTGTCCCTGACCAGGACTCAGACTGAGCACATGGACATGGTCCCTGGGTGCCTTCTGTTGGCTGCCTACCTGAGAGTCACTGCTTGGATGGGGAAAAACATACCTTTGCCATACGACTATTATATAGTTATTACTACTAACTAGTTACTTACCCCTAACCCTAAAGAAGTGAGAGAGCAGTAATGTTAGGATGGAATTAATAACTATAGTGATATGTTAATTAAATATAATTTGTGTTACAACCTGGTACATTAATGAAGTAAAATAGCACCATAGACCACCATCTACAGTTCTACATTTCCGCCTTGACATTAAAAAATTATAACTTGTGCAGTATTGCACTGTCTCTCCCTACAAGCTTTAAACTTGGCTTGACTCATTCCCATAGATAGGGGTACTGATTGATAGAGGTTTTGGGATACTATGTTATGTTTCCAAGCTGATATTCACTTTGAAAACTGGTTCTCTTTAGGCGGAGATTGTTTTTTTCATGTTCTAGTTCTGTTATCTCTTACACTGTACAATAAATGTTCATTGTGACACTTCTGCAGACAGCCCATGAGTGTTAGCTTTCATTTGATACCTTTTTATGTATATGGTCCTTGTGGTTGTGGAGATATTCAACATTTGTGGAGATATTCAACATTTATTGCTGGCATGTCATGTTGAGCAGGAAACCAAAAAAATGGCCTGAAATTGCTTGTACAAGTCACACAAAAAAAAATTCAGCTTGACAACCACCCTAATATCTTACCTATGGGTGTCTTCTACCTAAAAAAATAGGGTGACAGCTTGTACCAAAACATGTCCGCAAAAGTCTTAACGGAAGCCCTTTTCAGAATTGGCCCCCTGACTAAGTGTCTTGAAGCTGTCATTACAAACAAAGGCATCTCCACTAAGTATTAAATACATTTCAGTTAGCGTGTTCATTCCACTTTATTACACATAACTTTATGGACTTTATGGACCCAAGTGGACAGCTAAAATACATAGGCTACCTAAGTTGTATGCAAGATCAGATTCAATGAAATCCGCGTAAAGGATGAACAGACAAATAACGAATCCCGATTACTACTCCACTGCTGTTTGGGGCTTTTGCCAAATGCAGGAAATACATGCGTTAGACGACAGTGAAAGACGAAAGTCTTCTGATCCTATATGGTTTCTTTTAACACGGTGGGGAAGAACGCATTTGGTGCTTCAGTGCTACTTGATACAGCCCTATACAGGCTAAAGTTACCTTTAGTTTTGTTCTAGCGTAACGTGACGTCTGGCTTTAGTGCAGTCTAACGTTCTGACAAGCACACCAATTGCCTACCTTGTTCTTGCCCATCTGGAATAACTCCTAGCTTTGCTGCCTCCATCCTTTCTGTTTTCGTTGTTTAAACTTGTGATATCCATGATGAGTATTGAGTTAGTGAATTAGCTCAACATTGTGTGCTGATAACCATATATAGATAGCCGAGTAAAAGAAAACAACAAGTAGCCTATTGCGTGTCTGCGTGCGTATTCTCTCTCCTGCTCAAACAAAATGCGTGCATGTTAATTTTGATAACGTGTTCACTAACTTTACGTAATAGAAAATGGTAAATAGCCTAATGGCATGCAGCTAAAGGGATTCTGTGCATAGTTGGGAAGGTATGGTAGGCCAATTTGGTGTGAATACACACACACACAAGGGAAATTTTCTGTTGTTGAGTAGCTTGATGGTACGCACAGTGCGTACGGATGTACACCTGCAGGTGCCACCTGGCTCAACTGCCAGTCTCAGGCTTTAAGCATACAAACTGGCTCTATTAAGACTACACACCCTGTTCAACTGCTTCCTCTGCCAAAAACTGTTTCAAAATAAAAGTCCTCACTACAATATTTCACTGTTAACTCATTGAATGCCAAGCTGTTTTCGGGAGCTTTGTCCTAGAGTGCCAGCAATCTAAACCATTGTTGATGATTTTTGTACAGCCACAGCATATTCTGTGTTATAGCTATGAACACATACAATGGCTCGTTTGAAAGGTAAGACTAAGCTCTCAGTGGGTGCAAACCGTGTATTTCTACACGCCTCTGTTCCTGAGAAATCCCAAGCTTAGTGGTTAGTTTTAATCAAAATCCCTGTTTTTTTCTAGAAATGGAGATATAACGTCTTTCATGAAATATGAAGTGTTGCCTGTTACTTACTTGTGTAAACTTTCCGGGAAGTGATCAGCGAGACATGGCGAGACTGCCACCTAGTGATAGACCCACGAAAATGGCCTGGTTTTGACCTGACGTGCATGCGTCACTGATTCGACCCAAAGCGGCAACCGATAAAATGTCCTGATAAAATGTCCAGATTGTGCGTTTTCATGAGTTTTCGATCGTCATATATTTCATTTCCATTAATCACAGAGTTCCCAAAATCACATATAAGGTGTGTTAGAGTGTCTAGTTTGTTAATTAAAAAAAAAAGCTATTAATTTTGTAATTTTGGCACTCAATGCATGGGAAGGAAAAACGTAATATTACGTTTTTGGCACTCAATGAGTTTAACCCTTTAAACTACTGAACTTTTTAACTGTTCAGCCATTGGAACTGTTACTTGTCATCAACTATGACTCCTACCCACTGTAGCTAGTTAGCATGGTTAGCATAGTTAGCAATGCTAACATTGTTAACATTTTTAGCAAAACTGCTAAAAATGATTAGCTAAGTAACATGGTTAGCACAGTTAGCATGTTAGCATTGCTAACATTTTAGTTAGCATAGTTAGCATAACTGCTAAAAATGATTAGCTAGGTTAGCTAAGTCACATGGTTAGCATGTTAACATTGTTAGCATGCTAATTAGCATAGTTAGCATAACTGCTAAAAATAATTAGCTAGGTTAGCTAAGTCACATGGTTAACATAGTTAGCATGTTAACATTTTTAGCATGCTAGTTAGCATAGTTAGCATAACTACTAAAAATTATTAGCTAGGTTAGCTAAGTCACATGGTTAGCATAGTTAACATGCTAGTTAGCATTGCTAGCATAGTTATCATTTTTGACAAAACTATTATAAAACATTAGCTCAGTTAGCTAAGTAACATGGTTAGCATAGTCAGCATAACTGCTAAAAATGAATAGCTAAGTCACATGGTTAGCATGTTAGCATTCTTAGTATTTTAGCATAATTGCTATAAATTATTAGCTGAGTTAGCTAAGTCATATAGTTAGTATTGTTAACATAGTTAACAGCATTAGCATTATTAAAAACATTTTTTTAAAAACTGCTAGAAAACATTAGCTAAATTTACTAAGTTAAGTAACTTGGTTAACATTATTATCTTTGTTAACATAGTTAGCATAACTGCTAGCAAACATTAGAGCCATTCCAACTGTCAGTTATCGTCAACTATCTACCTAAATAATTTAACCATTTAAACTATCCACCTATTTAACTGTTCAGTCATTCCAACTATATTAAACCTCATCTACCTAGCAACCAATATAGTTTGTTTTTATTCTGTATGATATTTTACATCATATTTTATGCATTTTCATGCACTGTATTTCCTTCAGGAAATGCTTTTCTAGTTGTCTATTTTTATTATTCTTCTTCTGACCAAATTTGACGTTTAATGACACTAAAACCACTGAACCGTTTGACGTTATTCAAACACTCCTACAAAGGTCTTGTAACGGACAATTGTACAATGTAATTTTTACATTTGTGAACTTTATACTTTTTGAGATATTTATGATAAAAGAGCAATAAATTCCCATTGAGTTAACATTGACCCCGTGGCGGCAACTTTTAGCATTATGACGTGACCTGCAGCTGAAAGCAATCAACCGCTACAATCTTTCTACCACCACTGGAGATGTGAATCTGTCTGAACGTCATCGTCTTATCGCCTGCCTGATACTTTACTTGCTCGTAAAACTCTCCTTCAGAGGCACATTTCTCTAATTACAGACAAGGTAAGTGGTCCGATTTTTGGTATTTGACTCATGTATGTTATGTAGCATTCTATATTATCTCATTGAGTGCCAAAAACGTAATATTACGTTTTTCCTTCCCATGCGTTGAGTGCCAAAAACGTAATATTAAGATTTTAGCTTTTTTTTTATTACGAAATTAGACTCTCACACACCTTATATGTGATTTTGGGAACTCTGTGATGAATGGAAATGAAATATATGACGATCGAAAACTCATGAAAACGCAAGATCTGGACATTTTATCTGGACGTTTGATCTTAACTCGGCTTTTGATGGTTGCCGCTTTGTTTCGAATCAGATTAGCCTATCAGTGACATGCACGCCAGGTCAAAATCAGGTAATTTATTTTCGTGGGTTTATCCCTAGGTGGCAGGTCTCGTTAGATCTCTTCCTAGAAACGTTGCAGGCAACACTTCTCAGGTGCTGAAGGGAGAAATGAAAAAGTCGAAGAAAAAGATATTGCAGCAGGTGCGTTTTCGCCAGACAACGCTGGATGAGTCCACCTTTCTACTAAGGGACCGTTCGTTATTTATAAACGGGATCACCGGAGGGATTATGAGTGCTTCGATCAAAAGTTGCATGACCCTCCCCTACCTGCAATATAATTTTCAACAACCCTCCAGCAGCATTTTCAAAAATGACATGATCCTCCCCGGCCAATTGTCGATGTGTTCCGCCCACGCTCTTACACGCTATGGTAACACATCAACATATGCTACCGTCCTAAAATCAACCTCTGCTTTCTGATCTTACACATCACACTTCACCAAGATGGTGGCCATTTCAGTAGATTTACTCCCTAACATTGTTGTGGAAACACAATAAGCATGGAAACTAAATACACACTTCCTGCAACTGCATTAGCCTACTTGAAAAGTTACTCCTCTAGTATGTATTCACATGAAATAAAACAATAAAGCATTGAGACCATTCAACAAAGCACACTGGGTAATAACTAATTCAACACATGAACTTGTTGCTATGGACTCGTCTCTAGGCTTCCTCAGTCATTGTAAAGCTGCCGAAGCTGAACATTATCCAAAACTCAATTTCTCAGACGAGCGTCAATTTGGGAGCTTGCTACACTCCTTCCTTCTCAAATGACTTTAAAAGGCCGTTTGCACAATTTCACAAATAATCACAGGGACCGAAAAATACCTAACATGCCAACTTTTTCCGGGTTTATCATTTTAACGTTTCCCTGTGTTTGCCGTTTTTCCCGTAGAATATCCCATATTACTGTAATAGGCTACTCATAACATTAGTCCTGCATTCTGGCCTGTCTCTGTGTTGTCCTGTTGTTACCCCTTGCCCTTCCAGTGAAACAGATGTATTCAAATCATCATTTTGCTTGCTTGAATGCGAACTCAGAGTGATGTTAACCTAGGCCTATTTAAGTTAACGACGTGGTTGTCGTGAGAGCAAGATTCATTAGCGCTTGCGGTGTTCGGCCGTAGGCTATGCCTACGTGCGCACCTGCCAGGCTACTCAGCTAGACAAGAATTCCCCCTGTATATTCACTCCAAGTTGGCCTACCATAACTTACCAACTACACTGTAGACCATAAACTGGCTATTTATATGACCAAATGTATTTGTTCAACTTTATGAACCAGAATTACGCACTACTTGGAACGTAGGCCTAACACATTTTTGTTGGCAGGAGAGAGGATGACAGCGATAAATACTATATATTTTTTGCAAACAACAAAAACAGAAAGGATGGAGACAGCAAAGCTAGAGATGGGCAGGAACAAGGTCAATTGGTAGAAATGCTTGTCAAAACGTTAGGAGCTGGATGTGTGGATGAATGAAGCACAAGTAGGCTATGCTTTGTGTTAAGCATGCACACTGTTTAAAGTTAGGCTACACGGTAAACTACAAGTAAACCAAAGTTAAATTTTGCTTTTTTAGGGCTGGATAAAGTTGACCAAATGGATATAGGCTGTTAGGCGTGAATAAAGTAGGCTACTTTGTTGCTCCAACCCTTCCAACGTTAATGGGGACGAATGTTGACATTTTCCGTATTTTGCGTGAGAAACCCGGGAAATCTCCCTTATTTTCATTGTTCAATGTTGACAGAGCTATGGAACGAAATAGAACGTTATATGGCGACAGAAATCAACAATCAAACAAGCCACTTTGATTTTTTGCTGTTTTCATTAAGATGGGTGACCCTCCCTCCTAGACAAAAAAAAGTTAGGTGACCCTCCCCTCAACAAAGAATAAAAAGACATGACCCTCCCCTATTTTCCTCCGGTGACCCCGTTTATAAATAACGAACGGTCCCTAAGACAAGATGACTCTGACCACGACAGGTCAAAAACATTACAAGGAGTGACTGAACACCGTGCTGAGGAGGGAGTCCCATCTCCACCACGAGCCGGGCCTAGCGGAGTGGGTGGTAGGCCGAGTCGCGCTTGCAAGGGGGCACGCCCTTGACAGAGTGCCGAATATGTCGGTGATAGTGACTCATAAAAGACGCAATATCTCCATTTCTAGAAAAAAAACAGGGATTTTGATTAAAACTAGCCACTGTTTAGCTTGGGATTTCTCAGGAACAGAGGCGTGTAGAAATACACGGTTTGCACCCACTGAGAGCTTGAAGTCTTACCTTTCAAACGAGCCAACGAGCCAGTTCATAGCTATAACACAGAATATGCTGTGGCTGTACAAAAATCATCAACAATGGTCTAGATTGCTGGCACTCTAGGACAAAGCTTCCGAAAACAGCTTGGCATTCAATGAGTTATAGGCTATGTATACACGGGTTTCCCGTTTACCAACAAAACTAGATGCGCGCGCAGAGCAGAGGCAGAAGAAGCTTGGTGGCCGTCCACAACGTTATAAACTTAACCTAAATAGTCGGCTGCTGTAAGCTACAATCGGATTTTTTTGTATACCCCTGTTGTCTCAATGATAATAACATCTCATTTCAGACTATATAAGTTTGACGTTCATTTGGATTATTAATATAACATCGTATTTTGTCATTTTTGGCGAAGACATGCATTCCGTTAGGGATATTGAACATATTGTAGCGTCGGCGCATAAAGACTGTGTTATCGTTCTCCAGCGAAAGGCATGCTGGGACACGAGGGTGAACAATCGGGGGGTTTATGTCGTAAGTTAGAAGTGTAAAGTTGGTGTTTTTATCGTAACCTGTTTCCCTTTTTAGTTATCCCTCATGTGTGTTCCTTTTCGTGTGGGGGGCTGGACCTCCCCTGTTGGTGTAGTATGTGTGTTTCCTTGACCTGCCCTGTGTGTATTGTAATCTGTGTCTGAGTCCCTGCCCTCGTTCGTGAGCCAATAAAGCTGCCATTGAACAACGTTGGTGTCGTGTGCATTAAACGTTACATTGGTGTCAGAAGCGACTTTCGAACATGGCCTCCGCCCGGCGAGTGAAGCGGGGAGCGGAAGACCATACCACTGGGTGGAGGCCCACGCAAGAGGATCCAGGGAGAGCACTTGTAAGGGCTACTAAAAAGCTCGGGGCCTTCTATCGCTAAAGTCGACGGAGGAGAGGAGCTGTCGCCGGGACCTGCCTGCTGCCATGGGAGGAGATCTGGCCGGAAGAAGGGGTCGCGGAGAAGACGCTGGCCTGGGCGCTGACTCCGCTGCGAGCCGCGACGCGTGAGCAGAGCCGAGGGAGTGCGGCGAGGAAGAGGTTCCTAGACGATGGACGGTTGGCGGAGCCGCGGAGGGCAGCGAACTCACGACGGTGGGGCAGCTTCGTCGGAAAGGCCCTCTAGAGTGTGACTGTTTTTGTGTTTTAACTTTTGGGTGCGTGTGAGAGGCACCGTGCTGTGTGGGCGCCCGTTCTAGTTGGCCTGTTGGCCGGCGCCTTTTGAAAAAGGTTTGTTGTGTGGAGTTCGATAGCACGACCATCTCGGGGGTCGTGCCTTCGCCGAGGCCGCGAAGGAGTGGAACGGGCCGGGAACAGAGCAGTACGGCTCTGCGAGATGGCAACACGAGGAGGGACGCCAAAGACGGTAGCTGCAGCGGGAGAGCTCAGCGCGGTCCGGTTGCTTGGAGTCGGTGCCTGTCTGTCCCGGTCGGCGACTCGACGGAGCGGAGTGGCGTTGGTGCAGCTTCATCTGGCCCCCCTCGAACCCCGGTGCTTGGTACAGTGTCGACGGTTGTAAGGCCACCTAGGGCCCCATCTGGAGAGGAGGAGTGCCGTGGTGACACGCCGCGGAAAGTGCAGCCTGAGGGCGGCTGCTGAGAAGGAGCTGGTGACGAGCGGGTCGGCCACGTGGCTGCTAGCACGCCCGAACTGGATTGCTAGCAGCGTGGCGCCCCGTTGAGTTAGCTCCTGCGGCGCGTGCACCCCACGTGAGTTGGCGGTACTGTCGCACTGGACTGAGTGGCGGGCGACGCGCGCCGACGCTAGCATGTGGCTACCTCGTGGTCGTTGCCGAGGATGGCAACGGCTTGTTGGGGGAGCTATGTAGCGTCGGCGCATAAAGACTGTGTTAGCGTTCTCCAGCGAAAGGCATGCTGGGACACGAGGGTGAACAATCGGGGGGTTTATGTCGTATTTCCCCTAAGTTAGAAGTGTAAAGTTGGTGTTTTTATCGTAACCTGTTTCCCTTTTTAGTTATCCCTCATGTGTGTTCCTTTTCGTGTGGGGGGCTGGACCTCCCCTGTTGGTGTAGTATGTGTGTTTCCTTGACCTGCCCTGTGTGTATTGTAATCTGTGTCTGAGTCCCTGCCCTCGTTCGTGAGCCAATAAAGCTGCCATTGAACAACGTTGGTGTCGTGTGCATTAAACGTTACAATATTTAACATTCTCTAGCCATCGTGATTTCGAATTGGTGCAGTTTTCAGCACAAAAACTCATTTTATTCTTTTGCTCTTTTGCATTGCTCTATGCTGTTCTGTGGTGCTTTCTGCCTCTTGGTTGCGCGCGCATGTTTTCGTGACGTTCCATAGAAATCCATGTATTAAATGATGGGTCACAAATAGCCAAACTAACGTTAACGTTACGGTAGTTCTAACGTTAGAGGAATAGTTAACGTTAGCACTTACCCTATCCGTTGATATTTGTGGAAAGGGACCTGATGAAAGCCATAGCCTACTATTTGGAAACGGACCATATGACCAAAGTATTGTTAAAACACAATACAGAAGTTGAGGTATAATATTTATGTTGTCAATATAAGCTACAAAGTATGTTTACTTGGCCTAGGCTAATGTTCATTTCTGCATTATTCTGGCCTATAAATTAAAGGGTAGCCTGGCACACGAATCAAGCTTCCCAGTTGTAGTACATCCTAGAGTAGGCCTACATCGTAATCTGTAGAAAAAAATGTGGATGACAGGCCTAGCAAGCTGGTTATCAAGATACTTAATATCAGAATGGTCCATCCTTAAGACTCAGTTTATGATTATCAACAGCAACAACACACCCTTTGCCTACAAAGTCTTCTAAGCTGTTTACTTTAAACTGTTTGGCTATCAACTATCCTTAAACTGAAATGAATAAAACACAAAATGTTGCTTTGTTTGCAATGAAATACCATAGGCTAGTATATTTAACTACCATTACAGATTTATGGTGCAACAACCTCACTTAAATATCTAAGTTGTATTGAACAATTGTACACATTCCTTGTTTTTGGTATAACTCTAACTTGTTTGCTTTTGTCTTTTAGGTTCCAGACCAGACCAGTGTGGTGATGACCGTGTATTACATTGCGTGTGTGCCTGTCTGTGTGCACATCCTGCTAACCATATGTCGCTGACATTAAAGGAAAATTCCGGGTTTTAGCACTTTAAGGCCCTTAATGTCCTAAAACAACCCTTAACGTTCGTTTTGTAACTGTGCAACTCACCGAGTGGTTAGTGGTGTTCGTTGATTATTAAAAGCAAATATATCGGCGCAATGTATGATTTCCAGCCGTCTTATTTGCTATTGTGGAACTATTCACAACCGCTCAATATTTGAACCTGAAGCATAGACGGTGGCGCAGCTATCAACGCATAGGTGCCAACTCTCACGCATTGGCCGTGAGACACACGCATTTGATTAGTTTCACACGCTCACACGCCACACCCCCGATTTCTCACGCTGAAGTGTCAACCCGGTCGGTCAGATGCCTGAAAAATGAGTTTAGCCTATCTATAGATCTACCTGTTGAGCCACGGTTATGCTTTCAGAGACGGTGAGAGGGTTCAAGAGCACCCCCTGTCTGTGGAATTTTCAAAATGTTCTCTCATTTGCGATGCTACTTCAGAAGCCATCCCAGGCGCATCCCCCCCGCATTTCCCCGGCTTCAGGTATGCTTTGAGTATTATTGAGTATTTTTCACGCTGTGTCAACCTGGTAGGTCATATGTATAGGTAAACCTATACATATGATATCACACATCATGTGAACGTTCGGAATCTAAGCTTTCCAATGATATTAGCGCCAAGTTTCTGTGATAAATGGTTCGCGAGAGAATTAACATTGAACCGACGTGCAATTTAGGCTAATCATATTTGCATTTACCCATTACTCTCGGTTTAATATTTCACTAACCCTTCACACAACACGTGGAAAACCCTATTTCACAATAAACAGCAAACCTACCGAATACGAGGATATAAAGCATGCCTCTGTGCAATAAGTGGTTCCTGAGTAATCCGGTTTTGAAATTGCAACACATTTCTACATAGCCTCATTGGGGCGAAATTATAATGTATTCTAATGTAAACTATTTGTCAGTAGGCTTACATACATTTTTGTAAATTGCTCAGCCATAGATTATCCCACTATCATGGTTCTTATATTGTCAGGTTCCAGCCAATCCCATTACAGATAAATGAATATATTTATATTGGCATGCTTCCTAGTGACATTAATACAAAAATATGAAGAAAATCAAATAACGAGACACAAATATTGATATAAAGCCTGACATAAGCCATATGCAAACATTCACATCATGCAGATATGGGTACATCCTGAAAAAGGAATAGCATGTAGGCTATAGGCTATGGCCATTACAATGACCAATATATTATCTTAAATAAACTAGCTGAATAACACAGGTGACCACTTCTGCATAATTTCATGGAGTGCTGAAATGTACACACATTTTTTAACATTTCTGAACTGTGAAATGTAGCATATGTTTTTGTGGTTGTGAACTTATTACAATATCACTATAACTATTCCACCTGTGTGTGCATGGTTATAATTCTGAAGTGCAAAATAGCTTAGGCTACAGCACAAATATTTCCATAAAAATAAGCAAGTCTGACCTCTGAATTTATTTTGAAAGTGCACCTGATTGATGCATTTAAAAGTTAAAATATACAAACATTTCTTAAATTCTTACAAAACACCCACCCACTTTTTAAAATTGTTAGTTTGGACCCCCCCCCCACACACACACTTTTTCTCCCATTTGCGCGTAAATCGCTCATAAACTTTTTTTTTTTTGTTACACGCATTCTCCCATTCCGCTTCGGTCACACACACACAGTGACAAGCGCCAAATCCCCCGCAGTGTTGAAGAGATCAGTCGTCCCCCTCACTTTTGATAAGGTAAAAAGCCTTATAGGTACGCCAAATAAATAATAACCTATAGGTTTACGCTAGGCTATGTAAAACTCCCCATTAACAGCATCACGTCACTAACCACAGCTAAGACTGCACAATCTCTATTCACTCTGTTGGATATCTGAAGCCAGTTTGTCTACTTAGATACAGTAAATCCTCAAATTATGGCCGGGGTCTTAAGACAAAGTACAGGCCTTTAGGGGCAGGGTTGTATTCGAGACAGCCCTTTATTTCTTATGCGAGTTTTATTTTGAGACATGCGTTTCTTGGAGCGGCATACTGGTAGGCCTTCAAAAGCATGACATTTTCGGTTTAGTTTGATATTTAATTTACTTTTGGACTGTTTGATTATATTGTTAAATGTTGGGACTGATGGGCACTGAAATCTGGGGAGGTATTTGATGATCACTATTACGTTCCATGTAGTTGAAAGAGTGTCGGGATTTCAAACAAACCATCCGCTTTCATGCGTTCATTGAACGTCCGCGGTGCTGTAATGGAAACCTTATTGCGTAGCCAAGTAGCCTATTGAGTTATTTTTAAATTATGCATGATTTACTTTTTATTAATTTCGTAGGCTGGCTTTATTTTGTTATATAGAAGTATCTAAATAACCTGTTAAAATGTACCAGAATTCAGGAAAATGCATCTAGTCCAAAAAAAAATTTCTGGGGGAGGACCCCCATACCCCCCCGCTGAAATATCCAACCCACTTTCACAATGCCTCCGACGCCCATGGTCCTAGTAGTAGGCTATCCCTTTGATACCAATGTTCATATAACTCTGGGACCCTGGTCCCAGGGATGGATTACTTGAATTTAGTATTGCCCATCCCCAAAATGCACCAGAATACAGGAAATCACATTAAACAAATAAAAAAAAATCTGGGGGAGTACCCCCAAACCCCCCTTCCACATATGCGACAATTACTGGGGAGCCCTTAATACATCTGGGCCCAGGGGCCCGAAAGCTCATAATCCGTCCATGCCTGGTCCCTACACCTGAGAACCACTGATGTACGTTTTTTTACTGTACGGTATAATGCTGAATGAGCCAAACAAAAATGTACGCAGCAAAATTTTGGTTGGCCCCACCAAATCTCACTCCAAGGTTTTTTGAAAAGTTGGCAGCCCTGTCAACGTGCAATGAGTCTTCCAACAGAAATCAATGGGATTTTACAAAATGCCAAATAAAACACGACAGAAACTGTATTTCGCTACGCTACTTGTTTTGGAACAGCAATGAACACCACTAACCACTCGGTGAGTTGCACAGTTTTGAAAACGAACGTTAAGGGTTGTTTTAGGACATGTTTGAGTAGCCTACTACAGTATGCCCATTGCCAGCCACCCTGAGAAGTGGAAAACGAGTCAGAAAAGTCGAGACAGGACCAATCGTTAAAATTTCGGTGTCCACCACTCTAGTTCATCCAAAACAAACCAGAAAAGGGCCTTAAAGTGCTAAAAACTGGAATTTTCCTTTAACACTTACATTCATTCCTAAAAACATGTGACCATATCTCAACATATCTGCACATAGCCTACCTTTGAACTATACTGAGACGTAGATCTGAGATCTACACTGAGACATTCTGAGTATTATATTGTTGCAGGAGGACTATGCCGACAACTATATCATTTGAATCATACCTGTTCTGTGACATCTGTGAAACATTTGTTAGACATCTGTTTTTAGACCTGAGCTGTGCTGTGTGAAAATTAAGATTCTAACCTAAGTTCTGTCTAAAAACTGATCATCTGAAGGGCTGAATCTTATTCTTCAGCCTATATCACCATCAAAAGTGACCTATTACAATTAACTGAGACCTCTAACTCTTGCTGCCAAGTCACCACTGATAAATAGATCTGTCTTAGGATAATATGATTGGCATTATCAAGTTCTGTATATACACAACTGTGATTTTTACTTAAAGATGAACTGAACTGGAATTTGAAGTAAAGGTGATATAACAGATGTATTTTATTTCTTCTCATTGGTACAATGATTAAAATGGCTGAATTTATTAAAAGGGATAAAATTGTACGTTAAAAGTGGTGTTGTTGTTACACGGGCGCCGCCATGTTGGATTTCAACAATCGGCTACGTCACTGGCATGGTAAGCTACTCTGCACTAGCACTAGCAGCCATAGCAGATAATGAGTCTGAGGCTAGCTGACATGGCTGAGGAAACTAACATTAGGCCTAGCTGAGTTACATATTGGCCATAAGCCATTTATCATAGGCTAGCCTACATCACAAAATCTCATACAAAATGAAACCAAACTAGTGAAACAAAGGCGAACACTTTAACAGGGGAAATTAATTTGGCATGAATCATACTGAACGCTATTTTGTCAATGAGCAGAAACACACACGACATTCAAACTATTGATAAGATGTGCACTATGGAAACTGGTCTGTAACTTTGGACGAATAAATGCCATTGACTTGCCATATCCTGACTTAAAAAACCCTTTTCTTGCTTACTTTATCGCAAACTCGGTGGAACAGCTTGTAGTCTTTTTCAATTCATAGAAAGGCGAGCCCACAGTCTATGTGCCATATGAGCCTAAGTTTCAACTTCGGCTTCGTTCATTCAATGCAGTCACTGGTCGCAATTACAAAGTCTGGGAAGGTTCGTTCAATCGTTTAAAGTTTTAAGTGCAGTAGCCTATCTGTCCCCTTTGGAATAATATCTCGAAGTAGCCTCAGGTGAGGTCCAGTGTTAGATAGGCTACCATACGATCCAACCTAGGAAAGGGCTAGCAGCTAACACCTTGGAAACACTCTTATGTCAAACTCCACAAGCTAGCACTCCGACCATAGAGAGTATAAACCATGACTCCGACGATATCACAGATCGATAATAATGCTTTTACTAGCTGGTAACTAAACCACAGCGGGTCTGTAAACAGAATCCAATGTCCCTTTCTACTCACCCTGAAGCCAGTTGTTCACCGTCTCAGGACAGATTGTTGATGCGAGGGAGTTTAACTCGCAGTACTGCTATCCAAGAGACTCGTGCAATATCAACATCCACAAGGTAAAAATCTGCAAACTCTCCACTAACGTTAGCCTAAAATAAACGGCAAACTCGTGTATCCTCCGTGTATCTGGGGTCAACTTGGGGTAACGAAGTTTTTAACAGTTTCAAGGGAGGGAGAGAGAGAGCCCGTGTGAGTTGCTGTTACTAGTGCCAGTAGTCCATACTGCGTTAGCCTACATTGACGTGACAATGCGTGTTATATAGCTTATTTGTATATGCACATAGCCTTCGCATAGGCCTAATGTAGTGGTGGTGAGTGAGTATGCAGTTGTGTGGAGGATGTACAGTAGGCAATGTATGTGTGTGAGGGATGGAGGGAGACAGAGAGACAGCGTGCGTGTTGCTGTCTCAAGCGCCCCTCGTCCAGTTTTCTACATGACCTAGGCTAGGTCTACAGTAGCCTATGTTGTGCCGCACAAAATGTATCTATGTTGTACATTGCACAAAATGTATACCCCCCGAAATAAACACATACATAAATAAACACATTTTCCCCGTCACTTTGGCTTCCTTGAACATTTTCCCTACGTTTCGCCACTGCTTTGCAACAGATAGATTCCAGTGTCCATGCTCCGGCAGCGCCCACACAGTCATTTTCACCCAAATGATCCTACTGAAGGTTGAGCTGGAGCCTGAAACCCATCTAGTGGTAGTCAAGACACTACAGGCCTGTCCCTCACAGGCTCAAATTTGTAACCCATGCCATTAAAATTACAAATTTTCGTGTATACATAATATGCTGCAGCTGTTGCCTATAGAACTTCTCAGGTCCTACCATGCCAGTGACGTCATTGAACCTGGCAGCGTTCTAATACTAACAAACGCAATTTTGGTGTTGCTTAAAAAAGGCTACGTATTGATTTTTTTAAATTATTTTTTTAGTGTCATTTATTTTTAATTGTCATAATCAACACATTATCAATGTTGATTCTTTCAGTTCAGTTCATCTTTAAAGCTTACATTGGTTGTTAAGTGTTCATTAGTGTATTCTGAGTATCATTCTGCTGTATTAAAACAAAGAATGTTGATCAATATTGAATTGACAATTTATTTTACTGACTGTCATATACTCTAAGCTAACATCTAACCAAGTAAGTGGTTTTCAAGAATACTGTAAGACTATAATCTGAATAATCATACTGTAAGTAATATAATGTTATACACAGCAGCTTTTTTGATTTACATGCAATGGTAATTCCCTGGAATTGCATTTTCTAGTTATTATGACCGCCGCTAGCGAAGCTAGCGAAGCGGTCATATAATGATTGTCAAAGTTTTTTTTTTTTTTTTTTTTTTTTCTCCCGTCATCTACTTCCTGAATTTTTGGTCAACGATACCCCGGACACCGAAACACCGGGGCACATGAAATTTGGTGGGTATGTAGCCCCACTAGACTTTTACGGAAACATTTTGTTTGGTCCCCGGGGGCCACTCCCCCTCCGCGCTGGGCCCCCTGAAACCAAAAAAAAAAGACATTTTTATGGTATGTTGGTCTCAAGGGCCCACATCAACCTAGCCCATAATCACTCATTTGTGATTTGCACCCCCCCGGTAAAAAATTAAAATGCAATATCATTCTGCTTTAATCGCCCCTCTCTTCAGTTAAGATGTTCAGAACTGCACCAAATTTTATGTGTATGATTAACCTGGCATTCTCTGGGGGTATGCCAAGTTTCGTAGAATTTCATCCATGGGGGGGTCTAAAAAAATTTAAGTTATGTGTACATTTAGTGACTACACTCATTGGCCTGTAGATGATGGTGTACACATAATATATTATACACACGCACACACACACACAGGCACAGCACATACTATCGGTATCGGCAAATAGAACGGCCGATACATAATTACAAATTCAGTAGGATTAAAGGAAAACCAAATATTCATCATCATCATCATGGCTGCATTTCCAGTATTGGCGATACATAGTCGTTTGTCCACCAGATGGCGCATCGTTGCAGTGAGACGTAATTTTGTTGGAAAAACAATGGACGCTTCCTACAAAGACTGTAGTTTACCGCAGAGAATGTCTAATAAGAATAGGACGATTTTCACATGAAATGTAATTACCATTTCTTCTTGAAGCCGAAATAAATCTGAGAATGTTTATCGGACATGCTTGGTTTTTACTGCAGGTACGTTAATCTTATGATATCAATAGCTATAGGACCTAGGTACAATAATGTTACCGTTAGCATTGGTTGAGTGATGGAGGCCAATTTGATTGCATTTGTAGAAAACTATGCGGTTATACCAAGCAAATTGATAGCAGCACTAATTGTATCTTTCGACTGTCATCTCATTTGCTTATGACCATAACCTAGGCTACTAACAGGAGCTAAGTGAGCTAGCCACAACACATTCGCTACGTGATGGTTTTTTAATGGAAAATATATAGGCTACCTGAAAGACAACCTGTCTATGATGCATCCTAAACACCGGGCTGGGACATTTCTGCTCAAAGTCTCAAAAAGCATCTGAGTCAACGTTCATTCCCAAACACCCATAGGCTACTTCAATCCTCTATTTTCAAAGGTGATTCAAGTAAGGAAGAGCATGGCCCAAAGTAAAGTAACTAGGACTGAAACTAGGCTTACATAAATTCGTCAAAGTGAATAATTTGTGTCAACTCGCCGCAATGTAGATTTATTAACGCACCCGTGATGATCTACATCTCCATTTAAACCAAATGTTTTAGAGCGCACGTTGAGAGATGTATCCAGGGCAGGGCTGTACCTACACATATTTGTTGCACATGCTACAAAAATCATTCTTTGCGATGGATGATTTAGTACCAACGTTACACCGGTCCGATACAGTTTTGCCTATGGCTACCGTGAGACTGAGATGCTTTTTGTTTGTTCGAAGTGCGTGTTTAGGGTGTGAGAGGGGAGTCGATGTGCTTTGATTCCAGCTTGGTATTTGTAGTCTATGCGATTAAAAAACACGTGTGTGTGAAGTATCCAAACAATGAGAACGCTTTCATTATGGCTGCTTTAGCCACAGACCTTGAGCTACTGTACAGTGGGTTGGGTTCCATTTAGAAGTGTCCACTTCATTTGCGCTTTCCGTGATTACACAGCTGCGTGAAATGTATTACTACTGATATGTAAAACCATTAACTTTTCGCCAAGAGGTGGCAGCTTAAGTCCGCTTGATACTGTAAGCCATTGGTTCCCAAAGGAGATTTTATTTGGGGGGGGGGGATGATTTTGAATAAGTTTGTAACCGCCCCCCACCCCCCCCCCCCAAAAAAAAATAAAAATAAAAAATGAACGAACGATACATAGCCTAGTAATGTCATGGCAATGTCAATAATACCCTAGGCCTATATTATTTTTGCCACCTTTGTAACATTTTAGTTTTAGTTTACCGTGGTGTATGACTTTAAACAGCGAGTGTGCTTGGTATGATGATCAGCTCCTCTATTGCAGGGTAGGACTACGTTTTGACAAGCATACAAATTCACCTTGTTTTTGCCCCATCTGAAATGACTTCTCTACTTTTGCTGCCTCCATCCTTTCTGTATTGTTGTGTAAAAAACGTTGTATATTATGGCACTGAAGTCTTAAGTTAGTGAATTGGCTAACAGTGTTAGTTGGTAACCAAATAGCCTACACATTGCGCTACACGCTGCGTAGGCTACGTGCATTCTCTCTCCTGCTGATTTGTGTTCAGTAGCCAAGTGCGTAATATTGCAAAAGTTGAAAAAATAAATGTGTTTATTGTAGCCTACAGAAAATAAATAGCTTATCATACTGTCAGTTAATTGCCTACAATGCAGTGAAGAGTTTGGAGAGTAAAGTTATAGGGCAACTTGAAGTTTTATGAAAATAACTTACGAACCAGAACATAAAGACCATGAAGCTTCTATTTCTTGCAGCTGTTAAAACACCCGCTAGATAGTTTAAATACCCACCAACATATGTTTTTGCAGTACAGATTATTTCTAAAAGTTATTTGTCTACTACTGGCTGATTTATCAAACGAGTGCTTTCTCGTTCGTCCTCCGCAAACTACAGGTGTTTCGGTAGAGAGCCATTGAATAAGCGATGCCAAGCAATTTCTGTAACACTTTTTGTGACATTCAGCAAATATCTCCTCATTTAATGTAAGTTCCTTCGGACAATAGGCCTACGTTCTACTCTACGTGCAGTTGTCCTCCATCTCAGTTGCATCGGTTTTCTAATTTTGAAGGTTCTAAAACATTATTATGCTTCACTGAATCCTTCTCGTTTTCTTTCATTTGTCCAGCTAACTTTTCCATTGAACCTAGCCATTTATGATGGATTACACACTCGACATTCTGAATCAAGGCCAAATTAAGTTATCACGCAGCCACTGTGTCAGCAGCATCAGTGCTGACGGTGACGGTGCGTTTCTGATGTCAGATTATTATGTAGGCTAGCCTACTAGACTGTTCTCACGTTGCAGCGCTTTACTTATATGAAGTAGCATTAATCAATATGAGGGGCAGAGGGGGATAAATGTTGTCCCCCCCGACGATAAAAATAATTTAGCAGAGGTAGGGATAGGAAAACCAGAGGGTGGGAAATCCTCACCATCCCCCCCTACAAATCGCACCCTGGAATAGGCCTAGCATAGGGCCTACCTTATATAGTTTGTTAACAGTCACGGTTTTGTCATAACTCCTCTATGCATTTTTGCATTTAGAATAGCTCTGAAACCGGTGGGCGGACACGTCGCAGGGGGAGCGCCAGTGCGTGGATATCTCAATCGCAAAATTAAACAATTTCTATCGGGTGCCTACCATGGACTAGGCTGGGTGAACTCAGCCTGATCTGCCGGCTATTTCTTTTTCGATTTCTTAAAAGATTGAGCTTGGTCTGGCGAAAGCCAGATTAACCATGGACCTCATATTTGCAAAATGCAAGGGAACATGAATCAGCCTATTATTTGCACGAACAATAACGGACGGTAGCTCTTCAACTTGGCCTGTTAAAATGTGTATGAACAGTCTAGCAACGCATTTCATGAAGGCCCTTTTGGACATGTTATTTGCACCACTGGGTAAAACTACATTTTGTTTTAGACTACTGGTATTTAATTTGTGCATTGACAATAAAGCTGAATATCATGAACTAGATGACTAAACTTATGCATATGTAGAAGAAGAAACATTCACAAAAATCCATGACATGACCTCTCTTCTTGATAGCTGTTGAAAACTGCATGGAACTGACAGGGATTGTTTTGTTTAATAATAAATAAATAAATACATTATGCTGCTACCTTCTGCTTTTCCCAAATACAAATATTTCAGATTTTTTGAAAAGTTTATACTTTTTGAGAAATAGGGGATTACAAAATGTTAAAACACTTATTTTTCTCTCTATGACATCACAAAGAGGGCTCATTTAGAAGGGTCGTAATGTAATCAGGTGCGGGTCCACCTGCATACAATCTGGCGCTCCCTAAACTAGTCCTACACATCCTGGAATTAATTGCTTTTGAACCTGCTCAATTCTGTTCAAGAAAGTTTACGTTCTTGGTGTCTGCTTCGTCCAACAAACTATGACGAAACTGACGTTTTCCTACCACACCCAATGTAAGTTACAATTAATCTGTGTTTTTGGTAACACTTTATTTTAATGTGTCGCTGTTACAGTGTACCTACCTAATTAGGTACAGTGGTACAACCTGTGTAACAACATGTACTATCAGGTACTATCATTACTTGCATTATGTATTTGTGGGTACCTACATATGATTGTTACATTGTAATACTGAGTGCTTTTACAAAACTTTGCCAATTTGCCTAAATTTTCATCAGAGGCAAAGAGCTGACCTGAGACCTGCTGGATGGGGTAAATCTGGTCATGATAGATTTGATATAAAAACCATTCTTAGCTCCAGTCAAGGCCTCATTGTCTTCAGTGTACATGTAACAGCTATGCTGCTACAACCTTGTTACTCTTTGAATAAACCTATTAAGTGTACCAGTTAATTACTTACATGTACATATGACATGTGTGTTGTGTCTTCGATGTCTTGGAACAGGTCTACTAATTCACATGTACTGTGTGGTGTAACAGCAGACACGTTTCAACACCTCAATTACAGGATGCATGACATCATTGACAGGATATATATAATATGTACGTAAGTACTTAACTGGTACACTTTATTTTAATGGGTTTATTCCACTGTATCAAAAGAGTAATAAATGTGTACCAACACAGTTGATACATGTACTACAGTATGTAGGGTAATGGCAGACATGTTCCAAGACACCAATGACACAAGATACATGTAATATGTAATTGTAAGTACTTAACTGGTACACTTCATTTGAATAGGTTTATGCCACTGTATCAAAGAGCAACAAGTGTGTACCAACACAGTTGATATATGTACTATGTAGTGAATTAGTAGACCTGTTCCAAGACATCGAAGACACAACATACATGTCATATGTACATGTAAGTAATTAACTGGTACACTTAATAGGTTTATTCCACTGTATCAAAGAGTAACAAGGTTGTAGCGGCACAGCTGTTACATGTACACTGAAGACAATGAGGCCTTGACTGGAGCTAAGAATGGTTTGTATATCAAATCTATCATGACCAGATTTACCCCATCCAGCAGGTCTCAGGTCAGCTCTGCCTCTGATGAAAATTTAGGCAAACTGGCAAAGTTTTTGCGGTTGTGTGCAGTGGCAGCGGTAGTGTTAGCTAAGTAATAATTAGCTTCACACTCAAATTGTCAGCCTTTCCTAGCGATAGCTGGCCTGACAAGGGAAATGGCCTTCTATGGCAAACAGTCACTGGCTGAAACTTAGCCTTTGTTTTGAACTGTCAATGGTTATTTATACAAGCTTGTGTAGCCTAAAACATACCTAGGCCTAGCCAAATTTATCCTGGCTGTAGATAAAGCAGGATATGAATTTCCCAATATTTTGCCAGATTAATAGTGGTTTACTGAGGTTTAATATCAATTGAAATACTATTGAAATCATGTTGATCTTTAGTTTGGTTGTAATTTCAACATTGTTTCAATATTCATTTTAGTTGAAATACCATTGAAATCCCGTTGATCTGTAGTTAGAATTTCAACGTTGCTTCAATATTAATGAAGGGTGCAAAAGTGATTCAATGATTTAATGTTGACAAAGTAATGTTGATTTAACATGAATAATTGTTATCTGAGTGCAGAATGACCAAAGGCCAGCTTTCGTGCTTGTGTCACAACTTCAGAACGTCTTGACATAGGCTACATGCTTCAAATTTGGTGTAAACATTTGTATGGACTCAATGATGAACTCAAATGTCAAGGTCAAACCCACCTTGAGTGTGATATCTCAAGAACGCCTGACACACAAGGTTTTTTGATACGAGGGTTTGTATGAACTCAAAGATTAAGTGATTCAATGTTTTTTTTTCAGGAATCTCCCCACCAACATTAAGCCAGCAGCTTTCCATCCACTATTGTAATTCCTCTGGCATTGCATTTCTAGTTTTAATTGTTATTGACACTAAACAAATAAAAACTGAATGAAATCTATTGAAAAAGGAGGTAGAATAATTGCTATACAAATATTAACAGAAAATAATTTCCATCGATGTAGAACTCTCAGTCAGAGCTTTCAGGAGGGGTTCCAGCCCATGTGGTGAATGAGGGTTAAAAAATCCATCCTGCCACTGCGACATGGTGGCAGATGGTACAAACCTCCTTGGCCCAGCAAGCCATACCCTGAGTAATGATCTGTCACCATACACCTGGTAATAGCTTACTTTGTATTTTCAACAGACAGACCATCAAGTTAAGTTGTGGGAAATTTAGTGTAACCAATTAACATAAAAATCTCTAATGTGTTATGCTCTGCCAACAAGATGAACTGGTTTTAACTGAAAAGAGTACTGATGGATGTTTGGGGAATAACACATCCCTATATCTTGACAGACAAATATGTGAGGATTTTGGAACATTCCAGAATAAATGACACATAACACAGCCCCACTACTGTTTGAGAAATGGGGAGAGATGAATTATGGATGGTAGCTATGGATGATATAAAGGAACGAATACATTTTAAGGATATCAAAAAATAGAAGCTCTACTACACATAGAGACAGACAGGCACACACACACACACACACACACAAAGGAGGAGTTCAGGGGTAGAAATTCAGCCATTTTTATTGTGGTGCGTTGTGGAAGTCTTGTGGACGTCTTCTCTTCATTCTGCTCAATGTTTGGCTCCACCTCATCTCCTAGTAATTATGACCGCCGCTAGCGAAGCTAGCGAAGCGGTCATATAGGGATTGTCAAAGTTTTTTTTTTTTTTTTTTTTTTTTTTTTTTTTTTTCCCGTCATCTACTTCCTGAAATTTTGGTCAACGATACCCGGGGCACCGAAACACCAGGGCACATGAAATTTGGTGGGTATGTAGCCCCACTAGACTTTTACGGAAAAATTTCGTTTGGTCCCCGGGGGCCACTCCCCCTCCGCGCTGGGCCCCCCGAAACCCAAAAAATGCAGTTTTTCCTCAATAACTACCTGAACCGTGGCACCGAGGATGAAGAAATTTTTATGGTATGTTGGTCTCAAGGGCCCACATCAACTTAGCCCATAATCACTCATTTGTGATTTGCACCCCCCCGGTAAAAAATGAAAATGCAATATCATTCTGCTTTAATCGCCCCTCTCTTCAGTAAAGACGTTCAGAACTGCACCAAATTTTATGTGTATGATTAACCTGACATTCTCTGGGGGTATGCCAAGTTTCGTAGAATTTCATCCATGGGGGGGTCTAAAAAATTAAGTTATGTGTACATTTAGTGACTCTACACTCATTGGCCTGTAGATGGTGGTGCACACATATACACATGCACACACACACACAGGCACCCACATACTATCGGTATTAGAACGGCCGATACATAATTACAAATTCAGTAGGATTAAAAGAAAGCCAAAATAAATATTCATCATCATCATCATGGCTGCATTTCCAGTATTGGCGATAAGTAGTCGTTTGTCCACTAGATGGCGCATCGTTGCAGTGAGACGTAATTTTGTTGGAAGTTAATCTTAAATGGGTTGGAAAGGACAAGACTGTAGGCTACAGTAGTTTACCGCAGAGAACGTCTAAGGGTAGGATGATTTCTGCATGACATGTAATTCCCATTTCCTCTTGAAGCCGAAATAAATCTGAGAATGTTTATCGGACATGCTTGTTTTTTACTGCAGGTAGGCTACGTTAATCCTATCAATAGCAGAACGTAGGTAAAATAATGTTACCGTTAGCATGGTTGAGTGATGGAGGCCAATTTGATTATTGATGTATTTGTAGAAAACCATAAATGCGTTTATAAGCTACCAAGCAAATCGATAACAGCACTAATTGTATCTTTCGACTGTCATCTCATTTGCTTATGACCATAACCTAGGCTACTAACAGGAGCTAAGTGAGTTAGCCACAACACGTTCGCTACGTGATGGTTTTTTAATGGAAAATATATAGGCTACCTGAAAGATAACCTGTCTATGATCCCGTGATGATCTACAATCTCCATTTAAACCAGATGTTTTAGAGCGCACGTTGAGATGTATTCAGGGCAGGGCTGTACCTACACATATTTGTTGCACGTGCTACAAAAATCATTCTTTGCGATGAATGATTTAGTACCAACGTTACAAGGGTCAGATACAGTTTTGCCTATGGCTATTCCGTGAGACTGAGGCGCTTTTTGTTTGTTCGAAGTGCGTGTTTAGGGTGTGAGAGGGGAGTCGATGTGCTTTGATTCCAGCTTGGTAGTTGTAGTCTATGCGATTAAAAAACACGTGTGTGTGAAGTATCCAAACAATGATAACGCTTTCATTATGGCTGCTTTAGCCACAGACCTTGAGCTACTGTACAGTGGGTTGGGTTCCGTTTAGAAGTGTCCACTTCATTCGCCCTTTCCGTGATTCACAGCTACGTGAAATGTATTACTACTGATATGCAAAACTATTAACTTTTTCGCCAAGAGGTGGCAGCTTGATACTGTAAGGTGTAAGCCATTGGTTCCAACGGAGATTTTATTTGGGTCGCCAGCATAGCCTAGCGACAATTTGTGTTGTGTAATAGGCCTAGCATAGGGCCTACCTTATATAGCTTATAGTTTGTTAACAGTCACGGTTTTGTCATAACTCCATCTATGCATTTTTGCATTTAGAATAGCTCTAAAACCGGGGGGCGAACACGTCGCAGGGGGGGCGCCAGTGCGTGGATATCTCAATCGCAAAATTAAACAATATTTCTATCGGGCGCCTACCATGGACTAGGCTGGGTGAAAATCAAAAGATTGCGTCAAAAGATTGAGCTTAACAATTGACCTCATGGTTGCAAAATGCAAGGGAACATGAATCAGCATATTATTTGCACAAACAATAACGGAGAGTAGCTCTTCAACTTTGCCCGTTAAAATGTGTATGAACAGTCTCGCAACGCATTTCATGAAGGCCCTTTGGACATGTCAGTTATTTGCACCACTGGGAAAAACGGCATTTTGTTTTAGACTACTGGTATTTCATTTGTGCATTGACAATAAAGCTGAATATCATTTGAACTAGATGACTAAACTTATGCATATGTAGAAGAAGAAACATTCACAAAAATCCATGACATGACCTCTCTTCTTGATAGCTGTTGAAAACTGCATGGAACTGACAGGGATTGTTTTGTTTAATAATAAATAAATAAATACATTATGCTGCTACCTTCTGCTTTTCCCAAATACAATGTAGCCTACAGGTGTACCTTTCATCAGTCCAGTTGCAATGGATGGACTGTGATGAACTGCCCTACTTGTGATTGTTTAGAGATTTTAAAGGTTTTATAACAATGTTACAGATTTTTTGGCCCAGAAACAAATCTATTCACCTTTGCAGCGCCAGTAGGCTACTTTGTGTGCGGAATGTGTGCAAACACACATTTCAAACAAGCATACACAAAAGTTTCAAGAGTGAGGAATGGAGTAGAAGATGGAGACAAATTCATTAATATGATTTATTTTCGCGGAATGGATGTGCAGGACTGAGCGGCGGTCATATTTTGTACCGCTACGCGGTACATCTAGTTTAGTTTGATTGGCCTGTCCTGTTCACTTGCAGTAAAGTTCTAATAAAATAAATAATTATGATTGCCACAGCACATTTAGGTCACATAGATATGTAAACGTTGTGCATTAACCTAGCCCATAACCACTTATTTCAGCTGTAGCACCACCTATTCAATATCTTGTAACAAGGTGTGAACCACACAGAATTACTGTACACGTCACTATGACAACCTATGGACACACACAAAGTTTTGTGAAATTCTGCCCAAAGAGGACTCTGTAATTGACACATAGTATCTCAAGAACCACTTAAGCTACTGTACAGTTTTGAAATTTGGGAAGCTGACACTTTGTCACTTGGTCTCCTGAAGTTTCATTTGGCTCACTCAACAAAATGGCTGTCAACAGCCAATCAGAATTTATCAGCTAACACAATTTTATGGCAATGTCATGTGATGTAAAAGTTCTTATCTGAATCTGACATGTTACTTCGATATTACATTCTTTAGATGTACACCACATTTTATGATATTATGTCAATAGAGGATGTTGCAATTTACATATTTCACTATCTCAAGACATACAGTGCATGCTAAATCATGCTGACATGCTGAATCACTTCTTTTCGTGCAATTCTGTCCATAGGGGGCACTGCAACTGATACATTTCTCTGATCCCTATGATCACTTCTTCTGGATGTCTCTCGGGGTCCAAGTCCAGGCTAATGCAGGGCTGAGCCATGCGGTCAACACAACACAAGTTACATTATTGCCATGACTGCAATGGAAACTGGAGACGAACAAATACAAATATGCATGACATATTTAAATGTCAAAATTGTCTGTAGTACGCTACATGCACTGGACCATGAATATGCCACCAAAAAAATAAATACCTAAATAGCCTAATAATAGGCCTAACTCCACGTGGGTATCGAACCTGCTTCCTAAATGAAACCTCTTACATGATAACCATTCATCTACGTACTTGCGCCACAAACCAGCTGATAAGTCATAGAGAAATTTACTTGAGTTACTCTATACAATTAACTGCTCAGCAGTTGCCCAAGCCAGTAGGTCTTCAAAGTATAATGGTACTTATAAGTTTTCAAACATTTCACTGACTGCTGGTCAGGCTCTTTGTGGCCACCTAGTATCTGTAGCCTAAATTGAGGAAGCGTTGCTGGTCTAAAAATAAATAAATAATAATTAAAAAGAACGTGTGATGGAGGATTGAACCCATGTCGACTGTGTGAAAAAGCAAAATATAGGCATTAACCTGTTGCGCCACATGAGCAGCACCAACTCAAGAATTGGGAAATAAAGTATCAAAAATAACATCAAACCCATGTTTACATGTCAGCAACATTAACGTTAATAGCCTATAAGCCTAAGAGTTTTGACTCTCCCTGTGCGCAAATTTTGTGTAAAATATGGACACGTTATATACATTTCTCCTGCCCATTGCAGTGTGCGTTTTAATGCCTGTGTTTCATGAACTGAATTCTTAAAAGAATAGGCTGGACAAAAGCTGGACAAAAGGATACACAATTAGGCAACACATTTTTATTTGATTTATTTGCTGACGTTCATGTGGCTCTACAGACCAGGGACGGATTAAACAAATATGGGCCCCTGTGCACAATATCAAAAAAGGCCCCCCTCCCCCTGGCCGCGACGCGCGCGCGCGATTTTCCAAGCGAATAAACAGGAGAACTACAATGTGTGGCGCAATAACACTTGGGAGTACTTCGACCTAGCGTAGTAGTATTGTTAACACCTAATTGTAGATCCTATCCACCACAGAGTTTAGAATCCATGCTGGATCGACCCTCAGCCTCTCCCTCCCCTCTGAGCGAGAGAGAGGCACACACACTAGAGATGCGCTGATGGGCTATTATTTCAACCATAACTGCATAGCAAAACTTATCATCCATCAGCCATCCATCAGCACCAAAGTTTGTTGACCAATTTTCAAAACTGCACCCGCCCACCATCCGTTGGTTGTTTTAATGTAGGCTATATGGGTGATGCAGCGCTGCTGACGTGAGGCTAGAAAGCCCTTGCCTGTTCTAGAAAGACTGATCTAATGCAGCAAATATATTAAAAGGCTGAAGTCGTACATTGGCAAGGCCTATCCCCAGAATATCAGCAGCAAACTCAGTCTCTGTCGCGCAAAAAACGCACATCGGCCTGTTGCCTATTCTGCCATGCAGCTTGTGACAATATATCGTCCAAAATGTGTGATTGCATTGCATTCTCCACATTTTTAGCTAAATTTTCATGTACCACATCAGCATTTTTGTTCAGTGAATCTTTTGTAAATTGCTTTACAATTACCGTCGGGCCTATAGGCCTATTGCCTGGCTTGCCTCAGCTTCAGTCACGTCCTTTTACAATTTTATCATTGTAATAAAAAACGCAATTTGCCACATAATTTCAGCATGCTCCTGGCCTACTAATTAATGCCTATTGTACTTTATTTTTTGCAAAAAGAAAGAAATCCTTGATAAAATAACAAGTCATTCACATTATAGGCTACTTTACACATATGTCAGGTTGACTGACAAGCCTGTTCTGAAGACTCCCATTCATTTTGACTGCACAAGCGCGTCTTTTTCAGACAGACATCGCAATTCATTTTATAGCAGGCCATCGGACAAATATGACGCCTCGATATTAAAGAAACTCCGACTCCATTCATTCTGAAAGTCCACCGCACAACAGTGCAACGTGCATGTTCACATTTTTAGTAGCTAACAACCGCCAAACTTGCTTGCTTGCCTTACACATCTAAGTTTTCCGACTATTTTTCTTGCCTTCTTTTTCCGCTGTGGATGTTATGGAGTTTGTAGAAGTTTTAGCTCTTACGTTCTGAACATCTCGCACTGCCATCGCCCGATGTCATTTCTGAGTCATATCACTCTCTGTCTCTCTTTTAAATGCCTATTCCCTGAATGGTAAGCTACAATTATGTGTTTTATATATAGGCTAATATCTAAACAAAATAACCCAGGCAGTCTCATCTAGGATATAACACAGGTTGAAGTCAACGTCAAGTTGGTTCTATTTAGGGAGGTGAATGTGTGTAAACATCTGTAGATGACTCAGAAATGACATCGGAGCAAGGAGTGAATAGTGGCAAGAGGCAAGCCGAAGTCTGCTGACAAGGGCCCGACGGTAATTGTAAAGTAATTTACAAAAGATTCACTGAACAAAAATGCTGATGTGGTACATGAAAATTTAGCTAAAAATGTGGAGAATGCAATGCAATCAAGCATTTTGGACGATATATTGTCACAAGCTGCATGGCAGAATAGGAAACAGGCCGATGTGCGTTTTATTTGGAGACTGTTTTGCGCGACAGAGACTGAGTTTGCTGCTGATATTCTGGGGATAGGCCTAGCCAATGTACGACTTCAGCCTTTTAATATATTTGCTGCATTAGATCAGTCTTTCTAGAACAGGCAAGGGCTTTCTAGCCTCACGTCAGCAGCAGCGCTGCATCACCCATATAGCCTACATTAAAACAACCAACGGATGGTGGGCGGGTGCAGTTTTGAAAATTGGTCAACAAACTTTGGTGCTGATGGATGGCTGATGGATGATAAGTTTTGCTATGCAGTTATGGTTGAAATAATAGCCCATCAGCGCATCTCTAGTGTGTGTGCCTCTCTCTCGCTCAGAGGGGAGGGAGAGGCTGAGGGTCGATCCAGCATGGATTCTAAACTCTGTGGTGGATAGGATCTACAATTAGGTGTTAATAATATTACCACGCTAGGTCGAAGTACTCCCAAGTGCTATTGCGCCACACATTGTAGTTCTCCTGTTTATTCGCTTGGAAAATCGCCACATTTCATGTTGTGTGACGTACACATTTTTATCAACTACTCGTGCAACTGTATTTAAGTAGGGAAAAAATGGAGGTGTTTGATTACTGCTATGTTCCTCTCTCTACGGCCACGGCAGAGCCCGCTAGCATAGCAACATGCTAACACATTCGCGCCGCGCGACAGAGCGTTTGAGTGCACCTACCGGCGCGGGAGAGGTATGACTCAACTCGTGAAAGTTAAGGTAAGAACATATATTACTACTGATTTTGGGTGGCGTGTTCCTTTAACAGAGCAAGCAGGGCCCGTTTTCTGTCTGACTCAGGTGACGTGAACATGGCTACCTGCATGATAAGGTTTTCACTTCACTGCTGCTTGACACTACCTTGCATGGAGACATATTTCACGTTAACAGTGGAGATGTTAGCAAAACTATAGCATTTGTAAATGGAGATGCAGATCATCTCCCTAATTAATTTCTATGTGCAACAGCCCACATTATGCGCTCACTCCAGCGAGACGAGTGAAATAAGTGTAGGCCTATCTGTCATCGGCATCGCCATAGGCTATTTGCTACCATATAAGCTACTGTTAGGCCTACAACAAGTCGCGATTTATTAGGCTATCCAATCGCTATGCTGTTTTCATGAACATTGCAGGAATCCACTTCATTCACCTACCCACGAGTGGATCAGTTTCACTTTCGCAAACACGCATATACATTGAATGAGCACTCATAGCCTACCACTTCCACCTAATGTTATGCCTCTTATTTTATCAATTAAGAAGTATTTATTGATCAGGAAAACATTTAGTTTATTTTTCTTTCGGTCCGCGGTTCCATAACACCATTCAGTTGTGCCGCAAATTAATTATTATTAGACAGAAGCACCGGGCATAATCTAGCCTAAATTCATGGCATTTTTTTTTTTTAAATCCGAGGGCCCCCATTGGCTAAGGGCCCCTGTGCACGTGCACACTTGGCACAAGCCATGATCCGTCCCTGCTACAGACACTTCAGGTAGGGGCGGCCACAGCCTAACCTCAGTTAAACGTTTGTAAAACTTAACCATGATACTTTGAAGATACTAAATGGCCTGGGCAACGGTAGCATGATAACATGGTAACCAGATTACATGAACAGCTATGTTAACTTGTTACAATTATAATAACGTTAGCTGACTTTTAATCATACAACTAAAGTCAATTTCTGCGAGTGCCATCAGTTCGTTCGTGGCGCAAGTGGATGGACGTCTGATTACCAAGCAAACAGGTCAATTTATTTGTGGTTCAATACCCACGTGTGTCACAGCTTTACCAGGTTCTTCAGCAGCACCTCACTCTGCACCAGCCACTTCCCCAGCCACGCCCACTCATCAGACTCACACTCCTGTTACTCATTCTCTCTCCCCTACCTACTGAAGCCTTACACCTGCAGCTGATCAATCAGCTGATCAGCTGCACTATATCAGGCCTCCCTCCACACACACACTTTGTCTGGCCTCGTCAATGCTGTACGAAAGACCCAGCCAAAGACTCGCTCCCTCGCCTGCTCTTCTGTATTTGTTGGATTCAGTTAAGTTTTGGACTTATGATATTTGTTGGACTTTGCCCTCTCTCTTTAGTTGCCTTAGTCTGATCTCCTGTGTGTTTGCTTTGCTTTGTATTCTGGACCTACAAGTACTTTTCTGTTGACCATTCAATAAATCTCCATCACCGTGTTCCCTTCTCCTAGTCCTCCTTCTGTGTACCGTGACAGAAGGCCAGACCAGGCAATGCAGCCTCAAAAAGCAGACCCCTTCCGGGAGCTCGTGAATGAGTTTCGCCAGGCCCTCACAGCTGCACAATCCCACCCTGCTCCTCCACCAGCAGTCCCCTCCAGCCAAGTAGTCAACCCCACGCCCTATTCTGGTGCACCCGAGGGATGTAAGGGCTTCCTCCTGCAATGCTCCCTGGCCCTGGAGATGCAAGCACACCGGTTTCCAACAGAGCGATCTCGAATTGCCTACATCATCTCTTTGCTCTCTGGGCGTGCCTTGCAATGGGCAGAAAGTGTATGGAGCCTCGATGGCCCTGCGACGACATCCGTGGACGACTTTGTGGAGCATTTCGCGCAAGTGTTTGGGCTCCCAGAGGGTGATTCATCGGCCCAGGCCCAGTTGCATGCTTTGAGGCAAGGAAAACGACCAGTCACCGAATACTCCCTCCAATTCCGCACCCTCGCTGCAGCCAGTGGATGGAATGAGGCCGCACTCATCACAGCTTTCCGACAAGGACTAGAGCCCAACCTGCGTCTCCAACTCTCTACCTACAATGATGCCATGGGACTGGAACGGTTCATCCAGCTAGTAGTCCGAGTTGCTCACCGGAGGGACAGTTGCCTACAAGAACTCCGCTCAGCCCCACCACCAGTACAAGCACCACCCAGGTGGGAAGCAAGTTCCACAAGATCTTTTGAGCCCATGCAGGTGGACACTGTGCGGCTTACACCAACTGAATGCCACCGCCGTCTCACTCAGGGCTTATGCCTCTACTGTGGAGCCTCAGACCACATCATTGCTCAATGCTCTACAAGACCACCCCGACCGGTGGTGAGTACTGTATGTAACCCTAATGTTCATCTGAAACTTCCTCTCATGCCTGTAATTCTAATGGATTCTGTGTCCTCCCATACGGCCTCCGCTCTGATCGATTCCGGTTCAGCTGGGAACTTCATCTCCGGCTCCCTCTGCCAGCGCCTCCAGCTCCCGAAGACCTGCTGTGCGACCCCCTTCAACATCCACGCCATAGTAGGTAGGCCTCTAGCCCGCAAGCGGGTTCAATACCAAACACCTGTTCTTGAAATGCAAGTTGGGAGACTCCATGCTGAGGCTCTCGTTTTTTGTACTTGAGTCTACTACTGATTTGATCTTGGGGCGTCCATGGTTAGTGCAACACTCACCTACAATCTGTTGGTCTAATAGTGAAGTTCTTAGTTGGGGTGATCAATGTCAGGTCACTTGCTTCCCTGAACTCCCACTTCTACGCAACCCCCAACTGGTTGTTCCCCTTAATGCTACATCGATAGAAAGCCCCGAGCTTAATCAACCCGTTACTGTTCCACCCGAATATGCTACCTACCATGATGTTTTTTGCCCAAAATGTGCAGCCCAGTTACCTCCTCATAGACCATGGGACTGTGCGATTGATCTAGTGCCAGATCAGCCATTACCCCATGGAAGGGTCTACCCACTCTCTCTCCCTGAGCAAGAGGCTATGAAAGGATATATTACGGAAGCCCTAGAGCTGGGATATATACGTCCCTCAAAATCCCCAGCTGCCTCTTCCTTCTTTTTCGTGGCCAAAAAAGATGGGGGTCTTAGGCCCTGCATTGATTACCGTGCCCTCAACAAAATCACAGTGAAGTTCCGCTACCCATTGCCACTTGTCCCTGCTGCCTTAGAACAACTACGAGGTGCATCTGTGTTTTCCAAGCTTGACCTAACGAGTGCCTATAACCTTGTGCGCATTCGTCCAGGGGATGAGTGGAAGACCGCCTTTATCACACCTACTGGCCACTATGAATACCTTGTGATGCCCTATGGATTATCCAATGCTCCCTCCGTTTTCCAGGGGTTCATGAATGAGGTTTTCAGAGATTACATCAACCAATTTGTCATAGTCTTTATTGATATCCTCATTTACTCCCCCGATCTCCAGACACACATCCAGCATGTACGCCTGGTCCTTGCTAGGCTGCGTGAGTTCCAACTCTTTTTGAAAGCCGAGAAGTGCACCTTTCACCAGACTTCCAACCATTTTTTAGGCTACAACATCAGCGCCCAGGGGGTAAGCATGGATGAGGGAAAGGTGACAGCGGTTTTGTCTTGGCCCACTCCACAGTCCGTCAAGGACCTCCAGCGTTTCTTGGGCTTTGCCAACTTTTATCGAAGATTCATTTGCAACTTTAGTCAACTCGCTTCTCCATTAACCTCTTTGCTCCGCAAGAAACCTAAGGCCCTCTCCTGGCATGATGAAGCCTCCCAAGCTTTCCACCTGCTGAAGGAATCCTTCACCAAAGCGCCGGTCCTCTGTCATCCAGATCCAGACCGGGAGTTCATTGTGGAGGTTGATGCCTCCACCTCTGGAGTTGGAGCTATTCTTTCGCAACGCCATGGAGACCCTCCCCGCCTCCATCCCTGTGCTTACTTCTCCCGAAAGCTTAGTGCAGCGGAATGCAACTATGACATCGGCAACCGAGAATTGTTAGCCATTAAACTAGCCCTGGAGGAGTGGCGCCATTGGCTTGAAGGAGCTAAACATCCTTTCCTGGTTCTTAAGGACCACAAAAACCTCCAGTACCTCAGGGAAGCCAGGCGCCTCAATCCCCGTTTGGCAAGATGGGCCTTGTTCTTCACCCGCTTCAACTTTTCTATTAGCTACCGCCCTGGATCTCACAATGGCAGAGCTGATGCACTCTCCCGTCTGCACCACCCGGAGGAAGGTGAGGAGCAGCCTGAAACCATACTCCCCGCTGATATGGTCATGAGCCCCATCCAGTGGACCATAGATGAGCAGATCCATGAGGCCACTACTGACGATCCTGCACCAGCCAACAATCCTGCTAACTGCACTTATGTTCCGCTCAGTCTCCGAACTCAACTCCTAACCATGGCACACTCCTCCCCAGGCACAGGACACCCAGGGATCAATGCCACACTCTCTCTTCTGCAAGATTGTTACTGGTGGCCGGGTATGGCCAAGGATGTCCGAGGGTTCGTAGCCGGGTGTGCAGACTGTGCCATGGCAAAGACCCCACGACACCTCCCAGCAGGGAAGCTAACCCCCTTGCCAGTTCCCAGAAGACCTGGGTGTGGACTACGTCACAGACCTTCCCCCTTCAGAGGGCCACACGTGCATCCTGGTGATTGTCGACCGCTTTTCCAAAGCATGCAAACTAATACCGTTGAAAGGCCTTCCAACAGCTGCAATCACCGCCGAAGCCCTGTTCACACATGTGTTCCGCAACTTTGGAATCCCAGAAGATGTGGTATCGGATAGGGGGCCACAGTTCATCTCTCGTTTCTGGAGAGCTTTCCTGCAGCTAATGGGAGTAACAGTGAGTCTAACTTCAGGATATCATCCTCAAACGAACGGGAAAATGGAACGAAAGATTCAGGAGATTGGCCGCTTCCTCCGCACCTACTGCCACCGCCACCAAAGCTCCTGGAGTCGCTTCCTACCCTGGGCCGAGTATGCTCAAAACTCCCTACGGCAACCAACCACAGGTTTGACACCGTTCCAATGCATACTCGGTCACCAGCCTCCACTTTTCCCTTGGTCCGGAGACTCTTCCGAGGTCCCAGCCGTTGACTCCTGGTTCCGGGAGAGCGAGCAGGTCTGGAGTGAGGCCCATCACCACCTGCAGCGAGCCATCCGTCAGCAAGAGGAGCACGCAGACACTCGGAGGTCAGCCACACCACAGTATGAAGCAGGCCAGAGGGTCTGGCTCTCCACCCGGGATATCCGGATGCAACTTCCTTCCAGAAAGTTAAGTCCTAAATACATTGGCCCCTTCACCATAACACACCAGATTAATCCAGTCACTTACCGCCTCCAACTTCCACCCAGCTACAAGATCCACCCCACATTTCATGTGTGTCTCCTGAAACCCTAACACTCACCCCATTCTCCTTCCTCCACAGAACCTGGTGATGCTGCTGATCCCCCAGTACCGCTTCTGCTGGACGAGGGTTCGGTCTATGCCATCAACGAGATCCTCGACTCTCGGCGTCGCAGGGGCCGCCTGGAATACCTAGTCGACTGGGAGGGTTACGGCCCGGAGGATCGCTCCTGGGTCAGCCGTGATGACATCTTGGATCCCACAATGCTCGCCGAGTTCCATCAAACCCACCCCAGTCGACCAGCCCCTCGCCGTCGAGGCCGTCCACGTCGCCAGGCACCCTCGTCCTCAGAAGCGCCCCCTGGAGGGGGGGGGGGGGGTACTGTCACAGCTTTGCCAGGTTCTTCAGCAGCACCTCACTCTGCAACAGCCACTTCCCCAGCCACGCCCACTCATCAGACTCCCACTCCTGTTACTCATTCTCTCTCCCCTACCTACTGAAGCCTTACAGTTAAGTTTTGGACTTATGAACTTTGTTGGACTTTGCCCTCTCTCTTTAGTTGCCTTAGTCTGATCTCCTGTGTGTTTGCTTTGTATTCTGGACTTACAAGTACTTTTCTGTTGACCATTCAATAAATCTCCATCACCGTGTTCCCTTCTCCTAGTCCTCCTTCTGTGTACCGTGACAACGTGGAGTTAATTTATGCTATTTAGGTGTTTGTTTTTTGGGTGGCATATTCATGGCCCAGTGCATGTAGTACTACATACAATTTTGACTTTTAAACATGTCATGCATATTTGTGTGCGTCTTTAGTAGACCTACTGTATATCAGAAAGTGACAAATCTGCAAGCGGCCACATCTGTCAAAGACTCGTCATCAATCATGAAACGTCATCAACGCAGCCAGTTAACATGGGAGCCAGTTGCCATGTAACACTGGCACCTGAGCTGAGCCTGCATGAGCGGCAGTGGCCCTCGAAGGAAATTGTCGCGGTTGTCGGGTGAGACGACTCAACGTTGTCGGAAAAGGTGAGTTTGTGATGTATAACAAACGAACGATCATCATCAAGTTTATGAAATAAATTTAAAATCTTCATAAATCCAGACTGAGTTTGTCACTTTTAGCCTAAATAATCAGACAGATAGCTTGCAGACAAGCAGCCCATTATCACATAGCCTAGGCTAGGCCTACTATTTTTTTGGCATTAGGCAAACTAAGCTAGGCTACATGTCTGCTGATAGTTAGTTTCTCACATTTAGTTTTAGCAAGAAGAATGAATGATGGATGTAATGGTCCATGTAACGCTTTGCAGTGCTTTGTTCTATTTGCTTTATCCATCTGATCCAATTAAAAAATGTGTTCAATAATCCAATTTTCAATTTTTTTAACTGGTCAGCAAATAGATAATTGCTGTTATTTTCTAAATGTGTCATTAGTCACGCAAGATAAAGAAAAAAACAGAAACTGGATTGGAAACGAAAGTAAAATTCAGTTAATATTGGATTTTTGCATTTTTTACCGTTTTTGTTGGGGTGAACCACAAGCGTAGGAGGGTGACAACAAGCGTAGGGGATGACCTGGCGCGCGGTGTTGATCACATTTTATCAGCGGATGTAGAGATGGAGGGCTATCAAACACAGTTCAGCTTGCATCAAGGTGCCAAGCGATTGATAATGTCAGCTCGAGAGCAGAACTTCAGATGCATCCTGACACGTACGTGTGTAGAATGTTCATGTTCTGGGAGGCTTTGGAGACCTACATGATCCAATGGACTTGAGCCGTAGTAGCCTATAGCAATGTAGGCTATTTGCTGTTGAAATTAATAAATGGATAAACTGATAAATTAAGCATACTCACTGTTGTGTCTTCTTTTAGCCTAATGAAACCTATAGTCTAGCGTAAAGTGTTAAATAAGCAAAAATGTCCCATGTCAAACAGTGCTTGGGGTAGCCTGTATAGCCTAGACTGACGTCGATGGCAAAGCATTCTGCTTTGGGGAATTATTTGCTATGGTATGATATGGCCATGGTATTCAAATATACTGTAGATATGTTCAACATAGGCTGAAAATTATGTTTAACGTGCCATCTCCCAAAAATCGGCGAAGTTTTAGTTATTAATCTTTAAAGTAGGCTAATGAGTCAAAATCACGCACTTCAGGCGGCGCTCTCTTCCACCATCTAGCCTGGCCCAGCTAGATGGTGTTCTCCCCCCGGTGCTCGTGGTTCAGTCCAACCAAAAGCTCAAAAAAGGAAAATTAGAAAATCGACGCATCATTTCCATTTTTAACTTCTGTACAGAAAACCGTAACTGTGCTCAATTGAAAATCAAAATATGCAACAATAACCCATATACTGTGCCGTCCTAAAGAATGGATAACGGATTTTTAAGCCTATTTTTATATTTTTTCATGTGAATTCTGCAAATAGAACATATTTGCGCGCGCATCTAGTTTTGTTGGTAAATGTATGCCGTGTATATAGCCCGTGAGTTTTTTTTTGTTGTTGGGGGGGGGGGGGTTTCAGGTCAGAGCAACTGCCCCTCAAAATTCCTGTGCACGTCCCTGAATCTAAGCCTCCACTGTTAAAGTTTATTCAGAAGACATGTGACCCGATTTGACTTTAGATTTTAGATTTAGATTTTGGTATCAATGGCAAGAGTACACAATAATCTTTAAAATGATATCCTGGTCAAAGTCATATATTCAGGGGCGCAGGAGGCACGGGGGACGTGGGGGATATGTCCCACGCAGTGCTGAAGAGACAGCCGTCGTCCCCCTCACTTTTGATAAGGAAAAAAAGCCTTATAGATACGCTAAATAAATAATAACATATAGGATTTGCGCTAACTGTAAAACTCCCCATTAACAGCATCACATCACTAACCACAGCCATCTACAGTACTGTAAGACTGCACAATCTCATATTCACTCTGTTGGATATCTGAAGCCAGTTTGTCTACTAACAATCATAAAATAATCCAGGCTACTTGCTTAGCATAAATCATTTATCATCATCTTTATTTGACGCAGGCTGGTATTCGATTCGTTTGGAGCGGCATGCATACCCGTAGGCTATCAAAAGCATTTTCGGTTTGGTTTGGGATTTAATGTACTTTTGGACTGTTTGATTATATTGCTAAATGTTGGGACTGATGGGCACTGAAATCTGGAAGATATTTGATGGTTCACTGTTAAGTTTCATGCATAAGTACACATGCTGTTTATTGCGAGACAAGGCAGCCCTTCATTGAATAGGGGTTGTGCTGTAATGGAAACCTTTTTGCGTAACTTCAGCTTTTGTAGTAGGCTTCAGCCTCTGGCAATTAGCTCGAAAGGGGCGGCAAGAGAATGAGCTTGAGAACGTGTGTTGGAGACCCATGGTAGGAAAACGACTTTTCTTTGCCAACCGTAGGCTATTCCAACCAACATAATACAATACAATATAACATATAATAAAATATTAAGAAGAGGTTATTTCATTGACTTAAATCGAACAATGTCTTCTAGTGGACTGATGGCAATTGTTGGTATGGTAGGCAATTATTACCCTGTCTTGTATATGGGAACCTGCCTTTATTTGTCCTGCTATAAATAGAATCAATCCCGGGCATAATCTGAGGATTTATGGTAGCCTTGTGCTCAACTCCTCCTGCTCAACATGACGTTAGCTGTTATGTTTATGATAACAAACTCAACTAGCCTACTTATCAACTCGTTTTCACTAGCCTAACTATAAAATACAAGTCTATCAACGTTTTTGTTCTAAGACATTTATTTCAAACATAATTTCAAGACACAAATTGGATACTTCAGTTACCTTGGTGCATAAATCCCAGAGAGTAGGCTACCACACCCCAGAGTGATGGGCCTAGCGTTCTTATGCGTTCAGTGTGGGGTATAAACAAGCTGAGAATTTAGCGGTGTCACGTCTTCCTGTCACAGACGTGGGGAGCTCTTTGAAGCTTGGGATAATGTGATACAGTCACTACAGTGACAGTATTTTACTTTATTTTTTTTTTCAATTTTATAAATGCTTTGTTTAAATGCTGTTGGAACAAATAGTTGATTATAAAGGCAACTTTCTGTTGCAATTTTCTGTGTGTTCTGGACTGGTTACTTGTTAAGCCAACACTTGTTAAGTTCTCTCGTTCTAACGAGAGTTGATTTGGTTTATACCAGACAATTTAAGTAGGCCTAACTAGGCTATTTGATCATGTAGTCTATGTTTGGAATTGGATCATAGGCATGATGATTCATTCATGGCTTCATAAAATATCAACATCCCATGTTGCTTTTTTCTACCATTAGCCCAAGTAGTGACCAGTATTCTACCATTGGCCCAAGTAGTGAAAACAATTGTTTGAAAACAATCAATGGTAGCCTATTATCTTAATATTCTGGCAAGTTTAAAATATGATGGTCGAAGGTGGGCCAGAGGTGGCAATCCGATATCTGGAAATCTGATCTCACTATGGGTTTGTGTTCACAATTTGGTCCCCCTCACTTTCAAAATATCTCCTGCGCCCCTGGTGTGCACAAACTGTCATCTCCGGCCTAGATACCAAAGTTTTGACGCACCACCTCAACGTCTCTCTCTCCTTTCTTTGGGGTCTGTTTTATTTTTGTATGCATTGTTTTACCTTATTTGACATCTAACTTGTTTTATTTATTTGTTAAGTTTATTTATAAGTCTTGCTATTTGATTAAGCTTACTTTGTTCAACCAGAGTCCTTTTAGACAAGTCCCTCCACTCGGCGGACATATTGCAAAGCATTTTGGCCACTAGTCGGGCATCTATTTCTGGCAGAACTGTGCATGCACAAGGCTTCAGAAAACCAGCCTTTTTGAGTGTTGTCTCTCTACGTTAGAAAGTCTCTGGTTCAATTGGCATCTAACTTGTTGTAACAGATTTTGCCTATCTGATTTTACCTTACATTCAATGTAAGTGATAATCATTACGTTCAAGTTTATGGTTTACTGGTCAATTAATTCACCACCATTCTTATATATTTCTTAAGAGAAGGAGAGGGATGCCGGTGCAGCTCAGATGTCTCATCTGACCATTGGCTCTGTACCTGTACTCTGCTAAATGACAATAAAGTTGAATCTAATCTAATCTAATCACTGCAGCCTATAGGGACTGTTATGGCTTTTGAGTAAGTTCTATTATCAGTTCTATTTATGTACACTGTAGATGTGGTCAATTCATGAGGATGTTATGATACCTTTGTTAGAACTTATTCCAGTCGGCTAATCTGTTGTAGACCACATGGCTATGTTCATTAAGCCTCTGCTTTAAGGGACAGTTGGGTAATAGCCAGTCTACATTCAGGTCACCTGTTAGGATGACCTCATACTTTATCAATCATGTCACTTACACCTTCAATGTAGCTGATGTGCACGTTTGGAGGTCTGTAACAACAGCCCACTAATACTTTTGATCTGGTAAATTAACTTGCATCCACAATACTTAAATTTCACTTGACATGATGTCTTCCCTTCTGCTGGAATATGATTTTGAACAAATAAAGATACTCCACCACCATGACAATATCTGTCTCTTTAATAAATGGTAAACCCAGGCATGGAAATAGTGGCATTAGGCTACTAAAAGTGTTGACTAAAATGTGTCTCAGAAATGGCAAGAATGTGAACAAGGCAGTGCAACCTCTCTGTCCACAGCTATTAAGAATAGTACTACTTGTATGCCATTTCAGCTTTCAGCTCATAGATTTTGTTCTTGTCTTGCCCATGAATGAAACTCCACTTTATTTGGCTGATACAACACACATGTTCTGGCTTTCTAGGTGTTCCTCACAGAGTACAGCACTGTGGGTGTCATCTTCTTCTTAATGTGCACTGTGTAGGATTCATACTGCTAGAAGATTCCGTACATCGCTCTACAGTTGTGTTTTCTCTCACAAACAGGACCCAGCCATAACCACAGTTACCATGGTTACCATGTGAGAACCATACGGTCTCTGGAGAAGGGCTGCTGTGCCCTGGAAGAAGAAAACAGAGAAAACAAGTGAAAATCCCTGTCCTTTTCTCAGCTCATGGTGTGTGTGTGTGTGTGTGTGTGTGTGTGTGAGTGTGAGAGAGAGAGAGAGAGAGAGAGAGAGAGATATGAGCATGAATGTGCAAATTTGTTTACAGGCAGCTAAAAAAGAATCCATTATGGAATATGTCGTATGGAAACAAATGCTAAAATCACAAATGCTCACAATAATCTGAAAATATTGGGAAAACTGGATTTTAGCATTATACATACATTGAGCATTATGTGAAAATGTTATGTGTGGCCATTCCTGTGCTGTACGGTCCTGTCCTGGTCCTGGTCCTGTCAATGTTCACTCATATTTCATCAACGCTTTTTGATTGGTTTCAAGTGTGTTTTTATTCTTCATTCATTTTTAACGAGCCTTTGCTTAAAATGTTTAATGTCTAATTTGCTTAAAAATCTTCACCTTTGAGACAATCCTGTGTGGCTCTATCAGAGATAATCCTCCTAATTTTTTGATGAAACAGTGTAAGAATTTACTAGAGTGAACCAGGATTGGTAGCCTAACATAATAAGGCTCAATTCTATTCAATTAGATAGACCTAACCAATCACAGGGATTAAAGTTCCCCGTCGCTGACAGAAATACGTTCGTTCCGTATAGGCCATAACATTGTAGATACCATTAATATGCATCTCTTCAGGCGCATGTGGTTGGCCTAATAGAAAATGGAAAAAAAAATCTTTGGCTTCTATTTTTAAACTGGTCTTCGGTTCTCATGTCATTCACGTCATTTCCTTGGAGAGAAAAAGTAGCCTTTCTTATGTGTGAGCACAGATAAGTGCTTTTGAAATGTCAGCTGGAATAGTGATGTGAGCCCCCTTAGGGATGTCACAGGTGGGCTAGTTAAAACTTTCAAATTCTATTAGAAAAAGATGTTGGGGTTAAAGGCTATTTTCTTCTAATGTTGTTCGCGTTGATATAATTATTTACATTAGACCGCTAAAAACGTTAGCGATATTAGACATTTAAATAGACATGCCATAACAAGTTAATTTGATGAAGAATGTGCAGATTGAGCCATTTAGATCAGCAAAAGGTGAAGCAAATAGGTAGACTTTATCATAGGGTTCCTACGGAGTATGGAAAACCTGGAAAAGTATGGAATTTAATTTGAATAATTTCCAGGTCTGGATAAGTATGGAAAAAAGAAACAAGGGTATGGAGAAATATTTGTGTTTCCAGACTATTGCATCTACAGTACTAATCACTTCACTCAGGTCATAATGAACCATTGTTGTGTAGCTTAATCAAGATACAATTGAATGGGAGTCCTCAGAAAAAAATCTCTCCCACAAGGGGACCCTGGTACCAAATCGAGAACTCCTGTTCTATGCACGTGCCCTATACCATTGTGCACTGGTATGTTTGCGTAGCTCTGCTATTTTCGGCTAAAACACTGGTAGACTTTTTTGATTTTGTAAAAGTTACCAAGTTACCAAGACATGGATACTGCATTATCTGATAAACTGTTATTGCAAACAAATAATACTGTTTACGGTTATTTCTGAGGCCTCTGCCAGCAGTGCACTAGTCTCCAACATATGTAGGCTATGCTGACAGAGAACTAAAAATGTGAGTGCACCTTCCAACACAGCACTTCCCCAATGAAAAGTATCCAACAATTTGAGTATGGAAAAAGTATGGAATTTTGAAATGGAAAATGTGTAGGAACCCTGTTATCAGTATAGCAAAGGCGACTGTATAAGTATAGCAAAGGCTAATGTAAATAACTAAGCAGTTGATTAATTGCTCCTAAACTGGGCTGGCACACTTTTCACGTTCAGAGACAAAAGCTATGTTGTCTTCATGATGTTGTTTTAAAGAACGTTCAGTAGCCTAATCTGAAGTAGTCTCTGCATACAGGGTAGCTTGTAGTAATCTGAAGTAGTCTCTATGCATACAGGGTAGCCTGTAGTAATCTGAAGTATGCATACAGGGTTGCGGTCCATTCACTTCGGCCTGTAGAACACATTTTCAGTCAGATGATTTTTCTTTGGCTTTAGTCCCTGCAATCAGAGCAACGAAATAACCTGTAAACCCTTTACTGAGAACAGACAAAACATCCCTCTTCTATTTAACATTCTTCTCAGCCTTAAAGGTCCCATATTATACTTCTTTTTCAGCACGTCAAAATAGACCTATGGGTTGCACAAAACATGTCCCTGAAGCTGTTTGCGCAAAATTCCTCTCAGATTACACATTATCAGCAGCTCCATTCATGTCAGTTTCAGTCCCTTTCAGAATAGGCTGTTTCTGGGGCCTGTTGCCTTAATGTAAATGTAAATCAGGTTTCCCGGCCAAGTATACTTGCGTATACAAGGAATTTGGTCTCTGCATTTATCCCATCTGTGAATTAGTGAACACACAGAGCACACAGTGAACACACAGTGAGGTGAAGCACACACTAATCCGGAGCAGTGAGCTGCCTGCATCAACAGCGGTGCTCGGGGAGCAGTGAGGGGTTAGGTGCCTTGCTCAAGGGCACTTCAGCCGTTCCTACTGGTTGGGGATCGAACCGGCAACCCTTCGGTTACAAGCCCGAAGCCCTAACCAGTAGGCCACAAACTTAAATGCAAATGAGCTGTTGTTGGCCACGCTACACTCCGGAACTGATTCCATGTTTTACATCAATGGACAGCATGGTCGAAATGAAAGCCAGGGAATACGAGTCAGTCGGTGACACAGCGATGGAGGATTCTCCATCAGAGAGCGTCCAACTGCCAGTGATAAAATCCAATGTCCGTAGTAAAGTAGACTACTAACTACTAAACGGAGTTTAGCCAAAACGTCTGTTAAATACAATAACCATAGCAGAATCAATTCAGACACCTGCATGTACAGTATGATGCAACATGGTCTAACAATGTTAAATGATAATGGGTAAAACTTTATTTGGGTCGGTATATAAGCCCAGTAGAGGTGATGTAGCCTATTCCAGAGTTTAAAGCATTTGCGAAATTGGCTGCCTATTACCGGGTGGCCTGGGTCGCTTCCAGCATAGGCTAGCCTTCAGCCTCGTACCTACGGCCAAATTACAGCTGCGGGGATATCGTTTACCAACCCCACTCGTGTCATATTGCTATTGCAAAAACGAGACGTGTCCTGGAGAGTTTCTGTTTGTATACTTGAAATACGGATGATAGGTGCGTAAAAGACATTTGGATATTTTGTGTACTACAAAAAAAATAGTTGATACTCTTTTGCATGGTGCTGGTTGGAAAGGACCAAAATGGAAGATCTTCAACAGGAAGTTCCAGTTACACTTTACTTGACAGTATCGACATACTGTAAGAGTGACATGACACTGTCATGAATGTGTCATAAAACGTTTATGACATAACGCTTCCTTTATAAAGTGACATTTGGTTTTTGTCATAACAAGTTAGGGTCAGGGTTAGGTTTAGGGTTAGGAGCGAACACCTACACACCAGGATGTTTCCGGAAATGCCAGCTCAAACACTGCATCCCTGAGGTGTGGAGTAGGCATCCCACTGCATTATCACATGCTTGTATTTAAAACAAATAAGCCACAAAAGGTTCAAATTCCTGCCCAGAAAGGCCTCTGTAAGATGGGCTTGAACATGTGCTGAACATGACGAGAAAAACGATGTAAAAATTGTGGGGGGGGGCCATTTTTACCATAAAAGCTGTCGAGCTTGACTCTGAGCTTGACTCTGGTCCCCCTGGGTCCCCGACGGCACATGTGCCGTTCCTCTTCCCTCTCTATCTCCTGCGCGCGCGCGTGTGCGTGTGTGTGGCTGTGCGTGCTGGGGGGGGTCTAGCACATCCCTGTGTGTCTCTCCCTACTCCTAGGCCCAAGTTGAGCCCGTCTGAGCACAAGCACTCATCCCCAGGCCTCTCCCTGCCCTGCAGGGCAAGCCTCTGAATTCCAGGTAGCCAATTTAAAAAAAAAGCCCTCTGGAAGCTGAAAACGGTGAAAATGGAGCAAATAGCTGCAAACACAAGAGGCTAAAAATGGTCAAACTGTCTGAAATTCATGCCCGGAGAGGCCACTGGAGGTTGGGGTCGAAAAAATACTGACAGGGGGTCAAAAAGGGCAAAAACTGTTAAAATAGCTGTTTAAAAAAGCCTGAGATTGGAGTTGAGCTCTCGCCGCCACCTGGTGGCAAAAGGCAAGTAGTGAACCCACACAGAGGTGAAAGTCAATGCCCACTAGGCTCCCTGCCTGTCTGGGTGCAACAGGTGAGTAGCTGGGGGCCATAGAAGAGGCCAAAATATGCAAAAAATGCCCAAAAAAGTCCCCCCCCCTTCGCCGTGGCGACCCCAAAAACGGCTGGGAATAGTAGCCCCCGTAGAAAAAACAAGGCCCCCGCAGGAGAATGTGGTCAAAAAGTGTGGGGGGGCTGGCCAGAGAGAGGTCAAAACTGGCCAAAGTGGTTAAAATTCCTGCCCAGGAAAGTGCCTCCAAGCTGGGGGGAAAAATGGGCAAAATGTGTAAAAAGGCTCCCAATGTTGAAAAAAACCTCCTCTCTGTGTCTCCATCAGGGCCAGAAACAGGCCAAAACCCCCCAAAAAGCCCCAAAATGGATGAAAAGGCTGCCCAGAAAAGTGTCCAAAAATGGCCAAAATGTGTAAAAATCATGCCTATAGAGGTGCATGGAAGCTGGGCTGAAAATGTGTAAAAATGGGCAAAATGTAAAAAAAGATAGAATAAAACTGATGAAAATGGAAAAAAAGCGGGAAATGTCGCCCCCTGCGGGACACAGGAGTAAGCAGGTTCACCCTGGGTAGGCAGGTTCACCCTGGGTAGGCAGGTATACCATGGGTGGCTAGGTTAACCATGGGTTTTCGTTCAAAACCTAAGTCCAAAAGGAACAACTCGCTCAAAACCTAAGTCCAAAAGAGAAAACTCGTCCAAAACCTAAGTCCCTACTTATTTAATTATATACGCGGGGCAGGTGGCAGGCTCCAGAAACGGACACCCAGGGAGGCCAGCAAATGTGTCCGACGGCTTCGGACACTTCTGAGGAGCTCCCCTTGGCCTGGAGGTACTCTTATTGACCCCCCCGCGCCGGGTATCGGCGCGAAATCGAGGAGAGGGTAAAAAAGTGGACTTAGAATAATTTTGGCAAAAAGTTGAACTCCCAGGCAATGCATCCAGTAGGTTTTCCCCAAACTATGGCAGTGTTTTTGGGCCTTTTGGAGTATCAGACACATGGTCAGAGTGCATGGAAGTTCCCAGACATCCAGGCTACCCCGGACTGAGCCAGTTGAGTACCCGACCACAGTGCATGGAGCTGGGCCTCATGTGTGGGTGAATGGGGTCTCATGGAGGTCAAAAACCAAAATTTCAGAGAATGTTCCCTGGGACTTTCTGTCACTTCCTACATGTCTGGTTGACCTCCACACCCCCCGGAAAGGGCCGAAAGCTTGCCCAGCAGAGGTGCACTGTGCTGGGACACATATGTGAGTCAATGGGGTCTTATGGAGGTATCCAAGCAAAATTTCAGAGAATGTTCCCTGGGACTTTCTGTCACTTCCTACATGTCTGGTTGACCTCCACACCCCCCGGAAAGGGCCGAAAGCTTGCCCAGCAGAGGTGCACTGTGCTGGGACACATATGTGAGTCAATGGGGTCTTATGGAGGTATCCAAGCAAAATTTCAGAGAATGTTCCCTGGGACTTTCTGTCACTTCCTACATGTCTGGTTGACCTCCACACCCCCCGGAAAGGGCCGAAAGCTTGCCCAGCAGAGGTGCACTGTGCTGGGACACATATGTGAGTCAATGGGGTCTTATGGAGGTATCCAAGCAAAATTTCAGAGAATGTTCCCTGGGACTTTCTGTCACTTTGGATGGGTATGGCTGACCTCCACACCCCCCGGAAAGGGCCGAAAGCTTGCCCAGCAGAGGTGCACTGTGCTGGGACACATATGTGAGTCAATGGGGTCTTATGGAGGTATCCAAGCGAAATTTCACAGAATGTTCCCAGGGACACTCTGACACTTCCCACGTGTCTGGCTGACCTCCACACCCCCCAGAAAGGGCCGAACGCTTACCCAGGCAGAGGTGCACTGTGCTGGGACACATATGTGAGTCAATGGGGTCTTATGGAGGTATCCAAGCGAAATTTCACAGAATGTTCCCAGGGACTCTCTGACACCTCCCCTGTGTCTGGCTGACCTCCACACCCCCCGGAAAGGGCCGAACGCTTACCCAGGCAGAGGTGCACTGTGCTGGGGCACGTTAAAGGGGGCATGGGGGTGCCCTGGAGGTCTGAAACCAAAATTTCACAGAATGTTCCCAGGGACTCTCTGACACCTCCCGCATGTCTGACTCGCCTCCACGGCCTCTCTCTGCCGCCCTACGGGGTACATACTGGTGCATGCTCACAGCCAAAAATCTAAGCTCCGGGGACACTTTTCAGCAGGTTTAACCCACACCCAAACGCTATCACCTGACCGATTGGAGTACGAGACCCGCCAGGGGAGGCACCCCGACCGCCCAGTGCGGCCGGACGCCCCTCCCCGAACCCAGCGGGTCCGCCACCAGGCCGGGGGTACATGAGGCTCCACGGAGTCTCCGCCCCCAGCGCCGAAACGTTCTGTTGCGAGGCCCAGAAGCCCCGTCTGACCGAGCCGTCCGAAACAGGAGGCCGTCGGCGGCGAGGCGGGCAGGGCTCACCCCCTGCTCCGTCCAAGCCCCGCGGCAGCCTTGAAGCGCACTCTCCGAGTCCTCCTGGTCCACACGACGTGGTCCTCTGTCCACGCTGCCAGCACCTGCGTGGGCGGGCTTCCCTCTCGGGGGAGGCCTGCCCTAGAGGCCCCCACGCTCCGGGGGGTCGGGCTCGCTACCAGCAGCTACCTGGTTGATCCTGCCAGTAACATATGCTTGTCTCAAAGATTAAGCCATGCAGGTCTAAGTGCACACGGCCGGTACAGTGAAACTGCGAATGGCTCATTAAATCAGTTATGGTTCCTTTGATCGCTCCCACCCGTACTTGGATAACTGTGGCAATTCCAGAGCTAATACATGCAAACGAGCGCTGACTGGCCCCCTTCACGGGGGGCTGCGGATGCGTGCATTTATCAGATCCAAAAACCCATCCGGGGGCCTCGT